>NC_090925.1:544393844-545643844 GCF_040938575.1 Ambystoma mexicanum | reverse complement strand
AGCCCCCAACATATTACCTTAGGCTGAGCTATGGACTGTAAATTGATGAAGTGACTTTATTCCAAGCAATCATGAAGTATTCTGAGGTCTATCAAGCGATTAGCATATGGAGGTGTACAACTAATAAGAACAAATAATTCTTTTAGGCTGTTGCTCAAGATAAAATATTTGGAATGAGGTCTATACCAGAGATTATTGACTTAATTCTGCTATTTCTTTTTATCAGTTGCGAGGAGGGGGTCTATAACAAAACCCATGTGCTAATGGGGTATATTGCAATGTGTATCAGAAGGCCTGTATTATTACAACTGTCCAATCTGGACAAGCCACAGACCTGAGAAGTTGAAAGTGAATCAATTTGGGAGTTAAAAACATCCACCTACCCTCCCCCCCCTGACTGGAAAGGAGAATACCAGCAATTGTTGCCCGAATCCTTTGATATCATACTGTGGTGTCTAAGAAGTAAGATGTGTTCTACACTCTTATGAGAGATGACGGAACTTCTTAGTTTTTATGTAATTAATAAATCCTCTGACATTTAATGTGAAATATATATTAGAGTCCATCATCATTATTATTGGCAGGTGCTGCTCACTGTTCTCGTTATATTTTAATTAGTTAGCGCTATACACCACATTAATACACCACATTCCAGTCAGCTCATGCCTTTAACGAATTGAGCATGCACATTATAGATGTTCCTCTGTACCTCAACCGCCCACAATGAGCTCCCACAAATGTCAGTGACATAAACCATCCCTTGTTTCTGCACTGAGAAGAGCCCAACTTCTACCCGTCACTCCAGGTGTTAAATGGGACTGGAGGTAGGTCCTCCACAATCGTTCTCTTTGGAGTGTGAAAAGCACCTCTGTGGTGTGCTTAGGTCTTCCCAATGGTTTGCCTGTCCTTGAATTGGCAATTGTGTCACCCTGCTCCTCTCCAGGTTTGTTTGCCGTGATGGAAGAGAATTGAGGGAGATACAATCACTCTGAAATTGGCTTGAATGTAGGGTTCAGACAAGCTAGCCCTGGGAAATGTTTTCCAGCATCCCCCCTGACCTAGCTGACCTGACTGGGGCTTCTGCATACAGTACCTGCCATTGTTATAGTACTGGCCGACACAATGCACCCTGTGCCCGATATGGGACCCATTGTCTCATTGAGTGACCTTTCCTTGATTTATTTTTTGCTCCACATCGCTGGCATTTCTAAAGAAAATGTAACTGCACCTCTCTACTCTCCATGACGCAGTGCTATATGGAGCCAGCTGCCCATGTACAGGTATTTGTCCAAGTCAAGTGCATGGTGACATATGTAAATGTATTATCACTCATCTGTTCTGGAGATGCAAAATGCACTTCTGATGTGGTAGGACCAAGACTGATGTCACCTGTGTATCAATGGTGGAGATTCATAGGTTTGAAGTACAATGATATACAATGCAGCTTTTTAGTTCCCAGTTTTGTCTACCTCACCCACTATACCTCACTCCACTCACCCACTCTACTCCCACTCTACCACACCCCTCTGACCCAGTCTACCCTACTTTACCACCACACCTCCCTGCCCACCCATGTTACCTCAACCCACTCCCACATGCTACCTCATCAAACCCACAAACTCTACCTCACCACACCTCATCCACTATACCTCATCACACTCATTACTCTACAACCTCCCTCTCACCTTCTCTAACTCGGTCTACACCCCCACTGTACCTCACCCTGCTTACCCACTCTACCTTACTCTATTAATCCAATACAACTCAACCTCACCCCTTTCACCCACTGCTCCAAAACCCACTCATCCACTCTACTTCACCTAGTCACACTTTATACCTCAACACTCTAACCCACTCTACTTCACCCCACTTACCAACTATACCTCACCACACTCACACAATCTACCTCACACCACTCAATCAACCTGCTCACCCAACTTACCCACTCTGCCTCATCCCACTCATCCACTATACTTCACCCCATCATACTTCCCCCTACTCTATTTCGTCCTATTAGCGTTCAGTCCACTCCTTCAGAAGCACTTTTATATAACCTGTTCTGATGACTTGTGCTATACAATTGCCATATATGTCTCAATATCGGGATCAGTCTTTTTATGCAGAGGCAGATGCAGGAGTTTGTCAGAGCAGTTCAGCTAAAAAATATGGCTCCTGCCAACAATTCCATATCGGAATGCTGGGAGATGCGAGGCTCACGTGATCCCTGAGGGCCAGCACAGAACTGAAAAGCGATTAACTAATGCACTTAAGCTCTTTTGTTTGATATATTCCGGACCCAGGAAAAGGTTTCTTTGCCCAATTTTTAGGAAACATGACATCAGACGTTGTAGAGTTGTGACACATTTTATATTGCTGTTACAGGAGCCTTTAATTTACTATGTTGTTGAATTATTTGTATCTACTGTAATGACCACCAGGAAGGGGCTTTTTTTATAACTCCAGAGAAACCGCTATTTATCAAAAAATCGATAGACGAGTCCGATCTTAATCTGAACCAAAAATGAAAATTGTCTCGCTAAAATGCCAGTTGCTAATTAGGCGAGGCTTGCTACATTTGAAAATCCACTGTAACCCGAAATGTAAGTTGCTGGCCTTATTAGGTAACAGTAGTAATTTGGGTGGCAGCATTAGTGAGGACGGGTTTGAGATCTTAGTAGCCAAATTATACAGGAATATTGGATGGAGCCCCGACTATACAAGGGGTACAAAATACCAGACCCTAAAACGTATTTTTAAAGCTAAAGCTGAGGAGTGCGATTAGGTCAATAACTATAATCACCTGGAGACGCTAGGTAGTTACGTTTACGTCTCAGGAGTGACGCATAGTTATTTCCAACCCCAGAGATATGTTAGGCACTGCCGGAACCCTGCAGTGCGGTATTTTCGACTAAGGCTGCGCATTAATCAATTGCCGGTATTGGCAAATATCGAAGCCCAATTAAGGATTCCTTTGAAGGTAAGATGCTGTCACGTCTGTAACAATCCGGGTACATTGGAGACTACCAAACATCCAATGACGGGATGCGCAGCCTTGGGAGCAGAATACATGAAAATCCTAGGTGGACTGGTCCATTCTCATGAGTCATCAATGGACGATGGCTTTTGGGCTTGAACACAGACAATCAAAGTGCACACATTGCCCTGTATTATTTATGGGGTGCTGTTAAGATGCATTTGCCTGAAATAAGGCGGGGGCGAGTGACCCAGTTGAGTGCAGAAAAGGTCATGGTAGATACTTACAGGGTTTTTTTAGTATATTTATGTGCAATAGGTTTTAACATATGTATTTGAAATGTGCACCTATTAACTGGGAAGCAGTGGTGTCCCCAGGTGTATGGTGATTCAAGCATAGATAAGCATAATCCTACATGGCCAGGTAATGGCTTAAGGACCATTGGTATTGGACCAGCATTTGAGACCGTGGGTTTCAGTAGAGTTAAGTAGTATGTGAAAGGATATTGTGGCCTTTTTAATCTGGTAAATATACACTGTAGAGGCTGTCTATTGGTATTGGAAAACATGTAGGAACACGTATGTTGTCGACTGAAATGGAGTATCTAGACCTGGATTCTTTTATAGTGTGCTTACAATGTAGTAATTATATGTTGTGTTTTATAATATGTTCTTAAAGTATGTTTTTACTGGTGTTTTATAATGTTTTTATTTGCATTGTGCATTTTGTAAAGTTATTTTAGAACTAAACAAATAAATACAAATGAAAAGAATGAATTTCCTACAGTTTTTGTGCCAAACTGTATTTTTAATGAGATTTCTACAATTTTTATACAAGAATTGTGATGGAAATTGTATTATTTTCTTGTATAAATAAAACATAATTGATTGCAATAGGAATGAGCTGAGGGAAAGGTAGAACACTAAAATGGGCATTAGTTGAAGGACAGCTAGAAAATAAAAATAGGATTTAGCGGAGGAACAAGTAGGAATCTAAAATAGGATATGCCATTTTGTTGACATTGCTACTGACTGTACTACGCCACAGTGAGCAACTTGCAAGGCATAAATGCATGTGACATTTTCTGTCAGTGCGAGGGGAAGAGCGCAACCGATTGCATGGAAGCAGGCAGGAAACTATATCTCATTCCATGGTTGTAAGCAGCTGGGCCATCTTTCAGTGGCCAGACCAAATACTAATTGCAGAGAAACCATTTTATATTTCTTGGGAGGTAGGAAAAGAATATGTTCAGTGCTGTAATACCGTAATAATGATACTTTGCAGAGATGGGACAAAGCATTAGCGTTGAAATCCCCATGGACTTCTTCACGAGTTGGTGCTGAGTGAAATGATTAGTAAAGAGTAAGGGAATTGCTGTCTTATCTAAAAGACCATACAAACTCCTGCAGGACGGGATCACATAATGATTTGGATACAGTATGCATTTCTAGCTGAGAATTTCAATTAAAAATACTTTTCATATGTAACTGTTAAGTTAGTCATAGGCAGTGTTAAAGCAGGCCGCTGTAGTTTCCTAAAGTTAATGGTGTTATTTTAAAAGGTTTATTGAAATGAAGATTTTAAAGGCACATTATTGGAAAACAGGGTCAGTGTTGCATTGTCCTCACACAGAGTCTAAAATTGTATGTTGCAGCCTCTGTTGTGTCAGGACCTTATAGTGATTTCAATGCAGCCGCTAGGATTTCATTGCTCTACAAGTTTAAGGCTGATAATTGCATTTCAAATAAATCAATAACATGTATTTGTTTCACCGACCACTGTTAAATTAAGCACAGGCAGTCTTGAAATGTGCCCTTGTAATTTCCTAAAACGACTGATGCCATCAAATGTGTGTTTAGAAATTAAAGGTTTAAAAACATAATTGCAAAAGAAGGTCAGTGTTTCATTTTCCTCAACGAGTCTAAAAATGTGCATTGCAGATTCTACGTAATGTCAGGACAGTATGGTGATCTCTAAGCTGCTGCTTCGTTAAACTGGCTGTCCAAGGTAGCACTGAAAAATATACTTTCTAAGGTTTAACTGGTGCAGAGGCCAAGGTTGCCGCAGTATGCCTCAAGCCTTACAATGTTTCACTGACTTACATACATACCGTAAGGCAAATGCAAAATACATTACCCATTTCTGAATAGTGTGGTGTCTGCTTTATCTCAACATGTCTAAATCCAACTGGGTGGCACCCATTTAATTTTAAATGCCCGAAATGTTCATTGTTGGTGTCCTGTGCCCTTCATGCAGTAGTGGTCCTGAACAGTAGTGTTGAACAACTGTTGCTGAGTGATGCTATTGGAGGGTTTTCGTGTGATTTTGTTGGTCCGATTTCATTGCTGGACACTGGGATCAAAGTTGGCCACAGTGTGACATAAAATCATGTCTATGTTCATCCCACTGTCTTCTAGGTTAGACATCTTCAGGTACTTGAGCTTCCATCTTTACTAATCATTTCACTCTGCACCTTCTTCAGAAGGTGCAGAGGATGACTTCAAAAGCTAATTCTTTATTCCATCTCTGCATAGAATCTTCAGTTACTCCAATCAAAGGTATAACCTGTATCTTATGTGTCTTTTATATACGCATTTCAATGCATTTCAACCAGTGATCAGATCACTTCTACATGAAAATGTGCTGAAATTATTCCCATCTATGAAATGGGGATCAAAATGATATTTCAAATTATTGGCCCAATATTTTAATTGATGCTAGCATTAAGCATACAGAAAATAGCAATTTTCTAAATTAAAGGTGTACTAAATCGTACTTTTAATAAAGACAACGGAGACGTAGATTTTGCATTAAACTCTTTTACTGTACTGCCAGCACCAAAGAAATGAACAGGTCAATTGTACAGAAAAAACAAGTAAAGCACTTTGAACGTAACCAATGTGGTCCCAGGTGCATCAGAACACAACCAGCAGCTTATAAATAGTCTGTGCTGCTATAACGCCTCCTCTTCTTTGTCGTTGAGGTGTAATGTTATCCTTGAGGTGTCGGTCTGCAGCTGTCACAACCAACCATAGAACATCTAGATTCAAAAGATATTGGGCCTCATTACACGGTAGGCGGTAGGGACATACCGTTACCGGTAAGGGATTACCGGTATCGGTAAATCCCCTCCCCAATCACGACCCGGACATACCGCTATTAGCGGCACCGCAAAGTACGGTGGCACTATTAGCGGCAAGTCCGTGAGCGCGCGGCCCCTCAGACCGGAAATAGCGGCATAGCGCTAATATCACGGCATCACGAGCCATGCGTACATGGCAATACCGGCATGTAGTAGACCCAAAGAACCCTTACCGGCAAGGCGCTAATACCGGCATCGCGAACCACACGTTAAAAGAGCACAGCAGAGTTCCCACCTGCCACAGGTGGACAAAATCAGCACAGGTGGAGGCAATGGAGACTGGCAGCACATAAGAGCACACCACACCCCTCCCCACACCCATTCCCACACCAAGATGGATGCAATACTAGCAGCATTACATGGGCTAGAGGACATGATTGCTGTGCAGCAGCTACAACAACAGGCAGCACAGAGGAGACGCAGGAGGAGGAGGAGGAGGGCAAGACAGGCGCAGCAAGCACCACCAGTGCACCTAGTGATACCACAGAGGCAGCCACCAATTCCCAGGATCAGAGCCAGTCCAGTCAACCTAACCCCTGAGCAGATACACACCCTGTACCGTCTGGACTGGGATACCATCACCACCATAGTAGACATGATATACAACGACATTGTGAGTCTCATTGACATCCGTACTGCCATCCCCCCTCTACTGAAGGTAGTAACAGTGCTCCACTTCTTGGCCACAGGCACCTACCAGCATACGGTAGGTCAGATGCATGGCATATCACAACCAGTATTCTCACGCACACTGAACCAGGTGCTCGATGCCCTCCTGCAGCACACAAGTCAACACATATACATGCCACGGACTGCCCAGGAGATCTCCAACACCAAAGTTGGCTTCCATTCACTGGCAGGCATCCCAAGTTGCATCGGGGCCATCGACTGTACCCATGTAGAACTGCTGGTCCCACATGCCAATGAGGTAGTGTACCGTAACAGAAAGCAATACCACTCCATCAACGTCCAAATGGTATGTGACTCCAATAAGATCATCACACATTGCTGTGCCCGATATCCCGGTTCAACCCATGATGCAATGGTCCTGCGGAACTCGACAATACCACGATACATGGAGCGACATGCTGGACAACGTTCGTGGCTACTTGGTGAGTAGCAGGCCGACCACATGTCAGTGTGATGTGGATTGTGAGTGGGGGGGGAGATGCATACTCCAACTGGGCGTGAATGGGGGGGGAGATGCATACTCCAACTGGCCGTGAATGGGGGGGGGAGATGCATACTCCAACTGGCCGTGAATGGGGGGGGGGGAGATGCATACTCCAACTGGCCGTGAATGGGTGGGGGGGAGATGCATACTCCAACTGGGCGTGAACTTGTGTCATGAGAAGAATGGACATACATATTTGCATCACTGTACAGTGAGGCAGCCCACAATGGACCAGAGACAAAACCACATGCCGGAAGTGAGTGCCACGGCAAACATATCAATCCATTACGCCAAACAGGCCATTCCAAACAACATGCACACCGCACAACACACCATTCCCCCATTACACAAATCAGCAACATGCATATCAAAATCACAACTGAAATGTACGCTGAACAACATCAGAAATGGTCCGCGCACATGAGTGCATACAAATGGATCCCCTGTAGCCATTGTGGTGAGGCACACCCGTACCCCACCACAGAATTGCCATCAAACAGCATGGGGACATCAACTAAGGAATGGCAGTGTACTAGCAGTGTGGCACTAACGTTGCCAGGGCCAGGAAACACAAATCACTTAAACTCTGGCGGGACATGGCAATCCCTGCTGTATGCATGCATGGTGCATGTCCACTTGCAAGGACCACCTCACCTTCCCACATTGCAGTTACCCTGATTGCCATGCGTGCTTGGATCAGTGGATGTCGTTGAATATGCAATGTTTGTTTGTGTGATATGTGCACGCTCCACATTATGTAGACACTTACACATACCCATTGTTGCACCCATGCAGGTGATGCAGGTTATCCCCTGAAGAGGTGGCTCCTTACCCCTGTGCGGAACCCACAGAACAGGCACGAAGAGGACTACAATCATGCACACACCCGTACCTGCGTGGTGATCGAGCAGACATTCGGCCTATTGAAGGAACGCTTCCGGTGCCTCAGCAGGTCGGGCGGGGCACTCCTGTACGGGCATGAGAAGGTGGCCAAGATCACCATGGCATGTGTCATGCTTCACAATATGTGTATCAGACGGAATGTGCCAATGCCCCCTGACATAGAACTGCGACCACCGTCTGAGGATGATGACGGGGATGAGGATGGAGGAGAGGGGGCTGCAGGTCATGCAGGTGGCGATGCCCATGAGGGACGTGCTGTGCGGCAGCACCTGATAGACCATTGTTTCTGATGCACATGGATTAGGAGGGTGCAATTGGTGTTCAGCTCAGGGCACGGGGTGTATGGAGGACATAATCACAGTGCACCCTTCAACAATAAAGCACACATACACAATTATCAATGTCCAGTCATGTGATTATCCATGCCATTACGTGTGTATTGAGCATTATGACATTCAAACGTGCATGTACCCTCCACCCCAACAACCCTCACCCCCTTCCCCCCACAACTCCCCCAAACACCCTCACCCCCCTCCCCCCACAACTCCGCCGAACACCCTCACCCCCCTCCCCCCACAACTCCACCGAACACCCTCACCCCCCTCCCCCCACAACTCCACCGAACACCCTCACCCCCCTCCCCCCACAACTCCACCGAACATGGTGTGCACATCAGTGCTGCATTAGTTCCCAAGTGTCAACAGGGACAGGCTGGCCCTACTTCCCTCCTCCACTACCACCATTGGGGGGTTGTGAGTCTGACCGCCGCAAGGACCGGCTGGACCTGCGCAGGATGGTTGTCTGGTCGGAGCTAGTAGACGAGGGCGTGGCTGGTTGATCTGCTCCCTGTGAGTGACGCATGCTCTCCATCGCCTCAGCAATGCGCGTTAGGACCTGCCTCACAGCGGCCATCTCGTCACATAGGCGCGTCGTGTTGCTGTCCATGGCAGCTTTCATGTCCCTTGACAACACCCGGATCTCCTCCCTGGTCGAGGCAGCCTCGCTCACTTGCCGGGCAACCAGGGCATTGAGCTCCTCCTGGCGCTGGCGTATCAGGCTCATGGTGTCGTCTGCGGCCCTGCCCCTGTTACTCCTCGGCGCAGCTTGCTGCATGTGGCCGACATCAGGTGAGCTCGCCACGGGACTGAATGACCCATCCATTGCATCTCCGGCATGCACCTCATGGATGCTGCCATTGGATGTGTTGCATGGGCTGTGGAGTGGGGACAGCTGGGGGCTGGGTGTACGCTGCCCTTCCGGTGTCGGACATGGGTCGTCCACATCACTCATAGGTGCCGTGGCTGCTGCTTCCCCAACGGAGCTATTGGCTGCGGACGGCGTGCCTTCTGGCACTGGCTCCTGAGTGGTGGGGGTGGGTGGTGGGGGTGCTGCCACAGTGTCGGATGGCATTTCGACCCTTGGTGTGGTCGTTGCGTGGGTGGCTTTTGAACGCTGGGCCACTCCAGATATCCCAGTGCCCCCCGATGTACTGGGCCTGGTGCCTGCATCCTTTCCCTTGGCCTGCTTTTTGGGTGGTGGGGCCTGCGTTGCAGAGTCCAGCTCCTCACTGTCAGATTGTGACCCTGTGGGGGAGCAAGACAGGGATAACATCAGTGATGGGTCAACGTGCATCATGCATATGTTGTTGTGCTGCAGTTCTTTGGATTTGGACATCTACTTTGGGCCTGCAGGTTGTTGGCCAGATGGGTGGGTCATCCGGACATGTGTCAGGGTGACACGTGTGTGAGGTGCTGCATGCATGTGGTTGTGTGGGGATGTGCAGGGCATATATGCAGGGTTGTGTACATGTGTGTGTGATGACCCCATCCATTAGCTGATTCCCAATTCACATTTGGGGGAGGGACTCATGCTTGGCATTGCTGTGTCTTGCGTGGTCACTCACCTCCGTCTGACATTGTTGCCACACCACACTCCATTCGGCCCACTCCCTCGATGGATTCTATGCCAATGGTGCTGGCACATGTCTCCTCCCACTCCTGCATCTTCATCGGGGATCCACCTCCGCCTCCTGTGCCCATGGCCAGATTCCTGTTGGCCGATAAAATGCTGCGTACACGGAGGCGCAGATCATCCCACCGCTTGCGCACGTCCTTTACGGTGCGGGGGGTGGAGCCCACCGCACTGACTTTCTGCGCCACCTCAGCCCAGATTTCCTTTTTTCTCAGGAGTGCCGGGCGCCGCATGTCGCTAGCGAACACTACGTCTGCATTTGCAGCCAGGGTGTCTGCCAGCATTTTCAATTCCTCGTTTGAGAAGCGTTCTTTGCGCTGGCGCGCATCGGCTTTCTTTAGGGCCTTGGGCATTGTTTGTTCTTCTGGGATGTGGTTTTGCCAGTCGTGGTGTTGCTGCAGGTCCTGAGTGCAGGGGATGGCAATGGATTGTGTTTTTAAAGATGGCCGCCGGGCTCTTTCCCGTTCCGGTGCGATGACGCTATTTCCGGTTCCGGTGTTTTACGGTGACCGCTAATAGCAGTGACCGCTAATAGCAGTGACCGCTAACAGCGGTGACCGCTAATAGCGTGCAGCATGAGGGCGGAGGTGCTATCAGCACTTTGGTCGGAGCCGGTAAGGTGCTTTTCCGCCATGGCGGTGGGGTCATTTACCGTCATGGCCCTATGCGCGTGTCCGCTAACTCGTAATGGAACGCTATTAGCGGTCTCCTACGATGGCGGACACGCTAATAGCGCCATGACGGTAAATCACATTTTTTAGCGCCTACCGTGTAATGAGGCCCATTGCCTAGGAATAATGAAAAACAGGTTCAGAAGGGAGGATAATGGGCGGGAAAAGCTACGTATGAAGCATGCAAGACCGGTTTTAAATAGAATGATTTCAAGGTGGAATCGCTAGACCAGTCAGCAGATGTCAAAATATCTTGAGGAGAACCAGCTGCCAAAAAGATCTTTTTAAGCCATCGCACCTTGGGAAGAATGAGTCCCAAATATGGAGTTATCAATTCCAACTAGGGACATGACGAGAAACAGGATTTGAAAGGTATTTTGAAAGAAGTAGCTGTGATAGATTATTGGACCCTAGATTGGCTGTGGCTGTTTCATAATGATTTAAATATTCAACAACACATAATTTCTCCTGTTCTGGAAATGAAGGGTAATTAATGATCATAGAAGCACATTTTGCACGTCTGGAAATTGTAAAACACACACCAAATGGAGAAAAAGATTTGTTAGTAATGTCTAAGGCTTTAGCATCCGAAACTCTTCTGAACGATATAAGGCAAAAGAGCATGGTAAGTTTGGCAGATAACTGTTTTAAAGATAACGGTTTGTTAGAAGGCTTGCATTGAAAAGATTGAATGCTAGATTAACATCCCACAAAACAGTGTATTTAGGACCTGGGGATTTCAAAACGTTCACTCCTTTTAGAGAAATGGCATATCAAAGGTTGGTTAGCTATGGATTATCTATTAAAACATGTCCATCTGAAATGGCTGATCTGTATAGATTAATGTTGTGAAAAGCTTTGTTTTTGTCAAAAAGAGAAGCTGGACAATGTAACACCTCTATTGGAGTAGCCGTAATGGGATCCAGGTCTCGTCCCACACACCAGCGAACCCAAGCTTCCCAGGCTTTTTGATAGCCTTTTGAAACTTTCAGCAGCCCAAGATTCCTTCACGACAGAAGAAGCTGACACCCAATGTCCTTGGAGATTTCAAGAATCCCTGAAGTCTTCCATACTACTAGGTGAAGCAATCGTTGCACTACTAGTTTGTAAATATTTGCATCCGAATCCACCAGGACCCTGCAAAACATGGTAATCAGCCTAGGAAAGTCCACTGACAGTTCCAGAAGTGCTGGCTATCAAGCTAGAGATGGCCATAGAGGGGATACTTGAACTAGCACATTTTCCGGCATTCTCACTTGTCGAATTAGTCTGGGAATCATCATGAAAGGTGGAAAGGCATAACCTTGAACCCCGGACCTTGAGTCCTGTTGGAATGCACCTAGAGCCATTGCTTCCAGGTCCAGCCTCCAGCTGAAGAACTGCGATAGTTGAGTATTGAGATAGGATGCAAAAAGGTCTCCCACTCGAGGTTTCCAAAGTCGAAGAACCTTCTGAAAAACAGATTGATTTAGTTTCCAATAGCTGGAGTCCTTCAGGTGTCTTGAGTTCCAGTCTGCAACTGTGTTGTGCAACCCTAGTAGGTATTCTGTTAGGATCGTCATTTCTCTGTACAGGCAAAAGTGCCAAAAATCTTTCACTATCTCTGCTTACATCTGTGACTGGGGACCCCCCATCGCGCTGACATATTGTACTGCAGAAATGTGGTCAAATTATATGAAGTGTCCTCTCCTGAGGACTCCATCTGCCCCCCTTGGACAGAGGGCCACAACAAGCACCCCAACCGAGAAGCCTGGCATCTGAGTCTATGACGAGATCTAGGGTCATCATGAAGATCGCCTTGCCAGTCCACCTTTGCATGTCCTGCAACCACCAATGTAATAATGTCCTGGTCTCCATTGGGAGGTGGATTCCGTCTGTGTAACTGAGGCCCCTCCTCATGTGTAAGGTCTTCAGCCTCTGTAAGGTTCGATAAAGGAAGCAACACAGAGAAATTCCCTGGATCGATCAGACAGCAGACCCACAAATCGAGCTAATGTCCTTAAGGAGATTATCTGAGCTTTCAGAATTGTTTTGATCTCCTTCTTGATAGATTTGATCTTGGAAAGGGCAAGCTGAAGTCAGCTTTGAATTGTGTCTATCTGACAACCTACAAATTCTATTATCTGACAGGGCTTGACCTGAGATTTTTTCCAACTGATGATAAATCCTGATTCCTTAATGGTATTTGGGGTGATTCTCAGATGCTGAATTGCATCTGTCTTGGATTGTGGCATTAGAAGGGTGATGTCTAGGTGAATGATAAGACAAATTCCCCTCTCAAAGCTGTAATCACTGATGAAACACCACAGAGCTGAGAACAGGCCGAAGAGGAGAGCAACAAATCTCAATTTTTTGTTGTCCCAAAGAAACCCTAGGTGATTTTGCTGGGGGCGTGAATAGGTATGGTCAGAGAAGCATCTTTGAGATTCAACCAGGACATCAAGTCTCCTGGAAGTAGAGTATCTCTTAAAAGGTGAATCCTGCAATTTTAAATTGTTGTATTGCAGAATACAGTTGACATCTTTTAGGGTGATAACTGGGCAAAAACCTTCCAGCTCTTCTTCACCAAGAAAATGTTGCTGAGAAAACCTGGTGTAATCAGTTCAATGGCAGTTCAATGGCACTTTCAGTAAGAGGTTTTGAATCTCCTCAACCAGGAGATACATACTTTCTTGGAAAAAGAACAATTGGATTAGGACAATAAATCTGAGATGGCTTTTTGCAAAACAGAATGTGAAAACCTGGGATACACTGCAGAATACATGGGTCTGAGTAATATTGAGCGAAAAATTGGAAAACTGTGCCAGTCTGTCCCATAATTTCCCCGAAAAGATGGTTGTAGGAGACAAAGAGGACTTACCTCTGTTAAAATGTTGTGCTGGAAACCCCTGTTGTTTCTGACTCTGGCAAGCCACCCTCTTCCACATTGCGGGTAAAATGTGGCTGGCTGAATGTCATCTTGGAGATGTTGGGGAGCACGTAATTGCCTCTGAGGTCCTTGAAATGGATGGCCAGGCAAGCAAAACCTAACCTTTTCTGGCCTGTCCAAAAACACAACCTCCAAATACTCTTTTCAAGGAAGCTTGTGCCTTTTCTAATGAGGTATATAGACCAACATATTTGGAGCTATGTTTGATAAAACCATCTCCAAACAGCAAAGAGCCTGCCTTGACTCCTAGTTCTCTAGAGGTGAGGTCTGCTAATTTGGGAGCCAGCACTAGCGGGACTCCTTTCCTGAGCTCTGTTGCAATGGCAGAATTAGCATTGCCTAGGAAACATATAGTTCTCTAAGACCATACCTGGAGCGGTGTAGGGTCTACTGAACCTTCATTACCCATGGCTTCTTAAGCTAGGTCAAAAACGTTTGTTAATGGGCCTGAAATGTCCAACAGCTTCTCTTGGCATAACTTTAGGGCTCTATCTAGGCCTTTTTTGGGGTCATTGCCTGATTTTGCTAGGAATGTGAACAATTGTGGGTCTAGCTCAAGAGTGACAGCGACTTTTTTAGAAGTGGATGACATGGGTCTCCGACCTGAGTTTATTTGTTTCCTCTCTTTCTAGAGGTTTCATCAAATGGACATCTAAATACTTTGCCACATGGGCTATAGAAGTCCACTCTCTGGACCTGGGATGACTTGCGTTGTGAAACAGCCTCCAGTGATTGTATAGAAAGTGCCTCATCCAGGAATTCCTCAGGTCTAAAAACGTCAGCCAGCCAGAATTGCTCCTCACACTCAGCAGATGTAATTACCTTTTTATTATCATATTTGTTAGAAGTCTTTACATTAAACCCAGAGTTTTTTGTCAAGGTGGTAGTCATTGTGTTAGACAAGGATTGGACACCCCCTAACAGAGAGGAATGACCTTGGGCTAAATTATTAAATTGCTCCCTGCTCATACTAGAGGATGACACTTGAGTGTCTGAGTCGATAACCACTTCCTTAGGGAAAACGAATATGTATAAATAAATTATATAACACCCTCAACAACTACCTTGAATGGTTGATTTAATGAAATCTCTAAATTATAACCAGCAGGGATCGGAATACCCTAGAAACAAAGTATCTGTTGTGTGCTCTTAGAAGAGAAAAACAGACGGTGGCATAGAAAGGGGAATAGGAACAACACGACATATCTAACGCACCATAACCAAACCAACATCACTGGTGTCATTGTTATGCAAGTCGAGCGTTCTCTATAATGTTGAGCTACAGAAGCACTGCAGTGACACCAAGCAATGCGCAGTGAATACGTAATCACCAAGCAAAATGCTCAAAGCTCGAGTGCATGGAGAAACTCACAGAGTAGAGCCGCTGCGCATTATAATGTGAGCGCTCTGTCCTTAAAGAGTGTTCCGCTTTGCATACGAAGGGCAACTTCTGTATTTAAGAAAACATGTCGACAGCACGCGTGCTGAACCGACCAAATTACAACAACATTGAAAACTGTGTAACAACACGGCCAGGCATTTAACTCAGGCTGGCAGCAGTGAAGAGGGGTAAGCGGTATAGCAGCAGCACAGACTTTGTGTTCTGATTGTGGGGCTTCGCTCGGCCGTTAACTCAGGCTGCTGGGCCGTTATTGCCCGTTGCACCCCTTGGAAAGGGGTTCTAACACTGCAGTAAAGCAGGTTCTGTTCCTTTGCTTTCAATCGCAATCTGAGTCATCCCTGTGGGGAATCTCACAATGTTTGACGGGAGCATGGAGAGCATGGGGAGTGAGACGAAGAGTTGGACAGAGCTATGTGCCTTTTAATGTATGGTATAGGATGAAATAGCCCTGAGATTATATTCTAAGTAGGAACGGTATTCATTTTTCAAATTGTTTAGCTAATAATTGCTAATTACTTATGTACTTTCAATTGAATGTGAATGTATGTATTTATAATCCTATATGTTATGGTATATTTTTACCCCCAAAAAATCTATTTGTCTGATTGACGCCACCCAACTTCATTTGGAGTTTGCAAAATCCATTGCAATTTTTGGCAACACATTAAGTTGGGTAATCCTATTTTTCCATTATAAGCTGGTTTGGTCTAATGCATCCACTACAGAGATGCCCGGCTCAGAGGAGCCCTGCACATTACAAGTTCAAGTTCCCATTCAGGAAGAACCAATTGAATGCGTCTACTTTTTACTTAGATAACAAGCCATAGGATTTCTCTTCCTATGTCCCACTATCGCTGCTTCCTCTGCTCTAAATAAAGTAGTATTAAAGTTCTCTGAGATCATGATAGTTTTCAGACCTTTCATTTAACAAGATCAACACTTGAGTTGGGATAACTCTATTCTTCATCCATGTATTTTTTTTTAAAACTTTTATTTTTGGTGGCAGAGGTTTGCAGTAAACACATACATCATGGCAACAGTAGTATGTAGCAAACATAAAAATGAAAAGGGAAAGGCAATTACTGGAGCAGTACAATAATCATAGTACATTAAGCACAACAATGTCCATACATCCTTACAGAGGTGAAGAAGATACAAAGGATCATGGAGTGGGGGTAGGTCCTGGGGGGGCAGGGGACAAATCGGATCCGGGTGTACCCGCACTTAGGTTGTTGAGATATGTGTTGAACGCAGTCCATATATTTTGTGGACGGGACCGGGTCGGGAGCATGGTTAGGTATTCCTCCTCACAATTTCGCGACCAGGCAAGCAATCGTAGCCATTTCTGATAGGCTGGCGGAGAGGAGCTCCTCCAATTCTGGAGTATGCATTTTTTGGCTACCATGCAGCTTATGTTCAGGAATTTAGCCGAACGTCTAGTGTCCATTGTTCTCCAGATCCCAAACAGGACTGCTAAAGGATCAGGGTCAACCACAGCTTCAGTGATCGTGGTGAGCGTTTCTAAAACACTTTCCCAGAATTCAGACAATTTGTTGCAGGACCAGAACATGTGTAAGTGATCAGCTACTTCCTCCCCACATCGGGGACAGGGGTGTTGTGAGTTGTGGTTAAACCTCGAGGTTCTATACGGAGTATAGTATAGTCTATTTAGAAGCTTATATTGCATTGCGCGGTAGCGGAAATTGAGGGAAACCTTTTTAGTGTGTTGGCACATCTTCCCCCACAACTCGTCGGGTATTTCTAGGCCCAATTCAGCAACCCACCCATCTCTTGCCCCCAGGGCTCGCACCGGGGTGGAGTCCTGCGTAATCTTGTACAATGAGGAGATGACTCCCCGGGCACCGCCCGAGTTAGCAATGTATGCAATAGCAGGGTTATCAGGGGGTTCATCCGGGAAGGATGGCCATCTGGTGCGAAATGCGGCCCGGAGACAGTAAAATTGAAGGGTCTCTAGTGCGGATCTGGTATGCCCTTGTTTCCATGTTTGGGGGTCAATAAACCTGCCCTCGGGGTAGAAGTCTGAGAGCGCCCGGTATCCCAACGCCCCCCAATGTCGGGCCAGAGCAGCGTCGTGCGTGGGCTCCAGACCAGGGAAAGACCACACTGGGAGCCACTTATAGTATGGGGAGGATTCTGGCGCTGGGTACAGTAGGCGCGCCCAGGCTTGAAGAGTTGTGGCAACAGGATCAATAGGAGAGTCGGGTGTATAATGTTGATGCAGTATAAGGGACATTATATTAGTGCCATTGGTTGCCATCCTTTCCAATTTAACATGCGGATGCGCCGGGGAGCCCGGGTACCAGTGAGTGGCGTGTTGGGCTTGGGCCGCAGTCCAATAATGTGAGAAGTCCGGAGCCGTGAATCCCCCTTGTTCGTATGGTAACACCATGTCAGACCACTTCTTGCGGACCGCGCCAGAGTGCCATAGGAACTGTGCACATAGTGTATGTAGTTTGACGAAGTATTCCCTCCCAGGCCATACAGGTATGTTGTTGAAGGTATAGAGTAATTTGGGAAGTAGTATCATTTTAATGAGGGACAGTCGCCCGGCCAGGGACAATGGGAGAGTGCGCCACCGCGAGAGTTTAGTATCAACTATTTGTGCCACCGCAAGGTAGTTATCCGCAAGCAAGGCGGATTTAGTAAGGGATATCCTAACGCCTAAATATCTGACACCGTGCGGGGACCATCGAAGAGGGAATTCGGTGGCAGGTTGTTGGGTAGACTTAGTGAGAGGGAAGATCTCGGATTTTGAATAGTTGATTGTGAACCCGGAGTGAGTGCCGATGCGCGTGATGTCACGAAGTATGGGGTCAAGGTGATTCGCGGGATCCCTGATGTATAATAGTACATCGTCCGCATACAGAGATATGATCTCGGGGTCGTCCTTCAGTCTAATTCCCTTGCGGGCGTGGTGTGCGCGAACATAGTCCGCCATTGGTTCTATTGCTAAGGCAAACAGGATCGGGGAGAAGGGGCAACCTTGACGAGTGCCCCTGCAAAGTGTAAAGAGGTCAGATGTCAGTGAATTGGCTCTTACGCGCGCCACTGGTGAGGTATACAGAAGTTTAATGTAGCTAATCATTTTTGGCCCAACACCCATTGTCTCCAATACCAACCAGATGTACTTCCAAGAGACCATATCAAAGGCCTTCTGAGCGTCAAGTGTGACCGCCACAGCCTGCGCCCCCTGATCAATCCGGGACATGACATTGAGTAACCTTCTAATGTTGTGGGAGGTGGATCTTCCAGGGACAAAGCCTGCCTGGTCCTCATGAACTAAATATGTCATGATTGGCAGGAACCGATTCGCTATGATTTTAGCAAAGATTTTTGTGTCTAGATTCATGAGGGAGAGAGGTCTATAGGATCCGCACTCATCGTCAGGTTTACCAGGCTTAAGTAGGATCGTGATGAGAGCCTCGCGCATGGAGGGCGGGAGGATGGAGTCTCGGAGTGCTTCGTTCCATACCTCAAGCAATTTAGGGGCTAAAATGGCAATGTGCTCCTGGTAAAATTCAGTGGTAAGCCCATCAGGGCCCGGCGCCTTCCCCTTGGGCAGCTCCGAGATGGCCGTGACAATTTCGTCTAACGTTATTGGGGAATCTAGCTGGTCCCTCGTAGAGGGGGCAATTTCTGTGGTGGGGATCTGGTCGAGGAGATTGCGCATATGTTGTTCCGTGTGCTCAGCAGGCTGGGTGTAGAGGGATTTATAGAACTCAGTGAATGTATTTAGGATTTGTTGGTCCGACCATTGTGTGTCGCCATGTTCGTTTTTTATAGAGGCAATCTGGGTCCGGCCAGACTCTCCTCTCACTAGTGCTGCCAGTGTTTTCCCAGGTCTGTCTCCCTCACCGTATTTCCTGGCAGCCTGTGGGCGGCTAAAGTACTGGACCTCGTTGGTGGCGAGTGCATTGTACGATTTGAGTTCTTCACTGATTTGGGCGAGTATGGCGGGTTCCGCATCAGTGGAGCTCTGAAGCTCCAGTTGCTTTAGTTTGGATTCAGAGCGACCGAGGGCGGCCCTGATTGCCTTCAACACCCCAGCCTCCCGGGAGATAGACATTCCCCTGATAAACACCTTGAAGGCGTCCCATCTGACCGCAGCGGAAGTGTCCTGAAGGGAATTGTGTTCAAAGAAGGAGTCGACGTCAGCTAATATTTCAGCCTTAAACACAATATCCCTGAGGGCCTCCGATTTAAAGCGCCAGGTGCTAAATGTCGGAGTGGGTATTCCCAACCCTATAGTTAGTGTGATTGGGGAGTGGTCTGAGAGCGTGCGGGGTAGGATCCGAGAGTCCTCAACCCTGCCCACGATCTCGGCTGACACTAAAAACAAGTCTATCCTGGATGAGCTGTCATGGACAGATGAATAGAAAGTATACTCTCGCAGCTGGGGATGTAGTACTCTCCAAACATCGCAAATATTAAGTGCCTTGATGTGGCCAAGCAGTCTACGTGCAGCGCTGGACTGGGCACGGACGGCAGTGCCAGTTCGGTCAAGGGCAGTGTCGAGGATAAGATTTAGGTCCCCCCCCCATATAACCTGAACTCCAACATAGCCCAGCAGTATGGTAGCTACATTGTCAAAAAACTCGGGGGAGTCGACATTGGGGCAGTAGGTGTTAACCAGTAAGTAATCCCTATTCACCAACATACAGTGCAATATGACATATCGTCCCGCGGGGTCTACGTAGCTTTTGTGAAGGACAAACTTGATTGTTTTATGTACCATCGTGAGGACACCCCTGGATTGGGTAGAGAAAGAAGTGTAGTATCTCGCGGGGCCCCAGGATGGGGCCATCAGTTTTGACAAATAGCCTTGAGAGTGTGTTTCTTGTAGGAACAGTATCTTACAGCCATGCCTATTAGCATAGGCCATCACCTTGCGGGACTTAGTGTGGTTGCTTAATCCCCGGACGTTCCAGGACATTATGCTAGTAGACATTTCAGCAGCATATAGCTAAACCCATAGTGTATGTTTAATGAACGTCCCAGATCCAGCAGTAGTACAAGCTCCAATCAATACCATTAAGAGTGAGGACGTGGACATTCAGTACGTGTGACGTGCAACCTCGTGTGCCAATTTCCAATAACACCCCATACCCTCCCACCTCCCTCACTACTAGACCAACAGTAGCAGTGTACCCATCAACCACCCTTAACTGTACCCGGCTAAGCCGACCCCAACATGGCTCAGCCTGTAAAACAGCCCAACTGGGGCTAACCCACAACAGAGGTGTGTTGAAGAACAGTGCAATCGCAATGGGGTGCGCCATTGCCGTGCGCCAGCACGCATAGAACCAGTAGTTACGTTACAGAGCGAGCAGTGTCTGCGACAATTTAGTGCGTTTCCCCGCATTTCTAGGCGGAGATCAGGGACCAAAGTATAAGGTTAGAATATGGTAGTATGGTCACGAATAAACGAAGATATGAGCAAAGTGATCAGTCCAACTTTGTGCCAGCAAGAAAACAGTGTGTGTACCAGGTAAAGAAATCAGCATTTGCATAGGTAAAGCCATAAGGCAGGCAGTCAGGGGTGACGTAAGACAGGTGGGAGTTGGGCCCGAGCCCGGGCAGACCCCAACTGCGCACAGAGCCGGGGCACATAGAGGACATGGACCACGGAGTAGTAAAGCCCGGCCATTACCGAGCAGTAGGGATACTTAGAGGTGTGGGACAGGCCAGCGTAAGCCCAGCAGACAAGGGCACCGTAGTTTTATACGGTATGAGCAGCGGGATCAATGAGGCAAGGCGCCTGGTGCAACCTAGCCGGTCGTCGAATAATTGACAGTGCAGGGTAAACTGGCGTCATGTCATCATGCAAGCAGGAGCTTCACGATAGGATGGGAGCGGGGTGCTCACTCGGTGACCATGTGGTCCTCGGCCGGGGCGTGCAGAGGGATATGCGCCTCTATAAACTTCACAGCCTCTGCGGGTACCGTGAAAAAATAAAGTTTATTGTTGAATGTGAACTTCAACCGTGCCGGAAACAATATGGCGTAAGGAATGTTCCTTTCCCTGAGCAATTGTTTGACCCCCAGAAACTGGCGGCGCTCCTGTTGCACACCAGTGGAGAAGTCCGGGAATATCCTGATTATCTGTGAATCCAGCCTGAGTTCACCCTTCTCTCGCGCCAGCCGGAGGATCAGGTCACGGTCTCTGAAGCTCAGAATTTTCGCGATGATAGGCCGCGGGAAGTCCCCGGGTTTGGGGCGTGGAGCGAGTGCTCTATGCGCTCTCTCGATGGTGAAGAAGGGTGATAGGACGGGATTGCCCAGTAGTTCCTTCAGGAGGTCCTCGGTTGCCAGTTCGAGTCGGCCCTTGAGTGCATTCTGGGGGACGCCAATAATGCGTATATTGTTTCTGCGGGACCTAGATTCGAGATCATCGCACTTAGCTTTGACAGACTTCATGTCCCGGGCCAGTGTAGCCACTGTATCTTGCAATGCGGTAATGCTGTCTTCGGAAGCGCCTATTCTGGTCTCAGCTTCGGTGATTCTCGAGCCATGGTGGTCCAGTTTGGCTTTGAGAGATGCAACATTTGCGTTAATGTCGTCCAATTTCTCATGGAACGAGGCAAAATTTCTGGCCATGGACTCCATCATTACAGTTAGCTCCGAGGTTGATGCCTCAGCAGGGACAGCCTTGTCCGTCTGACCATCGGGTGACTGGGCTACCTCAAGACTCGGAGTCGGCTTGGCGAATTTATCCATTGCGCCGGACTTATTTACATTTCTGGATCTATTAGACATCTTGCAAAAGCAAAGAGAGTGTGCGGCGCAGGGAGGCGATGTCAGGAATGGAGCACGGATCCTTCAGGTGTGCGGGAGCCACCCACCGGTGCCACGGGTAAGTTGCAGATGGTGATGTAGGCAATCGATGCACGGAGAGTTGTTGCGGGGTCAAGCAGAACGCCACCAGCGCAGCTCCACTAGTTAGTAGTGATGACGGACAGTGGGCAGACAGTGCAATCAGGCCAGGGAGGACAGAAGTGCAGCCAGCGCCAGCCCACTGCTTCAGCCGGCTCGGCGCAGCATGAGTGGGAGCGCGCTGGACTTAATTGGTGTCAGAGGCTGTATGGGAGCAGGTATGTATTGCAGGGGGGGCGTCGAGGTCCCTCCGTGTAGTTGCCCCCTCGCCGACTCCTCACCTGATATGCACCGCACAGGAAATCGCACCAGCGCGGACAGCCCCCAGGTAACGCGGCGCCCCTCCAGGGGCGCGGCACCACTGGATCTCAAAGGGTGCCCGCCGGGGGGGCAAGGAGCGGTCCGGTGCCGAGAAGCAGGAGGACGGGCCCCGGGGAATCAGAGCGGGCGCCGCCGCAGTAGAGGTCCGGAAGCCTCCGGGAGCGCGAGTTCGGGCGGCCCCCAGCCTCCGACGTGGGCCACAGAGAGGCAGGAGAGCAGTACCGCGGATCGGCCGCAGTAAGATGTGAGCGGCCCGGGATGTGAGTCTCTGCCCAGAAAAGGAGCGGCTCCCGTCAGGCCACTGCGCGACCTCCCGGAAGCAGTCGGCCTCGGCAGAGCCGGCCGGGTTCAGGCCCAGAGCGAGTGAGATGGCCCGAGGCTCGGCTCCAGGGCGCGGATTCCAGCCGAAGTTACGGCCGCAGATAGCCCAGAGCAGCAGGTATGCAGGGAGACAGGTTTCTTCGCTGAATGTATCGAATTGCCGCAGATGCGAGTGGATGAAGTGCGGTGGCGCACGGAGCTGTTAGACTAGGCAGCCATTTTGCCGGCTGCTCAACAGCGCCCCCCCTTCATCCATGTATTTAAATTCCAAAGCCTTTGAGTCCCAAAAGCTATGTTGTCTTGCAGCAGCAGGTATTGCTGGGCTCCTTGCTAATGATTCTATACTATACTATACTATACTGGTCACTGCCGATTGATCACTATTGCTCTGCTGGGCTTGCTAAGAATACTGTTGTTGTTCCACGAAGAAACTTCCAGTCAGGCCATTCACCCTGAGCAAGTATGAACATTCACCTCCTTTCAATGGCAGGGGACACTGTCCTGCTGTAGTAACAGCATGGAGTCCTATACACTTCCTTCCTCCAGGCATTAGCTCAATTAAAACTGGGGGTGAAACACAAGCCAATGGGAAGCTCTAGCGGTGTAAACCGAGCTTGGCTCCAGGGCAGGAGTAGCTTGTCTGAGCCCGGATTGACGTGCATGCTCTGCACATGGGCATTTTCTGTGCACTTTTTAGGGACTTCTATGCCAGATAGATTCACTTCAACGGATGCAGAGGTATATGTTTTAAATGCAGCCATTTGGGGCAGAGAAATCACTTTTGTTGGCTAAGTACGCTGAGCATCTGTTCCTGTTCCATAGGCATATATGCCTGATTCGAGAGTTGACTTGCAACCCATTGGTATAGGAACTGAAATGTCCCTTTTCAGTTTCTAGTTGGGCAGTAGACACCAGTTTCCAGGGAAAGCTGCAGAGTAATTTCAGTTTGCCACTCAGGGATTGCTAAAAGGATCACCTCGTAGGGTTTGGTTCATCCTGCCCTGCAAGGCAGACTGATGCTCGTCATATGACAGGGCATTCAGAGACTACTGCTGGGATTGCCTAGGTAGGCCCATCTGTGCAGCTATCAAGTTCCTGCAACAGCTTTGATGCAGGTCTGATTTATTTATTTATTTTTAATGACATTTTAGGCAACATACAATAACTTGAACAACACCAGAGTGCCCAGAAGAACAATGACAAAAGATACATTGCACAGTTAACATTGTTAGCAAACCCCTATAGCCATATAGGCCTTATCAATGGTCAACAGCCGATACCGTACTAGGTTTAGATCGTTTTCCATATATTGGCCACATACATCTGGAGGACGAGCATGTAATGTATACGAACGAACGAGCATAGTGTGAATAAACGCGACATCTAAATCATATCAGTATGCAATATCTTCCAGCCATGCAGCTATCTTCAGCACTGCTCCATTCCCCCAGGCAAATGTCACCCTCCTACGGGCTAGTACTAAGAGGAGCCCCGCCAGCCTCCGTATGTGTCTCAGAAGAGATCCAGTCAATCCCAGCAACGCCAACATTGGGTCCGGTTCAACCTGTTCTTTAAAGATGAAGGATAATGTCTCAAAATATGCCCCCCAAAACATGGCTTTTTGGGGACAGGTCCATCCCAGGTGGACAACATCTGCAGAGTCAGCCGTACGTCTCATAGATTCTTGTGAGGTTGCCAGGTAATATCTATGTAACTTGGCCAGAGTGTGATACGTCTGATGCATAACGTTAAAATGAATAATTCTCTATCTGGCATTCAAGGAGACCCCCTTGGTCTGACCCATTATGTGATCCTAATCCTTCTCCTGAATCTCTGTTCCCCAAATTGTTCTCCTACCTTTGTCTGGAAGTATCTCCCTCCTTTGGAATCTCAGACATTAGTGTGAGACAAATCGACCCTCTCCCTGAGCTTTAATGACATCATGTAAATGGGAAAAGGTGGGCCATTGACAAGGAAAGGAGGGAAAACGTGCCCTGAACTAATTTCTAATCTGAAAATACATAAATACATCTAATGGGGTATTCCCACCTTTTCTTTAAATGCCTTTAGTGATAGAAATGTTTCATCCACATAGCAGTCCCCAAACGTATCAATGCAAAGCTTAGTTATTAGATGGATGCAAGCATTTTCATGTGTAATCACTACCCCACGAACGTGTCTTGCTGGAATTAATGGAATAGTGCAAGAGACAACGCTCGTTACCGCTGGTTTGCATTTTTTATGCTCAATTATCAGCGTCCGAAGTAAGGCAGGAGCGTCCACTGCTCTTTCAATCTGAACATGTGGTCGAGAGGGCCACGTTGCATACCAGAAGGATAATGAATGGGCCTGGATCGCCCAATAATACCTCTCCTCTCCGGAAGTGCCAGACAGCTCTACGTTTGTGACAGAATATTCCAATTTACCCTAAGTTGTGTCCCCATCCAGAGAAAGTCTAATAGGATTCCATGAAGCTGTATGAATAAAATTGCTGGGAGACATATGGAAATGTTCAGAAATAAATATAGGAATATTGGTCATATAATAATTTTAATAACTGCAACATGGCCCATTAATGACACTGGGAAAACATGCCATCTCTGCACTCTATCTTTGAGGGCCATCCACCTCTCTACCGCAATTTTCCATCAAAAGTATATACAGATCACAATTTCAATTCCCATATATCTGGTGTTATCCCACTCCCACTTAAACCCAAAGTCATTAGCAGAGGTCTTGGTGACCCCAGTTAGGGGAAAGATTATCGATTTACTGTGATTAATTTTTAAACCGGAAAATTCCCCACATTTAGTCACCTGTCTCATTACCAGGCGTATGCTCTCAAGTAGCTCTTTTAAAAACAGTGCTATATCTTCTGCATATAACAAAATAATCAATTTGTGTGAATACAATTGAATCCCTCTCTGGAAGTATTCATTTCCTAACAAAGCTACTAAAGGCTCCATATTCATAGCAAACAGTAGCAGGTAGAGAGGGCACCCCTGTGTGATCCCCTTTCGCCATCATCAATGAATCTGACCACCGTCCATTCGTAACCGTTCTTGCTGAAGACGAATTGTATAAGAGAGCCACCAGGGCAATACATTTTGAACCCAACCTCAGTTTTTGTATGTGTCAAGAACAAATATGGCCATTCGACCGAGTCGAATGCCTTCTCGGCATCCAGAGGCACTGACACTGAAAGAAACCACCTGATTGAGAACATCAAGCAGCCCAAAGAATCTACGTAAACTATATGCAGTGTTCCTCCCGGGAACAAATCCCGACTGGTCAGCAAGAACCAGGCCCTGCATAAGGGGAGGAAGTCCATTAGCCAGTAGTTTAGTATAGATTTGGTTGTCAACATTAATAAGTGATATTGGTCGGTAATATGAACAATCGACTGGTGCTCCACCCTATGCAGTAAGGTTATAGTCATCTTTCTGAGAGTTGAAGGAAGAATTCCCTGCTCAATAGATTCCATATACATCTGCAATAAGTGAGGCCTAGAATATTTGCATCGGTATGAAACTTTGTCAAGATACCATCTGTCCTGGGAACTTTTTACCCTGGAAGATTCTTAATAATCTTCTATATCTCTTCCGGATTTAAGTCCTGATTAATGGCTTCCCGCTGTCCTTGGGTCAACCAGAATAGCTCAATCTTTTCTAAATATTGTTGTATAAGTATCACAGAATGATTCTCTCTTGTGGCATATAGGGTGCTGTAAAATACACGGAACCCTTTCCGTAATATCTGAGGTATCATATTTATACTCCCCATATTGTTCTTTAATCAGGTCTATTTGTTTGGGCTTTTTCTCTGAAACAGGCATTCATGCAAGCAACGCCTTCCCCATATTGCTGTATAAAATGATCCTGATTCAAATATTTGACTTCCCTCAATGCATTAATGTGAAAACTGTCTTGTTCTCGGCGAATGACTGCCAGTATTCACTCATCCCTCATTAATTGGAAGACATACTTCAGTTCTTTAAGCCTGGATTCATTAGATTCCAGTTCTCTCCAGATTCATTTAAAAATCCTGGCCTGTTTGAGGATGCTCACCCCACGCATATAACATTTGAAGGTTTCCCACAACACCCCATGCAAGTCCACCAATCCTTCATTAACAGTACAAAAGGAGATTAGCTCATCATGAAGGTTCTGTTGGAAAACTGTGGCTTCAAGGGTTTCAGCTTTGAAGGACCAATAGGCCCGTCCATGGAAATCCCTGTGGAATAGAACACTCCAGGGAGACTAGAGAGTGATCGCGCAGGGTCCTCTGTAGAATCTCCCAATCTTCAAATTGGGGAGCTGCTGCTCTTCAGACTAGTATTACATCTATTTGCAAGGCCGTGTTTTGAACCCATGAATGAAAGGTGTAATCTCTCTGCCCAATATGTTTCAGTCTCCAAGTATCGACCAGGCCATATATATATATAGAGAGCATATCACCTCTATTTTCTGGCTAGCCTTAGACCGCTGCATCAGGCCAGTGTTGGACCTATCTGTTACAATATTGTAATTACTACTACAATTGTTTATTTGTAATGCGCTTATACACAAGGGAAGTGCTTCAAATGGTTGTATACGAATTGATCGTTTTACAACTGCTCGAATGACAATTGACCTTTTCACAATTGACTGAATTGTGAAGGTCAATTGTACCATAAATGTGGGGGGAAACCCCCCATAACCCCCCACCCAAACCCAAAACCCTCAAAACCCATATATATATATATATATATATATATATATATATATATATATATATATATATATATATATATATATATATATATATATATTCGGTCAATTGTGAAAAGGTTAATTGTGACCCTTTAAATTCGGTCAATTTTTCATTTGAACAATTGTAAACGACCAATTTGGGTGATACCCTTTAAATCACTTCAAGGGGGGAAGGGAGCAAAGGGATATCATCGTCATTCTTAGGCCTTGAAGATTCAGAATGTTCTAACAGTAATAAATAGCATACTAGGCTGCAGCATTTATACTTGTATAAGTGCATGACAAAGAGTGAGGGAAAAAAGGGGGCTGGAGAGGAACATACAAGACAAAAAAGGTTGGTCAACAGTGCGCCTATGAATGCAGGCATAACCAGCTATGGAGGGGGGATAGAGGAGGACAGGATAAGACAAACATGTTAAGCATAGTACATTGAAGGTCATGCAAGTGCACAGACAGAAGCGCAAGGAAGCGGGAGGAGACAAGTGCGCCCAGTCCAGCAGGGGCCAGGGTTAAGAGCATAGTGGGTGCCACTGTCATGGAACGTTTTCCCAGTGCAGTAATGCAAGGCAGAGTGCGGAGTCCCAGAGACAAGTGCAGGACTGGTGGGGAGCCTGGGACCTGTGAGGCTCTGGAGGAGGTGCACCAGGCAACCAGTCAGCTGACTGAGAGAATGAGGGAGGGAAGCAGGAGAGAGGAGAAAGAGGTTAGCAAGAGAGAGGGAGAGAGAATGAGGAAGAGAAGAGGAACATCTTGAGTAACTTCTGAATCTTAAGGAGGTCCAGCTAAAGACAGAGTGAGGCAGGTAGGCTCTTCCAGAGGGAGACACCTGCAGAGGATAAGGCTCTACCCCCAAATCTCTGTTTGGAAAAACAGCTCATCCGCAGAGAGTTGGAGAAGGCCGAGCCAAGGGCTGTGGAGCGAGTATTTAGGAAGAGAGTGTTGTAGGTAGCAGGGGGCCAGCCCCAGAAAGCCTTGTGAACTATGCAGAGGGACTTGAACTTGATCTTTGCAGCCACAGGGAGCCAGTGGAAGGTTTTCAGTGCCAGAGAGATGCAGTCCCTGGGTTTGAGGCAAAGGATAAGTCTTGCAGTTCTGTTCTGGATAAATTGAAGAGGTCGGAGAGTAGAGGTAGGAAGATTCAGAAAGAGACTGTTAAAGTAGTCAGCCTGGAGAGAACCAGGGCTCTGGAGACAGTGAGCCTCTGGGGGAAGGTGAGAAAAGGTAGAATACCTCTGAGGAGGTGCAGCTGGTAGTGGGACTTTCTGGACATGTCTGAGATGTGAGAAGAGAAGGAGAGAGTAGAGTCGAAGATGACCTCCAGATTTTTTGCCTCACTAGTTGGTGAGGGTGCAGGACCAAGAGAGGTTGGCCAGAGTGAAAGTGGGAAAACGGGAGCAGGGGTCCCACAGAGGATGATCTCTGTTTTACTGGAATTAAGGCAGAGATCATTAGCTGCACACCAGGAATGAATTATGGACAGACAGTCCGGAATGAGCGAGGAGGAGGAAGAGGCCGAGGGTAACCTGAGGGAAAGCTGACTTTCACCGCATAACAATGAAAATTGGAGGTGGAGGCAGAGATCATGTGGGCCAAAGGGGCCATGTAGACATTGAAATACCAGGGGGATAGAGTAGATCCCTGCGGGGCACCACAAGTAGAGAGAGTGATAGCAGAGAGAGAGGAACAGAGTTCTACTCTATCTACAACGAGATCTATGAGTATCAAAAACAGTTTTAAAATCTCTGCCCCACAGAGGCTGGGTTCAAGAGCACCCAGTCATAAAAACACAGATCATCCATGTGTGGGGCATATGTGCTAATCCATGTGACCAAGATACCCTCCAGATACCCAGATACCTAGTAACTATCAACGTCCTGCCCTCCTGATCCTTCAGAACCTCCTGTAAATGAAAACTAAGGGAATTGTGAATGAGTATTGTAACTCCCCTGGAGTATGAAGAGTAAAATTTGTGACATCCCCATTGCAAAGCCCATCTGTTTTCTGTGGACAGCATAAGGTGCATGAATGAAGTCGATGTTTATGCTGTGGCGTTTTCTATACAGCTTGATTTTCCCAGATTAACCAAGTGGTACCCCCACGTATGTTCCAGGTGGCCATTTTAATTTTCATCCTGTAAGAATTAGGGTCTCACCCACCACAGGGGCCATAATTTTGAGGAACACTACTTGCATGACAATATATGATGCAATAGCAGAAACTCTACATACAGTGATATAGTAATTCTGGCAAATTTTATTGGTGTAAAAATTCTAACTGGGGCACTCAAAACAACAACAATAACAAAGTAACATTATATTACAGCCCCCTCGCCTACCAACTGACCCGGACGACCCCAACTGGCCTTAATCATCTACATTGTCTACATTGTTGGGATGGGAATTGACCTATCCCACCTCCTTAGGCGCTTTAGGGTGAGGCGAATCCCATGAAGAAACCTGTGATGTGCCGGGGGCAGGGGGACATGCTGAGAGACCCTGCAAGGACATAATATTATGCAAATTGTAGATGTTTACACGTAGTGTGTTTATATGAACAGGTCCCATTTTGTAGCTATGGCAGAAACATAGGGCCTGCATGGCAGTACGGTAGACACAGGTCGTAAACCGGATGAAGAAACCTGAGTATGCTCAAGTGTTTATGAGAGAAAGGCTTGCACTGTTAAGTTCCACAGAAACCCTCCTTTGTTCTAAAACTATTGCCAATACGCTTATCTCGAGAAGGAATATATCCTCCAAGGCCATGAGATGGTGCGAGGCGACTCGCTGCATGTGTTATCATAACCAGGACAGAGCAAACCTCTGACTCCCACCCAACCAACTACAAGTTATAGCTCCTACAACTGTCCGAATCCCAAGACCCCTGAATTCCGGATTCGAGCTGCCCCATGCCACCTACCATAAACCAGATAACCATAAAAGATCTAAAAGAATGGTCCCTCTATCTGTACTTTACAATGTCATGATTCGTAATGAGTGGTGCAGCAAGGGATACATTATACTTCAAAGGCGGGGGTGGAAGCCTTGAATACCAGACGACGCGTGGGATGAGTGAATTGTGTGTGGGTCACAGTGACCTCAAGCCTCTCCCTGTACCAGCCAATGATCATGCCAGGTAACCTGTGTAGTAATAGAGTAGCATTGTTAGAATAACACCTTTAATTGTATTTTTGACCTTTGGGCCCTTGAGATGATGAGCTCAGCTGACCCCACGTGAAGGAAGACGGACAGATGGGGCTGGGGCCAATGGCCTGGCATCCCCTTTGGAGTAAGCTGACCATGCATAGGGTTGCACCAACCAGCCGCGCAGGTTTTCACTGTATACTGATGACAGTGTGTCCTTTTTTAAGCTCTTGCATGCACCTTTTTTGCTCCGAACATTCCTGACCAGCAGAGTTCTTTGCTGGCACACCTATTTTTTGTATCATTTAAACTTGTTATCTTTGTAAGAACCTCTTGGCCTTTTTTCCCTAGTGGGTTGTATTTGTTCTGGTGTGAGCGTTTAGGGGCATGCTTTCAATTGGTGACTGCAACGTGATCCCAGTGGCCCCACACATGCAGAGGTATAGAGGCAGCTTCTGTGAAGGGGCCGTGTCAACCTACAGCAACCAATCCAGAACAAACGTGTATTCCACAGTGGCCGTGCAGGAGCCGTATTTGCAGAATTCCAGCCTGCTCTTTGGAGCAGGGCGCGGCTCCGAGGAGTGTGCAGGCCAGTATTGTTGGAACTCTGTGATGGAGGAGTTTGGGTGAACATGCACACGTGAGTATGGTCTTGCATTTGATAACAAGTAGGGGACAGATGTATGGGAGAGTGTGAAGAGCGTGAATGCACGGAGAGTGAAATTGTTGGTGTGTTGTGGGTGTGTTTTTTTTTTATTTTTTGGTATTATTAATTGTTTTAAGAAAATACAAAGGGATGGTATAGAGCCTCCCCGAGAGAGAGCAGAAGGTGGGACCACAAGCATTGTATAACAGAGAAAAAAAGGAAATAGATAGGTGCAAAACATAATTAGTGGGCTCAGGAATAGTAGTAGTTGTCATTTTAGCTTGTTATTTTAGCTTATTTTGTTTGTGTTTTACCATGTAGGAAGGAGGTAAGCGGAGGGGCAGTTCTTGTGATTATTGGTGTCAGGAGAGTGTGTGGAGTGTGAGAGAAGGAGGTGGTGGGAGAAATTGTTTTTTGATTTTTTGTGGGGAGGGGGAGATTACAGACTGACTTCTTTGAAGAATATCAGCAGCGTGCGTGACACATTAACAGAGGTGTAGAGACAGTGAGGCGCACGGTATATTAAAATGGGTGGAGAGGCACAAACCTTTGGGCAGCTTATCTGTATGTCCTTTTTTGCGAAATTGTTAAGACAAAACTTTTGCCTCCATCCTAGAAAAAAGCTAATATTCTGGTAATAAACAAAAAGGGAGATGCATCCAACTATCACCCTATCTCCCTTCTTGATGCATCTAATAAGATTTTTGGGACAATCATCTTGGATGATTAACAAAGGTCGGCACATGAGAAAAAGGCAATTGACAAATTTCAATCTGGATTTCGACAAGGACTGAGTACTGCACATAATTATTTTGTGATCAATCTTTTGCAAGTTCAGGCCGAACAAGAAAAAAGGCTGCTCTATTGTGCCTTTCTGGATCTCACAGGCATTTAACCAATCCACTAACAATTTCCCCCTCTGCATACACCTCTTAAACTCCAAACCAAACACAACCACAAACATACAGCACAACAAACTGCACAAACTTCACTACATTGCAACAACAAAACAAAAAGACACATAGACTCACACAACAGTGCATGACGACTACCTGCCGCAAATACCCCAGGCCCAGCCAACGGACCCACCGGGCTAAGGCTGCCAATAGCACATCACTTCTTTCTTGCACTTTTCCAGCTTCTTCCAACTAACTCACCCTCCCTTTCACCTTGTTCAGAGCTGCCAGAGTGCCAGGGGACCACTCCGGTGGTGATAGTGCGCAGTACAAATGTCCTTTAACATTAACATTAACATTAACATTAACATTTGATAGAGTAAATAGGAAATGCATGTGGCCAAATCTTAGGAAGATGGAATGCCCGATAGCCCTGGTGGATATATTTATTGCGCTACATACTGACACTAGGGTGAGGGTGCTCCTAGACCAAGATGGAAATTATACTGGGTTGGTAAGCAGCCATTGCAGGCTGCACCACGGCTGTGTGTTAGCCCCCTTCCTGTATAGTCTATATACCACCGATCTAGGAAATTTGTTAAAAAACCACCAGAAATGTTCCCCAAGGTTAGGAAACATGCAAATAAATGATTTGGCATATGCCAACAACATTGTTCTGTTTGATTTGACACCCATAGGCCTCCAAAGGGCATTGACATCTATTAATGCATACTTTGTAGTACTGGATCTGCTATTAAATGTACAAAAATCTAAAATTCCAGTGTTAAACTATGGCAAGAAAAATGAGCCCAAATTTAAGTGGTCGAAATCTAAAGAACAACTGGAAGTTGTCCATACATTTAAATATTTGGGCGTAGATATCGACTCAAGGAGATCGAAACAGAATGATTGTGATCGGCTAACCGAGAAATCTAGGTTTAACACTGCTGAAACATTAGTATTTGCTAGGAAGTTTGGGAGATATTCAGCTATTTCCATGATCAAATACTATAACCAAAAGGTGGTCCCATGACTTTTGTATTTTGTGGAGTCAGGATTGTTAGCATATACCTGGGAAATAGTAGAGTCATCGGTATGGAAAGGGTTACTTTCACTTCCTAAGGGATGCCTATGTCAGTCATTAGAAATTAGGTCGGCCTTATATCTCTATAAGCACGGGCAGATTGGAAACAGTTACAACTATTGAGGTCTTTCTTGTTTCCACCCGTGAATTGTATATTAGCAGAGCTTCAGATTGAATTATACAGTGGTGCCTCGAGAGTTTTACTAGAATGGTTTCAAACTTGTATAAAACTACTAAAATATTATGATCTGAACCTTGATATTTTGGCAATGGTGTATGTAAATGACAAGAAAATCATCCTTGAATTTGACTGGAATAGAAATAGAGAGTTATCTCTGAGCTACCATTCATTTAATAACTTAAAATATGAAATAAGAGGATACAACGATATTCCTTTCTATCTAAAAATTACCCTTCAAGAAAGCACCACTGTGAAATGTGAAGTTTTAAATTGAATGTATTTTCCACTGGGGAAGTTAGAGGAGCAGGACAAGCCATTGAGAGATCCATGAGAGTATGTAGACATTGGGGCTCATTCCAATCATGCCGGTCCAGAAACAACGGTGCCGGTAAGCTTTTCGGCACCATTGTTTCAGGACCAGCATACTACGAGTCTTCCTGCCGGAGCCGATGTGTCTGACAGGTCGGACCCTGCTGGACACAGCAGCCACGGTAAGCAGACCGCCACAGAAGCACCAGCACCATTATTAACAGTGCTGGTGCTTCCGTGTTCCCCATTCCCAGTTCTATGCAACTCTATGGGAATGAGGAGTTACAATTCACCGGTGCCTGACTTTCCGGAACGCCGGGGTGGTAATCCCCCAGTATTTCTGGCAAGTCAGGCACCAGTAAATCATTATGGGTCCGGTGGCAACCTGCCGGTAGTACCGGCGCGGTTACCGCTGGACTCGCATCGAGCCCGATTGTTCCCAACATATCAAAACGAGCCGCTACCTCGTGTTGGAATGTTCTGTCTTGGTTGAATCTCGTTTTGACCAGTTTCAGCGTTTTGTGCAAGATGCAGATTTAAATGATACAGCGTATTAAATAGTTGCAAACCGTCATTGATGTGTCCATTTTAAGACTCTTGGAGATTGCATTTTGTGAAAGAAAATTAAAAGACTTTTTACTCTTTTTTAACTCTTTTTGTTTTGTGTCTTTCTATTATGAGTTGAAACAAAATGGAAAGAATTGTTTTGATGAATTATATGTTTTAAGTGTTTTAAATGTTTTTAAAGTCTACACACAATTAGGACTACAAGTGGCAGCACAAATTCACCTTTGGTACAAGCCCTGTTCTACACAGTGAAGTGGTTTGCAAGTAAAATAATATGCATTTATTTACTTTTCAGTTGTATTACATTTCACTGAGGTAAAGCAGTTAAAAAAGCACACTCTTAATACACCACACCACTCCCAATAGTTTCCAGACAAGTTAAGCTCACAAAATGAAGTGGGAGCAAAATGGCACTCTGTTAATTAAAAAGGGAGGTAAAGACAAAGTTAGCCAGAAATTGAGCAGCACCAACAGGTAAGTAAGCAGGGCAATCTAGAAAGAGGAACTCCAATGATAGGATCAAATGAAATAGGCTTAGGGCCAAAGTCAATAGGACAAAAGTCTTTTGCTCAAGATCACACGGTTCAGGGGAGTTTGCGGTTAAGTCTTTGCCAAGAGTTCCGGATGAAGTTGGTCGGCAGAAAAGTTAGTTCAAAGAGTACAGAAGGACAAGACCTCGGATTGGAGAAAGATTTACACCCTTTCACCACAGCTGAACGAAACGAACAACCGGATGTTGAACAGTACCTTAAATGGAGAAGAAGCTGTAGCTGAGGCAGACGTTCATGTTAGTTCCTGCAGGCTCACGGTTCCTGAAGCGACTGTCAGACTGACACAAAGTAGGAAGACTGGAGGGTCCTGCACTACCCAGGGAAGAAACCAGCAGCAGAGCAAAGCAACAAATAAAAGGTGCGCTCCTTAAAACCCAAGCAGAGTCCGACCTTCCAGGCTATCCGGCCCACTGTAGCTCTGTACAGAGATTTCGACCAAAGGTGGGAGTCCTGGCTTGCAGTTTGGGTGAACTGGTTGGTTCCACCAGTTCAGGGGAAGAAGATTCCTGGAGGATCTTCTCTGTCGATGGATTCTGAAGATTTGGACCTTCAGCAGGGCTTCATCGGGCAGTTCAGTCGTTGTAGGGGTCCTCTTCTGTCAGCTCCTCATCGGTTCTTTCGTTCCAGTGTCGACTCTGTCCTTCCAGACCCAGAGACCTGCTTTTTACGCAGTTTACCCCATTCACACAACCTGGCTGTCAATCACACAGCAGGGTGGCTGTAAAGATGCCGTAACGCAAGTAGACTAAGTAATCATAAAGGCTTGCTATACATAGTGAATAGACTGCAGGCAGTGCTGCCAATATATATACTATGGGAGCATCGTATTTTGATGATTTTTAACCCCCCTTTCTTTTTGCTATTGCCATGATTCTTGAACCAACGTCAAATAAAGGAAGAATGTTCATAAATGAAGGTGGATCCTGATGATTATTTATAACCACAGGGAGTGCTGCTCATCAGACTGATAAGTGATCAGTGTTTAGAAGATATATATATATATATATATATATATATATATATATATATATATATATATATATATATATATATATATTACACAGCCACACTAGTGGCTGTGTAGTTATGGTTAAGTTGTTGTTTCCATAGGAAGAGCACTTTTTGGGCGGCTTATAACTTTGCTCCCCCTGGACGAATCCTCACCAAACTTTGCAAAAACAGTATATGGGCCACAGTGAACTTTGGTCTAGTGGGGGAAAGGTTATAGGGGGGGGTCCCAAAATGTCATTTTTTCCCATAGACTGATTGGGGGAAAAACAGCCCAAACTGCTGGACGAAATGTTCACCATATTTGCCGTAGGAGCAGCGGCTTGGTACCAAAAGTGTGCTTTTGTAAATTTGGTGAAAATCCGTCCAGTAGTTTTCTTTAAAATGGTCAAAAAGTAGGTCTAAAAAAATTAGTGATATCTATGTCCGCTCCGTGGTCACACTTCCCTGTTTGCTCCGCGGACAAGAAATCGATTGGCTAATCCATAGCGTCATGTCTGCGGACATGTGACGCTTTCACTGATTGGTTGTGGAACAGCATGAAGTGCGTCAGATTTCTTCGCTGCCTCTGCCATCTTTTGTTCATGTTTTGGTGTACACGGACATCGCCGGTAACGCATACAAAACAAGACACCAATGTAATTGTTATACTTATGAAATACTGTTTCCGAAGGTGAACTTTAATTAGGTTGGGATGGAATGTGGCAGCGCAAACTCAAAAAGTGGAGTTTTCTTGCCACCAAATTCATACGGTAAAGTGGAAGTTGGTGCTCAATGTATGGCAACCAATGCCTGTGTCTGTGTTACAATGTTTTCAGATTAATATTGAAGTCGGACTGGCATCCTATGTTTTGACATCTGAGGCCGCCACCTGGAGTGTTTGATGGAAACAGTGGTTCTGGAGGCATATGGGAGTAGCGGTTCTCATGATTGGATTGTCATATGTTGTTGCAAAGTGAGAATGTATTTGCCTACTGAGTGAAGGCCAGTTGATTTGCTTTTTTGGTTGCGAGCTCAGTAGGCCCACGCATCCATGTCAATCCATAAGGGGCTATTGTTTTTTGACATTGAGTGAAAGGGAAACTTCAAAAGCTATGCCAGGAATGAAAGCTTGGAAAAAAAAACATTTGATAAGGTTATGTTTTAAAAATGTTTGTAAGGAACATGAAATATTAGTTCAAGAAGATTCTTTGATGCAAACACTTTGCTGTCTGACTTTGCCAAGGCTGTCAAGATCATGTAAGTTTAATTTGGACGACTTGCGTTTTAATTTTATATTACCAAACACTAATCGTGACAATGTAACTGAAGTATTATCTTTTTGCGCAGTTGTAATTTTCCCCCAATAACAGAGAGTGCACATTGTTCGCGTTTGCAGGCTATGACTAGAGTCACCCTTGTTGACCGCTACTTCTTTTTCTTTCAAATGTTATGTTTGGCCACATAGCTTTGTGTATCAGTTTGCACGTTCTTTTGGTCTTGTGTAACATCAAGACATGTAATTATTTCTTGCTTGTCCATTCATGCTGCCTTCATAACTGAATTACCATCCCACTGTGTGGTTGCCCTTTTTTTTAAACCTTACGGCGACTGCTGTTTCTCAGCGTTTGTAGGCTGTCACTATATGTACCCATGGTCAACGCTAATATTTCTTTAAAATGTCATGTTTGTCCACTTCCATTTGTGTACTACTTTTCACAATCTTTGTGTCTGTTTTGGAATTTTTTCCTAAAGGTTGGGTATTGGCACAGATTTTCTCTTACCTTTTCCACCTAGCTACATCTTGCCATACTGTGCGTGCCATGGTTTCCGGATGCTGAGTTACGGCTTCTTTCAACGACAGCTGCACCAGCTTGTGACCGGGTGCCTGTCCATTATAATGTTATGGGATGACCAGCCAGGTCACCTCTGTCCCTACGCTGAACTATCTATTAGGAGTGACATAACATCATTTATGTTGGTGTAAGGCAACGGTCATGGCGCCATCTTGGAAATACCTGTGCAAACAAAGCGGGTGATTTAACAGAAATGCATACTTTTTGTATGCAAAAATAACTGCGTGTGTCTCACCATGAACATTTTCAATGTGGCCCTTAGAACCATTGCTACCATTTAATTGGAAATGAGATTAGTCCGTTGGTCTCTGACAGTTGTTTGTTAATTAAAAGTACTTTACAAATTCTAAAATGCTAACGTTTTCTTTTAAAATCCCATGTATCATTTCGAAATGTAAGGTACCACGTTATACGTCGCTGTATGTTTATTTACAGGTTCTGCGTCACAGCACGAACTGTTGCTTTTTGGAGGCTGTCATGGAAAGCGAAGAGGGGCAATGAATGTAACAACCGCTTTCCCTTTCTATGGTGGCCATCTTGAAATAGATTTTGTTTTGTAATCGCTGTATGTTTATGTACAGGTTCTGTGTTTCGGCACATACTTTTGCTTTTTGCTTGCTGCCATGGAAAGCGAAGAGGGGCCATGTATGGAACAACCGCCTTTCCTTTTGATGGTGGCCATCGTGTAAAAGGATTTTGTTTTGTAGGCGGGCCGGATTATAACAATAAATCCTATTTTTCCATAGCACACGTTAATGCTTTGCACATCTATACTATTACTGACAATTCTTACTGTGTCTATGTCCTTTACTGAGAAATATAAAGTACATGGAGTGTATGCAATTTTTAAAAAATATATATTTACACTGTAAAAGGTGATTATTAATGCAACATTTACTTTGTTAACGGATGGCTTTCTTTTTTGGTAGGACAGCTAAGAAGGCCATTTGCGAACAGAAATGAGGAAAGACGCATCAAACAGTGATATGGGGGGTGGGTGGCCGATGCAAACATATTCTGCGTTTGTTATTTCAAAGGATGGTCTTAGCTGATGTCATTTTCAGATAACCAAAACTTTTGCTAAAAGTTTGTAATGTGTACTACATTGTTAATGGCTGACTACCAATACGCATTGGCGCTGTGCAAGGCAAATGTTGCAGGTGGACGTTCCTACATCAATATAAAATCTGTTTCCACATTGTCCACGAGGCAAACATCTTACTGTTAAGTGTTTACGGATTCTAGGGCACGTTACCGTGCTGTACACCAGCATATTGTCAAGTGGTATTCTCTGTAAGGTGTTTAAATAAATCAGAAGTTGCTTTACATTATGGTTACATGGCCTACTATAAACCGATCATCTTTAGCACAAAAACTTTGCAAAAGGGACGGTACGGTTAAGTTGCTCTACTGAAAACCTGTGAAATTGAGTAAAAAAAACGTTGTTATAGGGACGTTATGGTTAAGTTGGCCTACTAAAAACCCGTAAAATTCACTTAATAAAACTTTGTTAGAGGGACATTATGGTTAAGTTGCACTGCTAAAAACCTGTGAAATTTACTAAAAAAACTTTATAAACGTGACATTATGGTTCAAAGTAAAACCAAAAAACCCCTGAAATTCGCCAGTTATGGTAGGCTAAGCAACCATAACTGCCCGCACCACTGTCCACTGCTAACACTAACACCCAGAACATCAAAGATGACATCACAAATGTCATTGATGACATCACTGAATATGGCTCACCCGAGATGTCTCGGCCCAACGAAAACAAATCCCTGTGTCAGAGAATTTTTGTAGATTCTGCAATGATTTAGCATGAAAAGAAACCTAAGAACATTTGATTGTGGGAATGTACAGCGCTGATTTCTCTGAGAAACAAATTGTTCGTGAAACATATGGTCTCAATTGCAAATGTGCAGCCTGAATTTAGATGGGCTTTTCTTCTTAACTCTGCCAACATGAGTTTGAACATAGCCTTGGTAAATTTTTATAGTACGCTTCTTCATGATGATGAAATTGGTTGATATGCGAATGTCAAGATCCTTTATTAGATTTTATGTCATTCATCTTCTGTTCTCTATATAATAGTTATGAAAATAGCCAAGGCTTATCATTACAATTGTAAATAAAATAATGTAGCATGTTTTTTTTGTAACATAGCATGAATGTAAACAGCTAAGGTTATGACATGTATGTAATCTGTCACTTTTATGAATATATGAAAACTTGTTTTTTATAAATTGAAAAAAGTAGATTACTTTCTGCTAAATTTCAATTAAAAAAAAGATTAATTTTTCCATTAAATTGGTCATTCGGTTCTGTTGTTTCTGTTTCTTCGTTGAGTAGGCCATAAAGGTTGCATCTTGGGTTGATGTTTTCTTCCTGGTCATCTGTCTGCTCACATTGATCGTTCTTTGTGTAGTACCAATTTCATCTGACGAATGGGGTGTTGAGGTTGTTTCTTTTAGATGTGATTCTGTGGGTGTCACGTCTGCCTGCTGGTTTTGCAGCTATCCTCCATATGTGCTTATGGTTCTTAAGGTTGGCTCGTTGTCCGCGTGGGTGGTAAGTTTATTGTAGCGTGATAAGTAGAGTGATTTTGGTCTTGTTCTGGCAAAGGGGCTCTTTTGCAGTTGACAGGTAGGTGTGTTATTTCTTGGTGTAGGTTGGTTCGCTGGGGTGGCATTTTGAGATGGTTACGATTGTTCCTATTGGTTTATTCTGTTTCAGCTATTTCTTGTGGGTCAGTCTTTTCTCATACAGTGCATTTCGTGGTGTGGGCTTGTTGCTTCAGGTTTGTTTTCTTGTTTGTTTTTGTGTTTTCCTGGTGGGTTGTTTGTTTGTACTCTCGATTTTTCTCTTTGCTTGATGTGCTTGTGCTATTCCAGCATGGGCTGGGGTGTTGCGGGGTGTGGTTAGTATTGGGTTAACAGTGACAAAAGCCTCTCTGTTGTGGTTGTATTTCAATCTCATAGTCTCATGGTGCTTGGGAAGCCCACTTTGAATTTGTGCAAATATATTACCCATTTTCACTAGAACATTATTTTGTTTTAATTCACGTTTTTGCACACAGTTTAAAGGCTGCTAAATCAAAATATTTGACTGAGTTGCAGGATTTTACAATGGAATCAATTGTTCTAAACATGCAAAGAAATCTGGGGTAGAGGTGTCCATTTTGTAATAGGTTGTAGGTTGCCCTCTCATTCAAGCCATGCTAGCGCAAAGTAATCGTCTTTTACCCAAACTTTCTTTTTTTTCTTATGGACCTGTCTGTGTCCTTGTGTGATGTATTGTCTCAGGCTAGTGTACTGCTTAGCACATAGGGACTTTGGCTGTGGAACTCCTCTTGGCCCCAATGGCAACCTTACCTAACTTCTGCTGCCCAGTGACATTTATAGTGTAATGAGTAGAAGATGTTAGGGGGCAGATGAAATGTGTGATCGGATATATGCATGCTAATACTCTTATGGTAGAGACTGCACAATTAATCAACCTTTAACTGTGCTATCCTGGAATGTGCAAATGGAAATATCCCTCAGAAGCGATGACAGGTCTAACCCATATATCAAAGAAGGAAGCTAAAGCTATGTTCATGTAGGAGACTCACCTGCTAGATGGAAGGAAGAGCTGTATACTAAGGAATTACATTTTGCACGACTAGCAGCAATTTCTGCAAGAAAAAGGGAGTGATGATCATATTTCATAAGGACAGAGGTAATCAGTGGGTAGAGTGTTTACAAATGATGGCCATTGGGTGCTATTAGAGGTGATCATAGATGGTATACTATGAACACTATGGGGTATCTATGCCTAGAATATAGGTACAGACATTTTTGATAGGGTGGTACTCAGAAATATGTTATTAGTTAGGAAAAGGATCTTTGGTGGGGAATTGACTGTGATGAGGATTGATGACATTGATTGATCTGTAAACCCAAACCATGTTGGGGAGACTTTTGGCAAAGGGAGGAAAGCCCTACATGCTGATTTAAATTTGGTAGATGTTTGGAGGGAGTGTCTCCCTGAAATGTGTGGTTACACCTTCTACTTTTTGGTTCACCAGAATCCCTATAGGATAGATTTCGACCTTCTTTGAGCAACACCCTTAACAAAGTGCTTGATATGGAAATTGGGCAAATTACTGTTTCAGGCAATAGTGAGATCTGCGTGATACTCAATCAGGGTGATCATGGTGGGAGAGAAGGAGGCTGGAAATTAAATATGTCCATGATGAGGGATGATAGGTTTGTGGTCTGGCTTGGAAGAGAGAAAACTTGTTTCTAGGCAAGAACAGGGGCACTGTCTTAGACCCATTTCTTCTATTGTTACACACTAGAGGCTACTTTGTGGATGAAAGTTATAAGCTATGCCATACATAGAAAGAGGGAACAAGAAAGGAAAAGCAATGAATTGGAGGGAACCCTTAAATGAGATGAAGTTACATTTGGGAGTGCTCGTTCAGATTTCAGGACATTAAGGATGGTGAGGTTTGAGCTTGCTCAGGAGCTTGACATGCAAGCTTCAAGGGAAATCTACTACAACATGCAAAGGCTATGTGAGAAGTGTAAAATAGGACTATTTCTTCAATAAAATCCATTGGGGTATTTTGATTAGTGATAACATTAAACGGGTGTTTCTTAAATTCTATAGTGATCACGATAGAGCTGATCCTGCCCCACATATGACAGACCTCGATTCCTTCTTTTCCATGATTAACTCACAGCGGGTCGTGTCAGGCTTACAGAGAGAGATCAACGGCAGAGGTACTTGAGGTGGAAATAGGTGAACCTGTTAAGAAAATGAAGATTTCTAAAGGACTTGGAATGAACATCTTCCCAATCAAGTTGTATAAATGTTTTCATAGCGTGCAGTGTCCCCTACCGTGGATTGCTGAATTGATCTATCCTTAGGAACAGATTCCTGGACGTGATGTATATAATCCCCAAGCTAGACAAAGATGATACTGAGCATACTACTAAAGTATGCCTAGTGTCTTTTCTACCACATTTGTATGTTGTGATAGCCTGATACACCAGTCAAAATGTGGTTATTTCAAAGGCAGGAATGGGGGCAATAATAACAGTAACTAAGAAAGTGATGGGTGGCAGGTTTTGAATAAATCTGAACCACTGGCACGGCTCTGGGCAGCCTTCCACTCCACCGTTCATTAGCCCGTCTGGGACATTGCAAAAGGGGTCCATCCATATGCAAATCAGTCAGATACTGCCACCAATAGGAGCAGCCCAGCCCAAACTGCTAAGCCAGGTCCCCTCTGCATGGAAACACAAGCATCCCTAGACATGTTTTGGCCTTGTTGGATCGCATCTGTGAGGTGCAGTTTGGTTCCCTATGTCACAGCGAGCAAGGGACCCATGCCTCAAACCCTCTCTCACATAGGGAGACAAACTATAACAAAAAAAGTTATGGGTGGAAGATTTTGAATACATCTGAACCACTGGTACTGCTCTGGGCAACCTTCCACATCACCATTCTTTAGCCCGTCTGTGCCATTTCAAAAGGGGGTCCAGCGACATGCAAATCAGTTAGTTACTGCCACCAATAGGAAAAGCCCAGCCCAAACTGCTAGGCCAGGTCCCCTCTGCATGGAAACACAAGCAACCCCTGACACGTGTCAGCCTTGTTGGGCCTCATCAGTGAGGTGCAGTGAGCAAGGGATCCACACCTGGGCATACCCAGATCACATAGGGAGACAAACTATAACCAAAAAAATGATGGGTGGAAGGTTTTGAATAAATCTGAACTACTGGCACTGCTCCGGGCAATCGTCCACACCACCATTCTTTAGGCCGTCTGCGCCATTGCAAAAGGGGTCGAGCCATATGCAAATCAGTCAGGAACTTCCACCAATAGGAGCAGCCCAGCCCGGACTGCTAGGCCAGGTCCCCTCTGCAAGCAAACATAAACAATCCCAGACATGTTTTGGCCTTGTTGGACTTCATCAGTGAGGTGCAGTGAGCAAGGGACCCACACCTGGGCACACCCCAGTTCGCATAGGGAGACAAATTATAACCAAAAAAGTGATGGGTGGAAGATTTTGAATACATCTGAACCACTGGCACTGCTCTGGGAAAACTTCAACATCACCATTCTTTAGCCCGTCTATGCCATTTTAAAAGGGGGTCCAGTCATATGCGAATCAGTTATTTACTGCCACCAATAGGAGCAGCCTAGCCCAAACTGCTAGGCCAGGTCCCCTCTGCACGGAAACACAAGCAACCCCAGACATGTGCCAGCCTTGTTGGGCCTCATCAGTGAGGTGCAATGAGCAAGGGACCCACGCCTGGGCATACCCTCTCTCACATAGGGAGACAAACTATAACCAAAAAAGTGATGGGTGGAAGGTTTTGAATGAATCTGAACCACTGGCACTGCTCTGGGCAACCGTCCACACCACCATTCTTTTGACCATCTGCGCCATTGCAAAAGGGGTCCAGCCATATCCAAATCGGTCAGCAACTTCCTCCAATAGGAGCAGCCCAGCCCAGACTGCTCGGCCAGGTCCACTCTGCAAGGAAACGTAAGCAACCCCTGACATGTTTTGGCCTTGTTGAACTTCATCAGTGAGGTGCAGTGAGCAAGAGACCCATGCCTGGGCATACCCTCTCTCACATAGGGAGAAAAACGATAATCAAAAAGAAATGGGTGGAAGGTTTCGAATAAATCTGAACCACTGGCACTGCTCCAGCCAACCATCCACACCATCATTCTTTAGGATGCCTGTGCCAATGCAAAAGGGGTCCATCTATATGCAAATCCGTCAGGAACTTCCACCAATAGGCACAGCCCAGCTCAGACTGCCAGGCCAGGTCCACACTGCAAAGAAACATAAGCAACCCCAGACATGATTCGGCCTTGTTGGGCTTCATCAGTGAGGTGCAGCTTGGTTTCCTGTGGTGCAGGAAGCAAGGGACCGATGTCTGGGCATACCCTCTGGCCTTATCAGTGAGGTGTAGCTTAGTTCCCTATGGCGCAGTGAGCAAGAACCCTCCTCTGGGCAATAATATCAGAACATTGCTGGGTGTCATGTATATGTACATAAACAAGGACATGGCTGTCATTGCATAGTTTATCGAAGTTGAGAAGGTACAGGGTTATCAGAGCTGGTCCTTCCTTGAATACTCTTTCAATACACTTAGCGCTTGCCATTGTTTCCTCTCCCACTTCAGAGCCTTTTACTTGGGAGCTGGCGAGTATATTCTCACTAATGGGTTTCAGTCTCAAAGTTCTGACTTGGGAGCACTGGCCAGGGTTGGTTAGTGTCCCCATTGCTGTGTTATCTATCTCTCGAACTGCTGCTGACATCTACTCGCCTGACACCAGAGATCAGGTTCATGTTCAGTAGAATGATAGAGACCCAGATGTTAGTCTATGTGATTGATATGGTGTCTTCTTGGAGGAGAGCAAAGGTCATTTGAAATATTTTCTGGATCTGTTCAGCAGCTTTGAAGGGGGACATAAGATGAAATGGTGCAACAGTGAAGTTCTCCACCTTTTCAGAGACTTTCCTGCTTGACCTGAAAATAGGATAAAATACCTGGGTGTGAAGACTGGGAGAGGTTTAACTTGCTTTATATTGGGGAATGTGTCTATGGTGCTGGAAAGCGTAATAAGGGACATTATTAGATTAACCCACCTAAGTCTGAGTAAAGCTGGCATAATAATCCTTTTACCCAATATGTGCTACATTTTCAGTGCCCAGCTACTTCCGCTGAACAAGGGGCTGAAATGGATCCATATACATCGTTGGATTCCTGCTTGTTGGGGGTGGTGGAAGAGCAACATTTTGGCTGGCAAATCCTGCAGCGAAGGTCTGTTAAGGGGGCGATGCCCCGCTGGTTTTAACTAATTATCATAAGATGTATTTGTTCCATGCAACAATATATTGCATCGAGCTCGCAGAACAGGGCAATTTGAATTGGATTGCAAAGGAGACGGGGTGCACATGTGGTGTCAATGGCTTGTCATATGTGTTGAGGCAGTGTCTGACTGACAGTGCACTCCACAATTGAGAACTGGAGAAACTGCACATGGATGATGAGTTGTCATACCCTGTTGGGAGCACTGAAGGATAACCCAACGACAAGGCTTTAGAACAGAAAGCCATATTGGAAGCCATGGGTTTAGGCAGTTATTCTGAAAGGTGCTTCCATTCACACTTTTGAGTATTTGAACTTTAAGTAAAAGCTCCCAGATTGGGTGAAACACATCTATTTGGGGTTTAAAGTCTTCCTTTGCCATGTGCTTGTTAGGCAAATCGGAGGTTCCCCAATCATATATGCTGCTTTCGTCACGTGAGTCTTAGGCTGAGTATCTCCAGTCCATGTTTACTGCGCGAGAAACCAGCGATTGGGTGTGTAAGCTTAAGAGAATTGGAGGGTGGATCTGCATGTAGATATCACAGATAACATGTGGCAGAGTGTCTGTGGTGCCTTCACACAGAGTAAATACAACCTATATTTCCAGTATACAATTCAGTGAGTACTCTTGCGCCATTATTGGTTGACAGTGAAGTTGCATAAACTCTCCCTCAGTCACTGTCTGTTGCTGAACATACTCAATGGGTGATGCAATGCTGGGGCATATGATTGTGGGTTGCCGAATGTCACATAAAGTTGGGAAGATATCTTCAGTCGAATCTTGTTGGATACATGTACCTCTTTCCCTTGTACGTCAGTGGTGGCCATCTTCACCTATCAACCACACTTTCTGCAGTTGCTTTTTCTTTACAAATGGGGACATTCTATCTAGTGTCTAGACATGTGATAATGAGGACATTTTAAAGACATGCAAAACAACCCCTAGACCGGGCAATGAAGAATGGGTTTTGGGCATGCCTCCACTAGCAACATATGAAAAGACCATGCATGGTGATCAGGGCACAGTCTTTATCTATGAGGAGATCACGGGGCAGTTTCTGGAGTTATAGGCTTAATTCCTCATTGGTCCTCTTTTAGTGTGGGGTTTCTATCCACCTACTCTCTGTGTGGGTGTTTGAAGGTCCTCCTTCGTGTCTGCTCTCTTGTGCTGTCACATATTTGGTGTGAGCCTGTGTGAAATGTAATACTGATCTTATGGGTTGCCGTGACTGGATATGGCCTTCTTGCTAATTGAAAGGTGAATTTGTTGTCATTATCTAATTGTGCTTCATTAAAAGAGCAACATGCTTATTGGAGACTTCTAATAAAGAGGACATATAGAGAAAATGTCAGCACTTCAAAGCAGTTCCAAGGCAGTACCAGTTTGATGCTTTGTAAAACAGCCAGTGAGGGAAAGAGAGGTGGCGGGGTTGGAAGGGGGAGGACAAGTCTAGATATCACAGATGTTAACTGTCTGCAGATGTATGGACAGGAAGACAGATGGTGGTGCATTGAACAATGAGGGATGAAAGGCACGACTAAAATGTTCTAAGTCGTTGTTCAGAAAATGTACAAAATAGTATGTGAGCAATTGGATCCAGTACAAATCATTTCAAAATACTCAAAGGAAACTTGTACACAAGCAACCAAAAACACGAGGCAGCAGAGGATAGTAACCACAAGGGTGGGTGAGATATATGAAGTCGCTCCATGCCAACTTCTACTACATACAATTAGAGCCCTTGGAGTTTGAGATATTGGACCATATGTATATACACACCTTATAACCTATGAAAAATCAGCTCGAAGAATAAAACTCCACTGGTACTTTCTTCTAAAGCAATTAATGAGACGCTCTTAAACGCATATGTCATCAACTGGATCCAGTATTATTCCGTCACATGCCCTGCATGTTAGCCCTATTAAATGAAGACACTATTTAAATGGGTTTTGGATTGAGATCCTTTCTTCAGTGAGTCAGTTTGACTACATTACTTCTATCCTGATATCTAGATGAAGATGCTTTAAAATGAGCATAGCACTTGACATCATTTAAACAAACACCATTGTCAAATAAACCAATCACAATTATTTATAAATATAATTCCCCTTTGTGCATTAGTTAGTCCATCAAAAACTTTCTGAACTAAATATGATGTTCGCAATGACTTACCCAACATAATTCACATTGATTAGTGACAGAGCTCAAATGTCAATGTCTCCATGTTTCACTACCCTGTATCTGATCCAAACCCAGTAGTAATATTTTGAAAGCAAGAGATCAGCCATTTCAAAGTCACTAATATGATGTCTCCCTATGTTTAATTAGCACCCGGGGTGGGGCAGCCAACCAATCGGGTTGCTCAGAGTACAAGCTGAATCCCACGGTCTCAGCCTGTGTTCTGAGCTTCCAATCAGCCTAATGGCTGCTTCCCCCATGCCGCTATTTTCCTGCCACCCTCTCCTCTTCTCCCCCCGCTGCCCAGCTCCACTTACCGCTGCTGCCGCTTTGAATGCCTTTTTTTGTGGGATTTTTGCTTGTATATGTTTTGTAGTTTAGATAATTTTCTTGATGGGACCATCTTGGTAGCCCACCACCACACCTCTATATGCTTGTAGTTGGGTGGTAGAACTATATCATACTTTCTGCAGGGGCTGCATTGGCCACCACGCATGTTTTTAAAGCATAGCACCAGTTTGGAGATATTCCCCAACATCCCCTCCACACAAAATTAACAGATACACATAAATATAGGTAACTCCAACTCTCACAACTGCCCACAGGCTGGACTCTGCTAAAGCCGCTATCACCCACTCGACAAAGGGGGACGCGAGGAAATCAATACCAGAGTCCTGGCGCACAAAGTATCATTCACCACATGTGCAACTCTTTTCGCATCCACACTCAGTGAAATCTAGCTGTAGCAAAAAGCTTGCAGCACCTGTCCACAGCACCATGTCAAATTCACTTTATTTATTTATTTATCTATCTATTCGTATTTGTTGAGCACACAGCAGCCCTTAGCTTACATCTGCTATGGAATATGTATAGCCACTGCACATAGGAGGCACCATTCATCCAGGCACCAGTCTTGGTGCGTCATGCACCTGAGCCGTGCAGCCAATGCAATTTCAGACAAGGAAACAGTGCAGCAACGTCATACCAAAGACAGCTGTGCGATATACAAAATACCCTTCACATTGACATAAAATGAATCAATCAATATGTAAAGCTATCGGCTCCATTGAAACCATAAACAGAAAGACATTGATTTACAATGTAGGTAGGGTAAGACCCCCAGCAAAAATCGGATGCATAAAATACTACTCTGACATCCCAATGTTGATTTGAGAGTGCAAGCTTACCTTCAATGCCGTGGTGCACCAGTTAATCTGTGCTGGGGTGGGCCGTACCAGCTGGTAGCTGCCCTGTAGCTGATGCTAGCAGAACCAAGCTTAACAGGGTCTCAGGGTCATTAAGACCAGGTATGCCAGTGCCAGTCCCAGCATAGATTCTGTCCATTTGTACCGATGCATAATGTCTGCGGTACCAAGGGCATTTTCTAGAAAAAGAAACTGCTCACATAGAGAATGCAAGGTTTTTCTTCAGTCATAAAAAGTCCTTAAAGTCAACATGGCCACCATGCAAATTGTAATGGATGCTCTGGGTCTAGTCCCTTTTCCACTTCCATGGTGGGCCATAAGGGTATGTGTCGAGGAGCAAGGAAAGTGTGGTCTTATTGCAGAGGTCTTTTGAGAGGTGGTGAGAGGGAGTGTGATGTAAGTACTGAGGACAGGGCGAGTGGGTAGGAAGAGGAATGCCGGATCAGGCAACAGCTTGCTCAGAATGTGTGCCGTTACCAGAAATGTAAACCTGCATTCTGAACAACCTGTTTGGCTGCTCGGACAATCCCAGAGTTCTTTTGACATCTATGAACAATCTCTGCAGTGCCTATTGTCAGGCTTCTGGTGAAACGTGGTCTTGCGATGCTGTATGTGTCACGTGATGCAGATGCGAGTACACAGAGGAATTCTTTCAGAAAATTATTTGATCTTGAGATAAAATAATTGAATTAATTTCTTCTTTGATGCAATTTGTAAGCATGATCATACTAATGGAGTGACAAAGGAAAATTCTTAACATTCCTCTTACTTGGCTTTCCACTTCAGGAATCCATCAATTTTCGAATAATTATAATGCAGCACTATTTAATTGAAGCCTAAATATGGTTATTAACAAGAAAGACGGAGAATAGCACCTACCTCAGTTCTACGTAATTAGAAAGTAAGTTGGGGTAAGCGAAGAGCGATACAGAACATTCAATCAATCCTTAACGTATCCAACTGTATCAATCAAATGATCTTCCCCTGATTACAAGCGTGTCTAAGAGTTCAGTGACAGGTGAGCATTACAAACGGCATACGATAGAGTATGATCAATGAAATAATGGCCGTAGAACCAGCACATGAAGTTTGTCAGTAAATGAATGGACTTTTTGTGTCCAGAATTGTACGCAATGAATGTGACTTTTTTTGATGATCATATAGCATTCTGTATCCCTCTATTTTCTTCTCCTTTTTTCCCTAGTTTTCGCTGAAATAATATAATGGGCCTGATTGACAGAATTTTTTTGCATGCTGAAAAGTGACTGTGCACACTTTTCAATGGGCAAAACTCCATTCACTGATTCATGGATCGGACTATGCGTGACTTTTTGTGACTTTGTGCAGGTCCGTCATGACTCTGCGTGCAGTAGAGCGCTTTGTGCGACACAAAACGCAAAGTGGAGAACGGGCCTGTGCATAGAAACAAATAGGGGGCAGAACATGCATATTCTCCATTCTCTCCACAAAATGAGGAAGAACAAGGAATAACATGGGCATGTTGAGGGACGTGCCATGCAAAGAAATCGCATGTTCAATCAAGTACAAAGCCAACCGAGTTCATGGATTTCAATGCGCAACTTCACGTTGGGAAAGGTCACAGGCAAACCTTGTGATGTTACCACCACAGGATAGTAGACACAAAGTACAACGGGCAAAGGAACCAACGTGTATAAAGCATGCAATGCACACCATTCAAACATCGCTCTTCCAGGATGAATGCAGGTATACTCGGAGCCATCGTACATGGGATGATGACCTTTCATCACCCACCATCTTCTCCCATGCCCTGACCCCCCCTGGAGAAGGTGCTGACAACACTACATTTCATAGCCACAGGCTCCTTTTGGCGCATCACTGCCATTGTTGGGGCCATATCGCAGGCCACTCAAAACCAGGTTTTGGCCTGCATCACATCACGTGCATGTGTGCATAGGCAATAATACGTGCCACACACACTGCAGGCAAGGCAGAGAGTATTTACCTTTTTGGATCTTAACATAGAAATAATTGTCGATTCAATATGTAGAAGAACTTATAGGAAAACAACTGAGGTCAATGCAACATTGGCATCAATACAAGGACACAGGCACACTATGTTTTAGGAAAAGTGAATACACATTCACAGATTTAACAAACAATCGAAATACAATAATTATCTTTGATGTGCCCACTGATGAATTACATTGAACTGAGCGCACTGTATTGTGGGGGAGGAGTGCTTCTTTTGTTGTTTCCTCAGGGCTGGTTTAGGTGTTACAGCCTTTTCCTTCCCATGAGTTACTGACAGTTCGTCACCATTTACATTAAGTTTGAAGAAACAGAGTATCTACATACTAATCATCAACACTTAAGTTGCTAGGGTGGTGCTATTGCTTAGCTCTTCGCTTGTATTTTTGGGATGGCATAGAAGCCTACTACTAATCAGAAAACATGACAACATATTTACAGAACTGGGATGAGGACACAAGATCATTATTCACACTGAGCTGCAACACGAGTAACCCATTTACCACAAGGACAACTCAGGAGGAAACAATTAGAGACAAATGTGTCAAAGTAGAACATCCCTCAATCAAAGAGGTCACAAATACTATGAGAAAGCTACCATGTTGAACTATCTCGTAAAAGAACACATCCTCAGAGGATTGAGAATACTTACCTTTCCCAACTTCAGATCTTGCTGAGCAATGGGAATTCAATCTAAACTCTAGTTCTAAAAAAAAAAGGTTGCACTTTTAATCGAACATGCAGAAAGAGAGCATAAACGAGTGGAAAAAGAAATTGAAACAGTAGATAAGGACATACAGGAAATGGAAACTCCCAAAACAACTAAACAAAATAGTGTGAAAACCCTAGACAAAATAGTTAAAAGTCCTCAGGATGAGGTGAAACCGAGGAAAGCGAGAAAGCTATAAAGAGTATAAACCTTTGAACCTAAGTATGAAGAAAAGAGTGGTAGCACATCTAGGGACAGTACACCAGGTACTTCACCATCAATCTCAGATGCGGATAGAGATACAGAAAGACCTAGCAATACTGTGACTATGAGTGGGACCACAACGTAACCCTTCAAAGGGAGTTTTTTACAGCAGATAAAGTGATATTGCAAAGTCATTCGCCCAACACCAAAACAAGTAATGTTCCAGGAACCACAACAAACAGGTATGGAAACTCAAAGAAGCACTATGAAGGAAAGAGAGGAAAGGGAAGACCACACTGGAGCAGATGATGCAAGAATAGGGATGAGAATGAGATGAGAATCAAGGAGAGAGAGGCAATTCACCAGGCAAGACAGGAGGTGAATTTAGTCATGAATCTGTATACACGTGATTTAGATGAACATGAGTTACAAGTCCTCAACAAAAGTCTTTCCTTTGCGCCGACTACTGAGCGTGACAAGACCAACATTCAAGTTGACACTCATAAATTCATTAGAAAATTCAATTAAAAACATTCTTCCATAATGCTAATTGGAGGCAAACCAATGCTAGATTCCATCCTGAAATCAGCACACTCACAATAAAAGACATTAATAATACATTTTGCTAATATCCTTGAAAGGGAATACACATGTAATAATTGAGCAAGTGGTACAAGAAATGGGTATTGAAAGTGCTATCAGAACCGATACAAAACTCAAACCAGCATCTCATTTCGTTCTGCCAACCCAAAAACAGTCTGATAGATACGTTCCACACTGCAGTAAATAAGGGCGTACACAAATGATAGTACAACAAACACATTAAGACAACCAGATCACCATACAACTTAAACTATGATGAATACAAGGCACATTTAAGACTTCACACATATGATGACATTATCATTAAGGAAGCGGACAAGGGGGGTAATATCATAATTCTTGAGAAAGTGTATTACATTATGAAGGGAGAAAGACATCTTTCCCTTCCCAATTTCTATAAAAATTACAACAACCATGAGTTTGTGAAAGGTTCAATCACAGAATATAATGATTTCATAATAAAATGGCACCAGATACAACTCCTAAATGATGAAGAAAGAGCTTTCCTCATCTTGGAACATTCCAAAATTCCAACAATATATTTTCTTCCCGAGATATATGCGATTTTTGAAACCCTACTGGAGGTCCACCCAATTGCCATTGGGAAGAGATGGCTCATGGGGAGTATGTTGATCTTCATAGACGTATTCCTGAGATCTGAGGTTTACAAACTACCATCATATGTGGGGGTACTTTGCAGGTCCTAGATATTTTGAATCAAGTCAAATGGAACACAGGCTTTATCCTAGAAACCATGGATGTTAAGGCATTATATACTTCAATAACTTGTTAGATAGCCTTGAGCACTATTAATCACTTCTTCAACGACATATCTGCCTCCTTTCTGCTTCAAATACAAATGATCAAAGAATTCCTTGCATTCACCTTGGAACACAACAGCTTCCTTTTCAATGAACATCTATACAAACAGACACAGAGAGTCACCTTGGGGGCTAGCTATGAACCCTTCCTGGCTAACCTTTTCATGGCGGTTTATGAACAAATAAATGTTTTCACCTTCCTAGATGCCGCCTGTAAATGCCACATTTGGCTAAAATTTATAGACAACATTTTACTCATATGGAATGGCGGTGAGGGAGAATTGATCACATTTATCTTAACAACAATAACTCTGGGATCGAATTAACCTTAGAGATGAGTAGAAATCATATTACCTTTCTGGATCTTAACATAGATATAAATGACAATTCAATATGTACAAGAACTTATAGGAAACCAACTGAGGTCAATGCAACATTGGCTGCAATTTAAGGGCACAGGCACACTACTTTTTATGAAAAGTGAATACACATTCACAGATGTAATAAACAGTCTAAACATAATACTTATGTTTGAAGTGTCCAGCGATGAATTACATTGAACTGAGCGTGTTATATTGGGGGAAGTGCTTTTTTCTAAGGCAGATAGTGTGCCAGGAGTCTTATGCTGTAGCACACTTTTACACTTTATAGAGGGGCATGCATGTTGTGCTATGCCCCTCTCCCCTGATTGACAGAGCACATTTACCACAATTGGAAGCATTGGCATTCCATTAATGTGCAGGTCATCTGTGATTCAAATGGAGTCATCATGCATATCAATGCCAATTTCCCTGGAAGCACACAAGACAGCTTAATTTACCGCCAGTCGCCACTCTACCAGGCCCTAGTATCGGGAACCTTCGGCAACAACAGGCTCCTTGGTGAGTATCAACTGTCACGCACATACATGCAGTCATGTGACAACTGAACAACTGACCATGACAATCAATGTCAATAACAACCATTCACACATTTCAAGGGGACAGTGCCTAGCAGCTCTCAACATTCCTGCTCACGGCATTCAGGAATCCCACCACACCAGCTAAGGTAAGGTTAAACGCAGCACATATAGCCACTAGTGGAGCACACATTTGGGGTGCTCAAGTCATGCTTCCGTTACCTTGACCACTCCGGCAGGGTATTGCTATATGCCCCACCAGTAGTATGCAAAATCATTGTGGCGGCTTGTGTCCTGCACAATGTTGCCACAAGGCGTGGCATACCAGTAGAGATGCAGGAAGGACATCACCCTCAGCCACAGGTACCACCCATGCCCTTGGTCAGCCAAAGGGCACCGGGAGAGACTGCACACAATCAGCACATGCAAGCATACTTCACATGAATACCAGCCCTTGTGGAGCACACACAGTGCAGCCACATACCTGGTGCCATTCATTGATGAATTTTGGCCAATCCTCCATGACCATAACAACACCCTGAGAATGTGTGTCTGGGAGAGGCAAACTGTGTGTGTCCATAACCATAACACCAACTGCAACAACCACTGACACAGTCATATCAAGTGTAAACTACGGTGTCCATGTTGCCCACACCAAAGCACACAACACAATAAATGAAATTCACTAACACTGTCATATGCCCCCCACCAGCTATTGTGCATGCAGAGCCCCCACAAAACATAGGAGAACACAAGTAGGAAGGCACAGAACAAACTTAAAGCAGCAACTAACACTTGTTGAAGGGGCCCCTGAGGGACCCTCGAATGTGGGAACAAGGCACAATCACCACACAAGAAACTGATACGCCAGACACGAGGTTGTATTCCCAAAATCTAGGGTTTATTGCAAAACAAATAGTCTCAGTCGGCCAAATGGTCCCATGCCCCGCGACGTGTGTCTAAAGGCCTCGGGGGACACAAGAGAGCGAAAATCGTACATCAGTTACATATATACAAAATGAGCGTCTTACAATCAGCAATGACACATTTGATGCCGCCCCTAACTTCATTCTCTTTGAATTAGAAACGATGATTGACCACAGTGACAAATTTGACATCTCAGGCCGCTACATTTAGCAACAGTTTGCAATCTCAAATTTACAGACACCATTCTTTATTTAATAGAACACCGCGCTTCTGTTTTCATGGACAAGCTACGCGTAGGGGAATGGCACATTCAAGGTTTTGCTATCTCCTGGTTTCTATTCACGCTTCGGAGGTCAACTTGCTCTCCGGGCCTCACAGTGCCCAAGAAGGGGGGCCGTAAAGAAGAACATAATCCAAACCTTTTACTAATAGTTTCATACATTGCTATTCTTTCAGGGAGACTCGTTGGCATCCACGTTCTGTTTAGAATGCCTTGCTCCCTGCTTCCAAGGATATGTGAAGGAGGGAACCGGGCATTTCTGTCTGGCTTTTCGCGCAATGTTTCAACATGTCTTTAATAACCTTGGACCATTGAAGCAGAATAATATCTACAGCAAAGCAGTTTTACATGCGGCAAAGTGGCAACATTAAAGAGGACAGAGAGGGAACAAAATGGCGATTCGGGTCATTTTAAAATGGCTGCACTCTAGTTGTGCTAATGACTATATAATGTTAATAGATATATATATTTCTAACACTGAGAATGAGGCGGTTGGTCTTCGGCCAATCATTTGTCTTATACTGCCGTCGCTCGAGGGGTGTCAGATTTTTCTAGACTGACAAACCCTCCTCTTGGCTGTATGCCAAACGCCTCATCCATACATTGCATCCTCCCCCGACCCAGTGTTTTGATCGGATTCAGAATCCGATTCAAACTCTGACTCATATACACTCTCAGTCTCCTCCTTTTTGTCATTGATATCGATTGCCATGAATTCCTTTATCGTTTTGAATTCATTATAATTATGAGTGGTTGGTCTTGTAGTGGTTTTCTGTTCCATCATTTGGACACATTCCTTACTAATTTCTGTGCATACTATGGGGAGACACTGTATGCAACAACAACATGTCACGAATATTCCCAGGATTGCAACTAAGATTGCAAATAGTTTTTATCCCCAGGACCGCAACACTTTGCAGAAGCAGGAGCTTATGTTCAATTCCCAACCTCCTTCAGGAGACTGAAGGTCAGAGCTTAATAGATGCAATTTTCTTATTGCTTCAAAAATCGTTGGGGAGGAGTCACTTACAAATACGCAACACGCTGATCCCACGATTTTGCAAACACTGCCGCGATCAACTAAGATTATATCAAGAGCCATTCTATTTTGCAGTGACATCAATCTAATTCCTTTTTCCTCAAGAGTCACATTATATAATATGTCGGTGGTTCCATTTATTGTTTCTTCCAATATTCTAGACAGTCGTCTTATGTTATAAGAGTTTATCGCCTGGCCCCAAAATGGTATGAATGATTTCGCCATGTATTCTGCAGTCAACCCTCCTTCAACATTTCGGCGAGGTGTGACCTTGTTAATTTGGCTATATCTGCTGTTTCTGAAAGAAATACCCCAGGAAATAGAAACCCTAAATAACAAGTACCGCCCCAGTTTCTGGGTAACCAAGGATATGCTTTTTCCCCACATATAAAATACGCAGGATCTCCCAAGTATATTGGTTCCACTTCTTTATTAAGGACTGCTATGTTCCTGCATCTAGTAAAGATTCCTACCTGGAAAGAACCCTTTTTCTTTAAACAAAATGGAACAGAATGTGGGTTATAATTCACTGTATATGAAGGGGGCTCCGCATCCTTATTCCCCTCTGGGCTCATATGGAACATGATCACAGATGATTTATAAGGCACAGACAATCTACTTGTGACATTATTGCTGGTGTAATCAACCGTGCTTTGTGGAATATGGAACAACCCACCGGTTTCATAATCACTTCCTCAAATTCATTCATGTTTGTTTTGTCTAATTGACCGGCTTCACTTTCGTTCCATTTCCCATAATATAGGGCACTCAGAGAAGCATAGCATGCAGAAGTCAATGGCAGCGGCTGTTCATCATTACAACCAGCATTGGTGCAGGAGGAGATGTTAGCTGGCTCCGGTATCTTCCCTCGTCGTTCTGCTCTTGCCGTGTTCGTCGTGAATATCTCCTGTCGACGCGCTTGTTGGAATGTCAGAGAGTTCGATAAATGTCTACAGTTCTTCCATGACAGTTCTCGTTCAGCCTGGATTGCTTATTTGTTTGGTAAGATCTCCGTGCATTTGCACATTGCTCTAGAGTTTCAGAGCAGCTGCCTTTGTACCATGTGTGTCCCGCTTTTCCACTCAGGTTCCGGACACATGGATTTAACACTTTTAACACCAAGGAGATGCGTTTGTTGGGCTGTCTGGCTTGCACAACCCTCACGCCATCCTCCTCTAGGCCTCCGGTTCCTACTTCATCAGAGAATAGGAAACAGAGGCAATGGAATCATAAGGAAAATGCAGATGCGATCACTCCTTTTTTCTGCTCCGCAGGTTACACCGATTTGCCCCTGGTATCGTGTGATCAGTAAATAGTGCGGGTGCACTCCCGGTTTCGTGCTTGTACTCAGCCTGGGGCACGATGGCAGATGATGATGGGTGCCCAGGCAATAATGCACGTTGTGGCATAACAGAAGGTGGCGGGCACCACAGAGGTATACGCTCAGTGTTAGCCAGCAGTGATACAGAATCTGCTGAACAACGTTGGGGCACTCTTCGCCCTTCCTTTTTTATGGCAACCTCGTCAGACTTTGTCTCAGGATCGGACGGTTTCTCTGTCAATGAACTGGCAGTTGTTTCTTTCGTTTCTGGAACCGCTGCTGTCTCTTTCTGGTCTTTGTCCCGATCAGTCAAAGTGTCACATAGCGGTGGGACTTTCTTGGCATGCGTGGCATGTATCCACACCTTTCTTCCATCCACACGTATCGCGGTCTGCATGGTCAAGAGGATCTGATAGGGCCCACGCCACCTGGGTGCCAGCGATGTTTTTCGTTCATAATTCCTAATCAGCACCCAGGTACCTGGCTCCAATGCATGTCCTGGGCCAGTGTACCTCACCGGTAATGTCTCCTGCACCTGCTGATGAATCAAATGCAGTTTTTCTACTAACAGGTTACAATAAATGCTGAGTACAGGATATTCTACCTCTCTCATTCTCTTTGGCTGAGGTGCACACCACACATTGGTCGGTCTCCCCATTATGATTTCGCATGGGGGGAGCCCAGTTCTCGCTTGCACTGATGTTCGCATACACAGTAACGCTATTGGCAATGCATCCTCCCAACTTAGCTTGCTGCCTGCACAGATCTTACTTATTTTGGATTTTAGGATGCCGTTGTGATGTTCAATAAGTCTGGCACTCATGGGATGTCTGGAACAATGGAATCGCTTGTCAATCTGTAACCCTGCACAAATCTGTAGTATCACTGCACCTAAAAAATGCAAACCATTGTCCGACCATATGACACGGGGCAGACCAAAGCGAGAGAAATACTCTTTCAGCATTACCTTCTCCGTGCTCATGGCTGTGCAGTCTTTCAATGGATATGCTTCCACCCATTTGCTGAATGCACATATGATCACCAGAACATACTTCAGGTTTTGGCATCTCTCCATTTCTATGAAGTCAAAGTGGATCACTTCAAATGGCATAAAGGGAGTTCCGAAACCTCCTGTTGGAGTCACCGTTTCCTTCCCCACATTGTGCTGTAGGCACGTAATGCAGTTCTGTACCAGCCTTTCGGCATTCTTTTTTATGAGTGGATTTTCCCAGACTGTGGCTAAATGTTGGACTATTTCAGTGGCAGTTTGTTTTGCAATTCTGTCTGCAAATGCGTTTCCTTCTCCCACTTTGCATGTCACCTTTTTATGTGCTTCACATTTCATTATCGCTAAATGCGACACATAAGTGCAGGAAGTAATCGTACAATCAAAGGCCCATGTTGGATTCTAGCCCCATGTGATGTTAGAAAACCTCTCTCAGCCCACAGTCGGCCAAAGTTATGAACCACGCCAAAGGCGTACTGACTGTCAGTGTAAATGTTAACGCTCAAGTACTCCGAAATTTCACAAGCTCTTATTAAAGCAATTATCTCTGCTGCCTGGGCAGAGTTGTAAGGAATTCTTTTACTCTCTACAACACTCTTTAGCGTAGTGATTGCGTATGGGGCAGTTGATGTCCCATCAGGTAATTTAAAGCAGGAGCCGTCACAAAACAGTTCTCCATCTGGTTCTTTTAGTGGCGTATCTCTTAGATCAATTTTCCCTTTGGTTTCTTCCTCAGTAACCATTAAGCAATCATGGGGAGGTGATTCAGTCCCATCAATGTTTTCCCTGGGCATTGGCATTAATTCTGCTGGATTCAAAGCACTACACCTCACAATTTGGCTGTGGGGCGCGAACAATACAATTTCATATCTAGTCAATCTAGCAGAGGTGAGGTGCTGCGTCTGTGTTCTATTGAGTAGAACATCTATGGCATGTGGCACCATTAAAATTAAAGTGTGCCCCAATACCATCCCTTCTGTTGTTTCTCTGACGCAGCTGCCGCTGCAACAGCTCGCAAACATTGTGGTAGTGCGCGTGCTACAGGGTCCAGCGCGGAAGAAAAATAACCGCACGGCCTATTTCTTCCACCTTGTTCCTGTGTTACAACAGACAACGCGCATCCTTCGTTCTCATGCACAAACAGCCTAAAAACCTGTTCATAATTCAGCATGCCCAAAACTGGAGCAGAACTCAAAATGTTTTTTAGCGAGTCAAATGCTTTCTGACATTCTTCACTCCACTGTAAAGGCATCACAACATCCTTTTTTGTCAATTCCACCATTGGATTTACAATTAAGGCAAAGTTCACAATCCATTGACGGCAATATGAAGCCATGCCGATTATAGCTCTGACTTCCTTCTGCGTCTTTAGAATAGGCATACCAGAAATGCTTTCTATTCTCTCTGGCGTTAATCTTCTCCCTTCCTTTGAATGTAGGTAACCCAAATAAGCCACTTCCTTCTGACAGTACTGGAATTTCTTCAAGCTTTCCTTATGGCCATGCGCAGCTAGATGTGTCAATAACAAGACAGTACTTTTTTTTTACAAATCTCTTCCGTGTCAGCAGCAATTAATAAATCGTCAATATATTGTAGCAACACACAGTCTGCCGGTAGTTCTAACATGTCTAGCTGTTCTTTCAATGCCCTGCTGTATATGCTCGGACTTTCAGTATAGCCTTGTGGAATGCATGTGAATGTGAATGATCGTCCTCCTAAAGTGAAAGCGAATAAATACCTGCTTTCTTTGTGTACTGGAATGCTGAAGAAAGCATTCTTCAGATCGATAAAACTAAAGTATTCTGCCGAAGCAGGGATCATTGTCAAAATCGCAGTGATATCTGGCACTAACGGGAATTGGGGATCTACTACTTTGTTTAGTGCACGGAGATCAATTATGAAACGATACGGTACCTCATTACCCCCTTTCTTATATGCTGGAAGAATGGGGCTGTTGCATGTGCTGCCTGTAATTTCTTCAATCACTCCTAATATCACCAAATCAGAAACAATACTTTTCAATCCTTTCTCTCCTTCTGCTGAAATTTTATACTGTGGAATATGCAGTAGCGTTACTCCTTCTTTCAAAACAATTTTCACTGGCTCTATTTTCAAGCATCCCACATCATTGTCATCCACGGCCCAAATACAAGTTGGCACCTCACTCAATTCCCCTGTTAAAGATTTAGTCACAAATTCAGAAGTCGGCCCACTCTGAGGAGAAAGCTTAGCTTTTTCAATAGATTCAAACCTAGGAGATTTTCCCCACAAGTCTCTGTCAAAAGGAATGGACAATGTTCAGTAAAAGGCCCTATTGTCACTGCTACTGATTTGGACTCGGGATTTATTACTGGGGCGCCTGCGAACCCTACAGAGATATTTTGTTGCCCTGAAAGAGGTATATCTGGAACCAGATGATGGTCTATCGAGCACTTCTGTGCCCCCGTATCTACGAGGTATCTATGCTCTTCATTCCCAACTTTCATTTCTATGTAGGGTCCTTTCTGATTCACGGGAATAGATACTGGTTCCGACCCCTGTCCTGGGCTGTCCTATTGGGGTAACAACACACCATCCGAGGTGTAATCACTACTATTACTATAGTATGCACCTGTCTGAGTATCACAAATATTCCCGCCTCTTCCTCTGTTTCCACTTTGTATGGCCTGATGATTTTGACTCTGAGTAAAGGCATTCTGAATCGGCACCTGACCCTGATTCTGTGCACCACTCCCTTGACTACTCTGGTGCTGCTGCATATGGTTTCTATTATGGCCATTTGTTCCTGGATGCACTCTATGCTGTCTTCTCTGACCATACCCGCCTCTATTTTGCAAGTGCGGACATTGTGCCCGCCAGCGTCCTTCCTCTCTGCAATATGCACATTGGTTTAATCCCAGAGGCCCTCCATGCATATTCAAGTTACCCCTGCCCTGCACGCTTCCCCTTCCCATGTTATGTCCTGCTACCTGCTGGAGTAACACCCCTGCTATTGTTTGCATGGCTTCTATTCTTATTTGCAAAGGGTACTCATTACATATCTCATTTATTTCACCCACAGAAATCTTGGGCTTGACATCCATCTCATTGTTTCCAGCATACACCCTCGCAGTCTTTGCCTATCACCTATCTGTCCCGGTGGCGGCAAGGATTTCTGCATATAAAGCCCCGCCGCTTTCTTCCTACCTCTCTCAATATCTTTTCTCCTATACCCCGGTGTGGCAAGTATTTCAGAATATTCTTCATCAAGTTCATTCTTTAATTCAAACAGTCACTTCACATGCTCTTCTATTTCCTCATCTCTCCCTCTACAATGGGCCAATGCATTCAAATTCAACAATCGCTGAGGTGGTAACTTTCCAACTAACTTTTTCCATTGTGTCGACAAATATTCTCCATGCATTCCAACAATACCTGTTTTTCGTTGCTCTTCCTGAAGTCATACATTGACGCTAACTTGGCCTTCCCATCGTTCTCTTCTATATACATTTCCGCCTGCTCTTGCAGCTCACGCCTTCTCTCCTTGTTGATCGCGCTGCGAGTCACTCTCACACACTCGCTTTGTTCTAATTCGCTTATGGGGGGCAGTCGGAACAGAAACACCCCCTTGAGCGGAAGGTGTGGAGGGGGCAGTGGGCGCGGGAGAGATCTGCTGGGGCTTTGATGGTTGCGAAACACTCGGGGCTGGCTGACTAGAGGGCGGTGCAATTACTAACGCTGCCTGTGGCTGTATTGGAGATTGGAGAGGCTGAGCAATAGGAGGGGGTTGGGTGGCAGCTACTGACGTAATCTTCTTAGTCTCATTCCTCAGGCCTTGTTTTGTCTCGGTTAGTATTTTGTTTATTAATTCATCTGATGAATGTAACTCTCTTTGTGGATATATTTTTTCAATATTCAACTGGTCGCGTCTATTTGCCTTTCTCAAACTATTGCTCCACTCCTCCTCCTCCTTTTCCTCCGCTTTCTCTGCTTTTGACTTATGCCTGCGCAAATGTTTCTCTCTACTTCTAAATCAGAGCATAGCTTCCCTCCTCCAGTCCCTAAGGATATCAAGTGCCGCAGGGCGTGCCTTTCTGTTTATCAGAACCTTTTCCAGGTTATCTATCCGGTCCATCTCAAAACTCCCATTTCTCGGCCACTGTAGATCTTCCTGCTTTCTGGTTTGCTTATGCCAAATTTCGCAAAACATTATCGCTCCCACACCATACTTCACATACATATCATAAGCCGGCGTTCCCCGGGAGGTGCGACCTGGCCAGTTTCCAAAGATTGTTCACCGCAGCAGAAAACCCCCCGCTAAGGTGGACAATACCCCAGGCATGTTTTAACCTTACCCTCGGCTAATCAAACTTACTCTGGGCGTTTGATTTTGCAAAATCAACTCTCAACCAATATCAGGATTACTTACGAATCGGAGCAAGACTCACCTGATTAGTCAATTTGTCTTTTCAAGACACAATTCGTCCGTATACTGATGCAACCAATGATCTTTTGTCTGCGTGTCTCAGCTCTGCCTCGTTTCGGGACCCTCGCCCCCTTGTTCGCTGGCCAGGCACGTCGATCAGGGATCAGCTGTGTGCAGATCTGCAAAGGAGTCTCATCACTTTCGCAGGGCACCCCGGACACCTCTGGATCCCGGCTCGATCATTCCCGTCCTCGCCGTTCTTGCCGCCTTCATCAATTTGCAACGTACACGATGGAACAAGTGGGGGAGGGTCCCTATTTTGGCGCCATCTTGAAGGGGCCCCTGAGGAACCCTCGAATGTGGAAACAAGGCACAATCACCACACACAAACTGATACGCCAGACACGAGGTTGTATTTCCAAAATCTATGGTTTATTGCAAAACAAATAGTCGCAGTTGGCCAAATGGTACCATGCCCCGCGACGTGTGTCTAACAGACCTCGGGGACGCAAGAGAGCGACAATCGTACATCAATTACATATATACAAAATGAGCGTCTTACCATCAGCAATGACACATTTGATGCCGCCCCTAACTTCATTCTCTTTGAATTAGAGACGATGATTGACCATAGTGATGAATTTGACAACTCTGGCCGCTACATTTAGCAACAGTTTGCAATCTCAAATTTACAGACACCATTCTTTATTTAATAGAACACAGAGCTTCTGTTTTCATGGACAAGCTACGCGTAGTGGAATGGCACATTCCAGGTTTTGCTATCTCCTGGTTTCTATTCACGCTCCGGAGGTCAACTTGCTCTCACAGTGCCCAAGAAGGGGGGCCGTAAAGAAGAACATAATTCAAACCTTTTACTAATAGTTTCATAAATTGCTATTCTTTCAGGGAGACTCGCTGGCATCCACGTTCTGATCCCTGCTTCCAAGGATATGTGAAGGAGGGAACCGGGCATTTCTGTCTGGCTTTTTGCACAATGTTTCAATATGTCTTTAATAACCTTGGACCATTGAAGCGGAATAATATCTACAGCAAAGCAGTTTTACATGAGGCAAAGTGGCAACTTTAAAAAGAACAGAGAGGAAACAAAATGGCGATCGGGTCATTTTAAAATGGCCTCACTCTAGTTGTGCTAATGACTATATAATGTTTAATAGATATATATATTTCTAACACTGAGAATGAGGCAGTTGGTCTTCGGACAATCATTTGTCTTATACTGCTGTCTGCTCGAGGGGTGTCAGATTTTTCGAGACTGGCATTGTGAGCACTGCCCTAGCCACCCCACCCTTGTCTCACAACAATGTACAGGTGGAGTGGCTATCATCCCATTCCCTGACAACAATTATGCTCACAATACACAACTACTTCTAAATAGTCCAACAGACTAAAAAGCATTGTAAGCTCACTTCAATACAGATGCACATCCCACCTCACATCTTTCCCCTTGTGAGCCTGCTCCCAATGGCCCAGGAATTCATCCATGCTCCCCTCGCTAGGTGTACAAACCAGTCTACACCGCTGAGGTGTTGGGTGCAGGTCTCCACAACACTGTTCTCTTGAATAGCAGAAACCATCTTCCCTTGCAGAATGCCTCAGGAGAGAAAAATAACAACAGGTCACAGCAGGCAACACATCCATGCACCCAAAGACACTGCTGCCTGCACCCCCCTGAGTGCCAATGAAAAGCTGCAAGCAATGACTTGCCAACACTCAGGTCTGAACTTAATCCTCTGTGGTAGCTGCTGAACCCCACTGTTCCCCCCGTCGTCTTCATCCCTTATACTGTAAAAGTAACTTATGTGGACTGATCACCCAGAAGGGAAAGGGAAAGTGGATAAAATAAAAAAGACAAGGGATTGAGTTTGTCAAACTTGCTGCTCTCCTGCTGGGGAAAAATATAACATGAATTGGTCTACTGTACTTGAATTTCCTATTTTCTTGTGATCATCTTTTTCCCCACCCAGTTCCTCTAAATAACTGTACTTCCTCGGCAAAAACTTTGAGGAAAAATGTTCTTGACAAAAGAGGTTAAATTGATACTACTTCAGTTGCCAGCTCCTGCGCCCAATTTGAAAACATCCTTGTCCATGTTCTTTGGAGGAGAATAACTTCAAATGTACATAACACCTTAGTAAATTCCCCAATGCACCAATTCCATATGTTGCTGTTTAAAGGGTTTTTTCTTGATATGATAGCTCTACAAACCTTTTAAGTTCTTCAATGCAGCTTGTCTTTTGTTGCTGCTTTAATGTTTACTTGAATAGGACTGCTCAAAACTAAAACTACTTAGCCACTATTAATTGTACATGCTTGCGCTAGTTGACTGCCTTTTTCTAACTTTGTGTTTAAAACTTTTTGAATGAATAAGAAACCTTTTCATACTATCGAGGCACTGGCCAGGTTTCGTATTAATCATTGCTCGCAAGTTGCTCACTTTGCTTTCCTGTATCGCGCACACCGCCAAGCTACTCTGCCTCTTTCTTCTCTCATGGAATAACTGAACTGCGCATTTCTCCCTCAGCCGAGGAACACACCGCAGCCCTGTCACTGCTTGATATGGTAGTCATTCAGCTGGAACCTTATGTGCTTCTGCTAAGGGGAACGTGCGCATCGATCGCGTCCCTCAACTGATGTTGCGTGCACCGCCTAATGTGTCGCACCAGCTCCACCGCAAAGTCAGGCAAAATTTGTTCTTTCCGAAATGCGCCCAATTCAATTTACTGTTTTACTGCTTCAGTCTTTACTCGCTGGGAAACCCTGCGCACATTTCATAAATTAAACTATTTACAATACATTAGTTTTTTAATTAGTTTTCTTGCAGAACTGAGTACTATTTAGGCTTTACCTGAACTAAGTTTATTTACTAGAGCAAATTACTAATACTGCGGTCCTCTTCTACTAATCCTTATTTACATTAAACTGCAAAATTTACATTGTCTTTTGAAACACTGAAAAAATGACTGATCTCTCATAAGACAGGCACAAGCTCATAAACTGAAATAATAACCAAACTGCTGCGCTCCCACCAGTTTTATCTCATGCCTTGAAACACTTGTGTATAGGCGCGTTATAAATGCCATATCAAATCATATCATATCAGATCACGGCTTCTTCTCCTGCTCTGCTACTGCTTCCTGTTACTCCTGGTTTTCTGAAATACATCTTCCAATTATGTTTTCTTCAGAGCTGATTCAAACAGATGTGACTGCTTCAGCTTCAGTGATGAAAGGCTATTTAGAGTTCCCTGAACACTGAATCATCTCCCCCAGGTTCCAGTTCTTCCATCTTGGCTTGGGCTGGTTTCAAATGTGTGCATTGAAGCTTAAGGGTCTTAAAATTACCAAACCAACCTGAAATCCTACCACGTTTTCCTTATTAATATTCTAGGTGTGCAAAATATTTCAGGATTGTGTCACTAAACAAAGCGTCTGTGCATAATGTGTCCCAGGACCTTGACACCAGCCTCCCATCACCATGTGTACCCGCACCCATGCTGCAGGACCTGCTCACCTTACTCCACACTGTGGGATGTTTTAACCCACTAGGCAATGCCCCGCAACATCACTGTGCGCTGCTTACATCAGAAACAACAGGATGGCCGCCAAAAGATATATGCGCTAAAAATTGCTGAGAATGGCGCAGGGAAACCTGGAAAATAGGCCGGGCGGAGAAAGACAGTTTTGTTTATTCAGAGAGCACAGAAAATATCTTTTTAAAAAAGACTCATAGAAAACTGAACAAAATTGGTAAAAATCTGTAAATATAGTGTTGTTAAAATTAAAATTCTGGTCACGTTTTAAAACCACTCTGGAATGTATGCGATATTCAGAGACAGAACCATGAAAATGTTGACTTTGTAGCAGTTGTGATAATGCTAAAAATATTAAACTTCACAGGAGTATTGTCATGATCTCTGCTTCCAAAAGGTCAGGGTTTTCCCAACTCCCTTGGAAGCAGATCCATAACCCAGGTTCCGAGTGCCAACCAGTCCCAATTGGGACCTTTTGGACCCAGTCCTGGCGCCAGTGGCACCAGGCTCATAAATATGCCCAGTCCCAGCGCTGGAAGCGCCGGGCTCATAATGCTTGGGTGGACTTACCTTCAGCAGACCATGCTGCTTACTTGCCTGCCAGTTGAGCCTCTGATCCTCTTCTGTTTGGAACTACTTTTCCTGTTGGGTGGGGCTGGAGCCACTCCCTAGATTCAGAACACTGGAACTCTTCTGGAAGGCAGGAACTCTTTTCTTACCAGGAACTCTTTTCTTACTTAGGCGTGGCTGTGGAAGGAGACACCTAAGCACTACAGGAGGCTATTTAAACCACACCCGGTGGATGAATCTTGCTTTGCGTTATTCTGCAACCTCTGCAGCAGAACGCTCATCGTGTCTTCTGCATCCGGTCCTGGGCCTAAGGAAAAAGGCTTACCATCCTGAATCCAGTCTTCAGCAACACCTATAAAGACAAGAAAGAACAGGTTAGCATTCCGGCATCTGAAAGGCAAAGGCTTACCATCCTGAATCCAGTCTTCAGCAACACCTATAAAGACAAGAAAGAACAGGTTAGCATTCCGGCATCTGAAAGGCAAAGGCTTACCTACTCTTCGTGCGCTCCGGAGGTCTTCACACTGCATTCCGGCATCTGAAAGACAAAACAAGGTGCGTTTAAAGACATTGGGGAACTTTAATACTCACGTGCCATTACTCCTTTCCACATCTAATCCAGTGGGTATTCCGGCACCCTGCAGCCGCTCCGAACTCGTACCTGCAAAATAAAAAGACAGTTAGAGCGCATAGTGAAGCAGGCAACAAGCGCTTACTTACGTGCTTCCATGCGCTTCTATTCATCACACGGGCTCCATCTTCAACTCACTTCAGCCCGTCATCCGCCATCGCCGGAACCCTGCAAAACAAGAGACATCATTACTAAAGACTTTAAAGACATTTGAATGACTCGAAACTTACCGTTCGTGCAGTAAACGATGGACAGCAGTCCTCTGAAGTCAAGAGGCCTGCGCTACCTATCCAGTGAAGAAACTGGTTACAGCACCCTGCCCCGAGGCAGATGGAGAGCTCGGCATTCACTTACCTAAGGTGAGAGCGTTAACCTTTGGGGGTCTACAGGAGAGGAGAAGAGGAAAGAGATAGGGACACCCCAATAACCCCAGTTCATTAACCCCATATTTTCTATCTGCAGACATCTTACTCTACACGTCAGGCATACAGTGCACAGAGGTCCAGCCCAAAGAGCCAACCGGGTGCTACACATCACCTTTGAAGATACGGTAGTCGCCCAGTCAAGACCGGCGCCTCTGCGAGAATCAGGTGAGCGTTACAGAACGCAAAGCCTACCGCAAAACTCTCGCCCAGGCGCTATGGAAACCTCGGATACTGACCCCCTAGCCCGGTTACTTGGGGAACTAAGGGCAGAAGTGCATGCAGCTCGTCAGGAAACAAATGCTCTAAGAGGGGAACTAATTATTTCCAAGGAGAGAACAGACAATCTTGCTAGACAAGTGCTACAGTCACAAGCCGGACAGACCCCGTTACCCGCATCAGGGGCAAATCTTCCTTCAACATCCTCTATGAATCCAGTGCAGATCAACCTACCTGGGAATGTACCTCTGGCTCCGCCCGAACGATTTTCTGGTGACCCAAAGAGGTTTGCAGTATTTATCAATCAGTGCCGGTTGCACTTCTTATGCCGGCCAGCAGCCTTTCCAACTGATCAAGCAAAAGTAGCTTTTGTACTTTCGTACCTTAGTGGCAATGCGGCAGACTGGTCGATCCCTCTAGTTAATCAAGATGATCCGGTTCTCCATGATTTTCAAGCCTTTCAGCTTAGTATGGAAAAACTGTTCGCAAGACATTCACAGGGACAGGCCTTGGACAATGAGCTTCTTTCGTTGCGACAGGGTAATCAAGACCTTTTGGCTTATATTGCATCTTTCAATAGACTAATAGTGGAAACTCAATGGCCTGAGGACAAAAGGATTACGCTGTTTTATAGAGGTCTACGTGGAGAGCTCAAAGACGTTTTAGCCCAAGTAGTGAATCCCCCACAAGACTGTTCGGATTATATAGACTTGGTCGTTCAAATAGATCACAGGCTGCAGAACAGGAAGGCCGATCGTTCCAAGTTTGATGCTCGAGTATTTTTCCAAACCGCCAACTCCTTCCAAAGGAGTAGACTCCGGGGAACCCATGCAAATAGGGGGTCTGAAAGGTCCTCTAACACAAAGGGAGCGGGAAAGGAGGAAACAGTTGCAATTATGCCTATATTGCGGAAACTCAGGGCACTTTCTTCGAGACTGTCCGGTGAAACCTGCCAAGAAGGCAGTAGGAGCTGCAGTTACCAAAGTTACAAACTCTGAGCAGAGAAACGACCTCGCCCGACAAGAATAGAGGTCCTCTTGCCGAGCGTGAAAACCAGTTCCGTGACCTCGCATTTCGTGATACCTATGGTCCTCATTAGCCCTGATAATCCGGATCGATTACATGCAATTGAAGCTTACGTCGACAGCGGTGCCATCGGCAATTATGTGGATCATGAAATGGTTTTGAGGATGAATCTAACTCTTTGTCCCAAGGCTGTAAAGGACGTCATTACTACGGTGGATGGTACGGAGATAGCCTCCGGGCCAGTAACGCATACCACTCAAGAGGTGACGCTAGTAAGTCAAGATGGACACCATGAGAAGATCGTGTTCGATGTGATCAAGGCCCCTCAGTTTCAGATTATTCTAGGAATACCTTGGTTAGAGAAACACAATCCTCTGATCGATTGGCAAGCAAGAACGGTCCAGTTTCCAGAATGTGTCTCTACTTGTCACCCTCCACCTGGTGTTGCACTGGCCGCAATTTCTTCAGAGACTCCCCAGTTACCTCCCGAATACCTAGAATACCAAGATGTTTTCCGGAAGGATCAGGCTAACTCTCTACCTCCTCATAGGTCTTATGACTGCCAGATAGACCTGATACCTGGATCTACTCCTCCTTGTAGTAGAATTTATGCCCTCACCGAGCCTGAGAACCTTCACCTTCGACAATACCTGGATCAATACCTGGCAAATGGGTTTATTCTTCCTTCCAAGTCCCCTGCTTCTTCAGCTTTGTTCTTCGTTCCAAAAAAGGAAGGAGACCTTAGAACTTGTATCGATTATCGCTCCCTGAACCAGATCACCGTTAAGAATAGATATCCGTTACCTTTGATCCCTGAACTCCTGGACCAAGTCAGAAAAGCATGCATATATACAAAGCTGGATCTTAGAGGAGCTTACCACTTGGTACGAGTAAAAGAGGGCGATGAATGGAAGACGGCCTTCCGCACCAAGTATGGGCTATTTGAATATCAGGTCATGCCCTTCGGACTTTGCAATGCCCCGGCCGCCTTTCAATATTTTATGAACGATGTCCTCAGAGAGCTCATAGATGTATGTGTTGTTGTTTACATTGACGACATCCTCGTTTATTCTTCATCGGAATCTGAACATCGGAAACACGTGAAAATGGTCCTCGAAAAATTGCGTCAACACAAACTTTTCGCTAAGTTGGAAAAATGTGTTTTCAACGTGACTGAAGTTGAATTCTTGGGATTTATATTATCACCTGGCGGAGTGCGTATGGATTCAAAGAAGGTCGATGCAGTTCTCAAATGGCCATCACCATCCTCCGTAAAAGGTGTGCAAAGCATGTTAGGCTTCGCTAACTTTTACCGCAGGTTTATCCCCGAATTCTCTCGAATAGTCCAGCCCATCACTGCCTTGTTAAAGAAAAACAAACGTTTTGAATGGTCTACCGAGGCGGAACAAGCTTTCCAGGATTTGAAGACTAAATTTATCTCTGCACCAATCTTAAAACACCCTCGCCCCGAACTCCCCTACATCGTGGAAACTGATGCTTCAAGCCTTGCCATGGGGGCAGTTCTATCACAAAAGGACCCGGTAACCAATCAGTTGCATCCCGTGGCATTTTGGTCCCGCAAATTCTCGCCTCCTGAAATCAATTACACGATTACTGACAAGGAACTTCTGGCTATCAAGTCTGCCTTTAAGGCTTGGCGGCATTATCTGCTGGGGGCCCGACACACCGTTACTGTGATTACGGATCACCGAAACCTGCAATATTTGAAGACCGCAAAAGCCCAATCCTCTAGACAACTCCGTTGGGCATTATTCTTTCAGATGCCGGAATGCTAACCTGTTCTTTCTTGTCTTTATAGGTGTTGCTGAAGACTGGATTCAGGATGGTAAGCCTTTGCCTTTCAGATGCCGGAATGCTAACCTGTTCTTTCTTGTCTTTATAGGTGTTGCTGAAGACTGGATTCAGGATGGTAAGCCTTTTTCCTTAGGCCCAGGACCGGATGCAGAAGACACGATGAGCGTTCTGCTGCAGAGGTTGCAGAATAACGCAAAGCAAGATTCATCCACCGGGTGTGGTTTAAATAGCCTCCTGTAGTGCTTAGGTGTCTCCTTCCACAGCCACGCCTAAGTAAGAAAAGAGTTCCTGGTAAGAAAAGAGTTCCTGCCTTCCAGAAGAGTTCCAGTGTTCTGAATCTAGGGAGTGGCTCCAGCCCCACCCAACAGGAAAAGTAGTTCCAAACAGAAGAGGATCAGAGGCTCAACTGGCAGGCAAGTAAGCAGCATGGTCTCCTGAAGGTAAGTCCACCCAAGCATTATGAGCCCGGCGCTTCCAGCGCTGGGACTGGGCATATTTATGAGCCTGGTGCCACTGGCGCCAGGACTGGGTCCAAAAGGTCCCAATTGGGACTGGTTGGCACTCGGAACCTGGGTTATGGATCTGCTTCCAAGGGAGTTGGGAAAACCCTCACCTTTTGGAAGCAGAGATCATGACAGTACCCCCCCTCAAGGCCCCTCCCAAACCGGGCTTCTCCGGGGGTTTTGGCTTGTCAGGAAATGTTCGGTGAAATCTTTTGATTAGGCGAGGAGCGTGGACATATTCAGCAGGTTCCCAGGATCTCTCTTGGGGGCCGTAGCCTTTCCAGTCAATTAGGTGCCATTACTCCTTTCCACATCTAATCCAGTGGGTATTCAGGCACCCTGCAGCCGCTCCGAACTCGTAACTGCAAAATAAAAAGACAGTTAGAGCGCATAGTGAAGCAGGCAACAAGCGCTTACTTACGTGCTTCCATGCGCTTCTATTCATCACACGGGCTCCATCTTCAACTCACTTCAGCCCGTCATCCGCCATCGCCGGAACCCTGCAAAACAAGAGACATCATTACTAAAGACTTTAAAGACATTTGAATGACTCGAAACTTACCGTTCGTGCAGTAAACGATGGACAGCAGTCCTCTGAAGTCAAGAGGCCTGCGCTACCTATCCAGTGAAGAAACTGGTTACAGCACCCTGCCCCGAGGCAGATGGAGAGCTCGGCATTCACTTACCTAAGGTGAGAGCGTTAACCTTTGGGGGTCTACAGGAGAGGAGAAGAGGAAAGAGATAGGGACACCCCAATAACCCCAGTTCATTAACCCCATATTTTCTATCTGCAGACATCTTACTCTACACGTCAGGCATACAGTGCACAGAGGTCCAGCCCAAAGAGCCAACCGGGTGCTACACATCACCTTTGAAGATACGGTAGTCGCCCAGTCAAGACCGGCGCCTCTGCGAGAATCAGGTGAGCGTTACAAGTATGCCCAGATGTTATGTGCATGTAGGTGGAAAAATGTGTACAGATCTGACACGGAGTTACCAACCAAAAGTGCAAAAAACTGTAATTTATTTAATCTGTAATGTAAATATGTACTACTAGCAGGTTGGTGATATTGGAAATATGTTTTATATGAAAAATAGATTTTCTGTGTAGGAACAAAGGGGAGGTTTTTCCCTGGATTGTAATTGCAGCATCACTATGACACATCATGACATACTGGTTGCTTCTCAAATCAGGAGAGAGGGAAGACTTTAACCAATAGGCTTCTTAGAGGGTTGGGCTTAGTATAATCAGCCTACCCACCCCCTTGAGAAATACATAAATAGGGACTGTTGAGGACCTAGAGACAGACACACACATTCACCCATCAACAGATTTACTGGCGAAGCGCTCTGCAGGAAGAACCCAGATCCAGAATCCAGAACTCTGAAAGCAGAAGTCCCAGAATCCAAAGCTGAACTCTTCTCAGCTGGCCTTTAAAATCTTGCAACCTGATTTTAACCCCAAACTTCCAAGGGGCACAACCAATTCAACAGCCGGGCTGTGCTGTTTTTCTGCTTCTTGCCAAGAACCTTGCTAGAACCCAGAGATCCAAACCAGTAGAGCAGAGCTGTAACCCAGAACCAACACGTCAGATCCATTCCAAGAGGCCGTGCAGAGGCCAGAGTGCCTTGCTGAGTGCAGAACCAAGCGCCTGAATCCTGTCCGGTGGCTAGCAGAATTCCAGTCCAAACCTTTGACCAGATCCTGACGGGCCTATTCCAAAACCATAGTTGTGAGTATTTAGCATAGAACTGTCCATAGCAATCTCTTATCATTAAGTAATCCTATCCAACCCATTCATAGAGATGGAAGGAGAGAAAACCTGTTTTCTCTCCTTCCATCTCTATATTGCAGACTGCATTTTAGAATCTCTTTTGTCTGTCCTGAATCCTTCTCTCATCCATATAATCCTGTGATGATTGTAGTGATTATCATCTTCGTGCTAATATATTTGCTGAAGAAAGGCAAGTGTCGCAGCGGGCAAAGATCAGACAGAGGCACCTCTGGACTGGTGGCTGTACCGTTGGTATCTCGCATCTTCATAGCCTCTTAGTGTAAAGCCAATCACTGTTTGTAATTTTCAAAAGCGCATCTTTCATTTGAAATCTTGACTCTTTTTGAGAAAAATCGACCTTTGCTAAAACCTCTGTAACTTTTGAACCGTATATGCTAGAAACGAAATTTAAGTGTCAGATTGAAGCTAACATCCTCAGCTTCCAAACAAAACCAGAATCTCCTTACAGTTATTTCCCTTGCGCTGAAAAGTTTGCTGCGATTCTGCATTTGCCTCAATTTCACCACATGTAAAATAGTTATTTCTTGCCTTTAACCTCTGAATTCAGTTTCCTATCTACCAGTTATCTACCAGTTATCCCACCATCATTGCTAGTGTTTACCTGAAGCTATCCAAAGTGGTTCCCACTAGTTCTGAATCCAATTAATTAAATTCATTTTTAGCATTTTTCCCATTCATTCAAAATCACATTCAAAAGCATTTGACCTGTTTTGAAATCATTCCTGTTTCTCTCTGCTTGCTGGGGGGAATTTGGGATTGAAACTGCATTTGTAGAGTGTTTATTCCTGAACCTGTTTTCTCTCCTTCCATCTCTATATTGCATATTGGGGGGGATTGAGTAGTATCAGGGGGAAAGAGTGTTTACATTGCATTTGATTGAATTCATATCAAGTTTTATTTCTGTGCTGCATTAATTTCCTCTCATTGCAATTCATTGAACCCACACAAAGTTTTATTCTAAGCTACATTATTCTTCTCATACAGACTCCTTTTGATTAAAGAGATTGTTGATTATTGTGATATGTGATATTGTCTAAATATTAATAGTGTGATATCTAGATATTGTTCAAATTCATAAAAGTGTGATATATATATTGTTCAATCCATCAAATAAATCTTTTAACTTTGCAAAACAAATGACTTCTTGGTTCAGTGAGGGGGATTCAAAGAGAGGGGCGTGATAAAAGGGTACATCGTTCAGAAATAAAAGAACTTTAGACATAAAAATATATAATTAAGGATTCTAGCTGGGCATCTCACTCTAGGCATTGACTTAGGTGGAGTGCTGGTTTGAAACCCCTTAAAACACAGTGACACACAGTGACACCTTCCCCACCCACAACACCCCCATTGCCTGCCCCCTTTAGTGACATGCCCTGAAGTACCAGGTTCCACTTACCCCTTGTTTTGGTGATGGGCCATTGTGAATCTTTATATCTAGCTGTAGTTCTGAATAGATATCACTGAGAGGTTGGAAACCCAGTATCTCCTTGAGAGCCTTCTCAATGCCAAGATTTGGCTTCCCTTGATTAACATGGCATCAGGTTAGTGTAGGAAACACTGGCAGGGGAGCCGATGATGGAATGTCCAAGATGATGGAAGACGAAGTTCTCAGCAATTGCAGTGAAGACAGGATCTGGCAGAAGGCAGCTGGGCAATTAGGCAGCGGTCATAGAGGAAGGCAGGGCACAGAGGCAACAGGCAGAAAAGAGGCAAACAGACAAGAGCAAGGAATGAGAAACGGAGGACAAGGAGACTGACATACAAAAGGGAACAGGCAAGAGAAAGTGAACAGGGACCAATGAGCTGGGAACTAAAGGGAGCATTGAGATGCCCTGAGCAACTGCCAACAGGCGCCTAAATAGCTACCGGTGTACCATGAATGGTATGCGTCACCATGGCAAACAACACTAGGCCTATGGCATGTGCCTGGTGTCCGGGGTGTTTGACCTCCACCCTATTGCGGGTCGACTAACATGGCAGCCCCTTATGTTTTGCAATGCTGTGCTGGGTGTGGAGTTGTCTTTGGAGTGCACCCCCAGAAATAGCAGATGCCCCATGAAGCGGACTGCAAGCGTGGGTAGTCGTGGGTAGCTGTGTGTTTTTCGCACTCCCTCCATGACCTTGTGATGAACTTGGGCAATACTAGTGACTCCGGTGGGAGTGTGCGAGATCAGCGATTGTTTCCAAATAACATCAAGTTGGATATTTACACTCCCCCTCTAATTTATAACAGGCGTTGGACTTTAAAGTACCAAGGTGTTGTTGTTGGTTCCAGAGTTTTGTGCCAAGCAAGTATGCTTTTTTATGGTACAAAGCTGGAAATATACTCCTCAGTGTTTAAACATATAATAGTAGATGTTGTGCTGTGTTTTTTTCAGATTGTGTGTCTGGGAGTTTGAAAGAATGTTTTTTGATTTCCTTGTTGTAGGATATGGAGCAACGAGCTTTGATGTATCAAAATAAGCAGTCACAAAAACAAAGGGTGATGAATAAATTGTTGTGCTGGCTGTGTTACATATTCTGAATGGTACCTTTAATTTGAGATATGTAATGGAGCCGGTGTGTGTAGTCTGATTGGATGTTAGACTTGCATTTTGTTTGTGAGTGTGTTTGGTGATATGGCACACCTGTGTGGGTTTCTGTTTTGTGGAGTACCATTCTCTGACCCATTATAAGGGTGGTGGAAGAAAGAACAAGTCCTACTGAAGAGGATGTTTGGAATATCTGCTCTCCATTAGATGGAATTCTGTGATGCTCCAAGAGCAGGTACATTTCAGCAAAAATGTATGCTGATGTGCTTATCTGTGCATAACAAAATGCTTTATTAATGAATGTCATCCTGATAATTGACACATGGATTAATTCCTTTGGGTAAAGTGGTGTGATGACTTTGTGTGTTTTTATGTTTTTTTATTATTAGCTTTTTTAAGTGACCTTCCTCCCAGGACATAAGCGGTCAGACATCGAATAAAAGCTAGAATAGGATACCCCCTGATGAAGGTCTGACCAAATATTGTTGTGTTGATAGAAACATGTTGGGTTCTTTGTAAACACAACACATAGATTAATGTGGTATTAAGTGTTGTACCGTGTTTGTTTTTAGGTAAATAGGTTAATGGTGTTTATAAATGTGCATTTTTAGGATGTGATGTGTTCTGATATCTACCTGGGTATCGGGTATTTACAAGGTGTTTTAGAATTGTATTAAATTGTCTATGATACTGAATGAAATAAAAATAAGAGTATATATTTTTTACTACTACATATTTTTTTCTACACTTAATATTAGTGTTTTGAAAAAACAAGCAGGTCACCTTTGGGAAGAAAAAGGTAATGTTGTTCTACCTCCTTTTTGTAACTATTGGATGTTTAAGGGGACATACACACATAAACATGTGGACTAACTCAGTTCTGCACTGACAGTCACCATCCCAAAATTATATGACACGTTGAAACCCTACATTTCCCAAAACAAATTTCCCATTGTGTACCAACTCTCTGCCACTGACCTCCAATTCAGAGGGGTCAAGTCTAATTGATGTTTGGAGGGTGGGGGGGTGCTGGGAGAAAAATAGTATAACCAAATCAGCAATCACTGTGTGTTTTGAATTCTTCTTTTCCTGTATTTGTGGGTGATTTGAAAAGAAAGCTGCAGGAAATTGTGACTGCATATTTCAGTATTATCTCTGTATTAGTGCCATTACAGAATTCAGTTTTGTTCTTGTGTTGCCACGGCATTGGTGGCTGATGTTAGTCTGTTTGGCAAATGTGGTTTAAATAAATTAATAAATCTCTATTTGTACTACACACAGGCCTAGTCCATTGTGGCACCAGGTATTTGTTGGGGTTGGGTGCTAGATGGGTTGGAGGCCTTACCAAAGTGAGCCTTAACAAACTAATAGTGCTTTATTGTGCGCCACATTCATTGGGGGGAAAGGAGTTCCCTGAGTGTGACCGTGTAATAAACCGTGACACTACTCACACAGTCTCCGGAGGATGGCTCACTGGCAATGCGCTCGCCTTGGAAGCAAGACGATGCAGTGCAATAGAGGTTCGACCCCCGAGTCTGTGCTTAGAAACCTCTGGGTATTAAACGCCTTATAACGTACTCTGTACATTACTCTTGCTTTCTAGAAGCACTAATACATACAAAGATAGTAAAGTATTCCTATTGCACAGATCAGGCACTATGCAGACATGGCTTTGTTTCAACTTGTGCCCTTCTGGACATTGGTGCAATGACAACTGCACTCCTGGTACTCCTGCCAGCGCGCCACTAAGCAGATGAATAACTGGTTGTTAGGCAGACCGATCCCTTTGTAGCAACTTTTTTATTTTCGGAATGTTGTGTCCTCCTGCTATGACATCGTGCCAGGGGATTATGGAATTTGTAATCAACTGTTATGCCATCACAGCTGGGGAATGGGTCAGTTTCTCTATGAAGTTGATATATCGTTTTTTCATGTTTGGGTTTATGTGGTTGATGTGAGAGGGAACCTCGTATATTGTTATGTTTTAAATAGTTCCCTCATGCCTCCCCTCGACATTCCCTGCAATGCAGGTCCAAATGGACAGCGCGTGTGTGAAAAGGTGAACTGGGGGTGGGGGTTGGGGGGTCATATAGAGCATACAATGATAGATGGGTAGCTTTCAACTACTGTGTGTATTTCACCCGGTAGCTCCATAGACCACTCTTGTTGTCTATCTGGTAGAATATATTCCTGTGGTTCATAGCTGCCCATCTATAATTCTATATCGAGTTAATAAAAGCAGCTGGAAAGGAACTGGGAGCTGATGTAAGCAGTGCAATGTGGGAGGTGCATTCGCATGCTCCTTGGATCCCACCATGAGGCATGCAGCCGCTTCTCAACAAGCTTCAGCAGGTAAAAGAGTCAGAAGGGAGTCGCATACGGAGAGCTTGACTTGTGCCAAGAGGGGCTGCTCCGAAGAGCTTGCCTAAGGAAACATGCAAGTACATACAATGACATACAGTATTACGACAATGTCAAGGCTAAATCAAAGGTTTATTTTATTTGCTGAGTTCTTGTCTCATCCAGAGGGTGGAATGAACCATGTGGAGATTTTCGAACAAGCCCGTGGGTCTGAAATGTTTCTAAGGCTGGGAAAGTGCAATCCCTAGATATGGGTGTTCTGAGACTAGTCTCAGCACATGTCTGTCAGAAAAACACCTTTTTCTCCCCTCAAGGGTCTTCAACTCGCCTCTCTCAAGACGTCTTGGACTAGCACTCACCATTGACCCTGCTGGCTAGGTCTGATGGGAGTTGTAGTCAAAAAACATCTGGAGAGCCAAAGTTTCCAGACAGTAAAAGCCTATGTGGCCTAATCTGATCACGTGCACGGGGATACAAATAGATGTTTCTTTTCGATTCCCTCTCACTGCCACTCGCCTAGTCTTCCTCTGTCCGTATTATTCATTCACTCATCATTCACTCACTAGATTTCTCCTTTTCCCCCTCCTTCTACCCTTCTCCTTCACTTTCTCCTTCATCCGGCCAACCCTCACTGGCCAGCCTCCTTCCTTCCTAATGTCTGTCCCTCCCTCTCACTGCTTTGCTTGTTTTATTTTCCTCCGTCGTTTCCTTGTCTCTCTCCATCCATACCTTTCGCTAGCCTTTCCTCAATCCAGCTCCCTGCTTTCCTTTTCGGACTCCATCCTTGGCTCCCTGTTTTCACTGTATTCCTTCCTCCCATTACACTCGTTCTGCCTCCATCATGACTCCCTCCTTGCCTCCCCACCTCCCTCTTTTTCTCCTTGACTCAATCCATTCTCCCTTGCTTTCTTCTCTCCATGAATGCCTCTTCCTGTATTGACTCCTTGCTCCTTCTTCCTAGCTTCTTCTCTCTCACTCCCACTCCCTAGCTACCGCTCTCTTGCGCCCTCTGTGGTTCTTCGAAGTGAGCAAACCAGAGAAAATAAAATCGTAGCCTGGAGCAACCCAAAAAACATTTGTTTTGGATGGTGGCAGTAGAGAACAGGATGCCAGGTATGTTTCTTTGGGGGTGGAGATGAGTTGGCGGGGAGGCAGGGAGCCTTTCATGAAACTTATGCTGTAGAGGTGGGAAGGCAGATCCTCAGGGTTCTGCCTTCCCAACTCAGGGTGTGGGTTCTGCACTTCGGAGGGTGGCGATGCAAGATGTTAAGTATGCGTTTGTGTTGTGGGGGAGGTTGGTGGCAGGACGCCAGGTATGGGTGTCACATGACCATTCCATTGACAGATTGGCTCATGTTCGGCTCGTGGAGCCTTGTCAGATCCTCTGGCTTGGCTTGGCCTCTGCAATAACCACCATTTCTCTGGTAGTTTGGCCGCTCCTTCGCTTCTCTCTCCCTCGTTCACTTCCCCGCTATGCTATAGAGGTGGGAAGGCAGAACCCCAGGTGTGGGTTCTGCACTGCGGAGAGTGGCGATGCAAGATGTTAAGTATGCCTTTGTGTTGTGGGGGAGGATGGTGTTAGGACGCCAGGTATGGGTGTCAAATGACCATTCCATTGACAGATTGGCTCATGTTCGGCTCGTGGAGCCTTGTCAGATCCTTTGGCTTGGCCTCTGCAATACCCACCATTTCTCTGGTAGTTTGGCCGCTCCTTCGCTTCTCTCTCCCTTGTTCGCTTCCCCGCTATGCTCCGCCCTCCATTTTTGTAATATCATGAAAACGTTATAAAGCAATTTTCTTAGTGACCATCTAAAGTCAACCATGGACTACAATCACTGTTGCACTCGTCCAAAGCTGCCATCTACAATATGTGTAATTCTTGACTGTCTTTCCCAAAGTTATGGGAACTGAGAATTTTGAAAAGTAATGGAACCTTTTCAAACTGGAAAATAACTTCTGGTTTCATGTATGTATGTATGTGTAGTGATGTATGTAGTGCAAACATAGCTAGCAACCCCCGGAGCGCAGACCTCGCTGGAGAGCAGCGGAGCGTTGCACAGAGTGTGGGTAGCCAGCATATGGGCTGGCGTCTTTTAACAGTAGCGCAGAGCTGTGAGGTCTGTGCATATGTATGGTCCTGGGTCATGAGAGAGTTAGAAGAGGATTCGGCGGCTGATAAGCGATCAGACACAGGGATGGGGGTAAGGAGGAGGGTAGGTGGTCGCTATTCAGTGTGGTGTTTAAAGAGTATAGTTTTCAACTCCTTCCTGAAGTGGAGGAGGTAGGGCTGCCTTTCTGACATGCACAGGAAGGTTAGTCCATATGCCAAATAGCAGGTGCCTAGCAGCAGGAGGACTATTTTCTGTTTGTATCTTCGAACAGTTCTCTGTTTGGAGCCTACCTTCTCTTCACAATGCGACTCATGCGTGCCAACTCAATTTGCGCTGGCATCACTTACAAGTGTTAACATACATTAGAGGCCCGGCATAATCTCCCGTATCAAATGGGCGTTCAGGTTTCACAGATCTGTGTTCACCTTACCGCGGGGAACAACATCTGTTCTAATCAATATTTAAAAGTGACTCCCTTTGATGACACCAGCTACAAGAAGTCCCGTAACCCGCCACAGCAGACTGAATAATTCACGGAGGTTGGACTAGTCGGGTTTCACCCTCCCTTACATTTATAGAAGAGTAATGGCAACCTGGAAACGGCGTCTTGTGGTGGATGGCAACCTCTAAGGCAGCACAGGCCGTTTGGCTTTGCCTAGCCTTGCGGAAGGCAGCAGGGAAGAGGGCACGCACAGTGCCTGCCTCCAGGAACTTTTATCGTGTACCTAGTTGCCAACTTAGTGTAATGTCCATCTCTGCAGTTATTAAGGTGGAGAGGAATTTCAGTTTTCAGTTTAAGCGTAGACTGGGTTGGCGCTCCTTCAACGGATTCCATCTCTCTGCTTATTGTGCCTGGAAAGGTCTTCAGCAGCAGCACTGGGGTAAAACACGGGCAGATAGAAATCCACAGTTTGCATAGATACATCCCCCAGTCAAAAAGCTGAGGCAGGGGTTAATCAAGGAAACCCAGCTAGGCAATATATCACTTTCCTCCTTGTCAGCCAGTTCATGCATGCCTTCCATCAGGGAGTATAGGAATAAACCAATCCTCAGGCAGTATACGAACGATTCCAAGAAGCATTATATGAATGAACCAATCATCAGGCAGTATAGGAATGATTCCAAGACGCAGTATAGCAATGAACCAATCATCAGGCAGTATAGGAATGATTCCAAGACGCAGAATAGGAATGAACCAATCATCAGGTAGTATAGGAACGATTCCAAGAAACAGCATAGCAATGAACCAATCCTCAGGCATTAAAGGAACGATTACAAGGAGCAGTATCAGTATAGGAACAATTCCAAGGAGCAGTATAAGAATGAACCAACCCTCAGGCATTAAAGGAACGATTTCAAGATCATCAGGCAGTATAGAAATGATTCCAAGAAGCAGTATAGGAATGAACCAATCATCAGGCAGTATAGGAACGATTCCAAGAAGCAGTATAGGGATGAACCAATCATAAGGCAGTATAGGAATAATTCCAAGGAGCAGTATAGGAATGAAACAATCCTCAGGCTGTATAGGAACGATTCCAAGAAACAGTGAAGGGATTGGCCAATCATCAGGCAGTTTAGTTTGTATGTCCATCTGACAGTATGAGGATATAAAACCTCCACTCCTGGGGCAGTATATGTATGACAAATCCACCCCTGCTAGGCAGTCATGGTGGGTGCAACACCCCCATACCTCACGAGGTATAGGAATGACCCCAGAAGATAGTGGTGGGATAGTGTCAGCGGGCAGTTTAGTTCTGGTCTTCATCACAGTGTGACAGAGCCCCCATTACACAGCATATATGTGATGCCTCCCCTTTTGTATTCGCATCAATATGACCCCTCACCTTTCTCGAGGCAGAACAGGCATTAGACCTTCCCCCGCCAGGCAGTCATGGCATGAAACCTCCGTGCATTGGGCAGTTTAGATATGGTCACTATCAGGCTATATAGCTATGATACTCCCCCACCCCGGCATAAGACTGCATGGGTATGAGACCCCCCCACATCCGGCAGTGACGGTAAAACCTCTTTTCCTATGTCACCATCTAGGAACCGCAAAATGAAGTTTAGGAATGCCGCCCCTTCACATAGTACGTCCCACATCAGGCAAGCATGTACATGTCCACAGCAGGAAGGGTCGGAAACAACCCAGACCACACCATCAGTCATTGCTGCTAATGAAGGGTGCAGTGAGCTAAACAGTGGCTTTTAGTAGACCCCCCTGAGTGGGAGAAATTCCACAGAACAGGGTATTTGAACCATGTTCGTCCTCAGTGGAGGGGCTCCCACCCTTTTGTTTAAATCATTGCTAATGATGCCTCCCACCAGGAAGTAAAGTATGGCCACATCAGGCAATATAGGTCTTAATATGTTCTAGTAGGAAGTTTAGCGATGGCCTCATTAGACAGCAAAGACAGTAATCACCCACATTAGGTAGTACATCTATATCCCCCCTTAGGCAGTATAGCTTTGACTATATTACTTAGTACGGGCTATAATGACTTCAATAGGCAATATGGCCGGCAATAACTCCTATTATGCAGTGGGACCATATGGCCCTGTTAGGCCATATAGGTCTAAAGGGCTTTTGTTGTGAAGTATAGCTATGGCTACCTTAGGCCCTTAATTCAATACATTCTCCAAATAGGCCACACCGGCAATGCACCTTCAGCAAGGACAGGGAACGAGGCCTTCCATTGGGCGGCCATAGGCAGTCCTACAAAGAATGGCTCTAATCAGGCAGTAAGGTTATGGCGCCTGTAGGGAGTATTAGCACCTATCAAGCTTTATCAGTACTGGCACATTACGCAGAACAGGCCGTAATGAGCCCCATTGGGCATTATTAATAATGACGTAATTTGGGAAATACACAGACTAATGACTCATAGTGGGCATTAGCCTGTGAGGTAATAGTGTCTTTTATCAGCTGGGATAGTAGCGTCCAAATTAAGCAATATAAGCTATAACCAACCTACATCTGGCAGTATAGAACTGAGTCACTAGGCTGTATGCAAAGGCGACTCCCATTCGACAACGGCAGTGTAGGCATGACTCCAATGCATAGTGTAGACAGTAATGGAATAAGGCAGGGGTGGCAGTGGATGGTGGCTTAACTTCTGTGCTACCCCTGCCTACTGCTACAGAGCAGGACCTGAGGGCTTAAGGAAACAGTGAGGATATGATTCACTGTCTGCTCCTCCTACTGTACCTCGGGGTGCCTGTTCAGTGGAACTGCAGGATAGTATGTCAGTGCAGCTTACACAAGGGAAGAAGCTGGAATCACCTATAGCTTCCTGAAATCGGTGCCCACCGTGTCATATTTGGAGGCAGTGGCATTGGTTCACCACTGCTAACTCCTGATCGCTTCCCACTGCCTGCAGCAGTACAGTTGTATAGAACAGCACAGGCAGTGGAGGGAGCGGAAGCCATTCCTATCTACCTGTTTTACAAACCTAATACTCCATCTACAGAGCTACATGTGGGGTGAGAAAGAAGTCCCGAAGCTGTTCCCAAATCTTCCCCAACAATGAAATCACTGATCAGGTGCTGGAGGGGAGGCGGAAGAGAAGCAAAATATGCGGCATGTGGAGGATGGTCTGAACAGTGGTTCTATGTTGGGGAATCCAACACTTACTGTATGTTGAGTAGTTGCTGGGTGCTGAGGTTCAACCCCATGTCTGCAGCAGGGAGCAGGGAGTGTGGGAAGGTGAGAAGAAGAATGTGGCTCTCAGATAAACATTGGCATGTGTGCAATGGTGACGTGTGTTCCACTCAACGCTGTTAGGGAGAATTCTCTTATAAGGCTAATTTCCCAAACCTAGTGAGTCCCCCAGCAGCAGCTTTGCTGGATTTCTGTTTTTTTTTTTCTCCTGCTAAGTGTGAGACTCTTTTACTCCCACTCTTGGGCATGATTTGAGGAATGTCTTTGACTTGTTATGTGCTTATGGGCCATGGGGTTTCTTTTTACTCCATAGGGTATCATCTGTTTTTCTGTATGTGTGGTACACAGCACCCTCAGTGCAGTACCACAGGGGTGTCACAGTGACCCCCAAACATAGACTCCATACCATGGGACTGACTACTGTCTTCCAGGGCATGTAAAGTCACCATTGGGTTTACTAGTCCAAAATTGTGAACAGAACCAGTACAAACCATCATATTGTGGAAGTAATGGTAAGGGGTAATTCGATTGCCCCTGGGTCTGTTTCCGAGGGGGCACTGTCCCGTCCCCCCTTGTCGAGTTTCTGGCTGGTGGCAGTGGTTACCACGCAGAATATTCCACCGGAATATTCTCTATGTGATTTTCCCATTGATTTTAAACGCACCACGTTGTCCGGTCATTTGGTCGAAAATAAATGGTCGAATGACCATTTGATCGAATCAAAATGGTCGAAAAAAAGGTCGAATTTATTTATTTATATATTTTTTTTAGTTTTGGTTGCTTAAAACATATTTTTTAATAAAGAAAAACGGGGGGTTGGGGGAGAACCCCACCATAAAATAAAATTAAAAATAAAGAAAAACGGGGGGTTGGGGGAGAACCCCACCATAAAATAAAATTAAAAAAAATAAAAATTGGACCTTTTTTTTTCGAATATTTTCCTTCGATCAAATGGTCATTCGACCATTTGGTTTTCGACCAAATGACTGGTAACCACGCACCATGTTTTGGTGCAATGTTAAAGATACCGCTGGTTTATTTATTTAATATTAAATCCCCGGTGGGGTCTTTTTGCCAGAACTCAAACCTAAAATGGCGTTTGTGTTTGTCTCTGTAACTCTGACCAAGGTCGAGCCCTTTGTTCCACTTTTTGGCGGGCTTCTCCACAGAAGCCCTCCAAATGGTGCCACTCTGTCTGGGTTCCACAGGAGGGATCGAGGGGGAAATAGGCACCCTGGACTGCGTTGCCTTGGCAACCCAAGTCGCACTCTACTCTGATTGGCCCAGTGGTGAGCCACCCGGCTCACCACTTAGCATGTGTGATTGACAGCTAGGCTGATGAATGGGGGGTTTTCTACATAAAAGCAGGGCCTTTGGGACTGGAACTTCAGAAGTCGCCACAGGACCTAAGAATCCGAAGAGGGAAGAAGCTGAGCCACCTGCAACCCGACGACACCACCGGTGAAGCCCTGCTGCAACAAACTCACCGCTTTTCCAACGACAGAGGAGATCTGGAGAGTCTGCTGGAGAGTCTTCTCCCTTTGAGCTGGTAGGATCAACCAGTTCGCCTTTTTTCGCTTCCAAAGATGTTACTTGGTTGAATCGCCCGTTCCAAGCACCCTGGTGGCCGGATAGCCAAGCTCACCACTTTTGACCGTGAATAAAAGGACCACACCTTTTAATCGGGAACTCCGCGGCTGGTTTCATCCCTGTGCAGTGGAACGACTCCAAGTTTCCTCCTCGACGAGATCTTCTCTTCCCCTGGTCGGAAACCCGAACTTCAACCACTGTCAGGAACAACTGCCCCCGCTGGAGCTTCCTTTCTCTACAAGGTACTGTGTCCTGCCTGTCCTCCCTTTCTACAGATTGCTCAAGGTGACCCTTAAATCCTTGGCTTCTAAACTGGGTTGGCTCCAGGCTTTCTAACTATATCTTTTGACTCACCCCAACCTCTTTTGAACACTCTGCAAAGACTTTCAGTGCACTTTAAACTGTGTGATCCTGGGCACATTTCGCTTTGCCCCATTTAAAGTGGGCCTGGCCTATGAACTTTGGCTCTACAGTATAACCTGCCTTTCTCCCCTTGCTCTGAACTCTTAAAAGTGTTGGGAACTGTTGTATTCTATGCCTTGCCTTTTCTCTCCCTTTGTGACCTAAACTATTGGAGTGCCATCTAGGTTAAGCGCTTACTTCTGTCTTAACAAATGTGCTTTAACCCTGACATGTCTGATAGTTATCAAGGGAGGTGTGTATATTTCCTATGACTGTGTTTTGACTTGCTTTTGATTAAGAGTGCTAGTATATGCCTTAAAGTGTGTTTTAAATAAATAATTATATACTTTTTATACAAAGCTCTGGTCAGTGTGTGTTTGCTCTACTGTGTTTTGACCCTATTTTGCATACTCTGCATACTGCCCTACTCTTCTTGAGAGAAGTCTGACTGCTCAGCCACAGCTACCAGGTAAATCTGGGTGGTGCAGACTGCTACCAATTGGGTTTACTGCTTACTCCTGTAGTCTTAATATGTTTGCAGTGTTCCCCAAGGGAACTGCACAGGATTCTGCCTAACACTGGTGTACAGCGGTGGGATTTGTATTGAGTATACATTTTAGAGTGTCTAAATACCTTAGTGCAACTAACCACAAAACTTAGCACTGTAAAAGCTATTTTTTAACAAGTCAAACTATGGAAAGTTACAGCCAGGAATCCTTGTCTGCCAAAACTGCTGATTGTTTAAGAGTTCTTTGTAGACATAAGGATCTTCCTGTAAAAGGCAAGAAAATGGAACTAATAGAACGATTGTTAGAAAACCAAAGTCTGGGTAGTGGTTCAGAGGAGCCTACCTCCCCAGCAAATGTAGACAACAGTAATGATGGTAATATGGATCAAAGTATTGATAATGTTGTTGTAGATTCAGAAGAGGAATGTGAGACTAATGTAACTGTCCCCACTGCCACTCTGCCTGCTCTAGCACCTCAAGCTATGTCTACTGGACCTTTGTCAGGTCCCACATTAAGTCCTGAATTCATTGAACTAGAAAAAATGAGACTTGAATTAGAGTTCAAAAGAATTAGTGCCCAATCTGAACAAAAACACCAAGAATTAAGGCTCAGAGAAATGGAGCTCAAGCATGAGCTAGAGATGAAGAAATTGTCTGTTGAAAATACTTCTCTCCCCGGATCCTCTAGGAGTTCCAGTCCCAAAAGACCCTGGATGCCTAAAGAGATTGTGGGTATGTATGAACCTAAGTTGGATGTGTTAGATTGGCTTGCTATGTTTGAGTATAATCATGGGCTCCAGGACATCACAAGGAATTAGTTGCTTCCTTGGTTGTTCTCTAGGCTCCCCCCTGTTGCATCTGATATGGTAATGGAGTTGGGGGCGGTGGAAAGGATGGACTATGAATGTGTGAAGCTAGTTTTAATAGCTATATTTGGGAAGACCCCTTCCCAGTACCTTAAGAGATTTAGGACCCTCAACCAGCATGATGGTACCCCTTGGGCTCCCTGGGTGAGTGAAAGTTTGAAAAACTTAGAGGGATGGATTAAGGGTTACAGAGTGAACACTTATGAGGGAATGAGAAATCTTGTTATGTTGGAGTCAATTTATGATGCCTGCTCTCCTGAGCTCAGACAGCACTTGGCTGATTCAAGGGAATTAGATTCTAAGAAGCTAGCTAAGGCTGCTGACTTGTGGATTGCCAACAGGGCTACTCACAAGGATTCTGGGGCTACTCAGATAAAGGATGAGGGGAAACAGCCTAAAAGAAACTCCAAAGAGAATTCAAATAATTCCAATTCCAAAGAGGGCCCCAAACAAAACTCTAAGGGTAAGCCACAAGGGACACCAAATCAGACTAGTGTACCTCCTGGTCCCAGACCAGAAGGAGGTTAGAGCAAGCCTCCATTCCAAAAAGCATTTGGAAAATGCTATGTTTGTGGCTCTACTGACCATGTGAAAGGAGATCCCAGATGTAAGGGTAAACCTTCAGGGGTCCAGCTTGTCTCCCTAGCCTTCGCTCCAGAGGAGGAAGTACCAATGACAAGTGGAAACCTTCTACTACTAGCTGATGATCCCATTGGAGTCTCAGCCAGTGTTTCTTTAGTGTCCCTGGGGTTGTGGGAACAACAGAATTTAGATGTCTATAATTCTATCCCAGATAATACTAAAGAGTATTATAAGGACAGTGTCCAGGTGAATGGTCAGGAGACCCCTGCCATTAGGGACACTGGGGCCAGCATAACTGTGGTGGATAAATCTTTTTTCAAGGCAGAGGATGTTGCTAGGGCACCCAAATGCCTCACCAAGTTAGCTGGAGGGCCTGTGCAGATGTGTCCCCAGTTACCAGCTCTCATCCAGTGCAATGATATGATACCTGTCAGTGTACAATGTGAGGTACCAGGAAAAGTTCTGTTGGGAAATGACCTGAAAGCTCTTGGAGTTGTGTCACATACCCCCAGACCACCTAGTAAAAGGTTACAGGAACTAACCAGACCTGTAAGGGAGAAAACCTTGAGAGGTTCTCCCAAGGAGATGATGGAAAAAGAAATCACTCCTACTCCACTGGAGCTACTTACTCCAATCTCTAAGAAATCCGAAGCAAAGGGGCAACCCAAGACTTCTAAGAAGAAACCAGCAGCAAGCACTCCAGTGCTTCCAACAAGGACTTCCCCTAGGTTGTCGAAAGTTACACCTGTAACTCCACCTCCAGCTGAGGCTGAGAGGGAGGTACAACCCTGTGTGGTTGAACTAGACTCTGAAGAAGAGCTAGTTGGAGGCCAAGAACCTATTGGAGATCTGGACCCTGCTGACCATCCTGAGCTGCAGTCCTTACTGGCAGAAGGTGGACCCAGCAGGTCAGCTTTCTGTAAGGCCCAAAGAGAATGTCCAACTCTGGAAGGTCTCTGCCACCAGGCAGCTTCTCAGGCTGATGGGCAAGAGCCTGGGAAGTATAGGTTGCACTGGGAATATGGCCTCTTCTACAGTGAACCGCCTGGGTCTGCACCTGGAGAATACAGACAACTTGTAGTCCCTCAAGAAAACAGACTCCAGTTCTTGCAACTAGCCCATGAGATTCCTTTGGCTGGTCACTTGAGTTTCAAGAAGACCAAGGAAAGGCTCTCACTCTACTTTTATTGGCCAAAAATGGGGGCTGAGGTAGATAAGTTCTGCAAGAGCTGTCACACCTGCCAAACTTCTGGCAAGAGTGGTTCCAAGAATGTGGCATCTTTAGTGCCTCTCCCAGTGGTGGGAGTCCCATTTGAGAGGGTATGGATTGACATTGTTGGTCCCCTTGATCCTCCAACCTCCTCAGGCAACAGGTTTATCCTTGTTGTAGTAGACCATGCTACTAGGTACCCTGAGGCAATTCCCATGAGGACTGTTACAGCTCAGGCTGTGGCTAAGGCCCTCCTTGGTATTTTTACCAGGGTTGGGTTTCCTAAGGAGGTAATCTCTGATAGGGGATCACATTTTATGTCCCACTACATGAAAGCCATGTGGAAAAACTGTGGAGTTACCTACAAGTTCTCTACCGCCGAACACCCACAGACAAATGGGTTGGTTGAAAGGTTTAATAGGACAATGAAGAGCATGATAGGTGCTTTAGAAGAACCCCTTAGAAAAAAGTGGGACCTTCTACTGCCATGCTTTCTCTTTGCTTATAGAAAAATACCTCAGGAGGGAGTAGGCTATAGTCCCTTTGAACTTCTCTATGCCCATCCAGTCAGAGGTCCATTGGCCCTGATTAAAGAGGGGTTGGAGAGTGCTCCTTCCCCCAAGCCAGTCAGAGTGACTGACTACGTGATAGGACTCCAGAGGAGAATGTCACAGATGATGGCTCAGGCTAGTGATAACTTGAAGGCTGGTCAAGGGTTGGACAAGCACTGGCATGATCAAAAGGCTAACATGGTTGAGTTCACTCAAGAACAGCTAGTTCTTGTTATGATCCCAACAAGGCAGAGGGCCTTGCAAGACAAATGGATGGGACCCTTCAAGATTGTGGGTAAACTTGGAGAGGTCAACTATCTGGTGGACTTGGGCAATCCCAAGGAGGCTCCCAGAGTCTTCCACACCAACAGACTAAAGGCTTATGTCTCTAGGCCTGAGGTAGGGGCCTTGCTTCTAGCTTCAGCAGCAGAGGAAGAAGAGAGTGAACCTCTCCTTGATCTCCTCAAAGGCTTACCTTTGGATGAAAAGATTGAAGGAGTTAATCTCTCTTCAAATCTGACACCTGAGCAACAAGAGGAGTGCAAGTCTATGTTAAATCAGTTTGCCTCCCTGTTCTCACTTTCACGAGGCTTGTCCCCTTGGGGACAGCATGATATACTCACTGGTGACTGTCTGCCAGTCAAAAGCAGAGGGTACAGATTGTCAGAGAATGTAAGAGACCACATCAAAGGAGAGGTCAGCAAGATGCTTGACATCGGGGTAATAGAGCCCTCTACTAGTTCATGGTCTAGCCCAGTTGTGTTAGTACCAAAGGCATGATCCAAAGAACTGAGATTCTGTGTGGATTATAGAGCTCTTAATGCAGTCACCAAGACTGATGCTCATCCTTTACCAAGGACAGTTGAGTTGGTGGACAAACTTGGTGCAGCCAAGTTCCTCAGCACATTTGATCTGACGTCAGGATATTGCCAAATAGCCCTGACAGACCATGCCAAGGAGAAAACTGCATTTTCTACCCCAGTTGGCTTATACCAATTTAAGGTTATGCCTTTTGGACTGAAGAATGCACCTGCTACCTTCCAAAGGATGGTAAATCAGGTTCTGACTGGGATGGAGGACTTTTGCATGGCATACTTGGATGACATTGCAGTGTTCAGCCACTCCTGGGAAGAGCATGTTGACCACCTAGAACAGGTTTTGCAGGCTCTTGAGAAGGCCAATCTGACCATAAAGGCAAGTAAATGCCAGATTGGACAGAGTAAGCTGGTCTACCTTGGACATGAGGTAGGAGGTGGTGAAATAAGGCCTGTGCCAGTAAAACTGAAGCTGTGCAAAATTGGACAACACCTACTACTCAGACCCAGGTGAGAGCCTTCCAGACCTCACTGGGTACTACAGGAATTTCATAGAGAACTATTGGACCATAGCTTCTCCACTGAATGTGATCTCCTCTCCTAAATTCCCTAAAAAGGTCAAATGGAATGAGAAGTGCAATCAGGCCTTTCAAAACCTGAAGAAAGCCCTTTGTCAAACTCCAGTACTCAGAGCTCCTGACTATCACCAAACTTTCATTGTACAGACTGATGTATCTAATGCAGGTATAGGTGCAGTCCTTAGCCAACTGGATGAGAAAGGTAGGGAACACCCCATTTGCTTCATCAGTAGAAAACTGAAGGATCCTGAAACAAGGTGGGCAATCATTGAAAGAGAGTGTTTTGCTATTGTGTGGGCTCTGAAGAAGTTTAGGCCATACTTGTATGGTTCTACTTTTGTTGTTCAGACTGACCACCAACCCTTGAGATGGTTAATGCAAACGAAAGGGGAAAACCCAAAACTAGTGAGATGGTCAATCTGCCTTCAAGGGTTTGATTTCACCATTGAGCACAGATCAGGGTGTCACCACCAAAATGCTGATGGTCTCTCTAGGATGTTTATCACCGACTAGAGGTATGAGATTCATCCAGGAGTGGATTCAATCCTCCTGTCCCTTAGTCTGGGAGTTGAGGCGAGTGTTAGGGAGAATTCTCTTATAAGGCTAATTTCCCAAACCTAGTGAGTCCCCCAGCAGCTTTGCTGGATTTTTGGGGTTTGTTTTTTTCTCCTGCTAAGAGTGAGACTCTTTTACTCCCACTCTTAGGCATGATTTGAGGAATGTCTTTGACTTGTTATGTGCTTACGGACTATAGGGTTTCCTTTTACTCCATAGGCTATCATCTATTGTTCTGTATGTGTGGTACACAGCACCCTCAGTGCAGTACCACAGGGGTGTCAAAGTGACCCACAAACATAGACTCCATACCCTGGGACTGACTACTGTCTCCTAGGGCATGTAAAGTCACCATTGGGTTTACTAGTCCAAAATTGTGAACAGAACCAGTACAAACCATCATATTGTGGAAGTACTGGTAAGGGGTAATTCGATTGCCCCTGGGTCTGTTTCCGAGGGGGCACTGTCCCGTCCCCCCTTGTCGAGTTTCTGGCTGGTGGCAGTGATTACCACGCGGAATATTCCACCGGAATATTCTCTATGGGATTTTCCCATTGATTTTAAACGCACCACTTTTTGGTGCAATGTTAACGATACCTTCGGTTTATTTATTTAATATTAAATCCCCGGTTGGGTCTTTTTGCCAGAACTCAAACCTAAAATGGTGTTTGTGTTCGTCTCTGTAACTCTGACCAAGGTCGAGCCCTTTGTTCCACTTTTTGGCGGGCTTCTCCACAGAAGCCCTCCAAATGGTGCCACTCTGTCTGGGTTCCACAGGAGGGGTGGAGGGGGGAATAGGCACCCTGGACTGCGTTGCCTCGGCAACCCAAGTCACACTCTACTCTGACTGGCCCAGTGGTGAGCCGCCCGGCTCACCACTTAGCATGTGTGATTGACAGCTAGGCTGATGAATGGGGCTTTTTCTGCATAAAAGCAGGACCTTTGGGACTGGAACTTCAGATGTCACCACAGGACCTAAGAATCCGAAGAGGGAAGAAGCTGAGCCACCTGCAACCCGACGACACCACCGGTGAAGCCCTGCTGCAACGAACTCACCACTTTTCCAACAACAGAGGAGATCTTCTGCTGGAGAGTCTTCTCCCTTTGGGCTGGTAGGACCAACCAGTTTGCCCTTTTTCGCTTCCAAAGACGTTACTTGGTCGAAGCGCCCGTGCCAAGCACCCCGGTGGCCGGATAGCCAAGCTCACCACTTTTGACCGCGAATAAAAGGACCGCACCTTTTATTCGGCAACTCCGCGGCTGGTTTCATCCCTGTGCAGTGCAACGACTCCAAGTTTCCTCCTCGACGAGATCTTCTCTTCCCCTGGTCGGAAACCCGAACTTCAACCACTGCCAGGAACAACTGCCCCCGCTGGAGCTTCCTTTCTCTACAAGGTACTGTGTCCTGCCTGTCCTCCCTTTCTTCAGATTGCTCAAGGTGACCCTTAAATCCTTGGCTTCTAAACTGGGTTGGCTCCAGGCCTTCTAACTATATCTTTTGGTTCACCCCAACCTCTTTTGAACACTCTGCAAAGACTTTCAGTGCACTTTAAACCGTGTGATCCTGGGCACATTTCGCTTTGCTCCATTTAAAGTGAGCCTGGCCTATGAACTTTGGCTCTACAGTATAACCTGCCTTTCTCCCCTTGCTCTGAACTCTTAAAAGTGTTGGGAACTGTTTTATTCTATGCTTTGCCTTTTCTCTCCCTTCTTAACCTAAACTATTGGAGTGCCATCTAGGTTAAGCGCTCACATCTGTCTTAACCAATAGTGTGCTTTAACTCTGACTTGTCTGATAGTTATCAAGGGAGGTGTGTATATTTCCTATGACTGTGTTTTAACTTGCTTTTGATTCAGAGGGCTAGTATATGCTTTAAAGTGTGTTTTAAATAAATAATTATATACTTTTTATACAAAGGTATGGTCAGTGTTTGTGTGCTCTACTGTGTTTTGACCCTATTGTGTATACTCTGCATACTGCCCTACTCTTCTTGAGAGAAGCCTGACTGCTCAGCCACAGCTACCAGGTAAATCTGGGTGGTGCAGACTGCTACCAATTGGGTTTACTGCTTGCTCCTGTAGTCTTAATCTTTTTGCAGTGTTCCCCAAGGGAACTGCACAGGATTCTGCCTAACAAACGGAATGCTGTTTTTGGTGAGACATGCAATAGTGCACAGACTCCTGTGCATGTTGGCGCACATTGTACTGCTTATCTTTGTGCATGACTCCACAGAGTGCAAGTGGTGCCCGCTGAACCCCTGCACCAGTGCTTGACAAGCAATCAAAGTATCTAAAGTGCATCTGGTACGCATCGGATAGACAAACACCTTCTTTTCCACAAAGGACCTTCAGTTTGAGTGCGCGGTGGCTTGTGTGACTTACGTCCAGTGGTTAATATTTCAGGAGCCAAATACAACAGTTAGAAAAAACTTTCATTTCTAGCGCAGTGATAGGCCATCTCTAGCATAAACGGCTGGCCATAAATGCAATCCATTGCACTGAGAGATAGTTGCATATACACACACTGCTTGCTTCATCTTTGAGTGTCACATTCCTATTAATTTGGATACACCCCACACCAAATGTAGTCCTCCTGCCAGCGAGCACATATTCACTGACATACCAAATCACATACCACACCCAGCACATATGACTGCTACATATAAAATTACAGTATTAGTCATCTCTGCCAAAAATGGTCATGTACCTGCAATCATAAATGTATAATATCATGTAATGCACTTCCCTTGAAATGTGCTGTTTCTCTTGTACGTTCAGTTTACTGTTTGCAAAAATCACAGAAAGCCTGAAGCACTTTGAGGCAATCACAATGTTGGTTAGGCACTTTACAGTTATCTCATAAGATAGCATATGTGGGGTTTAGTCACAGCCCAAACAAATATAACTGAAAGGCCCACTGGACAAATTACCTGTCAGCTTTCACTTCACAAGAAAAACTTCCACACTAAAAATAGGCCTAGTAAGGCAGACTGTGTGTATTTCTTCAAGTAACCCAAGGAAGAGTTGTGATGAAATGGAAATGCTATGTGAATGGCCAAGGACTGGAAATCAAAAGGCCTATCTTTCATAACAAAGGGAAAAGTCGAACTGAAAAAGCAACCTTTAAATCGCACTTGCAAGAGAAAATCAAAGGTCCCTTTATTCCATTGGTCACATCTAGATCTCATTTAGGCCTGAGACAGACTATGTTTCTTGTTGATGGTCAGATTTTCAAGGCCTGCCTTGCTCCTTAACTGGAAGGGGAATCTCTGTGGAGCTGATGTACACCAACGCATTTACGATAGGGCCAGATCCACACAGACCCAGCCCTGGATGGGGAAAATGCTTAGAAATATAAAGTTTGAGATCAAAAGTATGGTAAACTTCAGATTACTGGACAAAAAGCTAGATGTCAGCATGTCCTCATTGCATCACAGGGCAGAGGTGAACGTCTGCTGCTTGATAAGGATCTCCCCAGCTCATCAACCTTCAAAGAAAAAAAGGCTAATGGCTCTTACTCCAGCCTTAAACTAACATTCAGCCCAAGAGGCTGCAGCAGTTCAAGAGAAATGAAACCTATATGGGGAAATTAGAGTTAGGATTTGCATACATGCTGAAGATTTTCCATTAGTTTAAATGGGCTATCAAAACTAGTGACTTTCTCAGCAACAATAAATCACACTGCACCCATTTATATGCCATTTTAAAGATAATTTCAAGGCGATTTTGTTGAAATAAAATGTATGCAAATGCAACCTATGGAATTGCAGTAGCAAGCTAAAATGTTTTTCTGGCTGCCCCAAAAATGTACTGAATTTAGGAATTGGTGAGCTGATGGGTTATAAAATTAGATATCTGGAGATTAAATGTCATGTTCATAAATATTATTCTTTTTGTCAAAAGGGCAAATAATGATATCATGCCTGTGCAATGAGGTGCTGAAATGAAAGTAAGCTTCACCGATACGCCATGAAGAGAGGAATATTAATATCTATATATCATGGCATTTGTTGGTAAATTACAAAATGTTGCCATGTCGGGACTTTTGGGTGAAATTGGAAATGGGAAAAAAATGTGAATCTCAAAAAGGAGTTGCAATATTTCTGTTCTGGGCTCCTGAACCAGTCAACTGACACAAGAGGAGGTAGGAGGGTATTTATACTGCTACACCAAACACCCCTCCAAACTAGGGAAACAACCCTTTACAAAGATACAGAAGGTTCGGTGAACAGTGTTTTATTCATGTGATGCATCTGTCTAAGGCCAGATCAGGTCTCCTACACTACACATCAAGAGCATAATATTCTCCACAGTGGAGTATAGGAACACATGAGCTGGTTAGTGCTACTCATTGAGCTTTCAAAAAGGAAATCTTATCACAGTATAAAAATGTTTTATTCAATAAATTATCAATAATTAAAAGCAGAGAATTCTTCAGAGAAGCAATTCGTATTTCATAAACACAATACGATGAAAAGATGTAAACAGTGCACCAGACAACCTCAAACAAGTACTATATGAATTGCAGTGGCATAAAAGGGAACCGACAGTAATCGGGTTCCACCCTACAACATACAGAAAGGAATCTATAGTCACAGAGAAATATTTGGTTGTATAAAACGGAGCAACCTAGGGTCAACTGATTCGCCCACACTGTGCTCCACACTAAATTGCACCAAAGTACTCACACTGCATCATACCCAAACAACCCAACATGTTTCATTCCTCATACACATTCATCAACCAGAGTCAAGGGAAATTCATCAGGGGCTCATATTCAAGGACAGACACCATTCACAAGAAAACAGTAATTTGTATAACTTTAGAAGCTAAAGCGAGACGGCTCAATGGCCATTATGTTTATGAAAATAGGCTAAGCAGAACCTCCTGGCATCGTCCAGGGCTAGCCGCCGATATGCACTGTTGTTGTGCTGCCACGGTTCAGGGGCGAACTGGGATAGTAGATGCAGTTTAATTGCTCTTATCACCAACTCCTCGATTAATGAACCGGCCAAAGGAAGATGCTTGCCACCTGTAAACAATCAAATATTTGGGTGTGGGTAAGTAAGGGTCTCAACAAATGGACTCTAGTCCCACCAGAATGTTTAACAACTACAATTCTGTGGAGTAACCTTAACGTCAATAAAAGAGCTCCAATCCCTATAACACATCGTGAATCTGATGCCATTATCATAGCTGAATTTAAAATTTAAAGGTCTTCTACCCATAGTCGTGAAAAAGCACAACAAGACAGAAAGAACCCACCGTGGAGACAAATGGGGAGGGGAGAAGAAAAGAAAAAGACACTATTCCACATCGTTGGAGTTAGGTTGGTCATTTATAAAAACATCATCACTCTCTCAATCTAACTCACCCCCCACATACACATCTACCCTCTAGCTCAGGGCAGAGTAACGAAACTAAACGTCCCACATAGGAGCGGTGCTGTATCTAGGGTTCCCACAGCATCGTGCTTGTGGGGTATTGGAAAACATCATAATATTATAGGTTTGTGCACCAACCCCTATAATCAGGAGAGAATAATATAATCTCCGGGTGTCAACAGGTCCCCCTCGAACCAAAAACAAAACAGACGTCTGTACGGGTTCATACCTCCTTAGGTTGGTTTAGCTCTCAGTTGGACTTATCCCAACATATGTCTCATTGTTAAATCCAGACAGGCCAGCAACAACCGCTCCCCTCCAAATAGGAAGAACTGTTAATAAAATCAAGAGAGGAGGAAATGCATAAACATCATAGACGTCAGTGTCGTGCCCATATTAGTACAGTGTACGAAAAATAATTTTAAAATCGTACTTGTACAATATTTAGTCGGTCAGTTGAAAAAAGATGCACCCAGAATTTAACTGGGTTAGGTCAAAACACTTAAACATCCAACCGTCGTTCAATGGTGGTAAACAGCACCGAGAGCAAATCTAGGTAATGTTAGAACAGCAAAACCTGTATAGAATAGAAAGGCAAAAGGTCTAAACAGGTGTCTCATACTCAATCAACCCAGCAAGACGCTGGATGAAATAAAGTGTTAGTAAATAAATTACAATACTGCTTTAAGAAAAAGGTGAAAACTAACAACTATCCTCAAGCAACAACTCCGTCCAACAATTACCTATTGTTAGGAGTTGAAAAAGTCCTCAGGGCGAAGTAGCTGCGCTCTCCTCGTTGTATTAAGGCTCTCAGTTCATGTCGGCACTCAAGTCCTGAGAAAAGCAGGATGTCCTCAAGAATGCTTTCCGGGAAAGGTGTTTTTAAATGGGTACTAGCCAATCGTCAGCACGGCTATGTCCATGCTCGCCTGTCAAAATCAGGGGCAAGTTGATACTTTGCAGGTGTGTGGTTTGCCGCTGGTCCTGCTGGTAGATGGAGTCCCTGGCTCACCAGCTCTACTAGCGAGCTGGTGGCCGTAGACTAACACGGGAAAAAAAGAGCCGCATCAGTAAACAATTCCATAAGGTCTCAAAACCCCATTGGGTAAAGACCCATAAAAAGATGCGCAACAACGCACATCGCGTATGTTTTCAAAAAAAGAAAACAAGCGTTTTCTTTCCTCCCTTGAAAAACACGCTAATCAACCCGGCTATCAGCTCGAGGAAACACCCACCTCCCAAACGCCAAGCGGCACAAACACCATCTCGACGTGGGGGAGGGGGACAGGGGGGGGGGGTTAAAGAAAAAGGGAAAAAGAGACACAGGCAACACGAGGGAAAAACGAGGGAAAAAACAGAACCAGTCCAGAGAAAACAAGTCACAGGGTATGTAACTGTCCTCTTACACTAAAGTGTTATGAACACAAATCGAAGGGTGCCTGGGGGCACAACCATCTCGACATTTGTGGACTGTAATGAATGGAAAATTGCCTCACTCGACTAATCGAAGAGATAACCAAATACACAACTAGGATGGCAACACATGTTCACACACCCCACTCGATTTTTTCTTTAAGCCCGATCTCAGCACTGCGGGTCAGGAATATCAAATGTTGTTCTTTCTGGAGTAGCTTGATTTTATCTCGATTGCTATCACCAGTGGAGTTAATTCTCAGAATCACGTTCCATTGCAGGTCTTCCACTTTGTGAATGTATTCAATCCAATGCTCAAGTAGGGGGGCATTAAGAGTCCTATTACGAATACAACTCTTATGTTCCCCAATCCTTATCTTGATCTTACGTTCGGTTTTACCAACATACATGCGATTGCACGGGCACCAAATCGCGTAGATAAGCATGTTAGAATTACAATTACTAAACTGATGTTGGCGCCATGTTGTCGGGAGGCCCAAGTCCAATTCAGTACTCCTAAAAGTGGAGTTACAGCAAGAACAATGTCCACACGCAGAATGACCAGTCAGTTTAGGGATACCCCATTTTTCGGGCAACGTGGTCTGTCTGCTGGGTCTTAGACTCACGTCATTTCGTGAGATCAGTTCTTTCAAATTGTGGCTCCTTTTGAAGGCAACAATCGGTTTGGTAAGTGGTTTGGGGCCTTGTTGTAGGATGTTCCAATTTTTGAGCATCATGGTTTTGATTTTTTTAGACAAATGACTAAAGGTGTTGACGAATACAAGGTTGTCATCTTTTTCCTTCTTAGAGTCAGTTGAGTATTCTAGGAGAGCCTGTCTATTGTTATTCTGGGCGCGTTTCTTCGCGGAGAGAATTAATTTTTTAGGATACCCCCTTTCGAGCAGTCTGGTGCTCAGGGTCTCGGCTTCCTTCTTAAAGTCCTGTGTTGTTGTACTATTGCGTTTCAGGCGTAAAAACTGTCCCAGAGGTAGATTGTCCCGAACGTGACGAGGATGAAAACTCTCGTAATGTAATAGGGAATTCCTATCTGTGTTTTTATGAAATGGCCTCACGCTAAGCTTATTGTCAGTGGGATTAGACATGATCGTAATATCTAGAAAATTCAGTTCACGGTTACTCTGGGTAAGGGTGAATTTCAGGAACCGATCTTGTAAATTCAACCAGTCAAAAAATTGGTTTAGTTCCTGTAAGTGGCCTGACCATATAACCAATATATCATCAATATACCGTTTCCATGTACGGATGTTTGACTTAAATGGATTATTTACTGATAAGATCTTGTTAACTTCAAAATACTCCATATATAGGTTAGCTACGCTGGGTGCTAAAGTAGCACCCATTGCGGTACCCTGTATTTGTCTATAATACTCACCATTAAAATGGAAGTAACTCTCTGTGAGTGCCATTTCGGCACACCAGAGTACAAAAGACATGGGGGTCGAAGAGTTTGGATGTTCAGAAAGAAGACGCTCTTCAAGCATTTCAAGGGAGGCTCTTTGAGGTATACTAGTATATAGGGCAACAACATCTAATCCCACCAGCAGTTCGGTATTGGGATCAAAAATCAAACCTTCAACTTGATTAATCATCTGGATGGTATCTTTTACATATGATTCCATTTTATCCACCAGAGGTTGAAGAAAAAAATCTGTAAATCGAGACAGTGGTTCCAGCACCGAATTTACACCAGACACAATGGGTCTGCCTGGTGGATGTGCCATATCCTTGTGGATTTTAGGTAGAGTATAGAACTGGGGAATCTGAGGGTTTGGGGCACACAGAAAATCGGCTTCTTTAGCAGAAATCCAGCCGCGTTCTTTCGCTTTGGTTACTTTGGTAGTAATCCGTTGTTGTAAAGATAAAGTGGGATCTGCCAGAAAGGGTATATAGCAACTAAGATCTAAAAGTTGTCTATTGCATTCGAGAACGTAGGCCTCACGATCTTGAATTACAATCGCGCCACCCTTATCGGCTTTGCGAATAACAATAGACTTGTTATCAAGGAGGCCCTTAATTGCTGACTTTTCACACTTGCTTTCACACCAATCCTCAGAGAGGGGTTGGACATGGGGGTGAAGAGAACTGTAAATGGCCAGTCCTACTTTGCAGATCATAAGTTAGCACCACCTAATGTTCACTTTCTGTGGGAGGGGCTTAGAGAGTAAAACTGTCTTGTACTATGGAAGAAGGGACAGCTGCCAAAAATCACCAAATAAGATCTGCTGAAACCTTATCTGGGTGGAAATATTGGAAGAGGTCCGGAGAGTTCCATTGCTGGGGAGACTAGAAAACAGATACTTACCTGGAACCATAAAGGGAGGATTGCTGTGGGATCCCAATGACTGAAGTGCTCGCCAAAACCCTGTTTTTTACCCAAAGTGAAGTACTGCTCAGTCTTCATGAGTGCCAATCCCAGAGATTTCCAAAAGTAAGTAGATTGTTCAACAAAATGTCCGTGTTGGGATCTATTTAATTTTCATTAGTGGGTTCTGTTCCATTAGTGGGTGGGGGTAAAAGTGGGTAGAACCTAGCATATTTGACTGTTTATTAATTTAATGAACTCCCAAATAGATTGATGCAGGGGAGGAGTTTGGATGAATTCAAAGCGTTCACCCTCTCTCCTAACGAGAAGATACAAGATAGCCTTTTAAATTAACTGGGGTGCCTTGATTTTTCTCTAATGAAAAGTGGTGACCTTCCCTAAAATGAAATGCCCAACTGATACCCCTTACCATAACATGTTTTTTAACAAAAGATATACTTGCCACCAAGACAAAATTGATAATTGTCACCATCTGCAAATCTTGTCTTTAAAACAAAAAGGTGTTTGTTCCATTCCCAAACACTGCCTTTAAATTCAAAAGAAACATGTCCCTAAAACAAAACTCACCACTGAAACCCATTCCCAAAAACTTGTTTTTAAACAAAAGGTAGACTTATCCTTTCCACAAAAATTGAAATTAATAACCATCCCCATTTTACTGTCCAGCTTCCCCAACACAGGACTTTAAGTGAGGGGAAGTCTGAAAAATTACCTTTGCACAGGTTTCTGCATGTAATTAATGCTTTGGGTTTTGGGGCTGGGGTAGAAGTGTTTTGCAAAGTGAAACTAGTGTAATTTCCAGTTAACTATATACACACTCTCCTGTGAGTGAGTAAGTAACTCTGATGGCAGAAAGTTTGTGCACTGCTTTTAGGTGAAAAGGAAACAAGGTACTATTTGCCACTTGCATTCAGATCTATGTTTCCAAAAAATGTAAGTCATTTCGAGGTATTTTCAAATTTTACTGACAAATATTGCTTTGAATATTGATTTGTGATTTAAGAGTATACCCTTATCGAGAAATGTTGATGTTTTAGCCATTTTAATCATTATTCTTTAACGTTACTAAAGGAGTTTGTGGGACAAGAGGGTTGAACTGATTATTTAGCCTGTTTTACACGTTTGTGAGACAAAAGTAAATGCAGACGTGCAGATGTGCATTTAAAAGTAACATCCTAAAAACTGTGTTTTGTAATTGAAGCTTTGTTTTGTGCCACAGTGAATGTGGCCTGTGTAATTAAACAAAGGTATTATTCATTGAGCCCATAATTTAAATAAATATATGTTCTTTCTATAGCCCAACCTGGTTTTTGGCTCACTGTTGGCGTGAGGGTGGGAGGTAATGTACGTGGCTCTATATGAGTCGTCAGTAGGGCCAATGCTGAAAAAAGTTAACGGTGGTCTCTCTATATAACGCTACACATTCCATAACCCCATATTTACCTACCCAGCACAAAACAGATGGTACAAATTATGGCAGCTCGTGGCAGGCTTAACCATTTTTAAAATGGCTTTCCATCTAGAAGAACGCCGTCCAGTGCGTGAAATGAACAAAGCCAATCGATCATTCAAATTGGAAAAAATATTTGATAAAAATGAAAAAATAATCATGAACAGGAAAGCAATCCTAGCGTTGTTTCAATCTGTACCAAACTTTACACAACTACGTACAGAAGACTTGAAGATCATTGAGTTTGGCGAAGAGGGGCGACTCAAGCAAGTCTTCCTCCACATTCCATTTCCGGTAGTGAGAAAAATGTTGGTTGACTCTACAGAAAGCTTATTGTCGTTGGATATGACCTTATGGAAATGAACAATGGTTCGGAGCGAAAAAGCAGACAACTCGATTCCGACTTGGCTAGCCATTAGAAAGTAAAACATCATACAGGACACATGCTCGACACTATAGCGAAGAAAAATCCAAAGAATCCTTAGTAAAGCATGGTGAGGAACCAAATCTTAAAAGAGAAACTTATTACCCCAAAGAGATTCCTAAAGAATCAGTAGGGAGGAAAAATGACCCGGCAGTCCCTATGCAAGTAACAACGACAAGAGAAGCTCAATACAAAGAGCCTATGAGGCTGGGCAGGAAGCCAAATGGCCCGCCAACAACATTTAAAATCACTTTTGAACAGAACGGCCCTGGGGGAACAACATTAACTGACCAGAAGGTCAACAAAACCAACTTTTCAAGAACCCAGGACCATGACAACTGGACTTGGCTCTCAGAGGCTTTGGTATTGGACCAAAACAGATAGCAACTCAAAACAAAAAACCAAAAACAAATCTGGTCAAAAGAACAATTTCCATTTAACACACTATCATTTGGCTCATGGAATACTAGAGGATTCTCTCATCTGACAAAGCCTAGCGATATAAACCAGGGCAATTTTGATATCTTGTGTTTGCAGGAATCATGGCTAATGAACAAGCCGTATTTGGATAGCTACGAGATTTCAATATCCCTAGCTGCCAAAGGTGAGAAAGGAAGGCCCACTTCGGGACTAATTACAGCCGTCAAAACTGGAGTCGGCTTAGTAATTAAAAAAGGTTCTAGTGTGCTATCCCTTTATTTTGGTGACTTTAATAACTTGGCAACAACAAGCTAACACTCCAATGAAAAACCAAAAATTGACAGAAAGGGTGGTGTCTGGAAAAAAACACTATCATAGTAGTAAATATATATTGGAATTTGAAAGCACCAAATAACGAAGGTTTTCTGAAGATCGTAGAACAGACCATTGACGAAGCCCAGATAACATATCAGGCAACTCATACATTTGTGTGTGGAGACTTGAACATGGTCTGCTGAGCCACACCTCAGGATAAAATTGATATAGAAACAACATCAAAAGATAGAGGAGGGCCTTGGTCAAAATTAATGGCCTCGAGGGACCAAAACAACCTTCATTTACTAGATTCAAATCAATTGCAAATACCAACCTGGGAACGGGAAGGTCAAAGTGCAGTTCTTGACTATATTTTTACATCAAGAGAATTCCTTCCCTAGATCGTATCCTTTCAAGTCATAAGAACATTGAAGAGCGGCCACAATCTTCTAAAAGCAACCTTGAAGTCAATGATGAAGCAAAAGGAAAGAATGACAACAGACATTGACAAAAGATCAAGTGGAACACGCCTACAAATAACGAATTCCATCATAAACTCTTTGACCAAGCACTACAAAGAGCTAACAAATTCGGACCCATTTATTAATGAGAGAATGGTGGTGGATTATCAACCACTACTTACGTGTTATCAATACAAATGCAATCCTTCAAAAAAGAATTTCTCCCAACATCTTCATGCTTTTGATGTACTCGTTATGGAAAAGAGGAAAACAATGAGGCGCGAGAGACGACAAGCATTGAAGACTGGCTTGACGGATTCCTTAGAAAGAGCAATTAAAATTGCAAATACTTATAAGAACTGGCTACTGTTCCATAGGAGAAAACTTTACCAGGCTGACTCAGAAGAGATGTTACGAACAATATGTGGACACAAAACAAGGGAGTTCAGGTCCCTGATTAGGCAAACAACATCAGTAAAGACAGACGCCTTACAAAATAATGTAAGTGAAGAAACTTGGATTTCCCACTTTTCGGCCTCTTCTCCAACTTGAATAAAAATGCCCTAAAGGATGCACTGATTTCAGAAGGACCATGGAAAGTTCCCCACAACGAAGACTTGATAATAAAAAAAATATCAGCATTAAATAGATCTAGAGCTCCAGGCCCAGATGGGATTCAAAATATCAACCTGAAAGACTATCCAAAAGAGTGGGCTCCTCTCATTTCGCAGATCTTTAAAAGATGTATACAGTCAAAATCAGTACCTAAATCATGGAAAAGCGCAACGGTTGTTCCGATATTTAAAAAAGGTTCCAGAGACTGTCCAAAGAATTACTGTTCAATAGCACTTTTGGACGTAATAGGGAAGCTATTCGGATCATTTTGTTTAGACGATTTGCAGGCTTGGGCGAAAACAGCAGCCTGCTCAGATCCATTTCAAACGGGGTTTGTAAAAGACACAGGAACAACGGCAAACATATTATTACTCAGCTCCCTCAAGGGAAAGATCGAAGATGGGAGCCCAAGAATTTGTATTGCTTTCATAATGTCCAGGCAATTGACCAGGTTGATCGTGAAACACTTTGGCAAACACTCAAAGGTTGGAATTGCCCAGAAACTATTTTGGAACCAATCCAAGCACTCTATAGTGATACGAGTATGAGGATAAGACTAAATGGCGAAGGCCTACTCTCCGAGAACATCATGACGATGAGGGGAGTACAACAAGGGTGTCCTTTAGCCCCTGACCTATTTAATCCGTATTTGGGTGACTACCAATATTCAGATACAACTACTTGTTCCTTCCCACCTTCACTAGGAGGCGTTAAGATAACGCGTCTACTATATGCCAACGATATGATACTTATCGGTCAAACTCTGATTGGCCTCCAAAGGCAGCTAAATATTCTATCTGAATAAATAAGTGACAACAACCTGGAGATCTATAAGGACAAGGCCAAAGTGATGATACTCGAAAAGTCAGCAAAAAGATCTGAAAAGCTCCAATGGCACCTCGAAGGAGTAAAAATTGAGAGTGTGAAGGAATTTAAATATATGGGCATTATCTTGAATAACAGCACAGTGGAGCAACAGATGCAGAATTTCCTCTTTGAAAAAATAAGACATATGACGGCGCAAGCCAAAATGGTTGATAAGAAATATGGACGTTTTTCTATCATCCCTACCATTAAATTTACAAGACTAAAATTGTTCCTGCTCTGATCCATGGGGTCGAAGCTTTGCCATAAATACCATTTAAAATTTGGCAAAGATTGTAAGGCTACTTTTGGCGGTGCCTGTTGAATCTCCCAACATCGATTTCTATGCCAACCATTTGGCGTGAACTGGGTTTGATGTCCCTCCTAGGCACAGTGGAACGTAACAAGCTGATGCTATACAGAAAGGTCATAGCTCCTTCTCATGTAGCAGTCTTCGATATCATGCACACAGAGCTTGTGGAAGGCAAAAACAGCACATTGACAAAATGGGGAGTGAAAAACAAATCTATCCTCGAAAAGGTTAACAGCACAGAAGAAGATCTGTGGAGCAATCCAATAGAACTAAACTTTTGGGAATAGATTGGCCAGAAACGCTGGACCCAGCTCACAAATATAAACTGACTGCAGACCTTCCATTAATTCCAGAGAGTGTGAACCCACTTACTTGGGTATATGGAAAAATTCCCTGACAACATTTTTAGAAACACATTCCTAAGAATTTGATTAAATGTGCTGCCAACAAATGACATTTTGGAAAAAAGAAGCTTATCAGCTACGAAAACTTGTAGCCACTGTAAAATCCCTGAGCAGATTGAATCGATCCGACATTTACTACTGACGTGTGGAGAATTGACCAACCAAAGAGAGTTATTCCTAGGCCATCAACTCTCTAAATACCAGTCATATAGTGAGGAAGACTGGTGGATCAGATTGCTGAGCGGGATAAAATCCCAGTGGGTAGCAGCAGTGGTGGCCTTTTTCCGAAATTTGCACTTCGGAAATTCCGAAATAAGAAATTGAATGACTAAAGGACATGGTTTTTCATTTCTTTCTTTTTTCTCATTCTTTTCTTTTTTTCCTACCCTTGTGGTCTTAAAATAGAAAAATGAAAAGACGAAATGATGACAATGATGAGGATTATTGTAAAAACTGTAAACCAATTGAACACGTAAATAAAAAAAAAATGAGCTCAGAGATGTTCTCATTTTGGGAAGTAATGTCCAACATTTACAGTATTTGACTATGCATAATAAATTATTGGTGACACTGCATTTAACGTCACTCTTAACCCCAGAGAGTACAATGTACAGCCATTCTGTACTTTTCCCTTCTCTAATAACCCATTGCTGTCAGTGGCATTAATACTGTTCAAGCTTTGTGTATCCGCCACTTTATTTATTGCAACGATCCATTAACTGGCACATTAGCCGAATAATGCCAGATAACAACGTTTCGGAGCTGGTTAAGATGGCAAATAGGCCAGGGAGGTTGGGTATTCAGCCTCCTTGCTTTGTTATCCGGGTCTGACAACTGACATATGGCGTAATGTACAGTTGCAGTGTTTACCTACTGTAATGCGGCAATACATTGTGCATAGCATGCTATCTTTTAAATGCATCCCACGCGCGTTTGTATACAAAATAATCATTTGTAATAGCAGCAGTGTCCCTGCAAGAAATGGGTGTGCTGAAAGCAGCCTTGACATTTTTATCTTTTAAATGTTCGCAACCGTTCATTGATAGTGCCTTTTAACACAGAGCCCTGTTCTGTTAATAGCTGAGTAGTTAAACGAGGCGCCACACTTCCTTGGAAAGGGGCCCGTTTGTTTGCGTTGTTGCACCCTTCCCGTGTGAGCTACAGCGTGTTCCTTTAAGATGAACGCACTGTGGCAATCTCCGGGCGTGTAAAGGTCGCTTCTGGAGGGTGAGGCCAAGTTCCGAGGGCTGTTTGCACACTAGCACAACAATAGCACCACATTCCACCGGTGACGGACTGTGTGGGACCGGGTCCTGCCTCGGGTTGGAGAGTTCTTCAGTCCTGAACCCTTAGTAACCCGGTCACCTTCAGGAAGTACTTTATTTTTTTCACCTCTAAAAGGACTGTACAATTATTGAGATTTGATCGGAGCGCAGCTCGTTGAAACGCGAGGGCGGAAGCCTTTCCGCCGGCCCTGAACTTCCGCAGATGAATGGCTGCAGAGAGGACCCTGAGAGCCTGGAGGTTGACTAGGCCGGCGAGGGGCTTTGCTTGACTCTTGGCCTGCGTCTCTGCGGCAGGCATGGTTTGGTCCCAGTTGGTGCTATTTGTTTGACTCTTGGCCTGCGTCTCTGCGGCAGGCATGGTTTGGTCCCAATTGGTGCTATTTGTTAGTTCTGTGTAAGCTCATTGTCCTGTCATTGTAAGGCTAACTGCGGAAGCAGCATCAAACTGCGTGTGCCCAGGATCAAACGAGACGGAAAATGAACCCACCCGTGGCCCTGGTGATGGTTTTCTTTGGTGTTGCCCTTTTCTTCCCTGAATCGGAAGCAGGGTGTCTGGAGTTGGGGGTTTGCTGCACAGGACGAAATATGTCCTGCACCACGGCGGGCTGGAGACCAGATAGGTCATTCGGGACCTGTTACTGTGACCAAGCGTGCTGCCGGACACTGGACTGCTGCCACGACTACGCTGAGGCCTGCACGGGTGAGTGGTATTTGCATAGCTCTCAGCGCATCTACCTTTCATGCGTGGCCTTGCCTTTTTGGGTTCACGCACACGCTTACGCCAGCCTCTACTCAGGTGATGGGGTGGGTTCCGGGGTTGTGGACACTTGCTGAGATGGGGAGGTTTTCGGTCCAGTAGGATGGAACTTTGTCACCCATAATGTTGTATAACATGCAGGAAAATAAAGAGGCAGAGTGGTGGCATGTGAAGATGAGCTCTGTGGTGCACTGTTTTCTAGCCCACCTCTAGGGACATTACTACCCCTACCCCCTCTTCATCACCCATCCTTTCCACCCTCTGGTCCTCTCCTCCTCCTCCCTCTACTCTCTCCTCTACCTCCAGTCCCTCTGTGGCCACCTCTCCTCCCTCTTTCTCTTCCTGGTCCCTCTGTGGCCACCTCTCCTCCCTCTTTCTCTTCCTTTCCTCTGTTCTCCCCTGACAAGGTTTCTAGACAAGTCTGATCTATGAAAGTCTAGACAAAACAGGTTCTTCCATGGTCTTCCAAAACCATCAAAGACCACACGTCTCGGGAGGATAGCTCAGCGGCAACGTGCTGAACTTGGAAGCAAGACGACACGGAGCAACACAGGTTCGATCCCCGGGTCCACGCTTAGAACCTCTGGGTATTAAGCGCGTTATAAATAACCTATCATATCATATCATATCATTGACAACCTTGCTCCTGCCCTGGCTGACATCTGCAACCACTCCTTCTCCGCTGGAGCCTTCACTTCTGCCACTCTCTTGTGCACCCTCTTCTCAAGAAACCCGCAGCCGACCCCTCCTGCCCGCTAACTATTGCCCTATCTCCATCCCACCTTTCCTGGGCAAACTCCTGGAAAAGCTGCCCATCTCCCAGCTTAATCTTCACATTGAATCTGTTGGTTGCCTCATGACCATCAGTCTGGCTTCAGAGCAGCCAGCTGCACGGAAACTGCTCTCCTGAACATCCGTGAAGACATGCTCTCTAACCTTGATTCTAATCTCTCCGCTGTCCTCGCTCTCTAACCTTGATTCTACTCTCTCTGCTGTCCTCATCATACTTGATCTCTCTTCTGCCTTTGACTCAGTCAGCCATGCCATCCTGCTCAATCGTCTCTGTGATGACCTAGGTATCTCCGATCAGGCCCTGGCCTGGCTGACCTCATTCCTCTCTTATCGAACCTCTGATGTCCAACTTGGGTCCTTCCTTTCCTCTATCTCACTCTCTACGTGTGGTGTTCCCCAGGGGTCTAACCTCTCTCCCTGGCTGGTGAACCAATACCTGGCTCCTCGGCCACCGCATTGATGCTCTCTGCTCCAAATTTCAGTGCTATGCGGATGACACTCAGCTCGTTTTCAGGCTCCCCTCTGCCACCTCTTCTCCTTCTCTCATCTCTGACTGTCCAGGAGTGGTGTGCTGCCAATGATCTCTGCCTTAATGCCAGTAAAATGGAGATTCTCATCATTGGCACACTTGCACCCTCCTTTCCTGTCACTCTGTGGCCGGCCTTCTTTGGCCTTCTTCCTGCTCCCACCTGTGAGGCTAAGAACCTCGGGGTAATTTTCGACTCCACACTCTGCTTTTCTCCTCACATCTCAGAAGTCTCCAAGAAGTCAAACTACCAACTGCACCTCCTCAGAGGTATTCTTCCTTTCCTCTCCTTCCCCCAGATGCTGACTGTTGCTAGAGCTCTGGTGTTCCCTAGGCTGGACGACTGCAACAGCCTCTTTCTAAATCTGCCTGCTTCTACTCTCTGCCCTCTGTAACTCATCCAGAACAGGACTGCAGGACTTTTCCTTAGCCTCAAGCCCAGGGATCGTATCTCTCCAGCAATGAAACCTCTGCATTGGCTCCCAGTGGCGCAAGGATTAAGTTCAAGACCCACTGCACTCCCTGCCACTCTGAAACCTGTGGAGTACCCTCTCTGGTTCTGGAAGCACTTCAAGACCTTCCTCTTTGCTTCTGCCTTCTCTCTTCCTCTTCCCTGCCGATTTCCTGTCTGATACTGCACTGCTCACCTGGCTACTCTCTGATTTCAGGCCCAGGTCCTTACCCGCCCAGTTACACACCCGCACTGCCTCCCGGCAACCCTTGCGCTTGGGTCTGTACCTGTAACCCTACACTCCCCCTACATTCACTTTTGGACACCTGCTGTCTGCACTTACCTTTGCACCTGCCACCTGCTAGCTGCACTTCTTGTTATTGTTTTGATCCCATGTACAGCACCGCCCCCTCTCCTTTCCTCTGGCACGTTTCCCCTCTCCCCTCCCCTGCACTTGCACAAAAACATTGTCACTTGGCCTAGTAAGTTCGTTGGCTCTGTCCTCCCTCTGTTTCCCCTTCCTTGCCTCGTCGCGCCTGAAAGACTTGTGTATAGGCGCGTTAAAAATGCCATATCATATCATATCACTCTCAGGGGAGATTGGTGAGAAAAAAAAGATTCAAATTACATGCAAACCTCTAGGGCCTATTTTAAGGAAACATTGTCACTGTACATTTATGCCACATGTTGTGATGCTGAAAAGTCTAAAGCAGGATCTGAGAACAACATCCTTGCTGTGACAGAAAATCCCATTGCACAATCCTCTCTGTGGACACCTTAAGTAGGCCCTGCACACAGGTGGTGTACAGACTAAAAAGGGACACAGGCATGCAAGCATTTGAATAACCAAAAGGGAGGAGAGAGAGAGAGAGAGAGAAAGAGAGAGAGAGAGAGAGAGAGAGAGAGAGAGAGAGAACATATTCAGAATTATGGTGAAAAAGAAGGCCACAGATTGAAAGAGATAGCTTGAAATAAGAATGTAAGAGTGAGTGTATGAACACTAGAATCTATTGGGAGAGAGAGAGAGAGAGAGAGAGAGAGAGAGAGAGAGAGAGAGAGAGAGAGAGAGAGAGAGAGAGAGAGAGAGAGAGAGAGAGAGAGAGAGAGAGAGAGAGAGAGAGAGAGAGAGAGAGAGCTCACAGGAGGTAGGGTGCAGGTAGGGGAAGTAGAAGGGTCTAGATTGAAAAAGAAATATTGAATAAAAAAAAACTCAAGAGAGAGTGAGAACACCAGAATACACTGGAATAGAGATAGAAAGAGAACACAAGAAGAAGGTAGAATGTGAGAGACAGAATGCAAAAGTGTCAGCAAAGTCTTACAGAATTAAAGACACAGTCAAGAGGCATTCTGAATGACCGACAAAAGACACATTCAAAATCAGAGAAGGGGGCATTAAGATCAAACTCAGAGAGAAATTAGAACGAAAGAGACATCTGACAGGTGGTGAGAGATAGAGTAAGACAGTTCATGATCAAAAGGAGGGAGATCCCCGAGTGAGAGAGATGGGTAGAGCCATCTGGCAAACATAGGGGCAGATTCTCAAAACTTCTTGGGAGCAAATGTCGAGAGGTTCTACTGCATTTAATTATTTGCGCCAACAAAAATGTGCCATATGTAGAAAGGAATTTTGATTGTGCGCATTGTGGATGCACATAGTCAAGTGCCCTCTTTCACGACTTTGTCAGAGGATGTTTCTGTGCATTTTAAAGTGCCCCTGGAATTCACAAAGAAGATGCGCTTTAAAATGCGCCGAAAGGAAAGGCATCTCTCTGCACCTGTTTAGAATAGGCGAAGGGGGGTGCGTATTGCATGACAGGGTCAATCCTTAATCTGTGAAGCAGTATTTTGAAGTGGAATAGAACAGAAGCGCTATAGACGTGTCCAACTTGCATTTCTATCTCTCAAAAAGTAATAGAAACCCTTTTGTTTATTTGTTGCTTTTCACAGGGTCTGTCCCTGTGAATTGGACTCCCAGCACCCACATGGGTGCTGGGAGCCTTTACTATAGACTAATGTATGAAAGGGGGATGCCCAGCACATCGTTGACACTGCTGCCCAGCACCCCTAAACATTCACAGGTTGCCTTTGAGAATAAGATGACTGCACATTCTGCAATGAACATAAATGGCAAGGAGCACATTCTTTGCACTTTTTCCATTTGCGTTGCCTTTTGAGAAACTGGCCCATAGTCTTTAAAACCAAGGATGGAATTGTGGTACATTTGGAATTGCGCGCATGTGCAGTCCGATTAGGGACAGTGTAAATAGATTTAGATCATACTTGAACTTCAGTTCACATTATTACTCATGTGCAAACATTTACACACGCATAATTCTACTCCTAGTGCAGATCCAAGAGACAGCCAAATAACACCATTTTGCTCCATTTATGCAAACATCTTTTGGGGGTAAATCCCCCAACGTGCAGGATTTTGACGAGCCTGTGAATCTAGTTTCTACAATTTTTGTACGGGGGTGTTCTGCATAGGTGGTTATGTTTGTAGTCTCACTTTCTATTATGTCTAAAACACCTGTGCAATGAAAACATTAATACATACCACAATTAATATTCAGTCACTGCTGGCGCTGCACATAAAAGCTGTTAGCTGCCAGCCCATGATCAAAAGGGCTTTTAACAGTTGTTAATGTATGCATCGAAGGAGCTGTATGGCTATTAGAACAGTGCGCCCCACACGATGAAATGTTCTGTAAGGAACCCCCTTTAATCGCGGGAGGCTCAAGGGGTGTAAGCCACACAGGGGTCAAGTCCTAAACAAAAAAAGTGGGCGGACTCGTTAACATTCCAATTGGATGTTGTGCCACTAGAATTTAGCATATCAAGGTGCCTCTGCCCAACCACGTGCACCCTCGACCAGAGCCCTGAATCCTCCCAGGTGACTGCCCACTTCTCCCACTGTCTTTTAAATGACTGAGAGTAGAGATTTAATTTGCAGCCTCAGTCATTCCATTGAACACTCTAGCAGCGGGAGCTGCTGGCGCCCAGAGGGGGGCGCCACCCTGTCCCTGGCCATGTGCCCTGTCACACCAGCACTTGAGGCGTAGGACCAAGGCCTGGAGAGTTTGGCTGAGAGAATAGAGAGCCAGAGCAGGGGCGGAGGTGGTACCAAAGGAGGAATCTTGATTTTCATGTCACGTGTCTCGTGAAAGCAGAGAGCTCTACAGCACAGATTCATGACTGACGCCACCATATTTCACGCAACTGAAACCATGCACTCCACTGGCCTAATCTACATTATTTGGCGCGTTTCATCGAATGTGGCACTTGTGCACACAAGTGATAAGGTGTGAACTGAGATGCATTTGACAGGTATTCCATGGCGTCCCTTATCTCACAGACAACACCATGCCTACAATTATGTTTGTGATGTGTGCCTATTGTAACCTATTGTACACCAAGTAAAAGCGCCCAGATACCTTCGGGTTCAGTGCGCTATGCAAGCAAATAAAACAAACAAATAAACAATGTGGCTGCAGGGGGCCATGGCCAACCAGAAGTGGATAACATCCCAGTCGTCATTGGCAACCTGGACTCATCAGAAGTGAAGTCCGCCCTGTGCCGGAATCGTGCAGGCTTTGCCTTCTTTCTTACCCATGACCGGATGCACCTGTGTTTCGACGTTTATTGTCACATATTTGCTGTAGATAAGAGCCATCCTCGGCACGCCTTTTTAACAATGACTGAGTGCACGCATTATCACTGCGATCGATTGCAAAACACAGACCCGAAGATTGGCAAACACCCTGGCGAAGCGGCTCCTTTGTAAGGTGGTCCTAGTCTCTGCCCAGGACAGAGCTGTTGCCACTCCTTTCCGTGCTGTCGATCAGTGCGCAGAAGTTAAGCTGGCCGCACAAGCCAACCTGTTTCAGTCCCCTGTACAGCCCCAGAGAGATCACATATGTAGCCCGTCCATGTCCATTTAGGATGCCTAGTTGGCAATATAAAGCAAGAGACACGAGTCAGCAGCTACCCCTGTTTAAAGACAAAGGTCAGGGTTGCAGCAGAGAACTAGGTTTAGCAAATACTAGTCATCAGCCATGGTCAGAAAGCAATATATAGAATATTTATTATTTGAACACACATTTGTAAGAGGATTCAATTCAGCACTACAGCTAAGTTAACGCCTAGTCTAGAATACTGAATGAAAACCCTTATTGATATATCTTTAGGTCCAGTTCATGCGTTCTGGATGACTACCCCTATATAACACCCCTCTCTTGGAATCCCCCTGACCCCACTGAGCCAAGAAGTAGTTCTGTTTTGCAAGTTTAAAAGGTTTATTTGATAATTTAAACAGATATATATATATCACGCTTTATAATAAATTAATAATTGAATAGCACACTTAATCTGATATGATAAAGATCAACAACGGAGAATCTGGCACTAGCACACTTCTTATAATCACTAATGAGTTGACATGAAATGGATAAGATAGCACACTGGTAAATAGGAACAAAAGTATAATGTGGTAGAGGATGCTTTATGTAAGCTCAGGTGGATGCAATATTCAATGAATGCAGTACAGAAAATACTCAATATGATTTCAACCAAACAATGTAATCACTTTTCTCTGGCAATCCACTCCCCCCCTCTTTATGCAATGCAAGGAAATGGGAGGAAAGCACACAGTTCTCAGAAATGCAATCAATGTAATCAGTTCAATCCAGCAAGCTTAGACAACAGAAAACAGATAGGAGTTTTGAAATCACAGGCCCAAATTGCTTTGATATGTGCTGGCAATGAATGAGAAATATGCTGGAAACGCTTTTAATTCCCTTTCAGAGGTTCAGGGTGAGTGGTATCTAGTTAATATTAGTCCAGGCTCACACTAGCAATGATGCAGGGATAGTTAGCAGGTTAAAACGAATTTCTGGCAAATGGAAGGCAAGCAGCAGCAGTTTTTACATGTGAAGAAATTGCAAATCGCGGTAAAATTCGCAGATGCGTGTTCCGCGATTGCGGTAAAACTATAAGGGGTAGGAATGCGGTTCTTGGTGCGATTCAAAGCTACGATTCTAAGCTATCAGAGGAAAGTTACTGCAAGTCTCTAGCCCAAACGGTCGCGGAGATATGAGCGATTTAATAAAGGTCGTTTTTGGGTTTGCAAATTTCAAAAGCTCAAAATGACAAGTGCAGCTTGCGACTAGAAAATGACAAGTGACAGTTAGGAGGCAGTTCTACTTAGGTTAAATAGATTGAATTATATTATTTTAACTAAGAGATTGGTTCTGCACAGTTTTCTAGGTACTCACACTATATTCTTGAGTGAAATGGGCCTCGCCATGGATCTGGTCAGGGTTTTAAACTGGGCTCGGGTCTCTCTCTGGGCACAGCACTGCTTTCTCTCTGGGTACAGCACTGCTTTCTCCCTCTGGTCTGGTCTCTAGTTCTGGATAGATTGAAGTCTTTGAAGTCTGGATCTCTGGATGTTGTATGGAGGTAAGTATGGATTTTTCCGGCAGAGCGTCCCGCTGCAGATGGATTTGGAAGGTCCCTATCTGTCCTGACTGTCTGCTTTTATGTGTTTAGAATGTGGGTGTGTTCTAGCATCACTGACCCTACCTCTCTCTCAGCTTCTAATTGGTCAAACTTCCATTTATCATTTGATTGGGGAATGAACTGTGAGTCAGAGTGATGTCATTTTACAGCCTGCAGAAAGTCCACTCCTCCTGTCAACTTACACACAAATCTAGATTTGAAACAAATACATATTTGCAGAGGTACATATTGTTTTAAAATCATATGCACCCATCATGCATTACAGGAGGTATCCCCTGTTCAAACTCTGCTCTTCCGGGGAGCTTGCATTCAGAACTGGCACATATTTCACTTTTTAACTGATTTTGCAATTTCTGACATGGACCCAACTTTACATACATGTGTGCAGGGAGTAGGGACATTAACTGATGAAGTTTCAGATTTTTAACATGCATACATTTAGAGTAATATCCACTTTTCCGCTAAAACCCCCCTGAACATGCCACCGGGTCGAAAAACCTCTTAAAATGTGTGCAGAAAAATCACAAGAATTATGGTATCATTTATAAAATTTTCACATGTCCGCTCTATGAGTTATTCATCTTTTTAAAGTTATGTTCTGGCTCCAAAGGGGTGTGGTTTCCCAGGTCACATGGTATAGAAACCAGTCTTTCCAGTTTCTGCCAAGCCAGCTTGCTCTCACAGGCAGTGCTCCTCCCAGCTCCTGCCAAGAGGAAGCTACAATTTACGACTGCGGTAATAAAAACCTTTGCCTGAGTGAAGAGGGCTTTGTTCACTCTCTTGCAGAGCACAGATAATTCAATTATCAGATAGATGGCATATCCTTAGTGTGGGCAGCAAAAGGAAGGTTGGCCTGGGAACACAGTGGTGACTCAAGTTTCCCTTCTGATGGGGGTAGTTGCCAGGCAGAATTCAGTTCCTTAAGCCAGGTTTCAGATAAAATGTCACTTTTTGTTCCCCAGTCTAAGTCAAGACATTTTTTTACATATGCAGCTATGATGCTGATTCTAAGTTTAAACTATGACATTTAAACAATTGCAACCTATGTGACACTCAAAAGTAGGTCACTCTGTCAATTTAAACATTTTCGATTTTAGTGTCTTTAAATCCAGTGCAACTTAAACTGCTGACTCCATAGCTCAGCTAGTTTTGTTATAAGCATTGTTCTGGGCTCTTCATTTCCCAGATTTTGTAGGCACACAAAACTCCATTCTACCAAATGTCTGCTGGTGTTCAGTGAATATTTTGCACATATTGCAATGTTTGAAAATAGGCATTTTGACTTGCCTTCAGGGAAACAGAGTGGTTTTAAAACGCCGGCTTTTGGATAGTGGTGAGTACTGGTACTGCACCCATTTTTGGGATTTAAGAAAATGAATTCCCAACAGTTCTAGGTTGCATTTGGCAATCAGCATTGCCATTCCCAATGGTTTCAGACTACTGTGTGGGTAGTCCAATGGTGGTTTTAGGCAGTTTCTTTCTGTGCCCATAACATCGGCAAAAATGAATGGCAGCCTATTCTTCATGCATTTCCCTGTGCATTTTCTGGGAAGCTCTGGCCATCATGATGTTTTCATGTCAGTACTGCACAGTTTTGAGGTAGGGCTCGGATGCATGGGTAAATACATCCCACACATTTAAAAGTTAGTAGGCCACTAAATTACACTGGGCCTTAAAAAAGACATACATTAGCCCATTAGGGCAAAGGTATACAATAATATGCAAGACTCTGCATTGTAGTGAGGGTTAGTAGTAATACATTTTGTGCAAAAAATTCTGTACTATTTACAGATAATAGTACACCAGTATTGTTGACACATTATATAGTAAGTGTTTCTGGTTCCGTGAACATTGAACCTCAGCAAGTGTTGTCTTGTCAGTTTCTCTTGAGGGACCAAACTGTCATCAGGACGAGGGTGTTTACGAACCGGGTACTGAACAGTACCTACAGAAAGGATGCCATAATGCGTGTTATTGGTGAAAGGACCATGGGTAGAGTGATTAAAAAAAGGGGGGTGCTGCGAACCAAGGACCTACCTTAAATTCGTCTTGTAAACTCAAATAAATGGACGACTGCTGTGCTTGATACTGGCCACAATTTGTTCTTTGTTGTCTAAAAGAAAGGGCGGGTAGTAAGTTACCTGTGGTGTCCGCATCTATAACTCATTAGAACGAATCAGTAACAGGTGAAAAGGTTAAAGTACCTGGCAGGATGGATGGTACCAGGTAGCAAAGAAAGGGGGGGAATTTGGCCATGCCACAATGCATGCTGTACAGGTGGGCTGAATCTCCTAGGAAGTCAAATAAAAGCCTGGTCAATAATGGTGACTGTTAATTATGCAAAAAAGGCTATTATGTTGGTGCTATTTAGGAGACATAACCTGATGTGACCCCAGTGACTGGACTGCATGCCCCCAGAAGGGGTGACATGCAACACTCCTCCTTTTTCATAACAACAAACTAAAACCCTGCCCACAACCACAGCACAACTACACACTAATACTAATACCACCACTCTACTAATTTTGACACCCTTTATTAACCTGGGTGAGTGGTTCCACTGTCACAAAGGGCACCAATGAGAGTTACTGGCACCACATGAAGCATTCCATATGTACGGATTTGCACCACATTACATTGCCCACCGACAGGGCCATTTTAAGCAAGTCCGTGTCTGCAGGCTCCGAGTCTTCATGGGGATGTCGATGATGATGTCCATCTTCCGCCCTCGTGGGGTTGCAGGAAGCCAGTTTGTGTCCTCACCAATGTTCAATTTGGACAGCCACACCAGAGTCAAAAAGCTGGCAAAGCCGCACCTGGGGGCCTAGGGGCCACATGGGCTAGGTCCACTTACACTGGGGAGGGCCACCCGTGGCAGGGTGCTGAACAACAGGTCACACTTCCCCTGCCACATGGGGCAGCTGGCAGGGAGACCCCGAGGGCAGAGTGTCTAGGCAGCAGGCCCAGGAGGGCGCACAAGCACTCGTGAGAGCTGCAACCCTCCCTCCCCCTGGGGAAACAACAAACTCGCCACCACTGGGCCCGAATTGTGCCTGGGGCCACTTGCTGTTGCCTGGCCCTTCGCTTCCTGCCCAGGCCTCCACACTCTTTACTGTGTATTAATGGTAGGAGCAGCAGACACAGCACCATGCGTGGCGCAGTACCAGCCTGCCCAAACACATTCCTTCTTTACTCTTACCAAGAGCAGCGCCTCACTTTTCCTTTAGCTCCCCTCCATTTTCATTTCTATTGCTATCCTGCTCCGGGATGGAGCACAACAGCAATCACAGCCGCAGGGCCCAGGTCTTGCAGGGGCCACGGGGCAACGCAGTTCTTCTCCTTGCGGCAGGGCCGCCGCACTATATTACTTTCCTGCTCCGGGATGGAGCACAACAGCAATCACCGCCGGAGGGCCTGGGTCTTGCGAGGGCCAGGGGGGGCAGCGCAGTTCTTCTCCTTGCGGCGGGGCTGCCGCACTATGTTTAGGGGGGTCTGCCTCCCCACATGTGCGGCCAACGCCGCCTGGCAGTCCTCCTCTCAGGGGCGGGGGGGCGGGCAGCTCATCTCCTCGTGGCAGATGCCACGTGCATAGCCGCTCCGGTGGGGGAGGGGTAGCTCAACTTCTTTGCAGCTGGGGGCCGTCGGGCATCTTGTTTCGGCTTAGGCCGCCAGCACGCTCCCCTTTGTTGCAGCAATGCTGCCTCTTCATTCTCGTGCGGCCAAGGCCATGGGGCAGTCCTCCTCCTCAGGTGGGGGACAACAGCAGCGCACGGGCCCGCAGACCCACCCTCCTTTCCACGCGGCGGATGCCGCTCCATTTCTTCTCGGGGGGGGGGCGCACCTCTTCCTCATCGCAGGCAATGACCCGTATCCTCCCCGTTGCAGCGGGGGCCGCATCTTCCTCCCCTCAGTGGGGGAGGGGCAGCAGCTCTTCATTGCGGCACAGGCCATCAGCATTTCTTCCTGGGGGGGCCTCTTCCCCATCGCGGGCGACGACCTGCATTCTCTCGGTGGGGGAGGCGCAGCAGCCCACGCGGCTGACACTGCAGGCGAGCAGCTCACCTCGTCTTCAATGGGGGGGCAGGCAGCTCTCCTCTTGCCATCGGGGAAGGGTGGGGGGGCGCACACACGCCGCTCCATTTCTGGCAGCCAGCGCCGCTGACACCGCAGTGCAGTCCCCCGCCACACGGGGGAAGGGGCAGACAGCTCCTCTCAACCATGCTGCGGGTGGCAGATTCCCCTGTCATGCGGCGAATGCCACATCCATCAACATGTGGCAGGGTAAGGGGCAGCTTCACTGAGTTTAGCCCTCCACCTTCCCTCGACGGCAGATGCCGCGTCCATTTTCGTGCGGCCGACACCGCACACCTTCTCACAACGGGCAGTGGGGCCCATTGTCCTCGTTGCCATTGTTGGGGGCCCACCCCCGGGTCACCGGAGTGGGCCTCCCTGATGTCAGGATCACCCAACGTGCTCATCAGGGCTGCGTTCATGTGGCCAACCATTGGCAGGGATCACCCTGCCTTCTCCAGATCACCAGAGTTACCCAGGGGTTCTGGGGGCATCCAGCATAACGCAACCCCGGCTCTGGGAGCACCCAGGCCAGGGTTGCCCATTCGACCATGGTCATATGGTCCAGGCATCCACAGGGGGATGGTGTTGCCCAGCAGGGTCGCCGTCCCAGATAAGGGCCATGTGGCTAGGCCCCATGCATACTGTGCTGCACCAGCATGGTGCACGAACAAAGACACAGGAGTCAGTGTTGGAATCGAGAGGGAGGACCATACATGACACAATGAGAATTTCAGAAAGGAGATTAACAATTATATGGACGCACATGTGGATGGAAGAAAGAAATTCACATGGGAAGAACAAGCATTGGCAATACCAACAGTTTGGGCTTTTGTGTGGGCATGGCAAGCGCACTTGCCAGGCACAGCATAATAGTATTAACTGGCTATTGATGGTAGCAGGTGCGTAATGGTTTGAGTACCTGGGCATCAAATAGCAGTGACTAGCAAATGTCTGATACTTGAACACAAGCCCAAACTGTTGGTTTTGCCAATACTTGTTTTGAACAGGACTTCAGTGAAGGACACGCTCAGTGCTTACTAATCAAGTGGCTGAAGGCAGACCTTGTTAAGACATTTTTATTACACCAGTAGTCGTTTTACAACTCTAATTAATGGCCCAATTAATGGAATATTTGCCTGGTTCAGAGTGAATTTGCACTGCTGAAAGTGGCCTTGTACTGCTGGCACAAACCCTGATTCATGGAACTGTGTAAAGTGTATTTTTGGTGTACAAAGTATGGGCAAAGTCATTTGGAACTGCAAAAATGACTATGAGCTGACTTTGTGAGGGCAATGTCGCCGTCCTTTCATGGCTCCACCCCCCCCTCGCCTGCCAGCCCTTCATCCCAGTGTGGAATGCAAGGCAGGCACCAGCGGGGAACACAAGTGTGATGAGATGGTATAGCCAGGAAAGTGGCACAAACGCGAGACAGAGGTGGGATGAAAGTGGGCAGAGAAACGTTAGAAAGGGGACCAAGGAGCGAACGGAGCAAGGGTGTGGAGTGCAGCCACATAGGAGAATGGGAATTAGGAAAGCAAAGTCATAAGCAAGATAGATGCGACGTGGTATAGAGATGACAGAGGGAGATCAGGCAGTGCTGGAAATGGAAAACATGTATTGGGGGAACCCTCTCATCCTTGAAGGGGCGGTGGCAGTGGGGAGGAGAGGCAGGGTAAAAGGGTGTGGCCCCAGGCCAGGTCACACAATACAGTATCTCTTCTTAGAACCCAATCTTGGTGATGTGCATAAAAGCAAAGAGCATTATGGAACATACGAATGTCCACAGTTTCAGTAAGAACCTCTTTTGAGAAAATAATGGAAGTTGTGCTCTGCAGTCTTGATTGGTCACAGTAGTTGCCCTATTAAAAAAAGAATCCAGAACACAATAACGCCACTTTTGACAGCTCTGAACGCAGGGTTTACAGATTCAAAGCTGTTGCATAACAGGTGCGAGTCCTGTTTTCGTCTTTTGTCGTTTTTTCCTTTGTAAATGCAGGCCTGTGCACTTTGCGCCTGAGATGCATAGCAGAGGTCTTTAGAAAGATGTTGCACCACATGGTGCCAATTCGATAAATTACCAGGGTCGGATTGGCCCCTCTGCCTTTCGGCCCGTGGCCGGGCCGAAATCTTTCCTGGGCAGTGAGGGCCGGTTTCTGCCCATGCCTGGGCCGGTTTTGAAAAAAAATAAAAATACTTTTTTAATTTTATTTTGCAAAACCATATTTTTCTTTTTTTTTCGTAGTGTACTTAGGAACAATGCTATTTGATGCCACTTCCTGTTATGTCAAGGGGTGAAAGGTCGTGTTTCATCGCTTCCCGAGATGCACTTCCGTTGATGTCATCAGAGGTCATGGGTCGTGAGGCAAGGGGTGGGCCACTTTTTTTGAGTGTCCGGGCCTATTTCTTGCCCCAGTCCCACCCTGAGCATGACTACAAGTACCAGAATGCAGTGAGTAGGCCAAGAGAAATGGAGTTAGTAGAACGGCAATGATATCTATCGTTTGCACTCCTCACCACACTTCCTGAGTTTCAGAAAGTCGTAAATGCTTCCTTCGCCGTCTTTCACCACCTGCCAGTGACATCAGGGAGCCAGGGCAGTGCTGCACGCATCGTGAACCAGCGCGAGAGAACGAAGCTACAAAATATCAAGGCATTTGCCACGCCTAACTTGCACAATTATATTTTTGTTCTGCATTTTAAATGACCCTTCTTGCCAGCTGCACCACCAGCCTCCTTGCCAGAGGCATTACACAACGCAAACAGGTGCTTCAAGCAGGTTACATGGGCTGCAGGGGTCTTGTGGGGGTGATTCTGGGCTGAAAGGTGGCATAAACCATAGCTCTCAACCATTTATGTCACAAAGGCGGGTGAAAACATGATTTCATTTTTATTGGGTGAGGGGCCCATTGATACAAATGGGCGTGCAGGAGGCTTAGTGGGTGAGTCAGTTGTTTGGAAGGCGTGTGACACCCGCCAAAAGCGTGTGCGTTCAGAGCTATGCATAAACAGAAGCACAAGAATATTATTTATCAATTAAAGTAGCAGGAACTCGAACCTCGATGGAAGATGAGGCATGCGCAGGGCTCAGTTCTCCAAGATGGCAAGGTAGAAGAGGAAAGTCTGAAGCAAGGTAAGTATGACACACCTTTCGCAAACACAATGATTGGCTGCTTGTTTCTCCTTGTGATTAGAAGCCGAAGTTGCTATTCAGCTTCTGGCCAATCATAAGGATTAGGAGCTAACAGCCAATCATTGTTTGCAATTGGACCAGCCAGGGGGTGCCTAGTTCCAACACAGTGGGCCTCATTAATAATGTGGCAGTAAGGCAACAATGGCGCCAGTAGTGCTACCGCCGTCGTTGTTACCATACCGCCACATTACGAGTTCTGCTTGCAGGTGGTGCTCTGCAAGCCTGGTCAGACCAGGCGTGCAGAGCGGCACCCGCGAGCATAACCTGTGATTGCACTGGCACCGTTGCAAACATCCTCCCCAGCCCCATTCTGCCCTATGGGGCAGAATGCGGATCGGGAGCCCGGTCATACCGGCACTGACGAATTGGCAATTACCAGCCAATTCAACTCGTAATGGGCCGGTAATGGCCCATTTGCGGGTGCAGGTGCTGGTAGGGAGTTTGGCGGTAGCCGTGCCCTTATTAAGGGAACGGCTACCGCCAAACTCGTAATGAGGCCCAGTGTCTCCCACGCTCAGATTCCCCTCTGCCATCGGGCTCCTTTGCAGAGACTCCCAAGCATTTTTTTGCACAAAGCAAACAACCCAGTGGCGCAGGGGCAGTTTGGGCCACGGGCCTACATGGAGCGCTGCTCCGGCAAGACATTTTTTTGATTGAGCAGAGCAGGGCCGGTCTTAGACCACATTGCACCCCAGGCGGGACGCATCGTTGGTGCCCCCCCCAAAATAAAATGACAACAACAAAAATTGTATGTTACAAATGTTTTAATGGGGCACTCAATAAAGAACTAGATGTAAATCTAATACAAAATGCATACATTCGATCCTAGGTGACAGTCTTAGAATGTCACCTGTATTATGTGTCCAAAAAATAACTTTTCTTGACTTTGACATTGCAAATTCTAAGCATAAGCACACATTTCTAACAATTAGATATGAGAACATGTACTTAAGTGCCTAGGTTACAGACTGGTCACAAAGGCCAGCTTCACTGCAAAGTGTGAGATCCTGGACACGTGATTATAATCACTGTGGTTTATCTGTCAAACTTTGAAGAGCCTAGAAATTATTCACTTCATATTGTACCATACATGCCAGCAATTATCCATTAGCCCAATCCTTGATTTAACTTTACATTCTGGGGCAAGTAATCCTGTATTTATAATGGGGAATCCAGGACTACAAGTCCCAGAATGCAAAGTCAAAAGCAGGACTGGCCTATCATCCCTTGACTGGAATCGATATGTTGGCCTGTATGGTGTACACTATTTTAAAAAAAGGCTCCTTCATGGTATTTTGTTTCATGTATATGTCAGCTTTTTAGAGTACCAACTTTGGTTGGGTGATACTGTATATGTTCTATGTAAAGTGTTTTGGTGAAAGCTCTATATAAACAACATATCAGTACTGTATTTGTGAAACTTCCCTACAGAACACCCTGCTCTCGTACAAGGTCTAGTCAACCCACCATGAAATAGGGGCACCCATACTGTAGATTGGTGACCGCTCTACTCAAGCAGGCCTGGCTGAAGATTTGGGGGGGCCCATTTCAACATGAGGGGTGTGGGCTCCCTGCTTTGAGTGAAAACAGTCTGCAGCACCTGTGGGGTGCATACATTACAATGGTGACAAAGATAAGGTTAGTAGCCGCCGATTATCATAAAATGGTCAGCCGCCAGGGAGTTAAACACGAAATGCCCACTGAAGAGCTCTAAATCCTTCTTTGTCAGCAAATGGCTGATGTGGAGAAACCAGTGTTAAAAGGCACTGAGGTGATAACACGTCTGCATATCTTGTGGAAAGAGAAAACACAGCTTTAGAAATGAATATATTGCAAAACTGCTGACCGCCAACCTGGGGGCAGTTGCTGGGGGCCCCTGAGGCTCAAGACCCCCTTCATTTGAAAATGTTAAAAGGCCCCAACACCTTTGCTGTACTCGAGTACAGTGTTCTTCGCCAGGTACGAAGTCTTTCAGCCTTCATTCACCACCCATGTAAACTAGAGGGGCCTTGGAAACCACAGTTGACCACCCTCTTCCGCAGTGATCTTAAAAGCTTCATATCTGGAGGAGTGACATGACCCAGAGGCCAGTCTCCTGTCCTGAGAGTTCAGATCTGGCCTGTCTGAAATAAATCTTGGTGCAGAACTAGGTCCTTTCACTTTGGGTTGGGGGTTGGCTCACTCACCTGCGTGATGCCGCAGGGGGCCCATTTACCTGCTGTACTAGTGAAAATCTACACCAGGCATTTATATCACGCCACTGGAATATGATTATAAAATTACCATTTACATAAATTACATGCATAGGATATAGGATATATCTGAGGAAGACATTACGAGTGCCTCTATTCTGTTCCACGTCCTTGTCCAGCTGTGGGGGATACCATTAAAGCACCTACATAATATGACACTGCTGGTAGAGTGCTAGCGGAATCTATGATGTACTCACTGCAGAAAACAAATGTTAGACTATCGTCTCGCTTGCTGGTAAAACTGTCTGTTACTGAAACAAGAGGGCCAGGCTGGGAAGGGTGAGGCTGAGTTTAGTTCAGTAGAATATTGCATACCTCAAAGGACAATAATGAATGTAGGTTGTTTGTCGACACTTGTGGTACTTCCCAATGTATGCATAGCTGTGTCTGCCTGTGCTAAAGGAATCAAGCAAAACCCTGCTTTAGGGTACTAACTTAGTGCTTTTAATCCTGTGAGTTAATTTTGACATTCCAAACATTGTACTGTCACAATAACCCCCAGGACATAAACATACCCAATGGCTACTGCTACAGTAAATACTCAGCTCAGTTGGGTTGACTACAGGGGCACAGGAAAAATTTGTCGGGCGAGTGGGTTGAAGTAGGACGGGAGGGAGAGTGGGGGGCAGCCTGGCAGGACAGCAGAACCAATGTCCCACAATACACAAGGTTAGAGATGTGCACACGCAACTTCAGCCCTTCCTGATGCTTAATTTGCTGTGTGATTACGAAACCAATGCACCGTTTTGAATGGAAGCTCAGTGCTAGTGGCACTTGCAGTACGGAAAATACTGTCATATTTTATGCTCTTATGGAGGGGAGGGATCGTGGGGTACAACCTAAATCTTACCCAATCAAACACTGGATTTTGTATTTCCTGAGCACAATCCTGACTAAAGGGATGGCCTTATTTTCAGTGATATCACACACTTACATTACCGAAGCATGAATGGCTTTGCATACACCACTTTGTCTTTATTTCATGCCAGACAGACAGGATCGGAAAACCAACATCTGACACAACAGAAGGTGAGAGATCTGCAGACCACAGGCTTAATTTTCTGTCTGATTATGATACCAATGCACTTACAGTCTGCAACGTTTGGAATGCAAGTCCAGTGCCATTATGGATTATACATTGGGCCTCAATACGACCCAGGCAGTAGGGGTTAACAGCGCTGGTAGAGCTGCCTCATTACGAGGTCTGCTCGCGGGTCCCGCTAAGGACGTCTAGCAGACCAGAATGATAACAACGGTCCCGTCATTAAAAGGCCCGTTGTTAGCATCCTCCCAATTCCCATTGAGCCCTATGGAGGCTCAAATGGGAATGGGGATGTACCGGGTCCAGGTTCCAGGAAAGGGAATTACCGGGCCCTCCAAGGTAAGAATGGCCTGGTACTTCCCTATTGCTGGAACCCGGACCCGGTACCCGGAATGGGGGTAGCCATGCTGCTAATAGCGGCATGGCTACCTCCACACTCATAATGAGGCCTATTGTGTTATATTTTATGTTTGTATGGACGAGAGGGCTCATGGGGTGCAACCAAAATCTTACCCAATCAATAAACATTGTTTGGGCAGTATCCCGGCAGTGATACCGCCGGGATACCGCCAGGGCTATTAGTGTTACCGCCAACCCCCCCCACACTATTTGCGCTGGATCACGGGTTTGGCAGAACGGTAATTTTCCATTCCCCATTCGGCCCAATAGGGAATTTTCGGCGTTACTACCATCGGCGGTATTAGCACGCGGTAATAGCACCAAAAAACCCCCAGCTCAGAGCTGGGGGTAAATCCTGCCAAACCAGTGATTTGGCGGACCCTTAAATGCGGCGGTAATAGCGTTACCACCGCATTTAAGGGTTACCGCCAAACTCGTGATGAGGCAAAGTATGGTTTATTTCCAATCCCATCAGCTCCGGCTAGTGTCACTCTTGGAAGACAGCTTCACTGGGACTTGGCCGCCGAGCCTAATGGCAGCCAAAGTATGAGCTGACTGAAAAGCCCAACCAGCTAAACAATCAACCCCTGACTGCAGCACATGCCCTGAGCAGGAGGCACGTGCAGTCATGCATGGCGGAAAAACTGATAAGCAACAAATGTTGCTTTTCAGTAGGATCATAAAAATGTCATGGAGACCCCAGGTACACTGCTAGCCTGGCTTTTACCACGGCTCTGCTTTCGAGAAGCACATTGTTTTTGTTGCACATAGGTAGTAACATAGTGTACTTAACTTTAGCACAATAAAATTACATGATGCAGCATTGCAGCATCAAGTATCATGCATGGTGGTGGTGTTGGAGCCCTTTTGGAGGAGTTGTACAGGCGCCCCCTAGAGCCTGGTACGTCAGGCAGCCGCCTGCACAGCCTGATGCAAAGACCGGCCAAGCAGAGCTCCGTTTTGTTCCGGCATAAAAACTCCCCTGAGATCGGGGAAGTAAACAAGTAGAGGACTGCGTCTAGCGGAAGCAAGAGAATACACGAAGGAGGAAAAATACAATCTAGTTAATTATAATAGTTTTTGAAGATGGTCACAATGCTTAGGTATAAATGGGCTAGAAAGAAAGATGTGGAGGTAGAGGGAGACTAAAGGATAGAGGGTGTGAGATAGGGAGCAGAGCAAGTGGTAATGGCAGGAGATAGGGCAGTTTGTGACAGAATAGTGTGATAGGAGAGAGAGAGGGGAAAAGACGTGCAAAATCAGACAGAGACTCAACAAACGGGTTAAAAGAAACACGAGGCGGAAATACACTTATCAACTGTGCCTCCACAGAACTGCTTGATGACCACTGAGTACCGCTTCATAATATATTCTGGAGTGCCAATGATAGCCTGGCAGAACCCACCCCCCCCCCCCATGCTTCCACAAGGCACAGATCAAAGGAGGAATGGAACAAAGGCTGCTGAGACGTCCGCTCCCCAACCTTCTGCCTGCGCCTCAATGGGTGGCAAATGCGAATGCCAACAGAAGGGACTCCCACCCACACAGTAGCTTTTTTCTAAGACACAATCCACTTAAAATTTGGAAGGAGGAATAAGGCTCCCTGACATCATCACACACTTTCATCGTGTCACACGGAAAAGACCAGAAAATATGAACACAGCATTTCACTGGCCACATTGTGCGTGTCACCCATTCAATGAACGATTAATGAAAAGAAGTGTCTCCTGTCCCCAACCATAAGTATGCTTCACGGAAAAAGGAGTGCTGTGAACGAGAATGCCATTGTCTGCCTCACATAAACTGTGACAGTCTGGAGAAGAACACCAGCCATCTACCAGGGCATGTACATCTTCCTGAAAAATGGGAGGGAACCCACATATGAACCTGGGGGAAGGAGACAAAGGTTTGGGCTCCTCCCATGGACAGCGAGCACCACTCAAAGCCTCCCATGCTGTGCCAGTGGAAAACATTTGCAGTTTTGAATCAAGATATCTGCAGGTAAAAAGTAAAGAAACCTAAGAAATATTTTTATAAGTTAAAAAAGAGGGTTACACCTTTTTTTTTAACATTGATTAGTGTTCTTGTGAAATTGTATCTTACATATATTTGAAATTTGCTCTACATATAAATGGAAAATATAATGAAATAAATGCTTTTACCGCCTGAAAATGTATCATTTTATTTGGAAGATTCATGGTATATTTCCCATTCAAAGATGGCCGATAGTTTCGGCTTCTTTCCAGAGAGCTTCCTTAGAGACAGTCATCCAAGATCACCACGACCATGGAAGAGCTCAGAGCTAAAAGAGTTCCAGAGATGGGGAGGAATGCGTTTGATTAGCCATAGGGATTAGCATTGCTAGGGGCAAGTAATGGGAGGGATCAATAACCAAACACCACCAAAATACACAGTGTCCCGCCTCAATTGTAATTTGTGCATGCCCCTTGTCAAAAGCCCTTCTCCCTATGTACACATGAATCAGTATTTGAATGCAATAGTTTGGGCTATTGTAAGTGTTGCAAGCAACGCTCAATAGTCCAAACTAATGAAGGGGTGCAACATCCTAGGAGAAGACTGAACCCTGAGTGGGAGGTCTGCTAGTAATATGATATGATATGGCATTTATAACGTGCCTATACACAAGTGTTTCAAGGCACGAGTGGTGGCAGAGAGCAGGTCACAAATGCCCCTCTGCGGCCAAAACAAATGTCTTGAGGGAGATGAAGAAACCATTCCCACAGGGAGTCAGGGAAGGGGACATAAACTTGAAAGACCCATAGGTGGTGGGGCAAATCCCAGGAACAGGACACCGGGAGGGCAGCTGCGGAGAAACAGATATATGAAAGAATTTAATCGGCAGTCACGGAGTCTTTAAAAACGAGCTGACAGTATCGGAGATGGATGGAGATGCAGATCTTACTCATACATCAATATTCAGACCGACTCAGGAAGTTGGCAAAAACACAAATGTTTTATTTGCAATTGTCTAAAACAGGGAGTACAACGGGCATCAATGGACGCTGAACAATCATAAGTCTCTCTATGATTTTTATGAAAGAACAACCAGTTATAGTAAAAACTCATCATGAGTGATGTCATACTAAGTGAAAACCTACTAGGGGATGTGATAGGCTTAAGGGGAACATCTAAGTATACTTTCTATGGGGGACTGGACTGTGATCGGATCTCTGCGATAAGGAGGACAGCTAAACACACCCCTAGTGCAAGTTATCCGTGTCATACTAATATACAACGTTTTATTGGCTTCTCAAACTATACGGCTCTTTGTTACGTGGCCCTCTACAATTGGTTGGCACACTTGTACCCTTCAGGAATATTCCACTCGCTACCAGCACGCAAGCTGGTACCCCAGGTGCTGGAGGGTTGGCTTGGTCATGCCTCCCCACCCAATTAGCCCAACATCTATCATCACTCTTGCGGTCTGCCATTCAATTAGCTTCTTTGAACTCAGCCTTGCAAAGGATCACTATGCCTGAGAATAAAAGGGAGTGTGAGCATGGCCTTATCTTCTGGTCTCGGCGTAGCTTGCCCAACGTCTGTTTTCATCTGATCATGTGACAGGAGACCACGTTTTGAGCTCCTTCGTTGTATTTAATACTATTAAATGAATAAAACCTGGCACTTCTAACGTTTTTCCATTACACCTCAAACAGGAGCTTGTCTCACTTCTCACTGTCATTGCATCTTCTCAAGTAGATAACAAGTTTCTTGGCTGCTTCAACCCTTGACACTGGGCCAGGCAAGCCTTCTCGAATCTTCCTTTGCCGCTAGCTGTTTTATTCTACTGCACCACACTTTCAGCCCTTCTATTCACAGAGTCCAAGTTTTGCAAAAATGCATTGTGGAACATCCAGATTCTATACACACACATATATATATATATATATTGGGGCACCGTCTGCAGTCTATTCACTACATATAGCCAGCCTTATGATTACTTAATCTGCTTGCGTTACTGTATCTGTACAATAATAAAAACAACTTTGCATTTTCTTCAGTGCCCTTCTGCACGTGCAATCTTCATTTTGCTCATGAAATGTTACTCAATTCTTTACTTCGCCATCAGATTCTATAAGGTCTATTCACCTTCTTCATTGGCATCTCTTCTGGGTGCGTCATTTCTGCTTCTTGTGACGTCACCAGTCTTCTCTTTCACTCATCTTCACACTTTTTCCCGAATTTCCTTCAGAAGACTATAATTTCTTCGCGGATACATCATGTAGGGTGTTCTCAATGGATACCTTGTTTCAAGGACTTTTCTTGGTATAGCTATCATGATTGGCTTTGCGCATGTCGCAATTTCTGGTTGCCAATATATAGGTGAAATGGGGGCTGGACTTCTGGTAGAGGCACTTGGCTCCTCCTCTACAACGGGGTGGGGGAGAAATGTCAGGGTCACTGGAGGGAAAGGAGAGGCGCAGACTTGTGGGGGTTAAAAGGGTGGAAAGAGGTGAGGAATGGAATCTAAGAGCAGGAGTGGAGGATGCAAGTAAGTGAACTGTGCCTCAGTGGAGCAGAACTATAAAGGAAGAGTGTGCCAAAACTACAAGGGAAGGTGGCAGGATGGGACCTAAACATGTGGGAGGTGATAGAGGAGAATGATGGAAGTGAAAAGCCTTTTGGAAGAGGTGGATAGGGTGCGAGGAATTCATACCTGGAGTGTAGTGGTAGGAGCAGGATCAGAAGCAGAGACTCTTTGATGAACTGCAGGACTAGCATTAAAAGGAGGACCACTTGTGGGGGAGGAGGGAAGGTCAGTGGGTAATCACAGGGACATCAGTAATGACAGTGGCAATATTCCACTGTGGTGCCATTGATCCAACAACCAATATCCTTCTCTGGTAACATGAATGCCGGTGGTACCCTCATAAATGCCAACAACAATATTCAACTATGGCACCATTAATATCAGGGGAATGAGGTGCCATTAATGTCAATGGTCACATTCTGCAGTAGTACCATAATGGGCACAGTGATATTCTACTGTAGGGGAAATGCTGTCAGTAACAATAGTCCACTCTGATGCCGTTAATGTCAGAGACACTATTTTATGGTGGTATCATTTTTGTCAGTGATAATATTTTACTTTGGTGCCATTAAAAATGAGAAAAAAAAACCTGTTACGGTACCTTGATGTCTACCATGGCACTGTTAATGTTGCTTGTTTTATAATACCAGCAAAATATTGTACTGTGGTATTCTTAAGGGCCTCATTAAGACTTTCCCAGTATCCTGCCGGTGATTCGGGCAGGATACTGGGGAACTGCCTTTACCGTCTCCACCGCCCGATATCCCGGTATTACTGGGATATTACGGACGGCGGAGACGCCGGTAAGCTCCTTTTTCATGGAGTCCCTTAGGACTCCATGAGATGAGATTGCCTGAATCACCGGCACTGGTATTATTGATGCCAGTGATTCAGGTATTCCTTTGCAGGTAGGGGCCTGATCTATGGGCAGGTCAGGCCTGCTGGGAGATCCATGGCCCCCACGGCAAGCCTGTGTTTTGCCTGTCAGCAAAAAAAGCTGGTGCCGGAATTTTTTCTGGCATTTTTTCCGAACTGGCAAAGTCATGATGAGGGCCTAATGTCTAATTGGAATTCTTCTGTGTTAACTTTAACAGAGCAGTAATATTGTATTGCGATACAATTAACGTCAGAGCACAATTCTACTGCATACCATGAACGTGAATGCTAATACTCTACTGTGGCATCATTGATACCAGAAACAATATCCTGCTGTGGTACCATTAATGTCAGCGGAGACATTCTATTGTGGTACCATTGATGTCAGTGGAAATAATCTACTATGGTATCAATAATGCTAGAGGAAATATTCTACTGCGATTCCCTTAATGTGAGTGGTGAAATTCTACAGCGGATATTATTGGCAGCAGAAATAGCCTGTTGGAATACAGCTAAATATTCTAATCTCGCATCAGTGATATCAGTGACTATATTCTACAGTAGTACTAATAAAATCTCCATCCCTATTGTACTTTGGTTCTATTCCTGTCAGCGGTGACGCTCTAGTGTGGTTCTATTTAGGGTACCAGTAATATTCTGCTGTGGTATCAATAATCTCAGTGGCAATATTCTAAAGTGGTACCATTAATAACAGAGACAATATCCCACAGTGGTACCATTGATGTAAGTGGTAATAATCTGTGGTACCAGTAATGTCAGTGGAAATATTCTACTATGGTACGATTCATGTCCATTGTAACCTTCTACTGTGGGAGAAGTAATATCAATGGTAATATTCTACCGTGGTATCAATAACGCACTGGACATTTTCTATTGTGCTACCATTAACGTTAGCAGTAGTACTGTACTGTGTTAGCATTAAGGTCATTAACTGTGTTCTACTGTGATGCCATAAACGTCAGGGACAATATCCTAGTGTGGTGCCCTAATAACATTGACAAGATCCTACTTAATACAATTACTGTCAGCTACAATTTCCTAGAATAACACATTTAATATCAGCAGCAATATTTTACTTTGTTAACATTGATGCTAGTGGCATTATCCGAGCCTTGTGGCAGTAGTACTACCGGAATTATCCCAGTGTTTCTGCAGCAGTGCTACTGGTATTATCCCAGTGTTGCTGCAGTAGTCCTAGGGAAATTAGCCCAGTGTTGCGGTAGTAGTGGTACTGGCATTATCTCAGTGTTGCAGCAGTCATGATAGTGGACTTATCCCAGTGTTGCTGCACTAGTGGTAGTGGCATTACCCCAGTGTTGTTGCAGTGGTACTAGTGGAATTATCCCAGGATTGCCAAAATAGTGGTACTGGCATTATCCTGTGTTACTGCAGTAGTGTTAGTGGAATTATCCCAGTGTTGCTGCACCTGTGGCAGTGGAATTATCCCAGTATTACTGTAGACGTGGTAGTGGAATTATCCCAGTGTTGCTGCAGTAGTGCTACTGGAATTACCCGAGTGTTGCTGCAGTAGTGCCAGTGTAATTATCCCAGTGTTGCTTCAGTTGTGCTACTGGTATTAAACCAGTGTTGTCGTAGTAGTGTTAGGGACATTATCCCAGTGTTGCTGCAGTAGTTGTAGTGGTATTATCCCAGTGTTGCTGCACTAGTGCGAGTGGAATTATTCCAGTCAGTGCTGCTGCAGAATTGGTAGTGGCATTATCCCAGTGTTGCTGCAGTAGTGCTACTGGAATTAGCCCAGTGTTGTTAAAGTAGTGCTAGTGAAATTATCCCAGTGTTGCTGCAGTAGTACTACTGGTATTATCCCAGTGTTGCTGTAGTAGTGCTACTGGAATTAGCCCAGTGTTGTTAAAGTAGTGCTAGTGAAATTATCCCAGTGTTGCTGCAGTAGTACTACTGGTATTATCCCAGTGTTGCTGCAGTAGTGCTTGGGAAATTATCCCAGGGTTGCTGCAGTAGTGCTAGTGGAATTATCCCAGTGTTGCTCCAATGGTGCTATTGGAATTATCCCAGTGGTGCCACAGAAGTGGTATTGGCATTATCCCAGTGTTGCTGAGTAGTGCTAGTGGAATTATCCCAGTGTTGCTGCAGCAGTGGCAGTGGCATTATTCCAGTGCTGCAGTAGTGCTGGTGGCATTATCCCAGTGTTGCTGGGTTAGCGCAGATCACTAGGCCTGACCGCACACCTACATTTATTCCAGTATCAGTAACCCCTCATGCAGCAATCATTTCAGTGATGATTGTAAATGCAGGCAAATGCCCCATAGCATGCCCACTAGCAGCTGCAGACAAGTCCTCTCTATGAAAGCCTTCTCGAAACAGGTGCTCCCCAACTCCTCCAGAACTATCAAGGACAACATTGCATCTCTTGCTCCAGCCTTGGCTGATTTCTGCAATCACTCTTTTGCCACTGTTCCCTTCCCACTACCCCTCAAGCACTCCCTTGTGAACCCTCTCCTCAAAAAGCCTTCTTCTGACCCCTTCTGCCTGGCTAACTATCACCCTATCTCCATAACCCCCTCCCTGCCTGGGCAAACCCATGGAGAAGCTGGTCATCTTCCAGCTGATCCACCACAATGAATCTGTTGGTTGTCTCCACAACCACCAGATCGGCTTCAGAGCAGCTAGAGGCACGGAAACTGCATTTCTGATCACTGTGGAGACTTGGTCCCAAATCTCGGTTCCAACTCTCCTTACATTCTCGTCCCTCTTGAGCTTTCCTCTGCTTTTGATACGGTCAATCATCCCACCCTTATAAATCAGCTCTGGGATACCTTTGGCATCACTGACCTGACACTGGACTGGTTGACATCCAACCTTCCCAGGTTCAACTGTGCACTTTTCCCCATTACACTCTCAACCTGTGGCATCCCTCAGGGCTCTATCCTCTAGCCATGGATCTTCAACATCTCCCTCACCCCCTCTAGCCCATTTGATTTCCACTTTCTCTCCTCAATTCCAGTATTATGCAGATGACACACAGCTCTCCTTCAAGCTTCCCTCCACTTTCTCCTTGTCTCCCTCTCCCATTCCTGACTGTCTGACTGCTTTTCATGCATGGTTTGCTGCTAACGATCTCTGCCTTAATGCCAATAAGACTGAGATCCTTTTCATTGGGACCCCTGTTCCCTCCTTCCGTACTACCCTCTGGCCGCCCTCCGTGGGCACCCTCCCTTCACCCTCTTGTGAGGCAAAAAACCTTGATGTCATCTTCAACTCCTCTCTCTCCTTCTCGCCTCACATCGCAGACCTTGCGAAGATGGCCCGCTTTCAGCTGCACCTGATCAGAGGCATTCTCCCTTTGCTCACCATCCCCAGAAACTCAATGTCTATAGAGTTCTGGTCCTCTCTAGGCTGGACTATTTCAACAGCCACTTCCTCGATCTGCCTAATTCCTCCCCTTTCACCCGTTCAACTAATCCAGAATAGGACTGCAAGACTTATCCTTGGCCTCAAGCCCAAGGACCGCATGTCTCCAGCCTAAAATCTCTCCACTGGCTTCCGGTTGTTGCAAGGATCAAGTTGAAGACCCTCTGCATTATCCACAAGGCTTTCTGTGGTCTGGGACCTAGCTACCTCCAACTCCTAAATACCTCCCTCTAAGAGCCCTTCGGTCTTTTAGCTCCAACTCTCTTCAGATCAGATGCTTTTCCAAGCAGAGAGTGGGGGAGCGGAGGGTAGACCGCTCTGTTCTGCAGGAGCCTACCTCTGGAATGACCTCCCTGCCCCTCTCAGGCTTGATCCATATTTCCTTAAGTTCCAGTAGCTTCTCAAGACTCTCCTTTTCTCTTCTGCCTCCTCCTTCCTGCTAAAGTCCCCCTCAGATGCATTTTGACTGGCTGCCTCGTTTCTTCTGAGTCATAGAGGGCACCAGGTCCTCCTCGCCCAGTCTACCCCAGCACTTCGTTCTCCCCGGACCCTCCCCCCAAATCTGCACTTGCCATACCGGGCTCCCTCCCCCTGTACTAGCCTGGCAGGGCCTCCACCCTTACTGGGGCTGATCCAGCCCTGTCCTTCCACTTAGCATGTGGGCCCTCATTCCCTGCACTCCCCGTGTTCCCCTGGCACGTGTCCACCTGGCCTCCACTTAGCACTTACTTGCCCCTCTTGCCCTCCTAATTCTCCCCCCCCAGCATTTGCATGCTCTCCACTCTTTCCGTCCCATTTTAGCATAAACGCATTCCGCTCTGACCGGCACTCCCCGCTCCCCTGCACTTCTTGTTACTGCACTTGCATGATCCCAATGGCAAAAGATCTAGTACGACCTTTTTTTGTTATTCTTCATCCCTGTCTCCCCAAACCCCTTTTTTTGTCTTGTGGCACCTTGACACCCCATTTGCCGTATAGGCGCATTATAAATACCCAATAAATAAATAAGCATTAAATAAAAGCAAAGATAGTGGTGAGCCTTGTGTTGTCCACAGCTAAGGACAGTTGGATAAAAAAGGGCTTTAGTTAGTTATCTTCTTTAGTCTTCTGTCCATGTTTCACATTTTGACATTTTTAATTCTTTAAAGGAAATTGACATAAAACGAATGCTTAGGCTTCTGTTACAGGGAAATTGCAACTTGCTGTATCCAGTTCCATCTTTTGCAACAGCAATCAGAGCCGTCAAACCCTATATACTAGCCCTTTCCACTAAAGGACCCAGTCAAATATTTTGGAAATGTTGGTGCAATACAAAACGAATTAATGAATACATTTTTTTCCTAAAGGCTGTCTCTGACCGTTTTGCAGAGGTGTTTCTCCTGCTGACTGAGGCCTCCAGAGCACTCCAAGTCTTTGTTGGAAGAGGTCCTCAACAATCCCAATTGCTTTCCTGATCCGGTCTTTTGAGATGGGAGGCCCAATAGTAGTGGACCTGTGGCCATTAGGTAGGCCCCAATTCATGATAATGATAATTGAGAGTACCACTGTCCTAGGGCTGCAGCTAACCCTGACCCGGCATAACACTCACTTGCTCCAGAATGGATCCATTTGGCATTGTGACTGCTTAGAAAGGGTTTGCAATCTTGCCCTGAGTGGTGCCATGCTTTATAACTTGAGACACAGACATGGTAGCCACAGAACTGATAAGTGCAGCACAGCAACATCTCACCTTTTGCGATGGAGATTTGGAAGATTACATCCAACCCTTTTCGATGGAGAAGGATTGGAGACTTTTCCTGGTACGAGCACTCAGGATGATATCACTCCAAAGCTGCAAAACTCGGGTTCTTTGGAAAGAAATCACACAAAATCCACTAAGCCGAGTAAACATTAACTTTGCCTGACACTTGGGATCCCCCATTCACAGTGACTAGTGAATTGATCAAATAGTCAAATGACATTTAAAAAATAGCAGATTGTGCATTTATCCAGATGCCACATAAAACTATTCTAGAATCTAAACTGTTCATTTTCTCATTCTGAACTTCCACTTGAACTATTGTGCACATTCATTATTTTTTAACTTGCGCCATCTCTCATGCTCTTTTCAGATGCTTGAGTCTTGTTGTTGCCCCGACCAACTAAAAAACAGAGGCTGCTTACTTTCTTTGCTTTCCATAATTCTCTTCGAAATCAATTTCCATGACTTAGATATAGACGCTAAGCCTGCAATCCTCATGCAGATGCAGGAATGCACACAGAGGGTTCTTTCCCTGAGGAGTATCACTCAGCCTAATTAAACTCCTCTTCCCATTGCGAAATAAATAGATCTTTTAATTGGGATCGGCACCTTGACGAGCGGGAACCACGCTGCATTTCTGAGCATGATGTACCACCCTTAAAGGAGAGCCAAAGATTATTAATCGTAAATAGAACTCTCTATACATCCATCGTCAGTATGATATCCAACTTTATTGATCTTAACGCAATCCCTTTTAGATCAAGCATGGATTATGCTGCTGCTTTGAAACAGGGATTCACACGACCGTCACCGGTAAAGATGGCTACGCTTAGAACTTTACACCAATAGCCGCCACCAGCAACTATTTTTTCACTCAACCAGTCTTTATTTTACAATGCTTAATCTATTCCATGCATTCTCTTTACTTTTGGCATATTGTACCTTTCCGTTTCTTTTCAAAATATGAAGTTTACTTTTAATATTGAAAATCTTTACACTTCCAGAACACAGAGATTCTCCAGGGGTCTTTGAAATAGGTTCCAGTTTCTTGGACTAGTTTCTTTGACTTGGAGGTGGGGGGTGGGGGTTGCAACACATGCCCCTTAAGCCTCTGAACCTCAGAAGGAGAGCAAATCCACTTTTTTCATTCGTGTACAACTCAGGGGTCTTTGTGGTAGGTCCTAGTTTCACGGTTTTTGACAGCAGCAACACGCCCTCCCTAAACCTCTAATCTGTACTGAAACATCTCAAAAGGGGAGCACCTTCACCATTTTCACCCATGTCTGTTTCCATCATGGTTGGGAAAGATTTTTCTTTTTGCAACTTTCCTTCCATTGACACCAATGGAAACCCCACCTTATTTTCTTGCCCTTGTACCCTGAGCTGACTTTTGAAGTAAATAAAGCCTTTTCCCTTTACTTCCATTAATAAACTCATTTATTTTTAGGGGCACTGGTCGGCCCTTGTGGGTACCAGTGTAGAAGGACGCTGCCCCCTTTCATGATTGTGTTATTTTAAATGTAGCACATACTAATTTACAGTGAAGTGGTGCAGAGGTACTTTATATTACCTTTATTTAGTTTCTAGTACACTTTTTGTCACCTTTTTGAATTGCGTAGAACAGACTGGTGGCAGTGGACCATGTTTTGTAAATTTTTCTGGTGCACTGGTTTGCGTCATTCTTTTACCACATACTGCTATTCTGAGTACCATATGCTCAAAATGGCCAAGCCATGTGGGTTAAAATCTGTTCTCTGGCCATCATCCCACCCTCACTGGTCTGGAAGCTCACCTGCCTGCAAGGTAAATGCCCCAAATGTTGATGCTGCCTGCAAGGTAAATGCCCTAAATGTTGATCCTGCCTGCAAGGTAAATGCCCCAAATGTTGATGCTGCCTGCAAGGTAAATGCCCCAAATGTTGATGATGCCCGCAATGTAAACGCCCCCATTGTGCCTAATGTTGATGCTGCCTGCAAGGCAAATGCCCCCATTGTGCCCAATATGGTTAATGGCTGCAACACATTTGCGCCTCTCCATACAACCCCTTCTGTCAGGTGTCATAGATATACCCACCGCCCCTGACCATCAATGCTCACCAACCATCACAAGTATGCCCCATCCCATCCCTAATCTCAAAGTTGACCTACCTATAGATGCAACCACCACATCTATCCCCAAGAAAAATTGTGGTAGTCCACACCTCAGATGTGCCTCGGTAAATGCTTGCTCCATCAATACCCATGACCTCGACGTCCTATTCATTACTGAATCATGGTTACATGAAGCCTCGGGTCCGACGCTATCACTAGCGCTACCACCCGGATACTCCATTATCAGAAAAGACCGACTGACAAAGGGTGGAGGAATAGCCTTGATAGCTAAAGAGTCACTATCTATCAGAAAGACCAATAAGGTCATAGACAATAGCAGTGACTACCTCCACGCTAAAATCAACATCTCTCACAACTGCACTGTCTCAGTGCACCTGGTCTACTGACCACCTGGACCAGTAGGTGACTTCCAAGCAGCCCTTACTCACCTATTATCTGACAACCTAAAGAAATCTTCAAAGGCCATACTACTAGGAGACCTCAACCTAGGCCTTAACGATAATAATGACCCGGCAGCCATAGCACTCAATATCACACTTGATACCTTAGGATTCAGCAACACCGTTACCAGTCCCACTCGCAAGCAGGGTCGGTCCCTTGACTGGATGGCCCAACACTACTGCCCTCTCATAATCACTGCCAACGCAACAACCCCCTGGTCTGACCACCACATTATCCACTTTGGCATCCCTACTGCCAGGAACAAACTTATCTCAGCACCAACCATGCCACATACCCTCACCAGAAGCTCCAGGCAACTCACCAAAGAAAGTCTCTTACCTTATCTATCCGGACCCGCCTTCAGACTCCCGTTCTCAACAGATCCAGAAATCCTGGCACTCACCTACAACAAAGCCATCATGGCAGCAGATGAAGACATTGCACCACTAAAAATGTAAAAGGCCAAACCTACAAGACACACCAATGCTTGGTTCACCAGCGACCTCTTGGCACTGCGAACCAAGAAACGTGCAGCCCTAACACTCTGGCAAACCACCCAAACCGATAAAGCAAAACTTGACTTAAAAAATATTGCCAAAGAATACAAACAAGCCATCATTAGAGCAAAAGCACCTCCGTTGAAACCAGAATCCAAGAAACGCAATCCCATTCCCAATAGTTATTCTCCATCTCTAGGGACCTAGAAAGCCCCCCACCCGCACCACAGAGCTTTAACAAAGACAAAACTTGGTGCGACGAAATCCAAGCAGCCATGATGAACAAAATAAACACACTCCAAACCAAAATTGAAACATCCAGACAAACATTGAAGACCACACCCCCCTAACCTCTGCACCACCACCCAGCAACCCCTGTACTCCCTTCTCCTTCAACAAAATTGAAGAAAAGGACATGATTAACATCATGAAATCCATTAAGCCATCCAAGTGCAAAAGTGACACATGCCCAGATAATCATCAAAGAATGCACCAGTCCACTCGCACCATTCCTCACAGCCTTTGTGAACACTTCATTTGCCCCCTCTTGCCTCAAAGAGGTTTGGGTATGCCCACTTATAAAAAAACCTACTCTGGACCCATCATCTCCCAATAACTACAGGCCCATCACCAGGGTGCCCCGTTTTGCTCAAAATACTAGACAAAGTAGCCTACCTCCAGGTGCAAAAATTAATTGAAGACTACAAACTCCTTGGGATTAGCCAATCAGGCTTTCGCCCAGGACATGGGATGGAAACCTCACTACTGGACCTAAAAAACCAGATGGATGAGGCTAGAGACGCCGGTAAACCGGCTCTCCTCCTCCTAGATCTCTCAGCAGCATTTGACCTTTTTGATCACAAGGTCTTATGCCACCACCTAACCACCACAGACAAATTCTCACCAGATGCCACCACATGGATATCTTCCTTCCTGCAAGGTAGAACCATGCAAGTCTTTTCTGACTCTGCATCGGCCTCACCTACCATCATTCTGTGTGGTGTACCACAAGGGGCCTGCATCTCACCCACCCTCTACAATATTTTTACTCGCACGCTCTTCCTCATTCCAGACGCACTGGGTATTTCGTATACTAATTACGCTGACAATACCCAGATCTTCCTTACCCTAACAGGAGATTATGACACTGACTCCAGGACCCTAAATGACATTTACAACACAGTCCAAGCTTGGATGGAAGTAAATGGTCTATGCCTGAACTCTGACAAAACAGAGCTACTCCTTGTCGGTATCAATGAGACACTCAAGAACCTCGACCCCAAGTTCAGCCATTTCAGCATTGACAATATCAGAATCCCACTTGCCAGCGCAGTAGAAACTCTGGGAGTCTACCTTGACTCTAAACTATCGATGACCAGACATGTCAATGTTATTGCTTCCGCAGCAGCCTAACCCGCTAAACTTATGAAAGCTGCCAGACCATTCCTATCTAAAGAAAACTCCATTACCATTGCACAAGCCATCACAGGTTCAAGATTGGACCATTGCAATGTCCTCTTCTTAGGAACCTCCACAAAAAACATGGCTAAATTACAGGTCATTCAAAATAATGCTCTATGCGCAGCCCTAAGCATCCATAAAAGACAGCACATCACAGCTGCAAGGAAAGAAGCCCACTGGCTTCCTATCAAAGAGAGGGTCACCTTTAAAGCCCTTGCTTTGACACACAAATGTATTCACCAAACCGCTCCCACCTACCTCTCTGAAAGAGTCCACCCCATCTCCACAACCAGGCCTACTAGAACGCCCTATGCGAACATGCTCTTAGTGCCCAAATTTAAGAGAGGTCTAGCTGGTGGTACCAGCTTCCCATACCTAGCAGCCATGCAAATGAACAACCTGCCACCTACACTTTGAGGTGAAAGCTCACACCTAGCCTTCAGAAAAGCTGCCAAAACTCTACTTTTTACCTAACCACGCCACATACCAGCTACCCTAATACACACCTGCCTAAATGCATAATGTAATGTACTGCTTCACCTACATGCATACATGTAATATACTGCTCCTGTAACTAAGTGTAACTTCAAGTAACAGCGCCACGATGCCTAGGCGCTGCCCTGTGCGCTATACAAATATAAAAAATAAATAAAATGAATAAATATCTCAGGGATCGAAGTTGAGGGGAGCTGCGAGCTATTTGGCTTCTGCTTGCAGCCTAGAAGTGCCTGGTTAGAGTGACACCAACAGCAACCAGGAAGTACTTTTGCCTCCCCAGGCCAACTGATGCCGAACAAACACACCTATGCAAAATTTACTCTGTGCTTTTGGGACAATCTATAAATACACATTAGGTCACATCTATAAAACGTTTAAAGGAAAAGGGTCATAAATAATGGACACAATTCAAAGTTTCCATCTTATGTTCTAGTTAGCTTTGCTATGTACAAGCTCCTTGTTCTCCAGTTGTAGCCCCTGCTCACAGGCTAATGCTAGATTACCCGGGAGTTGCTTATAGCTCCAGTTTATCCAATCTGATATCTGTTATGCACTAATGCAGGACCCAAGTTATATTCCTAGGCACAGAGTGATTTGCCTGAGTGACCTGTTGGAGAAAAGGGACTGGAAATGTCTGATCTCAAACTACATCCATGACAGAATATGTCTGTATACTGGGCAAATGTGGGGTTGGGACAGCCTTCACATGTTTGAATGCCATTGCAGCCCCAGCCCGAATTTGGAATAAGAAGAGGAGCCCTGCAGCCATTTCTCAGATCATCCATTGGAGCCAATACCTCGAAGAAGGGTAACCCAAGCTGAAGGTCTGGAAGACTGCTGCTTTTAAAGAAATCCTAAAAGACCCACAATGGTGCTTCAACCCTTGGACTTGTGGGAGCAAACGATCCTGACCTCTGCCCTTGAAGCCCACCACCAGAAGCCATCGGAAGTGTCTTGGGTGTCTTGGGACCATCCTTTGGGCTGGCTAGGCTTTGCAAGGGCATCTCCACGGCAATGGTTGTCATCTCTGCATTTCATAGACTTTTGGCCTAAGACCATCTTTCCTGCTGTTGCCACTCTCCTGCATGAAGAGGGGCTCTCCCTGGAGCCATGTATTCCTCATCTTCACAAACCCTGCCTCTTACCGCCAGAAAGAGGGGCTCTTCACTGATACCCTATTCTCCATGTCCTGGACGTCTCCTGATGTCATGGCAGTGGTGATGGCTGCTGTCTTGAAGTACCTGTTCCATCCTGCTTGAAGTCTGTCAGTCAATTCCTACCAGAGTTTGGAATTGCCCTCTAGCTAGACCCAATCCTGACACCAGCTTCAGCCACTACACTTGCAACTCCTGGAACTCTGTCGATGGGAACAATAGCAGAAATAGGGGACCCCAGCAATTCTCAGTGCCCAAGGGGTGGCCACTCAGAAAATCAGAGTAAGGGGTCCGAGAGTGCTTACCTGTTTTTGTGTCCCACCTCCATCATTTTATTTATTGGGTATTTATAATGCATCCATCCACAACCATTGGGATTGAATGGGCGCAAGGTCCACTCTCTAACTCTCTCTTGCTTGGCTGTGATTGGTGGAGTTATAGCCAAGGATATACTCCATGGTAACTCTTAGCATGGTGGGATTGAAAAAGTCTAACCAAAATCATTTAATTAGCTGTTATCTTTAAAGGCGCTTTAGATCTGCAACTTCTATCAACCTATTGGCTTTGCCAAAGCTTGTTCTTTGAGGACTTTTATGACTTCCTTCTCCACTATCAGGTTCTTACCCGGGACATTGACTCTGTTAAGACACCAGGCCTACTTACCTGACAGGGAAGGACTGCTGAAGCTCTAGGGGGCTTATATTTACGAGGCAGAGTACATGGTTATTGATTTATGTGCATGATCTTTCGCTTTACCATTTACAGTTTATGTTATATTGATTTGAACTGCTTTGCTTTTTTTGAGTGTAAGCTGTAGGTAAACTCACTTTGCGACTTCCAGCTTTGTACGTATGTCAGGCAGTCAGTAAGCCTTATTTCGGAAAGAGACCAGAAAAGCCACACCATGTAATAAAACATTTAAAATAAAAAAACATGGTCACAAAAACATCAAGGTAACATTGACAAACTGCTTAAAATCATCATAGCAATTAGTGTACTAAAAGTTTACATTACACAAAATTCAGTGCATAACTGACATTCGTGGTGGCGATAGTACAAAAAATATCAGTAATAATGTGGGCCAAAAGGGACCCTCTTTTTTGTTAGGGGGGCCTGACTCTAGAGGGTTGATAGACTAGCAGAAACAGGAAGGAGAGTCAGAGGCTACCCCTATTCATAGACGCACTGTAGGTGCGTTGAAACTGTAGCAGAGACTAGGTTTAACAAATACAAATACATGTACTACTCAAAAGGTAGTCGGACGCAATTATTGTCATACGACTACCTTTTGAGTAGTACATGAACATGCACAAAAAAATGTCTACTAACCCACACAATGTGTAGTTACTTATGTTACTTATTAATTGTTTCACATAGGCCCTCTTGCTCTTGGCCTTTTCAGATGTTTGTCTAGTAATTCAACTTTTGCTTTTACGACACCTCTCTTTCTGTGATCTTTGAGCTAGTATTTGTTAAACCTAGTCTCCGCTGCAGTTTCAACGCACCTACAGTGTGTCTATGAGTAGGGGTAGCCTCTGACTCTCCTTCCTATTAGTACAAAAAATATCTACAATTTCATTGTTAGTTGGACCTCTTTTCAACTTCTTTTAGCTCTTAATTGCTGGGCCTGGTAACTCCAGTCTCTCTCTATGCATGATGAGATACCATGCAAGATTACAATATCTTTACTATTATAACAGAATTGTAGTGCGTCACATGTCCCAAGCTCCAGAATAAAGAGGAATGGCCATGTCTTTCTTAAATGACTGTACTCAGCACAAAACAAAGTTTCGAACACCTTCTACTTGACCATTACAATGTCAACATGAGGTGCTTCCCTGATTAATCCATTTGACAGTAGATTTAGCTAACGGTAAGATTCCTCAATGAAATTTTATGAACAAAATGTTATGCGAAAAGTAGCCAATTATATTACGATTCGGTTTGGAACCTACGATAAATGTCCTTTCTAGATTATGAGGGAACATGCTCTTTGGACTGTAATTTGACACATTTAATCCAGCCCATTTGTTAAAACTAGTAACAAGAGTACCCTGTTGGGGCAACGTTGATAAATCACTGGAGGAGGACCCCACATTTGCCAGATTCCAAATCTTAGCCATCTGCAGAATGGATTCAGATCCAGGTAGGTTTCTAGCTCCCAACACCGATGCAATGTCTTCAGTTCAATTGCTATAGAATTATTACACTGGACAAGTCAAAAAACGCAATCAATAAAGTAGTGGATTAAGTTTGGAATCATACATGAGGTCACGATAACCCAATTCAAGTTTCTGAGGATCACTAGGGGTGCACAAGACGGAGGAGAAATAATGGGTTTAAAGAATAATTCTCTATAACCCCCAGAGCTATGCCCCATACACATCTTATGCAACTGTCTGGGCCCAGTCAACCTCAAATCTCGGCGTGGTGGCCCTGCCCCCAAACCTCCCGAGGGGTTTGTCATTACAGCCCTCTTCCTAGATTATGTTAAGGCACCTTTTGATACTTGTGCTCCCCATGAGCTTTTGAGTGTCAACAGACAACAAGACAATCCATAAGCATCAACATCAAACATTTGACTACAGCGCCCTGGTGCTTGATATTAGGTTTGCCACAAGAGTTGTTATCTGGCCGCCATATCAATCATGCTTTTAGTGCTTGGTAGTGTTCAAATCTAAATCACTGTTGCGACATTTGTTGTCAAATACTTATAACCCTTTTTGAAAAGATATAAGGAACGGTAGTCGTTTACTATTTAGTAGAGGTAGCCTGAAGATGTGAGGATATTTGAAGAGGTAAAATGATGGACCTGACTTATAAAACTTTTCACTGGAGCAAATCTGGAGATGTCTGGAGAATTTATGAGAGGCTCACATCCAAACCCGATTCACAAATATTTGGCAAGGGCATCTCAGAGTTGCAACAGGCATCTCTATAGTTGTGCCAGTTTTAGGCTTTAGGAACCTGGTATACATGAACACAGGTGAAAATCTGAGATACTCAAGGGCACCTCCTTATTTGCTCTTGTGCACACATACTGTGAATCAGGCACTGTTTATAAACGCAAAGACCACACAAATTATTAAAAAGGAACCTACGCAGCCAAACTGTATTAAGTCATACACAGACAAGATACAAAAAACCTACAACTGCCCTTTTTAACACCTGTCTATTTTCATAATTGAACTAGCGTCCCTTCTGCGGTTGTGGTTTCTTGGTGCCAGAACTCAGGGACGCTTAATATAACTCATTTAATACATTTTATATGTATAGTAAACAGAAACAAGCTGCCGCCCAATAACTGTTTCCATTCATTTGTATGGATGCCTAAGGACACATGGGGCCTCATTCCGAGATTGGAGGTAGTCGTGGCGCTATTTGCGCCATGACTGCCTCCAATAACGGTACCGGCACCGGTCTCGTTCAATGGGGACTTACCGGTGTAGTCCGACCTTTGCGGGACCGGTAAATCCCCATTGAAAAGACCATTCCCCATTGGCATTTCAGCCCCCATAGGGCTCAATGGGAATGGGGAAGTAGCTAATACCGGTACCACAATTTGTGGTACCGTTATTAGCTCTGAAGTCCCTTAACGGGTCCCGTCCATAACGCATGGTCAGACCAGGCGTTAAAGGAGGGACCCGCTAAGGGAACTCGTAATAGAGCGGTAAGGGATTACCGGCACCGGTCTCCTTACCGGTGCCCGGTATCCCTTACCGCCCTACTCGTAATGAGGCCCATGGACATGGTGGCAGAACCAAGCATATACAGAGCACTGCTGTCCCCAGGCTCCCCCCCCCCCGCAGTCACAATGGATATTGGTACTGAGCTGCAGCTAGATGGGTGACATTTAGCCAAGACTATCTATTCCTTGCACGTCTTTTGTGCAACTTCACACATGGAAAATGTATCCAGGAAAATATGTATATATATATATATATAATTCTTTGAATGTGCCAACCAGATTGGCCTCCCCCTTTCCACAGGTCTGCTAGGATCATTTCTGGGTTATAGACATTTATATGGCCTGTATTAAAAAAATATCTCAGACAGATGCATTAGTCTAAGATTGAAATGAAAGCATCTTTGGACATACATATTTCTCAAAATTAGACATTAGGCATAACTGTTTAAACATGCATTCCCACACCATATACATTCAAACACGCTTAATACCAAATGTTAGTTCAAGACATGTTTTCATGAGGCTCAAGCGGTTCAATAAACAATGGCAGATCAAGCTCTTCTTTTCCATTGGCTCAATGTTTTATAATAGTGAAGCTTCAGCGAAGGCGCGATGTTCTAGGCTAACTCGGTTTGATTTACCTCTGCGTCATTTTCGGTCTACCACTGGCGGCAGTAGAGACAGACTTCACTGCAGGAAACCGAGCGCGGAAGCAATTGGTAGCAATGTCGCATGAAGGTTATTAGACTGTTTTTTTTACCATAGGAATGACAATTTGTTTTTTCATATTAGCATATATAAGGAATACCACTATATAAATTGACTATTTTAGTGCTATTAACAATGCGTTTCTATAAAGTGCCTCAACTTGCTTTGGTTTGGTTCAGCAGGCACACAAACCCACCAAGTTACCTTATCGACTAACTAGCCACAGTGCTTGTGACCACAGTCCTGCAATGGGCGAGTTTACAGTCACGTGTCAGGATTCTAAACGGTAGTGTGCGGGTTGCAAACAGATGGAGCCAACAGGGGCGGATATAAACTCCACATTTTGGGGGGCAGAGGGGCATGAGAGGAGAACTCAGAAGTGGGTCATGAGTGATCATCCAATGTCACATGGGATCAGCACAAACATCCTTTTGATATTTCCATGAAGTACTCTCATTTAGTAATGCCACATAGGGGGTCATTCCGACCCTGGCGGTAAGGGGTTAACCCACCGGTAAAGGTGCCGGAGCCGTCAAACCCTTACTGCCTCATTACGAGTTCTGCTTGCGGGAACCCGCTAAAGATGCCTGGTAAAACCAGGCGTCCTTAGCGGGTCCTGTGAGCATACCAGGGTGCTAACAACGGGCCCATCATTAACAGGCCCGTTGTTAGCACCCTCCCCATTCCCATTGAGCCCTATGGGGGCTCGAATGGGAATGGGGATGTACCGGGTCCGGGTTCCTTGAATGAGGAATTACCGGGCCCTCCAAGGTCGGAATGGCCCGGTAATTCCTCATTCAAGGAATCCGGACCCGGTACACGGTATGGGGGTAGCCATGCCGCTAATAGCGGCATGGTTACCTCCATACTGGGAATGACCTCCATAGTCTCATGTCAAGAACGCCTTCATATTCATAGGTTAAGTATTACCTGTCCAGTCAATATATGCCAGGAAAACCATTATATGCCCAGCTCAGTTTTATATTCCAATATCGAGATATTCCAATATCGAGGCATCATATGATAGGAAAAACTGGATATGCTCAGGAGGGGCCTTGCTTCCAATGCACCTCTAGTGTGTGCAAGGGGCCACTCAGAGGCCGATGTTGAGCCCCACACGCTCAAGCTCAGTACCACAATCCCGTTCTAACCATCATATGCCGGTGTATTTACTCATATGCCCTTATACAACTACCATATGCCAGTGAAGCTGGGCATGCTCGGGCTCAACCTCACAGGTGCAGCATTACTTGCATGCATATTTCATGTGCACAGCTGTAACTCCCCATTCTTGAGTGCTCCCTCACATGCCCACCCACAGACTCATGCGCTGGAAATGGCTGCAATGGCCCACGTTCACCGTCACATGATGTCACACATTCAACTGGTCGCTTTTACACTACCCACAGAAATGTGTCATGCCCGTTTCTGCATTCCCATGCTTGACACAGCAAAGACAGATGAAGGGCACGCTTTCCTCATACTCACTAAAGAGGGACAGCGGAGGCAGCAGCACTAAACGCTTATCTCAGAATAGCAGACGTGCCAGCAGTGGTAGGGCCCGCGCCATAGATGAGGAATAGCGCAGTCAGTGGCAGTGCAAGCGTCACTAATACAGATCAGGTATGTCGCAGGTAGCGGAAGCCTCCTCCCCACAGACATGTGCATCGCATACAGCTGCAGTGTATGCTTCCCTGGCAGTCTCGCACGGGCGGCCCAGGACCAGAAACCACAGTGAAAGCTTTCCTCCCGCCGAGCAAGAGCAGCCACCGCCCAGCATACAGTAGCACAGCTGCACCTCTACTGGAGCCTGGAGGAAGCGTTCTTCCCACATCACCAGTTTAAGGTTCTCTCTCACAATATGTTTACATAACAGGCAGTAGCAGGGCAAGTTTAACTCTCACAAAAGCAGATTCATCGCAGTCAGTAGAACAAGCTTCCCACTCACATTACCAACAGAACAGGTACAGCACAGGCTTCACTGTAAGTAGCTCTACCACGCAGGTGCTTTAAAGTTAGCAGCAGCTTAATTTTCCCCACCAAAACTGGTTCAGCCAAGGCAACAGAACTCAAAGCTTCCCTCCCAACATATATAGGACAATATGGGCAGCCGCACTGCAGGCTTTCCACACACATGTAGGTTAAGGTAAGCAGCAGTACAGGCTTTCCTTCCACAGAGCAGGCACACTGTACAGCACAGGCAGTAGCGCAGTGCTTAATTTGTAAAAAAAATAATTGCCAGGGCTCAAAAAATATTGGCCCCATAATCCTGGGTGCGGCGCTGCCCGCAGTGCAGGTGCGCGGCCCAGGCCAGTTCAGTGCTAGACCTAGATTGGCCCACTACCAGCCCATCACACTGCTGCTGCTCCATGTCACATGTTTGGCGCTGCCGCAACTGCTGGCACCGGCTAGTAGTGGGATGTATGGGGAAGAGCACACATGGATTGAGGAAGTATAATGCTTTAAAGTTGGAAAACACTTGTTATGGTAGGTGTAGTGGTTCCAGCATTCCGGCAACCCCAGAGGCAAAGAGTGCATTTGACCACACTTGTTAGACGTCTGGACCATACTTGCTGTCCTCGAAGTGATAATGCATTTGATAAAATTGTTGCAAACCTATGGATGTTATCTTATTTGTCAATTTTGTAAAATGACCCCCGACTCCCTCCCACCGCCTTGTTTTCCAAATGGCTCTGAGTGAAGGTGGGGTCTCTTGTGAGAGTATCTTTCTGTTTTAACGTACACTAGAAAAAATAATAGACTATGTCGGTGTGCGAAGCAGTGTGTCTGGTGTGAGTCATGAGGACAGACCGCTGCTGAAAACACGCTTCACTCTGCATTTTGGACTGTACTTCCTGCAGTCCTCTTTCAATTTCTACTGATTTCTACTGAACCAGAAAGGACTTCCTACTTAAACACTGCGCAGGCGCAGAGCGCTGCGCGGTGTGCAAAGCAGTTTGTCTGGTGTGAGTCGTGAGGACAGACTGCTGCGGAAAACACGCTTCACTCTGCATTTTGGACTGTACTTCCTGCAGTCCTCTTTCGATTTCTACTGATTTCTACTGAACCAGAAAGGACTTCCTACTTAAACACCGCGCAGGCGCGGAGCGCGGCGCGGTGTGCGAAGCAGTGTGTATGGTGTCCGGCGTCAGGTGACGAGGTAAGCTTCCTCTCGCGGCAAGGACCGTTCACCCACCCTCAAGCAATCACTCTGACTCACACTGCAATTCCACTTACAGTCAAGCTACAGTCAAGCCTTTCTTCATGGCGCCTCTTTCACCAACTGGAGACGACATAAGCCATCGTCTGCGGAGCAGCAAATCATCCCAGGAACAGTTAGAACCACAAGACATCCAGGATCCTAGTGAACCGAGGGAGGGAAAAAGTCGCAAAACAGGAAAATGTTCCTTCGTGCCATCGGCGCTGACCCCCACTGAAAACATCAAAATCCCCATCCCCTCCACTCTCAAAAAGCTACTGCAACTTCTGAAAGAGTCCTCCCAGCCCTTAAACCCACGTCCGAAAGCGGCCGTTGAGACCATTGTGGTCCCTGAGGGGGAGAACTTGACTGCCAACAAGCCCCCTCCAGCGTTGTCTGTGGCTGAGGCGGCGGGGGGCGGAAAACTCGCAAGAGGCCATTACAAAGAAGCTTACCCCAGCGGCCGCATCTCTGAGCCCATCAGGATCACTGTTGCGCAAAGCACCCGGCAGTTTCACCGTCCTGACGAGTGAGTCCTCGCCGGAGTCAGTCAGAGGACGGTCGCGCAGGGCTCTGAACGGCTGGGTGCGGCGCGCACGATACAATCCACCCCTGATGCCTCGCCTCTCAGGCCTTCCTTAGCAGTACTGCGCTTCCACGCAGTAACTCGGGAGACCATTTCAAGTAACGTGAGCATAGCGCTCAGCCGTCGGCCCCGCCAGCCGAAGGGAAAGTGACTACAGCTCAAATCCCCCTAAGTAAATTCACACCAGCCAAGCCGAAAACGCGGCCAAAGCAAGGCAAGCAGTCAAATCCAAAAGCGACCCCTACGAGAAATATTTCCAACGACTCATGGGATACAGAAAACGAGGAGCAAATCCATTCGCCAAACGATTAAGTGTTCGAAGTATCTTACGGGTCATCCTCCTCCCATCAGATGGCGATCGCAGAATCAAATGAGCCGACAGACCAAAATCCGACTGTGGAAGTGCCAAAGTCTGGTGTGTGCCCACTGCAAGCCACCTCTACTCAAAGTCCAAATTCCGCCTTGGTTGTGGATTTCTCCTCAGCCACAGGTGAGACTCAGCCGATGATTCAGGGCTCTCAAACTAGAGCTTCAGGATACCCAAATCAGGCCTCAAAGACCCTGTTCACAAAAGTGACCACAAAAACAAGCTCTATGTCCGAAAAAACATTTACCAAGAAACATCGGAAACTAGCCCCAAAAACTCAGGGGGGCTCAAAATGTCTACCAGCTCCCCTGATATCTGCATCTCTAAAAGAATACTTCATAACACAACACAAAAGAAAACTAGACCAGGACCCTGAGTTGTCCGATGCAGAAATCCTGGAGGCCATTCAAGACCTGCCTCAAAGGTCCAAAGCACGAAAAACGGACTTGATCCTGCAGGGCACGCGGTTGAGCCCAAAATCTCAATCACAACGAGGCCCAACCACGGATCGGAGCGTGGTGACTGATAGCTCAGCGCCACAAACAAAAAGCAAGCTTAAAGAAATGGAGAGTGGCCAAAACAGAACAGATACTGGATCTCAAAACACCGAACCATCACAAGATAATTCTGATACTGTACCTGCGCCGGAGGTTGCGAAGATCCAAACTACAGACACCCTGGCAAGGGACAAACGTATTCCAGACCCCAGGAATCGCTAAGCCGTGGACCAACACGCAGGCACTCGGCCACACATTCAGGGAATCTCTAGTAGACTCTCGGGAGAATTCCCTCACATCACCCAAGAAGAACCGTCATCAGCAGAAAGATGATCCTTGGAAAGATTACCCCAGCCTCCTATGGACAGAGGCTTAAAAACTCCAACAAAACCACATCGCTTAAGTGAAATTCCACTTATGGCAGAAAAGGAGACACCATCAAAAACAAAAAAATAGATCTTCTTTCTATTATGTCGGCACTTACGATAGCCCTAAATCCATTTGGCAAGCTCTACGAATCAATCCACGAGGCCCTCACAGACAACACCGCAATGACAAGCACCATGAAAGACAAACTGTCCTTCATTGAAAGCTACCTAACTGCAGTTGAGCGAAATTATAACAGTTTGGAAAACATCTTGGGCAAAAAAATCAACAAACTGAGCGACGAATTGTGTAAGATCAGAACCTTGGGGCAAACCCCCAAATCATGCCAATCAAAATCTACACAGACTTTAGACAGCGAGAAGTTCAAGGAGCTGGCCCCTATTTTTACAAAAATTTCGACAAAGCCCTCTTTACTAACATCATCAGCGGACCCCGCAGTCCAGTCGGCAAGAAGCGCAAATCAAATAAAGGAGAGGAACCTTTCAAACACTCTTATATGCACACAAGTAAAGTCGACAGAAGAAAAGCTGCCGCTGGGCCCCAAACTTAAAGGCTACACGTCTCAAAATCAAAGGGAGAATAACAGTCCCAAAACAAAAAAAAAACAAATCAAGGTAGGCCCTGCGGTCGTCCTGATAACAAACGATGACCATGACATTTCCCTGGACCTGTCGGAAACATCCCAGCACCCAGACGCCAAAGAACCTACTCCTGCTCCATCGACAAATTCAGTGACCGTAATTAAGACAGTCCCTGATCTTGGTAAGGAACAAGTGGCACCTACCCCTCGGGACGAAGAAAAACGAACGGTGGAAAAGCCTGTGGCTCGCACTCAAAGGCCGCGCTCAAACTCTCCAAGTGCTGCCTTAGAAGCTCTTAAAAACTTAAAGAAAACCGAAAATCACAGACCTGATCGGAAACTCGAACTCAGATTAGGACAAAACCACCGACACAACAGTCACCGAGTCCATTCTTTCAAGAAGTCCATGAGAACAAGTGAGGCGGAAGCAATAAAAAACTCCAAACTGGCTGAATCGTCGCTTTTCAAATTGGAACAAACCTCAGCTAAAGACAGCTACCTGGTACTAAATCGAAGAACAGTATTGAGAATCCTGGGAAAAATCGACAAGCTCAAACACATAACTTCTGATGACTTCACACTCATTGAGCCTTATCATCGGGAGCACAAAGCAAAAGCATATCTCCACATAAGAAACAAGGCGTTAAGTGAAATCACCCCCGAAGTAACGAAAGATCTCCACCGCATAGGTCTAAAAATACAACAACTGCAGAAGCCCAAAGCAGTCCAGGTGGGCAAGGAGAGGGTCCTCGAGCTATCACAGTGACAAGCATTTCCCATCAAGAGACTACAGACGGACTGATGCCAGAAAGAGACGGGAAGAGGAGGGGGTTAAACTCCATGACGATCGCTCAAAAAAAGTGGAATCATAAAAATTACGCATCGTCCCACACCTCTCACAGACTCGCTGAGAGCACCCAGGAGAGGCATTGTACAAAAGCAAAGATGACCCCGCCGAAGAGGGAGTCGACAGAAACACCTGCCTCAAATCCATGGAAGTGGATTGCTGACACTTTCTCACGAAACCAAAGGAAATAGCAGCAACCGTTGTGTTCCACTGATACCAAGAGGCTGACCGAGAATTCATCGATCCAGCTCATAGAAAGTGCCCTCAAAATGGCATCAGGGAACACCAGGGGATACGCCATCTAACCAGACCAAGCGACATAAATATGGGCGTATTCGACTTGATCTGTCTGCAGGAAACCTGGCTCCTGGACAAACCGGCCTTGGACGGGTTTGAAATTGAAGTCTCACCAGCTACAAGTTCCACGGTGGGCCGACCATCAGTGGGCCTACTGACTGCCATCCGTGTGGGTTCAGGGATCGTCCCAAAGGGAAAAATCGCAGAAGCCTACGGCATGCTTGCTTCACTAACTACATGGCTTCACCACGACCACGGCTGGGTAAATACTGATTTAGCCATAATCAACTTATACTGGAACCTGGCGAGAACAACCACGAAAGATTTCTGCAACTCAACAGCAAATATTATCGACAAAATTACAATCGACCGAGACGTTCCAAACATCATAATATGCAGAGATCTGAATGCCAATTGTGAGGCCGATACTAGGGAAGACAAAGCACACAAGCCACAATCGCTGGCCGATGAAAGAGGCCGCGCATGGTCAAATTTAATGAATTCAAGAAAATTCCATAACGCGGCAGCTCTACGAGACCGCGGTACCCAAATAGCAACTTGGGAAAGGTCCGGATCCGTTGCCAATTTAGATTACATCTTTATCACGGAAGGCCTGATCCCATACTTCGTGGACTGTGCAGTCATAAAAATGATCGAAAGTGACCACAATTTCCTCAGACGTTTTGGGATGGTGCGTTACTGAAAAGATCTCAGTACTTACCTGATATAGAATCAAACAAGCACCAAAATCGACTCCGACTAACATCGGAAAATATAAGATCCTTCCAGGTCAACCTAAGCAAGAAACATGGTGAAAACAGCTCGGAAGAAGTGAGACCCGAGTACATGTCTCTATTAGCCTCCCACAAAGTGAGTTTTACTGGCAAAACACGAAACCATCCTACCCACATCCACACGTTCAACAACGCGGTTGGTGAGAAAGCTAAAAAAACTGGCAGTGAAAACGAAAACCACAGTTGCTTGGACTACATACTACACGTCTGTCAGGTCATACAAAACCTGGCTAAAACAAAAACGGCAGACCATGTACCAGAATGACGCGGAAGCCATGCTACGTACCTGGGCATCAAGAAACATCAGAGACTTCTGGACGCTCCTTAAGAGCGTAAACGGCCAGACCGCGCCACTGATCTCAAATTCCGTATCTGAACAAAACTGGATCTCACACTTCATAGATCTTTACCATTTTCCTCAAACCTCAGCTAAAACAATCCTTCCCACAGCCTCGGGACCATGAACAAATTGGATATCGTGAAAGACATCTCTAGAATAATTGCCGTCTTAAAATCGTCCAGGGCTCCCGGACCTGACGGGCTAACTAACTAACTAACTTAGAACTCAAGGAGCACCCCAACGACTGGGCACACGCGATTGGCGAGCTATTCAAATATTGCCAACAACAGAAGCAAATTCCGAAAACCTGGACAGAAGCAGTCTTAGTCCTGATTTTCAAGAAAGGGGACAGGGGTTCCCCGGTGAACTACAGACCAATTGTCCTACTAGACATCATCGGCAAGATTTTTGCGTCCCTTTTGTTGTTTCACTTCAAAAAATGGGCCAGTAACTCGCCCTCAGCTGACATTTTTCAAACTGGCTTCGAAAAGGGCGCAGGCACGACAATAAATCTGCTAATTCTTAACATCATCAAAGCGAAAGTAAAGAGTGGGGCGCCCAAGGTCTACATGGCGATGGTGGATCTATCTCAAGCCTTCGATATGGTGGATCGAAACAAACTATGGGCAAAGTTAACAGCTTGGAATTGCCCGGGTCCTGTGCTTGAGCCAAAAATGACCCTACACACATCAACATCTCTACCGGTGCGCCTCAGTCGTCAAGGTACCCTCTCAGACCAGATTAACACAGAACTAGGGGTCAAACAGGGCTGTGCATTGGCCCCTGCGCTGTTCATAGCTTTCATCTGTGATTTCCAAGAATCAGAAAAAAAAGTGCGATCTTTCCCGCCCAAAGTTGGCACCTACACGATGTCAAGACTGTGGTATGCCGACGACCTGATTCTCATGGATCAGACTGCCATAGGCCTACAAAGGCAACTTACAAACCTAGCGGCATACATGGAAAGCAACAATCTAAAGATCAACAAATCCAAGACCAAAATTCTGATATTCTCAAAAACATCAAAGAAACAACAGGCAAACAGTTCCTGGCTTCTCGAAAAGACGAAAATCGAACAGGTCAGCGAATAATAATATTTGGGAATATAGATTGACAACACTCTTAAAGAAAACGCTCTTCAAAACTCTCTCGGGAAAAATGAGAAATCTAACTGCACAAACACGTGCAGCGGACAAACAGTTCGGGAAATTCTCGTGGATTCCCGCCCTCCAGTTCTCCAAATCAAAAGTAGTCCCGGCCATAACCTACGGAATGGGGGCCAACCTAACCCTCCCAGCGGAGTATTGGACCCAGTTGGAGGGATTCCTTTGGAAATCAGTGCTGGGCTTGCCCAAGTCAGCTCCAATGCCAGCGATCCGCCGAGATCTGGGCTTGCCATCTCTAGCCGTGATGGTGTTGCAAAGCGCCACACAGCTCTACAGAAAAACATTGATGACCAGCTCACTCCCAATTTTCCAGGTGGTAGCCTCTGAAATCAACAAGGGATCTTGCAAACCTTTAACTAATTGGGCTACTAAAATCCAAGCCAAACTAGAAGAAGTAGCGTGCAATGTAGAAATCTTGATCTCAAACCCAGGACGAGTAAAGATCAAACTCGAGCAACAAGATTAGATCAACGCAAATGAAAAAATCCAGCTTTACAGATCCTTAAAGCACCTTCCACCATCATATAACCAGCTGAAGGTCCCTCTCAAATATTGTGAGAAATTTCCTGCAAAAGAACTAAGGAAAACATTTATGCGTGTTCGAGTAAATCTCCTTCCAACCAGGGAAATTCTGAATACCAGAGCTCTTTCTCCGGTTCCAAATAAATAATATATTAAATAATTACAAGTGCAATAGTGTTCGCTCAAAAGCCCATAAAATGTCCAAATCTGACCTGGCCATGTCCTCTTTTTGTTCCTTAGTCATAGGGTCATCAGCAGCTCTTCGTCCTTTTACAATCCTTAAATTGACATAGGGGATGGGGGTGAACTTCTTCAATGGTGTGCCAACGAGATTAATAAATAATAAGAATGAAATGGTGTCAGAATGCAGGGATGCTCTTGTTGATGTGCAGACAAGATTCATTTGTGAAAACCCTCGTTCACACTCAGCAGTAGAGATAGCAATAGTGTTCTCAACTGTCAAAAGTTCCTTGTAGTGTTTATTAGCTTCTTTTTCACCTGTCTCCCTATGTTCCCTGTAAGCCCGAATGGTTTGACGAGTGTCGCCAATGTCAAATCTTTCACACAGAGACTCTATCTCACTTTCTCCATACGTAGGTGGTAACTCATCTGCCCAGTACTGCTTGTATAAAACTTTGAGATGGCTTATTAGTTTCATGTATGCAACTTTGTTGTCAGCAGCAGCAGAACCTCCTGTAGACAACAAACGACTCAGTACATTTTCTGCAAGACTGCGAAAAAACTGTCCTTGTTCAATTCTTTTGTTGCATGCCTTTCCTTCACGCAGGGTCACTCGTTGGAAACTATTTTCTTCTATGGCCTTCTTGCACTGGGAAGAATGTTTTCCTTGCCTTTCTACCATTGCCTCAAACACTGATATTTGTCGGCAAATAGCACGATATGCATCAATGATCGTGTAATCACACTTTTGTAGATCAAGAGACAATTCTGATAACTCTTGAAGTGCATCAAACATAATGCCAAGATTAGCAACAAACTGCACAGACGAAAGGTGCCTACATAGTCCAGTGTACATGTTTCGTGTTGTGCCATCACGAGAGCCATCACTAGATGCCAATGTAAAGTGTTTGTAAAGAGCAGGATAAGCATTCCAGTCAGCCTCTACAGTTCTGTTGCTTGAGGCAACCCAGTGAGTATCTAACACTCTTCTTATTTTACAAAGCTGAATGTCAAGAGCATCTGCACATTCTTTTAGATGCAAACAATTTTTCACAGATGTGCTAAAAGGAGAATACAGTTTGTCTATCAATGCTTTGAAATGATTTGTAGCTCCAATGTCTTTCATGACATCATTGATTGCAAGTTATAAGCGGTGTGCTGAGCACTGCCAGGCTACAATATTGGGAGAAATTCTTTATTGTAACCTTTTCACAACCCCGCTATTGCGGCCAAACATCACTGATGCGCCATCACAAGTGACTGACACCAGACATTTGGTGAGAAAGTCCTCACTAATGTTAATTGGGTCCTTTTGGAGCGAAAACAGCAAACTGTTCACTATACCTTCAGCAGACACATCACTGAGCTCGATAAGGTCAACAAAAATATGAGCTGGAGACTCCACATCCTGTAGCTGAGTACCTAGGTACACAATTAAAGCACTTTTTTTTATTTAAGGCAGTTGCCTCATCCAGCAAAAGTCTCACCTTAGGAGAAGAGGCAACTATTTGGGCAAATGTCTTTCGTTTCATTTCCGATGAAATGTGTTGCTGTATACTTGAGCAAGCCACATTGGAATGTAAAATACATCCCATATCTAGCCCATTCAAGTGCTGGCAGTCTATCTCAGATTTAAAACCATAGGCTGGCCTGTTCCGCTTTGCTTCTTTATAAGCCGTTCAGAATATTCTGGCAGTTGTTGCTATTTTCCCTGCCTGGGCTGTTGAAGTTACTTGAAGCAATGTATCTTTTTTTGCCTGCTCTAATATTTTTGATGCTGTGATGTGTCCCTTTGTTAGTCCATGTTTGGTAATCTTTTTTCGTAAGGATCTTTGTTGCTTGTCTTTGTTGGTACCATATGAGCTAACAGTACACTCAGTCCATTCTTTAGACAATTTCATTCCATGAGTTTTCTCTGCCCCAAAGCTATTGACTTGACGGCAAATGGTGCACCCAAGAGTGTGTCCTCTAACAATCAACCATCGGAACTTGGTTTGAAAATATTGTTTTTGGTCCAGCTTCCAGCCTTTAGGGGGGAGCGGGCCTTTCGTTAAGGGAGCTGAACGTTGCAGAAGTGATAATTGACCAGATTCTGGCGTGCTAGTATTTGGAATTTCTCTGTCACTGTCATTCGGTAGTTCACGATCTTCATCAGTGGTATCACTACCACCCAGTCCTTCTCCGAGTGGAATGCTTGCGGTCTGGATTTCTGTATTGATATTGACAGTAGTAGTGCCACACTATCTGCCTTAGAACCAGATTCCTGTTTACTTTGCTTGCTTGTAGGCTCATCTGTGCTGCATTTTTTGCCAGGTTTTGAAAAGTATGAAGACATTTTCTTCTGGGCTCAGACATTCTAGGGAAGGAAATGAGAAGTAGGGATAATCGATATCATGGGATTCCTTCCAAGTTTCAATACACACAATGATCAGGCCAGGGGTCAGGACAGGACAACAGACCTCTTAAGTGCTTCAGACGGAATCAAGGACTGGTGAACAGCAAATGTATAAGAACAAACACATGTATGGTGCACAATTGGAATGCGCTTTCCATTAGAGCCGGGCTAATAAATACAAATGTGTGCATGTTTGACTTGTCCCGGCTGAAGAGAACATTGCAAAAATAAATCTAACAACAAATACCATGTGGGTGGTTTGTAAATGGCTGCAAAGTGCCAGTTGCCTCCTTTTATCGCCCAACACACCACACTGAACCATACAATTTTGCGACTTTTGAAATGTCGCTCTGTAGTGTAGTACCCATGCCCGTCTCCATTTTTAAAAAAACACCCACTTTCCTTGAGCCAGTAAAACAATTACACCCCACTTATGCTTGGTAACGTACGTCTTTCTTACCTTGTTTTCAGGGACGAGGATGCAGCGTACCACACAGCAGCCTGCGACTCTCAGACTCTGACTGCCACCATGATGAACAAACCTCTGATGAAGTCGCTCACTGTAAACGTAAAGAGGAGGCAAAGGCATTACGTCAATTAAATTGCAAACCGCTGGCGTGATACCTCGTATGCTCAATAGGAAATTCACCTGCTGGAGGCAGAATTGGGATATTTGGGTTCACACAAAAGGCACGACCATTGCCCCCTGAACTGTATGCACCAAAATGAGGGTAGGAAAAAGAAAGCTGAGACATTTTACTAACAGGGCAAACTTTCTATGGCACTACTGCACAATATTTTACTGACCTCTTTCACAGCACCCGCAGACATATGTTTGACTTGCCTTCAACAATGCAGAGGGGAAGAAGGGGTTAGAGTGACCCTTTGCAGTTGAAGTCAGGTGAGATTACATGATTTGCCCAGGATCACACACTTATGCTGAACAGCAGGCACCTCCAAGGGTGCTGCTAATGCTTCATAAATATACCTAAAAGCTTTACACATAATAATGCAGTCAATTGAGAAAACTAGAGCAAGTTAGGGAATTACCCTAAACAAATTATTTCTGTTTGTTTCATACTTTGTATTATAACACGCACAGGGGCAAAGCGCTGGTCTTGGAAGCAAACCCACGCAGAAGAACAGAGGTTTGAATCCCAGATCCACGCTTAGAAACCAAACTCTAGTGGTATTAGGTGCGTTATAAAAAAAAAACAATGAAATAAAATAAAAACACAATAGACGTTTTCCTATGGAAAGTGAAAGGGGAATGCAGTGCTTGATTAGCCTTGTAATTGCATTTGGTCGGGAGCATCCATTCACAAGTACTAGGCCCTTAGTAGGGAAAAAAGAGACCCCCCAACTGACAATCGATGCCCACCCCCCCACCATGCTGTGGCCAATGAGGCGCTGGGTGCCCATATTTAGGCCAAAGGTTGGGTGTCGGCCACACTTTACCCACTTTTTTCTCCTCCAATTGGAGCAGTGAAGACCTGGGACAAACTGGTTTATATAGCCTGCAGATTGCTATGATACCTCCAGATATGCCCCACTCCAGGGTGTGCCAGCTTGCAGGGAACTGAATCCTGGACTGTTCCTGGTAGCAGAGATGAGCACCTGTAGGTCTTTATTCATTGCACTCTATGAAGGCAGCACCTGAGCAGTTTTGCTTTTTAACAGAGCGCTTGTCCTTGAGTTTACTCTGGATCCCAAGCAACAAAAGCCCAACCCCCAACGTTTTTTTAAAATAATAGGGACACCCCAAAATGAAAATATAAACAGGCGTACGTGTCCTCTGCAGGTCCAGGAGTGCTAGAGGCCTCCTGGATGCTCCTGCAGGCTGGTGAGTCGCTGCATCGTCTTTCTTGGAGTTCACTGCAGGCTCGGGTAGCTGCAGGAGGTTTCAGTGCTGAATGTGCTTGGGCCACTCTGTTTTCTGCCATCACGAGAGGGACTCACTTTCACATGCTGGAGGGCCTGGGGCGGCTTCTTTCATGCTCTCTGAGAAGCAGATGCTGTGTTTCTTTTGATTACTTTTATATGGTACCTGTCCCACTGAAACGTGACTGCATTGCAGCAGCATGAGAGGGGACCCTGATCTCCTAGCATGGAAATGCTGCCGTCACTCTTTAGTTTGGGCTATTCGGTGTCTCTTGCGACACCTAGGAACTATTGCATTTGAGTATAGAAAGGGAGGAATGACATATGAGATGGTAAACACAGTTTCGAGGTGTTGTTTGGTTATGTGCCTACAGCCTTTTGCCTGGCCGTGGCCATGCTAATCCCTATGGCCATTCCCACCATTCCTGTCTCTACCCGCCCAATACACCTCCTCATGGGAACTCTTTGAGCTACCATTAAACTTTGCGCTCGAATTGCCTGCAAGTGTTTGTTTAAAGCAGTCTTCTGAGAGTTAATGACTTAGAAATTGAGTTGTAAACACGTTACTGGTATAGTAAAAATGTCTTACCATGCGGTTCCTTCAGCCATTCGATTTATAAACATTCTGCATGTCTTTCACTGAAGTCCTGTTTAAAACAAACATTGGCAAAGCCAAAATTTCTGGCTTGTGCATAGATGTTAAGCTTTTGCCAGTCAGTGCTATTAGATACCAAGGTACCATTTTGCACCTGGCTGCTACCAACAAACGCCTGTGCCTGGCAAGTGCCTTTCCCATGCCTACACAAAAGCCCAAACGGTTGGCATTGCCAATGCTTGTTTTTGTAAGGTGCATGAACGCCGTGCTCCCTTCTTTGTGTCAGCGGCATTTGTGTACTCTTGTACCCCTAGCACCTCGCAAACACCCCTTATGGGCTTTTCTCTCATCACTTACAGGCCGATTCATGCAATGAATGTGCGCCGAAAAAACGGCGCACGCATGCGAAAACGTGCGATTCGCAGTGAAATAGCGAAAATCGCAGTGCAAGTGCGATTATCGCACAGAAAACATTGCACATCAATTCATGGAAGTCCGTGCACGCGCAAAATGTGGGATGTGCGCTGAATAAGTGCGCGGCGCACACTGGCGCACGTTGGCGCACGCTGGCGCACAGGTCATCGAACGCCGTGCGATAAGGCCACAGCGAATTCGCACATAGCGCGGCGCACATAACAAAAGTAGGAGTAACACGGGGCGTCACACGCAGAATGGGGAACAACTCGTGAAAATGTGGGCGTCACGGGGGAAGTGCGCAGAACGCCCACACGCTCGCCTACAACACGTATTCATGGAATCGAAGAGGGAAAAACAGCGCACGGGCAAAGACGCGCACAGGCCCATACATGTCCGCCACACGAAAGCAGGCGGTAGCGTCCCTGCGCAGGAAAAAAATGTGCGCCAAAGTTCTACACGCGCGAGAAGGCCCACACGCGATCGGGCCTGGGGGAGTGTGTGCGTGTATCTCAGAGGTGCGCGAGAAGTTTCACACGCGATCGGGCCTGGGGGAGCGTGTGCGTGTATTTCAGATGTGCGCGAGAAGTTCCACATGCGATCGGGCCTGGGGGAGCGTGTGCGTGTATTCCAGAGGTGCGCGAGAAGTTTCACACGCGATCGAGCCTGGGGGAGCATGTGCATGTATTTCAGAGGTGCGCGAGAAGTTTCACACGCGATCGGGCCTGGGGGAGCGTGTGCGTGTATTTCAGAGGTGCGCGAGAACTTCCACACGCGATTGGCCTGGGCGCGTGTATTTCAGGGGCTCGCGGGTGGTTTTACAAGCAATCAGGCCTGGGGGAGCGGGGTACGTGTATTTCTGTGGCTTGCGGGTGGTTTCACACGCGATCGTGCCTGGGGGAGCAGGGTACCACTCACCGTCTGCCTTGCGTGTAGAAGAACGCGTAGCCAACACCCACCCGCTGTGAAGTGATAGCGTGTGAACCCCAATGCCTGCAAAATACACGCACCGCACCCCACGAAAAGCAACACCCGTGCGCGATACGTCACAGACGCGCATACGCGCTAAGGGCCTTTGGTCCAATGGAATCGCGCATGCGTGCTTATGCGCTAAGGGCCTTTCCTCGAATTACACGCTGACGTGCAGAATTTTCACGTGCCAAATCACTCCGTATCAAGCTGGCCACGCGTAAGCACACGGAAGACCACGCTCCTGCCCAGAAGGCCGAACTACTGCCCCCCAGAGCCCTGAGCACGCTCCCACCTGCCATCTGCTGCTACCTGACTCCCGACTGGGATTCCATCACTCCACAGCCCAGCCCCAGGACCCAGTTGCCCACCCACTCCTACCTCTGGGGTTGTCATGTCAGGCACTGCAACATCTGGCACCACTGACAACCCCCTGCCAGAGAGGCAGAGGGGCACCAGCTTCAGTGCCACCGAAGTTGGTGTCCTGGTGGAGCAAGTCCTTGGGCAGTATGATGCCCTCTTCGGAAGTTCCCGCGCCGACAAGGAAGGACGGACTCGGATCTGGACTGACATTGTGACTGCCATCAACGCGGAGGGGGTGGCAGTCCGCGACTTCCAACATGTCAAGAAGCGCTGGGAGGACTTCAGGTCCAGGACCCTGAACAAGGCCCGGCGCCTCTTGAAGGCAGCGGATGCCAAGGGGCGCTGGGCCACTTGTCAGAAGATCAGATGAGGGTCCTGGAACGCATATCCCCAGCGCTCCACGTCCAGGTCCTTGAGAGGCAGACCCGTCTGGAGTCAAGCGGTAAGTGTACATCCATCCTGATTGTGAGCTGTGCGTGTGGTGATGTTTCAGTAGTGTGCAGGTTGCACATCTGTTTGTATGGGGTCGAGTATGGGTGGGGGTGTACAGGGCCGTGGGGCTAACACATGCGAGGGCTGTAATGTGTGAGACATGGATGGTGCTTGTGTGTGTAGGCTTGCATGCCAGATGCAGTTGTGTGGGCACACATGTTTGGATGAATGTGTATGTAAGTAGACATGTCCGTGATGTCACACGTGTATGTTGTTTTCAGCTGCATGTATCAGCACTGTGTACATGTGCATTTGTGTGTATTTGACAAGGGTGCAACAGTGATGCAACATGGATGTATGTGACAGCGGGATGTGGAAGCCTGATTGGCAGATGTGACATGGATGCCCATCTGTACACTGCGACACTTGGCAGAGGTGTACACATGCATGCAAGTGTGGTGGTGTGTGTACATGTGTGGTGCACTTCCTGTGTTGCATGTGATGTCTGGCTCAGCTTTGCCTGCTCATGCTGTTGTATGGGTATGGATGGGGCTGGCAGTTGCGATATGGCTGTGGTATGGCTCATGTGTGCGAGTTGAAATGACATGTGTGTTGGGGATTGTGATGGCATGTCTGAGGTTTGCCAATGCCACTCATGTACAACTGTCATGTGTGTATCTGTCCGTTGTATTTCTCCCTGACTGCAGCGTCAACTGATGAAGAGGGCGGAGAAGGTGCTGTGGAGCACAGCGGCGGGGATCCCACCGCCAGCCAGAGACGCAAGGCCCGGCTCCCCTCCCATGTTGCCATCTCGTCGGGGAGTGAGGAGTGAGGAGTCAGGTGCCGTGTCCCAGGCCGCAGCTGCCGGGGGGAGGTCCAAGAGGCAGAGGTTGGAGTTGGATTCCTCGGCAGCAGAAGTGGCAGCTGGGACCCCACAGGGCCCAACGGGGGAAGATGGCACGGAGTCATACAGGTTGGTGGGGGGTTTGGTGGAGGAGGAGGCCGTGCAAGCAACAGAGACGAGGTCTGGAGGTGGGGATCCCACTGGTGCTAGTGGTGCAGTGCAGGACCAGGGACAGGAGGCAGCACAGGCCGCCGCGGAGGTTACTGTGTACAATCCTGTCCCTGATCCTATCCCTGCATCATCTTGCACCAGCAGGGATGCCTACGTGCAGACCCGTTTTCAGGCAGGGGATGAGCAAACGACAACTGGCCTTCCTCTGCCTGCGGACGTGGCTATCCAGGTCTGGGTTGAGCCTGTCCTGACTGGTGTGGCGTTGCGTCAACAGGCCATGCGAGGTGACCTGCAGTCTTTTCATGAGGAGACTGCACGTCATCTCGAATGGCTCGTTGACCACGTCAGCCTGCTGGGACAGGTCACCCAGGCCGGATTCCTCCGTTTGATGGGGCTTGCTACGACCCCCTCCTCAACTGAACCCCCTACGCGCCAGTCGTCCTCCGTGCCATCTTCCCACCCATCAGTCACCTAGGTGCCCTGTGGAGCTGCCTCTGACGGTGCGGCCAGGCTGGTGGAGGAGGCATCCCTGCCACAGTCGGGAGTCGGACGTCCAGCAGGGGTGGCCACATCAACGACTGCACCCCAGCCGGCGGAGGATGTGCAGGCAGCAGGAGGCAGTGCACGGGCAGAGGCACAGCATCAGCAGCAACGTGGTGGGAGCCATGAAGGCTCTGGGCCTTCAACATCGGAGGGGCAGGCATCGGCCGGAGGGCAGGAGGACCCAGGACAGAGAGTGTCTTCTGTGTGGCAGCGGTTGGGCCACGCCATAGATTCGGAGCGGCAGCGGGCGGAAGAGGCACGGCTCACAATGGTCAGGGCGGAGAACTCCATGCGGAGGGCCCTGAGGCGGGCCGAGTGCCTCGGGGCAATCCGCAGGGGGTTGGAGGTGGACACATCGACAGCCCTGCGGACCCTCAGGGTCATGGAGGAGGACCGCCTCCGGGGCATTGAGCAGGAGTTCGATGATGCCCTGGCCCGGGACATCCAAAAGTGAGCCGTCAGACTAGCCCGCTGCCCTTGTACATAGTTATGTAGGTAGTGTTAGGTTTCCTTTGTTTTTTGATTTATTTTGGACCTTTTGGACATTGGCCACATTTTTGTATATAGTTTATTTTATTAGTTAGTGTTGTTAGATAGGTTTCATTTCTTTTGTTGGGATAATGGACCCTGGCCTGTTCGTCTGTACATAGTTCACTGTTGGATTTTATTTTTCTTTCACAATTTACCCATGGAGCAATGGCTTTCAATTATTATTTCCCATTGGATTTGCTTTTGTGGACAGTGACTTTGGATTAAGATTTTTGCTTTTGCTTTTTTTCACGGACATGCTTCTTTTCATTTTTGTACATTTCCATTTCTGTTTCTTTATTTTTGATTCTATTCATGTTTCCTTTAATGCATATTTTTTTATCGAACTTCAATGTGTAGTATCATCTCATTGGTTTCATGCATATCATGATATGGGTTTTGAGATTCACTGACACCCATTGGGTGTATGTGAGGGACATGTGTTTGTTTCGAAACTTGCAATTGGTGTTCTGTCATGTAATGGCCATTTCTGAGTGGGTGGATGCAATACTCGGGTGGGTGTTTTGCATTTGGAGGCTGGCCATAGGGACCAGGGATCTAGATTGTGATGACATGTTGGCTGGGGAACATGAGTTGGGGCCTGCTGGCAGGTGCCCCACAGTGCTGGGGGTTGGGGGTGGTGGGAGACATGGGTGGGGGCCTGGTGGAGGGTGCCCCTGCACTGCTGGGGGGTGGGGGTGGTGGGAGACATGGGTGGGGGCCTGGTGGAGGGTGCCCCTGCACTGCTGGGGGGTGGGGGTGGTGGGAGACATGGGTGGGGGCCTGGTGGAGGGTGCCCCTGCACTGCTGGGGGGTGGGGGTGGTGGGGACATAAGTTGGACATGGGCGGGGGCCTGCTGGCAGGTGCCCCACAGTGCTGGGGGGTGGGGGTTGTGGGGACATGAGTGGGACATGAGTGGGGGCCTGCTGGCAGGTGCCCCGCAATGCTGGGGGTGGGGGTGCAAGGGGACATGAGTTGGTGATCATTAGTGCAAGGAGACATGTGCCTTTGCTGGGGGGCATGCCCATGTTGGGTGGGCTGCCTGCGGGACATGACCAGGGATGCAGGGTAGTCCCCTGTGGTGTGGGCTGCCTGCAGGGGCCGTGGAGGGTGTACAGGGAACACCTGGGAGGACCCACACTGCCAAATCACATGTAGGACTCCCCGGCACCCCTGAAAAACATGTACCCTTCTGAAATCGCGTGTAAAACTTTCTGCGCACCCCTGGAATACACGCACACGCTCCCCCAGGCCAGATTGCGTGTGGAACTTCACGCGCACCCCTGAAATACACGCACACGCTCCCCTAGGCCAGATCGCGTGTAAAACTTTGCGCGCACCCCTGAAATACCCGCACGCAGCCCAATCGCGTGTGAAACTTCCCGCGCACCCCTGAAATACCCGCACGCAGCCCAATCGCGTGTGGAACTTCTCGCGCACCTCTGAAATACACGCGCCCAGGCCAATTGCGTGTGGAACTTCTCGCGCACCCCTGAAATACACGCGCCCAGGCCAATCGCACGTGGAACTTCTCGCGCACCTCTGGAATACACGCGCCCAGGCCAATCGCGTGTGGAACTTCTCGCGCACCCCTGAAATACACGCGCCCAGGCCAATCGCGTGTGGAACTTCTCGCGCACCCCTGAAATACACGCGCCCAGGCCAATCGCGTGTGAAACTTCTCGCGCACCTCTGAAATACACGCACACACTCCCCCAGGCCAGATCGCGTGTAAAACTTCACGCGCACCCCTGAAATACCCGCACGCAGCCCAATCGCGTGTGAAACTTCCCGCGCACCCCTGAAATACACGCGCCCAGGGCAATCACGTGTGAAACTTCCCGCGCACCCCTGAAATACCCGCACGCAGCCCAATCGCGTGTGGAACTTCTCACGCACCTCTGAAATACACGCGCCCAGGCCAATCGCGTGTGGAACTTCTCGCGCACCCCTGAAATACACGCGCCCAGGCCAATCGCATGTGGAACTTCTCGCGCACCTCTGGAATAGACGCGCCCAGGCCAATCGCGTGTGGAACTTCTCGCGCACCCCTGAAATACACGCGCCCAGGCCAATCGCGTGTGAAACTTCTCGCGCACCTCTGAAATACACGCACACACTCCCCCAGGCCAGATCGCGTGTAAAACTTTGCGCGCACCCCTGAAATACCCGCACGCAGCCCAATCGCGTGTGAAACTTCCCGCGCACCCCTGAAATACACGCGCCCAGGGCATTCGCGTGTGGAACTTCTCGCGCACCTCTGAAATACACGCGCCCAGGCCAATCGCGTGTGGAACTTCTCGCGCACCCCTGAAATACACGCGCCCAGGCCAATCGCGTGTGGAACTTCTCGCGCACCCCTGAAATACACACACCCAGGCCAATCGCGTGTGGAACTTCTTGCGCACCCCTGAAATACAGGCGCCCAGGCCAATCGCGTGTGAAACTTCTCGCGCACCTCTGAAATACACGCACATGCTCCCCCAGGCCAGATCGCGTGTAAAACTTTGCGCGCACCCCTGAAATACCCGCACGCAGCCCAATCGCGTGTGAAACTTCCCGCGCACCCCTGAAATACCCGCACGCAGCCCAATCGCGTGTGGAACTTCCCGCGCACCTCTGAAATACACGCGCCCAGGCCAATCGCGTGTGGAACTTCTCGCGCACCCCTGAAATACACGCACACGCTCCCCGAGGCCAGATCGCGTGTGAAACTTCTCGCGCACGCATGTTCCCGACACCCGTAATACGCGTTCCCCGCTTTGCGTTTGCTGGTCCGGTAAACTGGTACAGGGTTGGCGCAGCCCTTTGCGATCTTGATGGCTTTTCCTTTCCTTGCGCGAGGGCGTAACAGGCGCTGCTGCAGGGTCGCTGCGCCACGTCTGCTTTTGGAGGCGAGAATCCAAGAATATGCTGTGCGCGGAAATTGATTTTATCGCGCGCGGCTGGTGCAGACATTCGCACGGGCACGCTGTGCGCCAGCACTTTTGGGAGGAATTACATGAATCGGCCTGTTAGTGTTTGCAGGCAAGCAACATGGAGTTCTTTTTATTGTTGATGGTTGGTGTGCTAATGCTGCACAAAGTGCTGAGTGTGTGCGAGAGCTTGTTGGCCTGAGCAGAGGATTCATACTTTAGTCTCCCTGCTTACACTGAGGATGTCTCAGGACATGGGACATGTGTTTCTTTATTTCATACAGGATTTATTTAGCGCTACGAACCCGCTGATTATTATTACCCACGGTGGTGTGGTGCTGATTTATCGACCTCGGAAAGATGAAAGGCTGAGTTTGGCCCCGCCGGGATTCGAACCACCGTTAGCAGATTCTGCACCGATGACAAAGCCAGCGCTCTACTCACTGTGCCACTTGACCGGCTTGACAAAAATAAGGAAGAGCTGCAGACAGTGTGAGTTTGGGAAAGGAACACCTGCTTTCACTCCCAAGTAGGCAACGAAAGCCAAAACAATTGAGATGGGGGGGGGGGGGTGGTCGTCCCAAACTCCACTCTGGTATCTCTACGCATGCGCAGTGCCCCGCTTCAACGCTGTAATAAATTACAAGTTGACTTTCGTCTTGGTTCATTAGCTCTTTTTTATTTTTTTTCACCATTAGCGCAAACTCGTCCCATACAGCCTTTGGGTACCTTTACAAAGACTGTAAGTTGCCTTACATGATTATTGCATCCCCCGCGGCCGCAATAATAATGTAAGGCAAAAGTGGGCAGTGGGACCGTTCACAAGCAGTGGACAATTGGGACACTTATGCTTAGACCGTAGCAATGCTGACCGAAATTAAAACTGTTAGTTAGTGGGATGGCCTGAAGCCTACTTTAGATGCTAACATTCCCTCGGCCCACATTCTGCTAGGCAGCTGCAGCTTTCCACTGTCAGCAACGCCTCCCACATCTAAAGACTAAACAAAGCAATCCTGGGCAACACAGCACTGCTAACTAAGGACATTTCTTATCAAGACAGCAGCCACCTGGTCCCCACTTCAGTGTATGACTTACATACTGCATACGTTCTGTCCCATGTAGGGGTGCCATAGGCCAATAATGCTTGCATGAACAGGCTCATTATGGGACTCCCCCGTAAGAGTAAACAGAGATTAGCACCAGAAGTCTCTCTAACCTTGTTCCCGTGGGCTTCACGCCATGCAGTAGCTTCAATTACCCAAGGGCTCGAGGCTGCATGGCGCCACCAACACCCACACGCTACCTTCAAACCTTTGTAGTGATCATTATGTAAGGTGATCGAAAAAAAGCCTTGAACTTCAGGCAAAATCTTGCCTTCAAGGGAATGTTTCATAATGGTAGGGTCATGGGTAGAAAGGTGATAGATTTGCGAGTGGTTATCTACTGCCAGCACGCGCAAGTACTGCGGATCACGGACGCAATAGCGCTGCCAGCTAAAGGAAGGTCCATAGTGGGAGCCGGCCTTGCTAGACCCTGGGATTCCACTGCCCAGGCGAAGGCAGGGAAACAATACAAGGGGAGCTGAGGAACTGGCTATTCAGGGGACTTTCTAGGGGGAGTAAACAGAAACAGACATTAACATCAGCGCCCGGTGCTACCTTGATTCTGTGTGTTTACCGCCGTGCAGTAGCTTCACTTACCCAGGCAGGGGCTAGAGACCACGCTGCCCTGCTGCCACCCACCAGCTCCCTCCAAACCCTCCCAATTATTAGTATTTGAGGTGACAGGAAAAGAACTGGCACCTCCAGGGAAAATCCGGCCCTTCAAGCGACGCCTTATTAATGATAAAGTCAAGGATAGGAAAGGGCAAGAATTATGAGTGGGCATCAGCCACCAGGATGTGCAAGGACTGCAGGGTTCAGAAGCAAGAAAACAGGAAGTGCGTAGCGGGAGCTGCGCCGACAGAGGCTTGGATTGGACTCTGGAGCAGCAGAAAAAGTGTGAGTCAAGAAGGAGCGTGGATAGAGCATGATGGGGATGCATAGCGAAATGGGATTTGGGTAAGCAGAGGAGTCAAAATCCCCATACAGTATGCCCACATATTAATCCTTAATGCATCCACAGCCACACTTATACTGTGCACTGTGACTGACCGTCCACACCCATGGCGTTGCGTCATCCGGCGACCTTACATTATTATTGCGGGAATTTGTGGGCGCCGCGGCAGCCGCTATAATAATATAAAGCAATTTAGCCTTAGGCTGCAAGGGCCTTACCTTAGGCTGCCTAAGGCTAAATTGCCTTACATTATTATTGCGCCCACCGCGGTGCCGCCGGCTGTGGCCGCAATAATAATGTAAGGTAAGCGGCTGCGGCAGCCTTGGTCGCTTACCGTTATTGCGGGCGGCCGCACTGGCTATGGGATCATCATCATTCACATAGCCACTCGCATTGACTCGCGGGCCTGCGGCCTGCCAGCTCGGGCCAAATCCTGCCCTGTGGTGGGCTGTGGCCGCGGACACACGAGAAGCAGCACGTACGCCACACCAGCCGCATTCAAAGTTGGGGGGGAGGAGGGGAGCTTGAGTACGGTGGTACTACCTTACATTATTATGGCGCCGCCCGCCGCCGTGGATGTCACAACTCACATATTCATTTCACGGTGGCAGGCAGACGCAATAATAATGTAAGCCTAGGCCCTAGCTGAATCCGGACAGAAAGAGTACTTACCGCGTTGTTGAACAAGTAGCCTGCCCCTGAGGAACTTAAGCTGCCTGCAACTAGACAGCACATGGATGTTGGAACCACACGAGCAGGGCAGGCTTTCACGAGTCACTCTCGCCATGCCTCAACAAGTCAAGTGTGCTTGTGAAGTGAAGGTGGCCTGCCTCTGCAACGACACGTGACTCACCCACCCTCCCCACACATATCATCATGTCATTTCACTGGCTGGAGTCGAACAACCAATGAAAACTGTACATTCTGTGTTATTATACAGAATGTATCAAATACTGCATAGTAACAACAGAATGTTGGTTTTCATTGGCTGTTGTTGTTGTGTTGTAGGCCCAGCCAGCCAGCCATGGCCTGCAACTGCAAGGAGAGTAGCAGAGCAGACTCAGAATGATTTATGATCAAGGAAACTAATCAAAGTTGGAACAAACAAAGGAATTACTCGTGCGTCTGATGTTCAGGTCCCCAAAAAAGAGTGCCGGTGTTGCCCACCGTCAAACTCTGGCACAAATTAAGCACTACAAGTATCCATCACAAAACTGGTCCAACACAGGTTCAAATAGGTTGAGAAACAAAGTTTGCGTGTGTCTCTCTACACATGAAATGCTTAAAAGAGTTTTAAAGAAAACTGGAGTACTGGACCAAGATAGATCAAGAAACACTCCTATTCCTTGAGGTTCGGAGATCTATATCTTGTTTTTGCTCCATTCCTCAGAGTTAGTACATGGTCCCTCCTTGTGGTTTTTAGGAAAAATTGGCCAAAGAGTAAATTGTTCTTCAGACTCGCTGGATGGAAGCTCGAGAAGGTTAACAAAGAGTTCCTATCTGTTGGTTTATTGAATACAAGTGTTGTTATCGTATTATTTCGTACTTCAAGTTGGAGATCTAGCAAGTGTATCTGTGATGTACTATGAGTTTCGGTGAAGGTCAGGTGACTATTCTGTTCATTCAACCAGACCATGAAATCTGTCAATTCTAGTTCTGTTCCCTTGAAGATCACAAGTACATTGTTGATGTATTGTGTCCAGAGTTCTATTTGGAGTTTCCAGGGATTTGTGTCAGAATAGATGGTTTCTTCTTCGAAAGCAGCTACATATAAATTAGTCAAACTGGACGCAAAAGTCGCGCCCATGGCGGTACCTGATGTTTGCTCAAAATACGTTTGCTCATACAAAAAAGAATTGTTGGTCAAGGCTATCTCCGCCAGCTGCATGATTAGATTAACTGGGGTTTCTAATGGTGGATCCAAATTTCTATAGGTCTTTTCTACTACTTGAAGGGTGGCCATCTGAGGAATTAGTCTGTACAGCGATTCAATGTCCAAGGTTAGTAGTAGATGGATTTCTGGGTTGAAGACCCGGTCTTTCAAAAGTAGGAGTGCCACAGTCGTGTCTTTTAGATCAGATTTTACATACTCTTGGTTTTAAAAAGTAGTCTATGAATTCCGAAAGGGGTTCCAAGATGGATCCTATACCTGATACGATTGGTCTTCCCGGGATTGGTGTTCTCCCTTTATGAACTTTGGGCAATGCATAAATAGCCTATTGGTCTAGCATTTTCTAACATAGATTCTCTCTGTCTTCCCCTCCTTTACCCCATTTCCCGCTCTCTTCTCTGTACAGGGTGGGCCTCCTATTGACAACCCAGGTTAAGCTCAATCTAAAAGGAATTAGATCACACACCAACAAGTGTTGATCTACATTAGCCATGATTAAAGTGGTACAAATATTTCTTTTCCATTGAAACCGGTAGGCTTTTTCTTGTGCCCTGACATTTGAGAACGGACTAGTGATGTCCACAAGCCAGGTCACAAATTGATCCCTGTCCTAAAATCCACAAGGAGGGACCATGTACTAACTATGAGGAACGGAGCAAAAACAAGATATAGATCTCCGAACTGTCACAACCCTCGCCCAATACCCCCTCTGGCAAACCCATTGGACAGGTGGAGTCAGGACTCGGGCCTCTGGAGCCTGGCATCCTCTTCAAAAGCCCTCATGGCGCCAGTCCTGGCGCCTATGGCGCCAGGCTCATACACCATGAAAAACAATGTGCTTGGGAACTACTTTATTGTATTGTCAGCCAACATGGAGGCATCCACATAACTTGGTTCCTAAGAACCAAGCTATGCGGTCTAGTGTTTTGGGTGTGGTAGCCTAGGGACTACATTACCTGGACTATTTTGTTGGGGCTATTTAAACCACACCCGAGCAAGACAACACGCTTTGCGTTACTTTGCAGCTTGCAACGTGACGCTCACCGTGTCCAGCTATTCCCTCGAACCTCAGAGAAGCAGAACCTGCAAGGAGACAAAAGGAACATCATTAGCAGCAGCATCTTACCTGCAGTCTTCATCTTTAAACACTTGCAGCTACTGAGAACAGCTTCCTCGAATCTGCACGCCTCCCGGACAGAACGACCTGAAAGAGGAAGATAGAGGCAACATTAAAGAAAGCAGTAGAGACATTTACAAATTAGGAACTGCTCAAAAGGCTTACCTGGCTGGTGGCCTCTTGGCTGGCACCACTCCGGACATTCCACTCGCGCTGAAGAACACCGCAACCTACAAGGAAGGAAAACACAGGTTAGCAAAGGCAAGACTTCGCAGCGCTGCGCATACCGCTTACTTACTGCATCATAGCGCTCTTAATGCGCCATCATTTACCAGCAGGGCTCAACCAAGCCAGTTCGCCGCACTGAAGCTCCGCATACCTAAGGGAGAAAAAAGAGACATTTTAAACAAAGAAAGGCATGCAGGATAGCAACAAAACTAAAGAACAGCAATAAGACCTACCTGAACAATATCAAACGGGCCAGCATCAGTGAAGTAACTGGAACACACTCGCCCATGAAAGACAACTCGCCCCTGCAAAGAAGGCAGGACGGAGAGCACGCCTAATTCTACCACAAGGTGGGGAGAGGGCGCCAGAGGGACTGCAATCATATGGGGGTGGAGGGAGGATACTTACCCCAGTGGGTCAGTCTTGAACACAGTCCTCCTGTATTTTCAGGCAGAACGTTCCCCGCAGACCACATCAGGGCAAAGCTGAGAAGCATACCAGCGAGTAACCCGACTGGGTGGCGTCCCTGTGGATACCAGGTGAGCGTAACACGAACCTCAAGGAATAGGAGTGTTTCTTGATCTATCTTGGTCCAGTACTCCAGTTTTCTTTAAAACTCGTTTAAGTATTTCGTGTGTAGAGAGACACACGCAAACTTTGTTCCTCGACCTATTTGTTCAAGCCGAGAAACATTCCTTTTAAATTAGTTGCATTCCACGAAAACCGAATAAAGCTGATGTTTACTTGGAAAACAACACATAAAAACCTTTGTGTAAAGAATATTTGTGGAAAAGGACAACAGGAATACTTTAATAAGAATTGATTTCTGAAGAAAAGCAATATTCTAATAGAAGTTACTTGAATTAAGTTGTGGTATAATGATTATTAAGGGACAATTCCAGTATTAGATCCCTTAACTTGGTTCTTTTTTGTGGATACCAACACAGGTTCAACCAGTGCAGCCTTCTCTCATACAAACAAGCCAGCAGGCAGCAGATGCACACGCTTGCAATCAGCGTGCCTCAACAGCACAGGCATAACACAGTCAACTCGAGTAAAAGCTTAATTGCAACAGAATAGAGACATCGAAGGCAGCAGGCAGCAGAAGTGAAAGCTTCAATTCAACATTATAGGACAGTACAGGCAGCGGGAGGGCAGGCTTTTCAAGTGCAACATGTCCATTAGGATAAACATTAGTACAAGCTTCCCCTTCCACAGAGCATGCCTACTGTGCTGCACAGGAAGCAGCAGTACAAGCTTTCCTCTGATGTAACCGGTACAGCATAGAAGTATTAATCCCACAACAGGTCCAACACAAGTTCCAACAGTGCAAACCTCTCTCTCTCTGTACGCGTCTCCCCGCAGAACAGGTGCATCAACTGCAACATGAAGACCCCCACCCACTACCACAGAAAACCTGGAAGGGAGCGGAGGAGTGGAAGCGGATAAAAAACAAGGCAGGTGTGAATGACATCATTCATAAGCACCCATTCCTATGATTGTGGTGACTATTAATGGCTTTTCACAAGAAAGGTCAGCAGCCATGTTTGTTCCTTGATATAATATGTGGCAGAGCCACACAGTGCTGTGATTGGTTGGTACAGCGCAGCGGCAATGGCCATAAATCTGTGCAATCAGGAACGTTGCAAGACCTCAGAAGGGGATTTTCCGTTAGAGTGTGGGAAAGGCATAAGCATGTGATAAGGAGCCATATGAGAACGTAGATGTGAGGTCTAATCATGTGTTCCACCAAGGGCGGGTTTGCTGGTTGTTGAGGAAATGGAGGGATGGACATGTGACAAACATCAACCGAGCAGTGTGAGCTTGAGATTGGTTGCTGGTCGCATATCAACATTTTCAAGGAAAAGAATGTCAGAAGTGTATTACCTAATATGAAACACCCTATATGGTGCCATTTTGTGGAAACCTCTAAAAGGTGTGCGCTAGAATGAGTGCAGGATTCACCTTTTTTCCTTGCACTCAAATAAAGCAGACTCTATACCTAGTGCATCCTGCTTTTGAATCTGGAGTAATTGTGCCTCCACACAGGGCTATCACAGGTTAATCTAGGGCCTGTATCATGTTGATGTATCCACTACCCCTCATCTGTTTTGATACCAGGTATCTGTCGCCCTCTCCCATCGTTTCTCCGACACTTATTCTCCACGAAATATGGCCCACCGCCTCTACGTTCTTCTGCCAAAACTTCCACCCCTTCCTCAGTTTTCTTCAAACACAATAAGAACCCATTTTTTGTGTACCTCTGTGCTCTTTCAGAAGAATGAAAATCTGGGACAGTTCTGGAAAAATTCAAGCACATGCATGCAGGCTGTTCACAGAGCCCCATAGACCTCTGTACATGTATGTTCCTAGTCCTTTAAGATGTACTTTATTGGCAGTAGTAATTACTCAACGTTAACATGTAACAGAAGTTGCAACTTGCCAGAGAATATGATCGCTCCCACACTTGCTTCATCACTGATTTAGATGTCTGCTGCAACAGGTGACTGGTCTGTCAGATCTATTAGCAACCTGGAAAGGGTGCGCTGGCCAATCAGGATTCTCGGAACATAGGCAGATTCTTCAGTGTTTAGTAAAAAATTAAAAAATATACATACATAATGGTTTGGCGCAGTGCCGTAGTCTGCCACCTCCATTTTCTTTGTTGATGACGTGAAGGTCATCAACATAGAAAACGGACTTGGAAACTATAATGCTGCACAGCACCACAAGGTAAATTCCTTCTTTAAAAAAAAAATTAAATACCATTAGCACCCACGCAGGAAACTACACGGTTGCCAATAGCCAAAATGACGATGAACCCGGGCCGTAATGGGTGGTAAGGTCCCAGGGCCCTTGTGCCGTTACCACCTGGTACAGCCTGGGTTCCTAGCCACTATGGCCATATTCATGGGCTCATACCACTGTCTGGAGGGCGGTCCTTGGTTGCCTTTGATGTGAAAGTTAAACATTTCTTTCACTAATTATTGTTATATATTGGCAGGATGAACAAATAACATTTTAGTAATAAATGAACTGTGTGAAAAAAACTCAGTAATTACTTCCAGAATGAGGGATGCTGAGGAAACGGGCTAAGACCTTATTGTGACAACTCAACCCAGTAGTAGTTTATCATACATTTTTGTCATCATTTTGGGGATGGGTTCAGGCCAACACCCCCCGCCCCCCAAGTCCACGGTAAGAGCCACCATTGAGAGCCATAGCAAAATAAGGTGTTTATCCATCTTTTTGCTTCATGCCTTTAAACATGGTTACACATCATTTTTGTAGAAGATAGGTCAACATCTTCTTTGCGATTTAATTTAAGTACATACTTGGGCTGTGCTTGAAGCAGTGTCATGGTGGAACTTTGGTGGATTCACTGTGCAATTGTGCTTGCAGTCTTTCCACACTGTTGACTTTTCATATCCTGAGCCCGCCTTCAGAATAACATTCCGGCATAGAATGTGCGGTGTGCGCTGTGTGTTGCAGCGTTGCCGTGGTGTAACTTTGGTGGATTCACTGTGCAATTGTGCCTGCAGTCTTTCTACACTGTTGACTTTTCATCTCCTGAGCCCGCCTTCAAAATACCATTCCGCAGCAGAGCGCGCTGTGTGCTCTGTGTGTTGCAGCGGTGTTGTGGTGGAACTTTGGTGGATTCACTGTGCAATTGTGTCTGCAGTCTTTCTACACTGTTAGCTTTTCATCTCCTGAGCCCGCCTTCAAAATACTATTCTGGCGCAGAGCGCAAAGTGTGCGCTGTATGTTGCAGCGGTGTTGCGGTGGAACTATGGTGGATCCACAGTGCAGTTGTGCCTGCAGACTTTCTACACTGTTGACTTTTCATCTCCTGAGCACACCTCCAAAAAACCATCTCAGCGCGGAGCTTGTGGTGTGCTCTGTGTGTTGCATTGTTACAGGGGGACAGTGGGACAGCAGTAAGCCGACTATGTGGAGCGAAACATGAGGCTAACTAACTAACTATTTCCTGCAACTGGAATTAAGCTTGTAACATGAGCTCTGATTTGAGTCTCAGGCTGGAGGGAGAAACACAGGTAGGTAACTGTGGGTGTAGCCTTTTGAAAATCACTGTGAAAAGTGGAACATCTCTCTACCGTTGTGTGTGTAGAGCTGCTCATAAAACTTTGCTCTTCCTTCATCATAGCCTCAAAATGGACTTGAGAAGTGGGGCTAAACTTACGCTAGTGCATCATCCATTTGAAATAGATGCCTCTGCCGCGTTGTCACTTGCAATAAACCTACCTCTCCCAGAATCTCCTAAGGACATCATATCGGATCATCCGACTGTTCAACCCCAACCAGAGAGAAGGTTGCAAGTGGCTGGGGGGCAGTTGGAGCCCAGTCTCTAATCAAGATGAAGGTGTCCAATACAATAAAATCCTATTTGCAGCATTGGAAAAAAACAATATACCTTCCCCCGAATATCCGTCGATATCTGGGGTAACGAGGGAATCCCTGAATGTTGCCATTGTTGGGTCAACAGAAAGAACCCATTAAAATAATACATCCCTCAGAGATAGAAGAGAGGGAAGTAGAAGAGCAGGAAACGGATAAAAAAATATTTCTAAACACCCCCCCCCCCATCTTTTCAGAAGCTCCTGAGATGGATACGGATTTTGACTCTTCCATAACTTCATACAAGTCTACCCCTGCGCCGACTCAACAAAGACAGCTTTCTATGGCAATTAACACCATAGAACATCTGATAATAGAGACCGTGGATACTACCTTACTAGAACTAAACCAGGTTCTGAGTTCACTGCTGACACTATTTGAAAACCTACAGTGGGACTCTCAATCACACTCAGTTTCCCTGGACCAAATTTGGGCAAAACTACAACTTATGTCAAATTCAAAGGTTGCCGAAAGGGCTTCCAGTGGAGACCCTAAGTCAGCAGATGATAAGTCACAAGTGGTGAGAGATGACAGAGTGGTTGGTATCGACCACCAATCGATATCTCCCCAGTATGTATATGTGGACCATCTGGTAACAGCCCTACAGAGTGAACATCATCCATCTAAATGTCGAGCCAAAACAAAGGGTAACCACCAGAAGAAATCAAAAAATCTTGAACTTCCAAAAATTACTAACTTGACTAAAAAATCTTTTTTCAAGTCTGTGATGATCCCTATGGGGAAATCACAAAGAAACATTCTAGCAGAAAAACAAGATACTACTTTAACTGAAAGGGGGCAGGGAGGGATCTGACTAAAAACCCCAATAAAACAACACAGAAAAGAACACAGACAGAGCTTGATGCAGCAAATAAAGAAAGAACAAGACACCTTGACTCTGCAGTCCAAACACCCTTTCCTCTTGAAATGCAAACACAGTGTGACAATAAGGGAGACCACATGAGAGAAATCGTTAAAGTTGTTCATGGCTCAGCGGGAACCGTGTCTGGTCCTCAACGGTCTGAAAACCCAAATAACATCTTCCTATATGAAGGTTTGCAGGGTGTGGGTAGTGGTAAAATAAGGCAATACACTGTAGACGAGTTGGCGGAGCAGGCAGACACTTTCCATCTACCTCTTTTGCTCCAAGAGTCAGTCAATTGGGGCAATTTGTGCATTCTCCACAGGCCCTGAGACCACAACAGTGGAGAAAGTAGGCTGCAATCAAGTATCAGCTTCTGCTCCATCCGGGACATTCAGGGAAGGTATTTGAAGAAAGAAATAGGGAGAAGGGGGTCGACTCTGGTTATAGTTTCAGCCAACAGCAGGAAGAAAATCGAAGTTTGAATATTGAAGGGTACTTAAATCACACAAACACAAAGTTTAGAATGGCCTGTACCTCTTTTGATAAAATATGGAATGTATTGAATTCTACAAGTATTTTGAGTCTGTTTTCACATATCCCTAGTCTTTGGGCCATTTCCTTAAAAGACATTGAGGGAGTTGAATTTTCCTCAAGCGGGAGAACCAATGTAGCAATGATCACAATAGCATCAAAGGTGGTTTTTAATCTTATAAACAATGAACTCGGTTCTCTGTATAACTTGAGTTTGGCTTTTTCCCAAGTGGTTCCTCAGAGAGGCTATAAAATTAGTGATACCATGAATGAATACTGTGAGCCTCATGGAAGGAACTCAAGCTCATTCAGTTGGGGTGTGAACACAGACCACTCTGCCTCACGGATTCACAAAAGAGGACCATCCGCAAAACAGATTGAAAGAACTGTCTGTATTTGGACCCCAGAATTGGGTCATGAACTATAATATTTGAGGTATTGTCTCATAAATTAATTATCTTGTCTTGGAATAGCTGCGGTCATAGACAACTTTTTACTGACCCAAACCTGGGGAAACATTTAAGTGAATATGTGATTGTGATTATTCAGGAAATATGGTTGACAGAGGCTCCTGTTGTGGATGGGTTTGTAAACATTTTTTCAACTGCAGTCAAAGGCCAAAGGGGGAGACCATTGGGCCGTCTGGTAACCCTGATAAAGGAGAGCTTTGAGGTAGCAGTTGATTATCAAGTCATCGTAAATAGGAGCTTGCTAGAAATCCAGCTAACAATTGAGATCGAAGGTAGAAAACGGAAGCTGTTGCTACTGAACACATAGTGGCACAGTGCCCTCTCACATATAGAGATGGCTCTTGAAGAGATTTTGGTGCTCATCTCCAATTGGGTGGCTAGGTGGACTGAGGTGGACTGAGGGCCTAGTTATCCTTGGTGGAGAGCTAAATTCCTTCTGCTGCCAAGACTCTAGCTTTCCCACTGGATCAAAAGGTAGGAAATGAAAAGCGATGGTTGGAAACTTTGGACCCTTTGGGTCTTTCAATGTTGAATGGATCTGTTAGTGGGGACATACCAAGTCAAACCACTTGGTCTAGAGGCTCCAGCAAGTCTATTTTGGACTATATCTTTGTGGGTCAGGGTTTGTGTAACGTCTGATCTTGTTTAAAAGTGCTCCCTTCTGAATGGAGTGACCACAATATGATTACCGCAGAGTTTAATCTTCCCCTTAGAAAGAGGTGGAGGCCCTCACATCCCTGCAATACTTGTAAACCAAGGGTTAAATAGACTATCATGGAACCATCATAATGCCTCCTTGGTTGATAACAGGGCAGGGGGACATTTTGGCTTCCACCTCTCTAGATTGGAAAATGGAAACATTTAATACCAGGGGCTTTGATTCCTTCCTGGGAGCTATTCTTGATGGGGCTGAAAGTAAATCGAGACTTCCCATGATGAAACATCTCCATCAGTTTGACCATATTCTTTGGGGTAAAAAGAGGGAGCTGAGAGAGAAAATAAAAGGAATAAAGAGTAATGATGAATACGATTTACCATCTCAGGTGATGGAGATTGAAAGGGCAAAGCAGTCCTATCGTACCTGGTGTAGATGGTACAAGGGACAACTTCTTCAAAATGATGCAGAATGTATGATGGCTTCCTTCTGTAGAACTACCACCACTACATTCTGGTGTCTTATAAATCCTCTGGGAAGAAGTGAGGCCGATGTCGAGTTAAATCCCATAGGTGAACACCAGTGGGTCACCTATTAGGAGGCCAAATTTAGGCAGAGCTCAGTGTTTGCTGTCCCCCTACACTTCCGGAAATTAATCTAGATGAGAGGACCTTGACAATAGAGTTTGAAGAAGTGTTGAGTATCATAAAAGCTATAAGCACCTCTAGTGCACCAGGGCCGAATAGTCTGTCCAACTTGTTATTTAAGGATGATCTGTTCTCTTGGTCAACGATACTGACCCTTTATATTCGTCAGATTTAAAAAAACAAATCTTTCCTGTGAGTTGGCAAACAGCTTTTTTGATTCCGATTTTCAGGCGAGGGGATCAAAATAACCATTGTAACTTCAGACCAGTATTTGTCCTTTACGCAGATAGTAAAGTCTTAACGTCCCTTCTATTGAAACATCTGGAGGCCTGGTCCTAGAAACAGGGCATATTAAAAATGGCAAACCGGTCTGATGTGGATTTCATATGCAGACAACCTTTTGTTGTTCAATTTAACTACACACGGTTTACAGAAGTTGATAGACGCTTTTAATATCTATGGGAAGTGCAATGATCTGGTTATCAATAGCTCCAAATCAAAGATTATTGTATCATCAAGGATAAGAAAGAAGGTGACAGGTTCCTGGTGGGTAGATGGCCACAAGTTAGAGATGGTGGATTCACTGGTTTACCTGGGATTTTACGTAATGCCCAAACCTACCAAGGTAAAACGGAGAGAAAATCTCGTCCAGAGAACTGCAGACCTGTTGAATCAATTAAAAAAGGTTGACGGGAAATTCAGGAAATTCTCAATCTTTCCAGCATTACAATTCTACAAAGGGTAAATAATACCAAAAATACTTTATGGTATCAAAATCCAGGAATTTTCCATCCTGAATTTTCTCTCCAAGATATAAGTATTACTGTGGAGGAAGTTACTCAGGGTATCTGACTCCCTGCCCAGAGTATTGCTGAGGTATGAACTGGGTATCCAATCTCTTCGATCAATGGGAATGTGGGACCTATATCAAAACATTTTAAAAGCCAAAGTGGGAACACTCTATGATGATGTGAGGTTGTCTCTGGTAACTATATCACTTGGTGAGCACTTGAAATATCCCTTTATATACGTAAAAGAATGTGAGGATCTTTTATTGGAAATTGGATCCAGTGAAGAGGAGCTAACATTTTACCCCAATATACCATAAATCACCTGAGGATAAGAGATTGGAATGAACAACTGAATTATCACACAACTATCCATCCCTGCTACACCTAAGCCATGAGCATAAGAAGCAAGGGGTGGTAGGTCCGTTTCTTTACCATATACCCCAGAATAGAGGCCAGAACAGATTTCCTTAGGTTTTGGTGGAATCTGTTTGCGAATAAAGAGATTCTCTTTACGTATAACATGATTGAGCAATCAGATTTGAAATACAGATTTTGTGGTGATGAAAACACTGAAACCATTAGACATATTGGAGTGTTCTTCTTTGCAATAATTGCGTAAAAGATATTTAAGCAAGTGCTTGGGTTCAGTTGACATGGTACATGGGGAAGCCCTCTGGAAGAGATATTTGGGCGGTTTGATCACTTCTGACTTGACAGCCGTAGTAGGTTTTCTAAGGTCGACAGGGATGAGTTAAATTTGTGATTCATTTACACATGTGTTTTTAGAACCTTTTCAAACAATTGTATGTAGATTTTGTATTTTAAGTTATGTGAGATATTGATGATGGATGTTTTGTATGGTTAAAGACTGCTTGTCAGCTGTACAACTAATACAAAAAAGAAAAAAAATAATCCTTAGTTTGTTCCAGGATCTAACAGTTGGAAGTTGACACTGCTTCATGTGCTCTGATTCTCTGGTGATGATCAGTGGGGTGGCTCGCAGTCAGCTGCTGCATGCTTTGTTTGTGTTTTGGGCTACCTTTGAGTGCCACAGGATCTCATGGGACCACCGAATCGTGTAGAGGTTCTACCAGTTTTAATGTTCAGAGTGACAAGAAGTGAAGGAGAAATGTGGCATCGGAATGATTACCCACATTGAAAGGTTGTTGGACATTGTCTCTTAGAAATATAATTGAAATCATGTGCGGGCACCAAGAAGAGATTTTCATCATTTTGTGGTTATGTGTTATATTTTTAGGTAATTATCATTCAAAATGTTCGATTTAAATCAAGAGCCATATTTTCTATGTCCATTACCTTCAGACTTCCTTTTTTACAAGAGAGATGCTTTGAAAAGTAATGAAAGGAAACATGACACGGTGCAGCTAAATCTGCAGAATATCTGATGATAAAAAAAGGCAGTGGCAGGGCGGCGTAGCCCATCACTCACGTCAAGTGCCCGAGCAAAGCCAAGCTCCCTTTATATGCAGGCCAGGGTCCGCCGCCCCCTGCGGGTTATTATCGTGATTAGCAGTCGCAATGTATTTACCGGCGGAATGCTGAAAGGAGTTTTCTGTGTTGGTGTCATCAAAGAGGGACTTTAGGAGACTGGTGCAGCTTCCTCAGAAGCTTGGATAAGTGATCATTTTCATTTTTAAAATTCCAAAAAAGCCTCTCGCACTCACTGGTGTAGATTGCAGGAGCTAGAGGCAGTCGTAGTGAGAAAGGGCCAAAGTTGGTGAGGTGCGGATGACATGCAGAGAGTGGTAGAGCCAGGGTTGGATGGCAAGGGGGCGAAGTGCTTCTCAGGGGGCCCCGCACCCGTCGGGTCAGCGGGGTCGGGTCACTACCCTTTCCTTACTTTTTTCGGGTTAACTATTAACTTTTGATATGGACGCTCATGCCTGCCCTGTTAAATAATATATGGAAAAGTCTCGTGGAGCTGGGGCAGAGCCATGTGCATTGCAATGGCGTTTAGTTAAACAGGAGGCTGACGCTTCTGCATAATGCATTTTACAGCACATTTTGTAGCAGGAATAGAACAAAGCCATATCATTTACAGGAATGTCTTAACATTAGACATCTCAGCAACAGTCACCTAATCTGCTGAGTTGTCTTTTCAGCATTCTGGTATAGGATCCCCTGCTACTCATGCACCTGCAATGCAGATTTGGTCTGCCCACACCCGCTACAAACAAAGGTCAGGTGGTCCATTGATGAGGCTCCTTTCCAATTTTGAATTGAGCAACAGTTGCTAATTTTGCAAGATGCATGTTAGCACGTCTGCAAACCTGAACCCAACAGGAGAGGAGAAAGAAACCCTGTCACAACCAGTGATTTAGATGAGCATGGCAAGGAGAACAGGTGCACTGACCTATTCCCTCTGCTGCAGGCAGGGCAAAAGTAGTCATTTTGTCACAAAGCATGCTGGATGTATTTTACCATACTCACCCTTGAAAATAATTGAGTTCATAAATCAGATAGCCTCTCATTGTTAACCCTGCTGGGATTAAAATCTTCCCAGAGCAACATGAGCCGGGCCCTACTATCGGCGATTAATTTACTGAGTCTATCCATCAAGAATGCAAAGAGGGAAACACATCTGATATGTTTGAAAGTTGCACCCGCCTTCTCCAAGTGCCTGCAAACCAGAACAGCTCACAGAAACAGGTTTATTTAGACATGTTAATAGAATGACATTTGATACTAATAAATACAAAGTCAAATTAAATGCATTCCTTGCGGGCAAACAAAGACAGATGCATGGGCAATTTGCAAATGTTTAGCTAGAAATGTTGAGCAAATGTAAGGGACATTTGCTTAGGTACATTTTTACTTTTTCTTGGCATTTTGACACTAAGCGGCGGTTCTCAACTCTTCCACAACGTCTTAAAGTGGCTGTAATTTCGGTGAATGGGGGTGCTCTATCAATTTGGCTATGGAACTCACTCCCTACACCATTGCAGCACCAGTGAACAGTGCATATTTTGTGCCGTGTTGTTGAAAAATCAAATGTTGCTAGCGAACAGCACCACTCTGATGCAGATGGGTAAACTGAATGAAAAACATGTATACCAACCTTATATAAAGTACTATGCAAATCGGTTGGGGTCGGTCCAGGAGGCGGGTTTGTTACTCAGCATCTGTAGGGATCGGTGAATGGATGTTTGTGTTTAAATCCAGGCCAATGTGAGCGTATGTTAGCTGGGGTGGGTGGGAAGGCCTGCACAGTCACTTTCAGGAAAGGACACTAACTCTTGCATCCCGAAGCAGACCGTGTCTGAAAGTAGGCACACACATACTTAGAAGTGATCTACTGCAGCTGAGATTGGATGTTTGCTGCCTGAGTGGGCACCCCCGCTCTTGCTTAAGCAGTTAGCCCCAATGTTCTTCACTCCTGAGCTGAGGCACCTAGGCCGGGGGTTTACTACAAGCATAAACTGGGGGGCAAGATGGCAACCATTTGTACTTCCCCTGCAACCCAAAACCCCTCCCCTTTGGGTTCGCCCTACAGATGACTGAGACCTTGGATTTAGTGTTGGCCATAAAAAGGAAGTGGATTTTATTGCATCTACATAAATCATAAAACATATTTGTAATTTATTAATAAATTACACTCACAATAAAAAGTCTCATCTCTCGTTGTACTTTTGGGCACTTGGGCCAGAGGGTGTCCCCCGGTGGCCCGTGCCGCCACATCTGGATGGGATGGGTTACCGGCCATCCAGCTTCACCCCAAAATCCTGCTTATTTATATTTTTATCAGCTCATGATTTTATAGCTACGTTACCACCTTGATCAGATTAACCTGTGTGGTGCGTGTTGCCCCGAAATAGCTGCTACTTACCCCGGCAGCTGGGCTGTACCTTCAAAAGCTTGATCAGTGACCCCTTTGTACCCTGTACCTCCACCTTGTTTGGCTGGCATCTTGTTCCTGCAAAGCCAAAAAACCCTTGAACTCTGATGGTGGTGACTGTTAACTAAATAAATAATTGATTACTCAAGAAACCTTGAGGATAAGTGTTATTTGGATACTTGTCACTGTTAAAGTTTATGTTAGAACCCTACAGCTCACATTGAACCCTCTTTAGATAATCCTGGCTGCTCAGTCACTCTACCAAATTGTATAGTACATGCGTCTACCAAATTATTGGTTAACTGTTGCCACGAGGACAAGGGTGTTGTCGTCTACCACAGGGAACTGCATACCATCTTGTCTAACACTGCCGTTTTGAGTAACTAGCTGTTTTTATTTGAGCCCCCTCCTCGCCGTTCGGCATCGAGGTACTTGCTCTTTTTATTTTACCCCTGGCCGTTCGGCATTGAGTAACTAACTGTTTTTCTTTTAGCCTCTTCCCCGCCGTTCTGTGTTGAGGTACTTGCTCCTTTTTCTTTTTACCCCAGGCTGTTTGGCGTTTGGTAACTGTTGATATTAAGTTTCTTGCCAATTGAGGCCCTTATCAGAGCCCTTTCTTTACACCCCTCGGTTCGGTGTCTAAATGGCTAAACTTTCTGGTTTTATGGGATGTCGTCCCACAACCTGTTGTTACCAATCAACTGCCCTTCTTTCACTGACTGCTACCCACTCCTGCTCCTGGTGACCCACCAGGCTGCCATAGTGGTTTTTGCCTGGTCCTTGCTAACTTTCCTGACCTGCTTGGGTTTTCCTAGGCTATGCTGCCATCTTTTTGCTTGTATTAAGTCATACCTTCTGTTTTTTGCTAGCAGATTATCCTAACACCCGTTCCGTTTGGCCTTCTGGGTTCCTATGCTCATTTTCCCGAGCTGCTGTTGCAGCTCCTTCCCTGTACCTGTGCTGCGTGTTGGGTTTACTTTCCTCTGTGAATTCTCCCAGGAAGCTGCCACTGCTCCTGCTAGCCTGGACTTGCCCCTACCTCCTAACCTCTGTGTACCGCTCTACTCAGCCATGCCTTAGGCTTGTACTTTGGGGCCTACTCGCTCTTATGGCAGGTTTCTGGGGGAGATTTCCCGCAGCCTGCTGTTTCTGATCTATCTGTAAGAACGTGATTCCTTTGGCCACCGGCCACCGCTGTAACCTTCCCAAGTGTTTGGCCCATATTTTTAAGGCATCCTTGCAGTCCCTCTTCCTCATATGTGAGGATCTTCTTTCGATTTTGGTTTAATGTTCTCAACTAAGTTTCCCTAAGTCGGGACGGGCTTGTCCTTGTGATCTTAATCATCTTCCTGCTTTTTTGGAGGCTGTATCTTCTTGGCCAACATAACTATCATGCCTTAATGCCCCGTCATGCTGTGGCTTCATTGTACTCACTAAATTTACCACATGCAGCCATGCCGTGTGTTCCCTTTTACTTAAACTGGTGTACTCCGAGACCCCCGACTGGCCCATAGAGTCAGAATTTACTCAGAAGCACTTTAAGACAAGATAGCAGCACCTGTGAGATGGATGGGGGTGCAGATTTAATACTTCAACACCAATCAATAAGGACAACTCAAACAGTTTGGCAAAGGGAGCCTGTTTAATGACAAGTACAGAAAATGGGAACAGGGAGTTATGGATATCAGCAATAATGCAATATTCCTTCTCACTTCAACTCCAATGAACTTCATACAAGTTGTAACATTTATACTCAAAACTCGTCATCATTGACGTGTAACACTCAAAAGTTAACATGCAATTCTATTGGTTAGGAAAAGGTAACTTTACTATAGGTACTATATCTGTATATGGTAACGGAGTGAGGGGATTGGGTAAACACTGTCAGGTGGGCATCCAAGCCCTTCCTTCAAAAATGACTACTGCAGACGTCACTAAAAGTATGACATCCCATTGGTTCTTCTAACTATAGGACCCTAGATTATTTGGTCCATTGTGATTGGGTTGGCACCAACCCCATGCATACTTTTCCTCTTTGCTTAGCAGCACACAGAATGGTCGGCCAGGTGCGAGGTGCCCCTTAGTTATCCGGCCGTCCTCCAGTCCTTGCTACAATCAATCATAACTTTAGTAGCCATATGTCAATTATTTCACTGCGGTTGGCCTTGAGACTGCATCTTCACTCTGGAAAAGGTTCTCATATCTTCATCTGGCCTGGTGCCCTGCATAGGTGTGAACTATTGTCTCTCCTCTCTCGGCTGGTCACATGATTCAGACACTGTGAATTTGCCTCTTTTCCATCAATTTGTGTATTTGATTTTCGTTTCACCCGTCACCTGCCTTCGCTTTCTTATCTCAACCTTTCAGATGCAGGATATTCTGTTCTTAGTTTCAATTAGATGTAGCTACTGTTCGTCTCTTCTATTGTTATGACCTTGGCTCTTCTGGCATAAGTTGCCTCTGCTGAGTTTCGTTTTAGCCGTCTTTTCTCATTTTTGCTAAATGTGAAGCTTTTCTCGTATGGCCTTTAGTAACCTGGGTTGATTCTGCTTCTTGTGCAAAATGGAAATATACTTATAATAAGGTACTTCGTTTGAGGTAGATAATGTATAATGGTGCTTGCCGCACTATTCTTCTACTAAGCATAGCAAGCCGCACTTTTTTCTTAACTTTCTTGTGGTTCCAAGCATATTTACAGGTGTAAACTGGTCGAGTATCCTCATCTTGCTTGCAGCTTAAACTTCTTACATTTTGACATTGTTCTTTTACTTTAAGTTCACAATATCCTTATTCATGGTGTTTCGTCTCTCTTTGCATCATTCTCTGGTTGTCATTTCTTCTATCGGTGAGTCAGTCCGGGACCTTGTGACATCACCATTCATCTTCTATTAAGGCCTTCTTGGTTTCTTCGGGGACTGTACACAGACGATCTTCATTTCGTTTCATTTGTTAATATGGTTTTTTCAATGGGTACCTTACTGTCCATGGTTTCCTTGGTATTGGTACGTCAATAGGTGCTGTTCTTCTAATAGGTACTGGGCAGAGCCCTACTGTGGCTCTCTGTTGGTTTATTTGCTCATCATACGTCACATATCTTGGTGGGAATGTTCCTGGTACTTCAAAATGGGCGACTGGAGTGCAGGCTTTATTTGGGACCTCCTCTACACTCCCCCTCTGAGTGATTCATCGACCACTTTCCCTTCCGTCTTTGAATCCATTTTACTCGGTTCTTCTATATTCACCTTCACTTCATCGCCTGGGTTCATTCCTTCTTCATCTTCTGCATCTATACATGATGGTCTGAAAAAGTGTCTCTTTGGAGTCCATAACTTTATGACTCCTTTCATACTTCCTGTTGTCCTTACATGTTCGTCTTTATTCCATGTCATCAGTTGACATTGTCCATTTGGGCTGCAGTAAACCCATCTTCCCACATAGTTTCTATGTTTCCTGGGATAGAGAAATTCTGTTCCCTCAGGTGCAAGAATGCTAGATTTCACAATGTCTCTTATTTCTTCATCAGTCAGGTCTTTTGGCTTCCATCCTGGCTTGACGTTGATTCTGATCTTCATCCCTATTGCTTTCTTCGTAGTTTTCTGGCACTGAGAGATTATTATTTTGATAACACAAAATCCTAGCAATATCATCACTAGCAGGGCTCCCAGGAACTCGAATGCATCTGCCATCCATTGTGGAACCCATGAGAATAGTGATCCAAACCAACTGTCATCATCAACTTCGTCTGTCTCGTCAATCATCTGTTTGTGCAGTTTTGTCAGCATACCTATGGTTTCTGTTACTGTTCCATTTTCCTCATCGTGAGACGGTATATATGTGCAACATGACTCTCCGATTTTTGTACAAACACCTCCATCCGTAGCTGTGATCATGTCAAGTACATATCTGTTCTGGAGAGTCATCAGTCGGTTGGCTCTTAACTCTTCTTTGATTGCATTGAATCCCTTTATGGTGGTGTTGATGGTCTGCAGTAACTCCCATCTGGTTATCTGTAACCATTTAGTATTTGCTCCAACTTGGAATCTTGGCAGGAGAATTGTTGCGAACAATGATGAGGTGAGGCTAAACAGTCTGTGTTCATATGGGATTGCATGAAAGGCTTCTTCAGATTTGGCAGAGAAGTAATTTTCCCTCTTCAGTCGAGTCATCAGTTCCACAGATCTTTTTTTCCTCAGGTGAGCATCTGCTTTCGGGAAACTGTCAATATTCAAGTCGCCTTTTGGGATCACCAAAGCTGGAACATGGACATTCACTATTGTGCATATGCCTCCCCAGTTTCTCGGTAGTCTGATGTATGCTTTGGATCCACATGCCCAATAATGATCCAAAATCCCTGCAGTTCCATGCATCATTCCTGGAGCATCAAGGATTCATCCACAGTTCTGATTCTCTCCCATGTTCCTTGTGCCATTATTCCTGAAGCACAATTTTGAGCTTTCCAGTGGTACTATCTGCAAGGGTCCTCCTCTGTCTTCGACCCATGTCATTAGTTTTGCAAGTTTTGGCCACATTGGTTGTCATAACCTTTGTGAGTTTTCAATTGCTTCTTTGCAGGCTCCGAGGACCATCCATGCTTTGCAAATTACTACTCCTTTCTCCCATCCGTCGGGTGAAAGCACTGTTCCCCAAATCTGCATTTGGCCTCTGTTCTTCTAACTTCGAGCCTCTTCTGGAGTTTTTCCTTGGACATTTAGCTTCTGATTTACTTCTCAGCTAATTTCAGCTCCTTTTACTCCAGGTTTCTCGTACCTGATCACGTGTTCTAGTTTGAGCTCTATTTCTTGTCTTCATGTCTTGAACATAATCATCTTCATCGGGATAAGCTGTTTCGGTTGCCCATTTTAGTGAGGCATCACTACTCATGAACTGGCCTCTAATTTTGCACATGGCTACGTGTGAAAGACAGTGTGCTGTCTGGACATCAATTTCTACAGCTACGAAGATCTTGGACTTCCCCATGCTGTAAGGTAGGAGTACACAAACAAAGCATTCTCCCTCTGAACTTTGTCTTCCAACTTCTTTCATGTGTTGGTACCAAATGTTGTTTCCCAAATGTGCTGTGCTGTCCAAGTAATCGTTTAGTTCACTGTCATCTCCATGCATGCGTATCTTGATTCTTAATGTTTTCATGTATTTTGCTATAACTACATCCCTGAATGCATTTATATGGCTCTTTCTTACTGGAGGATCCGCAGGTATCCTGGTCCACGGTGCAGGCCTTCTCATCTGCACCATTTGTGTAGAAAAAGGTCTGGTAGCTTTTTCCTTGTCCCCGTATATCTTTTTATTTCTGGTTAGGAGTGCCCATATCCATGCTGGCATTGGTCCTGTATATGGTTGTATTGTGGAGCTTGTACTTGTCCCTTTCACTGGAACATGTATGCTCAGCAATGTTGTCTTTGTGGGTTCATTCCTCAGCTCCTCTAGTCTCTTTCTTTCTTTGACTATGAATGGTCATACTATGTCTGTTATCCATTGTGCTCGTGCAGAGATTTCTCCGGGTTTGCTCTTGCCTTTCCTGGTGTTGGCTCAAGAGTTTCTGACACAGCTGTTTCTGTTGGCTTCCTTTCCAACTATTCTTGTCTTTCCACAACGTCTGCTTCCTTCATTTGGCTCTTTGCTTTACTTGTAGTAGGATTTCCCATAGTAGGCAGTCTCTTCTTCTATACTGCTTGGGATTGTGGTTCTGCAGTCATTGACATGAGGCCTGGTGTATGTGCATTCAATGTTTGCATGTGTGTGTTTGTCAGTGACCTTTTCACATTCATACTTTGCTGACCCTGTCTCTGGCTTTTCGATTTGTCTGTTACCACAAGTGTGTCTGTGTCATCACATCCATCTCAAGTTCATTCATTCCACCATCAGATCTTCTAGGGACTGGAATGACTATGTAAGGTCTGGGTACTTTCGCAGGTTTCATGCGCACATCATTAGGTGGGTGCACTGTAATAGGAACGCTCTCTGCCCCAATAAAAAATGCAGTTCTAATCATTAATGATAGTAAGACAATGATAAATATAATACATACGTACAGTAGGCCTCTATGAATCAGGTGGCAGCATTTACTTCCAGAAAAATATGGACGTCTTTCCTCCTGCGGGAGGACGAGGTTGCTGCTCCGTTTCCCCATCTCGCTCATTCGCCAAAATGTTAACTTCTACTATACTCCTTTAAACAATGTTGTCTTTCGTATTCTGTGTTAAAAGTTGCAGGTGTTCCACAATTGTCCCCCCTCTTGTGAGTAATGAATTGTCTATTATCTCGGGATACATTCTTTTACTAGGCTATGGGAAGTGTCAAAATCAAGTAATAATTCAGCAAGTCTCTTTACTGTGCATGTTCAAAGTATGTCAGCTCCCAGTCTATGCCTCTTATCTGCTTCATTCCTGAAGACCTATTATGTCTTTGTCAATAGAAATAAGAAAGGACATCTATGGCAATGTTCTCTCGATCTGTCACTTGGAAGAAAGTCTAAAATCTTCTCAAATAGTTCTGCTGATGGTTGGAGAGTTCCACTTGCATTACTATTCCATGCAAGAGCATGCCCATCTGTGTAGCATTAGCTGAGTCTCTGATGACGGTGAGGACTTCAACATCTACAGGTCTCCCCACTAGCTCTGGAAAATAAGTGATTAATGGAAAGAAAATGTTGCTGGCCAACCTGCTGTCTTCTGGTGACAGGGACATTTGTCCTGTCTTGCTGAGGTTCAGATTGGTATGTTTTCACTTCACTATGAACAATGTCTGCACATTCCGCTTGCATGTAGTGCAACTAAGATTGCAATGTTATTTAGGAGTATGCTCAGACGTTCTGTATTTGCTGCATCTTGAAGAACCGTGAGTACGTCTGTTGTTCTCCCGACAAGATTTGGACAGTCTTCGATTAGGCGAAAGAACAATGTATTGACAAGCTCACTTACTTCCTTCTTTGCTCGGGACATTTGGCTTTCTCTTGCTGTATTCAGGAAGTAGGAGGAATTGCTCGGTGATCACAGTAAGCAGTCTCTTTATGGTCTTTTCGTTTTCAGGATCTTGAAGAAAGTCAGTGACACTTGTGTGCCTCCCCACCAGTGACAGGTACAATCTTAGCAGTAGATCGAAGTATGCCACCACATCTTTGGTGATGCTGCTACTATGGGACACCATAGGTAATTCCGAACAAAGTCTCTGTGTGGAAGGAATCGGGGTACTGTACTTTCTTCCAACTAAGAGGGTAATTCATAAAATTTCGCAGAAAAGTGTCGCAAGCGGCTGGCGCAGAGTGGCCGCGTGTGATTGTCTGCGCCAGGCACGTGCGCTAAAACCGATTTCCGCGCACAGCGTATTCATGGATTTTAGGCTCCCAAACCAGCCGTGGCGCAGAGTATCGCAGCGACCCTGCAGCAGCGCCAGTAACGCCCCCAAGAACGCCCTCGCGCAAGGAAAAGCCATCAAAATCGCTAAATCATCGCAAAGGGCTGCGCTAACCCTGGACCAGTTTACAGGGCTGCCAAACAAGGAACGCAAAGCGGGTAACGTGCATATCAGGGGTACGCGTGAAGTTATACACGCGATTAGCCAGGGTACGTGTATTACAGGGGTACGCGGGAAGTTCTACACGCGATTGGCCAGGGTACGTGTATTACAGGGGTACGCGTGAAGTTTCACACGCGATTAACCAGGGCACGTGTATCACAGGGGTACGCGGGAATTATCACACGCGATTTGGCTGGGTGCGTGTATTACAGGGCTACACGGGAAGTTTTACACGCGATTCGGCTGGGTACGTGTATTACAGGGGTGCGCGGGAATTCTCACATGCGATTTGGCCAGGTACGTGTATTACAGGGGTGCGCAGGAATTATCACACGCGATTTGGCTTGGTACGTGTATTACAGGGGTGCGTGGGAAGTTACACACGCGATTAGGCTGGGTGGGTCCTCACAGGTGTACCCTGTACACCCTCCACGGACCCTGCAGGCAGCCCACAAAACAGGGGACTACCCTGCACACCTGCTCATGTCCCCTGCACCCCCACCCCCCAGCAGTGCAGGGGCAGCCTCCACCAGGCCCCCACCCATGTCTCCCACCACCCCCACCCCCCAGCAGTGCAGGGGCACCCTCCACCAGGCCCCCACCCATGTCTCCCACCACCCCCACCCCCCCGCCACCAGGGGCACCCTCCACCAGGCCCCCACTCATGTCTCCCACCACCCCCACCCCCCAGCAGTGCATGGGCAGCCTCCACCAGGCCCCCACTCATGTCTACCACCACCCCCACCCCCCAGCCACCAGGGGCACCCTCCACCAGGCCCCCACTCATGTCTCCCACCACCCCCACCCCCCAGCCACCAGGGGCACCCTCCACCAGGCCCCCACCCATGTCTCCCACCACCCCCACCCCCCAGCAGTGCAGGGGCACCCTCCACCAGGCCCCCACCCATGTCTCCCACCACCCCCACCCCCCACCCACCAGGGGCACCCTCCACCAGGCCCCCACCCATGTCTCCCACCACCCCCACCCCCCAGCCACCAGGGGCACCCTCCACCAGGCCCCCACTCATGTCTCCCATCACCCCCACCCCCCAGCAGTGCAGGGGCACCCTCCACCAGGCCCCCACTCATGTCTCCCACCACCCCCACCCCCCAGCAGTGCAGGGGCAGCCTCCACCAGGCCCCCACTCATGTCTACCACCACCCCCACCCCCCAGCAGTGCAGGGGCACCCTCCACCAGACCCCCACTCATGTCACCCACCACCCCCACCCCCCAGCAGTGCAGGGGCAGCCTCCACCAGGCCCCCACTCATGTCCCCTATCACCCCCAACCCCCCGCCACCAGGGGCACCCTCCACCAGGCCCCCATCCATGTCTCCCACCACCCCCACCCCCCAGCAGTGCAGGGGCAGCCTCTCCCAGGCCCCCACCCATGTCTCCCACCACCCCCACCCCCCAGCCACCAGGGGCACCCTCCACCAGGCCCCCACTCATGACCCCTATCACCCCCACCCCCCAGCCACCAGGGGCAGCCTCCACCAGGCCCCCATCCATGTCTCCCACCACCCCCACCCCCCAGCAGTGCAGGGGCACCCTCCACCAGGCCCCCACTCATGTCTCCCACCACCCCCACCCCCCAGCAGTGCAGGGGCAGCCTCCACCAGGCCCCCACTCATGTCCCCTATCACCCCCACCCCCCGCCACCAGTGGCACCCTCCACCAGGCCCCCACCCATGTCTCCCACCACCCCCACCCCCCAGCCACCAGGGGCACCCTCCACCAGGCCCCCACTCATGTCTCCCACCACCCCCACCCCCCAGCAGTGCAGGGGCACCCTCCACCAGGCCCCCACTCATGTCTCCCACCACCCCCACCCCCCAGCAGTGCAGGGGCACCCTCCACCAGGCCCCCATCCATGTCTCCCACCACCCCCACCCCCCAGCAGTGCAGGGGCAGCCTCCACCAGACCCCACCCATGTCTCCCACCACCCCCACCCCCCAGCCACCAGGGGCACCCTCCACCAGGCCCCCACTCATGTCCCCTATCACCCCCACCCCCCAGCCACCAGGGGCAGCCTCCACCAGGCCCCCATCCATGTCTCCGACCACCCCCACCCCCCAGCAGTGCATGGGCAGCCTCCACCAGGCCCCCACTCATGTCTACCACCACCCCCCAGCCACCAGGGGCACCCTCCACCAGGCCCCCACTCATGTCTCCCACCACCCCCACCCCCCAGCAGTGCAGGGGCAGCCTCCACCAGGCCCCCACTCATGTCCCCTATCACCCCCACCCCCCAGCCACCAGGGGCACCCTCCACCAGGCCCCCACTCATGTCTCCCACCACCCCCACCCCCCAGCAGTGCAGGGGCACCCTCCACCAGGCCCCCACTCATGTCTCCCACCACCCCCACCCCCCAGCAGTGCAGGGGCAGCCTCCACCAGGCCCCCACTCATGTCTACCACCACCCCCACCCCCAGCCACCAGGGGCACCCTCCACCAGGCCCCCACTCATGTCTCCCACCACCCCCACCCCCCAGCAGTGCAGGGGCACCCTCCACCAGGCCCCCACTCATGTCTCCCACCACCCCCACCCCCCAGCAGTGCAGGGGCAGCCTCCACCAGGCCCCCACTCATGTCTACCACCACCCCCACCCCCCAGCAGTGCAGGGGCACCCTCCACCAGGCCCCCACTCATGTCTCCCACCACCCCCACCCCCCAGCAGTGCAGGGGCAGCCTCCACCAGGCCCCCACTCATGTCTACCACCACCCCCACCCCCCAGCAGTGCAGGGGCACCCTCCACCAGGCCCCCTGTCATGTCTCCCACCACCCCCACCCCCCAGCAGTGCAAGGGCAGCCTCCACCAGGCCCCCACTCATGTCCCCTATCACCCCCACCCCCCCACCACCAGGGGCACCCTCCACCAGGCCCCCATCCATGTCTCCCACCACCCCAACCCCCCAGCAGTGCAGGGGCAGCCTCCACCAGGCCCCCACCCATGTCTCCCACCACCCCCACCCCCCAGCCACCAGGGGCACCCTCCACCAGGCCCCCACTCATGTCCCCTATCACCCCCACCCCCCAGCCACCAGGGGCACCCTCCACCAGGCCCCCATCCATGTCTCCCACCACCCCCACCCCCCAGCAGTGCAGGGGCACCCTCCACCAGGCCCCCACCCATGTCTCCCACCACCCCCACCCCCCTGCCACCAGGGGCACCCTCCACCAGGCCCCCACTCATGTCTCCCACCACCCCACCCCCCAGCAGTGCAGGGGCAGCCTCCACCAGGCCCCCACCCATGTCTCCCACCACCCCCACCCCCCAGCCACCAGGGGCACCCTCCACCAGGCCCCCACTCATGTCTCCCACCACCCCCACCCCCCAGCAGTGCAGGGGCACCCTCCACCAGGCCCCCACTCATGTCTCACACCACCCTCACCCCCCAGCAGTGCAGGGGCACCCTCCACCAGGCCCCCATCCATGTCTCCCACCACCCCCACCCCCCAGCAGTGCAGGGGCAGCCTCCACCAGGCCCCCACCCATGTCTCCCACCACCCCCACCCCCCAGCCACCAGGGGCACCCTCCACAGGCCCCCACTCATGTCCCCTATCACCCCCACCCCCCAGCCACCAGGGGCACCCTCCACCAGGCCCCCATCCATGTCTCCCACCACCCCCACCCCCCAGCAGTGCAGGGGCACCCTCCACCAGGTCCCCACCCATGTCTCCCACCACCCCCACCCCCCTGCCACCAGGGGCACCCTCCACAAGGCCCCCATCCATGTCTCCCACCACCCCCACCCCCCAGCAGTGCAGGGGCAGCCTCCACCAGGCCCCCACTCATGTCTCCCACCACCCCCACCCCCCAGCCACCAGGGGCACCCTCCACCAGGCCCCCACTCATGTCTCCTACCACCCCCACCCCCCAGCAGTGCAGGGGCACCCTCCACCAGGCCCCCACTCATGTCTCCCACCACCCCCACCCCCCAGCAGTGCAGGGGCACCCTCCACCAGGCCCCCATCCATGTCTCCCACCACCCCCACCCCCCAGCAGTGCAGGGGCAGCCTCCACCAGGCCCCCGCTCATGTCTACCACCACCCCCACCCCCCAGCCACCAGGGGCACCCTCCACCAGGCCCCCACTCATGTCTCCCACCACCCCCACCCCCCAGCAGTGCAGTGGCAGCCTCCACCAGGCCCCCACTCATGTCCCCTATCACCCCCACCCCCCAGCCACCAGGGGCACCCTCCACCAGGCCCCCACTCATGACTCCCACCACCCCCACCCCCCAGCAGTGCAGGGGCAGCCTCCACCAGGCCCCCACTCATGTCTACCACCACCCCCACCCCCCAGCCACCAGGGGCACCCTCCACCAGGCCCCCACTCATGTCTCCCACCACCCCCACCCCCCAGCAGTGCAGGGGCAGCCTCCACCAGGCCCCCACTCATGTCCCCTATCACCCCCACCCCCCAGCCACCAGGGGCACCCTCCACCAGGCCCCCACTCATGTCTCCCACCACCCCCACCCCCCAGCAGTGCAGGGGCACCCTCCACCAGGCCCCCACTCATGTCTCCCACCACCCCCACCCCCCAGCAGTGCAGGGGCAGCCTCCACCAGGCCCCCACTCATGTCTACCACCACCCCACCCCCCAGCAGTGCAGGGGCACCCTCCACCAGGCCCCCACTCATGTCTCCCACCACCCCCACCCCCCAGCAGTGCAGGGGCAGCCTCCACCAGGCCCCCACTCATGTCTACCACCACCCCCACCCCCCAGCAGTGCAGGGGCACCCTCCACCAGGCCCCCACTCATGTCTCCCACCACCCCCACCCCCCAGCAGTGCAGGGGTAGCCGCCACCAGGCCCCCACTCATGTCCCCTATCACCCCCACCCCCCCGCCACCAGGGGCACCCTCCACCAGGCCCCCATCCATGTCTCCCACCACCCCCACCCCCCAGCAGTGCAGGGGCAGCCTCCACCAGGCCCCCACCCATGTCTCCCACCACCCCCACCCCCCAGCCACCAGGGGCACCCTCCACCAGGCCCCCACTCATGTCCCCTATCACCCCCACCCCCCAGCCACCAGGGGCACCCTCCACCAGGCCCCCATCCATGTCTCCCACCACCCCCACCCCCCAGCAGTGCAGGGGCACCCTCCACCAGGCCCCCACCCATGTCTCCCACCACCCCCACCCCCCTGCCACCAGGGGCACCCTCCACCAGGCCCCCACCCATGTCTCCCACCACCCCCACCCCCCAGCCACCAGGGGCACCCTCCACCAGGCCCCCACTCATGTCTCCCACCACCCCCACCCCCCAGCAGTGCAGGGGCACCCTCCACCAGGCCCCCACTCATGTCTCCCACCACCCCCACCCCCCAGCAGTGCAGGGGCAGCCTCCACCAGGCCCCCACTCATGTCTACCACCACCCCCACCCCCCAGCAGTGCAGGGGCACCCTCCACCAGGCCCCCACTCATGTCTCCCACCACCCCCACCCCCCAGCAGTGCAGGGGCAGCCTCCACCAGGCCCCCACTCATGTCTACCACCACCCCCACCCCCCAGCCACCAGGGGCAGCCTCCACCAGGCCCCCACTCATGTCTCCCACCACCCCCACCCCCCAGCCACCAGGGGCACCCTCCACTAGGCCCCCATCCATGTCTCCCACCACCCCCACCCCCCAGCAGTGCAGGGGCACCCTCCACCAGGCCCCCACTCATGGCTACCACCCCCCCACCCCCCAGCCACCAGGGGCACCCTCCACCAGGCCCCCACTCATGTCCCCTATCACCCCCACCCCCCAGCCACCAGGGGCACCCTCCACCAGGCCCCCACTCATGTCTCCCACCACCCCCACCCCCCAGCAGTGCAGGGGCACCCTCCACCAGGCCCCCACTCATGTCTCCCACCACCCCCACCCCCCAGCAGTGCAGGGGCAGCCTCCACCAGGCCCCCACTAATGTCTACCACCACCCCACCCCCCAGCAGTGCAGGGGCACCCTCCACCAGGCCCCCACTCATGTCTCCCACCACCCCCACCCCCCAGCAGTGCAGGGGCAGCCTCCACCAGGCCCCCACTCATGTCTACCACCACCCCCACCCCCCAGCAGTGCAGGGGCACCCTCCACCAGGCCCCCACTCATGTCTCCCACCACCCCCACCCCCCAGCAGTGCAGGGGCAGCCTCCACCAGGCCCCCACTCATGTCCCCTATCACCCCCACCCCCCCGCCACCAGGGGCACCCTCCACCAGGCCCCCTTCCATGTCTCCCACCACCCCCACCCCCCAGCAGTGCAGGGGCAGCCTCCACCAGGCCCCCACCCATGTCTCCCACCACCCCCACCCCCAGCCACCAGGGGCACCCTCCACCAGGCCCCCACTCATGTCCCCTATCACCCCCACCCCCCAGCCACCAGGGGCACCCTCCACCAGGCCCCCATCCATGTCTCCCACCACCCCCACCCCCCAGCAGTGCAGGGTTACCCTCCACCAGGCCCCCACCCATGTCTCCCACCACCCCCACCCCCCTGCCACCAGGGGCACCCTCCACCAGGCCCCCACCCATGTCTCCCACCACCCCCACCCCCCAGCCACCAGGGGCACCCTCCACCAGGCCCCCACTCATGTCTCCCACCACCCCCACCCCCCAGCAGTGCAGGGGCACCCTCCACCAGGCCCCCACTCATGTCTCCCACCACCCCCACCCCCCAGCAGTGCAGGGGCAGCCTCCACCAGGCCCCCACTCATGTCTACCACCACCCCCACCCCCCAGCAGTGCAGGGGCACCCTCCACCAGGCCCCCACTCATGTCTCCCACCACCCCCACCCCCCAGCAGTGCAGGGGCAGCCTCCACCAGGCCCCCACTCATGTCTACCACCACCCCCACCCCCCAGCCACCAGGGGCAGCCTCCACCAGGCCCCCACTCATGTCTCCCACCACCCCCACCCCCCAGCCACCAGGGGCACCCTCCACTAGGCCCCCATCCATGTCTCCCACCACCCCCACCCCCAGCAGTACAGGGGCACCCTCCACTAGGCACCCACTCATGGCTACCACCCCCCCACCCCCCAGCCACCAGGGGCACCCTCCACCAGGCCCCCACTCATGTCTCCCACCACCCCTACCCCCCGGCAGTGCAGGGGCACCCTCCACCAGGCCCCCACTCATGTCTCCCACCACCCCCACCCCCCAGCAGTGCAGGGGCACCCTCCACCAGGCCCCCACTCATGTCTCCCACCACCCCCACCCCCCAGCCACCAGGGGCACCCTCCACCAGGCCCCCACTCATGTCTCCCACCACCCCCACCCCCCAGCAGTGCAGGGGCACCCTCCACCAGGCCCCCACTCATGTCCCCCTGCCCACAGGCCCTGACAATCCTCAAGCATGTGCCTCATGGCCAGCCACCACAGCCCAAAGACACAACCAAGTATTACATGTGCCCATGATACTACTCCAATGGAAACTATGTAAATCAACACATGTGTCTCACACACACACAATGGTTGCAAGGGAACCTGAAAACCCATATCATGACATGCATGAAAACAATGAGATGAAACCACACATGGAAGAATGAAAAAATAAAAATAATGTATTAAAAACAACAGCAATGGCTATCAAAATCAACCAAAATACACAAGTAAAATAAATTAAAAATCAAGCAGGCTGTCTCTTTTCAAAATGAAATCAATAAATGACAATACGAAAAAATATCTTCCAAAGTTCAAGTCCATGAAAAGTAAATGAAGGTAAAAAAGAAATAGAAATAGAAAACCATTGCTCCATGGCAAAAAATATTAATAGTCCAAAAAATATCCAAATCCAAAGTCCAACTATGTACAAAGTATTCAGGGTCCATCATCCCAAGAGAAGAAATGAAACCTACCAAATGGAAACTAAAATGGAACTATATACAAAAGGTGGAGCAGTGTCCGTCGACTCCAAAGAAAAATAAACTGCAAAGGAAACCTATCACTAAATAACTATATACAATGGCGGCGGGCCAGTCCAGCGGCTCACTTAGTGGTGTTCGGGGCCAGGGCATCATCGAACTCCTCGTCTATGTCCCAGAGGCGGTCCTGTTCCATGGCCCCGAGGGTCCGCAGGGACGCCGACATGTTCACCTCCAACTCCCTGCGGATTGCCTCGAGGCACTCGGCCCGCCTCAGGGCCCTCCGCATGGAGTTCTCCGCCCTGACCATCGTGAGCCGCGCCTCTTCTGCCTGCCGCCGCTCCGCATCTATGGCGTGGCCCAACCGCTGCCACACGGAAGACACTTCCCGTCCAGGGTCCTCCTGCCCTCCGGCCGATGCCTGCCCCTCCGATGTTGAAGGCCCCGAGCTATCGTGGCTCCCACCTACAGCCTCCTGCTGCTGCAGCTGCTGCTGTCCATGTGCCCTGTCCGATAGTGCCTGCACATCCTCCTCCAGCTGGGGTGCAGTCGTTGACGTGGCCACCCCTGCTGGACGTCCGACTCCCGACTGTGGCAGGGATCTGTTGTCCACCAGCCTGGCCGCACGGTCGGAGGCAGCTCCACAGGGCACCCAGGTGACACATGGGTGGGAAGATGGCATGGAGGACGACTGGGGCATAGGGGGTTCTGTAGAGAAGGGGGTCGGAACAAGGTCCAGGAAACGGAGGAATCCAGCCCTGGTGAGCTGTCCCAGTGGGTCAACGCGGTCAACGAGCCATGCGAGAAGACGTGCAGACTCATCATGAAAAGACTGCAGGTCAGCTCGCATGGCCGTTGACGCAACGCCACCCCACCCTGGACAGGCACAACCTGGTGCAGGATAGCCACATCCGCAGGGAGTGGAAGGCCAGGTGTCGTAAGCCAATCCTCTCCCTGAGAACGGGTCTGGAGGTAGGCATCCCCGCTGGTGCAAGATGATGCAGTGACAGGAGCAGGGACAGGATTGCACACAGGCACCTCCGCGGCGGCCTGTGCTGCCTCCTGTCCCTGATCCTGCACTGCACCACTAGCACCAGTGGAATCCCCACCTCCAGACCCCGCCACTGTCGCTTGCACGGCCTCCTCCTCCACCAAACCCCCCACCAACCTGGATGACTCCGTGCCATCTTCCCCCGTTGGGCCCTGTGGGGTCCCAGCTGCCCCTTCTGCTGCCGAGGAGTCCAACTCCAACCTCCGCCTCTTGGACCTCCCCTCGGCAGCTGCGGCCTGGGACGCGGCACCGGACTCCTCACTCCCCGACGAGATCACAACCTGGGAGTGGATCCGGGCCTTGCGTCTCCGGCTGGTGGTGCGACCCCTGCCGCTGTGCTCCACAGCACCTTCTCCGCCCTCTTCATCAGTTGACACTGCAGACAGGGAGAAAGAAAACACAGGCATCTGGGCACTGTAAAATGGACTCATACACACATGACAGTTATACATGAGTGGCATTGGTAAACCTCAGACATGGCATCACAATCCCCAACACACATGTCATTTCAACTTGCACACATGAGCCATACCACAGCCATAATGCAACAGCCAGCACCATCCATTCACATACAACAGCATGAGCAGCCAAAGGTCATCCACAGATCACATGCAACATAGGGAGTACACTACACATGCACACACAACACCAAACTTGCATGCATGTGTACACCTCCGCCAACTGTTGCAGTGTTTTGATCGACATCCATGTCACACCTGACAATCATTCCTCCACATCCTGTGCCATGCAAGGCCACACACACACGCACCATCCATGTGTCACACATGAGACCCCTCGCATGTGTCACCCTCACGGCCCTGTACACCCCCCCTACTTGGCCACATAAAAATACATGTTCAACCTGCACACTCCTGGCACACCACCACACGCACAGCTTACAATCAGTATGCATGTACACTTACCGCTTGACTCCAGACGGGTCTGCTTCTCAAGGACCTGGATGTGGAGCGCTGGGGATATGCGTTCCAGGACCCTCATCTGATCTTCCGACAAATGGCCCCGGCGCCCCTTAGCATCCGCTGCCTTCAGGAGGCGCCGGGCCTTGTTGAGGGTCCTGGACCTGAAGTCCTCCCAGTGCTTCCTGACACGTTCGTAGTCGCGGACTGCCACCTCCTCCGCGTTGATGGCAGTCACAATGTCCATCCAGATCCGAGTCCGTCCTTCCTTGTCGGCGCGCAACCTTCCGAAGAGGGCATCATACTGCCTCAGGACATGCTCCACCAGGACACCAACTTCGGTGGCAGTGAAGCTGGTGCCCCTCTGCCTCCTTGGCCGGGGGTTGCCACTGGTGCCAGATGTTGCAGTGCCCGACATGGCAAGCCCAGAGGCAGGAGTGGGTGGGCAACTGGGTCCTGGGGCTGGGCTGTGGGGCGATGGAAAATCAGTCGGGAGTCTTCGGTTCCAGCAGGGGTGGTCACAGCAACAGCACCCCTGGCTGATGTGCAGGCAGCAAATGGCAGGGCACGTGGACAGCAGGCAGTCAGGCAGCAGCAGATGGCAGGTGGGAGCGTGCTCAGGGCTCTGGGGGGCAGTAATTTGGCCTTCTGGGCAGGAGCCTGGTCTTCCGTGTGTGAACGCGTGGCCAGCTTGATACGGAGTGATTTGGCACGTGAAAATCCAACACGTCTGCGTGTAATTCGAGGAAAAGCCCTTAGCGCGCAAACGCGTCGCCAGCGTATGCGCGTCTATGAAGTCACGTGCACGTTGAATTGGGCACACGTTTGAAAATGTTGCGTGTGAAAAAAATGAAAGACACGTCCGAGTGTCAAAGCGTGTAATTGGTGGGAATGGGCCTAGCGCGTACACGCGGCAGTGACAAAGCGTGTAATTGGTGAAAATGGACCTACACGCAGAAGTGACAAAGCGTGTAATTGGTGGAAATGGCCCTACACGCAGAAGTGACAAAGCGTGTAATTGGTGGAAATGGCCCTAGCGCGTACACGCCGCGTAAGTGACGCTGGACGTGTGGGCCTGCATAAAAGGTACGTGTAGAACACCATTTCCTTGTACGTGCTTTTCGTGGAGAGCGAGTGGGTGAATTCTGTACTTCTTGTCGTTTCACACGCGATTTACTTCACGGCGTTTCAAGTTCGTATTCCCTGTTACCTCTGACAGCTTTTTCTCTTTTTTCTCTTTTACTGGTTTACCTGGGCCTGTTCCCTCAAACAGTGTTCCCTTCTACTGTTGTCCTGTCTCCTCAGACAGCGTACAAATCTTCTTTTGGCGGGGGTGTTGCCAACCAAACGCGCTCCTTTTTCACGCTCTTTTACCTGGCAGACGGTGAGTCACGCACGTATCTAACATCTGTGCTTGCCCCGTGTGTAGCCTACCCCTTCAGAGGTCATACTAGGCTGCGTGTGACACGCATACGTTCATTCTTGTGTTACTGGGTGCCACAGCGTAGTGCAGGTTTTTCTTTCTGCACACGTGGTCTAGGAGGGGTTGCGTGCACGTCATCTCCCTTTTTTGGGGCTCCTGTGCGTAGCGTGACCCGTCATCTTTCCCCAGGGGTTACATTCAGCCTTGCTAGAGCACTAGGGTACAATTACCATCTGGTACCCATGGCTGACTTCCAGGTCAGCAGGCCTATGACACGTGCGCTGGTGCACGTTGATGTCCTCATGCCACGTGCATCTGGGGCAGCAAGGTCATCTGCTGCCCCAAGTAGGCAGGGCAGAGAGGCTGCAGGGGCAGCTGCGGCTCCATCCACCCCAGCTCTCACACACCCACCCAGGACAGTGTCGGTCCTAGACCATCCTGCTGACATTCCCCCTGACACCATTACACTTGAGCCAATGCCTGCACCAACTCCCATGCTGAGTGTGCAATCCCACACTCCTGATACAGAGTCCACCAGGGCTCCTGCCCCTAGTGTCCAGAGCGGCGCAGGACACTCAGGATCACCACCACCTTCCAAGCGGAAGAGGAAGAGTGCTCGTCCGGCACAGGCTGATGCCCCAGACACGGCTACACAGTCCGGCCCGTCGAGGAAGCCCAGCTTCATGGATGACGAACTGAATGCACTTGTCGAGTATGTGTCCGCACATGATAACGAGATGGTCATTGTTGCAGGATGCAAGACCACACCTGCACAACGCCAGGCACACTGGCAGACCGTTGCGGACATCGTAAGTGCCCTTGGAATCGTGAGGCGCACAGCCAATGATTGCTATAAGCGCTGGAATGACCTAAAGCGCAGGGCAAAGAGTAAGCTGGCCTCAAGTCATGCCGCAACTCTAGTGACTGGAGGTGGGTCTCCAGTAGTAGACATGGAACTCACTCCACATGAGTCAGTCGCTGGGACCTACGTCAAGGAGGAACAGATCCAAGGCGTGGGAGATCTGCCTGATTACGAGGCATTGTCCGGTGAGTGCACATGCATGTGTGTGTCATCCATGTGCATGGTGTGTGTGTGAGGGCTTCTGTTTGTGTGCCAGGTGAGAGTGTGTGCGCCTGAGTCGTATGGGTCAGCCATGTGCGTCATGCAATACATCCTGCGCAGCTGCATTTGGCCATAGCAGTATCCCTTCTGCCAACAGCAGACATCTAGCCCAACTGCACGCCAGTTGCCCTTGAAGTGTCACCTTGCCACAACATTGTTGCTTATTTTTCTCTGTTCATTCAGGCAGATTGTTTGCATTCCACCACTTTTACTAGGCATTTCGCAGTCCTCTAGTCACATGTCTGACATGGCTATGGTAAAGTGGAGTGACTTTGTTACCTGGATATCATTTGTTGACACATGTCCCTGTGCAATTGGACCATTTTGGACTGGCAGCTCCAGGTGAAAAATCTGACCTGTTTGAATTAGAAAAGCTATTACATGCGGGAACTGGACTGAATGAATAGGTGCTGCCCTCCTCTCCATCTTCACTCAATAGCAATGGTACATGCCATCTGTGTGATGGCATGTGTGTTTCACCTGGCAATCACAGGCCAATGTGTGATGCCACTGCCAGGCAGCATGCAGAAAATGTGTTCATCTTCCATCTTGGTGTCATCAGTGTGTGCCATTTGCCTGCCCTTCATATGCAGTGAGGGTGCATGCATGGGAGGGTTTTATTCCTGTGGGACATGTGTCAATCAAGTACTGGTTCTCTTGCTTCTCAGCCCTCATTGTGTGCCATGGTGCTAATGCCTGTTTCCATTTCTTTGTTTTTATGTCTTTGCAGGGGAAGACGCACCTGATACTGCTGGGGTTGTGGAGATGGTGCAGACCCAGGAGGGGTCCGAGGGCCGACCAACCACCAGTGAGGGACGTGGTGTGGTGGTGGGTGAGAACCCACAAGTGCTGCAGGTCGTGCTCTCAAGGGGTGTCTCTGGCTGCACCTCCCCCGAGCTGTACTCAGGTGTTGATTCGGATGATGAGACCTACGTGCCGTCGCAGGTGAGTGTTCCAGGGAGGGATTCTGTTCTGTCCCACCCACCTGCACCAGGGTCAGAACCCTCAATGGGGATGTCAGTGTTGGCAGCTACGCCTTTGGTGGTTACGGATGCAGGGTCACACTCCGCGACATCTGATCCTGTTCCTGGGCCAGCAGATCAGAGGGGGAATGCAGTCCTGCAGCCTCAGGCAGCGCCGGCACAGCAAGGCGCAGTTCGCCTTGCCCCAGACAGGTGTGGTGCCCGCCGACGTGGTGGCCGTACGCCACCTGGCAATACCGCATGGGAGCAATCCATTTACGGTATGGCAACCCAACAGGCAGCATCATCCGAGATGATGGCTCAGGCCATGGATAGGGTGGCCACTTCCATTGTCCCCCCTGAAAGGCTGATGGAGCGACTACAGCAGGCAACCGACTCCATCTGCCAGTCACACAGGGAGGACATGTTGGCGTCCAACAGGGACAGGCGGGCGGCACTGGCGACTCTGCAGGAGGCCATCTCCATAGAGTCCCAGGGCCACAGGGAAGCCCTGAAGCAGGAGCACCTTCACCTCAGGACGACTCTTGTTGAGCTTGAGGCTTCAACACACCAAAGGACAGAACAGCAGCTGGAGCATCTCACCCGTACGCTCTCAGCTGAGATGCAGGCAACGAGGGCGGAGGTCCGGGCATCCCGTGAGTTGTTGCATGGGGACCTCCGCACACTCATCCTCCAGAACGAGACCTACCACACCCGCATGCTTGCAGCCATGGAGGAGCAGACTAGGGCCTTGCGTGGGCTGCCTCCCATAGTGCAACCACCTCCGGATGCAGCTGCACAGGGTGATAATAGCGACAGCAGTGATACTCCCACAATAGGGTAGCCGTGTGGGCCATGAGCCCATGGAGGTGTTTTTTTTTCCCAGGATCCACACAGGTGGGTTTTGGTGTGCACCCTGTCCTCGGACCTCCTGGGTGGCCTCCCCAACCCCCCCGGGCCCATCAATGGCCATTTCTGATTTTTTTTATTTTTATTTTTATTTTTATTTTTCCCAATTTTATTGGGACAATTTGTTGCCTTCCGTGGTTCCTGTGGGCATACGCTGCATTGTGGCTGGGCACATGCAGGCTTGTCATGTATTTGGTTCAGATGCTTGGGTTTGAGTCACACACACCCCTCCTGCTTCCCGTTTCCATGGGCTTGCAAAGGGTGTGCCCAAGTGACATTGACGTACATGGTGACATTGGACTCCCACTACATGTGTGGGTAGTCTAGTCAATACTGTGTATACATTCCTAGTGCATATTGCTGTTGTGTTGTACACTGCATGTTGCATTGATGTGTAACTCATCATCTGTGTCTACCTCCCATTTTGCAGGTCCCTTCCTCATGTCTACACAAGGCCCTCTAGTTTGGAGATGGGGTCCATGTTGGCAGCAGTGCACCTACAACTCTACATGGCGCCAACACTGCACAGTTGGTAGTGGTGGGAGTGCAGGCATTTCCAGGTGGTGAGACTACTAATTTATTAGATTTGTGATGTCATGTTAATGGTAGTACCTGCTCAAGTTTGTTGTTGGTCCTGCATTACTGTGAGCATTTCAGGTGTTACAAGTTTCAATTAGGGACACTGTACATTGTGACACTAGTGTCATGTTGTGGGGATTACTTTGTTTACCTGCAAATAGCATGACATGGCACGGTGTGTCGTGTGGCGGTGCTGGGGATGGGTTGGCTGACATGGCACTGTCCTCTTGTTGCATTTTGCAAGTGGGTATTCATTTTAGCTGCTTGAATGTGTTTCTTCACAAAACTGCATTGGTGGTGTCTGTGTGGGTAGGGATGCACACATTGTAACACTTCCAGGTGAACAATCTCAAGCTGATATGGTTTTCACGGTTGATTCTCCAGACATTCAGGATCAGTGTCAGGTTGAGTCATCATTGATTGTCAGATGGAATGTGCCAGGGCAGTGTGCACTCCACAGGGGTGGGATTTGTATGTGAAGTAATTAGCCACTAGCTGTGTACGGGCTGCCTCCCCCCGTGCCCTTTCCCCTCCCATGCGCAGCGGCTGTGCATGTGGTTGGGGATGTGGGGCCACCACCATGTCCACGGCCAGGCCCCGGCGTGTTGCAACGTTGTGCAGGACACATGCTGCCACTATGATCCTGCACACTACTGGGGGAGCGTACAACAGCTGCCCGCCAGAACGGTCAAGGGAGCGAAAGTGTGACTTTAGCACTCCGAATGTGCGCTCCACTATGCCCCGGGTTGTAATGTGGGCTGTGTTATATCTTACCTGGGGTGGCGTGGTGGGGTTCCGAATTGGCGTCATCATGTGGGGGCTGAGAGGGTAGGCACTGTCCCCTGTGGAGATGGTGATTGGTATCATTGGTGGGGTTGTGACTTTGCTCAGTATCTGACATGCATGCATGTGCAGTGGCATTCATACTCACCAAGCAGCCATGTATCGCCATGCCGCCCAGCTTCTAGGTCCCGGCTTAGGGTGGATATTCGTTAAATGAAGCTGTCGTGGGTGGACCCGGGATAGTTGGCATATACTGAGGTGATGATTCCCTTGGCATTACATACTACCTGCACGTTGATGGAATGCCAGTGCTTGCGGTTCCTATAGATGTGCTCTGATGCCCTGGGGGGACGTAGAGCCACATGGGTGCAGTCGATGGCACCTAGCACTTTGGGGAATCGTGCCACACCGTAAAAATCCAGGGCGGCAGCATGCCTTTCTGCAGGTGTTCTGGGCAGGTATATGTGCCTGCGGACTGATGGGCGTGCAGTGATGATGTTCAAGACCTGGTGTAGGCAGCGTGACTGGGTGGCCTGTGATACCCCACCCACTATGGCACTTGTCCGCTGAAATGATCCAGTGGCTAAGAAGTGCAGTACATTGAGGACCTTCTCCAGGGGGCTGAGTGCTTGGGAGCACAGGGTGGGTGATGTGAGGTCATCCTCCCACTCACTCACCAGGTCCAGTATTATGTGTGGTGGAAACCTGTACCTCCCATACACCTGGTCATCAGGCATCCCGAAAAGGCTGGTTCTTGGTGTGAATATTCTGGCCCTGACTATCCTCCTCCTCCTCCTTTGGTAGCCCACGCCCACTGCTGCTAGGAACGGTATGTTCATCCTGGGTCTGAGCTTGTTATTTTGTTAGCGCGCAGATTTATGCGTTGCGCGTGTTGTAGGCGAGCGTGTGAACCGCGCACCCCTGAAATCCAGTACCCAGTCCAATAGCGTGTGGAAATTCCCGCGCACCCTGGGATACAGGTGCGCTGACGTACTTGCGTGTGTAAGTGCCCGCGCACCCCTGAAATACACGTACATAGGCCAATCGCGTGTACGCGCACTTTGTCCAATTACACGCGATGACACTCTGACATGCCGTCCAATTACACGCGATGACACTCTGACGTGCAGTCTTTCCACGTGTGCTCTGTCATCACGTGCTGTGTGGGAAACACCCGTGCGGGTCACGTCACAGACGCGCTTACGTGCTGAGGGCCTTTGGTCCAATAGAATCGCGTATGCGTGCTGACGCGCTTACGCGCTAAGGGCCTTTCCTCGAATTTCACGCTGACGTGCAGGATTTTCACGTGCCAAATCACTCCGTATCAAGCTGGCCACGCGAAAACACACGGAAGACCACGCTCCTGCCCAGAAGGCCGAATTACTGCCCCCAGTGCCCCGAGCAGCCTCCCACGTGCCATCTGCTGCTGCCTGCCTGCCTGCTGCCACCGTGCCCTGCCATTTGGTGCCTGCACATCAGCCATCTGCAGGGGTCCAGTTGCTGTGTCCACCCCTGCTGGAACTGAAGACTCCCGACTGGGATTACATCGCTCCACAGCCCAGCCCCAGGACCCAGTTGCCCACCCACACCTGCCTCTGGGATTGCCATGTCGGGCACTTCCACATCTGGCACCAGTGGTAACCCCAGGCCAGAGGGGCAGAGGGGCACCAGCTTCACTGCCACCGAAGTTGGTGTCCTGGTGGAGCATGTCCTGGGGCAGTATGATGCCCTCTTTGGATCGTCCCGCGCCAGCAAGGAAGGACGGGAGAGGATCTGGGCCGACTGTGTGGTTGCCATCAACGCGGAGGGGGTGGCAACCCGCGACGTCCAGAAGATCAAGAAGCGCTGGGAGGACTTGAGGTCCAGGACCCTCGTGAAGGCCCGGCGCCTCATGGAGGGGGGCCGGGGCCGCATGAGTTCCATCCAGATGAGGGTCCTGGAACGCGTACGCCCAGCGCTCCACGCCCAGATCCTTGAGAAGGAGACCCGTCTGGAGTTGAGCGGTAAGTGTCCAAGCATTGCTGTGTGAGACAGGGCATGTTGCGGTGTGCTGGTTCTCTGATACTTGCCTGTATGTGTGACATAGGCCATGTATGCATGTATGTGTGCAGGGACATCATGGTAATGCATGTGCGACCAGTGATGTGTGAACCACATGGTTGTTGCATGTGTTTAAATGCCACATGGGGAGCCCTATGCAGAATTTAAACATGAGAGCATGCCAGTCTCTGTTCCTGGACATGGGTGGAGGTGAGGGATGGGTGCTGATGCCAGGTACATATATGGTAGCCATGTCTGTGTGCCTGACCTGCGTGTCTGTGACTTGTGCATGCCATGGATGCATGACACATGTGTGTGACAATGCACAGATTCACTGATGCAGCCTAGTTACCCTTGTATCCGCTGTGTTTGGGGTGTATGGGTCCAGATGGATGTGACTGAGGTGAAGTGTGTGCATGTGATAGGCATGACCCATGATGCATGTGAGTTCCATATCATTGTATGTTTCAAGAGTCCATTGGACATGTATGGAAATGTCCAAGGCATGCACCATGCCTGTTACTGTGTGTGTTTTGCCTGGACTGACCCATGTGTTGTGGAGGGACATGATGGAAGTGTACTTTGACAGTGGTACTCATCTGCTATTGCTTCCTGTCTAGGGGACCATTGTACAGTACCCTGATGCTTGTGTTCTTTGTCTCCCTCTACGCAGCGGCTAGTGAAGAAGAGGGCGGAGACGGCGCTGTGGAGCAAGGCGGCGGGGATGCCCCCACGGCTGCAGCGGAAGGGGTGGGTGAGCCCCCACAGGGGCCTGCTACGGTGGAAGACAGTGAGGAGCCATCCAGGTTGGTGGTTTCCACAGAGGAGGAGGAGGCCGCCACAGGGGCACACATGGGGCCTGGTGGGGGCATCCCTGCTGGTGCAAGTGGTGCAGTCCAGGGGCAGAAGGCAGCACAGGTCCTGTGGAGGGGCCTGTGCATGTCGCTGTCCCTGACCCTATGAGTGCACCACCATGCACCAGCAGGGTTGCCCCGTCCCAGGCCCGTCCGCAGGTAGAGGGGATGTCCATGTCACCTGACTCCCCTCCACCTGCGGACGAGGGGACCCGTGTCCGTATGGAGAAGGTCCTGATTGGGGTTGCGATGCGCACGGGTGCAATTCGTGATGACGTGCGTGCTTCCCGGGAGGAGCACGCACATCATCACGAAGAGCACCGCGCCGACGTGGCCCAATTGGGATCTTCCATGTTCGGGGGTTTCCTGCATGTGTCGGCCAATCTGGCGGCCCTCTCCTCCTCTGTGGAGGCTATACGCCGGTCGTTCTCCTTGCCGTCTTCCGGCCCAGATGCCACCAGGGCCCCCTATGGACCTGCCCTGACCTATGCAGCCAGCTCGGTGGGGATCCCATCCCTGCCACAGTCGGGAGTCGGAGGTCAAGCAGGGGTGGACACCACAGCAACTGTACCCCAGCAGATGGAGGATGTGCCGGCATCATCAGGCAGGGCACGTGCACGACGGCGTCGGTGGATTCCATCAGCCTGGATGCCGTCGTGCTGGCAGAGGCAGTTGCGTCGGAGGCAGCAGCAGAGTCAACGTGGAAGGCATCATGGCTCGGGGCCATCAACATCGGAAGGGCAGGCATCGGCCGGAGGGCAGGAGGACCCAGGACAGGAAGTGTCTTCCGTGTGGCTGCGGTTGGACCAGCAGATCGGTGCGGAGCGGCGGCGGGCGGAAGAGGAGCGGCTCACGATGGTCAGGGCGGAGAACTCCATGCGGAGGGCCCTGAGGCGGGCCGAGTGCCTCGAGGCAATCCGCAGGGGGTTGGAGGAGCAAATGGCGTCGTCCTTGTGGACCCTCGGGGCCATGGAACAGGACCGCCTCCGGGACATAGACGAGGAGTTTGATGATGCCCTGGCCCGGAACACTACGGAGTGAGCCGCTGGACTTGCCCGCCGCCTTTGTATATAGTTCTTTAGTTTTAGGTTTCATTTGTTTATTCTTATGATTTTGAGTCGACGGACACAGCTCCACTTTTTGTATATAGTTGCATTTTTGTTAGGGTTTTTTGTAGGTTTCCTTTGTTCAGTTGGGCTCATGGACCCTTGGATATTTTGTACATAGTTCTTCATTGGACTGTTTTATTTTTTAATTTTTTATTTCTTCTCCATGGAGCAATGGTGTTTGGTTTTTTTTTATTTTCTGTCGGATTGATTTCATTTTTAATGTGACTTTGAAGTACATTTTTTTTGGATTTGGTGTTTTTCATTTTTTGGGACGGACATGCACCTTTTCTTTTTTTCATTGGCATTGTAGTTTGTTTCATTTCATTTGCATTCATATTTTTTTAATACAATTTTGTTTTCATACTTCACTGTGTGGTATCATCTCATTGGTTTCATGCATGTCATGTTGGGTGTTTTCCAATTCAGTTGCAACCATTGTGTGTGACAGACATGGGTTCATTTGCTTTATGTACGTTGGGGGTGTAACATGTAATTTCCATTTCCATGTGGGTGAATGGGTTACTTGGTAGGGCCTTTTGGCTGTGGAGGCTGACCATTACGCACATGGTTGGTGATTGTGAGGACCTGGGTGCAGGGGGACATGGGTGGGGGCCTGGTGGAGGCTGCCCCTGCACTGCTGGGAGGTGGGGGTGGTGGGAGACATGAGTGGGGGCCTGGTGGAGGGTGCCCCTGCACTGCTGGGGGGTGGGGGTAGTGGGAGACATGAGTGGGGGCCTGGTGGAGGCTGCCCCTGGTGGCTGGGGGGTGGGGGTGGTGGGAGACATGAGTGGGGGCCTGGTGGAGGCTGCCCCTGGTGGCTGGGGGGTGCGGGTGGTGGGAGACATGAGTGGGGGCCTGGTGGAGGCTGCCCCTGCACTGCTGGGGGGTGGGGGTGGTGGGAGACATGAGTGGGGGCCTGGTGGAGGCTGCCCCTGGTGGCTGGGGGGTGGGGGTGGTGGGAGACATGAGTGGGGGCCTGGTGGAGGCTGCCCCTGCACTGCTGGGGGGTGGGGGTGGTGGGAGACATGGGTGGGGGCCTGGTGGAGGCTGCCCCTAGTGGCTGGGGGGTGGGGGTGGTGGGAGACATGAGTGGGGGCCTGGTGGAGGCTGCCCCTGGTGGCTGGGGGGTGGGGGTGGTGGGAGACATGAGTGGGGGCCTGGTGGAGGCTGCCCCTGGTGGCTGGGGGGTGGGGGTGGTGGGAGACATGAGTGGGGGCCTGGTGGAGGCTGCCCCTGCACTGCTGGGGGGTGGGGGTGGTGGGAGACATGAGTGGGGGCCTGGTGGAGGCTGCCCCTGGTGGCTGGGGGGTGGGGGTGGTGGGAGACATGGGTGGGGGCCTGGTGGAGGCTGCCCCTGCACTGCTGGGGGGTGGGGGTGGTGGGAGACATGAGTGGGGGCCTGGTGGAGGCTGCCCCTGGTGGCTGGGGGGTGGGGGTGGTGGGAGACATGAGTGGGGGCCTGGTGGAGGCTGCCCCTGCACTGCTGGGGGGTGGGGGTGGTGGGAGACATGGGTGGGGGCCTGGTAGAGGCTGCCTCTGGTGGCTGGGGGGTGGGGGTGGTGGTAGACATGAGTGGGGGCCTGGTGGAGGCTGCCCCTGGTGGCTGGGGGTGGGGGTGGTGGGAGACATGAGTGGGGGCCTGGTGGAGGCTGCCCCTGGTGGCTGGGGGGTGGGGGTGGTGGGAGACATGAGTGGGGGCCTGGTGGAGGCTGCCCCTGGTGGCTGGGGGGTGGGGGTGGTGGGAGACATGAGTGGGGGCCTGGTGGAGGGTGCCCCTGGATGCTGGGGGGTGGGGGTGGTGGGAGACATGAGTGGGGGCCTGGTGGAGGCTGCCCCTGGTGGCTGGGGGGTGGGGGTGGTGGGAGACATGGGTGGGGGCCTGGTGGAGGGTGCCCCTGCACTGCTGGGGAGTGGGGGTGGTGGGAGACATGAGTGGGGGCCTGGTGGTGGCTGCCCCTGGTGGCTGGGGGGTGGGGGTGGTGGGAGACATGGGTGGGGGCCTGGTGGAGGGTGCCCCTGCACTGCTGGGGGGTGGGGGTGGTGGGAGACATGAGTGGGGGCCTGGTGGAGGCTGCCCCTGCACTGCTGGGGGGTGGGGGTGGTGGGAGACATGAGTGGGGGCCTGGTGGAGGCTGCCCCTGGTGGCTGGGGGGCGGGGGTGGTGGGAGACATGAGTGGGGGCCTAGTGGAGGCTGCCCCTGGTGGCTGGGGGTGGGGGTGGTGGGACACATGAGTGGGGGCCTGGTGGAGGCTGCCCCTGCACTGCTGGGGGGTGGGGGTGGTGGGAGACATGAGTGGGGGCCTGGTGGAGGCTGCCCCTGGTGGCTGGGGGGTGGGGGTGGTGGGAGACATGGGTGGGGGCCTGGTGGACGGTGCCCCTGCACTTCTGGGGGGTGGGGGTGGTGGGAGAGATGAGTGGGGGCCTGGTGGTGGCTGCCCCTGGTGGCTGGGGGGTGGGGGTGGTGGGAGACATGGGTGGGGGCCTGGTGGAGGGTGCCCCTGCACTGCTGGGGGGTGGGGGTGGTGGGAGACATGAGTGGGGGCCTGGTGGAGGCTGCCCCTGCACTGCTGGGGAGTGGGGGTGGTGGGAGACATGGGTGGGGGCCTGGTGGAGGCTGCCCCTGGTGGCTGGGGGGTGGGGGTGGTGGGAGACATGGGTGGGGGCCTGGTGGAGGCTGCCCCTGCACTGCTGGGGGGTGGGGGTGGTGGGAGACATGAGTGGGGGCCTGGTGGAGGCTGCCCCTGCACTGCTGGAGGGTGGGGGTGGTGGGAGACATGGGTGGGGGCCTGGTGGAGGCTGCCCCTGGTGGCTGGGGGTGGTGGGAGACATGAGTGGGGGCCTGGTGGAGGGTGCCCCTGGTGGCTGGGGGGTGGGGGTGGTGGGAGACATGAGTGGGGGCCTGGTGGTGGCTGCCCCTGGTGGCTGGGGGGTGGGGGTGGTGGGAGACATGGGTGGGGGCCTGGTGGAGGGTGCCCCTGCACTGCTGGGGGGTGGGGGTGGTGGGAGACATGAGTGGGGGCCTGGTGGTGGCTGCCCCTGGTGGCTGGGGGGTGGGGGTGGTGGGAGACATGGGTGGGGGCCTGGTGGAGGGTGCCCCTGGTGGCTGGGGGGTGGGGGTGGTGGGAGACATGGGTGAGGGCCTGGTGGAGGGTGCCCCTGGTGGCTGGGGGGTGGGGGTGCTGGGTGACATGAGCAGGTGTGCAGGGTAGTCCCCTGTGGTGTGTGCTGCCTGCAGGGGCCGTGGAGGGTGTACAGGGAATACCTGGGAGCACACAGCCAAATCGCGTGTAGAATTTCCCGTGTACCCCTGTCATACACGTGCCCAGCCAAATCGCGTGTGGAACTTCCTGCGCACACCTGGAATTCACGTACCCTGACAAATCGCGTGTGGAACTTCCCGCGCACCCCTGAAATCCACGTACCCGGCCAAATCACGTGTGGAACTTCCCGCGCACCCCTGAAATCCACGTACATGGCCAAATCGTGTGTGGAACTTCCCGCGCACCCCTGCAATCCACGTACCCTGACAAATCATGTGTGGAACTTCCCGCGCACCCCTGCAATCCACGTACCCTGACAAATCGCGTGTGGAACTTCCCGCAAACCCCAGAATTCACATGCCCTGCCAATTCGCGTGTGAGACTTCCCGCGCACCCCTGAAATCCACGTACCCTGACAAATCGCGTGTGGAACTTCCCGCGCATCCCTGCAATCCACGTACCCTGACAAATCACGTGTGGAACTTCCCACGCACCCCTGCAATCCACGTACCCTGACAAATCGCGTGTGGAACTTCCCGCAAACCCCTGGAATTCACATGCCCTGCCAATTCGCGTGTGAGACTTCCCGCGCACCCCTGAAATCCACGTACACGGCCAAATCGCGTGTGGAACTTCCCGCGCACCCCTGAAATCCACGTACCCTGACAAATCGTGTGTGGAACTTCCCGCGCACCCCTGAAATCCACGTACCCGGCCAAATCGCGTGCGGAACTTCCCGCGCACCCCTGAAATCCACGTACACGGCCAATTCGCGTGTGGAACTTCCCGCGCACCCCTGAAATCCACGTACCCTGACAAATTGCGTGTGGAACTTCCCGCACACCCCTGCAATCCACGTACCCTGACAAATCGCGTGTGGAACTTCCCGCGCACCCCTGCAATCCACGTGCCCTGACAAATCGCGTGTGGAACTTCCCGCGCACCCCTGCAATCCACGTACCCTGACAAATCGCGTGTGGAACTTCCCGCGCACCCCTGCAATCCACGTACCCTGACAAATTGCGTGTGGAACTTCCCGCAAACCCCTGGAATTCACATGCCCTGCCAATTCGCGTGTGAGACTTCCCGCGCACCCCGGTATACACGCACACGTATATTTTTGTCAGCGGGTGTCCGTGTTTGTGGGTACCCCTTTGCACGTCATTTGTCATGGAGGGCCACAGTATAGGACATTCATCATGGCTGTATATAGGTGCTATTTGTTGGCGCACCTTTTGGCGCACATTTCTTACAGGCGCAGAGACGCTACCGCCTGCTTTCTTGTGGCGGTCGTGTTTGTGCCTGTGCGCTGGTTTGAGCGTGCGCTTTTTTGCCCTATTCTATTCCATGAATACGTGTTGTAGGCGAGCGTGTGGGCGTTACGCGCACTTGTACCCTGTACTTCCCCCATGACGCCCACATTTTGGCAAGTTGTTCCCCATACCGAGTGTTACGCCCCGTGTTCCGCCTAGTTTTGTTGCGTGCGCCGCGCTATGTGCGATTTTCGCTGTGGCCTGTGCGATTTTCGCTGTGACCTGGCGCACGCAGTTAGATGGCCTGTGCGCCAACGTGCGCCGCGCACTTTTTTATCGCACATCCGATGGTTTTCTCGCGCACGCCCTTCCATGAATCGATGTGCGCTGCTTTTCGTGCGATTTTCGCACTTGCACTGCGATTTTCGCTATTCCACTGCGATTCGCACGTTTTGGGCCACTTGCGCCGCGCTAATTATTCCATGAATCGGCCTGTAAATGTGTCCTCGATCAAAATTTGGCATGTTATTTTCTCGTCATGGTTTTAGTGTGCCTCAGTCCAAGTTTAAAATCAACAGACTATGTTGTGGTTTATAAATGCACATGTTTTCTTCACCCTGCAACTAGTATGCACAGAGTTCCGTTTTATATGTCCATATCCTCTTTTTTGCTCAGAGGAATGTCCAAAGGGAAACCACAACTATCTCACAAAAGTTCCTTTGTCTTTACTTTGCGGTTGCTCATGCATTCTTTTTCCTCGTCATGGATCTCGTCTGCACGTGCTGTGGTTCTTCCCCATCGCTCGTAGTCTCCTTGCGCTGGGGTGCAGTCAGGGGGCCTTCTCCGATGCAGGGTTTGATATCTCCCAGAAAAATCCAAGCTCTTCTGCCTTGTAATTTCACGGTGGAAGGAGTGCAGTCTTCCCCTGGAAAGGGACCGTTAAACCTTGGCTCGTCCCACCTTTTCCTCATATGGTTCTTTACAAGGATGGTATCTCCAGGGAAAATGGATCCTTGAGCTTTGCCTGTAGTAGCATCTCCTTGTGTGCTCTTTGCTGTCCTGCACCCTTTTCGTCGTCTCTGCAGCTTGTCTGAAATTACAGTAAGGCAAGATGTCATGCAATTCAGGTAATTTTGCATTTCAGACCCTAAGATTTCTCCTGTTGACTGGGCATCACATCTAGCTCTGTCTCGGGGTGTCAGGGGAGTGCGCATTCTTCTTTCTGTGGCTATTTTGTGCGGCGTGAGATGATGGTCAGAAGCAGGTGTTGGTTTCTGAGTGCATACAGTGCCAAAGGAAGGCAGTGCAACCATCCCTTCCTTAGTGTAAGATTCAACTTTGCTATCCTTTCCTTTAATAAGCCATTGAGCTTCTCACAGAACCCATTACCTTGTGGATGATACGCCGACGAAAACTTGTGCTTTATACCAAGCAGCAAGCTACAAAGTGAGCCCCATTATCTGATCTCATGACTTCACATTCCCCCCACCTGGGGAATACCTCTCTCACTACGAATTTGGCCGCACAGGTAGAGTCTGGGTGTGTACATGGACCTGCTTCTATCCATCTAGAGAATGGACACACCACAACAATTAGGTATCTGTACCTGTTACATACTTGAATCATGTTGACGTAATCGACATGTAAGTGCTGAAAAGGCCCATTTGGCCTTGGGATGACTCCTCTCATTATTTTTAATGTGTGCCCAGCTGTGAATTATTGGCAGATTATACAGTTCACTATGAAAAATGCAATGTGCTCGGTTAAGTTTGGTATGAACCAGTCTTCTGCAAGCGTTGCAGCTAGATTCTCTTTTGTCATGTGTGCCGGATAATGTAGCTGCTCCAGCGCTAATTTTAACAGGGCTATAGGCATTACTGGTTTACCAGTGCTGTCTTGTCGCCACAAACTGTCATAAAGAACACCCTTGCCGTTTCCAAAGATTTTTCTCTTCCTGTGGTGCTTTCCCTTGGATTTCCACCAACTGTGTTTGCCCCAAATTACTATAACCTTCAGGTGTAATCCGTGCAACCATCATTCTCTCATTTGTGTGGGTGACTGCTACTTCCATGATCATCTCACTCTTGGATGCCATAAGTTTGGTTTCTGTGTCTGCTGCTTGATTTCTGCGTGAGATAAAATCTGTCCCTTTCGTGTGGGCAGCGCATTTCACGACCACCATGCCCACTGGGAGCTGTAGTGCCTTGATCAGTCTGTCCGATAAGGCTGTGTGCTGCACTGGCGTGCCATCTGCTCAGAGGTAGCTCCTCCTTTTCCAGCGCGCTAGGACTGTGTGCACTGTTGATGTCACATAGGCAGAGTCACTGTACACAGTTACTTCCTGGACTGCGTGATTCTCAATGGCGAGTATCAATGCCAATAATTCTGCAGCCTGTGCTGAAAAATGAGATGGCATTCGTGCACTAAGGAGTACTCAAAATTCTTCATTTGCGGTGTGTTTCATTACAGCGATGCCTGTATATCTTTGCCCATCGTTTTGATCGAAAAACCATCAATAAAGACACTTTCTCCTTCTGCCAAATCATTTTCTTTTACTCTGGGGATTTCATCATAGAATTCTTCATAATTTGCACAGTCATGTATTGGCTCTCCTTCAGTGACTAGCTCAGCTATAAACATAGCTGGGTTCACTATCTTGCATCGGACTATTTTAATCGATGGATTAGATATGATCACTTCATAAGCAGAAGATCTCTGAGATGTTAGCATGCCCTTTGTGTTTTTTAGGATAGCAAATAGTGAGTGCTCGACTTACAACGTCATGGAGCATTCCATTACAATGGTAGTAGCCTTCTCGATGGCGAACGCTGCAGCAGCCAAACTTTGTTCACACGGGAAATGGCCCCTCATTACAGGGTCCAAATTTCCACTATAGTATGCCAGGGGCTTGTACCCCAATGTGGTTCTCTGTGTGAGCACTGCCGTCATAACGCTGCCATTTGTGTGTGAAAACAGGTAAAATTCCTCTGCATAATAGGGAATCCCTAAAACTGGTGCCTTGCAAATGGCTTTTTGAGTTCAGCAAATCCTTCCTCCATGGTCTCAGACCATTCAATTTTTTCTTTCGTCACTTGGGCCTTCTTTAAGGCCTAAGCAAAGGCTTGGTGTAAGAACTGTAGTCGAAGATCCATGCCCTGACATAATTGCATAGGCCTAAGAAGCTCTGCATCTGTTTTATCGTGTGTGGCTTAGCTGTGTTCAGTATGGCTTCAGCCCTTTCTGGGGTCACTCTTTTCCACTCATGCGAGATCAGCTGGCCTATGTACAGCACTTCTTGTTGACAATATTGTAGCTTTTCTTTGTCAACCCTATATCCTTTCTCAGCCAGTATAGTCAATAGCTGAATAGAATCATGTCTACATTGCTCTTCTGCCGTGCTGCAAATTAAGATGTCATCCACATATTGCAGGACAACGCTTTCTAATGCAATATTGCTTAGGTCCATCATCAGGATTCTGTTAAAGATAGAAGGAGACTCACAGTGCCCCTGGGGTAGCCTCGTGCTTTTCAGACGCATCTGTCTGAATGTGAATGACGTCAGATCTTGTGAGTCACGGTGCAACATTACATAAAATTGTAGCCGGGTTCGGGACTAAAGGTAACTCGGCCTTAACAATATCATTTATTAAGCGTAATTCCTGAATTAGCCTCCAAGACCCTCCCTTTGATTTCTTGATGGGATAAACCGCAGTATTGCATGACGATTCTGACGTAACTAAGATGCACTGTTTCATCATAGCTGAAATTGTCTTAAAAATTCCTTCATCTGCCTCCCTGGACATGGGGTATTGTCGTGCTTTTGGAAGAATTGCTCCTGGCTTCAGTTTGATTCTCACCTCTCCAACTCCTTTCAGTAAGCCGACATCATAGGGGCCTGTAGTCCATACTGAGAAAGGCTCTGGCCCATGTCGTCATCAAAATATTCAGGACGGTTCTGTACCAACATCATTCTTTGAGGCACTTTTCTTTTGATCATTCTCACCCAAAAAAAAGGGAGAGCCAGCCATGTGATGTCATCAGTGATGTCATCAATGACATTTGTGATGTCATCTTTGATGTCCTGGGTGTTAGTGTTAGCAGTGCATGGTGGCGCGAGTTTTGGTTGCTTATTTTACCATAACTGCCGAATTTCAGGGGTTTTTCGGTTTTACTTTGAACCATAACGTCCCTTTAACAAAGTTTTTTACTGAATTTGATAGGTTTTAGTAGCGCAACTTAACCATAATGTCCCTTTTAACAAAGTTCTTTCATTGAATTTTATAGGCTTTTATTAGCGCAACTTAACCATAACGTCCCTGTAACAAAGTTTTTTTAATGAATTTCATAGGTTTTTATTAGCGCAATTTAACCAAAACGTCCCGTTAACAAAGTTTTTTTACTGAATTTTATAGGTTTTTAGTAGCGCAAGTTAACCATAAACTCCCTTTAACAAACTTTTTTCATTAGCACGCAGACAATATACAAAGATGGAGTATAAAAAGCAATTTCTCAGGGATGGCTTTACACAGAATGTTGCAAAGTAAGAATTTATGCTCGTTCACAGTGAAGGTCAGCTGCTTCCATTTTTTGCTCGCGGGCCGGAGTGGCCCACGACTCGCACTATAAGGTTCTATTGTTTTTTGACCTTGACAGACAGGGATCGTGCCAAAAGATTTCTTTTGAAGGAGGGGTGCAAAACCGTAAGAGACGATAAGGAAGACATTTCTGAAACGAAACCGCTTTTATATATTACAAAAAGGTTGTGGGAGTAGGGCCCTAATCAGGAGAGCGCACACCTTGAAGTCTTTATATGTGATGAAATCAAGTATTGGTTAAGCTGCTGTCGTGTGGATGGTAGGGTGATCTGCCACTATCACCTAGACTGAAACAAATTGTGAGGGGTAACCATCTGCACAGGCTGCGCCTGTGCAGATGGTTACCCCTCACAATTCGCTTTTATATATTATATCACTATGAGAAAGATCGTTGGCACAGACGGAGTTGTATTTAGGGACTGCATTACGCCTAGACAATGGAAAATGCCAATATAATGTAAGTAACCCTTTAAATTATTTTATACCGGAATCTAATAACAATGGCGTGGCGTTAAAGCCCGGTTAAATTGTACTTGTTCGTTCAATGTGGCATATTGTTTTGTACCGCGCACTATCACCGCCGAAGTGATCCGCTGGCGCTCAGACGGCTCTGAAAAAGGCAGAGGAGAGAGGGTGGGTTAGTGGGAATAAGTTAACATACTCCGTTGCACTATCCTCGCTAGCAAATAGTTTCACGCCCTAATAAATAAAATGAATATTTTTAATGAAGATCGGCTTGTGAGACTAATGTATGTTTTTAAAACAGATACATCCTTCCCCACTGTCAATGTCACGATTTTCAGACCCCGGCCAGCGCATTTTTCAACTGCCAGGTGCAGCTCTGAGTAAGCAACTTCATGACCCTCACCATTTTATGGGACAATCGCCAAGGACCAATATGCCCTTACGCGGTACTAGCGGCTAGAAGCAACATACCAAACGTTATGGTGGTCTAATGCCTCGTTGTTGGAACAGCCTTCCGATTATCAGTGCGACCACAGTACTTCTTTTATCATAAACCAACACTCTGTGTAACGCAAAGGAACAGCGCGTGACTCAAAATGAACTTTTGCAGATCGACAGCAAAGACAAATGCAAATTGCTGAATATTCTCTAAACATTTGATGTCAAATAAATGTACTTTACGAAATGTACAATCTTGCTGTTTGCTTTTAAATCACAGTTTCATATTCCGAATTGTGGCGGGCTGTGTTGTGAGATGATCTGTGTTGTTTTCCGGATTCTGTATGAAGTTGCGTAGGAGCAGTGTTGGCAACTCCTTAGTAAGAAAAATAGCTATTGACCGTCATAAAAGTAGCTAGAAGTAGCTAAATGATGTCATAATCTAATTTGCATAATTCACCAGGTGCATGATGGATGATTGCCGAGGGCATGGTTGTTATAGCCTCTCATTGAGCTCACCCCTTTTTTGTAATGAAAGTTCGAATGCACAGATGCAAACTCATTACATCCATATGCATACATTCACGTGCAAATGCACTAGTATTTAAATAAACCCCACAATGATTAGGTTGTTCTGTTGTCGCTTCTTAAACGTGCACTGCCATTTTTAATATGCTATTATTTTATAATCCATAATGCCTCGTTGTTGGAACAGCCTTCCGATTATCAGTGCGACCATAGTGCTTCTTTTATCATAAACCAACACCCTGTGTAGCGCAAAGGAACACCGCGTGAGTCAAGATGAACTTTTGCGGATCGACAGCAAAGACAAATGCAAATCGCTGAATATTCTCTAAACATTTGATGTCAAATAAAAGTACTTTACGAAATGTACAATCTTGCTGTTTGCTTTTAAATCACAGTTTCATATTCCGAATTGTGGCGCGCTGTGTTGTGAGATGATGTGTGTTGTTTTCCGGGTTCTGTGTAAAGTCACGTAGGACTGGAGAATGGGCGCTTTTGGCTACGTACCCTGTAACATCACAGAGAGAGACGGGGAATACGAATGCTTTGATAATGTCAGGCTTAGGGGCGGGAGATATGATTTAGTGTCGCAAAAACAGGTCAGCCAGGTCGATGGGGCAAGTGATAGGATTATCACATAATGTCAGCGCACAGCAGCCTGATTTATCGTTTGTTTAATGGACAAAAAGTCGAGGAAGGCCCATAGGAAATTGTAATGTCAGCGGACATAAGGAGGGTTCTTAGAACACTTTCAACCTGACAACGAACAATACGAACAGCGTTCTCAGAACACCCCCATTTTGTTTAATTGCAAACATTTCAGCACTGCGAGTGTTCTTAGAACACATTCAACTTGCCAGAGTACAATACGGACAGCGTCCCCAGGACACCCCCATTTTGTTTATGTACCAACATTTAAGGACACCGCGAGTGTTCTTAGCTCAATTTTAGCTTGCTTACGAACAAAACAGACACATACTCCGTCCTCGGAACACCCCACCATTTAGTTTATATAAAAAATTTCAGAACAGCCGTGTTGTCCGCAGACAAATCGAACACAACAAAAGCGTCTAGCACATAAAAAAACCAGAACATTGAACCTATCTCATACTCCCCCACCGTCCCCAAACACTCTTACACACCAACACACTCCACTAAATACAATTTTTAATCCAAGTTTCACCGCGCTGTCCGCGGTCGTCAGCGAATGCAAGATGGCGGGCGCCACAGAAAATCTGACGCGCTTCACGCACCACGCTGTCCAATCAGCAAAGACGTTGCATGTCCGCGGACATCACGCAAGCCGCTCGGCCAATCAGGGCACTGTCCGCAGAGCGAACCGGGAAGTCCGTCCGCGAAGCAAACGGAGATATCACAAATTTTTTTGCCTTTCATTTTGGTCATTTAAAAAAAAAACTACTGGACGGATTTACACCAAATTTGCAAAAGCACGCTTTCGGGACCAGGCCACCGCTCCTGCCGCAAATTTGGTGTAAATCCTTCCAGCGGTTTGGGCTGTAGTCATGCGCAAAGTTTTTCCCCATTATGTCTATTGGAAAAAACAAAAGTTTTGCGACCCCCCCTATAAGTTTGCCCCCCCTGGACCAAACTTCTCCAAACTTTGCAAGAACATTCAGAGTGGGCCATATTTTTTTGCAAAGTTTGGTGAGGATTCGTCCAGAGGGAGCGAAGTTATAAGCCACCCAAAAAATGCTCTTCCTATGGAAACACCAACTTAACCATAACTACATGGATGCTACTGCGTCCATGTAATATATATATATATATATATATATATATATATATATATATATATATATATATATGTATATATATATATATATATACATATATATATATATATATATATAAATATTCTTCTCTACTTCTAACTATATTTTGTTTTCTGCCGCCTCCCTCCATTACCTTTTCACCTCACTTATCCTAAGGCATGCACTTTTGCCAAAGCATTCGTTTTTTTCACTCACCGTTCACATGTTTCCTCTCTGGACCTTCGGGATCACCACCTTCGTCACTGCCTTCTTCGGCTTTTCTCCCGCTCAGCTGCCCGCAGGAGTGGGAAGGGGTTACGTGGGGAAGCATAGGTCCCTTCAGACCTTGTTCTGCAGATTTAATTTTTTACACTACCACTGTCTACGGGGAGCTTCACAGTTTTACTCAGCCGAATGGCAAAGGACTCGTGATATTGCCGAGGACCTAGAGTTAATTTATGTCGAAGGCCAATGGGTGTCTTATTCTAATCGCTAATCAATAACCATCCTCAGCTACCAAGTGTACTCCGAGAACCCCGACCGGCCCATAGAGTCGGAGTTTGCTCAGAAGCACTTTAAGACAAGATAGCAGCACCCGTGAGATGGATGGGGGTGCAGATTTAGTCTGTTTTATGACAAGTAGAGAAAATGGGGAGTTATGGATATCATCAATGAGGCGATCTTCCTTCTCGCTTCATCTCCAATGAACTTCATACAAGTTGCAACATTTATACTCAAAACTCGTCATCATTGACGTGTAACACTCAAAAGTTAACATGCAATTCTATTGGGTAGGAAAAGGTAACTTTACTATAGGTACTATATCTGTATATGGTAACGGAGTAAGGGGATTGGGTAAACACTGTCAGGTGGGCATCTAAGCCCTTCCTTCAAAAATGACTACTGCAGATGTCACTAAAAGTACGACATCCCATTGGTTCTACTAACTATAGGACCCTAGATTATTTGGTTCATTGTGCAACAAACACATATGTTGGCACCAACCCCATGCATACTTTTCCTCTTTGCTTAGCAGCACGCAGAATGGTCAGCCAGGTGCGAGGTGCCCCTTAGTTACCTGGCCGTCCTCCAATCCTTGCTACACTCAATCATAACTTTAGTAGCCATGTGTCAATTATTTCACTGCGGTTGGCCTCGAGACTGCATCTTTTGTCTGGAATAGGGTTCTGATATCTTCATCTGGCCTGGTGCCATCCGTAGGTGTGAACTCTCATCTCTCCTCTCTCAGCTGGTCACGTGATTCAGAAACCGTGAATTTGCCTCGTTTCCATCAATTTGTGTATTTGATTTTCATTTCATCTGCCACCTGACTTCGCTTTCTTATCTCGACCTTTCAGAGGCAGGATATTCTGTTCTTAGTTTCAAGTAGATGTAGCTACTGTTCGTCTCTTCAATTGGTATGACCTTGGCTCTTCTGGCACGAGTTGCTTCTGCTGAGTTTCGTGTCAGCCGTCTTTTCTCGTTTTTGCTAAATGTGAAGCGTTTCCCGTATGGCCTTTAGTAACCTGGGTTGATTCTGCTTCTTGTGCAAAGTGGAAATATACTTATAATATGGGACTTCGTTTGAGGTAGATTATGTAGGTTACGGGTCAAAGGATCGACAGTAAAAGGATCGAATGGTCAAAGGGTCGACACCAAAGGACCGAAAACCAAAGGATCAAAAAGAATTGTAATTTTATTTTAAACTTTTTTTTTTTTTGGTGGGTCCCCCAACCCCTGTATTTTTGCTAAAAACCATTTTTTTACCTATACGAAAACCAAAAAAAACCAAATAATTTTAAAAAAAATTCAATCCTCTGGTTTTCGGTCCTTTGGAGTCGATCCTTTGACCATTAGACCCTTTTTTTTCGATCCTTTGACCAGACACCGATTATGTATAATGGCGCTTGCTGCACTATTCTTCTACTATGCATAGCAAGTTGCACTGTTTTCTTAGCTTTCTTGCGGTTCCAAGCATATTTACAGGTGTAAACTGGTCGAGTATCCTCATCTTGCGTACATCTTAAACTTCTTACATTTTGACATTGTTCTTTTACTTTAAGTTCACGATATCCTTATTCATGGCGTTTCGTCTCTTTGCATCATTCTCTGGTTGTCATTTCTTCTATCTGTGAGTCAGTCCGGGCCCTCATGATGTCACCATTCGTCTTCTATTAAGGCCTTCTTGGGATTTTTTCGGGGACTGTACACAGACGATCTTCATTTCGTTTCATTTGTTGCTATGGTTTTCTCAATGGGTACCTTACTGTCCATGGTTTCCTTGGTATTGGTACGTCAATAGGTGCTGTTATTCTAATAGGTACTGGGCTGAGCTCTACTGCGGCTCTCTGTTGGTTTATTTGCTCATCATATGTCACATATCTCGGTGTGAATGTTCCTGGTACTTCAAAAAGGGCGACTGGAGTGCAGGCTCTATTTGGGACCTCCTGTACACTGGCGTATGTTGCCCACCATGTCTTCTGCTTTGAGTGGTGATGTTCTGTTGCCTATGGTGATTACCTAGTGTGCCATCTGCATCTCAAAAACTTTTGGCCCTACCTTCTACTGGCCCCTTTTGCTGTGTTTTAAGTTTCACTTACCTCCTGTGACTATCTGAGTCCCAGTGCTTTATCAAACTACCGTACTGCTATTTAAGTACCTGCCTGTTAGCACTGTATAATCTGTATACTAGTTACCACTATTTTTTGTCACCCCTTTTCAGCTCACTTGTTCCTGATGATGAAACCTTTGATATGATATGATATGATATATGATATGATATGATAGTTTATTTATATAGCGCCTATACACAATGTGTTTTAAAGCGCTTCAAGGCAAGGAAGGGAACAAGGGAAAATACAACAACATTCTTACAGGCCATGAACAGTAAGGATGTGAAATTAACTATCGTTCTCGGCCTGACGACATTTCAGATAGCGCAAGTGCTAAGACATCGATAAGGAAGGGAGGCGGAGAGTGGGAAGGAAATGGAAACAGACAGGTGACTACTGTACTAGGCCTGATGACATTTCTGGTAGAGCCGGAGGAAAACAAAAGGTGAGGGAGAGGGGTGCAGAAAGGAAGGGGAGGAACAAAACAAGTGACTATCGTACTAGGCCCGACAACGTTTCAGATAGTGCTGGAGGGAGGGGGGGCAACAGTTAGGGGATAGGGGAGCGACAGACGAGGTTGCTATCATAGTAGGTCCAGGGACAATTCTGATAGAGTAAGTGCATAGAAGAAAGTAAGGGGAGGAGGGGAGGAGATGGGAAAAGGGAGAGGGGAGGGGAGGAGAGAACAGGGAGTAAGCAGTCAAAAAGAGTGGAGAGGCAAGAGAGGAGAGCGAATACAATTGCAGAAGTCAGTAGTAACACATAATGTTGCAAGCCAGGATACAAGATGAAGATAGAACAGCATGATTCAGGGCCATCATGAGTACAAGATGCAAAGGAAGTCCAGCATGAGAGTTGAGAAAGTGTGACGCACTGTGAATCAATGAAGTCCATAAAAGTAAGATCCAGCATTGGCCACAAGACGTTGATGGTGAAACCAGAATGTATCATGACAGACTCCTGTGTGCAGGAAGGGTGGGGGTGCACAGGGAACAACACGGGGGGACCAGAGAGGGCGGGTATGGCCTGCTGGGACAGAGGGTGTAAACACATGTTGGTGCAAGCTTACCTGCTGTTTTAGCAGGGGGTTGGACCCTGGATCCTCCTGGTCCGAACAGGTCCAAACAGCAATAGCCCTTTTCTTTGACTGCCCTTCACTTTGGACGCCCGGGCGAGAGACACCCTTCATCTAAGAGTTAAGAGCAGGAAGGAAGAGGCAGGGCTAAGAAGGTGGGCGGGGCTTAGGCCAGGTGACCTAGATCCACTTACTGCTGCTCCCCAGCTGGAAAGGAAAAGAGGCTGGAGGGCTCCTTAAGTAGTGAAAAGAGCAGCAAGCAGGAAGATACCAGGTGGGCGGGGCTTATTAAGTGGTGAAAAGAAGCGGCAAGCACGAAGGCACCAGGTGGGCGGGGCTTGGTAAGTGTTGAAAAGGAGCGGCAACCAGGAAGGCACCAGGTGGGCGGGGCGTGCTAAGTGGTGAAAAGGAGCGGCAAGCAGGAAGGCAATAGGTGGGCGGGGCTTAGGCCAGGTGACCTAGATCCACTTACAGCTGTTCCCCAGCTGCAAAGGAAAAGAGGCTTTTAGTGCTCCTTAAGTAGGGAAAAGAGCAGCAAGCAGGAAGGCACCAGGTGGGCGGGACTTGCTAAGTGGTGAAAAGGAGCAGCAAGCAGGAAGGCACCAGGTGGGCGGGGCTTGCTAAGTGGTGAAAAGGAGTGGCAAGCAGGAAGGTGCCAGGTGGGCGGGGCTTGCTAAGTGGTGAAAAGGAGCGGCAACCAGGAAGGCACCAGGTGGGCGGGTCTTAGGCCAGGTGACCTAGATCCACTTACACCTGCTCCCCAGCTGCAAAGCAAAAGAGGCTGGAGGGCTCCTTAAGTAGGGAAAAGCGCGGCAAGCAGGAAGGCACCAGGTGGGCGGGGCTTGCTAAGTGGTGAAAAGGAGCGGCAAGCAGGAAGGCACCAGGTGGGCGAGGCTTGCTAAGTGGTGAAAAGGAGTGGCAAGCAGATTGTAGGGTTAGGGTCACTTATTGACGACATTGGCTGCAATCATATATGTCTTGCGTTTTTTGAGGCCTTTGCGCAGCTCTCCTTCACTTATCTTTGTTATACTGTGCATATAGCACCTCAGGCCACCCTTGATACGCTTTGCCTCCTTCAATCTACTGAGCGCTGGTCCCCACTCTCTCCTCTTCCTGCTGGGGACCCAAGCCTGCGTTTAGCAATTTACGCTGACCTCCTTGTTACTGTCTGTTTCATTAAGTGGCCGGATATAAGCCAATTTATTTTTTGCCCCTGCCATGCAAACTAACCTTTTCTTTGTTTTTGTCATCTGGGATATAGATTGTCCCCCAATATTTCATTACTATCCCCTGTAATCGCTGCCTGCATCCCTTTGCTTGGAAAACGGATCTCGGCCGGATGTTTACAACAAGCATAACACGGGAAAGGCGCTGGAATTACATTATCAATAAACGTCTCTTTATATGGCTGTGCCCCTACAGTGCACACTCACATCAGCCATTCTGGGGGGTCCATGAGATGGACTACAGAGAAACGTGGAACGTGTACCTCAAAAGGATCAACAGCCTCATCTTTCCACATGGTGAAATGTGAACCTGTGAACTGCAATGTCTCTGTCTCTGCAGCAGGTACACTAACTCATTGAGCTATCCTGCTGACTTCACCTGATGGCATCCATTCAAAGAACGTATTATCGATGGACCACTGGTACATTTGGGGTAATGGGCAAGGGCGAGAAAAGTCACTTTATCAGAAGAAACTTAGGAACTCTCCAGATACTGTGCTCACCACGTGCTCGCTAGTATCAACGCACAAATTACTCCCACCTTAACTTTCCTATGGGGGTTTTGCTAGAAAATGACAATGGACAGAGCTTGCCAGCGCACGGTGCCCCTCTATTCATATTTTCTCAGCCTTGCAGACAGTTTAAGCATAACCTAATTGCGAGCACGATCTTTCACAGCCCGAATAGCTCGCAGGCTAGGGCGAGTGGTGCAGCGACCTTCATATCATCAACAAGGTTCAAGCATATCTTGACATCCCATTCTGAGCTACACGGATCGAACATGTTGTGAAGATCACATATGCAGGGATTGAAAGACAGTTGTAAAGCAGTAACTGATCTCAGTCCCACATCAATGTTACTCCTTTTCCATTGGATGCAGGAACCCTGTTTAGCACAGCGCAGGATAAGGAAAGTAGTTGAGCATGGTATCCAAGAGGTTATACCAACTAAGATGTTCCAGAAGCGTATCTGACTGCCTCCCTTAAATAATGTGCTGCCACGCACACCACACAACGCCACCGCCTCAGTAAAGGAAGTATTCAATTTAACTGCAAAGCATGTGAACCAACAGAGACCTGGCCTGGGCCAGATGCTATAAGTTCCGTTTCGGGTTCATCATGAAGATGGTGCTGCTTTGTGGGTTGCGGCATGTGCTATGCGACTTTATACAACATCGCGGTCAACACCACCATGGTCAACTCGGATTCATGGTCACACACTAGTTACTCTCACGGCTCGGCTCACCTCAGTCACCTGCTCAGTGCTCGTCTTCACTCAAACGGTCAGACAAGTTCTCTCAGCAGTGTCCACTCACATCACGGTCCATCGTCATTAATGACTCATGCTCGGCTGGCCTGGCTCACCTGCTCAGTGTGCCCAGTTCTCTCTGCCCTGACATGCAGGAGGGCACTAGGCACTGGCAGGTCCAGGACAAGTCAGGGAGGGTCAGACAGCAGCCAGGGCATGCTGGGTACGCTGCAGGCAGGCAGCAGGAGAATAAACCGCAGGTTTTTCTGTAGGTGGCTCTGCCTCTGCCACTCTGACTGGTCTGGCTGAATAGTGTGTGGACTGCGTCTGCACGCACCGCCAGTAACCAGATGGCTGTGTTTCTGGGCAGAAAATGGTTTTCTACATAATAGCAAATGGGCCTGGCCTGCCCTGTCCGTGTTGTTGTCAGAATCACTGAGGGGGCAGGCAGGCTCCAAATAGTCTGGGTCCAGGCACGCCTGGGCGAGGAAATCGAAACTGACTTAATAGTGCAGTTGGATTTTCAGCACCAAACCATCATCCCCAGCCCATGGGGCCCTGTGAGCAAAGGTCGCAGCAGGGTCATGGCAGAGCACACATCAGTGGGTGGTAGGCCCAGCGTTTTTGTTTATTTTGACATGCATTGGAAAATTCATTTCAGTAAATGCACCAAACAAAACTATGCCTGCTCGGCTCAGGCAAGGGCCACAGCAGGGTCCTAGCGCACTGTGCACAGCTGAGCACACACCGCACGTCAGTGTAATAATACATGTCGGATGGGGCGGATGCTCCGAGTCAATGGAGGGCTTTCAGCTGCCAGCCCTGCAGGATCCAACGGCGGGACGCACCGGGCACCAGGGTGGAGCCAAAGGGGGAAAATGCCCCCCCCCTGCATCTCCTCCCTGGCTCTGCCACTGGCTGCACAGAACAAGGGCTTGGATTAGTATGCCTCACATACGGATAGATAACAAGTCCTGCAATAACGCTGTGACATAAAACAAGCTTAGGGGTCTGTTGGGGGTTGCTTGCCTACCGTAAGCCCCAGATCCCAAAGGACTCACACTCACACGTCCCCTCAGTCCGGGCTTCCCGGTCGCTCTGACGCGGCCGGGAAACACCCCATTTATTTATGTTGCACGCGGCGGCGCCCTGTCATCGGGCAGCGCCACACTCCTCCTTTTTCCGGGAGAACAATAAACATACTAACACTAGACACTGCAAACCAAACCAAAATATATGCATAGCATTTCACAAGGTCCCATGTTCAAAACACCCCTTTATTAACATCCACCCGGGTCCCCTTACTTAACAGTTCTCATCATTAGGATGATCAGCCAGATGACCCAACACGTAGTCGCTGAGGTGAGCAGGTTTCCCTCGCCCAGCCCTCTGGGGTACCTCCTGCTCACCTCCGGCACGGGTGAACTGTCCATAGGCATGCCCCGGGCCGGGGACTCAGGCAGACAAGGTGTTTCCCCTTCGTCCTCAGGTACCTCTCCTGGGTCTGGATCAGGAGGTGGATCAGTTCTTGGATCCCGCAGCTTCTTGAAGAAGCTCACGTTGCGAGTTACTGCAGACCGGCCGTCCGGTGCAGTCACCTTGGATCCCCGGACTGCGACAACGTCCAGCGGTTCCGGCTCATATGGTAGGGAGAGCTTTCCATGGGGATGTCTATTTCGAATAAGGACCTCATCACCTGGCTCCAGCCGCTGCGGGCGAAGCCCTCTCCGAAAGTTCTCTTGCTCGATTCTTGTTCGCCGGTCCATTCCGACTTGTTGGTCTTTCATCACACCAGGTTCTTTCTCTCCTACCTCCGGCAGCAACCCTCGAGGGCACCACTTAAAAAATGCCTCTGCCAGGGCCACTCCAGTGGATGCATGTGGCGTGGTGCGGTACACCCTCAGAAAGTGGGATAGGGCTCTCTGGAGGGACTGCCCCTGCTCCTGAGCAATTCTAAAGGTCTTGTTTAGAGTCCTCATCAGCCGTTCTGCTTCACCATTGGCCCGGGGCCAGAGAGGCATGATCTTCCTGTGCACCACCCCATAGCTCTCCATCAGCTCCGAGAAGCGTTCGCTCTGGAATGGCGCCCCGTTGTCCGAGCACAGCGTGTGTGGGAACCCATGGGCCGCAAACACCTTCTCCGCGGCCACAACGACGTGCTCAAATGCCACAGACTCCACGAACTCCACCTCGGGATACCTTGAGTATTCGTCGACCAGAACCAGGAAGTGGGTGCCCATCGTGGTGGACCCAAAGTCCGCATGAACAACTTCTCAAGGGCGCGTCCTCCTAGGCATCGCCTCTATGGCCGAGTCACGCTGCAGGGGAGATGCCGCCTGGCACCAAACACAGGCCGCCACAAAGTCATCCATGTTGTGCTCCAGCTCGGGGAACCACACCTTAAGCCGTAGGCGGGCCTTGGTCTTTGCGGCGCCCTGGTGACCACGGTGTGCTAGGGCAATCACCTCGTCCACCTTTGATTGGGGCACCACAATCCGATCTCCGCGGAGTAGAAGGCCGGATGCCGAAAACAATAACTCCTCCCGGACCTTCCATAGCTGCTCAATTCTGGTCCTGGCCTCCTGAGTGCGCCCCACCAGAGCCTCCAGCACCGACTTCCAGGAGCCCTGATGCATAGAGTGCCTCAGGATTTTGAAGCACTCATCATCCGCTGCAGCTGCCTCCAGCTCCTGATGAGGCATGGCATTCGGCGTGGCCGCCTCCACCACCACCCGGACGTGCTCCTCGGCCTCCTCTGCACAGATGTCATGGTCTTCCCCTCCGGACCCCCCTGGGAGTCTGGAGAGATAGTCTGCCGCTTTGTTCGCCCCCGGCTGGTACACCAAGGTGACTCCATATTCCAAAAGAGCGAGCATCCACCTCTCAATGCATACCGGTGGCTTGGATGATGACCCCGCTAAGATGGGAAGCAGTGGCTTGTGGTCTGTCACCACCGTCATCAGGCGTCCAAGGACATAGAGCCGGAAGTGCCGGCATCCCCAAAATACTGCCAGCACCTTGCGTTCGATCTGCGAGTACCGTTGCTCCGCCTCAGACAGGGCTTTGCTGGCATACGCCACCGGGCGGACACCCCCATCACAGTCAATCTGCGTTAGCACGGCGCCCAGGCCGAATGGTCTGGCTTCGACGATGATCTCTGATGGTAGCGCAGGATCGAAAAATGACATGGTATCCTCAGCTGCCAAGGCACCCTTGATGTCATCAAAAGCCGCCTGTTCAAGCGGGCCCCAGTTCCAGATGGCATCCTTCCTTGTCAGTGCCCTGAGCGGTTCCTACCTGGAGGCAACATTTTTTATGAATCATCCACAGTATGTAACCATGCCCAGGAAACCTTGCACATCAGACACAGACTACGGAGGCTGCGCCTTCTTTATGTCCTGCACCTTCCTGGGATCAGGAGACACCCCCCCTCCTTGAATACAAAGCCAAAGAATTCTATCGATGGTCGCAGAAATTCACACTTCTCTTTGTGGAGGGTGAGGCCCAAGGATTGCAGTCTTCCTAACGTCTTTGGCAACCACCTCAGATGGTCTACCTCCGTTCTTGCAAACACCAGGATGTCATCGCTTATATTTAAAACACCCTCTAGATCAGCCAAGGTGCCCCGAATAATGTTCTGAAACACCTCCGCCGCCGAGGACACACCAAAACTCAGTCTCTTATAGCGGTATAGCCCTCGGTGTGTAGTAAAGGTGGTAATGTACCTCAACTCGGGGTGGACGACAACCTGGTGATAGCCCGCCCAGAGGTCCAGTTTGGAAAAGAAGCGAGGACCCTGTACCTCCGCAATGATGTCATCAATCATTGGGGTGAGGTGTCTCTCTCTCTTAATGCCTTTGTTCGGGAGCCTCATGTCGACGCAGATCCTAACAGCATCAGGTTGTTTAGGCTTCCGTGGCACCACTATGGGGGACACCCAGGGAGTCGGGCCCTCAACCTTTTCTATTATGTCAAGATTGACCAAGTTGTCCAGCTCCTTGTCAACATGTTCACGGAGGTGAAACGGTACCCTTCGATGTTTCAGGGCAATGGGCTGCACCGATTCATCAATGTGCAGCCTCACTGGGTCACCGGCCATCTGCCTAATCCCCTTGAACAGTGGGGCATACTTCTCGAGCAAGTCATTATTGTCCTCTAAATAGATGTAGTATGCAAAGCTGACAATGCTGAGGGCCTCTGCTGCAGCACAACTTAATAAAGTATTGGTGCTCACCGGTGTCACATAGAATCGTGCTGTGATTTGGGAGCCATCATGTTCTACCTTTGCCACGAACACACCGTCCAGAGAGATAGGGTCCACACCACCAAAGGCAAAGATGCGGGCCTTTGGCGCAGCCAGCTTGGGGGGCTGGTCCACAGCATCATAGTGTCCACGGGCCATTACATTCACCGACGCCCCCGTGTCCATGAGGACTGGGACTGGAGATCGATTCACCTCGACCACGCACGTTGGCTGTCTCCTGTTCTTACTTTTCAGGATCCCCACACCCGAGACAAAGAAAATGTTCTCTTCCTCCGCTTCTTCCGCAGCCTCCACCTGGGCATCCTCCTCACTCTGGTCCACCTGAGCGACGTTGGATGGTCGACCCAGGCGAGTGAAACTGGACCGTCCCGGGCCCCTCTGCACCAACTCCGGCATTTCCGCCTTGCATACCCTCGAGAAATGATCCGGTAACCCACACCGTCCACAGGTCTTTCCAGCCGCAGGGCATTCTGCTGGGTGGGGCAGGTCATACCCACATTTTTGGCAGATTTCTCCTACCCTCCCGGCTCTATCCCGGGGACCACCGCCAGGTCTTCTGGTGCCCCTGCCACCTCGCCACATCACACATACCTCTTTGGTCTTGCTGGGGCGCGACCCAGCCTCCATTCTAGCTGCTCTCGCCTCCGACACCTCATGTCACCTCCCCAGTTCAAGGATGCGCTGAAGCGTGATTCCGGGCTCCCTTAATACCTGGCGCCTGAGCTTGCCTGATGAACATGCCTGGATAAGCATAGTCCTGATCATGTCCTCTGCATCACCCCAAGCACAGGCCAGCGAGAGACGCTCCGGCGCCCATAGAAAATGTCCAGAGTCTCATTGTCTTTCTGTTTGGCAGAGAGCATCACAAAACGCTCATAATCCACGTTGGCAAGAGGCAGAAAGTAAGCCTGCAGAGCGGCCTTCGCCTGATCATAGGATCCATCCCCCGGCGGAAGCGATTCAAAAGTCTCTTGGACAGAGGGACCTGCCGAGTATAGCATGGTTGCCAGCCTGGTGTCGTCATCAATCACCTGGGCAGCCCGAAAGTACATGTCCAGGCGGTCCACCCACCTCCTCCATCTGGGCCCCAAACTGGAAGGCGGGCCCGATACATCAAACTCCGGGATGGGCTGCAGAGCCGCTTGTGTACGTACCTGAGCCATAGCGGGGGGGATTTGCTGAACAACAGGTACTGCCGCCGGCTGTGCTGGAGGTAGAGGACCCGGAAGACCTGCCTGACCAACTGGAGGCTGCTGTGACGGCTGCACTGGAGGCAGCAAACCTTGAAGTGGTACTGGTGCACGTGGAGGCTGCTGCACCGCCGCTCCGTCCTGGTCCTCAGTATCACTCATCAGTTCGAGCGCACAGGCCCCCCCAGCGTGGAAGACAGGGGCCGCAACTCAAACACCAAGTCCAAATGACTCCAGCATGCACCATTGAAGAGACAGCTACTGCAACACACCTCTGTGATGATGAAGAGGATGAAGATTAGTGGGGCCACCAGTCTTCCAACTGCTCCAAAAATTAGGACAAGAAAGAAATGTGGGCTATGCAGGCCCAGCCATTGTAGCCCTCCTCCTTGCTTGCACTCGACGTAGGAGACCCAAGAAAATGAAAAATCACAAACTGAGCATATTCACATGCAGGTATGACTGCCTGCTGACAGGATTCCCAAAAATTAGGCCTGGATTCACCTCCCTGCTCAAACTGGAGCTCAGAGAAGTTTCACGGCCTGATCTGCAAAATTGCCGCCAGCCACGTGGGTAACGCACGGCCTGCGGGCCGGAGCGAAGTCTCAGGACAGCCTTGTTGCATTAAAAAAATTGCCGGATAATTCACCGCCGGGCCCAGGCATCGTTTCCCCCACTCGTCACCACTGTTGGGGGTTGCTTGCGACCCCCGGCGCCTCCCGTAAGCCCCAGACCCCGAGGACTCACACTCACACGTCCTCTCTGTTCGGGCTTCCCGGTCGCTCTGACGCGGCCGGGAAAAGCCCTGTTTATTTATGTTGCACGTGGCGGCATGCAACGTCACGCCGGCGCGTGCGCGCCCTGTCATCGGGCAGCGCCACAGTGTCTATCACTAAACTTTTTTCTCCGGTGTAACTTTGACTTACCCTCAAAAAAGCTATAACTCAAGCATGCACGTTTCGGCATGCATTAGTAATAGTTACCTGTGAATACCTGGTCCATTCGCATTTTACGACCACGCAGCTGTAAGCCCCCCATGTAACTGCCCGCCTTTGTCCCTCCACCCTTAATCGTGCAGGTGTGCATCGACACATTCTAACTGCTGCTCCTGACTACATTCAGACATCCTAGAGTAAAATGTGAATTACAAGACTGTCGTTTGGTTTACGCTTAAATGCGTTCTTGGCTGTGCTTAGAGTTTAGCAGGTTTGAGAGAATGGCGCTTGCCAGCCAGCAAACCTTGCGTGCCCATATGTTGACACATGCGTCTCACACCCATAGATTCTTGCTGAAGCAATTTCGTGTTGAACCTTGACCCAGCTCATTATCTACCATGGTTACCTGCTGATTGTCTGCACTTAGCGCGAGCAGTGTTTGAATTATGCCTCAGAGTTTGTGACAGGCGGGCATTACATCTACTGCTAATATTGTGCGTGCCTTTCCTAAGCATTTTAATGTATAGGGCCAATATTGACTTATCACAGAAACAGGGAGGAGAAGATTGATGAAAAATGAAAAGCCCACTACTTTATTTAATATCTGCGAAGCTCAACCTTTTAGAAATAATCCACTTTCTTGTGAAAGAGGAGAAGTGGTAAACTGAGAGGGCAACAATAAACGCATGCGCATATGTGATAACAGAGACACGCAGCACGTTCCAAATGAAGTGGTAATGCAGATTGTTGTGTTATGCTATGTGGTATTCATCAGCAACAGCTGAGAGGAGATTTTTGGCTAATTTAAATAAATAAGTGCATGCTAAAATGAATATAGTGCACTAACCCACATCACATAAAGAAACACATTGCTGCACTGCACAACTATTCTTTAAAGGGTAAGGAGAATCCCGCTTAAAATCATACTCATGTTCTGGGGATATCAGAAACATAAATGTATTGGCTACAACCGCCCAGCACAAATCACGACCGCTGCCATCATGGCTAATTTGTAGTATTTCTGCAATGGGAACTAAACACACCACTACCATTAAACTTTAACAATATCCGATAGAAACACAAATGTTGTACATCAGCACAAAGCGACACCCAGGCGATTCCCCAATGTTGCTTCACCCGCACAGGCACCCACTGCATGCAGGGCATCACAAGGTGAAAGCCTGCATGGAAGACCATTACCAGACTCACTCCACCTCTAGTACCAATGTCCCACACACCAAGACCCCCACCACCATAGACACCCACCGCCACAGGCAGCCAAGGTGCCAGAAGGCAGAAGCTGGAAGGGAGGACTACTAGTACAGGGCTCACTTCTCTGACACCAAAGGCCCACACACCAATACCTCCACCACCATAGACACCCACCGCCACAGGCAGCCAAGGCGCCAGAAGGCAGAAGCTGGAAGGGAGGACTACTAGTACAGGGCTCACTTCTCTGACACCAAAGGCCCACACACCAAGACACCCACCACCATAGACACCCACGGCCACAGGCACCCAGGGCGCCAGAAGGCAGAAGCTGACAGGGAGGACTACTAGTACAGGGCTCACTTCTCTGACACCAAAGGACCGCACACCGAGACACACACCACCATAGACACCCACCGCCACAGGCACCCAGGGCGCCAGAAGGCAGAAGCTGACAGGGAGGACTGCTAGTACAGGGCTCACTTCTCTGACACCAAAGGCCCACACACCAAGACCCCCACCACCATAGGCACCCACCACCACAGGCTCCCACCACCAAAGTCACCCAGGGCGCCAGAAGGCAGAAGCTGACAGGGAGGACCAATACAGGGCTCACTTCTCTGACACCAAAGGACCACACACCAAGACACCCACCACCATAGACACCCACCGCCACAGGCACCCAGGGCACCAGACGGCAGAAGCTGACAGGGAGGACCAATACAGGGCTCACTTCACTGACACCAAAGGACCACACACCAAGACCCCCACCATCACAGGCACCCACTGCCACAGGCACCCAGGGCGCCAGAAGGCAGAAGCTGAAAGGGAGGACCAATACAGGCCTCACTTATCTGACACCAAAGGCCCACACACCAAGACCCCCACCACCATAGGCACCCACCACCAAAGGCACCCAGGGTGCCAGAAGGCAGAAGCTGACAGGGAGGACCAATACAGGCTCACTTCTCTGACACCAAAGGACCACACACCAAGACACCCACCACCATAGACACCCACCGCCAAAGGCACCCAGGGCACCAGAAGGCAGAAGCTGACAGGGAGGACTAGTACAGGGCTCACTTCTCTGACACCAAAGGCCCACACACCAAGACCCCCACCATCCTAGACTTGCACCCCACAGATACCCAATGCATGCAGGGTGCCACAAGGCAAAAACCGACAGAGAGAACTACAACCGGGCTTCCTCCATCTCTGGCAGCAAAGACCCTCATAGGAAGAACCCCCACCACCCTAGACTTCCACCCCCCACACAGACACCGAAAGCATGCAAAGCGCCACAAGGCAACGACCGACAGGGAGGACTATAACCGGGCTTCCTCCATCTCTGGCAGCAAAGACCCTCATAGCAAGACCCCTCACCACCTTTGACACCCACCCCAAGACAGCCAATGCATGCAGGGCGCCACAAGGCAAAAACTGACAGGAAGGACTACAACCGGGCTCCGTCCATCTCTGGCAGCAAAGGCCTACACAGCAAGACGCCCACCGCCATAGACACCCACCCCCACCGGCACCCAATACACGCAGGGAAGGTCAGAGCTGAAACATACAGGGAGGACGGATTCCGGGCTCCACATTACCACCATGCCACATAGTGCCCCCCCTGGGGAAGTGCCTGGTCCTAGACTGAGGAATAGGCATTAACATATTTGAACACCAACTCCCAGGTGGAAAAAAGAACTACTTTCCTGCTAAAACCGTCAGCTATCTTAAAAACCACTAACATTATAAGATTAATAAAACCCTTTAATACCATCTATTCCCATTTCCTGCACAATAATGCAATACTGCAAAATGATGTTAATTACATCAAATGCCATTCTGCAGGTGCCTCCATGGGCGTAATTTTCGGGGGGTACAGGGGTGTTTGTCCACCCCAACTTTCATGGCACATCATTTTGTCCCCATTCATTTGGCTGGGGCACCTTTTCTTCAGATGTCATGTCCCCCCATACCCCACCAGCCCCCACATTTTCAGCAACGTTACTCCACTGGCTGCCTCTAATTCTTATACAAAAATGTAGTGCCTCATTACGGGCTCGATGGTGCAGGAACAAATGGTGGTAAAATGGCACAGGCGAAGGAGAGCGTTTACCTCCAGCGCACAGCTGAATATCAATTATTTGCAATTTGATTGATTTCAGAATACCCTACAATGCCAATCAGTACTAATATGTTAACTATCACACTCATATAAAACTCAACAGTATGAGCTGTATACTTGTAAAACATTCGCAAAGGATGGCGATGTCTATGAGCATAGGCATAAAAGAGTGGTCACAGGACAAAGGATAGGTGATTAGGAGTGTGAAGAGACTGGCGAGATAGAGGGAACTATGCCTGAAAAGAAAGGAGAGGAAAGAAACTGGGAAGCCATTAGATTGGGAGGAGTAATCAGGGTTGTGTAAAGGCTCAGGGGAGGGAAGTTGATTCAGGACGGAGAAGAGGGTTTGAAAAAAAGGATGAACACAGGAGCATAATTGAGCTGGGAAGAACACACATAATTGGGAGTGTGAAGTGGACAGGGGACAGATGTGGGGGATCATGATTTTGAGGCTATGGAGGAGAAAGGAGTGAATTTGGAGTGTTAAGGGATTGGGGGATAGGAGAAGAACATGATGTGTTAGGGGTCATCACAGTGGAGCAGAAGAATCATTAGTGTAAGGATGCTGAACATAAAGTATGGGAATCCGGAGATTGAATTGGATGGGGAAAGAGAAGGGCAAATAAACAGGCGAATGGTCATTAGGGAAGAGGGCAATCAGTACTTTGATGAGCTTGAAGAGAAGTGGAATCAAGAAGGACGAGCTGTGGGGTGAGATAGTTTGCTTATATGGCCTCTTTGCAAACATGAATCACACCTAGTTGCCTGCTATGCCCTTATCTAACCACTAGTGCACACAATAATGGTTGCTTCCTTGATGGAGGGAGTTTAGTGGGTCCATACTCTTGGTACAGTCATGAAGAGCATTTTGTTTTAATCCTGACATCAGGCAGGAAAAGGATCAAAAAAGTTCTGACTGTGACCGTAGTGCAGGTTTTGGAGTTTTCTGGTGAATTGTTTAACCATGATAACCTCCAATTCACCATGTGGGGGATTTAAATTTGAGGCACAAGATTTAAAAGTAACACAGTCATGTACAGGAACTCAGGGATTCTTGACCCCTTTTTGGTTGTTTTGCAACAGGGAGCTATGCATCTTCACTCTAGTTCTTTAGTTTAAGGACTTTAAGCAGAGGCTAGACCGAGTGCTCGTAGATGGACAGTTCCTGAGTGGTTATTGTGGTGAAAACCTCAACAATAATGTAAATAAGTCTGGTTTAACTTTCACCAGCATGTTGTGCCCACGCTCATTATAATTTCCACACTTTTACGTAGCTTCACAGGTAGGCAACATTCATAGTCTCTTTTGTGTTATGATTTATTCCCCCTTCGTTTATATACAATAGAATGTCAGTAGCATTATTATTTTGAGCTTCAGATAAAAGACTCATCCTTAGAATGTGTTTATCTGAAAATAAACATTAACACTTAATTCTAAATAGCATGTTTGTTCTTACTGCTGGTAATGATTCAATAAACAAAAAATGATAGCAATAGATCTTTTACCTGCCTTCTGTTTTGTGAGCTAGATGCAGCGAGGAGCCTGCTTTGTGGCTCTGATTACATTGGTCTTTGTCTGTCGTTCTTAATTATACTTCAAAGTGCATGCGGGTATCCATATACTCTACAGTATTTTGTAAATATCCAATTTAATAATGCGTTCTCATTGTAAACTAATCCACTACTTGATGATTGGGTTTAACAGTCTCTTCTTGACAAGATTAATCCTACAAGAAACAGAAGTTCTTTTTACATAACCAAATCTATCAAAGGTTTCATTGCACTCATATTAGTCTAGCTTTGATATTCTGTATCTCAAGTGTCATTAAGATTACAGGAAAGCCCCCCAGGGCAATTCACAAGATTTATTTTATTTGTCAAACGTTTAGTTCATATGTAGTCCATCTTTATTGTTGATTTTTATGCTACTCTATGATATAGATATCTGGATTATTCATGGCATACTCTATAAGTCTCTTTTAAAAAAGAAAGAGTCTTTCCTCCAAACTTTAAATTCAACTGATTGACCAAAAAAACATTTTGATTACGTTCTGAGTTTTTCAAATAAAGTAAATTAATAATTGAATTTCAATGTAGTTGTAGAGCAATACAACATGCAATAAAATGTATCCCCTATTATTGAGGAGATATTGCCACTCAATCAAGTACTCACTAGACTTTCTTTGCTTTCTGTCATTGAGAATTGTAAACATAATGTTATTGTTTTAAAGATATAAAGACTTGAATCACATTCGTTTGACATCATACATTCACAGGAAAGCAATTCTATTAATTGGAATAAATAAAACAATACAACTAGAGCTAGTGGTATTTTCATCAGAAAAATAGATGCATAAAAACGTTGTAGAGGAGGTGCCAAGCTCGATTCACACTCCAACTGCCCATTTTGAAGTACCAGGAACGTTCACACCAAAATATATGTCATATAATTAGCAAATAAACCAGCAGAGAGCCGCAGTTGGGCTCTGTCCAGTACCTATCAGAAGGACAACACCTATTGAAATACCGACACCTAAGAAAACCTGGACAGTGAGGTACCCATTGAGAAAACCATATTGACAAATGAGACAGAATGACAATTGTCAAAATGCAATACTTGAAGAAGCCAAGAAGATACTAAAAGAAGACGAATGGTGACGTCACAAGAACCCGGACTGACTCACATATAGAAGATATGACGACCTGAGAATAATGAAAAGAGACAAAACACCAGGGATAAGTGACATCCTGAGTCTAAAGTGAAGTGATTGATGTCAAAATGTCAGAAACTTATGCCATAAGCGTGATGAAGATATTCATCCAGTTTAAACATGTACATATGCACAGAAACCGCAATAAGCACAGAAAACCATGAGGCTTGCTTATGCTTATTAGTAAGATAGATTGAGACAAGCGCCACCTATACAGATCTACCTCAAAAGGAGCTCTTTTTATAAGTATACCTCCACTATGCACAAGAGCATAATTGACCAAAGGTTACAAAAGGTCTCAAGAGGAGAGCCTTGCAGCGAAAAAATCAAGAATTAAAGACGGAAAGAAACTCAGACGAAGACAACCATGCCAAGAAGCCAAGGTCGTATGGGCTGAAATAGACCCACAGTGGATACAATTAATGAAAAGAAGAACAGAGTATCCTGTGCAGAAAGGTCAAGATAATACAAAACTGCAATTATCTGTGGATAAGTGCATACCCTCCATTCATTCATGATATAATTCATGCGTAAAGACGCTGACAAACATCCCTTCCAAAAGGATAGCCCTACTCAAAGGACATGTATTGTAGACAAATAACGGTGTGTATGTTTGAAGTTCATTTATTACATTAATCAAATTTCATAGTAAAACAATCATTTGTAAGAGAAACCACATGTAACACATTGACATTTCATATATTAAAAGCCAAATTTGAAGAGACACACAGCACATCTAGAAAAACACATATCATGTCAAAGCCAGTGATCACAACTCACAGATCCTTACTCACATCCACTTTCATCCCCATTCATACCATCAACCATTCTTACTGTGCAACAACCGCAATTCTAATGATTCTGTTCTAAAAGCAGAACACCCATCTATTAGGGCTAGAATCCTGTTGTATACTTACAAAAGCATAGTTAACACTGATTTTTTTCCTCTCAAAGTTAAACAAGGCAATTGTTCAAAAGAACTTACTTATGAACATATATCAATTACCGTATTTTTTGAAAAAGTGTTGAACTCAAGATAGCCCAACTAGCAAAAGTGGTCTATATAGTGTTGTCTACTCGAGTTTCGGGCATCACGATAGACATATTCCATTTCTATCTGGTGCGCCTCATCAGGACATATACATTTCTAGGTACAAAAAACCAATTCATGTTAGCATAATTCAGCTTGATATGAAATGAGTGTCGTCGAGGTTTTCAAATACAACTTCTTCCCATTTACAAAGTTTTCATGATTCTATAGGTCAAACTGTGTTGCTGTGGAAGCCACTTCAGTCACAAAGGAGGACAGGCAGGGAAGCAAAGGAAAAAAGCAAAAAACATTTATTTTATTAAAATCCCTCTCTACCATATCCCCCATATTTTCAACATCTTATCATGGCTTGTTGAATACTTTCTGTCTCAAAACATCACACCACAATTTGTCCTGTCCACACCCCCCATGTAGGCATGGCTGAGTCTTTGTAATTGTACCCTTATTTGAACAAGGAAGACTTGTGTCCTCTCCTTAGATTTGTGGAAAGGTGCTGTCTCTAACTAATGCTGAACAACATCCTCCCCACCCCATGTGGGCAATACACATAAAATGTGGGAGCATAAAGTCTCCTGAATGGACAAGGTACCCCTCTTAGCTCAAATCTCACCAATGAAGAATTCAATGAATGCCCCAAAGTGGGTCTTATCCGAGAACAAAGGGTGCGGAAAACCTGTACACACTTCAATCCAAAAGTTTGTGGTGCTGCCTTCAATTGGATGTACTCCATATGGTAGCTCTATCCTCGCTGCGAGCACGGAGCGGGACTGCTTTATTGGACAGTACTCTCTCTATCTTTTGGTATAAATACATGTACACCATGTTATACTTCCTCTGTATATGTCCCTCACATTGACGTCCTGTCCTATAGACCTTCCCATTTGTTTCTAATGCCAAGATTGCATCCCTATACAATAATCTGTCCCAATGTGCACGTCTAAGTGCACATCTAGGTGCATTTGCCATCATCATTTACCTTGTAAATGTGGCCCATAAATTCTGTGCGAATGTCGCTTCGCCACGGTCCTTTGTTGGGCACAAAAACAGCTCAAAGGGATGCTGATACCGTTCCCCATATTTCTCCAATAGATCTTCCTCTCCGATTTGCTAATCCTTGCTGTATGTGTCCACAGACACTAAAAATAGAAAGGAAAGGGTGGGGGGGGGAATCATTACCAGGTCAAGATAAGCCACAGATGGCAGATGGCTGACAGAATTAAATCAAATACACAAAATTGAATGGAGAATAAGACAATTTCACGGTGTTGAAATCACGTGACCGAGCAAGTAGAAGGGATGAAACTTTCACACCTACGCATGGACTCTTGCCCAGACGCCTTAACTTTCCCAGACCAAGAAGCAGACTTGAAGCCAAAATACAAAAAAATAATTGACACATGACAACTGAAGTGATGATTGATTGTTGCAATAATTGGAGCGAGGCTTGGGGTGCAGACAAACTCCCTGCACCTGGCCGGCTATTCTGCACACTGCTAAGCAAGTGGAAAAGTATGAGTGGGGTTGATGCCAACCCAATCATAGTGGACCAAGTAATCTAGGGTCCTATAGTTAGTAGAACCAATGGGACGTCGTACTTTTAGTGACATCTATGGTAGCCATTTTGAAGGAAGGGCTTAGATGCCCCACCTGAAATTGTTTATCCAATCTCCTCACTTTGTTATCATATACAGATATAGTACCTATATTAAAGTTACCTTCCTAGAACCAATCAAGTTGTATGCTAAATTTTGAGATATTACACATCAGTGATGACGAGTTTTTGGTATACATGATGTGTTTTTTCTGAAATTAATTGGATTTGAAGCGAGAAGGAAGATCGAGCGATTACTGATATTCATAAACTCCCTGTTTTTTGTACATATTAAACAGACTACCTTTGCCAAACTATCGAGTTGTCATTATTGATTTGATGCGAGAGCATTAATCTGCATCCCCATCCATCTCGAGGGTGCTGCTACTCATCTTAAAGTGCTGTTTGGGAAACCCCCAGTCCTATGGGCCGGCTGGGGTCCCTACTGCACAACGTGTATTTTCCATTGATTATATTTGAAATTATTATTATTCACATTGATAATCTAATGTATTTTATAGCATAAAGTGTTGTTCTTCAAAAGAGAGGTGGATTAAGCTCCCAAACTCACAGTAACTTCCATAGTTGCAGTAGATCACCCTTCTGAACCATAATAAGGTCATGCTCTTCTTTACTTCATGAACTGCAGTACAGATTGTCCTCTTCATTCCTTCCCCTATGGATGACCACATCCAATTTAACAATGCAAATGTCTTTGTAACAACGGGTTGACATTTCCCACTGCCCACTTTTTCGGTTTCACAAGCTCGAGGATCTGAAATAGCATTTCATTAATTTGATGCTATTTTTATTGAAAGTATCTTGCCACTGGTAAATGTACAGTCACAGGATGGGTATTAGATCATGTTAATTCTAACCAGTTTAAGCCTTTTGTGTGAAGACTGACCAACATACTGACCACAACAGCAAACCTCAAGAATGCCATGAAAGGACAAAAAATCAATGCTGTAAATAGGTCCCTATTATCGCGTGTGTTATCAAAATTATCCTGCCCTCTATAGACAGTTCAGCGGGCCTTCTCTTTAAAAACAGCAATTGCTCCCAACACTGTTCCTACATGTCACTTTAATTTGTTGATGGCACCAAGGATAATCTTCTGGAGCCAAACACTTGGTTACACATGCAAACCACTGTGCCCATTTAAAGCTCTCAACATCTTGTGTCACCTGGGTGGGTGAAAACAGAGAATTTAGCTTTTGGCAGGTAAGAACCCATTGACGTGTATGGGCGTGTAGGGTGCTTGGTGGGTTAGTGAGCTGATTACATACCGGGTGACACCCGATAAAAGCATGTGAGTTGTGTTGTATAACCTGTGCCCACAGTTTAATGTTCTGCCTACCTTGAACACCACAGCTTGACAGCAATGCATGCCCTCCTTTTTGCACAGTAGCCTCTCCTTCTTTCTGTGGCCATCATCACTGTGCCATCGACTTTTATCACCCTTTTTTACGGTCATTCTTAGCATCTTTAGGCCTCACAATCTATACATCCATTGTCTGCCACTGTGAAGGGCATGGCTGCATGTTTGTCTTTGAAATGCCTCTTGTAATGCTGGCCACTTCTGGCTCTTGTCTGTTCCTGTGGATTATGTTTTCCATTATTCATCTCATGCCGTTACCAGCATTTCTTACGTCTTTCTTTTAAATCATGCCATGCCCTATTCCCATGCTCCATTGGTCTTCCTTACTTCCTTCTCAATCCCTCGGTTTGAGGAATCCTTATACACTTGTCTGTACTTCTATATGTATCTCTCTTCCTTCCACATTTAAGAAGCCCTGTCCCCCTGGTCCAGCTTTTGGAACCCTAGTGAATTTTAAGCCTCACTTCTCTACCTTGTTCTAGAAGGCATATCCTTTGAAGAATGATATTGTGCCAATCTTGTGCGTGAACACCCAAGCTCATCTACCAGAGTACCCTTTTTACAAAAGCCTGCCTTCTGTGTGTTCATTTACGGTTTCTGATTAGTCCGTTTGTGTTTTATTTTGTGATTAAAAGTCTACTTTTTTAAATTACCATGATTGCACATTCTTTTATTTTGGACTAGTGTACCATAGTTGTTTGGGTTGCTACTGCTATCAGCTCACACTGCTTCTGAAGAGTAGAGTCTGCTCTTAGCCCATGCTGCCAAAAGAGGGGAATGAAGTATAGTAGTAGTGTGAGCCTAAGTAGGTGGTTTAGCCACTATTCATTCCTGTACTCCGGCAGAACAGTAGTCATTTAATGACAGTGGCGGCAGCAGTGCGATTTGATACATACTGTACCTACAGCTCAGCCATCCAAAATAAGAACTGTGCAGATAACGTTAGAAACACTGTCAGGCTTTCTTTGATTGCTGTGCAATGGAGCTAGACATGAGCTCAGTGGGTACTGAAGACCAGAATCCTTCTTGAGCTATGTCAATCAAGCAGAGGGACTCTCCCATAGCAGTAAGGTTAGAAAGCCTGAAATGCTTAAGAGCCTCCACGCTTTTGAGGCAGCTAGAGTAGAGGAGGAAGAACAGGTGGCCAGAAGTGATCTGGAGCTCCCATCTCATGTACTGATTCCACTGAGGAGCATGGGAGTGGTTGTTGACAGTGAAAGCAACAGTTGTTCCCATCATTCCTCTCAAAGGGCAGATAGTGTGTTTCCCACATGTCAAGGGGTTCAGCTGGATCCCATATTTCTTTTAAGTCGCAAGTGTCAGCCAGGTCCCAGGGTGGTCTCTCTGCAGCGGAACTAACTGAAAGGATACTCCTTTTAGAGGAAAGGAAGAACGGAAATAGGAGTGGGTAATACTGAAGCTGCCTAAGCTACAGCTCTGGAAGAAGAGGGAGAAATGCAAACAATCTTCTGGTGGGGAGGGTTGTGTTACCATTGGTGTCAACGAAGGAAGGCCTAGGAGCCACTCATCCCCAAGGACTTAGTCCCCCCACACGTGGTGGGGAAGGATATCTTTGAGTGGTTGAAAGCACTGGAGTTAGCCTTCCACCTCTAGCCGGTGGAGGAGGAATTGTGTGGAGCAGCTCTTAGGCACTGTCTACCAATGGCTGGAATTGATGTTATTATTCAGTTGGTTCCAATGGGAAGGGCAATTAATACAAAAATGAACACTGCTACTCTCAGGACGTTCTGTAACTCCCCAGAAGAATACCCAGGTGCTTTTGAGAGCTCCCCAAAAGGGGGAATTCAGACCGTTGAGGAGATTAGGCTTTAGCCCCTGAACTATCTGAATGCATGTTGTACTGGTAAAAAAGTTGACACATTTGAAGGAATGTTTAATGTGGTTGCATGCAAGCATGTCCTGGAAAATTGAGACTAAATTCGATGTAGGGCACCTGGCAGAGCCCTGAAAAACCCAGGAGGGAAATATTAGATAAACTAGACCAAAATTTCAGGGTGAGAGTTCAGACACAATTCCAAACTAATGCAGGAAAAAAAAGTTAGTCATACTGCAATCCTTTTTTACAAAATGCATTTTAATAGCATCTGGATAGTGTTATTGGGGATAGAGCACCCAGGAGGTATTATGACACAACAATACAAATGAGTATGGTCCAGTGAAAACAACTGGATCTCAATGTGATACAACAAAGGATGTACTGCTATTTTTGTTAAATCATAACAGTCATGCAGTTACAGTAATAAAACATAAACCCATATTCATGGACATATATACAAAAGACACATAAACAATGCTTCCAATGTGCACTGTTGACTGGTAATATCGTCGACATAACAGTGTTTCGGCCTAAAGAAGCTGTGCAATGCAGCTATGTGAGCAGGCCTTCATCAGGACTCCTTGGTATAGGAGTCTGAAATCTGACCTCATATGGGCAGAATGGAAAACATGCGAGAGTCTTACCTCAAAGGGTAAGACGGAAATTCTCTGTGAATGTAGATGGATAAACACTCTGAATAGTGGTTCCTCAGCCCAGAATGTCCGGAAGTGGCAAAACTGGGCAAAACTGTGTGAGAGAGCACATGAAGGTAAAGGTAAGGACGCGTGTGCTATCGTAAAAGGTAGGCTCAAATATTGAGGTGCACTGAAGTGTGCTTAAAGGTTTCAGTGCCAGCTGTAAGTAATTCACTATGCGCTCGCGCTTTTGCGGTGACATACAGCTCTGCCTCTACAGGCTGGCACTGAAACCTTTAAGCACACTTCAGTGCACCTCAATATTTGAGCCTACATTTACGATAGCACACGACTCTCGCATGTTTTCCATTCTGCCCATATGAGGCTACACAAATGTGAGAGAGCACATGAAGGTAAAGGTAAGGACGCGTGTGGTATCGTAAAAGGTAGGCTCAAATATTGAGGTGCACTGAAGTGTGCTTAAAGGTTTCAGTGCCAGCTGTAAGCAATTCACTATGCGCTCGCGCTTTTGCGGTGACATACAGCTCTGCCTCTACAGGCTGGCACTGAAACCTTTAAGCACACTTCAGTGCACCTCAATATTTGAGCCTACATTTACGATAGCACACGACTCTCGCATGTTTTCCATTCTGCCCATATGAGGCTACACGAACTGTATAATAGTCTTACAGATTCCTGAATATGTTGTTACAGGTACAAGCTCTGTCCCTCCACGACGCACTCAGTGCCCTACAGATATCTATATTTATGATGGACTATCTCGCGTACCCCAGCACTGGATAAATCTTTGGTAAGATTTCAGACTCCTATACCAAGGAGTCTCCTCCACCCAGTTCTACTTTAGCATCCCCTTGGGAGCTTTTTTGAATTTTCATTTTAACATGAGGTCACTGTTCCATTGACAATTCCCTATTTGTTTGTCCATAGATAGAGACTCCAGGACTCCCTCTAAGGTTACCACACGTCCTGATGAAGGCCTGCTCACATAGCTGCATTTCACAGCTTCTTTAGGCCGAAACACTGTTGTGTCGACGATGTTACCAGTCAACAGTGCACATTGGAAGCATTGTTTATGTGTCTTTTGTATACATGTCCATGAATATGGGTTTGTGTTTTATTACTGTAACTGCATGACTGTTATGATTTAACAAAAATAGCAGTACACCCTTTGTTGTATCACATTGAGATCCAGTTGTTTTCACTGGACCATACTCATTTGTATTGTTGTGTCATAATACCTCCTGGGTGCTCTATCCCCAATAACACTATCCAGATGCTATTAAAATGCATTTTGTAAAAAAGGATTGCAGTATGACTAACTGTTTTTTCCTGCATTAGTTTGGAATTGTGTTTGACCTCTCACCCTGAAATTTTGGTCTAGTTTATCTAATATTTCCCTCCTGGGTTTTTCAGGGCTCTGCCAGGTGCCCTACATCGAATTTAGTCTGAGTACAGCTCTTGGCTGTTGGGCTTTTCTTAAAATACACAATTGTGTGATCAAGATTAACCATGGACAAAGTGAACGTCGTATCATACACCGACGAATACTTTCAAAAATTACTAGGCGTTACACCAGCCCTTGGATCACAAGAAGGAGTGCTAGCACTAGGATCCAATAAAGATGAATATGATTGCATTAACCAACGTAAGAAGAAGATAATACGGACAGAAATGCATGGTACTTTCATGTTAGAGTACCTGAGAGCAGGGATCATCCCTGATGGATTACAAGTAAAAAATATACCTCGAGTATTCATTGATAACCCCAAGTTCAAGAAGAACTTCAGTGGTGTGGGAAACAAGTGTAGTAGGGACTGGATTATCTTAATTATAGACACCGCCCAAGAGGAATGTAAAAAGCAAGGTGAGGAGTTACTCGAATTAGAGAAGAAATTCACGGAAAACGCAGCAATACAAGACGCCAAGCTCAAACTAGAAAAACTGGAAGAGGAAATTGCGAAATTTAAACAGATCACCATCGACCAAAAAATTCAGAAATTTAGAAAGGATCTAAGTGGCTACGCCGAAGAAAAGACTTATCCTTATTTACGTGAAACCTACTATACAGATTTACAACAACAACAACAGAGCAACTTCCACCGACGCAACAAATTTGTTAATTTCTCGGGCAGCTCCGCCTCGTCCAGTGGTAGTGACCCTAGCCAGTCTGGCGGAAACCCATCGGGCCCACCACCTCAACATCCTTTTTTTCCCCGATGGGGACAACGGGGGCGCCCCAAGAGACGGCCCCAACAACAAGGACAATATATGAGAACTCGACAGTGGTATTCGAATCAACCATGAGACAACAGATTCCTATTTTTAACTTGTCCTCACGAACACTTACCCCATCGGAAAGAACCCTTTTAGAGAAAGGCCTATCTTTCGTCCCTTCTGCACGTGCTAACCCTTTTCAAGCCGAGATGGAGATGAAGAGATTTTTCCGCAATATTCGACTCAAATACTTTTTCGAAATATATCTACCAGACCACCAAGAGACTACACCAAGCAGCGAGGCCACACCGGACAACACTACCGGGTTCAAACCCAAATCAGTGTTCATGCCTCCACCACATAGCATACCGGCTGAATTTGAAACTTTTGAAAATTTGGTTTTCAAAAGCCTAAAAGAAGGTCTAACAAAGAAAAACTACTACCAGGACAATCTCACTCGAGATGAAAGGCAATCCCTAGCAGACCTCAAAAAAGATCCGTCCATTACTCTAAAGCCAGCTGACAAAGGAGGAGGGATTGTCATCATGGAAACATCAGATTACAACACCGAATGTTGGCGCCTCCTTGCCGACGCTACGTCGTACAAACTCTTGAGAAGGGACCCTACCACTAGACTCCAGGAAGAGATCACGAGTCTCACCAAACATGCGGAACAGGAAGGATGGATCTACGAGGGAGAACGCTATTTTCTCAACAAAACACAACCAAGGATTCCAGCATTCTATATTCTACCTAAGATTCATAAGAACCCGAGACAACCACCAGGAAGACCGATTGTCTCCGCCTGTGACTATCTATTGGAACCTCTATCTTTATATACAGACTTCTTCCTCAAACCATTTGTAGGCAGGATGCCATCCTACATCAAGGACTCCACAAACGTCATATTGATATTACAAGACCTTGAATTACCACAGCATTGTATACTGGCAACTATGGATGTCGAAGCGCTCTACACTTCAATACCACAAGCAGAGGGCTTAGAAGCACTCAAGATCTGTCTTAACAAAAGGAATGATATTACCTCCACACCCACAGACTTAATTCTCGAATGCGTACGATTAGCCATGTCAGAAAATGTTTTCCTCTTCAAGGAACAACTATACCAACAAATTAAAGGCGTCAGCATGGGGGCCACCTTTGCCCCAGACGTCGCCAATCTGTACATGGCACAATATGAAGCTGATCATATACATCATGACAGTAATCCTTTCAAGTCACAAATACTCCTATGGCGTAGGTACATTGATGATGTCCTACTTATTTGGACAGGTACAGAAATTGAGTTGGGCATGTTCCATCAATGGGAAAATCAATGCAATGATCATATCCGGTTCACCATTGATTGGAGCTACCAGTCGGTAGATTTCCTGGATTTGCATATTTACAGATCAGGGAATAATCTTCAAACTGAGCTCTACAGAAAACCCACCGACCGCAACACCCTGTTGCATTTTTCGAGTTATCACCCTCAGGGCCTGAGATATAATCTGCCCTACGGCCAGTTTTTAAGATTCAGACGTAACTGTTCCAGCAAAGAAAAATATGAACAACATGCCGATGGCCTACAACTACGACTGAAGGAGAGAGGATACCCGAACAAATCTGTCAAACAGGCGAGAAAAAGGGCATTAAACACCGACAGAACCATATGCCTCACCCCAAAAGACAAAACGGAAATGAAGAGACTTGTCTGTGTCACCACATACAGCCCCTTAAGCAATCTTACTAAACAAACTATCAACAAACACTGGCATCTGATCAAAAATAATGGCACCCTCGAGAAGAAGCCTATTTTTGCATTTAAGAAAAACAGGAATCTAAGGGATTCCCTAGTTCATACCTACATCGAAGAAACCAAGACATCCAATACACTGTGGGACCTCCCCAGTGTTGTGGGACATTACCGGTGTGGTACCTGTATAGCATGCCGCTACACTAGCCCTACAAAAACTTTTGAATACAAGGGTTACAACCGGACTCTACGAACTCATACCAACTGCAATAGCAAGTTCGTAATTTACGGGATACTATGCCCATGTGATTTGCTGTATATAGGCAAAACCATAAGACCAGTTAAACAGCGGATCTTGGAACACAGGTCTTGCATCAAGAACAAGATTCTAGACAAACCCTTGGTCGACCACTGCAGCCGACTAGGACATACCAGCGATGACATATCCTGGACCATTATCCAGCAACTTACTCCACAAAAAAGAGGTGGGGATAGAGACAAGGCTTTGACAAGGCTAGAACAACAACTAGTCCATCAACTTGACACAGTTAAATCAGGGTTGAACATTTCTGTGAAGTGGAAACATTTCTACAACCAGTAAATCCATGGCCAATATGTTAGTTCTAATTAGATAATCCATGCATATGTTTTGTCTGGCCGGTAAGAATGACTCATTTGATTGGTGCTCTTTGAACATACCTATTCAACACGATGACTGCACCATAAAATCAATATTAACCCCCTTTTGGTTGTTGTATGTTTAACACCATAGAATAATGTTTCTCTGCTCCAACATTTGTGTGCATATATATCATTCATCTTCGATCAGAATAATGTCTGCTTTACGAGTACACCCATCTAATGCAATGACAACAACACCTAATAACTTCATTGGCTGCATGTCTAATATCTATGTACAATGTCTTCTGCTCTAGCACTGAATTCAACTTGTTGTGTCATGGACCCGTTGGGTTAAGCATTTATTCTACATAACTTGTGCTTGTGTATGTTGAACTTCGTACAACACTGTTCTGGGTCCAGCCTCCACACAATTGGTGCGGCTTCAATTACCCAGGTGTCATCACCACTGGAGCCACTCATCACAGAGCTTTCGTTTTTCGTTGGCACGCCCCTAATACTTCTAGCATCGGACACGGTCTACGCACACGTTCGCCAGAGCCTCCGTGTCACAATTTGATTGGTCCATTTGGGGATCACGTGTCCACTAGGGAGCGCCACCTTTAACCAATACGAAACGCACATGGGTTTTTATTACTCACTGTTTCCTTGGAGACGTTTTCATTCCACAGCGCTCGCGTCCTGCGACGCCTCGCTACTCTGCTCGTCCCAGACCCGTATATACAACTGTAAGTAATTCACTATGCGCTCGCGCTTTTGCGGTGACATACAGCTCTGCCTCTACAGGCTGGCACTGAAACCTTTAAGCACACTTCAGTGCACCTCAATATTTGAGCCTACCTTTTACGATAGCACACGCGTCCTTACCTTTACCTTCATGTGCTCTCTCACACAGTTTTGCCACTTCCGGACATTCTGTGCTGAGAAACCACTATTCAGAGTGTTTTTCCACCTACATTCGCAGAGAATTTCCGTCTTACCCTTTGAGGTAAGACTCTCGCATGTTTTCCATTCTGCCCATATGAGGCTACACGAACTGTATAATAGTCTTACAGATTCCTGAATATGTCGTTACAGGTACAAGCTCTGTTCCTCCACGACGCACTCAGTGCCCTACAGATATCTATATTTATGACGGATTATCTCGCGTACCCCAGCACTGGATAAATCTTTGGTAAGATTTCAGACTTCTATACCAAGGAGTCTCCTCCACCCAGTTCTACTTTAGCATCCCCTTGGGAGCTTTTTTGAATTTTCATTTTAACATGAGGTCACTGTTCCATTGACAATTCCCTATTTGTTTGTCCATAGATAGAGACTCCAGGACTCCCTCTAAGGTTACCACACGTCCTGATGAAGGCCTGCTCACATAGCTGCATTGCACAGCTTCTTTAGGCTGAAACACCGTTGTGTCGACGATATTACCAATCAACAGTGCACATTGGAAGTATTGTTTATGTGTCTTTTGTATACATGTCCATGAATATGGGTTTATGTTTTATTACTGTAACTGCATGACTGTTATGATTTAACAAAAATAGCAGTACACCCTTTGTTGTATCACATTGAGATCCAGTTGTTTTCACTGGACCATACTCATTTGTATTGTTGTGTCATAATACCTCCTGGGTGCTCTATCCCCAATAACACTATCCAGATGCGATTAAAATGCATTTTGTAAAAAAGGATTGCAGTATGACTAACTGTTTTTTCCTGCATTAGTTTGGAATTGTGTCTGACCTCTCACCCTGAAATTTTGGTCTAGTTTATCTGAAAAATTGAGAGGTAAGCTTACACCGGAATCTAGTGGACAAGGCTATCACAGTCTTCAGGGAGGTTGGAAGAGCTACTGATAGGTATGTGAGTACTCGAATACAGCAAAGGCTCTGGTGAGCACACCAGAAGCAGACGCAAAAACATCTGAGAAAAGTAAACCTAAGAAGGTGAAAGACAGAGATTTGGATTCCTTCTTGCAAAGATGCCACCCAAAACCATGAAGGGAAATCATGCACACAAGGCTTGGTAGTTTCTAAATAAAAAAGAGTGAGAGCAGCTTTAGCACCGAGGCACCTGCACCCTCAGCACCCAAAGGTTGTTTTCTGTGTGGGGCGTGAAACATAGGAGAGGAGATCCTGCTTGTAATGTTAGTCCCAAACAGGCTATACGGGCTGCTGGTTTCATAGAGGAGACTATAGTCGGTGTGGCATTGGCCACTGAGGTGTCTACAAATGTAAGAAAGGATTCAGTGATATCTGAGTTGTCCACTGGTGTAGAAGAAGACCCTGGGCTGGCAGAGTGAGAAGTTTCAGACCTGGAGAACCTGCCATGTCTGAGTGAATTGTCCTTAGCTGGAGGCCCGGGTCAGATTGAGATTTGCCAGGTATAGAGGGACTACCCCATTCCGAGGGTCTGCAGAAATGGACAGGGGAGCAGATGCAGAGCGAGAGCCCTGATCTGTTCCAAACAGAGGAGAAGGCGCAGGATGAGAGTCGTGCTATATCCCAAATCAGCGAATTGACATGAGGCAAGAGTCTTGGCCTGTTCAAATACAGTGAGCCCAATAATTCTGAGGCAGGGTGTAGCAGAAGTTGGTTGTTCCCCCATGCCCCAGGAGTTTTCTACGAGATGTAACTCCTGAAAATCTGGCTAGTCACTTAGAGGTAACTGGGACATCTGACAACTTGTCAAATCGTTTTACAGACCCCAGGTGGGTGTAACATGGAGAAATCAGAGTGCTCCTTCCAATCTTGCCAAGGTTCTGATAAGTTAGAAGGAGTGACTGAGACCCCTTTAATCCATTACCTTTGAGTGGGTGGTCCTGTGAGAATAAAGGGAAATTCTCCCTGTTGGGATCCACCAGAAAGTCCTGTATGGCATGGTATGCAACATTTTGTCTGTGGCTATTTAGATACCATAGAAAGGTCAGTGGACCTATGCCTGCCAAGCAGCTTTTCAGCACTGGAAAGAAAAGATGGTTTGTGTTGGTCCAACGTCTATAGTCCCCACACTATTGGCAGAGAATCATATGCCAGACAGGCACCTGTAAATCTGGAATTGGAGCAGACTCAGTGCAGCTGAGCTGAGAAGCCCATGGCCTACCCTAACAGCCAGCTGATGGGAAGAGAAAGAAACTGGACCACAGTTGAGAAGAATCCAGAGCTTTGCCATTTGGCCATAGATAATACTCTTGTTTTGAGGGTGCAGGGGGTGTGTGATGGATTGTCATCTGTGAGGGTGTAAAAGTCAAAGCTTTTTTTATTTTCATTAAATAGAATGATGCAGCTAGTTCTATTCCTGAAAGGGTGGTCTTTTAATCAGACACTCCATTCATAAAAGCTCAATGACAAAATTATACTGAACATATGTACCTGTCCTGAGACAGCCTCCTGGAGCCCTCAGCACTCCTGCAGAGAAGTAGTAATTTCATCACATGCCCCCATAGCTTCGAAGTTATGGTACCACCATACGTTGCTTTAAGAGTTGAAAATGATATTGTCATCTGCTTGTCAGTCACTTTCATTGTTGATATCTCGCACGTTGTCACAAGGATATCATCTGACTACACTTCACGCAAGATCCAATCAAATGGTGATTCCCTGTAGAAAGTCTTCCCAATGCATTCCATAGATTTGGTCCAGGGTGGTGCTAGCCTCACACACAACGAAATGCCACAGTTGATTGAAAAACACACAGCATGTGCAACAGCAACAACATCATGGGCCAAACCAAGACCAAGTGCTTGCATTGATGTGCATTCAAATGTCATCACATGCAACTGTTCAAAACCTGGAGTCAACATATTCCAGCAAGACCGCCTATGCGATAATCTAACCGTGGTGTGGGAAGAACACGACCCTCTCTTTCACCATCCTTATGCCATCAAAACCCTCACATATTAGAATTCTCTGTGACCAAAGCACTGAACAAGGAGGTCCAAGCAACAGAACTATAAAGATCAAAAGAGGTAGCCTGCGCTCCCTAATTTCTGGGAGTGCTTTTAGTGAAACTCTCATGCTGTAATGAATATAAACCCAATTTGTTGTCCATCCAACTCCTGGGCTCTTTACTTTAAAAGAAGGAGAGATGACAACCAAGCTAGGTACTGCCATACTACCGCATGCTAAAGATTAATGCTTTGTGAAGACCGAAGGTTCCAAATGTCAAGATATGACTTTAAAAAGATACGCTTGCCACATGGTGCTTATTTTCTTTTAAACTCATGCTGTATACAACATAGCGACACCTGAACCTCGCAAGACAACATTTTCAAACTCAGCAACTGAAAGGCCACTTCATGGTTCTAAGAACTACATACCCAACATTGTATCAACAAAGATCTGGTCTTGCCCCAGGAAGATAATAAAACACAAGACCTGTTAGCCTTTTGGTCTGATCAAATCTGGATTTGCCACAAAAATACTCAAAAGACCTGCAATACTATTGAAGATCCTCACCTACAGCTTTTGGGTATCCCGGAAAGGTGCTTTGAAGTCCCTTTCCCAGCTTTTGTGGACATGATGCGCCATCGAGGCTACAGCATTCTATTCAGAACCAGGTGCATTAAAGCAGAAGGGTTTGCTGGTCTTGTTTTCCACGAAAATACTAGCTGTGAAGCACGCACCCGAAACTCCTGAAATACTGATCAATATCCAGCAGGAAAATTCTAGGAATAATTGATATCTTATTTCTTTAGGTTCTCAGTGCACCCAAATGAGGCATAAAAGGAGCTTACTAAGGGCCTGACGGAATGAGTAGCTGACAGAATTAAAACGAAGGGCCATGAAGCTTGAAAGTCTATCCAAAGAAAATACACTTGATGGGCATGGTGGCCTGTTCAGTCCCCTGACTGCCGCTTACATTTCCCCACAGATTGGTATTCAGTTTGTGTTAAATGCATTGACAACATGTATTTCACATTCTTGGCACTGGGAAGGTAGTGCCATAAAAGTGGTGTAAGTATTCTCAGCAGTAGAGAGGTGTACCCACACGAGAGCCTATCAAAATATGCTACAGGAAAGACTACTGCCAATGTTTAATCAGAGGTAAACAAAGACACCAGGGATAATTTGAAAATCTAGTATGAAATCACAAAACCTGAGCAGGTGAAATCCAACTAAATATTTTCCCAAAAACTGGTGTCAACATCCCTAACTTTTTCATGATAAATTGCAAATCTTTGCTGATGGTGAGATCAGTGCCAAGCAACCTGAAAATCAGTCATAACATCACTCCTGAAAAACATAAAAACATGAGCACCAGCAACCTATTCAATTCCCCGACCCCACGGGATGTATTTAAATTACAAAGGATAGTTTAACTTTTCACTATAATTTGCATTTGCTGAATGTGTTTTAAAATTATTTTTGTAAACACTTCCTTTTCCCCTTTCTGCATGAAATTGCGGATTGTCCGTTGGCTTTAATACTAACACAAGTATATTGTGATCATATCTTGAGCCTGGTTGTGTGAAGACATGGGGCCTCATTACGAGTCCGGCGGTAACCGAGGCGGTAAAACCGCCTGGTTACCGCCGGACACGTATTACCATTCCGCCTCCGTGATTCCCGGAATTACCGGGGCATTACAACCCCTGTTTTCAGGGAATCACAGAGGCGGAATAGTGTTAATCCCCATTCCCATTGAGTCCTGTTGGACTCAATGGGAATGGGGATCATGGAAACACCGGCAGCATCTCGTAATGCTGCCGGTGTTTCCTCGTCCGCCTGCAGGCGGGCGGTGTTAAACCCGCCAGGTCAGACATCACCTCCCGCCTGCCGGAGTCGGGATCAGGCGGTCCGGAAACAACAGTGGCGGCGGGTTTACCGCCACAGTTATTTCCGGACCGCCTGATTTGTAATGAGGCCCATTTGTTTCTATGTGTGTCTTAGCCTTGAGCACAAGACCTCCATTTATGTTGCTCTTCTCCTGTGATTGCGCTCCTCGCTCTTGTATGACAATGGCCATGATTATTTGCCCCAGACAAAAACTCCAGACAACGCTGCGCACATTTAATTCATTGGCACTTTATTGTGTGTTTCGGCAACTGGGATTCACATTTTGGTTTTGCTGTGAAAGAAGGCTATTCTCTTTTCCTTTCCTCTCGGCGTGTTCCCCCACAATACCAAACATTAATAAATAAAATAGCATAATAAATCCAGTGCTTGTTTGCAAGCAAGGGGAATGAACTACTGCGACTGACCAACGTCTGGGCAACAGTTCTTTCTCTGTGGCCTTCCACTGCTAAGCTGATGCGCCAGCAGCTTCCTGTTACTGTTCCCTTTGGGGACTGTACTCTCTGTGATGTACGTGTGCACCAAAGCAAATGTATTGGGGGAACACATGCTGACTCATTTAATGAGATCCAGTGGGGGTTTAGCCTTATGATGTTGTCTTCATAGTAACACATACGTACACTGGTAGGCAACGGGCAATACATACACGTATGACAGGATTAGCATTGACTTTAGTAGATTTTCAGATGCAAACAACAGTAAAGGGAGACTCATTGAACCGATTTTAAACTGTGTCAGAGACAGAGGAAGTCACGGAAAGCATTTACAGCCATTGCTGGAAAGAGATTGTGGTACTTCTGTGCAGAATCTGGCAGAGAGGGTCCGCATGCTTCAGTATCTGCGGTTCGAGCACTCGCCATCATATTCCCATGATTCAGTGCATGAAGCTGTACCAGGCCACATAAAAGTGGTTGGTCCCTCAGTTCCCATGCCAGTCACCGGTTCATGTGGTGACTCCATATTGCTCTCCGCTAATGTGCACATGCACACATGTGCACATACATGGCGGATATAAGCAATGGTGATCAGCCACCGTGGGAATCATAGAGCGCTTCATTGCAATGAATCTGTACAGATTGTCACTGCTTTATAGTGGTTGCGAAAAATGCCAGAATAGTCTGTAGAGAGAAAGCTTGTCCACAGGCATCATAATGATCCTGTGGATTTCCTGCACAATCTTGTAAAATCCATGGGGAAACTATGGCAACCCAGCAACCAAACCAATAAAGGCAGTGGCGGGTGGTGAATTTTTGAACTGGAGGGGCGTAAATATATGTCCCGGATATGCCAGAGTGACCGAGCATAGCCAGAGTGACTGAGCATAGCCAGAGGGTCCGCACCAATAAAGAAGAGTCCCGGGGGGCTCTCCCCCAAAGGTTTTTTTTAATACTGGTTTAAATAGGTGCATTTTAGAGTACACTTTGCAGAAAAATTGCATAAAAAGCCAAACATTTTGTAATTGGTTTTGTAGGGTAACTTATGAAAAAATCCAATAGATGCAAGTTACCAACAGAGCATAGGAGGATTTCTCCAACACATTTTCATGATGCCTTTTCCCACAATATGTGCCAATATAAAACGTTTTCATGTTGGCTGTGCCTATACATTTCCATGCTTACTGCACCTTATACCCTAGTATTCACATATAAGAACATACTCATGTCTGCTTTGCACATAATGCCAGTAATCACCTATCATGCTTGCTTTACCAAAGATGCCCAATACAAAATGTCATGCCTCAGTAAGAAATAGCTAGACTGGTTGCATACAAAATGGCAGTCTTGCTTCGTAATATCAACTATCATGCTTGCTTTATCAAAGATGTCCTAAACAAATTTCATGCCACAGAATGAATAATACCACTGATAATGCTTGATTTATCAAAGCTGCAAATATAACATGTCATACCACAATAAGAAATGGCTAGACTGGCTGCATTAAAATATCAGTCTAGCTACATAATAACACTTATCATTCTTGCGTTATCAACCATGCCCAGTAAAAAATGCTAGGCCTGCTCCATGGTGCGCCAGCGTCTTGCATTCAGACATAATCACATTAATGATGAATGTGATTATGTGTGATTGCGAGGCACTGGGGGGCACAGAGGGTCAGATGCATGTCAGGAGCTGGGGTCCTGGGTACAGCCATGGATTTTTTTAGTGGGCATAGGTGCCCAGTAAAAACTGCCATGTCTACCCCCCTAAGGCACGAGCGCCTCATAGGCACACATTAATTGTGTGCGTGCGAGGTGCTGGAGGGCCGAGTCATGGTATTTTTTACTGGGCTCCTATCAAATGGCCATTAATAAATGGCTACTCCACGAGAACCTGGGCATCATGGATCAGCCCTTGAAGTGGTTGACCTCCTTCCTCCTGGACCCTTCCAGGACCAGCTTGGGTCTTTTATCTCCACCACCTCTCTCTCCACATGTGGTGTTCCCCAGGGCTCTAACCTCTCATCCTGGCTCTTCAATATCCACTTAGCCCCTTTGGCCCCTTTGGCCCACCTCATCTCTACCTTCTCCCCTAACTTTCAGTGTTATAGGGATGGCACTCAGCTCTCTTTCAAGCTCCCCTCAGCCTCCTCACCTCTCTCGTTCATTCCTGATTGTCTATCCACGATTCAGGATTGGTGCACCTCCAACAATCTCTGCGTTTCTGCCACTAAGACTGAGATCCTTCTCATTGGGATCCCTTCTCCCACTTTCAATCTCTCACTCTTGCCACCCTCCTTGGGCCCCCTTCCTTTGCCTTCCTGTGAGGCAAAAAACCTGGGTGTCATCTTCGTCTCCACTCTCTCCTTCTCTTCTCACATCGCAGACCTGTCTATGAAGGCTCACTACCAGCTGCACCTCCTCAGAGGTATTCTTCCTTTTCACACTTTCCCCCAGATGCTCACTGTCCCCAGAACCCTGGTTCTGTCTAGGCTGGACTACTGCAACAGCCTCTTTCTCAATCCGCCTTCTTCTACTCCCTGCCCTCTTTAACTAATCCAGAACAGTTCTGTGAGATTTGTCCTTGACCTTAAGCCCAGGGACCATTACTCTCCAGCCGTGAAATCTCTCCATTGGCTCCGGTTGGCTGCAAGGATCAAGTTCAAGACCCTCTGCATTATCCACAAGGCTTTCTGGGGCTGGGGCCCGCACTACATCCAACTCTCTCTTACAAAACACCTTACTTCTCAAGCCCTTCACTCAGCCACCTCAAAATCTCTGAGGGTCAGATGCTTCTCCAGGTAGAGATTCGGGGTTAGATTTCTCTTCTCTGCATGTGCCTCCCACTGGAATGGCCTTCCGGCCCTTCTCAAACTTGAGCCGAGCCACCTGAAATTCTGGAAGCAGCGCAAGACCTTGCTTTTTGCCTCTGCTTTCTTTCTTGCTCTCTTGCTGACATACCTGTCTGCTGCGCTGACTGGTTGCCTGGCTACCCTCAGAATCTCACTGGGTACCAGGCTCCAAAATGACCAGTTGCCCCTGGACTGGCTCCGGGCCTACCGTGCACTTAGACTCTGTAACTGTAACCCTACAGTCCCCAATCTCCTTGCACTTACCCAGAGCCGCGCTGCCCTGGCTGCACATACTCACAGCAATGCCACCCTAATTGCACTACGCCCGTCCCTATCCCTGGCACTTCCCCCTTCTCCCTCCCCCTTCACTTTGCATTATCACACTTGCATGATCTGATTGCCACAAGGCTTAGAAAGATAGTTTGTTTTGTCCTCCCTCTATTCTCTTGTCCCACCTAGAAACATTTGTGTACAGGCACGTTATAAATGACTCATAATATCAAATCATTCCTTCCCTCATTGCCCTCCAGTGCCTCACATGCCCAGATAATCAATTCTGTGTTCATGCAGGCCACAGGGGGCCTAAGGGTCAGGCTTGACATTGCATGTGAGGCGCTAGGAATACCAGTGGGCTGGGCTGGCATTCTTTACTGGGTGTACCCAGTAAAAAATTCCATGCCTGCTCCCTGAGCCCTAGTGCCTCACACGCACACAATGAATGTGATTGTGTGTATGCGAGGTGCTGGCGGGCCCAGGGGTTGGGCATGCTATTTTTAACTGGACAACTATCATAGATGGCTGGTAAGAAAGAAGGGCACACCTGTCCCCTGGGTCCCGAGCGCCTCACACAAGCACACAATCAATGTGAGTATGTGTGTATGCCAGGCACTGGTGGTCCAGGGGGTTGGCGTTGTATTTTTTACTGGACATCTATCATGGATGTCCAGTAAAGAAATACCATGCTTTCCCATTTCCCTCTCCCTGGCACTTCCCCCTTCTTCGTCCCTCCCTGCACTTTGCGTTATCATTCTTGCAAGATCTGAATGACACAAGGCCTAGTAAGATACTTTGGTTTGTCCTCCGTCTATTGTCTTGTCATTCCTAAAAACACTTGTGTACAGGCGCGTTATAAATGACTCATCATATCATATCATTCCTTCCCTCATTGGCCTCCAGCCTCACATGCTGAGATAATCAATTATGTGTACATACGAGGCGCTGAGGAGACTGGGGGTACCCAGTAAAAAATACCATGCCTGTCCCAAGGGCCCCACAGCGCCAAACACACTCACACAATCCAAGTGATTATTATTATTATCATTTATTTCTTCTTATGCGCCACATGCCCCTAGGCCTCAGGACCTTATCTATGTGTATGCAAGGCGCTGGCAGGCCCAGAGGGTCGGGGTATGGTATTTTTCATCATCTTGTCCAGTAAAATAATACCATGCCTGTCCCCTGGGCTCTACAGCGCCTAACACACAAACACACAGTCAACATGATTAAGAGTGTATGCGAGGTGCTGGGGTCCCCAGGGGACAGGCATGGTATTCTTGACTAGACATCTATGATATATTCCCAGTAAAAGAATATCATTCCTGTCCCCTGGGCCCCATAGCGCCAAACACACACACACACACACAATCACAGGGCCTCATTACGAGGTTGGAGGCAGCCATGGTGCTATTAGCACCATGGCTGCCTCCAAACCCGTGTCCGGGTAGTCGGAATGGGGACTTACCGGGTCATTCCAACCTTGGAGGACCCGGTCAGTCCCCATTCTGAAAACCATTCCCCATTCCCATTCGAGCCCCCATAGGGCTCAATGGGAATGGGGAAGGAGCTAATAACGGGGCAGCAAATAGCGGGCCCGTTATTAGCTCCCTGGTCCCTTAGCGGCTCCTCGGAATGCGGCGGTAGGGGGTTAACGGCACCGGCATCCTTACCGGTGCCGTTAACCCCTTACCGCCGGCCTCATAATGAGGCCCACAGTGATTATGTGTGTATGCAAGGCATTGGGGGACTGGGGGACCAGGGGAGCTGGTATAGTATTTTGTACTAGACATCTATCATAGAAGCCCAGTAAAAAATGCCATCCCTGTCCCCTGAGCCACACACACACACACACACACACTCTCTCTCTCTCTCTCTCTCTCTCTCAAAGTGATTATGTGTATGCAAGGCGATGGGAGTTACAGGGAGGTATGTATCGTATTTTTTACTAGACATCTATCATAGCTGTCCAGTAAAAAATGCCATCCCTTTCCCCTGTGCTCCACAGCACCTCAGATGAAGAGCTTATTTTTGCCGGTGGGGAGGGGTATTGTGCATTTAAAAAAGCAAAAGGCATTTTCAAAATGCCTTTGTTGTACAATACTCCTTCCCCACTCGCCAAAATCAGCTCACCAAAAACACACACACACACACTTACACAACATACACAGATCAAGCACACTCTGGGCCTCATTACGGTCTGTGCAGAATGGGTTAACGGGTCCCGCCAATGGGTGCGGACCCGTTAACACCATTCCGCACGATTACAAGCTCCCCTCGCGAGACCCGGTAAAGAACGCCTGGTCAAATCGTAATCGGCCCGTTGTTTGCTCCCTCTCCCATTCCCATTGAGCCCTATGAGCCGTACTTGGAATGGCCCGGTAATTCCTCATTCTGGGAACCTGGTAAAGGAGCCCGGTTTGGCGGCAGCCATGGAGCTAAGAGCTCCATGGCTACCACCAAACTCGTAATGAGGCCCTCTGCCTCATTCACACGAACACCAACCATACACTTACTCATAACACAAGCTTACACACATCCATACACATATTGAAATAATACATACATTAACATACAAATACACACCCTTACACAACATGCACACAGCAAGCACACTCTCATTCACACCAGCATCCATAATCACATCATTATACATTCACCTAACAACACAAGCCGGCATGCATCCATAAAAATATTTTAAATCAAACAATGCATGAACATTGTGGGTCTTTCCTCTCCAGCGTTCCATCCCCTGCTAGCATGAACAGAAATCAGGAAGCTTTCTGGTTTCTGCACATGCGTGCAGGGACCTGAGCGTGGGTGACGAGACTCCCCACTCCAGCCTGCTCTGTCTGTATGTGAAAAGAGGCAAAGGAGCACCCCCTTGCACATACAGATATGCGGTTCACCAGCCAGCATTTCCGATGAGCCATGCATGGCTGGGGAACTGTAACTGTTGAAGGGAAACAGTGTTTCACTTTGACAGTGCAGGGCGCTCCATCAGTTGAAAAAAACAGCTGAGGGAGCACTCATTATTTGACTGGGCTGGATTCTACATAATGGGCGACCCACCCCTGAATAACGGAAGACCTCCACTGCTTACTCGACACACTGAAACTCACAAAACACACAAAATACCCAAATAACAGGAAAGGTAATATCCTCAACTGCATTATCACTTCCCCGTCCACTCTGCATCACAGCTCTTCTATTCCACTCGACTGGTTGGACCATCTGACAAACCTCTTTGAGATTAGACACACCTCTCAAACAAACCCATTGGAAACCAAGCAAACAAGCCTTCATGTACTTCAAGAATATTCCAGTGGAGGCTTTCACGGAAGACATCACCAAACTCCACCTCACATGGGCCGATCTATCGCTGACGAATCGGGACTGTAACTTGCTTTTCCAAGAACTCAACACCACTCTCCCAAATAGCATCAACTGCCATGCCCCAGTGTAACGGCACACCCTCAAGTCTAAACCTTCTGCACCCTGGTACACTCAAGAACTCAGCCTCAACAAACAAACCATTAGAAAGCAACAAAGGAATTGGTTAAAATCCTGTAGAGCATCCAAACTCGGCCTGCTGAAGCAACTCGTGCTACATGCAGACAATGGATCAACACTACCAAGGCTGACTACCACCAAGACACAATAGCCAAGGACAACAATGAAAGCAGAGCCCTCTTAAAAGCCATCAAGCACTGCAGCAACCCTCTGCCTGACCCACCTGTCGCACACTCCATCATCAAAAAGATCCACATGATAGACCAACACAGAGACATCAACTCCATAACTGACAGCACACTACACATCCCATCTTGCAAAACCACAACTGCCTGGACAACTCTCAAGACACTAACAATGGAAGACCTCACTGACACGTTAGCATGCCTCAAGGCCACATTATATGCAGATGACATACTCCTTGCCTCAATGACTCCACACTCAATACCCTTCCGACTGAAGCACTCCTCCCTTACCTGACAATCACCAACAGCTCCCTAACTCAAGGCACCCTCCCTTTGACCCTCAAGACTGGACAAATCCTCCTGCTCCTTAAGACACCGATGTTGGACCCTGACAATCTCAGCAACTACTGCCCCATCACCCATCTTCCCTTCCTAGGTAAGACCCTTGAGAAAGCAGTAGCCACGCAACTCCTCCAACACATCGAAGCCAATAACCTCCTTTCTTCATACCAATCTGGCTTCAGACAACGATGCAGCATAGAAAGGGCTACCTCTGAGCAACATTTGACACATTAGACCACCACGCACTCACTGACAATCTACATCGCCACATGGGGATCAGCAAGATTGTCCTCAGCTGGTTCAAATCCTACTTTGCTAATCTAGAACAGTTTGTACAAATGAATTCTTCCAGATCAGCAAATCTCCCCATCACCTTTGGAGTCCCGTAAGGATCCATCCTGTCTCCTGTGATCTTCAGTATTTTCATGGAACCACCCAGAACCCTCCTCGCTCCACCCAAAATCCACATCCACCAATAAGCAGATGGTACACAGATCTACCTCAAGATATCCTCCATTGAAGACAACCACAGACTCAAAGCCTGTTTCTCAGTGATCCAGTCATGGATGCACAGTGCTTCCCTGAAGCTCAATACCTCCAAGATTGATTCCTACTGCTGATCAACAACACCAATCACCTTGTTATCCAGACCTGGCTCTCTGCTACAAACCTCAAGGACTTCACACCCCAGCTGACCATTTGTGCAAGGTCCCTTGGGTACAACATCAACAGACACCTCACCTTCAAATAGCACATAGCAAGGATGACACAAACGTTGTGGTACCAACTTTCTCTTCTGCCAAAAATCGAGCCCTTTATCCCAGAAACCAACTTCAGATCTGCTGTCCAAGCCTTAGTCTTTACCACCTGGATGGTGGCAATGTCCTTTGGAAGGCCTTCTGGCAATTACCCTGACACCCCTAAAATGTGTCCGGCATGCTGTACGAAGACTCATTAACAGAATCTGCAAATTCAACCCCCTGACCCTCATCAAATTGCTCTGGCTCCCACTGCAAGCCTGTATCATCTTCAAATCCTGTTGCATCCTCTTCAAGGATATCACCTTGAAGTCCCCAAGCTACCTCATTAAGAAACTCAGTATCTCTGGAGGCCTGTGATCCACCAGAAGTAAGGAAATGTGCAGACTTGAACTCTTACAGTGCAGAAAGGAATGAACCAGAAGCCAGGCCTTCTCTGTCTATGCTCCAAGACTCTGGAACCTCCTCCTGTCAACACCAGATTTGCCCCATTGCTTCTACAATTCAGGAAAGAGTGAAAGACTTTCCTCTTCGTGGAATGGCTCCTCGCTAACACTTAGGACAAGACCCTGCACTCCCCAACCTACCTGAGACTCTGTGATCTGCTCTCCACTGTCTCCTCACCTGCTTGCTTGTAGTTCCCTTGCTGCCAACTGCCCACCCTCATTCTCTCCTGGTTGCTCCCTGCTCACTTTATCTCTGCTTCCCTCACTGTGTTCTTGCTCCTATGATTGTAAAGTGCTCAATTGCCTCACCAAAGCTAGATCCACAGTCAAACAATATAATAATAATAATAATAATAACAATAATAATAATAATAATGATAATAATAATAATAATAATAATAATAATAATAATATGATTCTGAGTTTCCTCATAGGTTTTCTGCATCATTGTTATTGTTATTTTGCATTTATATAGCGCCTTATATACCATTGGTATGGTCTGAAGGCGCTGGTAGGTTGAACGCCCTTGGGAACCGAAGTTCAGATCAGTAGAGAGGGTAGAGAGAGTCAAAAGGTGCGTGTGAGCACCGGGTATGTGTGCAGCTCGTTCGGGATCCGTGTAATAGCTGCTTCTTAGTGGTAGGTGTGGTGGTCGAGAGATCAGGAGTATGTGTTTGTTCTGGCAAGATTTATCCAGACCGGATGTGGCTGCGTTAGGCCTGAGGAGAACGCCTGGCTGGGGGGTGCGTAACCAGCAGTGTTTACTTAGAATGATGTGGAGTGAGCGGCAGATGTTGATATGGGAACAGTTATACCGAATGGTGTCATAGTATCTCTGTGTTCTAGTTGAGTGGTGATGTAAAGGAGAGAGTAAGCATCGTGGTGAGATATGATGGGTTATATGCTCTTTCAAATGTCTACGCACTCACTCTCTCTATGCACTCACCTCCTCTATGCACTCATTCTCTCTACGCACACACCCCCTCTACGCACACACCCCCTCTACGGACTCATCCCCTCTACGCACTCATCCCCTCTACGCACTCATCCCCTCTATCCATTCATCCACTCAACCGCTCTATCCATTCATCCACTCATCCACTCATTCATTCTATCCACACATCCATTCTATCCACGCATCCACTCATCCGCTCACCCGCTCACCCACTCATCCACTCATCCGTTCTATCCTTTCATCCACTCACCCACTCATCCACTCATCCGTTCTATCTGCTCTATCTACTCATCCACTCATCCACTCTATCCATTCATCCACTCATCCATTCTATCCTCTCATCCACTCATCCGCTCTCCACTCACCCACTCATCCGCTCATCTGTTCTATCCTTTCATTCACTCACCCACTCATCCGTTCTATCCGCTCTATCTACTCATCCACTCTATCCATTCATCCACTCAACCTCTCTATCCATTCATCCACTCATCCACTCATTCGCTCTATCCACACATTCGTTCTATCCACTCATCCACTCATCTGCTCATCCACTCACCCACTCCCCTACTCATCCACTCATCCGTTCTATCCGCTCTATCTACTCATCCACTCAACCGCTCTATCCATTCATCCACTCATCCGCTCTATCCATTCATCCACTCATACACTCATCCACTCATTCGATCTATCCACTCATCCGTTCTATCCACTCATCCGTTCTATCCAATTATCCACTCTATACATTCATCCATTCTATCCACTCATCCGCTCTATGCACTCATCCGCTCTATCCACTCATCCGTTCTATCCACTCATCCGTTCTATCCACTCATCCGTTCTATCGACTCATCCGTTCTATCTGCTCTATACACTCATGCGCTCTATCCACTCATGCGCTCTATCCACTCGTCTGCTTTATCCACTCGTCCGCTCTATCCACTCGTCCGCTCTATCCACTCGTGCACTCTATCCACTCGTCCGCTCTATCCACTCATTCGCTCTATCCACTCATCCACTCTATACATTCATCCATTCTATCCACTCATCCGCTCTATCCACTCATCCGCTCTATCCACACATCCGTTCTATCCACTCATCCGTTCTATCCACTCATCCGTTCTATCCGCTCTATACACTCATGCGCTCTACCCACTCATGCGCTCTATCCACTCGTCCGCTTTATCCACTCGTCCGCTCTATCCACTCGTCCGCTCTATCCACTCATCCGCTTTATCTACTCATCCGTTCTATACAATTATCCGCTCTGTACATTCGACCGGTCTCTACATTCATCTGTTCCAGTGATCTACACACTCTCTGCACTTCCATATTCACCCGATATCCACATTCATGTGCTCTACATACTCATCCGCTCCACATACTCATCTGTTCAGCACATTTATCCGGTTTATGCTCATCTGTTCTGGACATTCCTCTGTTTTACGTACTCTTGCGTTCTACACGCTTCTCTGTATTTGCACACTCATCCGCGCTACACGCTCGTCTGTTCTACACATCCAGCCGCTCTACATACTCATCCACTCAACATGTTCATCCATTCCATACATTTATCCAATCTACATATTCACTCGATTTCCATACTCATTCGAACTATATAGGTATTTGTTCTTCCACTCATGCATTCTTCAACTCGCCGCATTCATTTGTTCCACCTGTTTTATCCATTCTAAATAATTCATTCACGCCATTCACTTCATTCACTCAGCATGCATTCTGCCCATTTCTGGAGTTTAAATCTCTTTACTGTTTCCGAATGATTTACTCTTATTAGCCATTTCACTGCTTGATCTACTTTAGTTTTTTAATTCTGTTTGTCCTTCAAGTTTATATTAGAGGTTATTAGCTGTCAGTTTCTCGCATCAGGTGATTTGATGGATTGGAGTTATTGAGTTGCCGTTGGTCTGTTTTGGTTAGTTTGGTACGGGTTGGTTTTACGGGAAGAGCCAGGTTTTCAGCAGTTTGCGGAAAGACGTTAAATCCTCAGTTAGGCGGATGTGGGGTGGGAGTGAGTTCCATAGTGTGGGGGCCATGTGGGAAATCCAGAGAGAATGGGGTGTCTGAGGTGCTATTTCCTATGCATTTTTCCCATGTTTGTCCTGATTCGAATAAGCTTATGTGTTTTGAAAATATACACAAGATTCAGTTCGTATACCGTCCTTTTGGCGACTGTCTTTCTTTCTATTGTTTTTTTGCCCCAAAAACATCTATCAAAAAAAGAAATTGAAATGTTTATGAGGGGTTGGTTAGGGTATAAAAGGGGTGGAGAGGGGGTGGGATAACAACATAGTGAAATGGAGGGTTGGGGGGACGCACAAATAAAAAAAAACATTTTGTTGAGTTTTTTTGATGGATTTTTGTCAGCAAATAATCCATCAAAAAAAAAAAACTTTGGTAAAATGACATAGAACCACCCAGTTTAGATCTGAAAACTCAGCCTCAGGCACTGACACCATGGCCCTCATTACAACACCGGCGGTAACCGATGGCGCTATTAGCACCATGGTTGCTGCCGGCATTGAACGAGTCCGCCAATGGTAAATGGGGAAATACCGCCCCATTCCAAGGTTGACGGGGCGGTAATTCCCCATTTACCATTGGCTCTCCCCCATTCCCATTTTTGCCCCAAAGGGCTCAATGGGACTGGGGAAGGTGATAATTACGGTACCGCAAATTGCGGTACCGTAATTACCTCGAAAGTCTCTTTGCGGGTCCCTACTTTAACGGCTGGTCCAGACCAGCCGTTATGGTCGGGAGCCGCAAAGGGACCTCGTAATCAGGCATTAAGGCGTTAAGGGTTTAACGGCGCCAACACCTTTTATGGCGCTGTTAGACCCTTAACGACAGGGTCGTAATGACACCCCATGTTTGGTCACTGTACAATGCGCAAATTGTATTAAAATAGCTATAGATCGCAGGCAGGTTAGGAATCTGTCTATATTTAATTAACAAAAATACCAATACGGGCACATACAGATGTTAAACTGCTGGGAAAGGTTAAACAGTAGCGAGTGGTAAGAACGTTACATGGGGCACCATCTATTCAGATGAAAAGATTATGCTTTTTGAGGCTATGCAAGGGAGTAGGCCCCTCATCGAGGAGGATAAGCATCACTGCATGGTGTTGATGATTTCTTAAGCTCATGCTCACAGTGTGGAAACGGTGGCACCTATACCTCTTTGCAATTGCATTGGTTTGCTTAATATAAACAATAAAAAAAGAAGGATGGATATGCAGACAGACACATTGGTTTGGACACAAAATGGTTCTATGACACAAGGACATAGCTGGGTATACACTTGGTCGGTGCAGTAAAAAACATCTTTTCGTTTGGAAAACAGTGTGCAAACATAGAAAATGATTTGGAAACATTGCTTGGAATTTATGGTACCTGATCATTGTGAGGGACATTGAATACATGGGGTCCAGTGATAAAGTCGCCTGGGAAATCGCCACCAAGGAGCGACATTTCCCAATAAATGCACCCTCATTAAAATCAAACACTTTCCCCAATTATTCTACGAGGGGAGTTTAGAATATACAATTAGACCCCTCCTAAAAAAATTGGGGAAAGTATTTTAGGGTTCAGGAGGCGACGTTTCCTAGGCGATATTATGACATGGAACCAAATATATTACATTTCCTTCAGTCTTTTTAACCCATCCTCCTAAATCTCTGACAGGGTTCTGAGGATTAGAGGAAGGCTCTAGTGATCAACATAAGAATCGTATGTCTTACACTGCTACATTTGGTGTTGCATAATATAATCCTACTAGAAGATTATTCTGCTATTTTAGCTGTATTAATACATTTAAAAAAAATAGATTGTACAAGACAATGAAGGCAGGAATTACCTTTATTTGTTCCATTTGACATGATATGAATATTCTGAATGAGGAAATATATATTAATATCCGGCTAAATTCCATGCTTTTTTAAACATTGTTGTTGTGAATTATCAAAGAGCTGGAGTTTGACATGTTTGGTGTACAGACGAGCGAAGCAGATGAGTGATCAGGACCTTTGATGCTACAAGCTACTTGAAGTATCTTTTGATATTTGGACATCATGCATAATCTCTGCACACGCATTTTTTTGATCTGAGAAAGAGGCGGGAGAGTGACATCTTATTTAGAGAAGTGTAACTTACAAATCTGAATGTGTGTTCATATTCTAGGCCACATGCTTGGCTCCTCCAAAGGAAACGGGTTAAGAGTTTGTTTTGGAAGCAAGACAACGCAGCGCAACACAGGTTCTAATCCTGATCCCACGCATAGAAGCCACCCATTGGTATTAAGCGTGTTATAATAGAACAATTATAATAATATTAAAAGAGATGTTCTGCTAGTGTAGGAACACTCAAGTAGTGTGGACCTCTATTGGGCAAGGGGCAGAGATTGCTCCTCTTGTCTTTTTCCGTAAAACAGTCTGCCTGCTGGGGCATGGGGCTGCTGCGACAGGCTGGTCTGAGACCCGGCCGGGCACATCTTCCAAGGTACACAGAGTCATCACAGAAGCATCAGCACCATTAGCAATGGTGCTGGTGCGTCGTCTCCCCACTCCCATGGAGTCCTGTTGGACTCCATGGGATTGGGGGATTTACAAAATCCGGCGCCTGAATTCTGCGCTGCCGGGACTTGTAATGTCCCAGTGGGAAGTCAGGTGCCAGATTCAGTGTTACAGGGTTGTTGACAACCCGCTGGTGGCACCGGCGGGTTACTGCCAACCTCGCAATGAGGTCCAATGTGATTCTTTACTACTCCCAACTGTCACTGCAACTTTCTTAACTAGTGCTTACTACTGAGGCGGTCTAAAGTAGAACCTTTGGATTCTAATGAAATTATTAACAGCTTGGTAGCACACATGTAAATGGCATACATTATGATGACCTATTTACATAAATATATTATATGTTGCACAGCAGAATAGTTTTCACATATATGGGAAAATGGATCCCCACATATGGGAAAATGGATCCCCACCTGCACGTTATTAGGACATTTAAATTCACCAAAGAGTTCTGTGAACTTATCAGTGCAAAATACCATACTTTTTCCTGCCTTCATAATGTCACATAACTCCTTCCCTCCCTTTTACATGTGGTAGAGGGTATTGTATTACTTAAAACGAACGTGCCCGAACCCGATCTATAATAACTTATTGTCAATTTCGTTTAACTTTTCTTCCTTTTGTGAGGTTCTTGTTTTCGTTTGATTCTTTTTTCTCTCCTTTAATTTCTTCCCTTTTTGGTACTTTAAGTGTTCTCTAATTTGTTGTTTTCTTTTGTGTAATTCCACTATTCATTTCATTCATCTCTATCTCATTGCTGAGGCTGTCTGTTGCCCTCAAATCTTTCTTTTTCTCTCTCATTTTGTGTTCATGCTTTCATGTTCATCTGTTTTTTCTGCATGTTACTGTATGTCTCTTGTCAACTCATTTTGGTACTCTCTTGATGACGCAATGGCTAAACCACCTACTCAGCCCCACACTACTACTAAACCACCAGTGATCCCAAAAGGTGATGGCTTGCAGGTCAAAAACGCTGGGGCAGCAGGCGACAATGTGTCAGTGGTGCTGGAAGACTCAGCGACCTCGGGTGTGCAGACACATAAACTTGCCCTCAACAGCGAGCATCTTGGCTAGCTCAACAAGTATCGGGGTCCTGCAGCAGCAATCAGCTGATGGTCAAAGAAGCAGTGTCGTGATGGGTAAACTAGAAGACTCAGCAGGTCTCAGATGCAGAGACAACAGAAAATCGGCATAAAATAAACGTGCAGATGCAAAGGTGTTCGAGTATCGAGAACAAAGATGACTATGGTAGTTCCTTCACAGAATCCTGGATGATATCGAAGTTGCCCAAACCAAAGTCAAGACAGTTCAGAGATGGAAGGGTACCCAGGGGTAACGTCCATGCCTTGATTTTGTTTCTGTGAGTCCCAATCCAGGGGATCCAAGACAAGGTATGTTTTTCTGTTGCAGTCCCACCCCAGGGAGCTTGGTTGGCACCTACAGGCCTTAGTCCACAGCAGTTCACCCCCACTGGTACCAATAGAGGTAAAGTGAATTCTTTGTGCCCTATTTATTATTTTTTTAATACTTTTTTATTTGTATATAGTTTATTACACACTTAAAAAAAGAAGAGAGAACAGGTAATCAACGTAGAGTAATTTGAAATATAAAAACAGAATATAAATTTCATAATGGCATAGAGGAAAAAAAGAAGGCCTTAAGCAATCTCAGAGAAAGATAGGCATTAATTTTTCATTTTTCAGGCCACCATTCTATCATCTAAGCATCGCAGAGATCCTAGGTCTCTTAAGTGTCTTGAGATTCAATGCCAGTAATTGCTAATCTTTCCTCCAGTTTGTTAGGCTATTAATGCGAAGATCAGCTTTTTATCGTTACCATCAGACATCAGGCTCCACCAATCATATCCACTTAAGTGTGGTCTTTTTGCTATCTCATTTCCTAAATATGTCGTTCTCAAGACTCTTAGATTGCTACACTATAACACAAGATGTTTCAATGATTCATCTTTCTTGTGACAAAACCTGCAGCAGTTGTTCCTTTTCCTTCCTTTGCAGGTTTACTATCGCCTTATTTTTATTTCTTTATTTCTTTATTTTTACATTTGTAGAGCACACAAAACCCACAGTCACCAAGGCGCTGGTTGCATGGAAGGGTAGGTGGGAGAGGGTGAGGGGAGGGGGCAGACGGTAGACATCCGTAGAATGGAGCAGATTTTAAATCGTTTCTTTATCAGTCCACTATCAATTAAACATACTGGTTTTAAGTTGTTTCCTGCACGGCAAGTAAGCAGGTTCAGTGCGCAGGTGTAGAGGCATAGCATTCCACAGATGGGTGGCATTGGCTGGAAAGCTAAATCCCCCAGCTCTAGTTTGCTTGAAACATGGAGTGGTCAGTCTGTGGCTGTAAATTGGTCTTGCGGGTCTGTGAGGAAGTGTTTTTGGTAATTCTCTGCGAAAGGGAGGGCAGAGACAATGGTGAGTAATGGAAAGGATTTTAAAGTCGATTCGTTCTCTAACTGGTAACCAGTGTGCAGCTTTTCTGTGGGCTGATACATGGTCCTACTTGTTTGAATTCATGGCGGCCTGGATGGCATTGCTTTGGATGGTCTGTAGTTTGTTGAGGTTGAGCTCCAATATGCTGTCGGGGTGGGTGCCCGGGGTCGGAAGAGTCGTCCGCGGCCCTCCAGGCTGGGAGGCCCCAACTCCTCCCGTCTTCCTAAAAAGGAGTATGAGGCACACACAAAAAGCAAGGGTGAGTCTGCAGTTTATTGCAACAGCAGGGGAAGTTTCCCATAAGCATATGAGAAAGTTCGCAAGGTGTCAAAAATGACCAAAAGAACGGGTGCTCTGAGAGGGCTCGCAGGCCTTTTTTATTACAGTATGACACGCTACCTGCGTCATGTGAGAACGTTAGCGCAAAAACCTATCGCCACTCCGGATTGGCCCTCCGAGTGGTAGGGTTAGTAAAGCTATAGGATAGAGAAGATTGTCATTGGATGGAACAAAATCAGGTGGTACACTTGGGCTGTCCCTAACACTTGCTACGTCGAAATTGCAACACGGAGACCCCTGGTGATTGGTTATGAATAATGGCGTCAGTAGCGAATCCCCCTGTGTTCTGATTGGCTCTCCCATGAGCCCCCAAGCTTGGGACCATCGTCGTTCCCAGCTCACGGTGTACCTGTCATTAGCAACAATGTGTAACTATGTGTTATGTGCAAACAACGGCAGGTCTGCTACCGGGCTCCTAAGCGAGTCGTTCCCATCATTGCAGGTGTCCATCTTGTCGCTTCGTTGTTGCAACTTATGAGACCCGGGCTGTTTCTCTGTCTCGTAGACTTGGCACTCTGTCAGTTCGGCTTGCTCACGTGTAGAGAGGCCGTGGCTGGAGCAGAATTATGAGCATTTGATTTCAGTATTCTGTGTCTGGAAGCTTAGCATCTGCAGGTGTAACCTTGGCGCCAGGACTTCGGTATGCAAGTTGCAACATCATGGCCTTGGCTGTGGGCCCTCGCTGTGGGATTTGTTCTGCTTGATCAGCACTTGCATTTTGTGCGGGAAGGGTTTTCATCTGTGAGGCTCCGACCTGGGGACTCTTGCTTGCGGCCTACTCGGGCCTAGTTCATGGGTGGCAGAACATAATCCATGATAGGGTGGTCGTGAAGTGGCAACTTATCACATGCAGCATTAAGTTTATGTAAAACATCTTATAGGGATAGGTGGCAAGGAAGCATCAGCAAGCATATACACAATCTCTTCAGGCGTCTTGTGTTTCTGCGGTGTCGTAGAAAGCCTATGTGAAAAATAAAAACGATGCACATCCGTGAGTGTGATAGTCCGCTACGTCATAGCACTGAATATGCTCTTCGTGTAGAGTGGTGTGTGAGTGACCAGTGTGCTCTTGTCCGTTGGCTCAGTCGTCGTGGCATCTCTACCAATGTGGATATTCGTATTGTTTGCTCTTAGTCGAGTTCACCCATGCCGCAGGTATCATCTCGGGCCATGGGGGCTGGCGTTGATCGTACCGGTGGGCATACTCCTCTTAGGTGTATGTTCTTGAACCAGGGTATTCTGCAATCAGGTAAGTAGGCGAATTCATCTCGTGGAGGGTGTCTGGGTCGTGATCCCCTAGGCCATGGTCTGGATGAGATTGGGGGGAGGGTATCTTCCAGCTCTCCCTCTTCAGTCCCCCCTCTGGTCGACTTGTCGATCACAAACTCATCTTTATCCTTATCTCCTCTCACTCTCCATACTTTGGTTATTCCAGCCAAGTGACCGTAATGGTAAACATGATCTTCGAAGGACCAGCACATGTATACACATGCCCCGCTAGGTTTGCAGAATACCCATCTCCCTATATAGCTCCTCGGGTTCCTTGGATTCTCCACTTTAATTGATGGCGGATCCTTGTGGTTGTCAAGAATCTGTCTGCGCAGTCTCTCTCTTTCCTTTATTATTATGTGTGTGTGCAGTGCATCGTCAGCTGGTAGTAATGCGTGTATGCCGGCCATCTCTATTATGTCATCCACTGAGTGCGCTTTCCTTGCTTTCCAAAACTTTATTATTAGTAACAAAGCTGTTCCAAATATTATTACTCCTACCAGTAATTTTAGTCCTTCTGACAACCCTGAGGGCATCCGTGACCAGAGGAAGGAAAACCAGCTGTCGTCCTTCTTTACACCTTTAGTTTCATCTTCCATTCTGGAGTGCATCAGGGCTATTTGAGATACTGCTTCAGTGAGTGTTCCATTGTCTGTAGCTGGAATGAATGTGCAGCATGATTGTCCAAACCCTCCTTCCATCGCTGTGAGGAGGTCCAGGACATATCTATTCTGCAGCGCCACCATTCTCACTACTCGTAGTTCTTCCCTTATTGCATTGAATCCGTTGACAGTCGAATTTATCGTCATCATCAGCTCCCACCTAGTTATCTGGAGCCACTTCGCATTTGCGTATGCTTGCAATCCAGGATGTATTATTGATGAGAAGAACATTGCCGCTCTGCTAAATAATCTGTGCTCCGGTGGAATGGAAGAGAGTGCTGTTTCTGAGCATCCCCACAGATAATTCCCTGTAAGCGCTTCCCCATGTCTTTTTGCTCTCGACAAGACATTGTTATTGTTGTTCTCGCCACCTTCTGCAGTTGTCAACGCTCTCTTCCTCCTCTTGTTTCCTTCGTCCTTCTTAGGGAAGTTGGCTAGGTTAACGTGTTTCTGAGGCACAACTAGTGATGGTACGTTTATGTGTACCATGGTGTATATTCCATTCCAAGATGAAGGTAGTGTGTGGTATGCTTTGTCACCGCAGGCCCAATAGTGGTCCATTATTACCGCTGTTCCAGCACCCCCTTCAGGCAACTCCACTACGTCTTTACAGTTGGTGTTGTATCCTACATCCACATCTCCACTGTATTGGTAGCATAATCTGGGCGCTGATAGTGGTATTATTCTTACTGGGTCATCATCCTTCTCCATCCATGTTAACATTGGTAAATACATACCCCATGTTGTCCAACATCTATCATTGTGTTCCTTAATGGTGGTGGTATTTTCTCTCGTTACCATATTGCTCCCAACAACTCCTATCTGCCAATTATCGTTCATATATACATTCCCAGTTATCACTATGAGGGGCCTCTCCCAGCACCCTTGCTCTCCGGGTATTTCAGTTGCATACCAATCGCATGGCAGGTAGTCCAACGTGACCTTCTTAGTTTCTCCTTTGTCAGGGCCATCGGTGATATATCGAAAAGCTTCAGCGTGTAAGCTTCTCTTGTGGTAGGGCAAGTATGTTTTAAGGAAATTATTTTCGTACGGATATGTATCTCTTGTTTTCCATTCAATTCTCACCACAGTACCTTGGAATCGTCCTCTAGTCTGGAACAGTGCCAAATATATCAAGCATGACATCGTGTTAGCTGGAACCTCTGTAGCAACGAATGTTCCTGATGCACTCATGGCATAAGGTATCAATGAGCAAACGTAGCAGTTGCCCTCCGTTGCCTGCTTACCAATTTTGGTCATGTGTTGGTACCACATGTTGTTTGTGACGTGTGCTGAATCTGTAAGGTATGTGTTAATTTCCCTTTCCTCTGCATATGTGTTGCGTTTAACTCTACTACCCTTACCTCTATTATTACTTATACCACCTGAAGTTGTACTTGTTGCAGCCGTGGGGGGGATAAGTTCGTTTTAGGTGCAGCCACAACACTCGAAGCATAGATGTTCTGCCAGACAAAGGCAGCCAATAGACCAGTGACTATCAACACTCCTAACAACCTTATTACAATTACTAATGTCACCGGCATTTCTACTCTTACCTTTGCTGCGGTCCTGCAGCCTATTCTTGCGAAGCTAAAGTTGCCCGTCTGAAAATTCTGAAGGTATGCGTTATTGTAGTTAGTAGTGTTATTTAAGCACTCCCTATCAGGTGGTCGTTCATAGCCCAGGCGAAAAGCTGTTCCCACAGTAATTTTAGGGATCTGTCTCTCAGTGCTGGTAGATGTTCATGAAGGTGGGGAAATAATCGTTCTATGGCCAAAATAAAGGCAGTGTAGTACACACGTACTCTCCTTCTTTTCAGATATTTTGGTCTCCGTATGTAATATACAAATTGATGTGACAGGGCTTCAGGGTTGTTATCATCTGCGGTCAGCATTTACTCCTAGGCAGAACACCACACTAGTTATTCCACTTTCTAAACAATAACAATACGCGGTGCCTGCGTGTACAAGAGAAAAGAGAGAGACAATACACAAGTCTTTACAGTGGTGTGTGTTGAACATTTGGGTATACTGAAAAATTTGTCCAGAGTTTTTTTTTATTTTATAAAGGTATCAAATTTTATTTACTAAGATACATTATTTTTTCAATGAATTAATCATCTATTAATATACACATTAAATTACATAAATGTTGCAGGAGAGCATGGTACACCAGATTCTAAAACAACCTAACGCAACCAACATTCTTCAACAATCAAACCATCATTTGTACCTCAAATCAATCAACCTCATTCATTCACAATAAAAATTTGGACCAAACAATTGGCGCAATATATATGTGTAGTAGCACTTCATTGATTAGCCCCACATAATCTTTGACATTTCATTTCATCCACATTCAGTATGTATTAGCACAATGATTGTCCAAAATGTGCTCTATTCCGCGGAGTGGGTGCATTCAACAAAAAATGACAGATCCCATCCCCGGATGTTCTTCTACCGGTTTCGACGTTTGAGGATAATTAAACCAACGTCTTCATCAGGAAAACCAATTATTGCAATATAACAACTGATTTCCAGTGTCAAATGCTCTCAATGGTTGGAGCCCCAAATATGACTCAAAACGAGTTCAGAAGGATTCCAGATCCCGGGCCAGATGTCAGAGATATTCCAGTACTGAGCCTACAAGTGCCACGTGTGCCATCGAAGTAGATAAAAATTCAACTTGCACGGATCAAAATTTCATTGTTATCACTACCGAACGCTGGACAAAGCCTCGCATACTACAGAAGAATACTTCCAATTTGGACTTGTTTCCGATGCTGTGTGTTGAACATTTAACATCATCAATTTAGTGTCTATTACTTAGTTCTTAGTGGGCAGGGTGGGATTATCTTAAGAATGTTTCCCTTTCGTTTGGGACCTTGTGACCATGTGATAGGGTGGGGGTGACTTTTCGGATTGCGTTAATACGTCCGTTGCTGGGGATAGATCAGGGGCAAAATCACTATTGTCCTCGGTAGTTTCTGCTGTGTATTGGTTCGGTGATGGTGCTGTTGAAGATGTCGTCTCTATGGTGGCCCTATTATCAACGCGAGGGCGGGTCTTGTAGATATAGGGCTTAACGTCATGAAGATGAGTCCAGGTGCTTTTATTTGCCAGCTTGACTACTTGAAGAGCTACTTTCTCTACGAAGTGTGGCCCCGTGAAACGGGGTTCGTTCCACTTTCTATTAAAGTTCTGGAGGAGGACGCTATCGCCCTCTGCAATTTTACATAATCCTTGCTGTTCCTTGGAGTAGACAAATCTGGTGATGACTGGTATAAGAGCTTCTGCACAGTCCCTAATGAGTCGGGTGGGACAGATGTCTTCTTGGCAGCGCAATGGTTTGAGGCTAGAAATGAGATATGAGATTTGAGATTCTTTGACAAGGAGGAATCTGAAGGTGATGGCAGTGAAGGGGGTGGCAAGGGTGTGGGGTGAGTGTGGGTTTGGACATTGGAGACTTCCCCACAGATGGCTGCTTGCTTCCAGCTGATTTATTTCTGGAGTATGGTAATTTTGCTGGTGAGGGCATCTTGGATGTTTTGGTACAAGACGTCATCTTTGTTGAAATTGCTTGTGAGTGTGGCAGGGTTTTCCAGTTCTTGCAAGATGGTGAATAGTTCACGTGACTCGGATTGGGCATTGGAGATTCTATTGGAGAGGGCAGTGGCTTTAGCTTTGAGGATGGCCTGCTTGTATTCTTTAGAATATTAGAGGAAACTGGTTTTGTCATCTGCTTTGGGGGATTTGTGCCAGCTGGCTTCGAGGGTTCGTTTCTTGGCCCGCATAGATTGGATACTAGGCGTGAACGAGGAATTTATGTGAGTGGTTGTTTTGGCCTTGTGAAATTTGAGCGGGCCGATGGAGTCAATTGCTGCCAGGATGGCGGTATTGTAGGTGTCAAGCAGGTTGCAGGGATTGGAAGGTAGATTTGCACATGCAAGGGTCTAATCCGCTGTAAGAACAGGGAGGAGGCACTCTTTCGTGAGGTTGCATGAGTATCATGTAGTTTCGGGTGCTTGTAGGGAGTGGATGGTGGTTTGCTGGGTCTTGGTTAAGGAGACATTGAAGGTGATGGCGTAGTGGTTAGACTAGAGATTGGGGGTGATGGCGGTGTTGGTTGCATTGCAGTATAGGTCGGCAAGCCAGTCTAATGAACTTCCTAGTCATTGTTGGGCTGGAAACTTGTTGTGTGAATCTTAGAGAGGCCAAGGAATTGGCAAGTAAGAGGGCATCTTTGCAAGAGGAGTCACTAAGTCCCAGGTTTAGATCCCCCATTATGAGGACTTTGGAGGATGCCTGATGCTGGAGCTAAGGAGGTGTGACAGGTCATCATCAAATGATTTGGCAGGATTATAGTGGAGGTAGATGAGAGTGATAGCTTGCCATTGAGTAGATCACAAAAGGAAGGCACAATAGTCGAGAGGGTTTTGATAATCAGTGTTTCTCTGTGGATGAGGGCTACTCTGCCACCTTTGTGTGAGGGGTGCTCACAACCGTGGATGGTGTGGCCAGCAGGGATGGCGTTAGAGAGTGCTGGTCCTGCAGTGGAGTGTAGCCATGTTTCTGTTACTGTCAGGATATCCATGTTGTGGTTGGTGATCAGGCCTCTGATATCCGTTGCGTGGGCGATGATAGAACGTGCATTGATGAGTGTACCTAATAGTTGTTGGGGGATGGAAATGGGTGGGCAGGATGCTTTGGTGTTGAGTATGGGTGCCACCGATGCAGGGTGGGTGGGGGCAGTGCGTGTGTGGAGGTGTGCATAGTGGTAGCCAAAGGGTGGTGGGCTAGAGCATGGAGTAGCCAGTATCATGGTATGGGAGGAGAGTCTGAGGACTCTATAGAAGCCTGTGCAAGGGCAGGAGGGGACATGTGCAGACGGTGAGGGAGTTTGTGTGCCATCATAGATGGGAGTGGTGCGAGAGGCCCTAGGGATGATAGATGTGGTAGCGTGCGGTATGATAGATTGTAAGGGGAAAATGGGCTGTGTGCGTGTTGTTGGGTGCTGACTGTATCTATGACTGGCTGCTTTGACTGGTGATGCTGGGAGGAATGGCATGGGTTGTATGCATTTCATAGCATGTGGACAGTTAGAGGAGGTGGAAGATGTCACCTAAGGTGATGTGTTAACAAATACTTTCTTGCCTTCTTGAAACTGCACAGATGAATCAAGGAAGGAGTCGGTCACCTCTTGCCTATGAAGGCAAAATGCCACAGGGGATTGAAAACAGCAAGTCTGCTGTAAGGGGACCAATCCTTGTTGCTGCAATAATCAACCCTTCCCTTCTTGCATTATGCACAGAGGGCCAATAGGAAAAAGAGGGGACATGAAGCAAAGAGAACCCACAGGAAGATGGTGGAACCCTTTCTCATGTCCATCTTTCCCTCTTTGGCTTCTCTAACTCTGCTCCCTTCCCAGGCCTGCAGACTTCAAAGACCCTTTTATGTGAAACACCCTGGTGCTAGGCTGGCATTTGTTTTGCGAGTGCTCCTTTGAAACAGGGTTCCCAGAAGATTGCTTGGTGAGAGCCCTCGTGTCTGAGAAGAGGCAATATCCTTCCTTCGAGGGAATCAACGGAAGACAGAATCCTGCCTATTGCCTCACTCTCTGAAGTGGGGGCAGTCAGGCTGCCATGAACAGGCATTGCCCTCACTTAGCTGGCCTGAGCTCACAGGGTTGACTCTTGTATGATATCAAATTGTTATGGCATTAATAATTCTGTGCTCTTGTCAGTCACTATACTATAATATGGTATATTTTAATCTTAGAGTGCACCCTGCCACTACCCTGATAATGTGCTAATTTTGAGGTTTTATTACATAGATGCAGGAGTTAAAGTGCAGACTCATTGTCCAGTAACATTGGGTCACACCAACAGTGAGGAATACATTAGTGACCTTTGAGCCTTCCCTGTGCTACTGAAGAGCAGGTTCTGCAGTTGTCAGGAGACTGTAGCAGCTAAGGTACATGTATGCACTATATGTTTAGCATGGAGCTTTATGCAAGGGGGGCCTGATTGGCAGACTCTCCTTTCTGAAACAGAATGGCCCATATTTTATTATTGATTACAAATCACACCCAGGTGGCAATCCTTCACAGTCACCCACCAAAGTGTGATTTTTGACCTCCAGCCCCTTGTGGGAGTCCAAGGAACAGTTTTAAACTGGGCTCCTCCCTTTCTCTTTTTTAGCCAATTTACTGAAGAAAGGCGAAATACAACAAAAAGGCATGGCCCATACGAATATTATGTATACATTGTATAAGTAAGGCATCTAAATAAAAACAAATCACTTTTCAGTTTTTTTCAGAATCTAAGGGAATGCACAACTAGGACGCTGGTAGAATGAAGGGATGAAGGGGACCTAGTAATTGACACTTGACATGGACAAGGTGCAGCCAAGCCAATCAATCTGACGCATTGCAACCCCAGCCATTGAAAGTGTTACACTACCAGTTCCAATGTATAGCTCATTGAATTTCCCTCAGACATTTTTAAAAATCTCCACGCCATCCTTCTGTTTGACATGGATCTTCTCCAACTGAGACTGAAGGAGCATGGCCCCAATACACCCACACCCCACCCCTCGCAAGCTTTGCTGCAGCTTTCCAAAAATGCAGGACCTTTAATTGAACTACACACATCATCAACAGACCTATTCCCTGCTCCTTAGGTGAGCTGGAGACAAACACCAGTTTTACTCTGTCCTTCATGTCGGCTCAGAAATGGGAATCCCACTGACAGCCCCCACTGACAACCCAGAACATAGGTACAAGAGAGCCAGGCAATCTCTTACAGTGTCAGCACAGGTCCCTCTCCCACAGGCAAGCCAAAGCATTCGAGACAGCATCCAGTAACCTATGAGGCACTGGCATGTGTATCTCAGTCGTAGATCTTGTTTTGAGCTCTTGACAGAGTTACAATGCCTTTTCCACTGTTAGACACATGGTCTTACATCAAGAACCTCACAACATCTTTCCATTATTTTCTGCTCCCTATCTGAGGCGAGCTTGCAATGAAGTCCAGGAGGAATGACACAGATGCAGGGGAGGATCAGAGATGCATGTAAATGATCAGTGGAATAGTTAGTCTGTAAGACACCTACATTAAGACTCTCAATATTCCATACTTGGTCCAGTTTCTGGCTTGTCTTTTTCACACATCACAGAGATTGAGGAACCCTGTCCTAATTGAGGCCCACTTTGCATTCACAAGTGTTACAGATGGGTAATCCCAAATGGATGCCACCTAATGCAGATAGACAATCTCTTTCCTGGATTTGAGACAATTGCACCATTTACGGGCTGAGCAAGACACCACTGGAAAAGAGTTTATCTGCCTGTAATATCTCTCCATTGAGAACAGCAAGACATGGGAGTGCAGGACACACTTTTCTCTCCCCACAACCTTCAATTTGAGAGATGTAGGTTTTCCTGCAGCAACCAAGGCATCATGTTCCATAAAACAAATGCCTTGTGGTATACTACACATTCCGGAGATTGAAAGCCACCATCCATGAACATCTTGAGCAGCACCCACTTCAGCAGCCTGAGTCTCTTCCCCCATTGAGAGTCGAATACACATTATACTCTCACCACATCTCTCTTCAACAATTACTGTACTCTCTCTCCATACTGTGCTATGTGGGATGTTTTTACCCATGCATCCAAGCCCTAGCATAAAACTGTGCAGTACTGGCATGGAAAACATCATGATGGTCAGAACTTCCCAGAGAGTGCACAGGGAAAACACCTATTTTTGCCTATGTTGTGAGCACAGGAGGGCATTGCCTAAAACCACCATTGTGCTACACACACAGTAGCCTGAAACCATTGGGAATGGCAATGCTGATTGCCAAAAAGCAACTCAGAACTGTGGGGAATTCATTTTCTTAATCCCAAAAATGGATGCAATACCGGTACTCACCACTATCGGAAAGCCGGCGTTTTAAAACCACCAGACTTTTGTGTAAAACTGAACAGAGGAACCCAAACCAGGCCAAGGAAAGACTTGCTAAGAGGTGGATACAATGTAAAACTATATTCTGAACTGACTTGAAGGAAGTTATTATTTAATGTATATGTAAAAATTGTAAGTTTGATTTAAACTGGGAACTAAAGTGACATTTAGCTGAATTCTGCCTGACAACTACCCCCGACAGGAGAAACCTGATCAGCCACTCTTCCCAGGCCTAGCTGCATCCTGCTTCCCCACCAAAAGGAGTTGACACCTCTCTGATTAGATCATGGGAGGGGCACCGGCAGGAGGTTGCACAAAGCCTTGTCCTGGACTCAGGCAAATGTTATATTCGGGGGGCCGTAAAGTGGCTTCCTCTTGGGAGAAGTGGGAGGAGAAGTGCCTCTGGGAGCCACCCGAGCTGGAGGCGGGGGCAGACAGAAGCTTCCCCCATGTGCTTTGGAACCTAAACCACACCCATCTGGGCCAGAGCATAATTTTTAAAAAAGATGGATAATTCATAGTACGGACTTGTCAGAATTATATACGTAATATCATTATTCTTGTGATTTTTCTGTGCACGTTTTAAGAGGTGTTAGGACCCTGCGGTGTATGCTGGGGGGTTGCTAGCGGAAAATAGGGTCTTACTCCAAATGTCTGCATGTTAAAAATCTGACACTTCATCAATTAATGTCCATACTCCTTGCGCACATGTGGTAATTTTTGGTAATTGTCCGATATTGGTAAACCAGTCAAAAAGCGCAAAATGTTGTCATTTTTTAATGCAAACCCCCAGGAAGATCAGTGGTGGACAAGCATGGACCATAAGGAATATATAATGTGTACATGTAATTTCAACAAATTGTGTATCTGGGAAATATGTATTTGAATCAAATATAGATTTGTGGGCAAATTGACCAGGGGAGGATCTTCTTACCCATAAACAGACCTCATCATGATGACAATCCATTTCCTTCCCCCAATCATGGGAGAGGGGAGAATCGGGCCAATGAAAAGTAGAGAGGGGCAGGTTTAGCTAGGCCCAGGCACACACCCATTTTCAAAACACATAAAAAGAGACTGCTGGGACAGGTAGAGACATTCAATTCCATTTTCTGCGGGACGCTCTGCCGGGAGACTCCAGACTTCACATCCATTAATCTTCAGAGACCAGAAATTTACTTCAGAACTTAAAGCAATGGCCTAAACCCACAAACTGAGAACTCTTCTCAGCAGGCCTCAGCATCCTTAAAATCATTTGCAAACTTTTCCACAGCCGGGCGAGCTGTCTGAATTCTTTTGCCAAGAACTTTTGCCAGTACCCAGAAAGCAGTGTTACATCCAGAATCCACTTGATCCGGACCGGAAAGCAGAGCAGTATCCAGAACCAGAGGCCGCTGTATCCAGAGAGGCTAGACCAGCAGAGCAGAGCTGACCCAGACGCTGTGAGCAGAACCGCCCGAAGTCCAGTTCAGTTGACCAGATCCGTGACGAGGCCCATTCATTTCAAAATTAGGAGTGAGTATCCGCCAGAACTGTGCAGCACCCAATCTCTTAGTTAAAATAATCTAATCCAAACTATTTTAACCTAATTAGAACAGCCTCCTAGAAATCATGTCATCTGTCATTCTTAAAGCTACACAACTGTCACCTGTCAATTCTGCAGCTGCAAACTGTCACCTGTCATTTTGAGTTTTACTTTAAATCAGAAAATCTACCTTTATTAAATCGTCCCTATCTCTTGAACCGTTTAGGAACGTGGTTTAACTTTCATTTTAAAGCTGTGATTCTAGGCTTTCCAACGAACCTAGAACCGACTTCCTACTCCCTAGACTTTTTCCGCAATCGCGATTCACGCACTCGCGAAATTTACCGCAATTTGCGATTTTGGCTCAATTTCTCCACTTGTCAAAATAGCAGCTCCATTCCTTCCTTTGTTAAAATCCGTTTGCAACCTGGTAATAACTCATAGAGCATTGCTAAACTGAGCCTGAACTAATACCAACAAGCATCTCTCACTCACCCTGAGTATCTAGAGGGAATTAAAATCAGTTAGCACATTTTCCCATCCGTTGCCATCACATTTAAAAGCATTTTGGGCCTGTGCTTCAAACTTCTACCTGTTTCCTCTAAGCTTGCTGGGGAGGAACTGAATTCCGTATTGTATTTGATTGCATTCCTGAGAACTGTGTGCTCCTCTTTCCATCTCCTTCCATTTCTTACATTGCATGGGGGGGGGTGAATTGCCAGAGAAAAAATGATTACATTGTTGTTGGTTGAAATCATATCAAGTTTATTTGCTGTACGGCATTTTATTCCACCTTGCATTTCCTTGAAACCATAAAGCATTTTCAGCTACCTCATCCTCTATACTACTCCTAAGTAATCAAGTGTACCACTGTAACATTACCCATTGTGGATCCACATCATATGTCTCAGTGTACTATCAGTTATAAAAGTGTGATATATATATATTGTTTAATTTTTCAAATAAACCTTTTAATTTGCAAAACAAACCTACTTGTTGGCTCAGTGGGGTCAGGGGGATTCTAAGAGAGGGGTGTTATATAAGGGTTGTCATCCAGAGTACATGAACTGGACCTAAAAATATATCAATAAGGGTTTCCCTCAGCATCCCAGACTAGGCATTGACTTAGCTGTAGTGTTGAAGTGAAGCCGCTTAACAGCTACTCACCTATAATGCATTCACTCCTGCTGCTGCTCCTACTCACCCCTCCCTGCGCTTTCTCCAATCATGCTACAACTTCCTCCTTTCCTATCCGTATTATAATACTCACAACTTGAAACTTCCACTACTCCATCTCTCTTCCACCTGCTTCCAACAAACAAAGCCGATGAGCTAGTCATACCTCCTCTAACGCTTATTCACCTCGCCTCTCTTGCTCTGCCTCTCAACTCATCTACTCCTCCTTACCTTATCATCTGTAAATTGCACTCGGGAATGCTCCAGCCTGGATGCAACAAAACTTCGTTTATCATGGACTACTTTCACTATAGAGTTTCAGAGTGTTGAGGATTATTGGTGTCAGGACCGCTGGTCCTCTGCGCACCTCCTGTTGGTGTTAGTAATTATTTCGCCTGCCGCCTGGTACTTGGTTTGTCTTGGGAGCCACTCCCAGGTTCCCGGTTGGTTTGGTAATTGGTGGGATGACAAACCTTAGGTAGTAGTTGGCGCTGGCTGGATTTGCTAGTCCAATTATTAAAAGATCTAATAGTAATAGTCCAGTCCTTGATTCATGTGAGTTGTGGTTTTATTATTGTTAAAACAACATAGATATTATCTTTTTCAGGGTCAGGCGGCCCAGCCTCAACGTACCGCCGATCCTGGCCTCAGACCAGGCTAACCAACCTCCATTGGTACCCCTACCTGGGCTACCAGCCATCAGATCTACCACGAGACTGCTGCCACCTGTTTTTGCCTTGATAAAGACTTCGGTTGAAATGCGCGTCAGCTGTTTTTAGTTTCACCAACTTGGCACGGAAAAAGATAATATCTATGTTGTTTTAACAATAATAAAACCACAACTCACATGACTCAAGGACTGGACTATTACTATTGCATCTTTTAACAATTGGACTACCAAATCCAGCCAGCGCCAACTACTAACAAAGGTTTGTCACCCCACCAATTACTTTCACTATAGCTCTCCTCCCTTAGAACTTCTTGCTATGACTGAAATCTGGATTTCTCCACCTGACATTGGCACCCTGGCTTCCCTACTCGACTCCAAACTATCCTTCATTCACTCTCCTCGACTGACTGGAAGAGGTGGATGCCTCAGACATCTACTCCCACAAATCTACAATGCCACGTCCTCTCCTATCTCTTTTGCATTCACCATCTTGACTATTGCTCTGCCTCACTCGGTACACATCATCTCCATCTATCAAACTCCTGATGATCTTGGGCAACTCCTTGACTCTCTTTCCACTGAACATCACCTAATTCTCTTGACTTTAACCTTCCCTCTCCAACCTCTTCTCAGAAATCTGAACTTCTGTCTTTTCTTAGTGACCACGGTCTCCACTCTATCCATAACCTACCTACCCACAAAGGGGATCATTCTTTGGATCTCTTATTCATCTCCACCTTCTCTCTCAGCCACTAATACTACTGTCACACCATCCATATCTTATCACTCAATTGTTTTCACCCCATCTCCTTTCCACGCTCTGACCTTTCCTCATCACTTGCTTCACCTATTACTAAAATGAAAGTGAAACCTTCTGCCAGTCCCCATTTCCCTCCAACCTACAGTTCTCACTCTCCACCTTCACACACAATGCCTCTTCCAACAACGCTACCTTCTCCAGCTTCCAATCCCTATTATATGACTCATTCTCCTCTCACTTCCCACTGCTTACTTTCACCCCTAAGTCTTAGCATCCTCAACCATGGGTCACCCCATTCATATGCTCTCTCTGCACAGACATGCGTCGGCTGCTGCGCAAATGCCCACTTGCATGAGGACCTGCAACTCTACCTCTCTGCCCTGAACTCTCTCAAGTCCACTCTTGATAGAACAAAAAGAGAATTCTACCTAACCCTCACTGACTCTCACTCCAAACATTCTCACCGTCTAAAGGGCTCCCTAACTCACTCTTCACTCCTCCTAAGTCTATGACTGTCAACTCCACTCTCACAGCTAATGACCTAGCAGAATACTTCACTGCAAACATTCCCAAAATTAGAGACTCTTTCCTGATCTTCCTCACATTCCCTTCTCTTACATTGTACAATCTCCTACTTTAGTCACACTAATACTGACAAAGTGCTATCTCTAATGATGAAGGCTTACCCCTCTTGTCCCCATCAGACTCTCATGCTCCTCAGCTAGCCAAGCCTATTGCCCCTTTAATGGCCTCTCACCTTGCAGAGCTCTTCAGCCTGCCCTTCGACTCTGCTTGCTTTGCCTCTGTTTGCAAAACAGCCACGGTCATCCTTCTCCTAAAAAAGCAAGGGGCGGACCCGAACCTACCGGATAACATCCGCCCTTGGTCTCTCCTTCTGCACTACTCTAAAGTGCTCAAAAGTGTTGGGATCAGCCATTTTACCAATTACTTAGACATCCACAAACTTAAAGACCCACCACAAGCTGGTTTCCGCTGCTGTCATTTCACGGATTCTGCTCTCATGATTGTGTTCAACTTCATTGCCACTACTAAGCACTACAGCCGATCCTCTATCCCAATTCGCCTTGACCTGTCCAGTGCCTTTGACACTGTCGATAACTCTGATCTCCTTAACACGCTCTTTCTTCTTGGGATTCCCAATCGAGCCCTTGCCTGGATTAAATCCTACCTTGCACCTCGCCAATGTTCTGTCTCCTGGATCAACAACACCTCTCAACTTACTCCTCAAACTTGTGGTGTTCCAGAAGGCTGTGTCTTGGGCCCGCTCCTCTTCACACTCTACACCTCTACTCTTGGGGCAATAATCTCCTCCTTTGAGTTCTCGTACCAACTCTTCGTGGATGACACCCAAATCTTCTTCTCTGTTCATGAACTCTACACTGATCTCTCCATCAAAATTTCCAACTGGTTCTCTGCCATTACATATTGCATGGCTTTGCACTCTTTCATGTTAATCTCTACAAAAACAGAGGTGCTCTTCTTCTCTGCCAAAGCTCTCTCTCTCTCATCTCTTCCTCTCCCTATCCAATTCCCAACTGACACTCTCCCCTACTCTTCTTCAGCTAGATACCTCTGTGTGATCTATGACCCCTCTCAAACCTTCTCTACTTTAATCTCCAAAACTGGAATAATAGCTTGCCTCAACCTCCTAAATATTACGAGAATCAGGCACCTCCTTCCTTTCAACAGTGTTAAGCATCTCTTAACCACACTTGTCCTCTCTACATTGGACTACTGTGCCAGCCTCTTCTTTGGTCTCCCTAACTATGCTTTCTTGCCTCTCAACAAGAATATTAACTTCGATACAAGGACTCTCTTTGAACTCCCTCACTTCACACCTACCTCCACATACTGTTAACTGACTGGATGGCTGACAATGCAAAACAGGGCCAGATTTAAATGTCTTCTCCTGCTACACAATCTATCCATGGTAAGGCACCACTGTATCTATCCTCCTGTAGTCAACCACTCCAAGACTTCCCGTAATCTTCACTCTACCTCTTTGACTACCCTTGTGGATTCTTGCCCTTGCTATGCTTTCTCTCACTTCTGCTCTTTCTCTGTTTTTGCTCCACTTGCATGGAATTCTCTTCCCCGGACATTCGAGAAACACCCCACACAGATTTGTACAAAACCAAAATAAAAGCCTACCTCCTCGTATCTGAGTTACCCTCTTAAACGACCTCTCATCTGCCTGCTAGCTAATATCTTTCCCTCGCCTCTGTCCCTCACTTCCTCTGCCTCCACTCTAGCACTTCACCCATCATGGTCACAGCGTGAGCCCAGCTGCCGGTACCACCTTCTTGCACTTAGAAAATGTCCAATGTTTGTTGTCCTTAATCTATGTATGTCCACTTATCTATTGTCCCAGGTGACTGTTGCATTTACTCCCCTCCACAACCCGGTCTGAATGTCCCTCAAAGTCACCCCATTGTAAGTAGCTCACTGCTTCCCGTCAAATCTGATTTACTTTCTATTGCGTGCTCTTTTGTTATCAAAAGACCATTGTTCTTCTTGTTTATAAATAAATAAACATTAAACATTAAACAAGGGCAATGGCAGATTTTCAGGACATAAAGGATCTTCATCCATAGAGAGCTTTTCAGGTTATCAATATGTGTCCACAATTTCAAATTTAGCCTTTCTTTTTTTTTGTTTTATTTTTTAAATTTTATTGACATCATTTAGTTTTAATTAAACCTTTGATGCAACCATGTATAAAAGACTTTGATAACAATCAAAAACATTCAAATAAAAACAGAAAAAAAATAACCCATCACAAAACGTAAAGTAACGTAATCACGGGAGGTCAAACAACAAGAAAGAGAAAAAAAAACAAAAAAAACCAACAAAAACAACAAGGAAAAATTGAAGTTTTTGTAATGGAGCTTTTTCAACCTGTCGAAGCAGTTTCTTTGGCCTCCAAATTAGAGAAGATTATCCTAGTTAGTTGGAGAACAGCTAGTGATAGGGAGAGGCGACCACCCCATCTAATGCAAGCCCACCAGTCCTCCTGCGATTTTAATGGTGATTCCTCGAGGAATCTCCCCAGGAGTCGATTTCTTATGGAACTTATGGGCTCGCACACTAGTACTAAATGCTGTAAGGTCTCCATATTTTTGTTGCACAATCGACAAGTCGAATTTCGCTCTTCCTGGGCCTTTGTTCTCCTTGCTATGACCTCCCGTGATGGATGTAAATTCAGACGAAGTCTTAAAAAACTTTGTCGCTCCGTTTGTGATGGAAATTTAGCCAAGTAAGGCATCACAAAGCCTCTTCTGTAGAACTCCTCAGGTTCATCAGCAAACAGTTTATATGATTTCACTGTCCACTCGGTCCGGATCCAATCCAAGTCAAGTAGTTTACACTTGACCCTCATTGGATTTTCGATGAGTGACTTTCCCGAAAGAGCGACATTGGACAGAATTGGAGAACATGACTCATACCAGGTCTTTAGAATTTCAACCTGCTTCCCTTCTATGCCTCCTAAATAATGGAAAACCCACTCACTCCTGGTGGTTCAAGACATTTCCTCATGAGTGATAGGGACTTCCATTCCATCGTGGAGTATAAGGATGTCAGGCCCATTTCTCTCCGTACCCGTTCAATGGGTATTGAATTCGGTAGGGCCAGAACCCTTTTCCAAAATAGGCTTTCCAAGCGATTCCAATTCTTGGGTTCAATGAAGAGGTTAGCCTCTGCCACATAGGTGAGTATTGGCACCACTTTTAGTTTATAAAAGTCCAAAACTGGTAACAGCAAGAACTTACAATAACGCCCTTTATTGAGAAGTGCTTGAGATGCCACATTTTTGGCTTTGCTTCTGAGATGTTGAATTCCTGGAGCGTTGATCGAGCTGTTATTCAAGGTGGTCCCCAAATATACCATTGAACTAACCACTGGTATTTGTTAACCATTCAGTAGCCATGACCATTCCTTCCGCTTCCTGGCCCTCCCGTTGTCTCCCAAGATCAGTGTCTTGGATTTTTTAGCATTTATCTTTAATGCGTTGTCATGAATGTAGTGTGACACATCCGTCAATTGTCTCTGCAGCCCGATTTCCGTTTGATCCAGCAGTAACAGATAGTCTGCAAAGAGTAGACGACCCACAGGGTGGCCGGCAATTTTAGGTGGAAAGGATCTAGTTTTTTCAAAAGCTTCGGCCATGTCAGATATAAAAAGGCAGAACACTGCTGGCGCCAAACGACAACCCTGCTTTAACCCATTGTCTGAACGAATTTCATCTGATGGTGAACCCTTTCTATCCAGCCTGATTTTAAGACTTGTATTCGTATGCAGTTCTTCCATGGATTCTGTTAATGCTTAAGGGCAGCCCCATTTCTTTAATTTGTGCCACAGGATTCTGCGATCGACTGAGTCAAACGCCTGTTCCAGGTCGATCGATGCGATGTAAACTGCACGGATCTTTTTCTGGTGGACCAGGCACTTAAGTATGTTTATAATGAAGATGTTTAGGTTCGTGCCAATACCTTTTCGGAAACCCGACTGCCACTGGTCCTGATGGTTTGTCTTCGAACTCCATTCATTAAGGTGCCGCAGGATAATTGCTGCGAAAATCTTGCCTATCACATCAAGAAGGGTGATAGGCCTGTAATTGCATGGATTGGCCCTATCACCCCTCTTGAAGATAGGAACAACAATGGAGTGGGTCAAGGATGCTGGAATTTTCTTTTCCTTTGTCACCGTTGTGAACAGTTTTAGCATAAAAGATTCCCAACCTGAGGGATCTTTCTTCAGAATCTCATTGGTCAACCCATCCGGGCCTGCTGCACTCGACACGTTTGAGTTGTGGATTAGGTCGAGTATTTCTTCATAATCAAATTCAAAGTCCCATGGGGCATCTGAGCGAAATAATGGCTCAATTTGTTCCCCCCCTTTTGATGTGTACAGATGTTTAAAGTGCTCCTCCCACACTTTTGCTGAGACTGAATTTCTAATTTTCGCACCCTCCGGAGTGTTCAATTCATTAATTAGCTTCCAGACTCCTGCTATATTTTTCTGAGTGGCTAGCGTCAGCATTCTTTCACCTTCTCGCTGAAAGGTTAACTGTTTGTATTGGTGTAACCAGTTCTTAAAGGTATTTTCTAGCTTTTTTAAGTTTTGCTAGGTTAAGAGAGGTTTTATTTTTTTTCACCAGTCTCCCCAGTTTGTTTACCTCTCGCTTTCTCACAGCAATCTGGTGATTATAGGCGTACTTGGGTGTAAAATCAGGCCTTTTAGACGCTCCCTGTTTTTCATAGAAAGCTAGTAGAAAGTCAGGATATTGTACCTCCTCCAGTACAATGCGGGTCGTGATTCAAGGCCAACAGAGTTGATGTTACAAGGGCAGATTTCTTTTGTTTATTCAGAGTCGATTTCCTCCTGATGCAACCTCAAGAGTCTGATTTTCATGATAATTGCCCTTTAATGTATAGCTGGTTGCCCAGTCAATACATTCAAGCTCGAGAAGATTATGGTCACTTGAATCTGTTGTTTGGACTTGCAGAGAAACCAATTTAGCCAAAGAATCTTCTGTGGCAAAAAAGTAGTCAATGGTACTTATTTGTGACCCCCGTTTCCATGTTCCAGCCGCTGGTATGTCTCCCTTAAGGTTGCCATTTACCATGTGAATGTTTCTCTCCAATAATTCCTCTATCATGGCCAGACCCCTGCTGACGTCCCCTGTAGGAGCAGTTGGTAACACCTCTATTTTGGCACCTAACTTATCGAAGCACTCCATGTTGAAGTCTCCACACAGGAGTATGGCCGAGTTAGGCGAGGTAAACCTCGTCGATAACTCTTAGCATGGTGTTTTTAGTATTTTGCTTCAATCCTGGACGGTTTCTCCAGCATATGTTAATAATTAGGAGCATCTGGTTCTTAGGTTGCCAATTCGAAGAAGTAATTTGAACTGCAGTAAATTGGATTTCCGTACTTATATTTGTAGAGCTGGGGACCTTAGTGCTGCTTGATTTTTTTATGGCAGTTATGAGTCCTGCCCTCGGGCGACCTTTATCCCCCTTTATCCCTGGATTTATGTATACTTCAAATCCTTCCAGGGCAGGAGACTCCCTCAACCAGGTTTCCTGGAGACAGATGATGTCATATGTTGTTAGAATAGTTTCACTTCAACCAAACAGGTGCATAAAACCCCTAGTGTTCCAACTGATTATTTTCTTAGTCGCAACAGGGCTGGTAAGGCTCCTATTTTGGCGTTATAGAGGACGTGCCAGGGCTCCAGCTAGCCAACTCCAGTCTTCAACGCACTCCACCTTTTGTGCCTCCGGTTTCTTCAAGATGACCCTCCTACTACCCCTGTGGAAGCCGATTTTAAGGTCATCCGTTCCTTCCCTAAGGCCGGTTCCCGAGGGATTTGGATCCCCAGATTTTGCTTGATAAACAGCCTTTTCACTTTCGTCCACGAACTCGTAAGGAATTGTACTTGACTTTGCAATCTGATTGTCCAGTTCCTTCAGTGTGAATCCATGGGAGTTCAATTTTGCACCTTCCTTGACAAGTACATTTCTGATGTTTTGTGATGTTATATGCAAAATTACTTTGTCAAGTATTGATTCACTCGGAAATTCAATTAAATCAATATCATTTGATTTTACTTGATCCAAAGCATGTATGCTTCGCAGAAGCCTCATTACGTTGTTTCTGTTCATAATCAAATTATCTGAGAAGCCTAAGGTTCTTGCCAGCGATAATTTAAATACCCTAAGTTGCAAAGGGCTGCTCGGAGCTTTCATTGTAGCATGGATTGACTTTGTGACACCACCCGCAGTCTTTCTGTCTTCGGCCCAAGACACGGATCGTCTTTTGTCAATATGATTGTTACCTTCAATATTGCTCGAGCATTTGTTCCCCACCTCCAACTGCGTCCTCTGAGCTACAATAGTTCTCTTTTGCTCCATTGTCCGGAAGGTTATCTCACGTTTGATATGAGAGTTATCTTCTCCTGAATCCGACAAATAGTCAGAGATTTCCACATTGTTCTTTAATTGAGAACTCCATTTGGGATTTGACGGGGTCCTTTCCCCAGTCACTGGCCGGGGTTCTGGTCCCCCCTGCCTTTTGGAGTCCCCACCCGCATTTTCCTTTGGCACACCAACGGAGGCCTTGAGTGTGGAATTCGGAGTTAACAAAACCCTTGGGGGTGGAACACTTGTGTCCTTCTGAAGACATGTCTTGGGCTCGTCAGCCCCTGGGCCTGTGCTTTCTGAATAAGTAGACATATTCAGCAGCTCATCGTCTATGTCACTAGTAGATGAAGCGAATTCGTAGTCCTCTTCACTGGCCGTGTCCGAACCCGTTCCAATTTGAAGTTGGGGTCTTTTTGTATTTGGCATAAACCTTAAAACGTTTACCCCTCTTCCTTGGATTTGTATATTTTTTGGGAGGTTACATTTGTTTTACCTAACCTTCCTACAAACACTCATTTGTGTCTGATCCGTGGCTACAATTTTTTCTGAAGACTTTGGTTCTCAAGGTTGGAGTTTCTTCGGGTAGGTGTTGGTTCCCTTTTTGTTGAGGACCATAACCAGACTGTGCACCATCCTTGGAACTTTGTTGGGGGCTTTAAACATATTTTAAGTTTTGGTTGGACCCTTGTGACTACCCATCGCATTATTAACCGGCGGAGGCTGAAGGCCTGCTGTTGTCTTATTAGGAACAGGGTCTATGGTCTCCATGGTGGATCTAGTCATCAGAACATTGGGCCTCATTACACGGTAGGCGCTATTAGCGCTATGGTTGCCGCCGGTACCGTACCGAGTCCCCCTTGGTGGATGGCGGAATTACCGCCCTACTCCAAGGTGAGCGGGGGCGGTAATTCCCCATTCACCAAGGCCCTTCCCCATTCCCATTTTTGCCCCATAGGGCATAATGGGAATGGGGAAGGTGCTAATTACGCTACCGCAAATTGCGGTACCGTAATTAGCTCCGAGGTCCCTTTGCGTGTCCCGTCCTTAACGCCTGGAAAAACCAGGCGTTAAGGGAGGACCCGCAAAGGGGCCTCGTAGTAAGGCGGTAAGTGTTTACTGGTACCGGTGCCCTTAGTGGTACCAGTAAACCCTTACCGCCTACCATGTAATGAGGCCCATTGTCTGTTTCCGTAGAAGCATCTCTTGTAGCCACTAGTCGTATTGTGTCCTCCCTTTCGGACGTGGTTCCGGTTGGAGGATCTTGAACAATAGAAGAAGCCCAATCTTCGCTACACAGGGAGTCTATTTGTCCATTTTTTGACAAGGAATTGCAACTTAGTCTGTCCGCTCGCCGCTTTTCTTTTTGAAGGATAATAGGTTCCAATATGTTCTTAAGAATTTGAGTAATTTGGTCTGTGTTTTTGTCCGAATTGGACTGCAAAGCTGTTATGAAACCTTCAACGAAGATTAACTTTGAATGCAGCATGGCGAGGACTGTAGTGTTATCTCGTAGTTGTTCGTTCTGAGTCTCAATTAATTTCATAAAGGGAGACATACTGATGGCAAATGCTGAAATCATTTTTGTGTCAATCTGTTCCACTCCTTGCATCTGTTCTTCGACCTGGGCGGCGGCTAGGTCCAACAAGAGATCCTCGTCCGAGTTATACAGCGTTGTCTTTTGCTAGGAAATGGAGCCTGCTGTCTGGATTCCACTTGTGAAAATGTATTGAAATTTCTCGCAGGTGTTTGTGACACATAGCTTTGGTGGACGGAATTGTCACTAGAATGCGCCTTTAGACGCTTGGCCCGATCCACCTGTGATAGGTCGCTTTTTAGCGGAGTAGTAATTGCATTCGAGGCCCTATTGGGTTGAGCTCCTGTGTTTACATTTGTAGGACTACGACTTGAAGCATATATATCTGGATAGGCACCTAAGTGTGATGATAGTCCCATGGGGTTCCAGCTTTTAACAGAACGATTGTGACAGGAAAGTTTCTGACTAAGCGGAGGTTCAGTTCCGATGGTAAACAAGTTCCTTGGAGTTGGAACAAAAGACACTTTTCCACCGTCTCCAGCTTCTAAGCTCATTGGAACTTGAGGTATTTCTGCTCCATTGCACGTAGCCTGAGTATCTTTGGGAGAAGTGAGCAGAGAAGAAGAGGCTAGCTGAGAGCTGACTAGAAGTGGCAAAGGCGCCCCGTCCTTACTCTATGGCGAGCAAGCAACCTCCGTCACCTCGTCCTCCCCAGATGTAAGGTCAGAGATCAATTGTTTGCGTACAAGGGGTATTTGAGTGCCATTGTTGTTACTAGAATTAGGTGGCGGGGGTGGTAATGTTGGTAAACCTTCCCCCTGGATTTGAAGAAGGTTCTCATGGGACAACGTTTCTTTACATATTTCAATTGCAGGAGATAGTACCATTCTAGACATGCTGTTCAAACTGGCCAAAATGAACTAAAGTATTTGTTTTTTTATGTTCAATAAGGCAGATAGCGAAGATTCACTTTACCTTCTCTTGAATGACACTGACTTGGCTCCTGTGTACAGTAAATGCCTTTTTTTGAAACTGCTCCTGCTATTGTCCTTCCGCCCCTTGTAACTCCAGTCTCAGGTAAGACGGCCGATCCCGGCTCACAGCGAAGCAGCATACAGTGAAACAGTGGGTAGAAAGAAAATCGCCCTTAACTTCACTCGGGCTTTATGCCACAAGGGTGCAGGTCTTTGTTATTTATGCAGGGCTTCCAGTGGGCGGAACAAACAGTCTGTGCTTTCTTAAGGTGAAAGCTCCGTATTCACAGCAGTGCTGGTGACTGATGGATGCTGGGACTTTGAGTCCGTTGGTCCACAGCACTTCAGGACACACGATGGCTTGCTGGATAGTGCTGGCTAATGCTGGCTTGTGATGCAGCTGAGGCTGAAGCTCCTCGACCTCCACGTCCTCGTGCCCCGTAAGTGGAGGGGATGAAAAATGTTGCTTGAGCCTTTCCCATCTAGCATTCTAGATTCAGAGCCTATCCGGAACCGCTAACAGGTTGATTGACATTAGATTTTTAACATTGTGCACATGCTTTATCTGCAGCTATGAAAGTTCATTTCCAGATCATTTCATGACCCAATCCTCAAAATGGCCCCTAACCCACATTTTTAAATCAGGAAACATTTGATTTACTCCAGTGATTGGTGTAACTGTGGAGCCTTAGTGTCTAAAACATTTTCCAACAATACTAGCATTTTATCCACATAAAGCATGATTTCATCCATTCCCTCTGCCTCACAAAGCCACTGAATGTCAGGCCGTTGCCTAAAAGCCACTGCTGGGAGTTGCATTGCAAGATTAACAAAAGGGGTGGTACCCGTCTTCAACAAGAAACTTCGAGACAGGAGGCCATTTATCAGAATTCTTGCTGTTGCATGCCAGTAAAGGGTTTCAAAGCATGCTGATGTACCAGTCACCAAGACCAAACTTCCTCAAGTCATATCTTAGGAATGTCCATCCCACCTAATCAAATGCCTTTTGCGCATCTAGACTCACCACTGCCGCAGGGCGTGGGAGGTCGATATAGAGACTCAGGAGGTTTATAAGGGCAAAAAATGTCTCATTGCCACTTTTGTCCTGCATAAAACCCATTTGTGAACCGTCTCCTAACTTGCCAAAGAGACACCATCTGCCAGTACCTTGACTACGATCTTTACATCAGCATTTGAGAGGGAAAGCTGTCTCTAGTTATCATATCTCTTCACATTCTTCCAGAGTTTAAAAAATGAGTGTAAAGGAATCTGCCAATTAACCATCCCGTTATACATGAGTTAAAAAGCGAAGCTAAGAAAGGTGCCAGGTGTACTTTATCATGCTTTTAAAATTCTACTGTATAACTGTTGTGGCTTTCCCCAATCCCATGCCATATATTGCTACATAGGACACATCCATGGCGATTGGGTCATTCAGACAACTGCTGCCTGCGCAATCCAAGTCAGGAGATGCATCTTGTCAAAGAAGTGGTTAAGGGCAGATGGATCAGCTGACAGAGATCTCCCAGTTGGCGTCTTCCTAGAACCATCTAAACTTTGTGTTAAAGGACTGGTTGCAAGGAAACAAGGGTTCATTTCCTGCAGTGATTGCTTTTATAGTCCCATCCACACCCAACCGTAACAGGCATTTAGCCAGTGATTTCCCAGACTTACCCCCATGTTCCAAGTACTGCTGGTGAGTGTAGACAACTACTTTCTCTGCCTAGGAAGTGTACAGATAGGCCAGACCACCTCAGTCTGGCCAGCTTTCCTTTATCATTACCATCTCAGGAAGTATTGCGGCTGTGCTCTGTGTCTCTAAACCTCTTTTTTTTTAAATCAATTTTATTGAGTTTTCATGTAAATAAATGACACATCGAAAATAAACAACTGTAGGCGCGAGCCTCAAACAACACATAGTCATAGATCTCTGCCGTTTTATCCCCTCCCAGCCCCCCCCCTCTTATCACAGTATGTGGATTCAGCCGGTCCGCCCAAGAGCGTCTCCGGGCAGCTCCCACCGAGGTCATGTAAGTCGGTGGTAGGCCGACTATCTGGGGTTAGTCATCAGATGTTCTGGGCTCGGATGGGTTTTGTGGGGCCGAGTTGTCCCTCTATGGGGGCATCAGGTTTCGTCCCCTTTGTTGCCAAACGCCTCCATAAACTGTAACCACTCAGATTATGTGCGTGAGCTCGAGCCCTGGATTGCTTCCGTTATCTTTTCCATGTAGTAAATGTCCTTGGCCACTGCCACCCATTCTCTCTTACTGGGGAGGGCAGCTCTTTTTCAGGTTCTGGCTCGCGCGGCTCTGGCCGCCAATAACAGGGAGTGTGTCAGGTCTGGAAGCTTTTCCCAATGTTCATCTTTTTGTTGTAATCCAAATATTAGTAACATGGGATCTAGTGGGTAGGGCCCCTCTCCTGCCTCCCTCAGCCAGCTGAGGACCTCCGTCCAGAATGCTTGGACTCTATCGCATGACCACCACATGTGCCAGTAGTTGGCTTTTTCTCCACAACCGTGCCAACACTTGGGGACCACATCGGGGAACATCTTGGAGAGTTTAACTAGATCATACTGCCACCTATGAAGAAGTTTGACGGCATGTGTCTTATACTGGCAGGAGATTGAGGTCTTGTATGCCCTATTACAGAGGCGTCCCCAGAGTTTGTCTCCAAGTCTAATATTTAGATCCCCCTCCCATCTCCTCCTGAGGCCCCTGGTCGATCCTTCTCTGGTAGACAATAAAGCTCCGTAAAGGAGAGATATGAGTCCCTTCATTTCTTCGTGGGTGTCCAAGATTCTTTCAACTGGCGTGAGCTTTCGTTGCACACATGGTTTTAGTTTGGGTTTCATTAGGATGCCTTTAAGTCGTAGATATAGGAGAGGGGAGAGAGTACCAATCCCCAGAGCCTCTTCCAGTTCTTGGATACCTATGAATGTCTCCTCCTTTACAAGATGGCCGACCCTGCTTAGTCCGGCATCGAACCAGGGTTGATAGTGTTCGTGTCCCGGTATCATCTCCAGTACTGGTGTGGACCAAATGTGGCTCAAGGGGGAGGGCCATGTCGTTATTTTGTCGCTGTTGCCCTTACCTGCCAATGCCTTCCACATAGTGCCTAGAATTGGATGGGCCTTAATTCTGTGAGGGAGCTTTTCCAGAGGGACCCATAGCCATTCTCCCACCATGACCGGACTCAGAAGGGAGTTCTCTAGATATATCCATTGTTTATCGGGGTCTTCCCTGAGATGGGGGGCCAAAGCTCTAAGCTGGGCTGCTCTATGGTAGGCTTGAAGGTCTGGGAGGGCAAGTCCTCCTCTGTCTTAAGGGAGCGTGAGGGTTTTGTATCCCACTCTGGGTTTCTGGCCTTGCCATATGAATTTCAGCATACATCGTTTAGCTTCTATGAGGTAACCATCAGGGGCTTCGAGCGGGAGCATTTGAAAGACGTAATAAGGTTCATTTTTATAGCGTTTATTCATCCCATCCAGGATATTTGACCTTTTCCCCATCTCTCCATGTCTTTGAATATTTTATCAAACAGGGGAGGGTAATTGGCTTGATTCAAGTCTTCGTCGGGTCTGACAATGTTAATTCCCAGGTATGTTATCCCCTCGGTGCAAATTTGTAGTCCCAGAGGGTCCAGTTCCTCCAGGTCCCTGTCCGAGTCCGAGGCAAACGGGAAGATCATTGATTTAGCTATATTGATCATGAACCCTGAGAAATCACCAAACCGTTCAATCACATATATGGCGGCGGGGACTGACCTAGCGGGGTCTCTCAAGTGTAGCAAGATATCATCGGCGTAAAGACCCAGCTTGAAGATGCGGTCGCCTACATCAATGCCTCGTATACTAGCCGATCCTCTAATATATTCTGCTAGTACTTCCATAGTCATAATGAACAGAAGCGGGGAAAGGGGGCAGCCCTGCCTGGTCACCCGCTGGAGGTTGAAGATGCGAGATATGCGCCAATTTACTGTAACTCTGGCTGATGGGGTCACATACAGGGCCTCAATTGCCCGGCAGATTCCCTCTCCCAGTCCCAGTTTTTGGAGCATGCTATGTAGGAAACCCCAATCAACCCGGTCAAATGCCTTTTCGGCATCAATGGACACCAGGACCGGGTTACTCCCCCTTGGCGCTGCCTCCCTCATGAGATGTAAGGTCTTCCTAAGGGTGTCCGCCCCCTGTCTTCATTTTATGAAACCCACTTGATCCGAGAGGATAAGCCCGGGCATATGATCCTCGAGCCGGGTAGCAAGGATTCTAGTGAACAATTTGGCATCCACATTCAAAAGAGAGATCGGTCTATAAAAGCGTCAGTCCGCCGGGTCCTTCCCCTCCTTTGGAATCACTGTAATGAGGGCTTTACCAAAAGACGGGGGGGCTTTCCCAGTTGTCATTATGTTGGAAAAGTGGCCTGCCAGGAAGCCCGCCAGGTGGCCCGCGAAGGCCTTGTAGAAGCCTGCGGTGAACCCGTCCTCCCCCGGGGCTCTACCCAGCTTCAGTCTCGCAATTGCCCTGAGTACCTCTTCCTCTGTTGTCGGGGGGTCTAAAGTGGTCACCACCGTGGGGCTAAGGGCGGGGAGAGTGACTTCGCCGAGGTATGTACCCAACTCCTCCTGATCCATGTTCCCTTCCCTTGTGTACAGGGTCTCATAGAAACCTGCAAAATTTTCAGCTATGCCTTCCGGGTCCGATCTCTCTCTTCCCACACTACTTGTTATCTTGGTCACCCATCTATCCGCTCTCTGGCCCCGGAGTTTGGCTGCCAGCATGGCATCAGCCATGTCACCTTTCTTGTAATATCTTTGGCGGAGGTGTTGTAGGCCAGCCACCACTTTGCCCATTTCCAGTTCTGTCAGTTCCTGTCTCTTCCCTCTTGCATTATCCAGGTCTCTTTCCTTCTTCTCCTCCCCCCTTCCCTCCAACTGCTCTAGTTGGAGTATTTCCGACCTCAGTTTATGTGGGAGGAGGGTCCTGAGTCTTTTCTTGGAAGCCCCCTCTCTAATCAGTCTCCCCCTCCAAGTGGCCTTCGCTGCTTCCCAAACCATCTCACAGCTAACTTCGCCCGTATCATTAAATTCAAAGAATTCACTGATTGCTGTTATCATTTCCTCCTTAAAAACTACATATCTGAGGAGGAAGTCATTGCATTTCCATAAGGAGTCTCTGGGTTTCATGCTGATGTCCGACCAGACCATGTCATGGTCCGACCAGCTGGACGGCCTTATCTCACAGGCCTCTATTCTACTCAAATGCTGAAGCCCCGCAAATAGTTAGTCAATTCTGGTTCTCGTACCATGGGCCGCGGAGAAGAAAGTGTATCCCCTCCTAGTAGGATGTAATTCCCTCCAAATATCTACCAGCCTATAACTCCACATCAGGTCTCTGAAGCCACCCTGGGGTCCTCTTCCATGACTGTCTCGGGGGGCGTTTTCACCGCTATGGTCTCGTTCCCAATCCGCCCACATAATGAAGTCTCCCCCATGAGTAGGAGTCCCTCTGCCTTTGCCATCACTTCTCCCAGCGCTTCTCTGAGGAATTCACTCTGGCCTACATTGGGGCAGTATATTGCTACCAGGGAAATCCTTGAATCACCTAGGTTACCCGACACCACCATGGCTCTCCCATCTTCTCTTTCCCACCGTGACACTTCCGTGAGCTTTTGGTCTCTATGCAGAATGATACCCGTATGCCCTTTTTTAGAGTGGCCAGATGCCCAAAAGGTCTGACCCACGTGTGCTCCCGGAATGACCCTCTCCTGCCCTTTTAACGTTCTAGTTTCTTGCACCATGAGGACATCTAATCTTGCGTTTTTCATTTCCATCCCCAGCAGGGAGCGCTTTGCTGGCGAATTTAGCCCCTTAACATTGAGTGAACCCAGCCTAAGGGTCTCGACCCGGCCCCTCATCTCACTGTCTAACATCAGGACTTTTCCTCATTGTCTCCTCCCATCCGGCGTTGTGGGAGCTGTACTTATTCCATTTGTGACAAGAACAAAGCTGAATCCGTAAGTGTGAGAAGCGAGTGTTCCTGTCTCCCCCCTCCCCAGCAAACTTAGGACGCCTGTCAACGGGCAAGCCATCAGGGTGAAAGTGTGTCCATCCACCACACTTCTCCTGCTTAACTCTGTGTCCCCGGCCGGGGGTGTAGAACTGTTACCTTAACCACTTTTGTTGGGGCGCGATCATGTTCTTAATCTTCTGCATCGTTCCTCGTTGGGGTATTCGGTTTCCTGAATTTTCTTCTACCTTTCGCTTTCTTCTTCGTGGACCAGGGCCCTCCGGTTCTCTACTGTTCTCTGCTGATGCTTGTATTACCTCTTCATTGTTTTCTGTCTGAGTGTCCCCTTTAACACTTGCAACATTTGTGAGGCCTCCTTACCGTTAATTACTCTGTAGTCCACTCCGGCCCTCTCAAAGGAAAGAGCGAAGGGGAACATCTATGCCTTATGACCTGACTTGTCAGCCATTGTGTGAGCGGGCGACAGTCTCGTCTACAGGTGAGCGTGAGTGCGGACAAGTCTTGGAAGATTTTAATAGTGTCCCCTTGGAAGAGGAAGTTGGCCAGCTTCTTAGCTTTTTCCAAGACCTCCATCTTTTCTCTGTAGCGGAGAAAGCGCACCACAATCGATCTAGGGCCTCCGCCTCTGGCACCACCGCCTCGATGCGCTCTTTCTAGCTGGACTTCCTTTCCCCCTTCCAATGCAAAGAGTTGATTTATTAGACCCTGGACCTTCCGCCCGACCTCCGCTGCTGTCTCTCCTTTTTGCTGGGTCACTCCTATGATGCGTAGGTTGTTACGGCGTTCCCTGTTTTCGAGATCATCCATCTTCAGGACCATGTCCTCTCACTTCCAGGTCCGTCAGCCTCACCTCATATTTCATGTCCAGTAGATCCATTTGGAGATGATTGTTTTCCATGCCCTCCATTTTATCTTCAAGGGTTTCAACTCTCCCCCTTAGGTCTACCACAGCGGCCTGGATGTCTGTACGGATAGCCTTGATCTCGTGGAGGATGTCTTTGAGGTCTTCTCTGGTAAGTGCCACGGTGGGGGGGCGTCCTCTGCCGACATGGTAGATCTGGGGTTGCCGCTCTGGGTTGAGAGTGTCCAACGGAAACGTTGAAGCGAGCGGATTGAATTATAGGGTGAGGTTTGCTCCAGGGTGGCTCCCTCTATGTGTCCCTCAGGACGGTGTCTCTGGTGAGGCTCCTCTTGTGGGATTCTGTGGGTCCCCTTAATGTTGGGGCTTCCTCTTCGCCCTGGGGGCGCCCCTCTCCGGTGTGGTGCTTTCTGGCGGCCCCGCAATGTTTTGCCGGTGGTGGTGTCATGGGCCGGGGGTTATATCCCCTGTCCTTTTTAACACTGGTGAATTTGCTCCTGCTCCCACACAGGACTGGAGCGGGTCTGCGTTGTGTCACCAGGCGGCTGGGGCCAGGGGGGCTCCAGTACGGTGCTTTCCCGTTTCACCGCGGCGTTATGCAAGCAGTGATTTCATGGGTAGGGGGTATCCCCTGCCCCTTTCACTGCCGGGCGTGTGGGCGATGCCTCTCATCCGGGACAGGTCCGCGTTATGGCGCTAGATGGATGCGGCCGGCGCGGGGGTGTTTCTTCTCCGCGCCCCCGTCAGCCCGGTTCCCTCCTCGCCTCTCGCCGTTTCTGGCGCATGTCTCTGGGCCCAGGCTCGACCCGTGTAGGATCCCGACGGAGGGGGGGCGCGCTGGTCCTGCCCGGGAGACGATGGACGTCTGGTGTGCCCTCCTCACCTCAGTTGGCCCAATGTTCCTCTCTTTGCTGCCTCCTCCCGGACAGTCTCCGTCTCCTCCTCTGTACCGTATTGCTGCAGTATTGTGCTCCGGGGCTTTCCCCAACACAGGATCCCTTCACGAGGGGTTGCGTCCTTCGGGGGAGCTTTTCTGGGCATCTGGCCTCCGCGTTCACCTCCGTGTGTGCAGCCGGGGGTCCCGCAACTTCCTGTCTTCTCCGGCCTCTCCTCCGGGGCCCGCGACCCTAGGGTGCGAGTCGCCGCCCGGGTCCGGAACGCATGGTGCTCTGGGGGGGGGGGGGTGCACGCCCCGCGCCGCTCTCTCAGGCGTTCAGGTGATTTCGGGTGATTTTGCGGGATGGGGTCTTCGCACCGGTGTGGCACCTCGGGTGGGCCGCTCAGGGGCCGACCTCTCTCAGCTCCAAATCCTGGCCGGGGATTCTCTCAGCCTGCTAGGCCCTGTGGTGGTGGTGGAGCTCGAGCCTCAGAGGTCCGTCATGCTCTGCGCCCCCTGGTGGTCTCTCCTTTAAACCTTTTATGAAGCAGTTCCAATTTCTTGCATTTCGCCATGCTCAAGTTGGAGGCACAACAGATAAGCTCACTCCTTAAGTTTGCCTTCAATGCATCCCATACCCGTTGTATTGTGGCTGAGCCATCACTCTCTTGAATGAACAGTCTTTAAATCTCTAAAACCCACGCCATCCTAAAGGGGTCATCAGTTAGGAAAGGGGCAAAAGTCCAGCTGGGTTTCCCCTTTGTCATATCTTCAACCTTAATCACCAAGCCTAAATCATCCTGGTCAGAGTTTGCAGTTGTTTAAATCTCTATATTGTTCATAGCCATTTGGACTTACTGTCCATGTGGCATTTTTGGGGGACCTGGCCTGTCCACATTTTGCTGAGGGGAGGACCAATCCTAAAAAGCTTGAGGACCCTGGTGTACACTAACAAGGAGACACACAGACACAGGGCATAACACACATAGGAAAGACCGAATGCATGGCATGCAAAACCAACCAGAATTTTGAAGCCCCTGGCAGGCTTCCAACAGTGATATATGCAACTTAAATACTAGCACGTGGAACAGCATAAATTCCAAGGAGGGACCCCCCCTCTTCACCTTTGCCCAAAGAGCTTTTCCAGAACCCTCCAAACACCCCACTGAGTAGCTTTGGCACCAATCTTACAAAACAGTAAAGACAAGTAGTTAGGCCAGTATCTCCAGCAAGAAGTTGAGTGAGGACACACAAGGACGGAAACACCCTCCACCAGAACAAATACCCAACCTGCATCTGGTGTGCAATCCCGAACAAGCACAGACAGGTTCATCTCCAATCCCGCCCCTCCTTCCCATTCCCTCAGTGTTTATTTGCCCTGGACAAGGGGTTATATTGATTATGGGCATTCAACAAGACATACATTCCTCACCCCTATTTGTTAAGTAGATATGCGCACAACAGCACTTTCATAGCCTCACGCCAGGGCCATAGTCACCTTGAGAGCCACTGAGGTGCACAATACAGTGCTCCTCTCAATTCTATGAAACCTTCAAGGCTAGTGAGGCTGGAGAAGGAGGTAAGCCTGTCAAGAGATACATAAGTAAACAGTTTTCCTAAGCTGGCCTAATCAATAACACTCATACGTGAGCCATGAACATTGTAACATTTGTAGACAAATTCATATGTTGGCTTCTTACAGGGGGCGGGGGGGTGCTGAATCACCTGAGTGATGGTTTAGTAGCGTGCAAGCACACTGTGCCACTCTCCCCTCCCTAATTAACAGCATTCATTTCAATCTAGCATGTTCTGTGTACCAGAATATGCAACCCACTGCATTGCAGGTGCCTTTCCCTGGCTAAATGTGGGTGCAGGGTTCAGGTCAGCTTTGTGGTACCCCCTGCACCTCACGGCCACACTTACCTGCATTGGTTAGGTGCCAGTGGGACATCTTCGGGGCAGGTAACTGATCAAGAGTGCTGCTAAGTTTTGTGAAGTGGCAATAGTGTCCATTGTACATTTGCCAATTACATGGGGTCCACTGCAAGGCCCATGGAGGGCAGTGTCCAAGCCATGCCTGAATGCTCTTCCTCCCACAATCATCTGGGGCAGCATCTGGTGAGGCTCGCGTGAGTCCAAGGCATATCCTGCCATAAACGGTTTTAAGGGCAGCCAAGAGTGGGGCCCTTTTTGGAGGGAAAGCAATTTCTTGGGCCACCATTCCAACCCCTTAAAGTCACCAATAAGCAATCAAGAAAAGAAGTCAGAATGAAGAACTAGAACGAGGAAAGGGTAGGATAGCACCAACAAGTGAGGACTTTAGAGGTGACGGTGGTGAGAGAAAAACACACAGACGTACAGACAAGAAGTTAAGGGGGCAACAAGGATAATAAGGAAGGGGCAACTAAATGAAATAAAGATAAACAAATTAGATTCCTAAATCTTAAATGCTCTCTCTGGGCCTTTTTTCCATGTTCCAGAGCTAGGATCCTTGTTCATATCCATCTTGAAGGTGCCAAGATGGTTCTCCATTGGTTATGCACTCAGTCCAAATAGGAATCCTCTCCCTCTTTTCCTTCAAAGAATGAGCGGGTCACACCTTGGGAGACTATCTTAAAGTTGGGCAAGCGAGAGACATATAATAAATTAGGTGTTCTGTCTAGCTAGTTCCTTAGATCTGTTTGATTTCTTCCATAATATCCTTGCTATAGTCTGCAAAAAACCTAATTTCATGGTTGTCTGGCCCCCCAGACTATATGTTGTAGTTCTATGGTGCTCCTAAGTAGCATCACGTTGACTGAAAAAAAAAGTAATTAGACAATGATCTGCCAATACCTGGCTTAGGGCCAAGTGAGGGTCATTCCTGCTGCTAACTTCAAAGGTTTTGGAAGTGTCTTCTGGAGAAAGTCAGTTGGATAACATTGCTCATCTGCCACTGGGAACTCAGAAATACACTGATTTTTTTCCTAAAGAAATGTTCCAACTCAGAGAGCTTGCTATTAGCATTTTCATATTAAATGCCAGTGCCTGGACAGAGTTTTCGACTTCTCTAGAGCCAAATTGTGATGTTCTCCCTTACCAACATTCTCCCCCGGCTCATCAATTTCTCATTTATTGGGCATTTTCTCTCCTATGCTGATGATACTCAGATCTTGTTTCGCCTCAATATGCCCTCCTCCGACCCCCCAAACAAACTGAAAAACTGCCTTGTTGCAGTTGGAGACTGGATGGCTAATAATTGGTTGTGGCTTAATAGTGACAAAACTGAGGTTCTCCTGGTTTGCTCGAATGTGGAGAGTCAGTCACGGACTTGTGATTACTGGCCTTCTTCTCTTGGCCTTTGTCCCGGCACTTAAGAGTCTTGGGATCAAACCTATGACCACTGGCTCGCGGGAAGACCAGGTTTTTGCAGTTTGTCAGATGGATTTTTATAAAACTTGAGGTCCTTTGAAAAGTTTAACCTTTGCTCCCAGCTGTCCTTAGGTCAAAAACGGTTACAGCTTCAATTATGAGCTCTCTTGATAACTGTAATGCAATTTATCTTGGGAAACCTGATAGGTTATTACAGCGCCTCCAAACCTTCCAGAATGCTGCCGCGTGCTTTGCCTTTGGAGCCTCTAGTCTCGCTCACTCCCAAGAACCTTTACTCAAACTACATTGGCTTCCCATCAGAAGTTGAATCAAGTTTAAGGCTCTCTGTATGGTTCACTGGGCTGTTCCCAATTTAGGGGCTGAATTGTAGCATTCTTGGATTCTGCCCTACATTCCTAATTGACCGCTGCGCTCTTAAATAAACTTCTGTTACGCGTTCCCAGATTTTCTCATGCCAGAGCTGGAAGGAGATCTTTCTCAGTGCTTGCCCCTACACTCTGGAATGCTTTGCCTCCAGACCTCTGCAAACTTCACGAGTTCCTTCCAATCCGCAAGGCCCTAAAACTCACCTATTCTAGTTCCACTTACCAGTCGCCCTCTCACCCCTAGCGCCTTGATACCTCACGGTCTTTGTGCGCTGACTAAATAATATATATATATATATATATATATATATATATATATATATATATATATATATATACATGCATGCCATTTTCTTATTACAGGTTGATAGTGATGTCACACAAGACAACTACAGCGTATTAAAAATGTTTAAGATTGTTGTATTCCGTACCTATTGCTGACTTCTATTTAGAATATGATGGGACGATTACACGTTTTGAAAGCCTTGCATGTGTCCTATTTCCAGGGCTTCCCTGCAGTGTTTCTGAGTGGAGTAGCTGGAGTGGATGCTCCAAGCCATGCAAATCAACATACCGTATTCGGACACGACAGATAATTCAGGAGCCGACCAGCGGTGAACACTGCCCACCTGTATTGGAGAAAGCTGGCTGCCTGGAATACTGGAATGAACAAGGCCTTGAGTGCAGGCAAGACATTGGTAAATGCTCTCTCTCATCTACTGTACTGATATATTTGTTCCAGTTTATTTTTTGAGCGGGCTGACTAAAATGCTGCTATTTGTTTCAGAAAACAATCCAACATTCGTTCAGATAATTTGTTTCATAGACACACGTGGATATCTGTGTGCCTCTTTTGCTAGACATTTTCCATCAGAATTCTCCACTATTTTTCCTAATGGGAACAAGCAATCTGAAATTCTCAAGGGAACGTGGAAAATTGACAATAATTAAATAAACGAGACAGCTGAATATCTAGTAAAATTTCCATCTCACTCATATCGTCGAAAACTATTAAAATTCAGACTGAATCAGGATGAAACGAAAGACAGCTTGTGCAGAAGGTGACTAATACCAAGAGAGCAAAATTATTGTTGATTCTGCTTGATTAGGGAACAGAGGGAAACTCTACAGCATCTTATAATCGAGTGCACTGCATTAGAGGATATAAGGGCTAATTGTTTTGGAAAGAAACTCACTGTACAGAATCATGTAGATTATGATCAAATATGGAATGTGCTGTTTTCTAATCCGAGATCAACTGTTCAGATTGCTATTGTGCAATTTTTAGATATAGTATTGCCTGGAACTTGAAATTGTAAAGTGGGAGTAATGTTTTCCTATTTTGTATGAACAATGGTATTTTATTAGTTTATTATGAATGTTTTGAGTATTGTGATTTATATTATTTTTGCAGTTTGTTGATGCACTGTATTAGTTTTGCAGTTTGTTGATGCACTGTGTTTTTTGAAGATCTAATATTTGAAAAAGTTGGTTTACCAACTGTAACAAATAATAATAATTTAAAAAAAATAAAAAAAATAAACGAGTTCCTCATTTCAGGGTATTCCAGTCGCTTGGCAAGGACAGATACAGTCAGTGTGCTATTACGCTTGAAAGAAGAGAGAGAAGTCTAGTGACTGAAAACTTGACTAGGGAACCATCAGCCCAGATCTATTATTCTAGTTCCTGATGATGTACCAAACTAGTGTTTACAGACACACTGACCCCCCAGCACTACGGTTTACAGGATTCTTACATTTCCAATGTGCCTATTCTTGGATATTTCAGTATTGCATCAATGTCATGTATTAAAAGGACACACATCACTCAGCAACCACAGGTGAAAATAAACAAAAGGGAGGAAAGGGTATAGGGGATTAAAGTTCTCTACCTGACCTCCTGCTAAACCTGGTCCCAAAAATGTCCAGAGGAAAATCAAATTGCCCTGTGGTAGGCGTGGCTCTCAATTTGATAGCTTGGCAGTACCAAAGGCTGAAACTCACCATGGGTGCTGATTTATGCTGACCAACAAGCAAACAAAATGCAAAACAACGAAACATTGAAGGGCGCCGTGATGAAATCTGATTCTAACCTGAAGCATACCAAGGGAGCACAAATACCTCTATGTGCTAAACCCAAAATTGTACCACAGCTCGGCTTAGTGGTGTTTCAGTTATAAAGGTAAAACAGAAAATTAATATGTGTTCCGATTAGTACCATGGGAGGAGGGGCAGGCCATCATTCTCTAAAGACGTGTGGCTGATAATGTGACCTTTTTGCACTGCAATAATATGAACGTGGAATGCCAACGCAAGGCTTTTTAAAAGTAATAGTGTTTACTATGTCCTGGGAGGATAGCTCAGTGGCAACGTGCTCGCCTTGGAAGCAAGACGACATGTAGCACCACAGGTTCGATCCCCGTGTCTGCGCTTAGAAACCTCTGGGTATTAAGCGTGTTATAAATACTCAACTAAGAGATATTCCGGTAACAGCACCTCGATGCCCCCGGCTGTGTGAGTGCTTTAAAAATAGAAAAAAATGAAATTAAAATAATATCAAAGAAGGTATATAGATGAGTTTAAAAGGGACGCTCAAAATGAAAAATGGTTGTCTTGCAATGTCCAAGGCAGGAAAGTTGCCAAATTCATAAATTGGTCCCACTGAGGGTAAGATGGGGTGCCTGGGGATCAGTTCTCTAAGTGCAGTCAGGCTTCTTGACCTTCCAGCAGTATATCCTCAGTCCTTCAGAGACTGTCGCAGTAAGGGTCTCAAACCTCTGCATGAATCTGTGTCTTTACTCATATGGAAGGGGACTTTGAACTGTCAACAACTCCAACATGTATCAATGGAATGATATTCTACCACTCCACATTTAGTGAAATCCTAGCAGAAAATTGGTTGATTTTCAAGCCCTCTGCTAGGATCCAATCAAAAACACTTTAAAAAGAAGCATTGCACTTTTTTCACAGACGTACCCAGAAATGCATGCAGGGATTGAGAAAGGGATGCAAGAAATTTAACCCAAAATGGCAGCATGCTTCCCTCCTGTGCTGCTTGTTCTCTGGCTTCCTGAGCTCCCCATCTCCTGCAGATCAAGGACTCTCTGCTAAACAACACCTTCATTTTACAAGCACTCACCTTTAAGTAGGCACCTATTGAGATGTACATAGCTCAACCTTGCCCTTAGAAACCAGCTCCTCCATATGTGGGTCAGGTGTTACTTTCTCAGCTGGAGCTATAAAAAAAACATGCTTATTAGCCTGATTGGAGGGGATTGCTTTTGGCACGTCTCTCTTATCTGATCCACCAAGGAGTGGTAGGCAAAATGTTCTGATCACGTTTAAAAGAGCAACATTCGAATTGGCAACAACTTTCATTCTCTCCACACCACAATACTCACATTTGGTACAGCGTTTTAATGTCTTATATGTAATCCTCTCTCATACATTTTAGTGGCTATTGTTTTACTTAATTCTGAAGACACTTTGCACATAGCACTTAAGGAGCTGTCGAGACAGTTGTTCTGCTCGAGGCAAAGATACTGCGATTACTTACATAAAGCAACCATTTATTTGATGGGAATGGCATTCAAACCACCGTGAAGATACTGATGCATGGTTGAGAGATGCTCACGCCTCAAACAGGTATACGATAGCTTATTAGCTGACTGATTTTTAAGGTCTCGCTGTAGACAATCCTCTATTGTAAAATTTGGGGCTGTTGTTTTACTTAATTCCAGAGAAGCATTGCACATTGCACTTTACAGTAGGAGATTTTATTGATTTAATTATTTTTTTATAACACGCCCAATGCTGTACCTGAGTTTGGTTTCTAAGTCCAGATCCGGGATTCAAACCTCTGTTGCTCTGCATGGTCTTGCTTCCAAGACCAGCGTGTTGCCCCTGTGCTATCCTCTGTGAGGCAGATTTTCTGCCAAAAGAGCTGCAGTCTGGTTACTTAAATTAAGGAGTAAAAAAAAAAGTACTCGGACTGGAGACAGCGCCAAATCCATTGGTGAAAGAAAAGGTTTTTATTACATTATGCCCTCTGTATGACACGTGTTTCGGCTAAAACCATTAGCCTTTTTCAAATACGGGCTTTAGTATTGAAGTAAGCAACAGAATTAAAAAATGTAGGATATAAAACAGAACATTTTGAATAGTATAATTATTTTATTTCACAAAAAACACAAAATTGTTGAGTCAAAATCATAGAAAAAATGGTCACAGAGAGTAAAGGGTTGGTGAAGGGGAGGATTCATAGGGTAAACAGGAAAGAAAGAAAATAAATTTCCAATCATTAAATTGTCCCGAAAGAGAAAGAGATAAAGAAAAAGAAAAAGTGATTCATTAGTCCCGATACTTTGATGAAATATAATTTCATAATTTATGGTTATGACATCATTCAGTTGTTGTTACCTGTATAACTGTGTATTCTCAGGCTTATAATATACGGTTGGTGTTCATGAATTAATGGGTTCAATCCCTGATGAAAACAAAAAGATATAAAAGTGCAATGTTCAGTAATTGCTTTCTATTAAGAAAGACCGCACGTTATGTCCTGACTCATTTAACTCATTAGTAAGAGTAGCGGTGGTTTAGTCTTGTACATTATATTACCGGGTCAAAGTATTTAAGATGCACTCGAGGTCTTCGAGCCCATTATTGTGCAACAGAATCACTGCCTAGTGCTTTTCAATAAATTCCTAAATGCAAGTGGCCGCATGTATCAGTAGTTAACGCCACTTTAAAATTCCTATTTCATACTTTCTCATGCTCGTGTTCGTCGAATCTAAATTTTAGACTTTTCATTGTAATAAGCGTCCCATCAATCACATAAAATGCGTGAGCTACGCAATGTGTTAGGAGGCTTGTGCAGAATCCTGTGAGTAGTACTTTACAGACAGTCTCTTACCTGTACACTTATCTCGAGGTGCTCTCGCGTTTAGTTCCATTCTACAAAGGCGCCATGCGGCGTCTGAGTTAAAACATTGTTTGTTGCCAACATCGTCATGGCGACAATGAGTGGATAGTCCTCTCACTCTTTCAACTATGAGCGTCGCGATGGGCGCCATCTTATAAGAGCTATTCTACCATGTTATCTATACCTGGTGACGGCTGAATGCCCTATTTACTGTTGTTTATATGCGAGTGATAATGCCAAATTTATAATTCACATGTTTGATTAGTTTTACCAAAAATTGTTCAATGCACTTGATGCGTGTCTTTAGTTTATTAGTATTTTGTATCGCTTGCCTACAATAATAAGGTATTGTCGCGGTAGTATTATTGATAGCGATATGCTATTAAATAAGTCCCTTGTTATTATTGTTTAATAGTGTTTCCTATGGAATGGAGCTGCTTGGGTTGAATTATAACGAAAGCGCTCCTGTAAGGATATTAAATTGTGTTATTTATTCTCTCGAATATTAATGCACTATTATAATTACCCTCTGAATTTGTATATGTGGGCCTATTTATTGATGTAAATGGTTGCAATAAGGTTGATATGCCATGGTGGTTCCACAAATAAAAGGATTCTATAGAGATGACACCATTTCATTGTCCTTATTAAGACCTAGGACTGTCGAATTAAATTTGCATATGATCTTGGCTTCCGTTTGTCGTAACTTTTTCTCCTTATTGCCTCCTCTTTTGCCCATTGTGATTTTCTGGAGGCCTATAAATCTAATGTCCGCTTTATTCACCATTTGATGTTTCTCTTGCCAATGGCTGGCTAGAGGTAGTCTCTGGTCTTGGCTGCCGATTTTTGCTAAGTGTTCACGAATACGTACTCTGAGTTCTCTGATAGTGCTTCCGATGTAGATCAAATCGCACACACAGATAATACCATAAACAACATATTTGCTTCTGCAGTTAATTGTTTGTAGAATGTTGTGCTCTTTGTTAAATGAATCTTTGAACACATTCGTTTTGTCACAAGCATATTTGCACATAGTGCAATTGCCACATTTTCTGAAGCCACCGATGGGTGTTTGTAGCCAATTCTCCTTCATCTTATTGTTAGAGTCCGGTAAAAGTGAGGGACTCAGCTTGTTCCTTGGAGTCTCTGCTTTCCTGAAAATCTTATCTTGGTTCAGCATCAATATACTTCTTTATGTTTTCGTCTAATTTATGAAGGTGCCAATGTTTATGAAGGGTTCTCCTCAAAACTTTGTGATTACTGCTAAAGTTAGTAATGAGTCCCCGGGAAAAAAACAACCTTGGCGGCAGCTGTGCCGTTTTTACCAGCATGGATACCACCAGGGTCGTAATGAGGCCCAATGTCATTTCTAATTTGTATGAACGCATCTTCACAGTGTTGTGACCATTGGAATGGTCTCCCTTGCTTGGTGAGCTCTCTGAGGGATTCATTGGTAGTCGCAAAATCTTGGATGTATTGGTCACAGTAGCTGGCCATTGCAAGGAATGACCTGACCTCGCTGACATCTTTGGTGGCGAGATCTCTGAGATGGCAGCAACCTTGCTCGAGTCAGAGCTCATGCCCTCCTGTGAAAAGATGTGTCCCTAGAACTTGAGATGCGACTTGTGAAAGACACATTTTTCTCTGTTGAGTGCCAGCCCAGCGTCCACCAGCGCTGTGCACACTTGTTGTAGAGCATGATCATGCTGGGCCTGCGTGGTCTCAAATATTAAGATGTCATTGCTATAATTGAAGCAATTGTTCACATGGCAAATTACTCCCCTCACATTCTCATGAAATATCTCAGCAGGCGAGCAAATGACGAAGCTAAGTCTCTTATATTTGTAGAGTCCAATGGGCATGGCAAACAAGGTGATGTACCGGGATTGTTCATCGATCACAATCTGACAATATCCTTTGTTGAGGTCAAGTTTTGACCGCCCCAACTTGTAATGAGCAACTAAAGACAGTTTCCTGGAGAAAAAGTAGTCATTAAAACATGTTAAGCTAAAAAACGGAGCTACATAAATAACAGTATGAGGAGATGAATTAGCTTTTCACACCCGTGGATTCCGTGTTTTAAGTGCAAACATCAGAGATGTGTTACAACCTACAGGCAAATGATGGACCCTAACCCTTCCCCCTTTCATGGTTGATCAACTTAATATCCTTATATCGGTTAATAATGATACATATTATTAAAGCGCTTAGAAGGGGTAGTACTCCGCCATGCAGTGCTAAACAAAATGTGACCTTATGTTAAGACAGAAGGCACGTGACCTCTGTGAACTTTGTTGCACATCCTCTTAAGGTGAAAGGTTCTGAAGCTGAATGTGCGATTGTAGTTTTTCGCAGGCAATGCACCTGGCACCTTAGAGCTATATTTAGCATGGGTGTCATTACTTCACATATGATGACTATATATATAACTGGCATGTAAGCCTGTAGGTGGCATACTGTGGTTGTACATGTACATATTTGGCTGTACTAGAACGTGTATGCTGTACCACTTAACTATGATGGTTCCGATGGGTATACGCCTGGTATATGATGACTGCAGACCTGCTTTACAATAAATGCTGGAGTGGGCGGAGCCTACAAGGATTCCTTAGGGGAATTCAAGACGCACATAGACGCCCTGAACACTTAAGTGGTGGCAGTACCCTAATTTATGAATCAATTGTAATCTCGTCAAGGTCACAAGTTATTTAACCACAATTCCTGTGAATTGGTCCATGTGTACATGTGGCCAAAGGACATGTGACATCACCTCCTGGGATATCATTGGTTGAGGGATCCCACTTTCATTACCTTGGCATTTTGGTCAAATGAATGCCCTTGTACCATTATGGAAATTCTGTTTGAAGATTCCCAATGCTTTGTGCCTTATCACTGAATCACAGTGTCAAAGGATTTTCTGCAAACACATTTGACATTTTTGGTAAATAGCCCCCTTAACACATGATTGTACCTGAAGCCCAAAGAGACATCTATTGCTTTTATTCAATTAATATTTTTAGCCACACAAAAATACCATGCTCACAGCAGTATGAAAAGGCCCCATGAACAAAGATTCTGGGCTCTTTTTCCTATATTGCCTTGGATGCATTTCAAACCGCCATGTCAGGGATTCTGGGTAAACTTTGTTCTCAGTAGAAAATAAACAGTGTTTGATGTGTAAATGCAACTTGCTGCTCTGATGCAACGGTATCATCACCTTTCCCATTTCTTGTTGGCTTTCACAGTCCCTGCTTTAATAACCACAGAAAGCTTTGGGAAAGCAAGAAGGAAGAGATATGTGTCCAACGAGGATGAAAGAGCGGGGTAAGTAGGTCATGGCTGCTAAGGTGCTGTCACTGAGTTCAGGTCTTAATTGGCATCTCTCTAGTCCTTTTGACGTGGGAGATTGCAGTCACCTATTAAAACGATGGAGCTCGGGGTTATCTGTAATGACTCTGTAATGAGAACTCTGATCTTCACACCATCTATAACAACATTCTTAATAATGTCTAGTGATGCCTTGCAGCTCATATATTATTTAGCAGGCGTGTTCTCCAACCTGTTGCTGACAACATCCTGAACATGTATCTTCTGCTTGTTCTGAGCGCATGTAGCTATGTTTTTCCTGGCCTACATTTGCCTCCACTGCACATTGCTGAGTGTGTAACTTCTTTATTTTGAGCACATTTTTTCAAATTGCACACGTTTTAATTTCTTTACCTTGGTAAAATGGAAGTGGACAAGACCAGTGTTTAGTTCATTTTCACGGGGTTTGTCAATTGATGGCTTATGGAATAGTGAGCATACATGGAGAGTGGTGAAAACCATTGTCAGGGGTAACATTTCAAGTTGCAAGCTACTATTAGCCTGTCAAAAAAGTCACTCCCCACCTCAATTCTACACTTACACAGAGCACACAATGTCTCATTCACTAAGAGACAATTCTCATTAGGCAGCGGCTGGTGGCGAGTGTACGTTTTGCGCTCTGGTGCCAGATTACAGAAACTTTGTGCCAGTGCAAAGTTTGCATGGTATTGCACTACGGGAAAGTTTGCCCTATTTTTAAAAACAATGGGACACATTAGAAAACTATTGTACCATGACAAGTGCAGTTTGGCAGGGTATAGGAACCGGGGAAAAAATTGCCCTCTGGCAAAAAGATACATTTTCACTACCTTATTGCAACAGGGCAAAGTTTTCCCCGGTGCTAATATGCAATGGTATTAGCACTAGGGCAAACTTTGCTTTGTTAAAAAAACAAACACACTGAAATTGTATCTTTTTTGCACTGGGGCAATTTTTGCACGAGTGCTTATACCCTGCCAAACTGCACTTGTCATGGTGCAAAGGTTTTGTCCCAGTGCTTTTCTAAATAGGGCAAACATGGTGCTAGTACTAATACTGTGCAAACTTTGCACTTGCACTGGTGCAAAGTTTCTGTAATCTGGCCCCAGGTTGTTATTAATTTCTAAAACTCTAAACTTTTTCTCTCATACATACACACACACACACTCTCTCTCTCTCTTTCTCTCTGAAATGTTTATGCAGCCTCAAGGCACCACAGACCCTCATTTACTGGTGAAGACCTTCCTCTCTCCGTCAGTAAATTACTATCTGTGCTTCTGCCTGCCCCAGCTTGCCACAAACCACACCTGCATGCATCTCCGCCTGCATTACAGTTCCAAGTGGGTGGAGTGAGATGCAGAAATTCCAATGGATTCTGTAAAAGCGCTGTCCATCGTGCACAGACATGGTGGGCGGCATGTGCAATTATCTTTGGTGAATGGGTGTAAAAATACCCCAGAAACCCAAGACCACCTGGATTTCTTTGCAAGAACTACACCCATTCACAAAAACAATCACATTAGGATGGAGATGACTGCTTACATGCAAATGTGAAACGAAGGGGTCCACTCAGTGCTACCTGCACAGTTTCTTAAAGGACCCCTTGTGCATTTGCACAAGTATTTGCCGTACTACTCAGAAAATGTTAAACCTCATCAGTGAGATGAAGCTTTTTTGGGAACTCCCTGCAGGATTATAATTGGTGCTGCCAGACAGAAAAATTGTAATGATTAATGAATATGTACTCATGCTCGGCTCTCTTATATTTCAATAGTTAAGTTTTATATTGTTACTTCTTCAACCTTAAATCTGTGGCCCATCCCTTTGTGGTAATCTGCAACAGTATCAGGAAATTAAAAAATAGATACCGTTCTTGGCTAAAAATATACAACAAACATAGGAAACTGGAACGATGGCAGCATACTGTTAAAACATTATGCAGTAGAAATACACGTAATATCTGGTCACTCCTGGGGGAAGCAAAGGGGAGTAAAATCTCCCATATGATCAATCCTATAGGTATTGAGGAATGGACTACTTTTCTGGAAAACCGGGATTGGCATGGAGCGTAGTAAAATTACTGTGCAAAATAGCGTTAAACTTATTACCCCTACCTTCGCTGTGTCTACGGAGAAGCTCCTCCACAGAATTGGAGAGTTGAACTCTGCCCGTGCACTGGGTCCTAATGGCCTAGCCAATGTGGTTATGAGGAATAACCCCCAATTCTGGGCAGGTTGGTTGAAAATTCTGTTTGAGAAAATTCTGGTGGAGGGTCATACCCCTGCCTCCTGGCAAGCTGCCATTCTCATTCCAGTATTTCAAAAATGGAACAAACGGAGCCTGGAAACTATCGGTTATGGTCCATGTTGGACTGTATGGGCAAAATGTTTGCTCCCCTCCTCCTGAAGGAATTACAGAAGTGGGCTGATGGAGTGGAAATCTTAGACCGCTTCCAGAGCGGTTTTAGAGCTAGCTACTCCACATCCCATAATCTCTTTATTATGGATTTTCTTAGGAGTAAGGCTCTCTTCCATTCTAGCCCTCCGTTGTATGCCCTGTATGTAGATTTCAGGGCGGCTTTTGACTCTGTGAATAGAGCCTTACTGTGGAGAAAATTCAGAAGCTTGGCCTGCCTGGAGTCTCTTTTATACTTTCTTGAGCTCCTACATACCAACACAACGGTGCAACTTAGGTTAGATAATCGTGGGTCTACTACCAATTTTATTCTACAGCGTAGAGGTGTAAAGCAGGGATGTGTAACTGCCCCAACATTGTACAATGTATTTGTATCTGACGCCCCTGAGTATCTCTGGGGGATCAACAACTGCTGCCAAAAATTGGTTCCAGACACTGGGCCTCGTCACGAGTTGGGCGGTAACGCCAGCGGTATTAGCCCTACCGCCAAACCCCCCGGTGCTATTTTCGCTGGATCACGGGTTTGGCGGTAAGGGAATTCCCCATTCCCCACTGATCCCTTTTGGGAATGCCCCATTCCCCATTGGGCTCAATGGGGAATTTTCGTGCTCTTACCGCTGGCGGATTTCCCGTCGGCAGTAATAGTGCGAATTTTCATCAGATTTCCCCCCAGGGGGGTAATCTGCCGAAGCCCTGATTTGGCGGACCCTTAAATCCGGTGGTAATAGCGCGACCGCTGGATTTAAGGGTTACCGCCAAACTCGTGATGAGGCCCACTGTCTGATATTGGAGCATGCAGATGATCTCGTGATTTTAGATCACACATTTAGTGGGATTCTCAGATCAGCAGAGCAACTTTGGCGCTATGCTGAGGCCAATGAATTAGTCATTAATTGCAGCAAAACCTAGGCGTGGACTTTGACAGCAAGGGAAACTATATCACCTGTATTCAGGTCCGTAAAACAAAGGCGGCACAACTCACTGCATTAATCTATAAATTCACATGAGATCAGAGTGGTTTCTCTATCTGGGCTGCACATCAGTTGTATATATGATGTCTAGTACCAATGGTAACGTACGGCCTCGACCCACTGATCAACATGAATTAGAACTGGTTGCAGTTAGTTGAAGGCAAGTTTTGGAGTAGAATTCTTGGTCTCCCTCAGTGCATTCCTATGGCTGTAATTAGGCTGGAGCTAGGAATAATCTCCCTTAAAGTTATTGTGCTACTGAAGAGAGCTGAATTCTATATTAGAATCAGAAACAATCCTACTAACCCGCTCCAAATGGCTATGGAAGAAGATGTGCGTGCCGGCAGACAACATGGCCTAGAAATACAAATGAATACCTTGTTTGAGGAAATAAGCTGGACCCCGCAGTGGAGACAGGATAATGAATACCTGTTTCACCTTCTGTATAAACGCTCAAATCTTTGGGATTGGCAGAACAATTCTGTGCATTTAGAAAACCTGAAAAGTTATAAATGTATCTCTCATGTTCTGTTTACCTATAAAAAGGCCCATCCATACTTAAATCTCTGCCCCTCTGAATCTCTAAGGTGTGTTGTCCTGTTATTACGCATCAACCATTTGCCAACTTTGGACTCCAGAGGCCCAGAAATGGGCCTATTGAAAGCAGAAAGGTTTTGTATAACATGTGAATCACGTACAGAGGTAGAAACTGCCCGACATGTCCTCACCCGATGTCGATCGATGAGTAGAAGTCTTGCAAAAAACCTTGGGAAGTTTGTGAATAGACTTGAATATATAGGGCAGGTGGAATTTTGGTATCAACGTATAAATACACTGAATCCTAAATTGCATTTAGCCTTATTCCAGGTCTGGCGTGAAGCATTAATAAGCATGAACCGTTGCATCAGGGTGGGCCCTGTGACCATGTAGTCTTTTTGGAATGTAATTAGGAAGTCAGGTTTGAATGTTTAAACTAAAGCAGGTGATTTATTTGTATATATATTTATTTAGTAATTTGCCTGTTTGGTTCGCACTTTCTACATTATTCTTATCTATTTTTATCTTTTATTCTATATGCTTTTACGGACCTTTACTTGTTTTCCTATATACTCCTTCTCTCTGTGAAAATCACTCAGTAAACTGCAGAGCTGAAAAGAAATGTTAGGCCATTGTAATATCCATCTATGTGTATTAGGGAATTCCTGTCTATTTTGCTTTCTTTCAGGTCTTTATAGTGATTTGTTTGATTGTTTTATGTGTAATGTTTTTACTTATGTACAAACTGTATCACATTAATAAAAAATAAAAATGTTACTTCTTTATGTTCAAAACTGATACAAGATGTAACATGATTCCTTTTATGCCTTGTATGACTTGATTTCAATAAAAACCTGTAAACACAAAAAGAAATGACAGCGTGAAGAACCAGCTGTGTACGGTGAATGTGGCTAAACCAAGTGAGAGCGAGGGAGTAAATGTGCGCAAGTGAGCATAGGCCTGCAAGAGCTGCACAAAAATGGCCTGTCCATCAGGGCGGATTCACAAACACAAGGTGTGTGTGATGTGGGAAATGCTGCCTGTGTGAATTGCAGATATTTTGGATGTTGTAGTAATGCAGGGCCATTTTAACCACTCTCCCTGAGGTGTGCAGCGCAATTCACTGGGTGTGAGATTAATGTAGAGGTAAGGTTGTACAAATAATGCATGGCAGTGGAAAACCATTTAACATCCCAGTCTTTTCTGAGCTCCTCTTTTTCTGTAGGCCGCTTACACTTATCCATTTACACCCTAAACTAAATTGCCTTTCGGCATAATTGTACCCATCATATTGGACTTAAAAGAATAAATGGCTAAATTGCCACTGCCAGGATTTGATCCTGTTGGCTGCACACATGCATATGCTGCTCAAGCCTCTGTGCTACTTTAACAGCTTCATAAAAAGTTAGTTGTATGCAGGTGCACCCGTGCCATTCTTCCTTGCCAGGTGCCAGTTGTACCTATGGTCTCCACCAGGACTCTGCCCTCTCTGGTTCACATACAGTGGAATGCAAGGCAGCCTTTGGCAATGCCGCTGGTTATGAGCTATTCAAAGCTATTCATTCATCCATCCCTTTTTCGTTTCATGTCCTCCCTCCAAGTCAGAGAGCGTATGCTCAGGTGTGGGCGCATCACCTGCTATCCCTAGGATACTTGTGCTACCGCATTCCCTTTACCACAACCCCTTTGTATATTCTCCCTAACCTCACTATTGCCTTATGTTCTTACTTCTTCTTGCAAAGACTATGGTTTGGTTACCCCAGACAGGGGCACAATACCCCAGCTTCTCAGACAAGGTACCAGTGCCTTAAAGCAAAATCGGATTTTTGGAAAATATAACATTTGGGTATCATTGCATAACACAAATGCAGCACTCAATCAGGAGTCTGTGACATCGGAGAAGTTGACTAAGCACTGACCTGACAAAAACCAATCCACTGGGATACACCAAAACCGAGCACATATCCCATGCACACATATGATGAAGCAACATGATTCATTCAGGCATCACAGAATCACATTTACTGCCATAGGAAACATGACCAAGGCCTCTATTTTTTTTTTATTATTGTTTATGGTTTAGGAATAAACCTTTACAACATTTTAGAAAATTAAATATATACATTCATGCAGTTATAAAACAAGAAAAATAAAAAGCATCAAGGGAATATAAACAGAGAATTTAAATCAGTAGTAATCAATCCAGTTGATTATATAGAAGATAAGTAATCGATTTAGAAAAACATGCAACCCCTAACGCATCAGACACATTTGGGGAGTTTAAACACCTTTTCCACATGGACTCGTCATTGGTCCAATTTGCTAAAAGAAATAACTTTCCTAGATAGCTCATGCGCAAGTTGTTCAGGATTGGGCACTCTATAATTAGATGTTTGGCCGTTTCTATACTCTCATGTATTTTACAAAATATACACACTTGTTTGTCCATTTCAGTCATCCCTCTGCTATGTAAAAGCTCACCAGTAGGGAGCAGATTCCACCAAAAATGTAGGAACCCTGCTCTGCGGACATTGAAAGGAAACAGAATCAAGTATGAAGGAACTGTTCCTCTTTTTTTGCATTCGTGTATCAGATGATTCATAGGCGGGTAACTATGGAATGTATCTACTGTCTCAACCCAATCTTGATCGCACAAGCGATGTTTAACCTTATTAGGGTTGCCCATAAAATACTCTGAGTTGACACTCAGGTCTCCCAAAATTGAGTTGCTGTATATTCACAATTCTAACAAAAAATGTATTCTCTTCCCTCTCAGGATCAATGTCATAGCCTTACTCAATGACCCGCATAGCGATTTTTCCATGGCGGAATGAAGTTTCAAATATAATTGCAAACAATTTCACTGTACTTGAGATCTTATGGATTTTAAACCCAGCTCAAATCTAATAGATGCGATAGGAACACAGTTTGGAACTCCCAAAATTCTCCTCCAGAGTCTAGCCTCTATCTGATCCAACCATTTCGGAACCACCCTGAAATACAATTCAAGGCTTTTGAGGATTTTAAGGATAAATCTCCCCTCAAAAAATTGTAAAGCTGGTTTAATTGAATAACGTCCACATTTTTGGTTTACAATCACCAATTGGTTAGAGAGCAAAGAGGCCTTTTGAGCCTGGGTTTGTTGTAGATCAAGTTTAGAGGGCCCTGCAGATATAAAAACAAAAACAGATATATCATATTTGGGGAGGGCGGAAGAACAACCCCCTCCGCAGGCTAAACAAGCGTGGACATTTTCTTCCCTCTGCTGAAGCAGAGGATTTTGGTCTTTGTGGGGTAAATTATTAGACCATTCTCAGCTGCAAATTTGGAGAAAGCTGAGAGCAGCCTCCTTGTGCCTACACATGTATGGTCAAACAATAAGAAGTCATCCGCATATGCTAGCCATGACATTTTCTGCTTACCCAACTTGGGAGAAACCAAAGAAGCCATCCTTAAGTACGTCGGGGCATCAGATACGTACAAATGAAAAAGAAATGGCGTGAGTTTACAACCCTGCCTTAAGCCTGACAGAGTGGAGATAAAGTCTGACAAAAGGCCATCTCTGTTCAAGCGAACCCTCACCTCCGAGTTCTCATGAAGGCCCATAATAAGCTTTAACATCCCATTAGGCATGCCCCATGATTCCAATTTCCACCACAGGCACCTAGAGTCTACTAGGTCGAAGGCTGAATGGTCCTTACTACCAACCCATTAAGGTTTGCAGAGAGACCTTTACAGAAGCCTGTTTGGAAAACTGAAAACCTATTAGCCTCGTTTCCCAAGTCTCTAGATGGGGCCTCAAGAGGGATGCATAGATTATACTGTCTGAATCCAAAAGGAATATTGGTCTATAATTCCCTGAATCTGATCTTGAACCCCTCTTAAATATAGGGCCCTCTATGACAGTATGTCAGGACGGTGGAAGTGTATTTAGCTCAATTATGCATTTAAAAAGAATGACCAGAACATTTGTCCATTTAAAGGGATCATCCCTTAAAGTACTATTAGTCAGACCATTAGGACCAGCCACCCTATAGGGCTTACAATACGTAATTAAGTCACCTACCCTCAATATAAACCCTTAACTCAAATTCCACTGGAACTTCACTAAGTGATTTTAAGACTGGGGATTCCTGTTTCACTTTCCACAGAGAATAAAGTTCAGAGAAGTCAGTTACTCAGTCTTTCTCCAGGACTGTATTGGATTGAGACAATAATAATGGAACATTCAGACCATTAATCAATCACCAAAATGCACCCACATCCTTACTAATAAGAACCTGAAGCATATTTTCTGCATCCCTTTTCATAAATTCAGCTTTCTTATGCTCACAGAAGTTCTTAAACCGTTTGTTTTACGAATATGATTTTTTCAACTTGCAAGGTGAAAGTCTTTCCCGCCCTTAAACGCTTTAATTTCGTGCCTGATAACTGATTTCCTAATGGCAAGCATTTCATCATATACATGGAGGTGTTGCATAGGGTAGTGCCTTGTCTCCTTAATTCCCCCTCTAACTAGATTAATCATAAGTTTCTCTATGGTCGAATCAAAGTGCGAAACATTAAACACACTCATCTTCCACTCAAGTGTTGAGGCCAACATTACCCGCTTTAATGAATCGTTTAGAGAGTTTAGATTGCAAGGAGACCACCTAATCCCATTACGGACTGCTAGAACAGTGAGATCTGTAGGACACCCTCCCAAGTATTGTGCAGGTTTGTAATTGAAGTTGACTTTGAATATTGCACTAAGAATACAATGATCGCTCCATGTGTTTTTTTTCTATGTGAAACTATGAGCATTTCTCAAAAAGCAATTGGCCCACAAAAATGTAGTCCAGGGTGGACTCATTAGATCCCCTAAACCATGTGGATTCCCCTCGATTACCAATCTGATCATTTAAGAGTTTCAACCCTCAAGATGCAACCGCACAGAAACATTTCTGCCCTGCCTGTGCTTTCCACGCCATTCTTGCCCCAGTCAATAGCCCATCCAATGGATTAACTTTAGTGGCAGGAAGACAATGGGCATTTAAATCACCACCCAAGACAACCTGTCGAAGACCACTCTTCAACTGCCACGAGGAGACATGCTCATTTAGGACACAGTTAAATTCCTCCAGAGAATCCATACCCCTGTTCCAATAGATATCAACCAAAAAAGGGCTGAATTACCCTCTCAGGCGTACAACTTCCACTGCTAGTAGCCCATAGATAGAATTCAAAACTTCACGGGCTGTTAGGCCCATACCAATGCGAATGGCAATAGCCAGGCCCTCTGCAGGGCAGCCCCCTGAGCTAGGTTTAGCTGCCTGTGAAAAAATACAAAACCCATCTAGCATTGGTAGAGTGGTAAGCCAGGTTTTCTGGAGAAAATAACAGAACCCCTTTTCAAGGAATCAATAGTTTCCCCATTAGTTAGAAGATGGGTATTACTCTGTGAGTTCCATGGCAATAATTTTAGATCTGTTACACCCAGTATGAGGGACAATGCCCTCCAATCATCATCGTCCCCTCTGACGGGCCCAAGTAGGAGCCACAGCAAGCGTTTCTAGCCCACCCATCCCCTCATATTTCTTCGCTTGCCCCAACCGGTCATTACCACAATTAGAATTACCCTGACCTACCGGAGCTTTCAACCAAGGAGGAAGGGATTTCAAACCAGATTCACTTCCCTGAACCACATCAACGCCCAACCTATGTAAATTTCCCTTTTGGGAGAGTATCAAATCCATCACCACTCTGGAACCAAAATGTAGTCGAACATGCTTTGTGTCCCTTCTATCTGAAAAGAACACTATCAACGTCTGCTGAAGACAAGCAGCATAGTTGACCAAGTTCTGCAAAAATCCAGAGGACATTTGAGCAATTTAAACAAACAGGGAATGATTCCCCTAAAATACTGGTTAGTTCAAGAACATTATGACCTAGGTAGGCCACCCTCGTTAATCCAGGGCCAAAGATAGATCAGGAATTTGCCTCATTCTTAGGTTGGGGAATCTTCCATGGTCCAGAGTGGTGTGCCAAGGGTTCATAAATCCTTACAGATGACTGAACATTATAAGTTTTCTCATAACCCAATTCCTGTATTTTAGATCTGATTTATATGGGTTTCCCTTACACCCAGGGAGCTGTAAATCAACACCCTGGGAAGGGAAGTTACTGATCTGATTTCCTCCCCTTCCATCCGGAGGGATATAACATTCTCCAAGAAGCTTCCCCAGGTTAGAATTAGCCCCCACTAATCCAAGTTCTAATGGAGGGACCATAGAGGGCCAGGGCACTGGGTTAAACTGATCAACCATCGTCTTGAAGTTTGTGGATGACTTATTGTAGATCCCCAGAGGGGCTTCTCCAACTGTCAGGTCTCGAGCCACACAAGACCCCAATTGTTGCCCCATCTTCAATATCCCCATTGTATTATTTTTTCCCTGCAGCAATGGGGGTGTTACAGTGTCAATAAATGGAGTGATATTACTCTTTGGAAATCCACTCCCTCCTCTCTGCACACCCACTGCCATCACACCTTGAGTAGAATGGACAGGAGTATTTGCCAGTGACAAGGATTGAGAAGGTGGAGGGCAGGTCCTAAGAGAGTCATCCTCTATATGGGGTGACCCTTACAGCTGGTCATTCATTATTAGAGGCCAGGCATAAAGTTCAGTCTGCAGGCCTATTTCCATTTGACCCTGAGAGCTAATTGCTGGACCTGTTCCTACCACCTTCCCCATGGTAGAGCACTCTATAGGACCTTTCAGAGGGCTAAAATATGGGTGGACCCCCATAGCATTTATATCCACACTAGTAGGAAGAATGACATCTCCTTCAATTACAGATTGTGGCGTACAGGAAGCTGGGTGCTTAGCCACCTTCTTTGCCGAATGAATCAGTGCAGATGAGCCATCCTCTGACAGGGGCGTCAGCACCTGCAGTAAGTTCATTCCGGATACTCCTCATTTTTTTACAGACTTTGGGCCAGAAAGGTTTCGAATACATTTCCTTGAGGAGACATTTTTCCTATAGTGGATTTCTTCTTTTTAGATTTCTTCGATCTTCTATTCTCGACCAGGGCTAAATCCACACATGGTTTCTGTTCTGCGACTCTTGCGCTCCCCAACTTTCCAGCATCACCACTCTTACTGAGTTCATTGTTGTTAGACTTGGAGGCCAGTGTGGGAACTTCCAGAGTTACAATCACTTCATTTTTATTGTCTCCAGATACAGTAACATTCAGCGGTTTCTCCAAAATCGAGACTGGGCCAAAGGACCCAATGTGCCCCAGGCAGGCTTCGAGATCTTCAACCTTTACTCCAATGGAGTTCAACATTGTGGTATGAAATTTCACTTTCTCACAGATGTTATCTTAGGGACGCACAAAAGAACTCAGCACCCTATTGAGAGCAGACAGACTGGGCGAGGTTAACTTAACGATATCGTCTGACTCCTTCAATGTATGGTGGATACGAACAACATCTGCGTACTCTGTAAATTTCGAAGGGATGGGGGATGCTATAGCCCCAATCTCCTGAGACATAAAATCAGCCAATTCTGTAGGAGAACCTGGACACGAAGCATCAAAGGTCTGTTGTATCTCACTTCTCTGATCTTCCGTAGTGTTCACTCCAATAAGCGCATAAGCGTGTTCAATGATACTCATATCAGTTAGCCCGTTCATCCGAGTACATTCTAAAATAGCCATACATCTAGTAGGATTCATAGTCCCTATTTCAGTACTGGAACCCATTGATTGAGGGAAGAAGTCAGTGATTTTCTGCCTTGCTGTTGGTGACATTAGAGGGCACAATATACTGCTTAATTTGCTTTTGGAGATGTTGTTTCCCTGCTTCCCCATATTAGTAGTCGATGTTCATGAGCCATACAGTGTTGTTTCCCATAAGTTCATCTAGTAAGGGGTCTTTCATAGGAGTAGCCTGAGTCCCCTGTGCAGATAAGAGATTGAGGTTGACCTGGAGATCACTCAATATAACCACAGACTGAGATAACCTGCAGGACACAGGAGAGATCATCAAAGAAGGACCCGTTTTTTGAGAGGTAGGTTGAGGCATGTTCTTAGTATTGGACTGGCTCCTCAGGCCAGTCCGAAAAGCCTTTATCTTTGATGCAATGTTTGTTTTTCGTACCATCACTGGCTCAAAGGGCCAGCTAAACGACCCCGCAGTCACAAGAGAGGGTATTTAAAAGGGACAGGCGTGAAGAGAAGGTTACATTGCTTTGAACACCGCCTTCACCCACAATAAAGCGGTCTTGCATAAAGTTAAATGGGCTCGAGGCCATTTGTTTGTACAGAATTGTCTGAAGATTGTCTAAGCACAGCTGGCTCACTCAGGATGGATGAAATAAGGTACCTGACCGCATGTAGTCCTGAGCTTCTTCGCCCTCTATCCGGTCCTGGTCCTGCTCCACAATCAGCTGTATAAATCGCTACCTGGCGAGCATTCAAACTGGCTCAGATGGCATCGGCAGCCACTCCCTGGGTAACGCGGTGTGTTTACCGAGGCAGAAGCAGGTTTCAAGAGCAGGTTGTTTTCGCCTGCTTTCACTTTTTGCAGTAACTTTTCGTATCGGGCTGAGAAGCTCCGATACCTGCAAATAACTGCTGACAACTGCCAGCTACGCCTGACACTGTGCCTGACGCTTTAGGGAGACGTCCCTTTAGCTTCTCCTCACGGAACAACAATGGCTCCGTCTTTCACCTGGTTTCCAGCACCAGCACAGAAAGGACAATCGCTGCTGACAACTGCCAGCTATGCCGGCCGCTACCTCTTTGGCCTCTATTTTGGAATGAATACTTTGGGGGCGTTCAAAAGGATTGTTTTTAAAGGTGTAGTAACGACTCCCATTGACACCAGCCCCTCTGTAATGCACCCTTTTGTCTGCGTACAGGTCTTTCTCATAGACTGCATCTTGTATCTGAAGTGTATCATGATGAATTGTGTTATTTTAGCTTTGATGCTAACCCCATGCGCTTCAGTAGTAGGCTGATATTTTTAAATTTTGGAATGTATTTCTTATGATTTTCATTGTGATTAAAGCAGTGAAAAGTATATGGCACTAATCACTTGCAGTTGATGGCTATTTAACAGGGTGTGCCTTTGTAACCTGAGAACTCCCGTAAACACAGTGGGTTAGGTGGGTGTCCCTACTTTTCTCTTCAGATTTTGGCTAATGACTGCAAGTGGGACCCAGAGTGAGAGGGGGGAGGACGACCCACAGTAGAGAATCTGCCTGTGTTTAATAAACAATATCTCTGTATACACTATGCACACAATATTGAACTGAAAAAGCAAAGCAAGCTGTGTGATAAAAGCTGTGCCTTTAATGATGCCATCCCTGACCACTTATCAGGTGGAAAGGAAGGGGCAGCCATGCACAAAGAAGCAAGCTTAATTGGAGTGACACCTTACAGTCATTGATACCCATCCTTCCATTTATATCTTAGTAGTGGTTTCTCACTTTCCATGCCAATAATCTCATGGCCTCCAACTCACAATGTGCTTAGTGATGAAGGAGCTATTTTCTTTTCTTTGCTCAGCAGGTGAATATGCAGTAGGATGCATGGATAAGAACACCTGCTGCTGACTCTTGAAGTCCCTTGTCTCCCACATAATGTACTCAAGAAGTTCCACCTCAGCCTTTTGATGTTGCCTACCCCTGACAATGCCCCCCTCTAATGCCATCACCATTATATCCTCCAATTACTATATCTATGACGTCTAAATCTGTGGTTCCGGGCCGCCTTGGTCCACAGTGCTGTCAGTCTATTTTCGGGCTGGGCCAGCAACGTTTGTACCATTACCATGACAAATCGTGTGTCTGTTTCCACCTGGAGAGCAAACACTCTGGAAAACCACTCTGACGGCCCTTAAAGCCCAAGTCCCTTTTGGAGTTTAGAGACCTTTGTCCTGGTTCAACTTGCCCTGGTATCATGGACAACTGTTCAGGATGCTTCAGTACATGTCGACTGCCCCTTATTGTCAACACACTTCAGAATGATCTACAGATGATGGCAACAATTTCACTGGCAAAATTTAGTTTCTCCGGGTAGGGACTGGCAAACCAGCTGTAATCAGATTCGAACCTATCTAAACTATAGTGACTCACCATAGCACGAAGAATTCAAACCATTTGGATCTGAATCACAAAATGGCTTCAGACCTTCAAGTTGGAATTCAAGCTACTTGTACAGATATGTTTCTTCGATGGCTCAACTCAGCTCGAATATAATACTATACGGTAGGTAATTCTGAATTCTGGGAAACTTCTACTTTGGGTAATGGTGCAATAGGGCTTTCATTTCCTGCCTGGAGCCATTCTGTTGCAGGGACACCAAAGAGACAGACCTATAGAACATGGGTGATTGACCCAAAGCCGTCCATACTTCAAATCTCAAACTTTTTCTTCTTCTGTTGACAGGCTTTTTTGTAGGTTTCTTTACAAATATTCAAATTTTTTCAGTCAAAATTGTAATTATTTCTTAAGCAGGCAGCTGATTTCCTTATCCCAATTCATCAGGAAGCAGCTGTTCTGTGAGGGAGAGACAGAACACATTGTATGTGAGAGAGAGACAGAGAACGGCTTTTCCCTGAGTCTGCAGGGAGAGCCAAGCCTAAACCAATATTCTTTCAGGAGGACACTTTTCTGCAAGGATTCCTGGACAGAGAAAATCATAATTTCTTGGCAAACGGAAGGGCACACATTTGCAGATGATAGAACAGGTGTCTATGGAAGTTGGGCTCGACAGTTTTGAATCAATCATAACAGCTCTGGGCAACTGTCCAGACCATCATCTTTCAACCTTCCAAGCCATTGCAGAAGGTTAAAAATCATATGCAAATCAGGTCTGGTCCCACCCTAAAAGGGGCAGTCCAGCCCAAACTGATAAGTCATTTCCCTTCTGCATGAGATCACAAGCAACCCCAGATATGTTTCGGCCTTGTTGGGTGAATTGAGCATAAAATTGTTTCAATACCATGTTGAGCGATGTCCTCCAGTGGCTATTAACTATCAAGCAGACAGCACACATTGTTCTGGCCAGGAGACAATTGTGTTTGAAAATGAGAAGAGCGATGACAGTACATCTGAAAGCACGCTAATATCTTCAAAATGTAGTAGAACATGACTTCAGCAGCAAACTACAAGCAGCATGTTAGAAAAGATAAACCTATGCAAAAAAAACACTAACTGTGCCGTAATTGTGCAAAAACCTGTGGAAAATGTCCATTGTTTCTTGAGGCTCAGTGTAAGCTGTACTGTTCATTTAACAACCAATTTGTGGATCAGCTCCCACACAGTACATTACACGTGCATCACTGCACATTGGGTGTTATTCCAACCTACAGACTAATAAATTGCCCCTCCACCAGTAACATAGATAGTGGTATGCAGAAAATGCACAGGTGTGGCTGGTGGGGACTTCTGAACTTTGGCCACTTGAGACAGTGGGCCTCATTCCGAGTTTGGAGGTAACCATGGTGCTATTTGCGCCATGGCTGCCTCCAAAACCGGTTCCAACTCCGACCTTGTTCAATGGGGACTTACCGGTCTAGTACGTCCTTTGTGGGACCGGTAAAGCCCATTGAAAAAGGCAATCCCCATTCCCATTTGGGCCCCCATAGGGCTCAATGGGGATGGGGAGGGAGCTAGTAACGGTACCGCAATTTGCGGTACCGTTATTAGCTCTGAAGTCACTTAACGGGTACAGTCCATAATGCCTGGTAAAACCAGGCGTTAAGGAAGGGACCCGCAAAGGGACCCCGGAATAGGGCGCAAAGCGAATAGCGGTAACACTGTCCTTAACGGTGCCCGGTATCCCTTTGTGCCCCCCTCGTAATGAGGCCCAGTGACTTCTGCTTATCCTGACCAAGGGTCTGATGGCTTAGTTTAGTGGAGGGAAGTCATACCCACCTCTGAATTTTAAACGTCCTCTTCCCCCTTCGACTTCTGCGCTGCCAGCCTCTTCCCCTTTTTCCAATTTGCATGTAATGTGAAAGTACAATAATCATTTGAGCCCAGGCACACATTTATTTATTTTATTTATTTACAGGAAGGAAGGAACAATGCTCTTTTGATCACAAAAGAACATACTCTAGATAAGAAATCATATTTGACAGAAAGCAGTGAGCTTCTTAGAATGGGGTGCATTTGAGGAACATTATGATCAGGTTGTCGAGGGGACAATACATAAGTGGACATACATAGATTAAGGACAACCAACATTGCACTTTTTAAGCGCAAGAAGGAAGTACGGCCAGTTGTGCTTGGGATCTGACCATGATGGATGAAGTGTTTGAACAGAGGAGGAGAAAGTGAGGCACACTGGCAGGTTAGAGGCACGGGAACAATGTTAGCTAGAAGGCAAATGAGAAGTAGTTTAATAGAGAAATTCGGGGGTGAGGAGGTAGGCTTCTAGTTTAATTTTGAACAAATTCATGTGGACTGTTTCTCAGATGACTGCGGGAAGAGAATCCCATGCAAATGGAGCAAGAAGAGAGAAAGAGTGGAAGCGAGAGTAAGCACAGGGAGGGCGAGGAGCCACAAGGGTAGTTGAGGATGTAGACTGGAGATTACGCAAAGGTTGTAGAGTTGGATAAACAAGGACAGATAAAGTAGTGCCTTACAGTGGATACATTTGTGAACCAGGAGAAGACATTTAAATCTGGCCCTGATTTGCATCATCAGCCATCCAGCCTCGTGACAGTACGAGGAAGTAGGTGTGAAGTGAGGGAATTCAAGGAGAGTCCTGGTAGCGAAGTTAATGATCTTGTCCAGAGGACAACAATCATATTTGGTAGGCCAAAGAGAATGTGGACAAATTATTCCACCTTAGAGAAGACAAGAGTGGATAAGAGATGCTTGGCAGTGTTGAAAGGAACTAGGTGCCTGATATTCCTAATATTTAGGAGGTTAAGGTGAGCTGCTGTTTTGGAGATAAAAGTAGAGAAGGTGTGAGGAGGGTCATAGATGACGCCGATATTTATAGCTGAAGAAGAGAAGGGTAGAATGTAGATGGGAACTGGATAGACAGAGTAAGAGAGGATGGAGAGTATTTGGCAGAGAAGAAGATCATCTTTGTTTTGGTACAGTTTAACATCAGAGAGTGCAAAGCCATCGAATATCTAATGGCAGAGCGACAGTTGGAAATTTTGACAGAGAGATCAGAGGAGAGTTCATGAAAAGAGAAGATGTGGGTGTCGTTTGGGAAGAGTTGGTGCTATTTATTTATTTTTACATTTGTAAAGTGCTCTAATACCGTGGATGTACAGGCGCTGGTTGCAGGATCAGTTACAATGCAAATATTCATACAATTGAATCAGTGGCAGGCCGCACAGTCTTTCAATGGGGAGTCCCCTGGATAGAGAGCCACATTTCAAGGTGTTTGCAGAAAGTCCAGTACATCTCAAATCCAGTAGTAGGGAGTTCCGAAGTTTTGCTGCAATAACTGGGAAGCTGTTTCTGCCCACTCTAGCTAGTCTCAATCTAGGAGAGATGAGACAGTGAGCGTAGGCATAGTGAGTAGGTCTCGTCAACTGGGATTTTTTGAATGTTTGTGAAAGGTATGGGGGCAGAGTTGGCCAGACATCTGTGGGTGATTGAGAGGTCTTTAAAAGGGATGTATTGGGAGCCAGTGAGCATTTCTTCTGGCAGCTGAGATGTGCTCACGCCTGGGAATGTTTAAGGTGGCTCGAAGTACATTATTTTGGATGACTTGAAGTTTGTTTATTTTTCACATTGAGGTGCCCACAAATAATGCATTACAGTAATCTAATCTGCATCTTGTCATAGCTCCGGTGATGGTGTGGCATCTGTTGGTTGATTGGAACAGTCTGCAAACGTTGTTAGGTATAGTGATGTGGGCAGCCGAGGAAACAATCACATTGACCTGACAAGTAAGGGTAAGGGTGGCATCAAGGTAACCCCAAGCGTCTTCACTACTGGCGAGACAGAGTTGCCGTCAATGGTGAAGGATTGGTACAGTTGGTTTAAGTGTTTGAGCAAATGTTGGGATGGCCAAGCAGGCTCCCCATCACTACAAGGGATTCATGTTGCCCACACCGTATTGATGATGGGGTATGGCAAACTGGCAGCAATGTTGCAAATCCATATGTATCCAGTGCAGTTAATTATGGATGGGATATGTTACTTTTAACATTACAGTTGTTTAGAATGTATTCATATTAGATCTTCACACACGTACAAAGATACAATATTAAAACTGCAAATGCAACATAAACACACTCTACACCATGGGGTGCTTTGTAGAAAACATGACAGTTACGACTCTATTGCAAAATGCATGTTGACTTTTAAAATGACTTTTTCAGGTTTTCAGACGACAGAAAATTAGTCAATCAGTAATTAATTTTAATCTCAGTGGTTAGCTGCTGCACGTGAATTTTAAGTAGCAGGAACCTTCATTGATGGAAAGAAGAATAAGTCATCTACTAAGATGGTCAGTTTACAAACAGGACAAGGTCAATGATTTAACAGTCCTGCAAGGGAATAGATGTTATCTAGCTCATCGTATGGAAGTCACATAGAGCTGGTTGGTCATTTGTTTGGGATGGTAATAAAAATGAGGCCTGATGCCAGGGTATCAGGCAATTAATAGTTTTTACAGCTCATCAGAGGCTGTATGTTATGGAGTTGTGGTCGCTTAAATTAATAGGTCTTCAGACACGCCAAGAGTCTGGGGTATTTGATATCGCAATCAGTAGTTCAAAGAAGAGCCTGTTTGTATTTGTTTATTATTATCATTTATCTCGCGCACCAAACCCTGAGGTAACTGGACGCTTGAAAAACTTAGAGGTTATATACGTGGTGAAGAGAAGTACATTACAGTCAAGTGTGAACACATCGAGTGGGACCTTGGTTACAGGGGGGTCAGATAGCTGTAGATAATGTACAATAGCATGAATAACCAGGAGGCAATGCGCAATCGCATAATAAGCAGTGGTCAGATAAACATAATGGTAAAATCGGTTATTCAGGCCTTCCTTTATTTGCTCAAATATGTAAGCGGACCATGTGCAATCACACTTAAAGTTATTGCTAGAATTGAATTAAGTTTTCAATACCAATGTTTAACCATGTACTGACATCATGGCCCACTACCGACGAATCCGAAGAAGAGGTGTCTTCTAAATATGATCTGAAGATGACTATCAGGATAAGACTGGCCAATCTTATGTGTGGGTGGATTGTAATAGAGTATCTGGGAGTGTTTATATTGTTTCAACAATACAACTGATGTTGTATTGTTGAGACTTGGGTTAGTTGGTTTATTCTTGAGACTTGGGTTAGTTTGGTCCTGCAACACCATCTAACCGCTCCCCGGAGATTTGTACAATAAAATTGCTTTATGTACAACCATGTACTCACTTCTTAAGTGATGGGCCTGTTTTGGTTCAGGTGATTAAAGGCCCATCCCTACACAGGGCTGGTGTTCCTACAAGGATAATTTCAGTCTTTTCATCATAGAGGCAGAGCAGATGCGAGGCCATCTGGGACTGGATAGTCAGGTACACTGCATTTAGTGTGGCAGTCGGCTGGGTAGTCACCTGAGAGGGGCAGGAGGATTTGTGTGTCATCCGCATAGTTTGTTAAGGAGAGATGGGCCTCATTAGGGGTCTGGTGGTAACCCTGCCGGTGCTATCAGCGGGTTACTGATGGACCCATAGAACTCTATGGGAGTGAGGACACAGAAGCACTGGCGCCAGTGCTTGTGGGGAGGGTATGCCTACCATGGCTGCTTCGCCTGGCATGGTCAGACCTGTCGGGCACAGCGGCTCTGGCAGGCAAACTTAGAGTTTGCCAATACGGAAACAAGGGTGCCGGTGAGCGTACCGTCACCATTGTTTCTGGATAGGCAAACTCATAATGAGGCCCACTCTGTGTGTCAAGGTGGTTGACTGGAGGTTTAGTACAAATGTTGTAAAGAATGGGGGAGACAAAGGAGCCTTAGGGTAGGCCACCTGTTACAGGCGTGGGGTGGGGGCAGGGGCGTTTTCTGCAAAAACCCTCATGGTTCTGCCAGACAGGAGGAGGTGAGCCAACTAGTGGCTTCCGGTGAGAAGTTCCCACAGATGTGAAGAGCTTGCAAAGTATTTTGTGGTCTACCAGATCAAATGCTGTGGAGAGGTCTAAGAGTAGTAGGAGTGCAGGCTTTCCTGGGTCTTTTAGCTCATCCAACTGGTTTTTCAGATCAAGAAGGCCGGATTCCAAGCCATGACCGGGGCAGAATCCTGATTGCTGGATTCCAAGAATACAGTTGGACTCCAGGTAGTGCTGGATCTGGAGGCAAGCTGCTCTATCCAGGATCTTTAAGAGGACCGGCACTGTGGTGATGTGGTTGGTGGGAATGAAGGGGTCCAGAGTGGGTTTCTTAAGAAGCAGAATGATCCAGGATTCCTTGAGACTTGTAGTAACTGATCCAGTGGTGAAGAAGGCCCCAAAGGAGAAGATTAGTGGTCAAGAACAGAGGTGTAGATTGGAAAGCAGAGTAGACCCAAGACAGAGCCTTGTGGAGAACCAACAGGTAGAGGAGTGAGTTGAGAGGTGTTGTTGCACTAGGAGACAGAGATTTGGCAAGGTGCCAGGTAGAACTCATTCCAGGCAAGGACTCGATCACAAATCCCAAGATGAAAGAGAGTATTAAGGAGATCAAAGTGATCAACAGTGTGAAAGGAAGCAGACAGATCAAGGAAAATTAGAATTGAGGATAGTCAAAATAACAGTTTAAGGGCCTATCATCTGTGCAGTAGTACTTGGAGCATTCCAAGTGCCAGATGAAATTACCAATAAACAATCTCAGGCCCATATTAACCGGACAAACTGAAAGGATATGGCAAAATAATACTTTATTATCAGCTCAAATAAAGTAGGGAAACCTGGTGAACAAAGAAATTGCTACTCACTTGCATCTATATTTCAATAACACAAAGGCTTTATACCTCGATGTACGCCTGTTATTACGTCATCCTACTTGGCAAACAGTAAACACCTATCATGAGGAGGGATTTGTTAAGGGAACATATATACCTATACTTTGTTTGGATGTTAGTAATATCTGGCAGGCTTGCCTTGAACAACCTCTAACTATGTATAGTATAGATTAATAGCAGAATAACAGCAGTGGATTGGCTTCTGCAACAATGTTCATCGCTACATAGGCCCTCATTATTGGTAGGCATTCTCTCCCAACCTTGGACATTCGACCCGTTAGCAGCACATAAACAAAACAAAACCCAGGTATGGGGAATAACGTCAGACCACTGCCCACTTGGCCAATTGCCCTAACATCTTTCATCAGTTAGTCCCTAAGCCAAGGCTTCTTCTCTGAAGTTGACCTTGCTGACTGTTCTCTTCATTGAGACTTTTAAGGGAGTGTAGGTACATCTATATCTTCAGTTGGAGATTAACTAATAGACCTTGTTGTCCTGTCCTGAATCACATGTGAGGAGACCATGATTTTGTCCAGTTTGACCTTTTATTTAGTGCTATTTAATTCAATTATACTGGGTGCTTTTACTCCTCTTGGCCTCTGGAGACTTGGTTGTTCAATACTTGGCATCTGCAAATGTTCTCTCATTTCCTTAAACTAAGAGAAATATGTTGTTGCCAACCATGTGGTTGCTGGGAGTGCCTTGCACAGAGACGGGCCGCAAAGGTCCTTCTCTGTGAAATACTCAAAAAAGCATTTCGTCCCTCTTTGGGGGATGAAAATGCAAGTGTGACAGCTGTTGTTTAAACAGCATTTAAAAGCACATCTCTTTTGTGAATTTGGGATGCTCTTTTAAATGGCCTCTGATATGCCCAAATGCATAAAGGAGTGAAAAAGGGCATCCGAATGAGGGCCTCTATGATGCCCTCATTTAGATGCCCTTCGACATTCGACCTGCTCCATTTTTTGACACAAGTGATGAGATGTGCTAGACAGTTTTGAGAATCAGGTCCTAAGTGTTTTCGGAAACTGAGGCCCAATAATACATTTGAAAGTCTGATAAAGAACCTTTGCCTTGTAGTTTTGGGTGCACTTGTATTTCTTGGGATTTTATAATTCCACATAATGGAGTTGATGTCAAATTATGGGCATGCTTTAATATGTAATGGTAGCACCATTAGAAATCCTGTTTAATGACTGCCTAAAGACAGGAGTGGCGCCAAACACCTGTAGTCTCAATCTACAAAAGTAAAGGCAACTGTCCAGTAAACTCAATCTAACACAAGGCAATGACATATAAAAGTGAGATTGGAGGAAACTCCTGAAGCTTTGAAAAGCAGTGGGAGGGCATGCCAAAATTACAGATGTTTAGCCTATGCAAATCGGTAATTCGAGCAAATAAGTTACATTGAAATCATCTTCAATTCCAGCACAGGCTTAGATACATTTCCATTCCACATGGTACATGTCCAGGCAGGTTTACGCAGTATGTGCCCCGGGGAGCAGACTGTGCCATAAACTGGCTACATTGCAGTCAACAAAGAGTACTGATGAAGGAAGTTCACTTTTTGAAGCAGGGATATGTATGCAGTGTGGTGCTGCAATTATGATAAATAGGAACTATCTGTTCCAGAGATTATATCAGAACATGGCAGAAGTTCTGCAATTGAGTATATATCCAGCTGTAGATGCAGCGTTTGGTTTCATGGGGTTCTGAGCCTCCTGAGGTGTCACCAGGATTCCAAATGATTGACTGTTAGTCAAGGCTGGTGAATATTTTCAGTGGAGGGGACTAAATAGTTTCCCAAATTAGCCTATGTTATTGATTGTGGTGAGGGATCCCAAAATAATATAAGGGCATCATGGCAGCGCTCGCTCCCATAAAACAATTTTAAACAATTAAAACACTTTTAAACAATTAAAATGCAATTAATATGGTGCATTTTACATCAGGAATATGGAGTAAACTGGATATACAGTGTACAATTTACAGTTAGTTCTCTAATGTAACAACAATTCAAGTGAATGCCATGACACCAACAGTATACAGGAGCATTTTAGATTGTTTTCTTGAGGCTGCGACCACAATCTAGCTTTGCCAGTGATGATGACTGTATATCACTTGCATGAGGCTGTGGTCACAACATAATTATGCCAATGAAGGTCACTGTAAATTACTCGCATAAAGCTGTGGACACAATCTATATATGGCAGTAATGGTCACTGTAAATAACGTGAATGAAGCTGAGGCCACAAACTAGCAATGAGAGAAATGGTCACCATAAATAATGTGCCTGTTGATGGCATCTAAAACTATCTATGTCAGTAATGGTCACTGAAAAACACTTGCATGAGGCTGCAGCCACAATCTATCTTTGCCAGTAATGGTCACTGCAAATCACTTCCATGAAGCTACGGCCACCATGGTATATGGGCCATTTAATGTGATGGTTGTGGTTTGGTGTCATGCAGTTGGACTTGGCTCCATGTAGTGTGTGGTGTATTTCCCTATCCACTCTGTTTTATTGTTTTCATGTGGAACGTTGTACTCACCGCCCTCTGCATGCATCCCTATTACAGCCTCCACTGCTCCAACTCCCTTGATGCCTTTGAGATGCAGCATTGTGCTTCATGCTTCTTCCCAGGGCATTAACTTCATTGGGGAGGATGTCCCGCCAACAGTTGCCAGGCATTCCCTTCTGTAGGCCGAGAGCATGTTACAGACTCACTGCACGTGGCAATCTTTTGGGTGTGGGGAATAGGGCCCACAGCAGACACCTTCTGTGCTACATCCTCCCAAATTGCTGATTTTTGCCATTTTGCTTTTCCGCCTGTAGTCTGTTGCAACGAGTTTGTCAACACTTGCTACAATTGTGTCAGTTAGCACTGTCAATTCTGGCTCTGTAAAGCGTGGTTTCCTCTGGCAGACATCTGGGACATGTGACTTTGATGCTGCAGACATGATGCTGGTGTTACAGTGACTGGATGGCAACCGGAAGTGGGTGATTGTATATGGATTGTGTTTTCAAAATGGTCACCGGCGAGCTTCCAGTTCCTGCGATGATGTTGTTTCTGGTTCCAGTGTTTCAGTTGCCCGTGTTTCCTTTGGATGCATGCCGGAAATGGTGTCACTGGCATTTTTATTGACGGAAACACTGGCAGAAGTGAGAAATTACAATGTTTCCGTCATGCCGGTCGCACCTTTTCCAGCATGGCGGTTTGCATGCTCCTGCAGTGTTGTAATGTGCCTTGTTACACCAAATGAGGGCCAATGTTTATTTTTACTTACTGGCCACTGATTGGTTGGTAGTGCTTCTGAATCCCAAAATGTCTCTTAGTGTGCACACATTTATAACTATGGTTTGGGAAATTATGAAAACCGTCCGGGGGGATTGGTTTTGTCTTCCACAGGGGACTTCGAAAAACACTGATTATTTCACATATGGAGATGCTGGGGTTTGAACCCGGGACTTCATTGCAAAGCAGGCGCTCTACCACTGAACTACAGCCCTCTGTGTCAAGCTGATCTCTCTGTAGGAGATGACTTCCTGGGGAAGATTTCTGCCAGAGGATTACTGTGCTTAAAGGCATGGCCTAGTAAAAAAATGTATTTAAAAAATAGATAGGCAACATTAAAAAATAAATACTAGCATTCTCTTTTTTAAAACTTCCTATGTAAAATTTTGAGCTATTCAAGCTCAAAATTCGCAAAAGCAAGCACATGGGCGCATCCATTTTGTGAAATGGAGGCCCTCCTGTGCTGGCTTTTGCTTTTGCGGCATTAATGAAGGAAAAGCCAGCCAGCTGTAGTAAACAAAAGCTACCGCTGGGTGGCTTTCCCTTCATTAGTGCTGTACGCGGAGGACGGGGACCGGAGACCAGAGCAGGAAAGCTGCAGCTGAATCTCGGTAAGTGCTATTTATTTATCTTGTGAAAATAAGCACTAGCTGTGTTTTTTTTTGTAAGTTTTCCGGGCTGGAGGAGCCCGGAAAACTTAGAAATAAAACTGCAGCTTTAAAATTGCTGAATTTATGTTTGCGGTTGCTTTTGAAGCGACCGCAAACATAAATACAACGTTATTGTGTTGGAAAACGCTGCAGTTTTTCTTTCCAAGTTTCTCAGGCTCCTCCGGCTTGGAGGAGCTTGGGAAACTCGGAAAGAAAAACCGCAGCGTTTTCCAACACAACCGCGTTGTGTTTCTGCCTGCTGTGGCTATCACTTTGGGTCTCCGGTGCTCCCCTGGGAAAGCCACAGCAGGCAGAAACACAACGCGGTTAGGTTTACATGCCGCGTAGTGTTTCTACCTACAGCTGATTTCCCATTTGGGGCTCTCGGGCTCCCCCTGGGGAGCCCGAGAGACCCAAATGGGAAATGCTAACTGCTGCGTTGTTTCTGCCTAAATCTGCTTTCCCATTTGGGGCTCTCGGGCTCCCCGTGGGGAGCCCGAGAGCCCCAAATGGGAAAGCAGATTCAGGCAGAAACAACGCGGTTGTTTTCCGCAATGCCATGTTGTTTCTGCCTGAATCTGCTTTCCCATTTGGGGCTCTCGGGCTCCCCATGGGGAAAGCCACAGCAGGCAGAAACACAACGCGGTTATGTTTACATGCCGCATAGTGTTTCTACCTACAGCTGATTTCCCATTTGGGGCTCTCGGGCTCCCCCTGTGCAGCCCGAGAGACCCAAATGGGAAATGCTAACTGCTGCGTTGTTTCTGCCTAAATCTGCTTTCCCATTTGGGGCTCTCGGGCTCCCCGTGGGGAGCCCGAGAGCCCCAAATGGGAAAGCAGATTCAGGCAGAAACAACGCGGTTGTGTTGGAAAACGCTGCAGTTTTTCTTTCCGAGTTTCTCAGGCTCCTCCGAGCAAACATAAATACAACGTTTATAAAGCTGCGGTTTTATTTCTAAGTTTTCCGGGCTCCTGCAGCCCGGAAAACTTAGAAAAAAAACCGCAGCTAGTGCTTATTTTAAAAAAATTAATAAATAGCACTTACCGAGATTCAGCTACAGCTTTCCTGCTCTGGTCTCCGGTCCCCGTCCTCCGCGTACAGCACTAATGAAGGGAAAGCCACCCAGCCGTAGCTTTTGTTTACTACAGCTGGCTGGCTTTTCCTTCATTAGTGCTGCAAAAGCCAGCACAGGAGGGCCTCCATTTCACAAAATGGATGCGCCCATGTGCTTGCTTTTGCGAATTTTGAGCTTGAGTAGCTCAAAATTTTACATAGGAAGTTTTAAAAAAGAGAATGCTAGTATTTTTTTTTATGTTGCCTATCTATTTTTTAAATACATTTTTTTACTAGACCATTCCTTTAAAGAGCCATCTAGTGGAAAGATATTATATATGACATTCAAAAAGGGAAACAGATGGAGATGCCGAGATCATGTGACAGTCAAAAAGGGAAACAAGTGGCTATGCCAGGGATTAATCTCGGGGGCCTCAAACATGAAAAGCATGCAAGCTACATCCCCGCTGAGGGTGTGTTCCCTCGTCACACCTAAAAGTTGCATGAGGGAGTGGGCTAAGCAGGGAAGAGGGTTTGCATTAGAGTGGATGAATCACCATGACAGCTTCCATATTTCATCTTTCTACATCGATATCGCCATATTGACCCCCGAGACATCACATAATATGACACAGCCGTCTCAGGTAGACGCCCCAGATTTGGGCAGTATAGTTATGGAGAAAAAAAATAAAATGTCTGCAAACACCGAAAATGAGATGGCACGATTTCAGTGACATCTCGCGCAGGAATTCTTCCAGGGAAAAGTTCACAAATGTTGTGGGATAGACTAACACCCCTTCCCGGGTGTCCTACTGGCCATGCTGGCCAGTGCAAACCAGCATGAGCCCACCCCTCTATACCTCTCGGTGATCTGCTGCAGCCCAAGAATGAGGCATAGTTCACTCAATGCATTCAGGGTGTTCTGAGGTGGTTAAGGTCAGATTCGGAGCTAGTTGGCGACTTTGCACAGCGCCTCAGAATGACACCACTGCCTAGCAGGGCAACATCAGACTGGAATCTGAATTTGAAACATCATGCAGCAATATACTGTTACTTATATTCATTATTTAGCACGAGAACAGCTCCAAAATAACGTTATTGTCTGGTGACTTTTAAAGTGCACTATGCCACTGCATTTATCCCTTTTGAGTAATTGATCAGCCAACTGTGGCTTTATGTAACCAGCTATGCACTAGGAAGCACATTTGTTTTTACATGTCTGCCTCTTTAATTGCTGTCTTTTTCAGCCAACTGAAGGACATTTGTAGGTTCAATGGAATTGTTCAATCACCCACATTCATTTTTGTGAGAACATCTGTATGTTGTTCATTGAATTGCAGCCTTAAATCGCAATAATGTTTTGGGAGGACATCTATATGTTGCCAGTAGAATTTCAACCTTAAATGACCATAGTTACTTGTGGGGACATCGGTATATTGTCAGTGAAATTCCAACAGCTTTATCTCTCGTGGTTAAGTAGAATTAGTTGCCAGTGAATTCTGCAGCCAAATCTCGGCAAACGCATGTGAAGAAATCTGCCTTTTATTATTGTAAGCACAGGTTATATCGCTGTGTTGTTATATAATTATTGTGAGGGCATCTGCATATTTTAAGTGGAAATGCAGGTTTATGCATTAATTGTTATCAGTGTTTACTTTCCATTAATCCTTACTATGCTTTGTCCTATTGTTCCTTGTCACAGTATTTACTTCTCCAAGACTTCTGCCTCTGTCACTAGGACCCTTCTTCTCTTCTTGATTTGTAGATGGCTTTTCTTCTGGCTCCTGGCAACACCACTTTCCCCTATCAGAGGCGTACGTGTTTCGGGTACACACACCAAACCCTGAATTACAAGCTGACCTCCTCCTGTGTTATTCCTATTTAGTTATGAAATGTGTCAACCTGCGCAGGCCATGCACAGGATCATGCGGGACTCGGCTTACCACGGGCAATACTCTCACAAAGGATATGCGTATTCGGTGGTACAATTCGGAAACGTCTTTATTCCCCCCTCAACAATGTACTAACTGGAAACCCTGGGCCCTCCCTCATCCTGCCCCATCCCTAGACCAACGTCACTTCCCCCAGTAACTTGGCCCGAAGTGGGAACCACCCACATAAGGATGTGGGAGGGGCGAGGTTGGCCACGTCAAGACGTGACAAAATGTGTGAATTTCCTGCAAAGTCTCATGAATGTACTGTACAGGTTTTACTGTGCAGGCAGGCAGTGGTGGACATGGAAAAAATGAAAAGGAGGATCCCACAAGGGCTGGGGTGGGTGCAAAGTTTGGAGGAGGGGGCATGGTGGTAACAGAGCACTTTAGGTATATGTTGCTATTTTCATTCCTTATCTTCTACCCAAGGGTGCCAGCTTTTGATTTTCACTATGGGAGAAAAAGTATGTAGACCATGATGGTTGCAATTGGGTAGATTTCAAAGTTATCCTCTCAAACCTGGGCATAAGCTATTCTTGCAGCCGGTCATTAGAGCTATTACCCTACTTATGCATGCAATGAAACAATGAAAGAATATGTGTGCTTACACTGGAAAAAACAGTTATCCACCATTTTTTTAAAGGGGCACACAGGAAAACACTGATAAACACAGATTCTGAAATGTTTTGAAAACACTGGAAAAACACCTCCGAAGTAAAAATCAATAAACCTCTAAAACAGGAAACCCTACTTATAACCAACAAAAATATAAATAACAGGTGCAGCTGTAGATCCTGGTCCTATTGTGACTTACAAGGACTATCAGAACCCAAGCACCCTCTGCAAGGTCTATATACACCCCTCTAACCTCCCAAATTTGGACAATGCACCCTCAGGGTACACAGAGTGACAGTGATGGAATCCAGGCCCAGTCCTCACCTCAGGGATTCCTATGTCACTTCTACTCACATTCTACTTTTAACTATAGAAGAATCAAACCTTTTATCACTGCTTCAAGATATCTGTATTTTTGCTCTGCTCCTGCTGCTATCAGCGATGTATGGCGGTTCTAACAAACACATACCGGATAGAGAGCAAATTAGGTGCTATATCAGCGTATGATACACCTGGAGCAGATACTCAGATACAATTGCATGTCAGTACCTGTTACTGTTTCCAGACATATTTTATTGCAAAATTGCACACATGATATTGGTGCATTCAATGAGCAATTTAACAAACTCCACTGAAACATCAAAGTCCTCAAATTTTAAATGGAGGCATTTTTATAGTAAGGTTGAGGGCCAGCAGAACTTATTCGTACTGACAAAATGGTGAGCCACATGAATGATTGGCTGCGTGTTTAGTGGTCAGTGTGTGCATCTGACACACAAACACACACACACACAAGCACATACCCACACATACACACACAGCAATACCCCTAGGTCACTTATCTAGACATATGTGACTTGATACTGTATCTCCGCCACAAAATCAAGATGTAACTAGGTGAATGTAAAGTATAGAAATTAACCTGGTGAACACTAATTATATACACTGTTCAACGTATTGTCTAAAGTAGCTTTATGGTGGGAGGACATATTTATTGATACAAGTTTGGTCACATAGGGACAAATACAAACCCGCAAAAAGCCAATAGTGCTTTACCTGCTTTACCCACTGTTTCATACACTTATCTAGAGTGCTCTACAACTTCTCTTTCCTCCTTTCTTTTGCTGTCTCTCACACACTCTCCTTATCTCTTCCTCTTCCTCTCTCTATGCTTCATGTGAGATCTTCGCTGAGATTCCAGGCCTGCAAGAAGGCATTCTAGAATGTGAAGGAAGGAGAGGCTGTTCGGGGGAGCAGACTCATACCTGTGTGGAGAGAAATGCTGTGTTTTAGTAATCATTTGTGATGAAGAATTGGGATGCGAAGGAAGGAGCTTTGATGCCTCTTGAAATAGAGAGGCTGAGAGTGGAATCTAGGGCTGTATAATAAGCAGGGTGTCCAGATTTGAATTGGTTCAAACACTGTTTGTCCCTCATGCAGGCTTGGATGTGAAACACCTATCCGAAGCTGGACCCGACAATGACCGAAGTCATTCTCCCAGGAAACTCCACCAAGCATGCCCAAGTCTTCAGAATTTGCTGACTGACATCAGGCTTGACAAATCCGTGACCCAGCTCTCACCCAGTGCTAAATCACTTGGTTTTTCAATTGACTGCCATCTCCCGTTCAAAGCACACATCAGCAGGAAGACCCAAGCAGCATGCTACTAGCTTGCACTCCTCCCCAAAGTCAAGCCTTCCATCTCCCTGTCCCAAGTTTTAGAACAACTGTCCAATCTCTGATCACATCCCACCTGTACAGCGGCAACACCCTACACGCAGGAGTCACAGATGTCACATTGGCCCTTTGGCCTTGCAACATCCATCCAGCATGTTGCATTATGCCTCATGACAGGACCAAGAACATTTCACCAAATTACCCCCATTCTCATAATGACACACTGGCTTCCCCTTCAAGCATTTATCATGAGAATGTGTATCAACTAGGGTTCTATGTTCAATTATCATCATTTAAATTTGTTTATGTTTCTGCCATTTCTTTTTCTTCAGAAAAACCCATCGGAAATGTTTTTTTTCTTGGGGGGGCAGTTCTTCCAACCCCCATTCCCTTATTAATCTAACACTATTCCTGCCCCTTATATACCCTTTCCCACACACCCCTATTTTTTTCGATGGGTTTTTTCAGAAAAGAAAATCAGCAAAAAAGCCATCAAAGAAATTACTGATGATAAATGAACATCGTACCGTCAACTAGAAAGCAGTCACAGCCAAAACACCACTCTAGCTGGCTGAGAAATTCAACATCGCTGGAGGCCAGTGAGCCATCAGAGGCAATGACATCACCAGACTGCAAACACAGATCTGCAAGAGGGAAAGAAAGCAGGAAATAGTCCCTGTTTTGCAGCCAGGATCTGCATCGCGGATCACTTGGGCCATAATACAGACTGAGCCTAGAGCTAAATCAATGTTTCACACCACTTACCCTAACAATGAAGGATTTTTAACTTCATGAAACAAATATACTCATTCGGACAGCTTTAGGATTTGGATATGAGTATATAATGGCGATAGCATCTGTCACTCCATTGCGAGCCTCGCTCACTTTTAGAAGAAGATGGGATGGGTGGGGAAGACGGGCTCTGGGAAATATTTGTCTATGTACATGTCTAGTCCCCAATGAACAACCATCCTCAGAGAATTGTATAAATAGATAGATGGTACCTTGCAATTTAAGACATACAAGACAACTATGGACTGTAAGCAGCATTAAGGTTGGGAAGATAATTATTTGATATGTTCAGGATGGTAGATTCACCTTAACAGTGTAAGAATGAATAGAGGAAATTCTGAGTTCAACTGCATTACAAAGAGTCAATGCCAAAGAAATTCAGGCACAATTAATTCTAAAAAGGCTTTCTGGAGTGTTGAATTGTTAAAGCTTAAAAGTGGGTTACACAGTCTAACATTGTAATACTCTGATACTCTAAGTAAGAAACATGTGAAATTCTTAAAATTCATACTTTGATGATTACGCACCTCTTCAATCTACGCATGCTCACTTTCCCCTCATTCCTTACCTTCCTTTCTACATATTTGTATTGTTTCTTTCTGATATAAACACAGAATCTAAAGTAATTTGTCTGTTATATTCACATTATAGATGCTTATTGTTGTTCATTTATATCAAAATGGTTGTGGTAATGATGATAAAAATGAATGAAGATTTATAAAAGGTTATCTTATTCATCTTAATGTAAAGCTTGTACCTTCAAAGTTACTAGCCTGGTGAATGAGAATGTGATGTTTGCGGCTCCTTCCATCAATACATATTTCACGGCTTTTTTTCGAATGCATCCAGAATTCCCACTCCTGTGCTTTTGTCTCTTACATCATGTGACAAAGTTTCCTGCCTAACTTGGGGGACCAACACTATCATTGGCCGGGCCGGGAGGATAGCTCATGGGCAATGCGTTTGTCTTGGAAGCAAGATGACGCAGAGCAACACAGGCTTGATTCCTGGGTCTGCGCTTAGAAACCTCTTCTGCATTAAGGACGTTATAAATACCCAATTATAATAATTATAATCGTTGGTGATCAACGGGTGTGGAGATAGTGGTTGCTGGCCCAAGAGGATGTAGATGGGAGAGCCACAGACCATCCGAACCTGGCCCCTACACTAAGCAAGGGACACTCACTGGAGCACTCACATCCCCTTCACCCCTGCAGACACGTGACCATCAGGGGAAAATGGCGGTGACACAAACCGTTAACGATACACCTTCTCATAGGTTTGACCCACTTAGAGAACAAACTGTGCTATAAACTGGCTATATTACAGCCATTAAAGTGGACTGATGGAGGAAGTTCACTTTCTGAAGAGGGCAGATGTATGCAGTGGGGTGATGCAAGTATTATAACTAGGAACTATCTGTTCCAAATATTATATACGAACATGGCAGGAGTTCTGTAATGAATTATATATCCAGTTGTGAAGGAAGCGTTTGGTTTCCGGGGGCTGTGACGCTCCTGAGGTGTCACCACAACTCTAAATTATCATTATTATTTATTATTATTTTTACATTTGTACAGCGCACAAGGCGGCCCCTAGGCATCGTGGTGTTGTTACTTGTAGTTACACTTAGTTACAGGAACAGTACATTACATTATGCATTTAGGTGGAACAGTACATTACATTATGCATTTAGGCAGGTGTAGGTTATGGTAGCTGAGGTGTGGCGTGGTTAGGTAAAAAGTAGTGTTTTCATGATTCACGGTTCGTCAAGCCTGGTGATTATTTTCCCTATAAACATTCCTTCTTAGCCACACCCAAGCACGTGGTGGAGAAAATAAAACCCTCCCCATTCAGGAAGCTAAGTTGCTACATTTCAATGTCACTCACAGACAAATACATTTCTTCCTTATGCACCAATACTGAGGGAAATATTTTCTATTGTCAGTCCTACTCAAGCACTCCAGAAAAGTCCCACAGATGCTAGGTTGTGACAAAGTGAATCTAGTTTGCCTTGTATGCGGGAGAATGACATTAAACATAGACCATTCTTTGGCTTTGGTAGGGGTGGCATGCTTACACAATTGCAACTTCTCTAAAGAAGTTCCAAATATACCACAAAGCTTCACAGGCTTACCAGAGGGGTTTCTGACTTCTAATTCACACACTAAGAAGGCAGAGGTACACAGGCTAAAACAGGCAATGGGAGCAGTTCCAATGGTGAGTTAAGGAGACAGCGCACATTTCCAGGACAATTTTATAATGCAAGTTAGAGGAGGGGCTCAGTGTAAGCATAGGCCAATCACATCACCATGAAGCCCACCTGGCTGTTTGAACATTACCCAATTACAGAAGAGCTTAGTTTATGCAGCCCAGGTGCCATAAATGGCACTAGGCACCATCCAGAGGGAGGGTAGACCACTTTAGAAAAATCAACCAGTTCACTCTTGCAGTGTGGTGGATATGAAAAGTAGCCAGTGGAAGGTATTCAAAGGAGGTTGGCCAGTGAGTTGCCTTTTGAGATGAGAGGTGGAGGAGAGAGCTGGAGGTGTGAGGGAGTGAGTACTAAGAAAAGTAGAGGAGATTGAAGGAGGAGGCCACACTATCTGAGAGAAAGTAAGAGATTGGAGGGAGAGTATGCAGAAGGTTGTAGGAGGAGTTAATAACATCAAAAAAGAGAGACCCTGAGAGGGTTGCAGGAGACAAATCATCTGGTGAGAAAGAGGAGTGAAGGTGGGAGGAATAGAAACGCATTGTACTCTGAGGAGGCGGTTTGGAGAAGCCAAAGGTGGAGTTAGGCACACTCAACCTGAGGTGGGATGAGCAGAAAGTCTATGAGCAGGAAGGCACCAGAGGAGCAGGGTGGAGGTCTGGGGTGTGATGAGTTACGAGATGGTGAACATTCACTGAGGGTCAGAAAGCTTATGACAGGGACCATAGGAAGACGAGTCTCCTGGGTACCAGGACCTACCTAGGAAAAGGGAGTTGGGCAGCTGAAAGCTGAGCCCCTGTTGCTATTCCTGAGACTTTTGGAGAGCCACGGTATCCAGAGGAAGATCTGACATACCTCTGACTGCCTCAGGAGACATTCACATTTCTAACAGGCCAGGACGGTTGGGCATTCAATGGCCTACCCCCATGGTCCAGGAACCACCAAAAAACTGCATTCCAAAGGCAAAGTCTAAGGCAATCTATTGTACATAGGCGCTAAGGCGGACCATCTTTGAGAAAGTCAGCCCTTTCTATTGATACATTTTTGGAGCATAATCCGGACGTTTGTTTGTTTTGGGAATACTCCCTTATCGTTTTGACAAACTATATCCTTATGTGAATCTTTTTCTCACAAAAAGGCATTAGAGGGGCAAAGCCATAAAAAGAATAATAATAAGAACTTAATGAAAAAGCAACTCAAAATGAGTGAGGCAATCCTTATGCAACCTAGGCACAAAGCTCTACACTGAAAACCCATGTTTACCTTCAAACCATGAAAAAAGCTGAAGCTAAGTGTGAGGTGCTTTTTCAGAAAAGATGTTGGGTGGTGAAATATAGATCGCCCTTATTGCTCCTATAAACTGAAACATTTATTGACTTCTCTGATCAGCATTAGTGCTCTTACTTGGAATTGTTGGATGCCAACACAATGGGCTTCATTATTACTTTGCTGGTACAGAATTAACGTGCTGGTTATTCCTGTTACCGGCGCGTTTCTGGTTTGCTGGTGGGGAGGCCTGATTCACCTCCAGCGAAGAGTTGGAGGTAAGTCAGGCACCCCACAGTTGGTATTACTGGTGCCGGTAATACTGGCAATCCCCCCATGGAGTCCTATATACTCCGTGGAATGGGGATTAACATATTGTTGCCAGCAGCTGTAGTCTGCCGGTAATTCTGTCAGATCAGGCACTGGTAACGATATCAACATTTGCCGGTATTGCGCCAGACTTACTGGCAAACTCCTAATGAGCCCAATGTGTCATGGGGATAAAACACTTTTTGAAGGGATGGATTGTTCAAACTTGTCTAGATAATAAGCAGGACATGTTATATGTGTTACTCTAGGTATTGTGTAGAGTTCCAGCTCATCTCCGTGACCAAAGCCTGCCTAATTGCAAACAATGCCCACAGTCAGTGGATGCAGGACCTGAGGGAGGGGTACACGGTCTGTGTAGAATGCCAGCCGCCTGCTATGAATCAAGGAAGTCACAGATGTTATGGAGATGGAAGAGGGGCTAAACGGTGAGAATGTAATTTTAAAGATAAAGTCCTAAACGGTAGAAGGAATTAAATTAATGTCATTAATGTAATGAAAGAGAGAATAGTTTGTTTAGCTATTGCAATGTTATCAATGTAAACTCTTTAATGACAAGATACATCCGTATTAGACATTCCTTTTTAAAGGTTTGACCTTCTTGAAAATGATAATTTTCATGACAATTTAAAATTTGGCTCCAATTTGTAATCTTTTAATGTGCTTATAGTTTTCATGTTTTTGCTAGCTTAAAAATGACAAAGCAGAAACAAAATAATGTTAAAGCAAATCGGTTTATTACGCAGGAATGTTCCAATATATTGACTTTGTAACAGTGTTGTAGTTATAGTTCATGGGTTGTTTTCATTCTTTAATACTAGGTGTTCAACCCTCTGGTGCCACACTTACTGCCACTTTGGTGCTGGGGTTGTGTTGCTTAGGTGACCGGCTGTCTGCCTTCTCTTTGCAAGGCCAGGTTGCATACATTTCCGACAGCCCCACCTGCGCGGCAGTCTTTGACACAGTGATTTTGCGCCATGCATCAGTACAGTTTTGGGGATGGATTTTCCTGTCATAGTGGGCGAGTGGTGAGCAGGGACTGGCGCAACCTTATCTCCTTCCGCTTTCTCTGAAGAGAGAAGCGGCAGGTCCCTTAGATTGCCCTGACCACTCTGCTGTCACCAGTGTCATTTCATTAAAAGCATGGTGGTATAGAGAGTGATATCACAAGTCCTTCCATCTCCCTAAGATGATGGGGGTATAGAGAGTGATATCAGAAGTCCTTCCATCTCCCTAAAATGGTGGGGGTATAGAGAGTGATATCACAAGTCCTTCCATATCCCTAAAATGATGGGGGTATAGAGAATGATATCACAAGTCCTTCCATCTCCCTAAAATGGTGGGGGTATAGAGAGTGATATCACAAGTCCTTCCATATCCCTAAAATGATGGGGGTATAGAGAATGATATCACAAGTCCTTCCATCTCCCTAAAATGGTGGGGTTATAGAGAGTGATATCACAAGTCCTTCCATCTCCCTAAGATGTCATTGCATGCTTTGATATCCTGTGACGTTTGACCATGAGTTGACTCTGCAGATGTCCCGATACAATCAAGAGAAGCAGATATAAACTTCCCACAAAACATGCACATCCGCAGCCTAACTTCATGATCTTACAGAAGCCAAAAAAGGCAGACAGGGGAGTCACGCGTGTATGCATAGTGGCCCCAGTTTTCCCCATAAATGGCTTCTTACTGGTTTCAGCCAGAGTGGTGGTGCTCAAAGGTGCATGCATCACTGCTCCCTTTGGCGGTAGAGGCTTCAGATAAGGCATACTTGTAAGCTTTATTTATTTATTTATTGTTTATTTTATTTATTTCTTGCTTGTATGGCGCTTATACAATAAGAAAATACTGGGCAAGGTAGGGAAAGGACTGGGAAATACATTAAAATACATTAAAAACACACTATATAAGAGCAGTGGGGGAAGAGGAGAACAGGACGAACCTACTATGCCTTGTGAGTACTCAGAACGTGCAAGTGCAGCAAGGAAGAAGGCAGGGGGTCAGTGCTGTGGAGTCTGACTTCATGGGTGAGCCACAGGTGATGTTCTAGGAATGTTGGGTGCAACGCAGCCTGGAGCCGTGAGGGGTGTAAGTGCGAGCTACCAGTGCGCAGGGAGTAAATCCAAGTGCAGATAGACAGGAGCTGGGCCGATTGGGTACGGGAGGTCCGGGCCCCGAGGATGCTTAAGGGCTCAGGACACCAATCACACCAACTGTGGGATTAGCAGAGGAGGGATGAAGGGAAGGAGGAGGTAAAGAGGAGAGTTTTAAGGAGCTTCCGGAATTTAAGAAGATCCTGCTCAAGGCACAGAGGGAGAGGGAGCTGTTCCATAGGAGGGAGCCAGTTGAGGAAAATGAACAACCACCTGCCCTCTGTTTAGCAAAACGCTTTACACACAGAGAGTTAGAGCCAGAGGAGCGTAGTGGTCTAGAGGGCGAGTATTTAATAAAATAAAGTTGAAGATAGTGTGGTCCCCGGACCCAGACCGCTTTGCGGATAATGCAGAGGGACATTGACATCCATGCAGTGCATTCATTAAATATAGCCAAAGCTGGCATTGCTTCCCAGTGTCTCTTCTAAACATGTGCATCCAGGAACAGGTGGACATGCACTTGGTGGGTTCAGAGTCAGAAACTGAGGGAAGTAAGCAGCAATTCTACACTGCATATGCCCACTACTTTCACTACCTTCTCTTCAGGGTGCCCAGGAAGTGTAAGCATTATCCTGGATACAAAGGTCTAGAAGATAAGGTTGGCAGCAGGTACTAGCCTTAAGCTGGCTACTCTACCTCAATGTGCCATCCTGCCAATGAGTGTAATCAATGTACTAACTATAGGTATTAATATTGCATTGCCCTGCCCTGATGTTTTCTGATCCACTTGATGATAGGCCATAGTGGTAGCTGGCATCAGCCATCTTTGTTTACAGTGCTATTGTTCTGACCATACCCAGGCTTCCTCATTCACGCTGAGGTGGTCACTCATTTTTTGTTCTTGCGCCTACTTTATGCAACTCACTTGCAGCAAATCCCTGTATGGACTCCATTCATCTGTCCTTCTGCTGTCAGCTCAAGACTCACCTTTTCCTTCGGTAATTCCCTTTTCACTGTTAATTCCCATTTAGTGCCACAATGCCAAGGGTGATGGATAGAGCACTGTAGAAGACATGAACCCAATCCAATCCATTCCACCACCCCTGTGATTTTGGTGTAATATTGCTGGTAATTATTTCTCCTTCTGGTTGGCTTTGATATGTGTGTTTTTGTTTTAGGAATCAGCTGCTTCACTGGAAAGCAGTGGGGAACCCTCAGTGCAAAGGAGGATGGAAGCGCGTGCGCCAGCGAGACAACTGCTCATGCGCAACGGGTGACAGCCTCCTTTTCATTTAGTTTGTCTGACCTGCAAAGGCATCGTCTGTATGCACCTGGCCAGAGATGGACATTCTTTCTGTATCACAGATGTGTGCAGCATGTCCCATTTGTCAGTTGTGTTATTTAAATGAAATGTGATTCTTAATCGACTTTTTCCTGAGATAATTCAAGTTTGTATGTGTGTAGTTGAACGTGTCCATGCACCATGGCCGTTGCCATATTTAATATGGTTCCACTAGCAATGCCGGAAATTAATTCATTTTTACAATTCAGTCTTGCACGGTTTTTGATTTAATCTAGAAGTCTCGCTTACACGTCCTTTCATCAAATTCTGTACATGTGCCGTCCTAACGCGACTTCCGGAGTGTATTAAATATCACAGCTATGCAGATGATTTCATAAATTGTACACAAACAATCGGAAGATGTGAGCATGTGTGTAAACAAGTTTTTAAACAAATATGCATAGCCATTTACAATGGACCTTTTTATTTAATTGGTGCCTAATGCCTTTGTGATATCATGGTGTTGGTGGCACAAATGGGCTCTTTCCCCAAGGTGTACCTTGCATTAAAAGAAAGTAAAGGCTGGCGAATGGCTCAATAGGAAGGTCCCACTCTTCACCTTGAATTCGATTTTTCATCTAGCCACTGGGGTGCGACTCGTGGCACTACGCATGTTTTGGACCATGACTCCCATGATCCCTCACCATTGACTATGCAGCTAAGGCTGATGGTAGTTGTAGTCCAACACATCTGTTTAGCCATAATTTGCTTGATTTTCAATAGCCAGGACTATTTCCTTCTTTTAAGACTTACCTCCCACAGTCATTGCCTCACCTGCATTTTTCACCCCAGTCTTTTTCAACCACTCTAACCCTCACACATTTCTGTCTCTTTCTTGCTCTCTTTCTCTTCAGTATTATTAATATTATTATTAATATTATAGTATTTAATAACCTAGCTTCAAGAAGCAATGGAGCGCTTTGCAGAGGTATGCACAGTACAGATGCATAATGGAACACTTTTCAGAGGTAACAAAAGATATACAGCGGGGGTAGGATAGAGAGGGGCGCAGAGGAGGGGTACAGCTGTACAGGGTGGTGGGTACGAGAGGGGTGGACAGCATTTTGTGAGTCAGGCAGCGCATGGGCCGCGTGATGGTCTAGGTGTTGAGGAGGAGAGACTCCTTCAGAGGTGGGTCTTGAGTTTTTTTTCTGAATTGTAGGAGCGTTCAGGGAAGTCTGATGCTACTGGGTGGATGTTCTATAGTCTTGGGCCGTAGGCGGAGAAGGCTTGTTTTCTGTTCCTTTCCTTTTTGCAGCAGCAGATTTTACATTTGCCTGTGTCCTGGCTTCTTTTGGTGTGCTGTCCACCGGAGCTGCTGAGTTTCTCAGCGAGGTAGCTGGGTGACTTGAGGGCAACTGACTTATAGTTCATGCAGCAAGACTTGAAGGTGATTTGTGCGTGCAGTGGGAGCCAGTGAAGGTCAATGAGGGCTGGGGTGATGTGGTTGTATCTGCGGAGACCCTTGATGAGGCTTGCAGCCTCATGGATCATACTTCTCAGCTGCACAAGGAGCACGCCGGGAGGCCTTCGTGGAGGGTATTGCCCCCATCCAGGTGGGCGAGAACCAGTGCTTGAACAGTGGATCTAAAGCTGTTTGGAGGGAGGAAGGGCTTGACTTTCTGAAGGAGGTAATACTGATACCAAGTTGTCTGAGTTTTCTTAGCTGTGGGTGTCTTGAAGGAGAGGTGTTTGTCGATGTAGAATCCGAGGGACTTGGTGCAGGAAGTGAGCTTGGGTGTGAAGCCCTCAGGGTTCATGGTTGATAGCCAGTTGTGTATGTCTGGGTGTTCGGTCTTGTTGGTGAGGAGTAATAATTCGGTCTTGGAGGGGTTGAGCTTCAAGTATGCACTGGACATCCAAGACTGGATCAGCGAGAGGCAGGTTTTGAGATTGTGGATTTCCTTGATGGAGTTGATCTTGAGGTATAGCTGTGCGTTGTCGGTGTATTGGTGCATGTGGATGTTGTGTGTGACTAGGAGGGCTCCCAGCGGCTCCATGCATAGATTGATGATCACAGGGGAGAGGATGAGACCCTGCGGGACTCCCCAGGTGACGGGTAGCATTGGTGATCTAGAGGAGTCTATCTGATCAAACTGCTGGCGGTTGATCAGGTAGGACTTTAACCAGCATAGGACAAGGTCACCGATCTCTCTCTCTCTCTCTCTCTCTCTCTCTCTTCTCTCTCTCTCTCTCTCTCTCTCTCTCTCTCTCTCTCTCTCTCTCTCTCTCTCTCACAGTTACCCTGAAACAGTCTTACATATACCTGACTTACTCGCTTCCTATTTCAGGTGTACGTTTCATATCCTCTTTGTGAAGTGGGCCATTGGTCTTCCTTCCAAGCCTGATGCTACTATGAGACAATTCTAGGGAGTTGCCTAAAGAACCACCAACAGAAGGCCACTAGGTGACTCCATTGTGGCCTTAAGAAGTTCTACCCGTGTCAGGTAGGGACTGTGCCCAAGGAGCATTTCCTCTGGGGCAGCATACTTCTTGCCCCGGTGGTGCTCTCTCCTATTGCAAATTCACCTTATTTCCACCCCACGTTCTTGCCTTCATAGCTGCAGCACATCCTCTTGCTTGGCACATGCATTGTGTAGCTTCATCTCCTCTTGATTTCAAAGTTGTACTGACATTCACAATTCTAAGCTTGTGCACGAACAAAGCAAGCAATGTTGCAGTAAGTGATTGTTAGTGCCGGATGAAATGGAAGCATGGATCAATGGATCATTCCGGTACGTTTGGACACACAAGACCGAAGTAATGAACAACCAATCAAATCACCCTCAAAGCTTCTTCAGAGCTGACATCAATAAACCCAAGGCAAGCACAAGTGAATCAGTGCTCCTAGTCTTCTGTAAAAAACAACGAATATTGAAGAGGCTGAAAACAATACATATGTTTTTGCATGTTTTCTTTAGGATTTATTTTTTATTAGAAATAGATGCATTTTAACGATTGTTTAGTCATTCTTCTCGAAGCACTTTTGTGTAATAATTTAATAATGAACCCACACACACCTAATGTCTACACTTTTGGGATCCTGCTGCTTTTCAGAATATGTTTTAATTAAAGTATATTTATATTTTCCTTTGTTTTAAAATGTTGTTTCAATTTTCAAGATTGGTAGCTTTTGTGGGGCTGCAATTTTGCAGGGGAGTTTGCTTTTCTTTCTTTTTTTTTTATAAGGTCCAACGTCAGGCATTAATTATGCAAGACTAAAATGAAAATGAATAAATGAGGTGGGAATTAGATATCTTGGCCTGGTATTCTGAAATGCGTAAACATAATTTAATTGAAAATAATTGGTTGAAAATGAAGTCATTGGGTTATTTTTAAACTTGGTTGCTGAACTAAGCTTACCTAAATTCATTTTTGTTTCATGCATATATGTTTTTTTAAAATGTACTTTTACATTTGTTTAGCACACACACTTCACCTCGAAGTTCTGAACGCTGCTTTGCAAAAAGTACTTTAAATGCAGAGAATGCTCACAAATCATAAAAGACAATTGTAAAATACAATATCACACTGAAGGCCTGGAGCTGGCATTGCCATTTTGTTTTGTCATCTGAATTATTTCTCAAACATTGTTTTGTCTCAACAAGAATCTCTAGTTATGTATTTATTTCAACCTAAGTATACTACAAGATCACTGACACCCTTAACGCACATTGCTCTGGCTCTTTAGCTAGACTAAGAGTGTGCAACCCACACTGCTGGCTTTCACTAGCCAAGGTAAACTGTTCTTCCATAGTTCGAACTACTGACTGCATCAATCACAGGCAAACATTTCTGATCATGGGAGGGCTTTGCATTGGCTCCTGGTGAAGGCAAGAGCTGAATTCAAAGTGCTTCCTATGGTTCACATATGTTTGAATGGTCAGGCTCCTAGTTACTAGGCTGAATCCATTTAACCCTACAAACTGACTCATCTTCTCCGGTTTAATTCTCAAGCATTGATTTTTTTGTCCCTGAGTTCGCCGAGTGGGAGCTAATAGAAAACATTCTATTCCATTGATCCTAATCTTTGGAATGATCTGCGACTGGATATTCAGAGAACACAGAGAAGCGAGTGCGTAAAACAGATGAATGTGCAGAACGGATGAGCGTAAACCTGATGAGTGTGTAGAACAGATGAGTATGTGGAGCGGATGAGTATGTCAAGCATGTGACAGCTCCAGGTCGTATCTGCAGGTATCCGCAGGAGAAGCAAGTAGAGCGCATGAGTATGGATAGCGGATGAATACGGAAGTGCAGAGTGTGTGTAGATCGCTGGAGCAGATGAATGTACAGACCGAGCGAATGTACAGACCAGGCGAATGTATAGGGCGGATGAGTGTATAGGGCGAATGAGTGGGTAGGGCGGATGAGTGGGTAGGGCGGACTAGTGTGTAGAGGGGGTGAGTGCCTGGAGCGAACAAGTGAACGGACGTGTTGCGTAGAGCGGACGAGTACGTAGAGCAAATGAGCACAGATTACATCCAGTACTGATGAGTGCGTAGAATAGATGAGTACGTAGAACTGCTGAATGCGTAGAGCATGGGGCAGACAGGAGTCCATGCGCGGGGCAGACAGGAGTCCATGCGTGGGGCAGACAGGAGTCCATGCGTGGGGCGGACAGAAGTCCGTGCGCGGGGCGGACAGGAGTCCATGCGTGGGGCGGACAGGAGCGTGCCGGATGGACTGGAGCATGTGGGGCGGGCTGGTATGCATGAGTGCGTGGACCGGACCGGAGTTTATGGAGCAGACTGGGGTGCATGGAGTGGATAGGAGTGCATGGAACAGACTGGAGCGCATAGAATTGCGTGACGTATATAGTATGGTTTGGAATGCAGAGAACGTTTGAAAGAGCATATAACCCATCATATCACACCACCACGCTTACTCTCTCCTTTACATCACCACTCAACTAGAACAAAGAGATACTATGACACCATTCGGTATAACTGTTCTCATACCAACATCCGCCGCTCACTCCACATCATTCTAAGTAAACACTGCTGGTTACACACCCCCCAGCCAGGCGTTCTCCTCAGGCCTAACGCAGCCACATCCGGTCTGGATAAATCCTGCCAGAACGAACACATACTCCTGATCTCTCAACCACCACACCTACCGCTAAAAAGCAGCTATTACACGAATACCGCACAAGCTGCACTCATACCCGGTGCTCACACGCACCTTTTGACTCCCTCTACTCTCTCTACTGATCTGAACATCGGTTCCCAAGGGCATTCAACCTACCAGCGCCTTCAGACCATACCAATGGTATATAAGGCACTATATAAATGCAAAATAACATAACATAACATAACATTCGGTTAAGATCTAGCTTTTTATTATGTAGGAAGTGACTTAAAATTCTGCTGTTTGAAAAATATTACTAATACTTGTATCGGAATCCATTTTTTATTTGGCCTTCCATGTTCCTTCCTCTGAGCCATTTGATATGTTTTTTTTGTTTTTTTTGTTGTCTTGTTTTATGTGTGGCGCCCTGACGCCTATGGTCTTTGGTGCTTGTTAAGTAAATAATTAAAATAAATAAAATAAATACATGTGTGTTTACAAAATCAATTCTCGATAAAAGCAGAGATTACACGAAAATGCAGAGAAACATAGGACTATGTGTCTCTCAATAAAATTAAACGAAAGTTAGCAGATTTGACCAGCGCATTAATGTGAGGTATAAAATGCAATCTAGGTAAAACCCAATGATTTTGCTGTAGAAGAAAAATATGAGGGGGACCCCAGAATTTTAGCATTTAATAACTGTTGGGTGTCTTGACCCACGTTCAAGTTATTAGGCTACAACATTTGTGCTGTGGGCTTAGGAAATCCAAGAGGGCGGAAAAGCCCACATTTGCGCCAGAATCCAGGAGAACCGTGCAGTTTGTGCGCACACCAAAACGGTCGCCTGACCTGCCACCCATCAGTGTGAGCGTGAGGGGCCAGAAGCACCATGAGCGAAATCAGTGCTAAGGAATATGGTGCTGTTCAAAATCTGCTGTTATTAATGTCAAAAATAGGTGCAATACTGGTGCTCACCACTACCAGAAAGTCGGCGTTTTGAAACCACCAGACACTTGTGTAAAACTGAACAAATGAACCAAACCAGGCCAAAGAAAGACTTACTAAGAGGTGGATACAATGTAAAACTATATTCTGAAATGACTTGAAGGAAGTAATTGTATAATGTATGTATTGAAAATAGCTGGGGATGTCAGCAGCTTAAGTGAATTTGGGTTTAAAGCCACTAAAATCGAAATGTTTAGAATAAATGAGTGACCTACTTTTGAGTGTCGCATAGGTTGCAATTGTTTAAATGTCATAGTTTTGAACTTAGAATCAGTGTTCTAGCTGCATGTGTAAAAATTGCAAGTTTGGTTTGAATGTAGAAAACTGGGAACCAAAGTGACATTTAGCTGAAGCCTGGCTTAAAGAGATTGAATTCTGCCTGACAACTACCCCCAACAGGAGTTGAAACTTGATCAGCAGCTGTGTTCCCAGGCCTGGCTGCATTCTGCTGCCCCTGCCAAAAGGATATGACACCTCTCTGATTGAATTAGGGGAGTGGCACCTGGGGACTGCAAGAAACTAAACAATGAGCCTTCCTTGGCCCAGGCAAATGTTAAATTAGGGGGGTCGTAAATGGCTTCCTCTTGGAAGGAAACGGGGAGGGGCACTGCATCTGTGAGCAAGCTGAGCTTGGGGGAAGTGGACAAACCAGAAATTCCACCATATGCTTTGGAAAACCACACTCCTTTGGGGCCAGAGCATAATTGTAAAAAGATGGATAATTCATAGTGCGGACTTGTAAAAATTATATAAATAATATCATCATTCTTGTGATTTTTCTGTGCACATTTTAAGAGGTGTTAGGATTCTGTGGTATGTTCTGGGGAGTAGTAGCGGAAAATAAGGTTGTTACTCCAAATGTATGCATGTTAAAAATCTGACACTTTATCATCTGAAACCCATATCCCTTGTGCACATTTGTGTAAAATCTGGAAAAGTTTAGAGGTCGTTATCTGGATGAAAAGGGCAGAATTCTGTCAAAGGTTGACACGACATCTTACAAAGACAGGGATCGGATGGTTTGGTGCTACAGAAAATATGTTAACTGGACAGATAATATTAGAAAAATGGTACATAGATAAATGGGTATTTGGATCAGAAATAGATTTGTGTGCAATTTGACAAGGGGAGGACCCTCTGACCCATAAACCTACCTCATCACTCTGACTCACTGTTCCCTTCTCAAATCAGGTCAAAGGGAAATCCTTGACCTATCAAATCGTGAGTGGGTTGGGCAAAGAAAGTTAGCATCCACACCCATTTTCAAAAGACATAAAAAGAGCCACTGAAACCCAGGCAGGGACATTCACTTTCCACTTTCTTGTGGGACGCTTTGCCGGGAGACTCCAGACTTCAAATCCATCAATCTCCAGAGACCAGAGATCCAGAGAGACCAGAGATCCAGAGAGACCAGATCGCTGTGCAGTGCTGAGAGCTGACCCAGATCGCTGTGCACAGAACCAGTACCCAGTGGTGAGAGAACCGCAGCCAATCCTGACCCGATCCGTGACGAAGTCGCATTCCTGTCCAAAATATAGTGTGAGTACTCAGCCAGAACGGTGCAAAACCAATCTCTTCGTTTAAAATAATCTAATTCAAACTATTTTAACCTATTGAGACCTGCATCATAGACATGGTGTCCCTGCTTTTGATTCAAAGCTGCAAAACTGTCATCTGTCATTCTGAGCTTTACTTTCATTTTGAGAATCTACCTTCACAAAATTGTCCGTATCTCTTGAACCGTTTGTGATAGAAGCGTGATTTAACTTTTATTTTAAAGCTGAGATTCTAAGCTTTCCGACAAGCTCCTTATACTTCCTCCTTAATTGCGCTTGGCGCACGCGACTAAATTGCAGCGATTTGACATTTTACTTCATTCCAGCCACGTGTAAAAAGATTTGAGATTTGTCTTTTGCTTCTATTACGGAATTCCGTTTTCAACCTGGTAACCATCCCTGAATCATTGATAGGGCTGGCCTGAACTGATTTAAAGTAGCTATCACCCACCATGAATCTCTTATAGGGAATTAAAATCATTTTTAGCATATTTTTCCCTTCTTTGCATACCACCTTTCAAGTACTTTGCCTGTGTTTAAAATCATCCCAGTTTCTCTAAGCTTGCTAGGAGGGAACTGAATTTGTATTGTACTGTGATTGTATTCCTGAAGACTGTGTGTGTTACTTCCACTTCCTTACATTGTATAGAGGGGGGGGTGAATTGCCAAAAGGGGAAAAGTGATTATATTATGTTTTGCTGAAATCATATCAAGTTTATTCCTGTGTTGCTTCTTTTCCACCTTGCATTTCCTTCTACCATATAAAGCATTCTCAGCTACCTTATCCTCTATACTACTCCTAAGTAATTAAACCAGTGTGCCAGTATAACATCATCCATTGTTGATCACTGTCATATGCCTAAGTGTGATATCAAATATTAATTTATTATAAAAGTGTGATATATATCTATTGTTTAATTTTTCAAATAAACCTTTTCAATTTGCAAAACAAACCTACTTCTTGGCTCAGTGGGGTCAGGGGATTCTCAGAGAGGGGCGTGATACAAGGGTTCATCATACAGATTATAACTTGTCATAAAAATATATAAATAAGGGCTTCCCTTGAGCAATCCCAGACAAGGCACTGACTTAGTGGGACTGATTGATTGGAGTCTTTAACAGAGTGGGGGCTCGTAGCCGGGGATTCTGGATTAGATCTATCACTTTTGCAGATTAATAGAGTGTGCTAACTGACAGAATATATAAATTCTGTTGGACCACCACGCCGTGTTACACTGTAAAGACACCCCTCAAAGGAACGCTCTAAGGAAACGGTTTGTTTTGCAAAATAAAATACAAACTTCTGTAAGTCAGGAAGGAAATCAAGTTCCAGAATGACGACCTTAGTAGATATCAAAATAGCCAGAGAACACCTCTTACATAAGCTATTTGTGAGAGGTGAGTGGGCTCATGAGGACCAGGCGGTTTGGTTGCAGGCAATCGCACCACAGATCACTGAAACAGGGTCAGATATGTGGAGAGATCAGGTCCCTTACATGTGGCCCTGAGTGAACTATACATGGCCCCTAAGGCCAAGGATGAGCACAACAAGATTGCCAGGGTAGCGGCATATTTATATTTACATATGGGAGCCATACAGGACAAATGTGCTGAAGGCCAAGATCTGGCAACTAGGCAACTGATGGCATTAGAGAAGGCCCCATCTGACCTGGTCTCTTCTGAGCAGAGGCTGCAGAGGAGCCAGGAGTCAGAAAATGTTAGTAGGCAGTATATTAGTAAAATAAAGGAGGATATGGATATCCTGCAACAGGAAAAGGCTGACCAGGATACCAGATTTCTAGCCTTGCAGAAGGAGTACCAAGAAGGTTTGGACTCCCTACTGCAGAGCCAGAAAAAGCTAGAGCAACAACTGGACTTCAAAAGGGCATTCACAGAGCAGGTAGTCACCCTGCAAAGCCACCTAGATAGAGAGAAAGAGGAAAGCAATACATTGATTTTGAAAGACCTGGATACCCAGGCAGAGTTTGATCAAGAACGCCAGAAAGCTGGTGCCTTTAAAAGGCAGAGGGACGACCTGGCGGCACAGATGCAGGCTCTTAGTCAGGAAAGGGACACTTTATGCCAGGAAGTCTGCCAATTAAAAGAAACAATTGAAGTAAATCACCTGGCCCTCCAGGGGCTGGGTGACCTCCAAAAAGAGCATCAGAACTTGTTAGTGCACACCAGGAGGGTGGAAGGTGCTCTGGCAAGAAAGGAGCAGGCCAGTAGGGATGGGACTCAGGAGGTAACCCTCCTGCAGCAAAGACTGGCCCAGTATTCCAGGACCAATCAAGAGGGACAGAGAGAGAATGAGGCTCTCTGTCAGCACAATGATAGGCTCCAGCAACAGGTACCCATGCAGGAGAGACTGATAGCGTCTAGTAAGGCCTTGGTTGAGGAACTGAAAGCCCAAGCTCTTGCATTGCAACAGGGAGCAGAGGCTGATAGAGATGAAGTTCGCTGGGAAAGGGAAACACCTGAGCATAACCTCAGGAGCCCTAGTACCAGAGGCCTTCATCTCTCCCAGTCCTTGGACTCTGCCACCCCCATGTCCCCTGGCGCACATGAGCACAGGGCTACAGGGAGGGCAGATTACTATCTGGCCAAAAGTATGGGGTTCATAGGCCAGTACCTCCCAGGAATGGATGGGCGGGCATCCGGGTATGGGCACCTAAGCACAGTGCAATTTAGTGGGGAACCCCCGGAGAGTAGGCCCACTAAGGGCATCCTAAAAACCTCTGCCCAGTTAGGTCAGTGGGGGGGTACCTATCAAATCCTGGCAGCAAGGAGGGATCTGAAGACTCCTCTGAGCAGCCCGGGACACAGGAGACCAGGTCCCCACATTCTGCCAGCCATTCCCAGGCTCGCAGAATCCGGGAGAGCCTGGAAGATCAGACGGGCACCTCTGGGAGCAGTGCTTCTGAGTCAGAGGAGGAATGGACCAGGGTTACCCGAACCAAAAGGGCCAATAAGGCAAAAAAGGCCTTGCTTAAGGACCCCTTAAAGCAGATCAAGGCAATAAGGATTGTCATCACCCCTTATCACAAGAACTCCAAGTATTCTGTTTGGGAACACTTGGAGCTCTTCGAGCAAATGACGGAGACTTTCCATTTGAAGGACAGCAGTAGCTGCATTCAGTATGTCAAATGGACATTCTCCCCAGAATAGTCCAGTTTCTTTGCGGGGCTGGAGGACCAAAACCATTCAAGATGGTCGACATATAGGGCGGCCATCTTGAAACATATTTCTGTTCACCGGAATCCCCAAGAGGCTCGCAAGGCAGCCTACAATTTGCAATGTGGGGAGGATCAGGCCCCACAAGAATTCATGCAAGAATTGAAGCGTGCCTTTGCGCAGACCACCAGAAGGGTGCGCACGGACAGCAGAGAATTCATCAACACATTTTTCCATGCACTCCCCAAATACATAATGACCCAGATCGTGAGAGATTTTCACGAGAAAAGATCTTTAGACTGGGTCATTGAGCAAGCCACCCGCATCTACGAGGTGCAGAAACCGGTGGAAAATAAGAATCAGCCCAAAAACCCCAAAACCAAGAGCACCCCTGCTGCTGCCAAGGTGGCAGAGGTAAAGGTTGCCCCCGTTTTAGATTTGGAGATGGGGGGACCTAAAAACCTGCCTGCACCGAACAATTCACAGCCCAGAAGGCCCTCGGGCCAGTCACAGACAGGGAGTCAAAGAGGTAATCCCAATAATGGGGTCCCTCGCTCCCCTGACTATGTAAGTCCCCGCTACAAGGGAAACAGACTAATCCTGGGTTATGTGTGGACTCCTCCAGCCCAAGGGCGGGGATCCAGGCAAGCACCTGACCCAGGGAACTTCCCTCCTAACTTCCCACAGGAGGGCAGAAATTCCCCAAACACTGGGCAGAACATTTTTCCCAGGTATCCACCCAATTTCCAGCCCCAAAATCATCCATCCTTCTTTCCCCACTTCCCTAAGCCCAGACAACCTAATCCGGGAGAGGGGAGGCCAAGGGTGGAGGGGTACCCAAATCTTCCCAGCCCAGGGTATTACCAGAGAAGGGATAGCTACCCTTCCCGGGATCAGCCCAGGGGAGAAGACAGAACCCAGTATCAGCCTGAGTGGGTTTCCCAACTTGAGCGCCATGTCCAAAATATGGCACGGGATCTGGGTCACATACTGAGGGCTCAACAGAACCCTCAGATGAGCATGCCACCGCAGAATGCCCCAAACTCTGGGCCTGGTGCTCCAGAACAATGACGGGGGCAGCACCCCAATAACCCACCGGTTCCCAGGGAGGAGGCACAAGGGGAAGGGGGGTGTAAAGTGTTGGAGGAAGCTTCCTTCCTAACTTGTAAACAGCCCCTGGAAAACCAGGAACCGGAAACAAAATCTCCTACCCCTGAAAGTCTGCCTCCCAAGGAGCAGAGGGGGGGTAGGAGAAACAAAGGACCCAAACAGACCTATTTTGTGGAGAAGGTACAGGTCTTCCAATTTGAGGGAGAGGGATCCTCAGAGGATCCTGGGAAAAGGATCTTCTCCTTCAGAGATGGGGGAACTCCTCCCATGGAAAAATGGGTCCCAAGGGATTCCAACCCAGACTGGGTAGATGTGGGGATTGAGCTGTCGCCGCCCATCATTCTATCCCAGAACCAACAAGACCGAAAACCCCTGGTTCAAACCCATCCAGGTGACTGCCTCCAAAAGGGGGCGGGGGCGGCCCAGAACCGGAACCAGGGGAACCAAAAACTGCATCAATATCCAGTTTCAAACTTTTTCTTTCAGATTCCCAAGGCTCTCCACAGAATTCTTCCCAAATCTCTTCTCTCCCAATGTCCAAAACCAGAAAATTAGCCCACCAGTTGTCCAAAAATGTGCATTATCTGTGCCCCCTTGAGGAGAAGGAGGGAAGATACTATGCCCCGATACAAGTACAGGGGCAGGGTACAATTTTGGCACTGATGGACACTGGATCCCAAGCTACCCTTCTGTCCAAAAGGGCCTTTGATGAACTAAATGCAGGAAGGGGGGAGAATTACCGTATTCCTCTCATCTCTCTTCCTGGACAACTCCAGAACTTTGACGGGAAGGAAATTCCCGTCGAGGGGACTGCGGATTTGGACATCAAAATTGGGCAACACAAGGTGAAACACGCAGTCATAGTAGTGACTCCAGAGGGCATCCCCTTGTTTACTAGGGAATGACCTCCTGAGAAGGTTGTCACCCCTAATAGATTGCGTAAACAAGGTCCTCTGGACCCAGACTAGCCGACCAATAAAATTAAAGCAGAGTGTCAACTATGTTAGCTTAAACGGCACCTGCCACATGGTTGAACAATTTCACTTCCAGAACAACCAAATTCCAGACGTGACAGTAATAGCAGTAGGACAACATACTGGTTATGGGAGGTCCTCTCTATTTCTGAAAATCAACCTTCCTTCCAGTTTAAGGTGGTATTCCACACTGGAAGGAAACACTCTGAAATTCTTTACCAATCCACAATCAGACACTCCCACTCCTATAGTCCAGAAAGATGTGAAATCAGCTCAGAGCCTGGCTGATATTCAGCAAATTGGAGAACAGTTGTTCATCCCGGTTCAGTTAAATGATGTGAAGGACTCTGTTCTCGCTCGAGTGTGTGTGAACAACGGTAAGAGCTTCATCAGCGAAGCCATGTTCTGCCAACTCCCAAAAGATCCAGCCATTCCCACATTCAAACTGATAGACAAATGGGAAATGGATCTGGAAACACCCAATTCGAAACATCTCCTGCCAAGCAGGTGTATGCTCAAAATCTCCATTGGCAACAAGAGCATAGTCCATAATTGTTGGGTCGTGCGAGACGTCAATGCCGCCTTTTACTTAGGCAGTGACATTCTCAATCGCTTTGCCATTAGTTTGGACCTAATAAACTTCAAAGCTTGGTGCCGATTAGCGGATAATCCCATGGGCTTTGATGATCCAGAAAAAGCATTTAGGTCAGCTAAATTCCTACCTTATGCAGTTGAAACTCAGGTTAAAGAGGAAGTCACCATCCCAGAAAGGATCCCACAATTCTTCCTGGAAGTGAAAGTTAAAAGGGGACAAAAATTGAAAAACCCTGATGCTTATATTCATCTAAATGCTTCTCTCCAACCGCAAGGGTTGGGGGTAAACCCAACACGATTAGTCAACATAGAACATGACACCATTCCAATAGAGGTGGATAACAGCGACTTACAGAGTATTACTCTAACAGCAGGCACCATTATTGGAATGGCGGTTGATGACCGACATTTCTCCATTGATTTAGGAAATGAACTATTAGGACCAATCCCCAAGGACTGTTTTGATAGTGACAGTGATGACAATACAACACCAGACAGGATCTTTACCCGGCATGGGGGGAACTTCCAGGTGTACACTTCCTGCCCTTATGGCAAGGTAGACGTGACTTGTGACTTCAGAAGGAATGAGGTGATTTTCCAGGTCCATGAGGGCTGCCTTTCCCAACTGAAGCCTCCAGTCCAAATCAGCACTCTGACCAGGGACTTCTCCACCCAGCTGGAGGAGGCTGCTGAGATAGCAAAACCAGAAGTCTTTCCAGGCTTCAGGCAGATGGTGGAAGAGAGAGTCAACCTAGCTGATGCCTGTGTGACTCTGGAACAGAAGCAAAAGTTGAAACAAGTTTTCTTGGATTTCCAAGATCTCTTTGCGGTAGACTCATATGACTGTGGTCGCACCGACATCCACACAACAACAATTCCCACGGACCCTGGCATGACTCCAGTGTTTGTGAAGCAATATCGCTTGCCTCTCGCATCAATGGAGTCCCTTACTGAAATAATTAAGAACCTTGAGTCCCAGGGAATAATGCGTCTAGTACACAGCACCTTCAATAATCCGGTGCTGGGAATATTGAAGCCAAACGGCCAGTGGAGCCTCTGCGCCGACCTTAGGGAGCTCAACAAACGGGTCCATACTTTCCGATGGCCTCTGCCCTACATTGACCAAGGACTGGCCCAGATTCAGGGGTCACAGGTATTCACTGCAATAGACCTGACCAATGGATACTGGACCGTGCCTGTCAGTAGGGAGGACCAATACAAACTGGCTTTTACCTTTGGGGGCCAGCAGTACACATGGACCCGAACTCCCTTCGGATACCTCAACTCTGGCAATGAGTTCAACATTTTCCTGCATAAGGCCATGCCCGACCTGGGCGCGAGGGGTAACCTGGCTTATGTAGATGATGTCCTCATCAAAAGTTCATCTGTGGAAGAACACATAGCGGAGATCCGTTATGTTCTGACACAGTTGAGGGCCGCCGGAGCAAAACTTTCCTTTCAGAAAGCACAGTGGTGTAGAACACGTGTTAATTTCCTGGCGCATGCGATTACTCCTCAGGGTCTCTGTCCCCAGGAAAAGAAGGTGGAAGCACTCCAGAAACTAAAGGATCCCACAACTCTGCGGGAACTAAGGAGCCTCCTTGGACTGACTAATTACAGCAGAAAGTTCATTGAGGGCTACGCAGAGATCACCAGACCCCTGATTCATCTCTTGAAGGGGGGGTCAAGTGGGAATGGGGTCCAGAACAATCCGAGGCAGTAAGACAACTCAAAAGCCTCTCACAAGCGCCTTGCCTAGCTTACCCTGTCAAAAACAAGGTGTTCTTCCTGGAGACAGGGTTCTCTAATACGTGCTTGACAGCAGTATTATACCAAAAGCATGGCAAGGTCAATAAAGTAATCTCCTATGCAAGCAAAACTTTATCCTCTGTGGAGGAAAAATTCAATGATTGTGAGAAGGCCCTCCTGACAACGGGGTGGGCATTGAAGAATTACCGCCCGTTCATCCGGGGGAACACATCATAGTGGAGACTCCACACCAGCCTCTGCAATATCTCCAAAGTGACAGAATCCGGGTCGGAAATGTGAGTAATTCCCGAATTACTTCCTGGATTCTGTCAATGCAAGGCTTTCCTGTGGAGGTCAGATATGGCCAAAACAAGAAGAGTCCCCTTGCGCAAGGTCTGGCTGACTTGCACGATTGTGCCAGAGAAAACTGTCTCGAGGACAAAAGTCTGAAAATCAAGGACAACATGGAGGCATACCTTAATTCCCCACACAAAGTATTTGAAGAAGACAAATGTGAGGGAATGCCCACTGTCTATGTGGATGGATGCTCTTACCATGTGGACAACAACGGGGAAAAAGAACTGGTGGCCGGCGTAGGGAATGCATGGGTGAAGGAGTCCCCAGAACCCTCCGCTGGGTACAAAATCGGTCCCCGAAGTAGTCAGGTAGCAGAGTTGATGGCTGTGCATCAAGCCATCCTCAATGCTGTCCAACATCAACTCCACAAACTGGTCATAATCACGGTTCGGAATATGTACGGAACAGGTTCGTGGAGCACCTGGTTAATTGGAAAACCAGAGGCATGCTATGTGCTAATAACAACCCCTTGAAACATGGGAAGTTAATCCATAATATTGATGATCTGGTCACCTCGAATGGGATGACCATCTACTGGAAAAAGATCAAGGGTCATTCCAAAGTAGAGGGACCAGACAAAACTGGAAATGACTTAGCTGATCAGCTGGCCAAAACCGGGACCATCCAAGGGGATCTGATAGAAATAGAGACCCTTTTGGGGGAAATCCAGGTCACTGCTATCACTAGGTCCCAGACAAATGCTCACAATGATCTTTCAACTGCACAATGGAGTAAGGAGACCCCTGATGCTGATTTAATTACGGCTCAGAAGGGGGATCCAATAATTGGTAAGTTTTACCAACACATTGAGGACCCTGAGAACTTTCCCCTGACGGATAACGACTACATTGGGAAAGAGGACCTAAGAGTGTTGATGAAATGTCCAAAAATGTTCCGAATCCAAGACGGTTTGTTGGTAAGGACATCCCAAGCTGGCCATGATCAGTGGGTGGTTCCTACCTCATTCCGAAGCCTGATGTTAAGTCACGCCCATGATGCGGCCACCGCCGGTCATAGGGGGTTTCATACAACACTGGAAATCTTAAGAGAGGTTGCATACTGGCCACACATGGGGCAGGACCTCGACCAATACTTGAAGGGGTGTCTTGTGTGTGCACGATTTCAGCCAACATCCTTCACACACTGGGCACCTCTCCAAAAGAGGGGGATGACACTGCCATGGTCAGATTTGTAAATCGACTTTGTAGGCCTTGTGATTCGCTCGTCTAGGGGAAACAAGTACATGTTGACGGTCACATGCCTGTTTGCCAAGTGGGTGGAATGTCTCCCGGCCCCAAACTGCAAGTCAGAAACAGCAGCTGCCCTGATGATTAACCACATCTTTTCCCGTTTTGGTCTACCTCAAAGGATTGAGTCAGACAGAGGTAGCCATTTCACCAGCGAGGTAATGACAAAGATGTGGGAGATACTGGGGGTCAAAAGGAACCTACATATTGCTTACCGGCCAGCCTCTTCTGGTGCAGTGAAGAGATACAACAGAACCATTGTGAGCATATTAAAAAAGTTTGTGGCAGATTCTGGGCCAAGTTGGGATATCCGATTACCTCTGGTCCTAATGCCATCAGATCTACCCCTTCATCTGCAACCAAAATGTCACCATTTGAGTTGATGACTGGCCGCATGATGGTGCTTCCCCAGCATTTGCTATACAGGACCCAAGAGCAGACGTTGATCAATGCCTCCGCAACTCATGAGTATGTGGAGAATTTGAGGAAACACCTCCAACATGCTTTTGCCTATGCACAGCGAAATCTAGAAAGATCAGCTGATAGCATGAAGACCCATTATGATTTGAAAACCACCAGGAAGAAATATAAGGTGGGAGACCAGGTCTATCTATACAATTTCCAAAGAAACCAGGCCAAACAGCAAAAACATTTGCCTACATGGAAGGGACCGTTTGAAATTATAGACAAGATCTCCCCAGTAGCTTATAAGATCCGCATCCCCAAAGGTAGTCTGGCGGAAGGGGAAGACAAGTGGGTACATATAAATCAGCTAAAGTGTTGCCAACCCAGGTACACTCTGCAGCAACTGGAGGAATCCTCTGGAATCCCAGAGGGGGCCGCTCCAGAGTAATTCAGTTCCAACCCTAAAATATCCCACAATAGTCTCTAAAATATCATGATTCTGGTATGAAAATGTTTCCGGTTATATCTTGTTTTTTAAAAATATCACTGCAAAATGTATCCGGATGTATAAAATGTATATGTTCGCTACACCATTAATAGTGGTGGACAAATGTCTAGGAATGTGTATTGCCGCTTTGCTTTATCATCCTAGGAGAGATGAAACCCGGAGACTGACCACGGAAGACGACCTGGAGACCGGGAGCAAATATCCGAGGGGCCCGGGGTACCGCCCACTATTCCCATCAGGACAGGCGAGGAGAACCGATCGATCCAAATGGATGGAGGAAAAGATGCTGAACTGTGCCATCTGTGGAATTGGAAGAAGATGATGCGGACATCCCAGCGCGTGGATCAAAACATCCTTTGCACCCGACTCCCCCTCGACTCGAAATCAAAGTGCAGTCGGGCGGGGGGGCTTGTGGCTGTCTTGACCCCCGTTCAAGTTATTAGGCTACAACATTTGTGCTGTGGGTTTAGGAAATCGAAGAGGGCGGAAAAGCCCACATTTGCGCCAGAATCCAGGAGAACCGTGCAGTTTGTGCGCACACCAAAATGGTCGCCTGACCTGCCACCCACCAGTGTGAGCGTGAGGGGCCAGAAGCGCCATGAGCGAAATCAGTGCTAAGGAATATGGTGCTGTTCAAAATCTGTTGTTATTAATGTCAAAAATAGGTGCAATACTGGTGCTCACCACTACCAGAAAGCAGGCGTTTTAAAACCACCAGACACTTGTGTAAAACTGAACAAATGAACCAAACCAGGCCAAAGAAAGACTTACTAAGAGGTGGATACAATGTAAAACTATATTCTGAAATGACTTGAAGGAAGTAATTGTCTAATGTATGTATTGAAAATAGCTGGGGATGTCAGCAGTTTAAGTGAATTTGGGTTTAAAGCCACTAAAATCGAAATGTTTAGAATAAATGAGTGACCTACTTTTGAGTGTCGCATAGGTTGCAATTGTTTAAATGTCATAGTTTTGAACTTAGAATCAGTGTTCTAGCTGCATGTGTAAAAATTGCAAGTTTGGTTTGAATGTAGAAAACTGGGAACCAAAGTGACATTTAGCTGAAGCCTGGCTTAAAGAGATTGAATTCTGCCTGACAACTACCCCCGACAGGAGTTCAAACTTGATCAGCAGCTGTGTTCCCAGGCCTGGCTGCATTCTGCTGCCCCTGCCAAAAGGAGATGACACCTCTCTGATTGAATTAGGGTGGTGGCACCTGGGGACTGCAGGAAACTAAACAATGAGCCTTCCTTGGTCCAGGCAAATGTTAAATTAGGGGGGTCGTAAATGGCTTCCTCTTGGAAGGAAACGGGGAGGGGCACTGCATCTGTGAGCAAGCTGAGCTTGGGGGAAGTGGACAAACCAGAAATTCCACCATGTGCTTTGGAAAACCACACCCCTTTGGGGCCAGAGCATAATTGTAAAAAGATGGATAATTCATAGTGCGGACTTGTAAAAATTATATAAATAATATCATCATTCTTGTGATTTTTCTGTGCACATTTTAAGAGGTGTCAGGACTCTGTGGTATGTTCTGGGGAGTAGTAGCGGAAAATAAGGTTGTTACTCCAAATGTATGCATGTTAAAAATCTGACACTTTATCATCTGAAACCCATATCCCTTGTGCACATTTGTGTAAAATCTGGAAAAGTTTAGAGGTCGTTATCTGGATGAAAAGGGCAGAATTCTGTCAAAAGTTGACACAACATCTTACAAAGACAGGGATCGGATGGTTTGGTGCTACAGAAAATATGTTAACTGTACAGATAATATTAGAAAAATGGTACATAGATAAATGGGTATTTGGATCAGAAATAGAGTTGTGTGCAATTTGACAAGGGGAGGACCCTCTGACCCATAAACCTACCTCATCACTCTGACTCACTGTTCCCTTCTCAAATCAGGTCAAAGAGAAATCCTTGACCTATCAAATCATGAGTGGGTTGGGCAAAGAAAGTTAGCATCCACACCCATTTTCAAAAGACATAAAAAGAGCCACTGGAACCCAGGCAGGGACATTCACTTTCCACTTTCTTGCGGGACGCTTTGCCGGGAGACTCCAGACTTCAAATCCATCAATCTCCAGAGACCAGAGATCCAGAGAGACCAGAGATCCAGAGAGACCAGATCGCTGTGCAGTGCTGAGAGCTGACCCAGATCGGTGTGCGCAGAACCAGTACCCATTGGCGAGAGAACCGCAGCCAATCCTGACCCGATCCGTGACAAAGTCGCATTCCTATCCAAAATATAGTGTGAGTACTCAGCCAGAATGGTGCAAAACCAATCTCTTAGTTTAAAATAATCTAATTCAAACTATTTTAACCTATTGAGAACTGCATCATAGAAATTGTGTCCCTCCTTTTGATTCAAAGCTGCAAAACTGTCATCTGTCATTCTGAGCTTTATTTTCATTTTGAGAATCTACCTTCACAAAATCGTCCGTATCTCTTGAACCGTTTGTGATAGAAGCGCGATTTAACTTTTATCTTAAAGCTGAGATTCTGAGCTTTCCAACAAGCTCTAAACTGACGCATGCAACTAAATTGCCGCAATTTGACATTTTGCTTCATTCCAGCCATGTGTAAAAAGATTTGTCTTTTGCTTCCATTACGGAATTCCGTTTTGAACCTGGTAACCATCCCTGAATCATTGATAGGGCTGGCCTGAACTGATTTAAAGTAGCTATCGTCCACCCTGAATCTCTTATAGGGAATTAAAATCATTTTTAGCATATTTTTCCCTTCTTTGCATACCACCTTTAAAGTACTTTGCCTGTGTTTAAAATCATCCCGGTTTCTCTAAGCTTGCTAGGGGGGAACTGAATTCGTATTGTACTGTGATTGTATTCCTGAAGACTGTGTGTGTTACTTTCACCTCCTTACATTGCATAGAGGGGGGGTAAATTGCTAAAAGGGGAAAAGTGATTATATTATGTTTTGCTGAAATCATATCAAGTTTATTCCTGTGTTGCTCGTTTCCACCTTGCATTTCCTTGTACCATATAAAGCATTCTCAGCTACCTTATCCTCTATACTACTCCTAAGTAATTAAACCAGTGTGCCAGTACAACATCATCCATTGTTGATCACTGTCATATGTCTAAGTGTGATATCAAATATTAATTTATTACAAAAGTGTGATATATATCTATTGTTTAATTTTTCAAATAAACCTTTTCAATTTGCAAAACAAACCTACTTCTTGGCTCAGTGGGGTCAGGGGGATTCTCAGAGAGGGGCGTGATACAAGAGTTCATCATCCAGATTATAATTTGTCATAAAAATATATAAATAAGGGCTTCCCTTGAGCAATCCCAGACAAGGCACTGACTTAGTGGGACTGCTTGATTGGAGTCTTTAACATAACCAATTAGACCTTCAAACTTGGTTAGAAGAGTTTGAAAATAGAAGAAACACTGTTTTATATTGGTTTAGTTTCAAAAAGTGCAAAGACTCCCAGGACTCAATATGAAGGAGACAGTCACAAAGCTGTCACATGTCCTTTGCAGAGGAGAGTCTAAGATATACGGATTCAATCAATGCATGGTAATAAGACTATTTCCTTAGAAATCATAAATTCTCTGAGTTGCCTTCTGAAATGAAGAATGCTAAATGTGCTGGGAGGACTTCAGGTCCAGGACCCTGAACAAGGCCTGGCTCCTCTTGAAGGCAGCGGATGCCAAGGGGCGCCGGGGCCACTTGTCAGAAGATCAGATGAGGGTCCTGGAACGCATATCCCCAGCGCTCCACGTCCAGGTCCTTGAGAGGCAGACCCGTCTGGAGTCGAGCGGTAAGTGTACATGCATCCTGATTGTGAGCTGTGCGTGTGGTGATGTTTCAGTAGTGTGCAGGTTGCACATCTGTTTGTATGGGATCGAGTATGGGTGGGGGTGTACAGGGCTGTGGGGCTAACACATGCGAGGGATGTAATGTGTGAGACATGGATGGTGCTTGTGTGTGTAGGCTTGCATGCCAAATGCAGTTGTGTGGGCACACATGTTTGGATGAATGTGTATGTAAGTAGACATGTCCGTGATGTCACGCATGTATGTTGTTTTCAGCTGCATGTATCAGCACTGTGTACATGTGCATCTGTGTGTATTTGACAAGGGTGCAACAGTGATGCAACATGGATGCATGTGACAGTGGTATGTGGAAGCCTGATTGGCAGATGTGACATGGATGCCCATCTGAACACTGCGACACTTGGCAGAGATGTACACATGCATGCAAGTGTGGTGGTGTGTGTACATGTGTGGTGCACTTCCTGTGTTGCATGTGATGTCTGGCTCACCTTTGCTTGCTCATGCTGTTGTATGTGTATGGATGGTGCTGGCAGTTGCGATATGGCTGTGGTATGGCTCATGTGTGCGAGTTGAAATGCCATGTGTGTTGGGGATTGTGATGGCATGTCTGAGGTTTGCCAATGCCACTCATGTACAACTGTCATGTGTGTATGTGTCCATTGTACAGTGCCCTGATGCCTGTGTTTTATTTCTTCCTGTCTGCAGCGTCAACTGATGAAGAAGGTGGAGAAGGTGCTGTGGAGCACAGCGGCGGGGATCCAACCGCCAGCCAGAGACGCAAGGCCCGGCTCCCCTCCCATGTTGTCATCTCGTCGGGGAGTGAGGAGTCCGGTGCCGCGTCCCAGGCCGCAGCTGCCGGGGGGAGGTCCAAGAGGCGGAGGTTGGAGTTGGACTCCTCGGCAGCAGAAGGGGCAGCTGGGACCCCACAGGGCCCAACGGGGGAAGATGGCACGGAGTCATCCAGGTTGGTGGGGGGTTTGGTGGAGGAGGAGGACGTGCAAGCAACAGAGACGGGGTCTGGAGGTGGGGATCCCACTGGTGCTAGTGGTGCAGTGCAGGACCGGGGACAGGAGGCAGCACAGGCCGCCGCGGAGGTGTCTGTGTGCAATCCTGTCCCTGATCCTGTCCCTGCATCATCTTGCACCAGCAGGGATGCCTACGTCCAGACCCATTTTCAGGCAGGGGATGAGCAAACGACAACTGGCCTTCCTCTGCCTGCGGACGTGGCTATCCGGGTCCGGGTTGAGCCTGTTCTGACTGGTGTGGCGTTGCGTCAACGGGCCATGCAAGGTGACCTGCAGTCTTTTCATGAGGAGACTGCACGTCATCTCGAATGGCTCGTTGACCACGTCAGCCTGCTGGGACAGGTCACCCAGGCTGGATTCCTCCGTATGATGGGGCTTGCTACGACCCCCTCCTCAACTGAACCCCCTACGCGCCAGTCATCCTCCGTGCCATCTTCCCACCCATCAGTCACCTGGGTGCCCTGTGGAGCTGCCTCTGACGGTGCGGCCAGGCTGGACGTCCAGCAGGGGTGGCCACATCAACGACTGCACCCCAGCCGGCGGAGGATGTGCAGGCAGCAGGAGGCAGTGCACGGGCAGAGGCACAGCAGCAGCAGCAACGTGGTGGGAGCCATGAAGGCTCGGGGCCTTCAACATCGGAGGGGCAGGCATCGGCCGGTGGGCAGGAGGACCCAGGACAGAGAGTGTCTTCCGTGTGGCAGCGGTTGGGCCACGCCATAGATGCAGAGCGGCAGCGGGCGGAAGAGGCACGGCACACAATGGTCAGGGTGGAGAACTTCATGCGGAGGGCCCTGAGGCGGGCCGAGTGCCTCAAGGCAATCCGCAGGGGTTTGGAGGTGGACACGTCGACGGCCCTGCGGACCCTCGGGGCCATGGAGGAGGACCGCCTCCGGGACATTGAGCAGGAGTTCGATGATGCTCTGGCCCGGGACATCCAAAAGTGAGCCGTCAAACTAGCCCGCTGCCCTTGTACATAGTTATGTAGGTAATGTTAGGTTTTCTTTTTTTTTGGATTTATTTTGGACCTTTTGGACATTGGCCACATTTTTGTATATAGTTTATTTTATTAGTTAGTGTAGTTAGATAGGTTTCATTTCTTTTGTTGGGATAATGGACCCTGGCTTGTTCGTATGTACATAGTTCACTGTTGGATTGTATTTTTCTTTCACATTTTAACCATGGAGCAATGGCTTTCAATTTTATTTCCCATTGGATTTTGTTTTGTGGACAGTAACTTTGGACACCATTACTTTGGATTATGATTTTTGGTTTTGCTTTTTATCACGGACATGCTTCTTTTAATTTTTGTACATTCCCATTTCTGTTTCTTTATTTTTGATTCTATTTATGTTTCCTTTAATACATATTTTTTTTATCGAACTTCAATGTGTAGTATCTCATTGGTTTCATGCATATCATGATATGGGTTTTGAGATTCACTGACACCCATTGGGTGTATGTGAGGGAAATGTGTTTGTTTCGGAACTTGCAATTGGTGTTCTGTCATGTAATTGCCAATTATGAGTGAGTGGATGCAATGCTCGGGTGGGTGTTTTGCATTTGGAGGCTGACCATAGGGACCAGGGATCTAGATTGTGATGACATGTTGGCTGGGGAACATGAGTTGGACATGGGTGGGGGCCTGCTGGCAGGTGCCCCACAGTGCTGGGGGGTGGGGGTGGTGGGGAACATGAGTTGGACATGGGTGGGGGCCTGCTGGCAGGTGCCCCACAGTGCTGGGGGGTGGGGGTGGTGGGAGACATGGGTGGGGGCCTGCTGGCAGGTGCCCCACAGTGCTGGGGGGTGGGGGTGGTGGGAGACATGGGTGGGGGCCTGCTGGCAGGTGCCCCACAGTGCTGGGGGGTGGGGGTGGTGGGGAACATGAATTGGACATGGGTAGGGGCTTGGTGGAGGGTGACCATGCACTGCTGGGGGGTGGGGGTGGTGGGAGACATGGGTGGGGGCCTGGTGGAGGGTGACCCTGCACTGCTGGGGGGTGGGGGTGGTGGGGAACATGAGTTGGACATGGGTGGGGGCCTGCTGGCAGGTGCCCCACAGTGCTGAGGGGTGGGGGTGGTGGGGAACATGAGTTGGACATGGGTGGGGGCCTGCTGGCAGGTGCCCCACAGTTCTGGGGGGTGGGGGTGGTGGGGAACATGAGTTGGACATGGGTGGGGGCCTGCTGGCAGGTGCCTCACAGTGCTGGGGGGTGGGGGTGGTGGGAGACATGAGTGGGGGCCTGGTGGAGGGTGCCCCTGCACTGCTGGGGCGTGGGGGTGGTGGGAGACATGGGTGGGAGCCTGGTGGAGGGTTCCCCTGCACTGCTGGGGGATGGGGGTGGTGGGAGACATGGGTGGGGGCCTGGTGAAGGGTGCCCCTGCACTGCTGGGGGTGGGGGTGGTGAGAGACATGGGTGGGGGCCTGGTGGAGGGTGCCCCTGCACTGCTGGGGGGTGGGGGTGGTGGGAGACATGGGTGGGGGCCTGCTGGCAGGTGCCCCACAGTGCTGGGGGGTGGGGGTGGTGGGGAACATGAGTTGGACCTGGGTGGGGGCCTGCTGGCAGGTGCCCCACAGTGCTGGGGGGTGGGGGTGGTGGGGAAAATGAGTTGGACATGGGTGGGGGCCTGCTGGCAGGTGCCCCACAGTGCTGGGGGTGGGGGTGGTGGGAGACATGGGTGGGGGCCTGGTGGAGGGTGCCCCTGGTGGCTGGGGGTGCAGGGGGACATGCGTTGGTGGGCAGTAGTGCAAGTTGACATGTGGGTTGGCTGGGGGGCATGGCCATGGTGGATGGGGTGCCTGCAGTACATGTGCAGGGTAGGCCCCTGTGGTGTGAGCCACCTGCAGGGGCCGTGGAGGGTGTAGAGGGAACACCTGGGAGGACCCACACGTGCAATTCACGTGTGGTGCTCCCCGCGCACCCCTGTAATACACGTACCCTGATGGAATCGCGTGTGAAACTTCCCGCGCACCCCGAAATACACGTAGCCTGGACATTCGCGTGTGGAACTTCCCGCGCACCCTTGTAATACACGTACCCTGATGGAATCACATGTGATACTTTCCGTGCACTCCTGATATGCACGTACCCCGCTCAATCGCGTGTGTAACTTCCCGCGCAACCCCGAAATACACGTAACCCGCTCAATCGCGTGTGCAACTTCCCGCGCAACCCGGAAATACACGTACCCTGCACAATCAGGTGTGTAACTTCCTGCGCAACCCCGAAATACACGTACCCTGCTCAATCGCATGTGTAACTTCCCGCGCAGCCCCGAAATACACGTGCCCCGCTCGCACAGACCCAATTGCTGTATGTTGCTACTTTTGTAATGCGCAGGGACGCTACCGCCTGCCTTCGTGTGGCGGACGTGTTTCGGCTTGTGCGTGTCTTTGGCTGTGCGTGGCTTTGCCCTATTCGATTCCATGAATACGTGTGGTTCGAGTGCGTGTGGGCGTTCCGTCTGCTTCCCTGCAGTACATCCCCAGTTACGCCCTTATTTTCGCACGTTGTTCCCCATTCCGCGCGTTACGCCCCGTGTTCCGCCCACTTTCTGGTGTATGCGCAGAGGTTGTGCGCTTTATCATTGCGCGTCGCGCACGCCTTTCGGGATGTTGCAGTGACGTGTGCGCCATGCACGGGTTTGGCGCACATCCCGAGGAAAACACGCGCAGGGACTTCCATGAATTGCACGCGTGCGCGTGTTTTTTTGCGCTTGCGCCTGCTTGAGCCTGCTTGCGCCTGCTTGCGCAAAGATTTTCGGCACACGTTTGTTCCATGAGTCGGCCCCTAAAAGTCCTCACAACTGCAGGCAATCAATCTAAAAGTCAAAGTATGAAAACATTGAGATGACCAAAGTAAAATAATCAAAGAAAACAACTTCCAAGGCTTGCCAAACCAGGTTTGGGCATGCAAACACTTTCGGGAGAACGGCTTTGCTCATCCTCCCCATGAGTGACACTATGTTACTGTGCAGTTTGAACATTATTCAGTATTTAATCCCTAAGTAGCAATATTTTAGTAAAACTTGCACATTTTTAACTTTGATTTAATACTATTTTCAAGTTATTTTGGTGATCATTAAAAACAGTGAGGGTAAAAATGCGTTATTTTCAAAATACTGCCTTTATTTATTGACCAACCGATTCTGAGTTGTGATGGGAAAATACCCCTGGTAATGTTCCTATAGAATATTGCTGGAGGTATTTCTAGCTTGAATTCTAAACTTAAATCTGCCAATGTTTACCTCCATCCTAAAGGTGGGGCTAATGGGTAAATTGGCCCAGAACGTACCTTTATGCTTTTTATCGTACAGAAGGGAAGCTAACACATTTCATTTCAATATAGGGAACACACTTTTCATATAGGGCCACTGTGTGGGAGTGGTATGTGAATATTCAGTAACATGTGATTTCATCGAATCCCAAAATAACAAATGCAATTACAATGAATTCAAAACGACGAATTCCAAAATAACGAATGTTAGGGAAAATTCTCTTATAAGGCTAATTTCCCAAACCTAGTGAGTCCCCCAGCAGCTTTGCTGGATTTTTGGGGTTTGTTTTTTTCTCCTGCTAAGAGTGAGACTCTTTTACTCCCACTCTTAGGCATGACTTGAGGTATGTCTTTGACTTGTTATGTCAAAGCTGGTCAAGTGGCACAGTGAGTAGAGCGCTCGCTTTGACATCCGTGCAGAGCCTGCTAACCCAGGTTCAAAACCCGGCAGGGCCAAACTCAGCCTTTCATCCTTCCGAGGTCGATAAATGAGCACCACACACCGTGGGTAATAATGTAGCGCTATATAAATGCCAAATTATTATTTGGGTTATGGGGTTTCTTTTTACTCCATAGGATATCATCTGTTTTTTGTATGTGTGTTACACAGCACCCTCAGTGCAGTAACATAGGGGTGTCTCAGTGACCCCCAAACATAGACTCCATACCCTGGGACTGGCTACTGTCTCCCAGGGCATGTAAAGTCACCATTGGCTTTACTAGTCTAAAATTGTGAACAGAACCAGTACAAACCATCATATTGTGGAAGTACTGGTAAGGGGTAATTGGACTGCCCCTGGGTCTGTTTCCGAGGGGGCACTGTCCCGTCCCCCCTCATCGAGTTTCTGGCTGGTGGCAGTGGTTACCAAGTGAAATATTCCACCGGAATATTCTCTATGGGATTTTCCCATTGATTTTAAACGCACCACTTTTTGGTGCAATGTTAAAGATACCGCCGGTTTGTTTATTTAATATTAAATCCCCGGTTGGTTTTTTTTGCCAGAATTCGATTCAAAAATGGCGTTTGTGTCCGTCTCTGTAACTCTGACCAAGGTCGAGCCCTTTGTTCCACTTTTTGGCGGGCTTCTCCACAGAAACTTCTAAATACTTTAGTGCAACTAACCACAAAGTTTAGCACTGTAAAGCTATTTTTTAACAAGTCAACTATGGAAAGTTACAGCCAGGAGTCCCTTTCTGCAAAAACTGCTGATTGCTTAAGAGTTCTTTGTAGACACAAGGATCTCCCTGTAAAAGGCAAGAAAATGGAACTAATAGAAAAATTGTTAGAAAACCAAAGTCTGGGTAGTGGTTCAGAGGAGCCTACCTCCCCAGCAAATGTAGACAACGGTGATGAAGGTGATATGAATCAAAGTAAGGATAGTGTTGTAGTAGAGTTAGAAGAGGAAGGTGAAACTAATGTAACTGTTCCCCCTGGGCCTCTGCCTGCTCTACCACCTTAGCCTGTGTCTACAGGACCTGTGTCAGGTCCCACATTAAGTCCTGCATTCATTGAACTAGAAAAAATGAGGCTTGAATTAGAGTTCAAAAGAATTTGTGCCCAATCTGAACAAAAGCACCAAGAACTAAGGCTCAGAGAAATGGAGCTCAAGCGTGAGCTAGAGATGAAGAAATTGTCTGTTGAAAATGCTTCTCTCTCCGGATCCTCTAGGAGGTCCAGTCCCAAAAGGCCCCGGATGCCTAAAGAGATTGTGGGTATGTATGAGCCTAAGTTGGATGTGTTGGATTGGTTGGCTATGTTTGAGTATAATCATGGGCTCCAGGACATCACAGGGAATCAGTTGCTTCCTTGGTTGTTCTCTAGGCTCCCCCTGTTGCCTCTGATGTGGTAATGGAGTTGGGGGAGGTGGATAGGATGGACTATGAATGTGTGAAGCTAGCTTTAATAGCTAGATTTGGGAAGACCCCTTCCCAGTACCTTAAGAGGTTTAGGATCCTCAAAAAGCATGATGGTACCCCTTGGGATGCCCAAGGTGAGTGAAAGTTTGAAACACTTAGAGGGATGGATTAAGGGTTACAGAGTGAACACTTATGAGGGAATGAGAAATCTTGTTATGTTGGAGTCAATTTATGATGCCTGCTCTCCTGAGCTCAGACAGCACTTGGCTGATTCAAAGGAATTAGATTCCAAGAAGCTAACTAAGGCTGCTGACTTGTGGGTTGCCAACCGGGCTACTCACAAGGATTCTGGGGCTACTCAGAAAAAGGATGAGGGAAAGCAGCCACCCAAAGTGAATCCAGAGAATTCCAATGCCTCCCATACCAAAGAGGGCCACAAACAACAAAATAACCAGGTAAGCCACCAGGGAAACCCCATCAGGCTAGTGTACCTTCTGGGCCCAAACCAGAAGGAGGCCAGAACAAGCCACCATTCCAGAGAGCATTTGGAACATGCTATCTCTGTGGGGCAACTGACCACATCAAAGGAGATCCAAGATGTAAGGGTAAACCTGCAGGGATCAGCACAGTCTCGTTAGCCTTCACTCCTGAGGAGGAAGTACAAGTGGCTAGTGCTCACTTTGAATTCTTCACTGAAGACCCCTTGAGTCTTCAAGCAAGTGTATCTTTAGAGCCTATGGGTCTGGTTAGCAGCCAGAATAGGGAAATCTATTACTCCCTACCAGCAAACTCTAAAATTTACTATATGGACAGTGTTTTTGTCAATGGCCAGGATACTCCTGCCAGGAGAGACACTGGGGCTAGCAGAACAGTAGTGGATGAAAGCTTTTTCAAACCTGAGGATGTGGCTAAAGCACCCAAAGATCCCACTAGAAATTCTGGAGGCCCTGTCCAGATGGTTCCTATTCTACCAGCCCTCATTCAGTGTAATAACATGACAGCGAGGATCCCTGTCAGTGTTAAGACTGAGGTGCCTGGGAGAGTCCTATTGGGGAATGATCTAAAAACTCTAGGAGTAGTATCCAGTACCCCCAGGCATCCCAGAATGGAGACACAGAACCTAACTAAATTGGCTAGAGAGGCCACCTTAAGGGACCACTCTAAGCCTGTGGGAACCTGTACAGATAACCCCACTACAAGCCCTGTTGTTAGTAAGTTGACTTCTAACCCAGGCACATTTCAGGCTAAAATGTTAGCGAAATGGGAGCCCGAACCAAGCTCCATCATTGTTCCCCCAGTTTTAGAGTCTTTGACTCCCCCTGCTTCTGAGGAAGAGGTGGATAGACCAACTGGACCCTTCCCTAGGCCTAAGAGAACTGGTAATTCTCAGTGCTGGTGGAAAACCAGAAAAGAAAAGTCTAAGGCCAAAAACCTTCAGACTGTTGGACCTTCTACTGAAGACTCCAACTCAAATCCTAGTATTAGGAGTGAAACTCCTAAAATAGGTGCGGTAAGATCTAAGAGGAATGGGAAGCAGGTACATTGCCTAACCCCAACCCCTCCAACCAAGAGGCCTGAGATCCAACCTGCTCCCAACAGAGAGGTGGTGAGGAACCTTGGAGGCCCCTCTAGATCTAAGGGAATCGTTGATAAGGACCCCTTGAAAAAGCCTAACACAGGTTCAGAAGTTGTACCAACTTCTGAGGGACTGGTCAACCAGATCCCCTATAGATTTAACAAGGAAGACGTCCCTCAAAGGGTTTGTAGGTCATATAGCTTACAAAGGAAAACCTTTGATTTATCCATTAAACACAGGTCAAGGTGTCACCACCAAAATGATGATGGTCTCTCTAGGATGTTTGTAACCGGCTGGAGGTATGGGATTCATCCAGGAGTGGATTCAATCCTCCTGTTTCTTTGTCTGGGGGGTGGGGGGGCGAGTGTTAGGGAGAATTCTCTTATAAGGCTAATTTCCCAAACTTAGTGAGTCCCCCAGCAGCTTTGCTGGATTTTTGGGGTTTGTTTTTTTTCTCCTGCTAAGAGTGAGACTCTTTTACTCCCACTCTTAGGCATGATTTGAGGTTTGTCTTTGACTTGTTATGTGCTTATGGGCTATGGGGTTTCTTTTTACTCCATAGGGTATCATCTGTTTTTCGTATGTGTGTTACACGGCACCCTCAGTGCAGTAACACAGGGGTGTCACAGTGACCCCCAAACATAGACTCCATACCCTGGGACTTACTATTTTCTCCCAGGGCATGTAAAGTCACCATTGGCTTTACTAGTCCAAAATTGTGAACAGAACCAGTACAAACCATCATATTGTGGAAGTACTGGTAAGGGGTAATTCGATTGCCCCTGGGTCTGTTTCCGAGGGGGCACTGTCCCGTCCCCATCATCGAGTTTCTGGCTGGAGGCAGTGGTTATCATGCAAAATATTCCACCAGAATATTCTCTATGGGATTTTCCCATTGATTTTAAATGCACCACATTTTGGTGCAATGTTAAAGATACCGCTGGTTTGTTTATTTGACATTGTATCCCCAGTTGGGTCTTTTTGCCAGAACCCGATTCAAAAATGGCGTTTGTGTCTGTCTATGTAACTCTGACCAAGGTCGAGCCCTTTGTTCCACTTTTTGGCGGGCTTCTCCACAGAAGCCCTCCAAATGGTGCCACTCTGTCTGGGTTCCACAGGAGCAGTGGAGGGGGGAATTGGCACCCTGGACTGCGTTGCCTTTGCAACCTAAATCACACTCTACTCTGATTGGCCCAGTGGTGAGCCGCCGGCTCACCACTTAGCATGTGTGATTGACAGCTAGGCTGATGAATGGGGTTTTTTCTGCATAAAAGCAGGGCCTTTGGGACTGGAACTTCAGAAGTTGCCACAGGACCTAAGAATCTGAAGAGGGAAGAAGCTGAGCCATGACAACACCACCGGTGGAGCCCTGCTGCAACAAACTCACCACTTTCCCAACGACAAGAGAAGATCTTCTGCTGGACGAGTCTTCTTCCTCTGAGCTGGTGGGATCAACCAGTTCACCCTTTTCACCTTCCAAAGATGTCTCTTGGTCGAATCGCCCCCGGCGGCCGGATAGTCAAGCTCACCACTTTTGACCGCGAATAAAAGGACCGCACCTTTTAATCGGGAACTCTGCGGCTGGTTTCATCCCTGTGCAGTGCAACGACTCCATGTTCCCTCCTCGACAAGATCTTCTCTTCCCCTGGTCGGAACCATGAACTTCAACCACTGCCAGGAAGAACTGCCCCTGCTGGAGCTTCCTTTCTCTTTAAGATACTGTGTCCTGCCTGGCCTCCCTTTCTACAGATTGCTAAAGGTGACCCTTAAATCCTTGGCTTCTAAACTGTGTTGGCTCAAGGCCTTCTAACTATATCTTTTGAATCACCCCAACCTCTTTTGAACACTCTGCAAAGACTTTCAGTGCACTTTAAACCGTGTGATCCTCGGCACATTTCGCTTTGCTCCATTTAAAGTGGGCCCTGCCTATGAAATTTGGCTCTACAGTATAACCTGCCCTTCTCCCCTTGCTCTGAAATCTTAAAAGGGTTGGGAACTGTTTTATTTCTATCCTCTGCTTTTTTCTCTCCCTTTAACTACATTATCAGAGTGCCATCTTGGTTAAGCGCTCGCATCTGTTCTAACAAATAGTAGTGTTTTAACCCTGACTTGTCTGATAGTTATTAAGGGAGGTGTGTATACTTTACCTGACTGTGTTTTAACTTGCTTTTGATTGAGAGCGCTAGTATATGCCTTAACGTGTGTTTTAAATAAATAATTATATACTTTTTATACAAAGCTCTGGTCAGTGTTTGTTTGCTCTTTTGTGTTTTTGGCCCTATTGTGAATACTTTACATACTGGCCTACTCTTCTTGAGAGAGGTCTGACTGTTCAGCCACAGCTACCAGGTAAATCTGGGGGGTGCGGACTGCTACCAATTGGGTTTACTGCTTACTCCTGTAGTCTTAATCTTTTTGCAGTGTTCCCCAAGGGAACTGCACAGGATTCTGACTAACAACAAATTCCTTTTTTGTTATTTTTGTAGGGTTTCCCCAAAGCCACCCTTTTTACCCTAATACTTTTCACCCACCCCAGAACCACTATTCCTACTCGTACCCCATTTTTTGTTTTTCCCCAAATGTAATATTTTTGTTTTTGTTGTTTTGTATACGTTGTAATTGCAGTAGTTATTTTGGGATTTCATATAATCACTGCATACCGGATATTCTGATGCCAACTCAGTACCACCATACCCATTTAGTACATAAAAGGGTCAGTATGTACCCTTTTAAATATTTTAAAATATTGTACAGTAGTGCTATCAACCAAAACGGTACATTACCCATTTCCACCATCAATGTGATGGAGGAAATGGATTCAAGAAGTTTAAAAAACAGGAATTGGTATTGACGGAATTATGCTGCCAGTATTTTAGCAATACCACTGATGCTACTTTTGTGCCACTGTAGTTAATGGCCAATAGGTGGGAGCTACGGTCGTGGTCATGTCCATGGGTATGAGAATGTGTACCAAGACTGTTTTGGGCGGTTTATTTGCTAACTTTCTATAAAAAAGGAATAGCACATGCATTTAGCATGATATTAATAACTCCAAAACATCTTTATTTCCTTATTTAAAAATTGTCAAGAATATTAGAATGTAGGAAACCAATTGGGTCATTCATTGTGAAGGCTGACACGGGGTGCTATCCACCAGTGACCAGTTATCTGTTAAGACGGCCTGTGAAACCCCAATATTATGCAGAGGATGAGGAGCCAGAAAGAAAACCCGGACTCAGTAATGGAAATTGACAAAATGCAAGGCAAAACCCAGCTTTATTAACATCCAAAAATAAAGCAGGGACAGCATAAAAGCATAAGATCTTGTGGCTCTGATCAAGCCCATCAGAAAGAGCACGTTTTGAAGTGAACCTTCGTCATAAGTGACATCAAGCTATCTCAAAACCTTTGTGGTGAGGGGAATGGTTAATAGGGATATCTATATACACATTCTATAGGGGTTACATTTCTGATTGGTTAATTCTTATCTACTGGCTCCTCCGGGGGCCACCTCAAAATTGATAACATAAAAAAATACATTATCTCTACAATAAATCCTTCGTTGGCATACTACATACTGGGCAGCCTAGCATTACCTATTTGCATTGGCTGGCACTTTACTGACCAACCTTGAGCAACTGACAGGTGGTCAGGGCATGAGCCGGACAGTAACAGGGGGAAAGGGGTCCACGGGCTGTCTTCTTTCAATTAAAGAAACTACCACCCCTCATTTGTAGGCCATGAGCAAAGGTGATCATCTTTGTAGTTGGTCTTGTGTGGCGTCTCATGTCTGGCAATATGCGTAAGGAGTGAGGCAGGTGTTCTACCTGTATTGGTTTGATTTTGATTTGATTTATTGATTTATAGAGCGCTTCACACCAAGGCGCTGTACAGTGAAACAACATAATACATAACAACATCAACAATGTAACAGATGAAGCAAAATTACATCATGAATCATTCGATAAAACAGTGAAAAGAGCAATTAACTGAAGGGGAGGGTGAACAGGGAGTGGGATTAGGTGGGTGGGGGAGGGGTGGTGGAGAGTTGGAAGAGGGAATTGAAGGGAGAGAGAGGAGGGTAGGAGAGGGGAGAGAGAAAATCAAGGGGAAGAAAGAGGGAGGAGGGGAAGCAGAGAGGGTAGAGGGGGAGGTTTCAAGGAGGAGAATGGAGAAGGAGGGATTTAAGGGAAGTATGGAAAGAGGGGAAGGTCGTGGAGGAGCGGATTGTGAGAGGGAGTGAGTTCCAGTGTAGGGGTGCGAGGAGTTGGAAGGAGCGGAAATGGGAGGAAGCACAGGGGGATGGAGGTACAGTGAGAAGGAAGTGGTCAGCAGAGCGAAGGGAAAGGGAGGGGGAGTAGAAGGAGAGAAGGGAAGAGAGATAAGGAGGAGCAAGACCATGGAGGGATTTAAAGGCAAGGCAGAGAAAGTAAAATTTTAGCTGTGAGTGAAATGGTAGCCAGCCAAGGTAAGAGAGCGAAGTAGAGATGGAGTCACGGGAGGTGAGGAGACAAAGGGTGCGAATAGCAGAGTGGTAGATAGATTTAAGGGGGGCAAGATTAGATGCTGGTAGTCCAAAGAGTAGAGAGGAGCAAAAGAAGAGGCGAAAAAAGATGAGAGAGGAGATTAGGAGTTTCGTAGTGTGGAAAGTGAGAGAGGGACGGATTTTGCGAATATTGTAGAGGTGGTATCGGCAAGTGCGAGAGGTGAGCGAAATGTGCTGGGAGAAGGAGAGAGAGGGGTCAAAGAGAACGCCTAAGTTACGAGATTGGGGAGATATGGGGAGATTGGAGGGAGGAAAATGAATGAAAGGGGGAGGAGAGGAAGGGGGAAGAGGGTTGGAGGGGAAGAAAAGGACTTTGGTTTTATCGGTGTTAAGAGATAGAAAGCGGGAGGACATCCAGTTCTTAATGTCAGTAAGGCAGGATGAGAGTTTTAGGTGAAGGTCAGTTGAGAAGGAGGAGAAAGAGAGAAAGAGTTGGGTGTCGTCGGCATAGAAATGGTGGGAGATGCCAAATGATGAGATAACAGGGGCAATGAGGGAGGTGTAAAGAGAGAATAGGAAAGGACCAAGTACAGACCCTTGGGGAACACCTTATTCAAGAGGAAAGGAAGGAGAGGTCCGGCCACCCCATGATACAGCAAAGGAACGGGAAGAGAGATAAGAGGATAGCCATTTGAGAACAGGGCCTTGAAACCCAAAGGAGGAAAGAGTGTGGAGAAGGAGAGGATGATCAACAGTGTCAAAGGTTGCCGAGAGATCAAGGAGAATAAGAATAGAGGATTGCTTGGCATGGCAAGCAGATAGGAGGGAATTAAGGATAGAAGTGAGTGCTGTTCCTGTGGAATGTTTGGGACGGAAGCCAGATTGGAAGGGAGGAAGGAGAGAGGAAGTATTGATAAAGGATGAGATCTGAGAGTAGGCAAGGCACTCAAGAAGCTTGGAGAGGAATGGTAGAAGAGAGATAGGTCGAAAGTTAGCAGTGAGAAGTGGATCAGCCGAGGGTTTCTTCAGAATAGGAATAATCGTGGCATGCTTGAACGCAGAGGGAAATGTTGATGAGGAGAGACAGATGTTGAAGAAAGAGGTAAGGTAGGGGATAAGAAGAGGGTAGATCTTAGGGATAAGAAGGGAAGGGAGAGGGTCAGATGGGGCAGATGTGGGGTGAGCTTTGGATAGAAAGGAGGAAACTTCGAAGGGGAAACGGGTGAGAAGATGGATATGAAGGATGAGGAAGGAGAGTGGGGAGGAAGAGAAGGGGAATCAGAGAGGGAGTTGATTTTTTGCCAAAGGGTGAGGATTTTGGAGGAGAAGTAGTTAGCAAAGTCAGAAGGAGAAAGTGTGGAATTGGATGAGGGATCAGGAGTGGGAGGAGAGAGAAGATGAGAGAGGGTTTGGAAGATACGACGAGGGTGGGAGGCTTGAGAATGGAGAAGATTAGAGTAGTAGGAAGATTTTGCTGAGGCAAGGCAGAAGTTAGATAGTGTGTGGTAAGAGAAGTAGGAGGTTTGATTAGAAAGTGAGGGAGTTTTGAACCAGAGTCTCTCCAGGCATCAGAGAAGGATTCGCATAGAGCAGAGATGAGGAGTAAGCCAAGGTTGAGAGGGCTTCCGGGTTGGTCGGAAAAGAGAGGGGGGTAAAGTTGATCAAGGGCAGAGGAGATAGAGGAAGAAAGGGAGGAGAGAGCATCATTCGTAGAGAGTAAGGTGAAGTCTTGGAGAGATGGAAGAGAAGAAGAGCAAGTATCAAAAAAGAGGGTAGCGTCGAAGTTACGAAAGTCACGTTGATAGTACATTGGAGGGGAGAGATTAGCAGTAGAGGAGTGGGAGAGAGGGGGAAAGGGAGAATGAGAGTAAGGCATGATCAGAGAGATAAATGGGGAGAGAGGAGACAGGGGAAGAGGGATAGGAAGACTTGAAGATGAGGTCAAGGGTGGAGCCAGAGGAGTGAGTGGTGGAGGAGGGAAGGGGGGAGAGGAGGTAGGAGTCAAGGATGGAGAAGAGGGGAGAAGATTGTGGAGGAGAAGGAAGATGAATGTTAAAGTCACCTAGTACTGATAGAGGAGAGGGGGAGGGAGAGATGAGTGAGAGGAGGTGATCAAGGTCTTCATAGACGGAAGAGAGAGGGCCAAGGGGACGATAGATGATCAGGAAGGAAATAGGGTGGGTAGAGGAGAAAGACTTGTAAAGGAATTCAAAGGAAGGGAAAAGGGAGAGTTGGAGAGAGAATGAGGAGATGTATTTGGGATGGTAGAGGAGTCCAAAGCCTCCACTGTGGCCAGAGGGGTGGGGGTGTGAAAGAAGGAGGAAGAGGAGGTTGTTAAAGAAGCAGAGAAAGAGGTGTTATGAGGGGGAATCCAGGTTTCAGTTAGGCAGAGGAAGTGAAGGTTAAGGCGAAAGAATAAGTCAAGAACAGCTGTGGTTTTATTACAGATGGATCTGGCGTTCCAGAGAGCCATGTTCATGAGAGTGGAGTGGCTGGCGGTAGCGGGGTACAGAAGATTAGGGTGGTGAGAGAAGGTAGGAGTGTGACTGGAGGAGTGGGGGTGAGGATAGTGGAGAGGAGTGGGCATTAATAGGAAAAAGGAGAGTAGGAGGGAAAGGAAAGGTGGAAGGGTGGAGAGAGGGGGAGAGGGTGGTGGAAAGGAGTTTTGGAAGATTGCATAACAGAGGGAGAGGGTCAGCGTGGGTGGGATTATTACAACAAAAATAAGGAGGCTCAAGAGAACCGGGTACTTAAGGAGGGAGGGGAGAAATAGCAAGCAGGAGCTGTTGTATCAGATCCTGGGAGGGAAGGGTCACGGGCAGTGGTTTCGGGACGGACTGGAGGCACCAGGAAGAAGAGGTGAGGGTGTAGGCAGCAGCAATAGGTGCAGTATGGAGGTGTCAGGGGATGGGATCAAGCAGGCAGGTGAATGGTGAAAAGTAGGGAACATAGGCAGCTGCAACCACAATTGAACAGTGAGGGCAGTAGCACAAGGCACAATGTGGAGGCACCAGGGAGGAAAACACACAGCCAGGATATCAGTGGATGTCAGCGGATGGTATCAAGCAGGCAGGTGAATGGTGAAAAGTAGGGAACATAGGCAGCTGCAACCAGAATTGAACAGTGAGGGCAGTGGCACAAGGCACAATATGGAGGCGCCAGGGGAGGAAAACACGCAGCCAGGGCATGAGGAAGAGTAGAGGGATCCTAGAAAGCTGCAGTCATGTTTGAACAATGGGGGCGGCAGAAAATGGTTACGGGAAGAGTAGTGGTGTCAGGAAAAATAAGATAGTCAAGTTGGAGGGCCAATGCTGTGAAGTTCTGTGACTTCGCTCACCCCTGGGTGGGGAGGATAGCCGGCCCCCGGAGAAGGTAGTTTGGAGGTACCGGCAGGAGGACACAAAGCAGCAGAGGCAGAAGGCTGTAGTGGGGTTCCTGGCCTGCCAGGTTGGTCAAAGACAGGGAGGCCGCGAGCAATGCGCCAGGTGGCAAGAGGAGACAAAATGCTGCTGTCACGGCCAATATGGATTTCAGGCAGGACACCTTGCAGCAAGAACAGTTAGGTAGAGGTGAGGTTCACGAGCAGACACACAGACAAAGGCAAGGAGTGTTGCAGGAAGTGTGCCAGGAAGATAGGCAAGAAGAGTACACCGCTGCCTCGGCGGCTGTCAAGGAGTGTTACAAGGAGTGTGCCAGGAAGAAAGGCGGAAGGAATGCAGGAGGAGCCAGATTGGAGAAGGCGTTCTTGTCAGTTCTTGTTCGCTGGTGGGCAGGATTGCTGTAGGGACTGTAAGTGCAGCGAGGGGACGGCGCAGCCCGGAGAGCGCGCAGAGTCACCCCGCAGAGCAACAATCCACCGGGACCACAACCAGCCACGTCCGACCTCAGAAGAATGCAGCGAGAGGGCAAAGCCATGTCCGATGCCAAGAGGATGAAGAGTGGGGTCGGAGCACCCGGACCAGCACCCAGCGCCGAGCGATCCACGGGGACAGGAAGAGCAGTCCGCTGCCTCAATTGGTTCCAAACCGTAGGAGCAACTCAGGAGCAGGGCTGGAGCCGGTGGGCGTGTGAGGCTGGACCCACCGCTGAGCAGGCTAAAGACAAGATGGGGGCTCCCAGGACTGCCGCAATCCCGCCAGGGCACCAAGAGCCGATGTGGAATCTTAGATTCATGGTGTGTTCGTACCTGGCTCACACTGGTCGGTTGCCCTCTTCCAAGTTTTATTTAGACAGGGATAATTCTTCTGAAGTCTTGGGAATCACTATCTCATGCCTTTTCTGTGGCGCTTGGACCCTCCCTAATTCCTTAGCAACCTTGTCTTAAACTACAAGCTATTGTCTGAGCTCTGCAAGGAGCTGCATTTTGCTGTTTCAGCATTTTTTATTCTCTTGAAGCCTTGAGGCCTTTCATTTACTTAGCAGCATGATGCTGCTTCCATTTTACTGCTGCATTTCCATGTTAGTAAGCTACATCCACATGCTGTTTGTGTTGTGTTTGGCATACATATTGCTTATGTTAGTTTAGTATTCTTCATGTCTTTATAGTTGCAATGTTAATATTCTTCATGTATGGATGCACATTTGACCTAATGTGTTTTCTTCATGTTGAATGTATATGTGCTTGATGTCTAGTGGATGCATATGTGTTGTTTCACTGTCAATTTGTTTATTCTTGCCATCTTTAGCCTCGATTGTGTTCATGTCTTGTTGTACCAACCTGGGAAATGAGTGGTATGGCTTCCTTAGTGAGTAGAGCTTCTTATCTGTGTGATATTGGGCTAGGGAGGGGAAGATACTATGGATGACATATTCATTTGTCACTCAACAAATCTGGGGTGTAATTTGAAACAGCAACAAAAATCACATGCTGTCAGGCGGGATCGATGTTTTGATTTCAGGAAGTTCATGTCTGAAAAAGGTAGATTTGCAGAGATAGGCAATCTCTGAAGATATTCTCCTGGCCATAGAGTTTACATATAACTGCACATCTGACAAGGCAAACATACATTTAAGCCAGTTTTTTAAAGCTTTTTCAACAGACTCAGCCACGGCAGTCACTGTGCCCATCACAATTGTACCATCTGTAAAAGTACATTTGTTTTTCATCAAATAATTATCAACTTCAAAGGATGCGTCTCTAATAGCATTTGCTTTGCAATGTTTAGTTTACCTCGTTTTTAGGATCGTGACAGTTTCCTCTGGGAAAGTTATTTTCAGAATATGTGTGTATCATTGCAAAATACCTCGCTATGTTACTCTTTTTCCCCACTGTAACCTGGGCACCTAGATTAAAATGCACATTTCTTTTTACGCTGGTAGAAAATTAATTGGTTTTCCACTCTAGGTAGAAATGGTGAATTTTTTGCTTTTTGTTGGATGGTGCATCTGCATCTGCATCCAGGATTTTAGCATGGGTAGTTTGTTTGTCTTGGTGCTGAATGTGAAAAAACATTAGAAGGAGTATTTCAATCAATGTGGCTCATTATGAGTTTGCTGGTATCCCGTCAGTAATTCCGGCGGATAACGGCAAACTGTTACATCTTCCACGTCGCCTACCTTACGAACTACTATGATTCCCACAAGCGCACGTTTCCGCACGCCCACAACTCCCACATTACGTAGCTCCCGATGCTTACCTCCGGGCGTGCAGACGAGGCAGCACCATTGCGCCCGTCATGGCAGAGGGCGCCATGGCAGGCTTGGTGTCTATCGCCCTTCTCTCCGTTGGCAATGTAATTGGAGGTTCCCGTTTGGCCGGAGTCACCGTTGCTCGTGTGGACCTGATCGTCACGTAAGGAGACCAAACGCAATCGGTATCACGTGACGACCCCACGCCTCAACGTTTCCCTGTTGAACATCACGTGACTTTTCCATTGGTTCAAATGCATTCGGAAACACAGAAACGTTGCTTCACAGCTGTTTTTTCCTCTCGGATATTGTGACGCTTTGTACTTACCAGGATTTGGTCACTCGACAACGGTCTACCTAACGGATTGCTCTCTCTACGCCCTGAACTTGCTTGAATATCACCGGAACTCTTGGTCACTCAACAACGGTCTGCCTAATGGATTGCTCTCTCTACGCCCTGAACTTGCCTTGAATATCACCAGAACTCTTGGTCACTCGACAACGGTCTGCCTAACGGATTGCTCTCTCTAAACCCTGAACTTGCCTTGATTAGCTCTGGAACTCATGGTTACTCGACCAAGGCCTGACTAACGGATTGCTCCACGGACCACGATTTTTCCTTGTCACCTGGGCCTACGGACTCTCACTAGGCGTTCGCCTGGTCAAGCACTCTAAACACCAGTGCTTACCATCACCATATCAGAGTTTGTGGGAAGCCCATCTGAACCCAGGCTCAGGTCCAGTCACTATCCTTCCTTTCTGGGTGGGCCTACAGTAGACATAGGTAAGAACGTTTAGTTACTATTCCTAGTATACCCTGTAATATTGCATTCCGCCCTGTACTTAATCCCTCCTTGCCTTACAGCGCTCAAAGGGTCCTTCCGGCAGTTCCTGACTCCAGACTCGACGAACTACCACACCTGTGGCCTCAAGGACTGCACAGGCAGTGTTCTTAAATTGCCTGTGTGGTACTTGGGGACGGAGGTATTCATATCTGCACGACCGGCAACTTTGTAACACAAACTTCCCTACCGTTTCCGTTGCCTGATATGATATTCCAGTTGGGGGAAAGGGCCATAAATTCCCATTCCATGTAGTAGGACTCTATGGAGGCGATTGCTGGTATTACCGGCTGCTTTTTTTCTGGTAGGGGCCTGATTTACCACCAGCTCCTGGCTTGAGGTAAACCAGGCAACCCCCACTGTCAAACCTGTAGTTTTGTGGTCCAGTGAAAATGCTGGTGGCAGAATTACTGCCACTTTTGCTGCACTGCCAAACTTGTAATTGACTCCAATGTTTTATATGGGGCCTCATTACGACTTTGGCGGAGGACCATGGCGCTATTAGCACCATGGTCCATGCCGCTAAGGTCCCAACTCCGCCATGGGGGATGGCGGAATTACCGCCCCATTCCAAGGTGAGTGGGGCGGTAATTCCCCATTCACCAATGGCCCCTTCCCCATTCCCATTTTTGCCCCATAGGGCATAATGGCAATGGGGAAGGCGCTAAGTACGGTGCCGCAAATTGCGGCACCGTCCTTAGCACCAAGGTCCCTTTGCGGCCTGGTTTTTAACGCCTGCAAAAAGCAGGCGTTAAAATCACCATCCCACAAAGGGACCTTGTAATCAGGCGTTAAGGGTCGGCGCCGTTTACGGCGCAGTAAAACCCTTAACACCTGACTTGTAATGAGGCCCATGGTCTTTAAAAGAATCACAACTAGGTTTAAGCTATTTTAATCCTATACATATCAAAATATACATATACACACTATTGCTCACTTTTGCCACCTAATTACTTAATTCGTACTCTTGTTTTGTAAAAACATAGGTTGAAACAGAACTCTTGGATCGTATTTTATAAGTCCTAGTATTGATAACACATGCTATTTTACATTCCTGTTTAGTTTAATAAATGTGAGTGGACACGAAACAGAATGCAGTGCAGCTACTAGATTTCCACATTTAGTTAAAATGTTAGCGCTTGAGTTCCTGTATTGGGACATGCACAGAGGTGGGCTCCTCCATATCATGGCAAATTCCAAATTAACCTTTAATACAAATGAGGTACTACTGCCTTAAAACAGAGAACTCTGTAGCTTCAAATAAAAACTAAAATCACAATTTTACAATAAACAGCACACACACGCCCTCATCGTGCGGTTGGCGGTAACCCACCAGTTTTACCAGCCTGTTGCCACCAACCCAGTAACGCCCTGCCCGTACCTGATATCCTTGTGCCACCTTTCTATGTATTGATCCACCGGGATAGCACAAGCGGCGGTGGTAAGGGTTAATCCCCATTTTCATGGAGTCCATTCCATGGAAATGGCAACATGGAAACACCAGCACTGTTGCTATCAGTGCTGGTGCTCCAGTGACATCCATGCCGGTAGGTGCCAGAAAACCCAGCAGGTCAGGCCTGCCGGGGGATCTGTGGCCCCTACCAGCATCGTTGTAGTATGCCGGTCTGGAAAGAGTGCTGGTACTTTGCTACTGGCACCCTTATTTCCCGACCGCCATACTCGAAATGAGGCCCATACACTGAGCAAAAAATTATTACAGCTGTAGCTTCATTTTTGCCATTCTGATTGACAGCCTACAATTACCAACATGCAAAGAATCCAAACTGAAATAGATCTAAAGAAACACAGTGAGACTGAAACGATCACAGCCCTAGCTTTGTTTCACATGGCATGCAGATTTATGAACCCCTCCCCTTTCTAATCAGCCATCATTGCCACAACTCACATTTCCCATTTACTTTTGTTATTGATAGTAAACCCCTTATTGGGACACTGTCCAAAGCCCTTCAAACCCAGAGGCAGCCCTTCCTCTCACCGTGCACACAGCTTTTGACTGTTTGCTTTGCAAGGAGAGGAGATTGAGGCGGCAGGGGAAGAGGCCCAGGGATTTCAGACACTAAAATAAACCTGCAGTGCTCATTTTGGTGTCTGATGGAAAGAGCTACTGGAATCCACAGGCGTGCTACCCGTGGCTCACAATCTACTGGTTGGAGACCCTGCCATAGAGACTCCCATGGACACCACTGACCACCCAGTCACAGTCAAAACTCCTCTTGCCACCTCAGTGCCAAATTCTGCATTTGCCGGATTTCTAGAAACACCTAGGTGAACAGCTCCAGCTCCAGCAATATTTTTCCCAAAACGCGGACACATTTTACAGAGGCCCTCAATGAAAAATGGAACATGTATTTACTTGTTTTGCACAGCACTCCATGGCCTGGTAGTAGTGTATAATTAGTGGATGGATTATTAATTAGTGTAAGGTCAGTTCATCTATTCTTCCTTTTCGATTAGATTTGAGTACTTTAAATTTGAATTAAAATTAATTGCAATTTTTGCATTATGTGAAAATTACCTATCCCATGGAAATAAAGGCTTATTTATTTCCCGAAGAAGAGTCACGTCTAGGGCCTTGACATGTGTTAAGACAATACATATCTTCTGATAAACATACAACAATTGCATCTTTGTACAAGAACATGATATCTTTTGAAATCATATTCCATGTCTTCAATAGTTGTTTTGAAATTAATTAAGCCACGTATTAACCATCGAATGTCTGAATTTTACACACAAATAGTTTTGGTTATTTTTGCTTGTCATTTTCAAAAATGTAAATGTCTATTGTGCCTGATAATGTTGATTGTTTTATTACATGAACATGAAGAATTTCATTAGATGGTTTAAGCATTACAGTGAAGTGCTACTTACGCCATTTCTGTGCGCATGTGAAGTGTGCGGTAGTGTCCAACCACATTTTGTGAGGTTTTTTTCCTCGTACTTTTGACTATTGAGCTTCAGTTTGGTGTCCGGCCGGACCTCATTACAGGATGGGCTATATGAAGCACAACCAGCGGTATAAGCCACTTACTGCAAGCACCAGGTGAAAACATGTTTTGCCAATAAAACCAACTACTTCAGGTTGCTGTCGTTGTAAATACCACTGGCTGCAATTACAGTTGGTGGTTGACATACAGCTAGCAACATTCTATGACCTCTGGTGATCCCCATTAAGAAAGAGAAAATAGCCAGACATTTATATTTAACTGCCAAAATAAGACCAGCTTTTAACTGGTCTCAAAAAAGGCAGTCTCTATAAATAGTTGGTGTCGCATGATGAGTATATCTTGTGTGAGCAATACACTTGCGATGATGTAGTATTTTGTGATTTAGGGTGCATCTGCCAGACCCAGATATTGAAATAGATGGCTGACTGTATTTTTACCACCAGTAGTAATTATGACTGGCGTTATCTACCCTTGGCAGTATTTGTGTACCTGCTGTCAGAGAGTATCCTACAGATCGTTTTTGTACCGCTGGTGATACCTCCCCCTGGCAGTATGTAACCCTGGCAGTGATGTCATACTGCTGGTGGTAAGGTGTCAATTCTATATTGGCAGCATTTTTTATTTATTGGTACCCGGCCGGGGGAGGAGGTGTGGCAACCTCCCAGCCAGTGAGGGGGCTTGCAACGGGGGAATTACCACATGGTAATCCTTCCACTCTGAGCCTCATCACGACTGGAGGCTGCCATCTTCCACTGCTGGGGAAGGAGGAAAGTGCTCACCTCTTCCTCCCCTACTTACCCCTTTTAATGGCTTCCATGGAAAGGGAGAAGGGACTACGTGTAGTCCCTTCTGATGTTTCCATGGCAGCCATTTTTTTAAATACTTATTTTACGATTTACAATGGCTGCCATGGAAAGGGTGAATAGACTACGTTTGCCCTTCCTTGGTGGGCATTCTTTTATCTTTTTGTTTTCCTGCGAAATGCCAGCGCGTTTTTGCAACAGAAAAGATATGCTTTTAGTACCCAGGCTTTATTGGCTAAGGTACTCATAGCAATAAACCCCTGGCGTGGGGGAATTACCACTTCAGGTGGCTGCTCAGGACCTATTGCTTAAATAAGGTCCACCATTTAAGTATATTACATATACATATTTCCAAAAATAATTTTTACACATTTTTCTTAAAGTTGTTATCATGTGACTGTAAAATTGCACTAACAATCAGGCATAGGGATGCATAGGCAGGTTGTGTTCTTTGCCTTTATACTGTTTGTTCATTGCACCATGGTGGGGATGCTTTTAGCCAAGACAAAAAGTAGCCCTTGTATGCAGTAATCAAAGGTACCTCATACGTGAGGCAGACTAAGCTACTGAGTTCTATGCTGGCAGGTATCCATGTTGGACCATTATTTTCAACTAAATGAGGTAGGTCTAAAGTTCCTTAATACCTGAATAATAGCATACAATTCTTTTGTACAGCAGGCTTTTCTTCTCTCTAAGTTACAAATCATTTTTAAGGAATCTTACCAGATGCTCTCTTCTCTTCTCGTTAACTTATGCCAGGAAAGCAACCACGCTTAGGCTTACGTCTTATGCCTGAAAATCTGAAACTTCTCAAAAGGCATTTTTCTGCACTGGGTGCTAATGACACTCTGATGGCCATACATCACATTAAGGTTGCATACAGAATGCCTAGGCTGACAAGATCGTCATCATTATCTCCAAAAATATATACCTAACAATGCTCAAGATAGTTCTCACTAGAATCTGTATGATGGAAAGCTCCCTAAGGATGATCGGCTGGATTTTGCCTTGGAGGGGCTTGCCCATGCCACTTACAACTTTGTGTCTTGTGTAGCCAACTGAGCCCTGACAAAACAGGTATTTAGGGACATTGAGGATCATTTTGGCTCATTGGAGTTTCGCAAAACCTTTCTGAGACTGGTAAAATGTTCCTCCAAGCTGACACTAAGCAGGGTTATTTATCTAAGCAATACAAAAACACTTTGAACATTTTGTACGAGTTTCTGGAGTCCTGAGTCTAAGGAGTCGGGCCTTGCACTGGGTCAGATCGAATGAGGTGGAAAATGGTGATTCCTCCTTGGTGTGGGTGGGCAGAGTAATCTACAGTGAAAGACTAAATTAAGGCCTGTAGTGCTGTGTGCAAACTCATTTAGGTCTTAGACACTTCTTTTTTTTTGGTTAAAGATTTTTATTGGATGCGATTAGGTATGCAAGGCAGATAATACAAACATTATATGTCAAAAATAACATCAGATATAAAGCCAGGTAAGCATGATATATTGAGGATTAATACAAAGTAAGACAAGTATCCTTATATCATATAGTATCAAACTGTGCTAGAGATTTTAGAATATTGGGGGGAACATACAATGACAGACATTACGACAAAACACCAACTGAACAGAACACACACAAGAGGAGGAAGAAGGGAAGGGGCTGAAGGGTTGGGTACAAATATATCATGCATTCTTACAGGATATTGATCCACAGGTTACTGATACAATCTTACACAGATAACAAGTCATTAAATGATTGCCATTTCAACTGAAACATATCTTGTAAATCAGGGGTACAAGCATTAAATCCTTACAATCTGTGAATATTGCATGTAGAATTCCACCAAAATGTATAATGAATTCTACTTAGGTTTTTCCAATTGGTCATGATATTTTGGATTGCCACCATTAAGCATAAATCGAACAGATAGCTAGCATGACTGAATTGTTCTGTAGCATGGAGCTACCTAAGATAAGAATATCAAAACAGAAATCCATAGTAAGGTTAAAAATACATGTGATGGGATTCCACACAGAGTTCCAGAATGACTTAGCATATTGGCAGTCTATAAACATATGTTTAAAAGAACAATGAACTTGTAAACAGCTCCAGCAATTATCATTAGGTGATAAACCACATTTGAAAAGGGATACAGGGGTGATAAAGGCACTATGATGAAAATAAAAATAGAGGAGGTGGTCATTTTAGAAATATTCTGCCCTTGGGGGGGCAGAAAAACTGATCCAACAGTACGCAGTCTCTTCTCCAGTCATTGTGAAGACATTCAATCCTCGGAGTAGGGGAAGAACTTAATAAGATATTAGAGTAGATAGAGGCTGTTGTATTAGGTTTGAGCATATAAAGCAGTCTTAGCGCATCAGGATCATTAGAACTATACATCAGGGTTTCTAAATGTTCTACTATTACAGAAATAATTACAAGAATTTGATCAGGGAAGAGCCAGGAATATGAAATTTGACTATAAATTCATCAAATGTAATGGGAACACCACACCTAAATAGCTGGTTACAGAATCTGATGATTTTAGAGATCCACGGTCTCCAGGAAATGGAATTACCTTTGATTTTAATCAAGGGGTTGTGCCAAATGAAGGGGGATATGAATGAGGATTGCTTAGTTATAGATGGGAACATAAACATCTTGAGGGAAAGGAGGAATTGGCGAAGACAGGAATATTTAGTAAATTTATTTTTCCCTTTAATTAGGTAGAGGTCTGCAAGGGACTTTGGGAAAGGTATAGCTCTCTCCAGGCGGACCCACTTAGGCACCTGAAATGATAAATCCTGAACAAACCACCACTGTGTTTGCTTAAAAGTAAAGGCTAGATGATATTTTTTGAAATTAGGGAAACCTAACCCCTCCTTGGGAACGGGATCTTTTGAGCTTACTCAGCAAGATTTTATTTTTCGTTTTCCCCCATAAGGATGTCATGAGACATGAATCTATAGATTTAAAGAAGGAGGGAGAAAGAAGAATTGACAACATATAGAGATGATAGAGTAATATTGGGGAGATAATCATCTTGATCGATTCCAGTCTGCCCCACCAGGAGAGATATAGGGGGTACCAAGAGGATACTAACTCTTTGACTCTGGCTAATGTGCTATCTGAATTATGTTTACAAATACCATTGATGGAAGCAGAAATGCGGACACCTAAATATTTGAATCCTAGGGGACACCATTTCATGCCTAGAGTGCTGGTGTGAGACGGGGTGCAATGTAAATTAAGTGGAAGAATCTCAGATTTATCAGTATTAAGTTTGTATCCTGACAAATCTGAAAATCTGGATATAATATTGAGTAAATGTTGAGCGCCCAGCTGAGGGTTTTTTAAGAATACAATTACATCATCGGCATAGGCCGCTGTTTTAATGTTTAATTTGTCAAATGGAATTCCCAAAATAAGATCATTTTGTCTTATGGCTTCAAGAAAGTGTTCTAATGCTAGAATAAACAGGATAGGCGCTAGTGGGCAGCCCTGCCGTGTTCCTCTACATAAGGGAAAGAAGGAGGATAATTGTCCATTTAAAAAGATTCCAGTTTTGGGGTTGGAGTATAGGTCTTTAATCATAGATAGGAAAGGGGGACCAAACCATGCTACTTGAGCGCTTGGAACATAAAGTCCCATTCAACTCTGTCGAAAGCTTTTTCAGCATCAAGAGCTATCGAGGCAAAGGGGTCATTTGATTTGTTTAGAATGTCAATGATGTCCAAAAAGAGTCTAATATGGGATGAGGACACTGTACCTTTTACATAACCTGCTTGATCTTGCTTAAGAAGATTGGGTAGGAAAGGGAGGATTCTATTGGCGAGAATTTTAGCATAAATCTTACAGTCAGTATTAATAAGGGGAATAGGATGTTAGTTTGGGGGGTTTCGGGGTCTGTATGAGGTTTAGGGAATACTATTAGCATAGATTCTGAAAAAGAACCTTGGGCCATGTTATTTTAAATAAAATGAGAGAAAAGTTTGCTAATCTTAGTGACTAAAAGATTAGAGAAATGGGCAGAGAAATCAATACAGAAGCCATCCATCCAATCCAGGGGCTTTACCTTTTTTAAGGTTTTTAATAGCTGAATGTATTTCAGGGTCAGTAATTGGAGCATTAAGTGAAGAGAGGTCAATTTGAGTGTAGGACTCACGAGGTGTGCTATATAGGAAATCATTAATAGAGCGAATATTAGGAGAGGCTTTAGAAGTTTATAAGTTGGAATAAAATTCCTTAAAGACATGCACAATTTCTCTATCAGACATTTTTCTTTTTCTCAAATGATCTTTAATTACAACAATTTTGGATTTCTCCTTCTTGTGGATTTCTACAAAACTTGTGTATAGGAGCGTTATAAATGCCATATCATATCATATCATATCATATCATATCATATCAAGGTATGAAGCAAATGCTTTACTTGTTTTATTGGAAAATTGTTATATTTTGGATTTATATTTAAGCAGATTGGAACAAGAGTATTGTGTGATAAGTTTATTGTATTGTATTGAAATCCTAGTTTCAAAATGTCCCTAAGGACTGTGGAAGAGTTAGTGTGGGCAAATTGAATTTCTAAAGGTTTAAACCGTTTGAGAATGGATTCAGATTCAGCTTTAAGGTTGTTCTTCTTATTCGCTCCGTAAGAGATAGTATGACCTCTAAGGACCGCTTTATTGCAGTCCCAATTAGTGGGGATGGAAGTGTCCTGATCTTTATTTTCAAGGAAAGCGTTATTATGTTGTTCTGTGATAAATTGTATAAAAGATGCATCATTTAATAGGCTAGTGTTAAATTTCCATCTGCAAGAGTTCTGAGAGGTTACTGGGGTAACACTTTTAATGTGCACTGGAGCATGATCAAAGATTGTGATGGATTCTATCTGGGCATCAAGTAGAAGATTAACCATAGAATTAGGGATACAAATATAATCAAACTGTGAAAAGGAGTTATGGAGTGTACAATAGAAGGTAAAATCCGAGTCAGTGGGATGTAGGCTACACCAAGCATCACTAAGGCCAGTTTCAGATATAGAGTTAATAAATTGTGTATGGGATGAAGTATTAGTATACCGCACATTGGATGTTCTGTCCATAAAGGGGTCTATGACTTGAGTACAATCTCCACATACAATCGAATTGAGGGGGTGCCTAAGTAGTACATGATTTCTGAGTAGTTTCCAAAAGGAAGGATCTGCAAAGGTAGGTCCATAAACATTAAGAATTGTATAGCTTGTGGAATCTAGTGATATATTAAGAATAACCCATCTTCCCAACTGGTCAGACTCTGTAGATATAACTTTACACTTGAGGGTTTTGTTAATAAGTGTGATTACACCATTTATTTCCCCATTGGCTCTGTTTGAAAAGACCTGGCCCACCCAATGTCATTTGAGTTTTGCGGCTACGTCAACTGAAAGATGTGATTCTTGTATACAAGCTATAGAGATCCTTAAAGTGAAAGTGCTTTTTGTCTCTTAATCAGATTATGAAATCCTTTGACATTCCAAGATACAATATCGAGAGGCATCATTCAAGAAAAAGGATAAATATGTAATAAAATAAACCATAATTTAAATAAAACAGTAACTTTAAAGCATAAAAACCTGTTAGCATGTAAAAATAAACAAGAAGCCAACAGGGTAAGGGATAACATGAAATGAGTGAGACACAAGGGACGAGATAAGACAAACAAAAAAGACATGAAAATTGGTAAAAAATAGTTGTAATCAAAAAAAGATCAAGAGAACGGTGGCTAACAGGAACCAGCCACACCAATACATGTCCAAAAATGAAGAGATTGGGGAAGGAGAGCCAAGAAAGAAAAAGGATGGCCCGCCATTCTCCGCTCTGATGAAGGATGTTAAATTTCAAAATGAAGAACGTGCGTAATTGTAGAATTTGTTCATGTGATGGGGTTAGAAGTATCCATATCAAACCTTTTGTGAGATTAGATATAGTGTCTTAGATCTGTTGTGTTTTGAAAGGTTGAGGTGTACCCATTTAAAGTAACTTTCAGGATAGCAGGGTGGATAATGCCATACCTGGCATTTAGTTGCCTCAGAGCAGGTCGGAAAGTTAAAAGGTCTCTTCTTCTTGCAGCCGTTATCTTGGAAACACCTTGTGTGATAAAAACTTTATTGCCTTCCCATTTTAGCTGTTTAAGTTGCCTGACTTTTTGCATGATGAGGGTGATGTGCGTGAAGTCAAGAAGGGCTAAAGTCACGGTTCTGGAAGGACTGCAAGAATTGGAGGCTGAGTTACTGGGGCCAATTCGATGAGCTCTGTGGATGTTGAGTTGCACAGAGGGTGGTAGGCTAAGAATTTGAGGAAGAAATATATATAAAAAGACAATAGGATCATCCCTTTCAATTCCTTCCGGAAGGCCTACAATGCGCAACTTGTTTCTTCTGTTTCTGTTTTCAAGGTTCTGAACTTGTTGCTGTAGGGAGGCAACCTGCGTTTCTAAGTTAGTGACTTTATTAGAAATATCTTCTGCATTACCAACTCGCTTTTCGACTTCATTCATACGAGATTCAAAAACAGACCATTTACTATCAAGAAGTTGCAGTTTAGCATTTGTATCCTCCCTGAAGGTCTTTAAAGCTCTAATTTCTGCTAAAATGGTCTGCATGACTAGGTCTGCTATATCTTCTTTTGGTGTCAGAGACTCACTCTTCTGTCTCTTTAGGGTAGTGGGAGACAACACACAAGCCTCTTTAGTTTGTCCCTTTTTAGCAGCCATATTATATATGTATATGGGGATTTAGGAACAAAATGGTTCGACACAATCAGATTTCTCTTTTACAATATCTTAATTCTCTTATTTTCTCCTTTCTCTGCTTCAGGATTATTAAAAGAAAAGTGTGGTGCTCAGAATACCACAAAATGATAGTGATAGATAGCCTCAACAAATTAGAGTACTATAGTTAATGGTAGAATCCCAGCAAGTAGGAGCGAACGCAGTATGAGATGAAATGTGAGGCCAAAAAGATTAATATAAATTATATGATGTTACTCACAGAATCAGGTAGAAGCAGAAAAAGTCGTCCATGTGAGGTATTTGTGACAGACCTCACTTAAAGAATATTGTATTGTATTTGTATAAAAGGTAAATTATCACAGTATTTGCTTTCAAAATGAGATGAATATAACAAAAGGAAACAGTCCAAATTGCTTGATAAATGTTCAGATATGCCCAAAAAATTGTTCCTCATAGCTAAACTGGGTTGGAAATATTAGTAGCAAAGTATGTTTTTTTGTCAAGTAAGCCCAAAAATGGTTTACTTTTTCCATATACAGATGTTCAGCATTAACGTTAGGGCAAAAACGTAGGGATACTGCAAAAAGGATAACAAAAAGAAAGAAAAAAACCCTTGTTTTGGGAAAAACTGCTCTCCCGACATGTAGCGTGTTCCCTGCGTTTCAGCAACCAACCTGCTGACAGGAGACGTCGGCTGTGAAGACCACGGGATACGCGGCTTCAGGCCTGGCACTCCGGATGTTCCACACACGAAGTGCAGACTGGGCATTCCTCACAGAAGAGATTTGGATAACAACAGCAGGACGGGGCACCAGGAAAACATATTTAAGGAGTGCTGATATTAGGCGTCCGCTTTCATCAGCGCCAAGCCATGCCCCCCAGGTCTTAGACACTTCTAAATCTTAAAAAAAGCTCCAATCGTTAAAGTAAAGCCATTTTTCATCCAGATGTGTTTCAGCATTTAATATTCACAGGCAATGTGACACAGAGGCAAACATGCAAACTCTGGCAGATACATTTTGCAACTACATCCTTTGTCAAGGCCTGCTTGAAATACATAAAGGGAAATAAAAACAGAAAACAGATGAGAAATGCCAGCATTTCTATGTGATCCCTCTGTCAGTAGAATATGGTTTGGTAAAGGTTTGGACCAAAAGAAAATAAGTCATACCTGTCAATTTGGAATAAAAATGCTCTGCATCTACTAAATAAATGATATCCAAAAATCAATGAGTATCAAATGCAAAGTGCACTAGATAAGACAGAGATAATAACCTACCAAGGACAAAAAAATAAGAAAGCAAAAAGGTAACTGTGTCTTCATGCTAACTAAAAACCAGGTAAACTGAAAAAAATGGAAATTACATGGTATCAACATGGCCTCCAAAGGTACTGCAATGAGGCACAATAAGACTTTCCAGAATGTAAGTTCCATACAGCACCAACGCTGCAGTGCAAGAAATCAGAATTGCAGATCCAAGGGTCACTTAAATATTTAAAAGAACCGCCAAGCACAAGGTCTACAGGAGCGTATGCACCTCCTCATGCCCAACGTGATGACATGACCACGTGAATGCATTGATGTCATCCATGAAACATGTGCTGATGTCAAAGGTAAGTAAGCAAAGCAAAAAAATTAAACAAAAAGGCAACCACTATAGGCGGTAAATGTAAATAAGACTTCTAAAAACTCCCAAAATGCATAAACGTACTAAAAGATCTAAATAATTAAAAAAAGTTATTGGACATGCAAAACATTGTGGAAACACGGATTGCGTCAACATGAACATGGTAGCTTAGTGAGCTCTAAAGAACTACAACAAACTATTGAAGATATAAATAGGAAATTAGATTCAATTAGAAGCAAACTCGAACAGATGAAGATTTTTCTGGATCAAGATCTGCTTTACTTTAATGATTGGAGCTTTTTCAAGATTCACAAAGGTCTAAGACCTAAATGAGTGAGCGCACAGCACTAAACGCCTTCCTTTAGTCTTTTGCAGTATGTTTTCATACCCAACGTTTCCACGTTGGGGGATCTTCAGTGCTCCTTTGGAATTTACATCCCTGGCTTAAATCTCAGCATAATTTGTCTACTGCTGCACACTCACCTCTCTCACATTATGCCCACACAAATCTGCCAGTAGCCCAATGTCCAAGGTATTCAGTCCAAACAAAACCTTATTCTAGAGGTCCCTGAATTAGAGGCCTATGCACCAGGCATGGCCAATACACTCTATAAGCGTTCAAAAATGCAGAGATTAAGGATTAAACACTTTGGCAACCTAGACCTTGACAAAATATTTTCCCTTACGCTCCATGTGTCCAAGACAATGGGCCTCATTACAAATCAGGCGGTCCGGAAATAACGGTGGCGGTAAACCCGCCGCCACCGTTGTTTCCGGAATGCCTGATCCCGACTCCTGCAGGCGGGAGGTGATGTTCCCGCCAGGTTTGACTGGTGGGTTTAACACCGCCCGCCTGCAGGCGGACGAGGAAACACCGGCAGCATCACAAGATGCTGCCGGTGTTTCCATGATCCCCATTCCCATTGAGTCCCATAGGAATTAATGGGAATGGGGATTAACACCATTCCGCCTCCGTGATTCCCGGGAAACCGTGGTTGTAATGCCCGGTAATTCCGTGAATCACGGTGGCGGAATGGTAATACGAGTCCGGCGGTAACCAGGTGGTTTTACCGCCTCGGTTACCGCCGGACTCGTAATGAGGCCCAATATGTCTTGAGGTGAGATTGTTTTGTGACTCTATGCCATGCATTCACTGTGACATTAGCACTGTAGTCAATAGAAATATATGGATGAATTGTTTAAGTAAAGCTGGGCAGTCCTAATTCACCGGAATGTCAGGGTGAAAGTGAGTTTCCGCCCTTCCATTGGACCACTTTCTTAACTTGTAGCAAGTCACAGAATACGGACAATTCCTCAAAGTTGAAGAAAGGCTTTAGACAATAATCTTGCATACCCTTTGAGGTTTTTTGAGAGGAAACTGTCAAACAAGCTGTTCGCTTGCCTTATCTTTCAAATGAACTTGTGGTGTGCAGTCCATTTGTTCTCCAAATTTCTAGATGTGATACGCTCTTTGATCTGGTTCTTCATGCCCTTTAGTCAACTGCTCAGCGTTGACTTCTTATCAAGCAAGTCTTTTATCAATTCCCCAACTTAGGCTAAAGATATGAGCTGCACCTTCTTTTGCCTAAGGCCTCACACTTAATCCACTATATCATTTATGGGTCTCCTGGGCTTTCCTTTGCAATGCCCCTTGAATAAAGACAGAGGACCATGGACATGGTGGACCCAACTTTTTTTGTGGCGCACCTTGTAAACAAAGATCAACAATGGAAAGAGGGGACATACTTTCTCCTTAGGGGTTATTCTAAAGGATCCATCATGCCTCTGCAACATCTTTGTGTAAGCCCAAACAATCTATTAGTTTAGAAGAGGTATGCTCTCGAGAACCATATAAGACACCCCCACACTCTGGGATCAAATCCTCTTAAACTACAACAGGGCAGATATGCTTCTCAACGGATTCAACTCAGGGTATCTTGGCATGTGGTTCATAGTCACTAAAATGGGCCTGTTCCCTGGAGGTACTATGGGAATCGAGGGAACAATGTTCATCCAGGCCTCTCAAGTGGTACTTCCACCACAGTTAATGGTAATAGGTGCCCTTTATCTCTACGTCTTCCTTAAGAAATAAAGGACAGTTTGAGGATATCTAGCCGATACAACATGCATTTACACCCATTCTTGCCCAGTCAATGTGGGAAGACAACCTCTCTACTGTCATTTTCACAATGAGGTTTCTATTCTAGAAGACATTATAGGTTAACTGTATCAGGAAGGTCTATTACAATAGTGCACAACCAACCTCCAGTTGGCACTATAACTGCTGAACCCATATGCATGTATTAGTATTGGCAGAACCCCAAACCCTCTCCCTTAATGATAGGCTCACAACTTGTGTCACGTGTTGGCAATAAAAGGCCGTAGGATTGTATTGTACAGATATGAGTTATGGCAGATACACAATATCACATATCATGATGGTATCATACTTTTGGGCACCGGGTCCTGAGGTTACCCCCTCTGACCCGTGCCGCCTTCTTGTGTCCCACGACTTGTTGTAGGCACCGTACAGTGCCTTGTACTTCTTTTTGTTCTTCTCCCCTTTTTGTAGTGTGGGCGGGTTCTGTGGTAAAGAAGCAAGAAGATTTGGAAGACAAAGAGTAAACAGTGAACCTCCTGTTTGCTTGGGTCTCCGTTCAGGGTCCACAAACAGATTGTGTTTACTCTGAGCATGCTGCTCTCATTTATAGGACCCAGGGAGGCCCTGGGTCTTTTTTGTGTATGTGGTGGGGGCTGCTGTTGTCGCAACCCCCGGCCGGATAGCCGACTGTCTGGCCCCCTGGTGGGGGCAGATCTTTTGAACCTGGGCCCTGCCTGATGGTTGTTTTCCTTATGGTGCTTAGCACCTTTCTGCTTGGAGGAAGGGTGAGATGACTGTTCGCACCTTACCCTTCCGTGGCTTTGTGCTGCCGAGACTGCGTGTCTCCGTAGCTGGGGGGAGGAGAGGAGCAGGCACAAAGAAAGTTGGGGCTGCCCCTCTCTCAGCTGCCGATGGTAACAGCAGTTACCCTGCCTCGCTTGTGGGATGCCCATGCAGCATTGCCCAGACTTTGAGGCCACTGACTCACTGTACAGGAGTCTTCTTCACAGTAAACTTTGAAGTCCACAGCTTAAGCATTAAACTGGGCAAGGGCTTGATTTTGCAGCCCCAGGAGAATGGAACACTCTTTAAGCTGGACAGAGATTTTCTTCATCTGGATCTTCCTCTGATAGCAACTCTTGCAGCTTGTGTAGGTCCCTTGGGTTAGATACTGCAGTCCCCTCAGCCAACGCAGACTCTTCTCAGAAGAGTATAACTGTTTGTAGTCCCTGCGGATAACGAGTCCGGTTGGAGTGCACACTGCAACAAGACAAAATATAATGTCATCCTCTGCTGGCTCTGCTGGAGTAGCACACTCCTAAACAAACTTTTTGAGTCAGGACTGTGAACATGTCATGAGGATGCTATCCTTAGCTTGATAAATCATTGCCTAGAAGACATCCTACAGAGACTTTTCTGGGTGCCTACATTCTACAACTTTATCTGGTGATCCACCTTCAGGTTCAGTACATTCATAAACCCCTATATGTTTCTCTATTCATTGAGCTGAATAGTTCTGGCCAATAGGGTGATCCGTTTTGTCTAAAGCAGTACTGTGAACATTGGTGATACAGGCTCCTTGGAAAGCAGCAATTCCCTGTGCACTTTTTATGAAACTAGTGTGTGTCTGGGGGCTCACTTTTTAAACTGACTGGCTCATTCTCCCACCAGTTTAGAGTGGAAATCAGTACACCCTCCTGCCACAGTAAAGTCCATGCTGGTTTTCTGTAGTCTTTGCCCAACCACATGCAGTCCTTCCTTCAGTGAATAAGACCTAGACACTTGATTCATTCTTCTGTACTGTGGATGCTGATGTTCTTGCTACCCTTTAGAATGTTGTGTTTTTGCTAAATACATAATTACATTCATTTCAAACTATATACATTGAAAAAAGGCACATTGATTGCTAGGGTGAGATTGCTTCAGTCAGCCACACCCTTGGCATTACGTTTGCTGTGTCCTCCTTGGTAGAATAGATGAAACCTGTCTCCTTACCTCTTCCCAGAGGGCCCTGTCCATCACATGGAGCACTGCTTCACTGCAGCATTGCGCCGTGCCTCTTGACAGTCCTATGGCAGCCTCATGCCCTTGGGCGCCTGAGTCAGTGCCGCCACCCAGCCTGTTTAGTTTGACTGTTCCAAGCAGCACCCTTTGTCACTGTGGGGTGCTGTGCTAACCACCACTGTTGTCTTCAGACGGACCTATCCACCACATGGGGCTGCTAGCTTCACTGCAGCACCCTGTAGTCTTCATTTACTCTGGTGGCGTCCCAGTTGCTATGGGGACTCTGCCGGCAGTTTTACCGGCTGTCTAGTGCGCATTACATGACACAGGGCCTGCCTCTATCTCTTCCCCACCTGTGTGGCACAAAAGGGCAGGCTTGCACAGATTCCCCAGATCTACAGCCGGTTGCTGGAGCTCTTCACCCAGGTGCAGAGACAGGTAGCCCAGGGCTTCATTAGTTCACTATCTCACCTGTCTGTCCCTGGGCAGGGTAGGCTTTGGGCTCCACCACTCCTCCTCACTTGTTTCTGGCTGCTTCTGGCGTATGTGGCCTGGGACAGGTTCTCTTCTGGGCCCATCCGATCTAGCCCCTGGGCAGTCCAAATGTATATATTTAAACATAAAATTAGCACAATCGTTTCTAGGACGTGACTACTGCTGTCAACAACACCCTTCCTATTGCCTTTGCTTTGTCCTTCTTGGTAGAGTTAACACCCATTTGTTGGTTCACAGGGGCTGGCTCGCATCAGGCACTGTTCCTTATCTTAGTGTGGGCCCTGTCTCTTCATGCAGGACACTAACAATACTTGACAGTCCTACTGTGGCCACTTGCCCTGGGGGGCTGCCATCATCGCTGCTATGAAGCCCACACCCTTTCACTACTCCGAGCAGCACCCCTTGTCCCCACAGGGCGCTGAGTTCACATTAGCCATGGGGGCTTTCAATCCTCCACTGTAGGCTGCCCCTTCCACCACATGGGGCTGGGGACTTCATTTCCTCTGGCAGCATCCCAGGTTGCCATAAGGATGTCGCTTCCAGTTTCACGGCTGTGCCCCAGTGTGCATCACATGATGCAGGGCCCACCCCTTTCTCTTTCTTGCCTTTGCAGTGCAAAGGGGGGGAGGGGGAGCGCTCACAGATTCCCCAGTGCTGTGGTGTTCACCAGAGCTCTTCACCCAGGAATTCCCTTCTTCTGGCTTTTGACATCCCTGCACACGCAGGCCACGGTCTTTACGATTGGGATCAGACCGGGTGGGCATTCTGCTCCCGAAGGCCCAGTGTGTGGCTGGGCTGCCCCAGGCCTGTAGCCTGGGCCCATGGTTAATGTCCGGTCCCGCCTGGCATACTGGCTCAGTGGACAACATTAATTTAGCCTGGGGTATGGGGTGGGTTTGATCAAGGCCACAACCTCTCAAGAAACCGGCTCTTGTTTCCTCTTCTCTCCCCAAACGTTTATTTATTTATTTGATTTATGTTTAATTTTTATAGCAGCGCACAAAGCCTTGCAGCATCTAGGCGCTAGTTACAGAAGTGCATAGTCCAGTACATAAGTGCACAAACATGCAAAGACGATTGCAGCACAACGGAAGATAAAGTAAGCACAAACTTCAGAGGCCTCATTTCATGATGCGGGGGCTACTTCATGTATGCAGACAAGCAAGATAGACAAACTAAGGGAGAATACACAATCTGGCAAAGCCACGCCTCGTGATGCGGGGGGCTACTTCAGGTGTGCAGAAAAGCATAACGGGGAGCTTCAGTGTAGGTGTGCAATTTGATCAAAATATTCTAGTGAAGGAAGCTCAGTGATCTCTATGCAGTTACAGATTTTGCAAGTTACAATGTTCAGAGACCGTGACAAAGGCAGGTGATTCCCAAAATAGTGTGAGAATGGAAGGCTAGTATAAAGTCAGCAAACATGTGAACAAGTTTATTGTCATGCCCCACTTGAGAGGCCAGAAAGCTAATTTTGCATTGGGGTATGGTACCGGAGGTGGTTAGCCCTGTGCAACTGGCAAAGCCTCCCCCTGTGATGTAGGGGGCTAAATCAGTTGCACCAGACTATGGCCGTAGGATTCAAAGAAGTATAGTATGGTGTTACGGTAGTGAAGGCAGTGTCACGCTAGCTGTCACATACCGTTAAATGTGAGAAGAACATTGAGGCAGCTCCTTGCAGTGTAATGTATGGTGCGAATGAACGGAAGCGACAAAGTAGAGTAGTGTTGAAATAGGTAAAGTCGTGAGAAGTAGATATTGGCAAAGGCGGGTAGAGCTCAGTGGTCCCGAACGCGCCCGGACAGGCCCAGATCGGGCTTGAGTAGGACCCTTAATTGGGGTCCTTTGAGGGAGCCGACTTTGTACATATCGAAGGCCTCGGCAATCTGCCTTCTGCAGAGGCGGAATCTCAAAGGTGCATGAATCGCAAATCTTGTGGACGCCACGGCAGCCATGATGGTGCAATCAAAGTGATATGGTAATGCAACGGATGGCCCAGCAAAGGCTCACTTGTTTCAATGCATCGCGGGCCCAATGGTCTTCGGTGTGCAAGGATGGCAAATGCAATGAATGGGCCTAGACAGGGGTTGAGAATGACCCTTAAAAGGCGCCCTTTGAGGGGGCCAGATTTTCTTGCCAGCTCCCTGTGCAGGAAGTACAAATAAAAGGCCTCGGCCAATCTGCCTTCTGCCGAGGCAGGCACTTGGAGGTTGCAGGAATCTCAAATCTTTTGGATGCCATGACGGTCATGATGGTGCAATCAAAGTGATATGGTAATACAAGGGATAGCCCAGCATAGGCTCATCTGTATCAATACATCGTGGGCCCTATGGTCTTCGCTGTGCAAGGATAGCAATGCAATGAATGGGCCCATACATGTGTTGAGTATGACCCTTAAAGGGGGTCCTTTGAGGGGGCCAGCTTCACCTGCTGGGTCTCTGTGCAGGAAGTACACATCGAAAGCCTCGGCCAATCCACCTTCTGCACAGAAGAGCTCTCAGATGATGCAGGAATCTGAAATCTTGTGGACACCACGCCAGCCATGATAGTGCAATCCAAGTGCAGACCAGCACCAAAATGCATAGGTATTGCTTTCTGAACAATAGTACCTACCAGCAACCACAGAGACATATGTTGCCATGTTGGGCATCCGCAGTGAGTTTCAGCTGCTGTGATATGTCACTCTAGTCATAAAGAGCAAGAGGTTCACATCTGAATAACCATTACAGACTTAGGGGGAAACAACAAGCTTTTCAAACATTTGCAAAAATGTGGAATTGGCATTGAGGATGAATACAACAAATAACCTGTTCTTATACACTTTTCCCATTAAAGAGGTGCTTCAACCACATTTCAGCTTAGTGTACTTTACCAGAGGAGAAATATCGATGTTATATTACTCTGGTCCCAACCACAAGGGTAGTCCGGCACCAAATTCACAGTCAATTCTCCTGTCAACAAGAATTCCACCTTCAACTCCAGACACATGTTTCTTGCTTTGTTAGGCATTATCAGTGAGGTGTGGCTGTGATTCTGTGTCTCCCGAGGCACTAAGACAAAATTGTCTATGTCTCTATTACTCTTAATTTCTTTGGGCGTAGCATTTGGGAATTCTCAACATCACTGCAAGCACTACTGGGATATCAAGATCTGAAAGCAGTTGCTCCCTGGTAATGAAGATCGCACAAGGTCTTCAATACCAGCAGTTGAATTTTTCTCATTGCAAAATTGCCAGAAGTTAACATAGGCTTATGTAAACATTGTGGCAACAGCAGTATCATGGCATTATCCTGAACAACCAAAGAGCTGTACAGTGTACAGTGTATTCCCTAGTCGGGAATAACAGTTGCAGCTGAGGGAAGACAGGTTCTGAGACATGCTAAAATCCAACCCATTAAAGCTTTGGTCTTACCTCGGTTGGGCTAAATGTCTAGGGACTATTGACCCTGTGAATACCAGAGAGTGTTCTATGCCTCCACCACAGACTTGTACATGTTATACATGCCTTTTAAGTAGGTATAACAATCTACTTACCTGCAACAGTACATACATCAAATAAAACTTGTAACCTTGCATGGACTGTCCTTTATTTGAACCACTGTCTTTTTGTCACTCCACATAGTGAAGTATGCATAGGCAGGTTGCCCAGCTTAACCCTATGTGGATTAAAGACACTTGGACCCTAGAGTAGTGTGATTAGATGAGGGTGGTGAATGTGGGACTTGTACATCAGCGTCCTAGGATTACACCAGACACTTTCACAATCCCATATTCGAATAAAATACACGGTCGGAGCACACACAACAAAAAGATATAAGGGAACAGGAAATAATGAAATAGATGTGTGTTTTTTTCTTTTGCATTTTAAGTGCGAAAGCTATATAATCAACGTTGGCACTGTTCATCCAGAAGAAAAGCCTGGCCGGTGGCAAGTAACACTCAATGCAGCCTAGTTCGAAGTAATCTGCTCAGGGCATTGAGACACTTGGCTTCATTACAAGTATGGCGATGCAGTAAAAAAGAGAATAAGCGTAATCCCTTAACTCCACTTTACAGCTGCATTTTTGAAAACCCAGTACTATGGTGTTCAGATAAAGTGCATGTTTACCACCAAAACCTGGCAGACGTTCTGTCCGGAAGGACCACTAGGGTTAGTTCCTATAAAAATCCCCATTGAGTCCTAAGGTCTCCAAAATAGGGATTTACGCTGCCATACGGCCAGTCGCGATCCTATAGTAATCCCACAGAAAAAAAATGGCTGTAATGGTAAAGGAATTTGGCAGTCATTCTGTGTATTTACCACCAGGTCACCACCAACTCCTACCGAGTCCCACTGACTCGTAGTATGCCACCATACCAGATAAGATTTGGTGGTATAAAGGCGATGCACAGAAGAGACTGTTGATGACCGTGGCAAGAGCTTGCCAGGTCTATAGTAGACAGTTGCTTAAGGTGTCATCAAGAGGGAGCCTCAGATTCACCCACCAAGTTCCCTAACTACGAACACAACATGTGTCCCATTTGATGGTAAACAGGGCAGTGAAATTTCAATTTGTCTGAAGCAGAAAATATCCTAAACACGGACCTGCCCATGAGTGGCCACAGCAATGGGCAAAGGACGGGTTGGGTGGTCCTCATTTTCTACCGTATCATTTCCATATTAAAATGACGCGCACGTCATATAGATTAATCATTGGCACACACAACTATGCGGCGTTGTCATAAGCAAACCAATTTCACTTGGACAAGCTGTAAAACCGGGCACTTGGAAAGGCGGTGACGTTCTGACGCTATTTTTACGCTGAAGATTCTGAACGCCAAGCATCTCTCCACTGCTGAGTCATCTCCAGGAAAGTAAAACATGCCAGTAAAATGTATCAGGGATCATAGCCAGTGCCTTAAATCAAAGCAGATAATAATTAGGAAAGGTTCACAAAAATCAATGGGTCCATTAGAAGCGGCTGGATGTTATTTTAGTTCTAAACGAGTACCTTGTCAGCATTTTCCTGTTGCCTAATTATGACCATCCACACGTGGTTATTTCAGCTTTCTTCTGTCAACTACTGCGATAAATTGAACTATTGCACAATTGCTCACCGTGGATCTCTTAAAGGGTCCAGCTATGCAGACAGTGTCCCAGAAGAGGAATGTCGCTCTCATCGTTTTTAGCTTGTAATCAAATATAGCATTTGGCAAAGTAAGAATTTAATTAACTACATTTTCCCTGTCATTTTAAGGGTCTATGTGATTTTTCTGCATTTTATAGGGTGAACACAAAAAAGACTGCTTTCTTAAGGGCCGATTTTGTGTGCCCTTCAAAATGCAGAAAACAACATTCGGAATCCCCCTCCACCCCCACACTCTTTGGAAGGCGACGACCCCCCCAACCTCTCCCACGCTGGCGGTACTGATAGAAAATCGGGGGATTCTCCCTCCAAAACCCCCCTTCCCAGGCCAACACATTCCCCCTTCCCTGCCACACAGATAGTCACACAAACACACATTTACCCGCTCACCTCCCCCCCCCCCACACACACATACCCACACACATACACACAGATTACAACCCAAACCGCGCTCTCTCGAATTCCCTCACTGGCCGCGCCTGTCAGTCCGTGCGCACGCTGATGTGCGGCGGGGACATGACAGTTTGATTTCGAAAGACTGCTCGGATTGGTCTCCGAGCAGTGTTTCTAACTCAGTCTTTTTTAATTTCGAGAAATAAACAAATATCTTTTCACTTAATACCCAAAGCCCACATCCCTTTGAAGAGCAGAATTTGATCTAAAGCTTCCAGTAAGTTATTCCTCGCACTTAACAAATATCTGATGTCGGTTTTATTGTCAGGTTTTACTGCTTTTTAATCATTATAAAGGGACAACATTTCTGTATTTGGGCCCATTTTCCCAAGTGTTCTGTGGCGGGGAACTCCCAAACCCTGCTCAGGGTTTCGGCTTGATCACTACATTTGTATATATACTGCAATAAGGGGTTACTTTGAAAAACATTTCCAGGGCTACTTTTGGTTTCCATTCCAACCCTGAGCACCAGACCAGGCACTTTGATCCTTTGATGGGGGAATGCCATGCTTTCAGTCTACTGCTCTACGGAATAGGTGCACTCACCCCTCGGCTGTGGGTAGAACAGTGCATATTCTGCAGTGCTAAGAGGAAAATATATCTTAGTTAGGCACTATACATCTCTACTCATTTCCACCAATCAATGCCATCGTTGTAGCGAGTGGGAGTGGTTTATATTGGGAGGTGATGTGAAACAATATCTATGTCTTAGATCCTGCAGGCATGAACATCTTAATGGTTACTTGAAATTCTAACAGAACTTCCTTGCTAGCTGGGGCAGAAAGCAAACAGGGTTATTGGAAAAAATAAAGGGCTTCATGATGAGTATGGCAGAGCTGTAAAAAAATGTCGGTAACAGAATTGCTGCCACTTTTACTGATCCGCCATATTTCGAGTTTGGCCTTGCAGTGGAGGATTTACCTCCAGCATCATACCAGAGGTAAATCCCCCAACTTTTCACTGAAAAATCAAAAAAAAGCGGCAGAAATACCACCACCAGTAATTCTGCCAAAATCCCCCTGGAGTTCTATGGACTCCCAAATATGGGGACTGAATCTGCCTGCCATCACTTGTAATTCAACTGTAAATCTGCTGGACCAAGTGGCGGTAACAGTAATTCCATTTGGTGGTATTCTAGTGGATTTAAAGTTATTTTCAGGGGACCACCGAGACGAGCACTTACGTGTCCTGGTGTCCCCTGCATGCAGTGTTAAATGTCTATGAGGTGGAGTGGAAAAGAAAAGAGTAAAAGAGAGGCAATCCGCTTTTACTCTTTCATTTTCCACCCGTTTTGTGGAAATGTAAACGCTGCATGCAAAAACGATTTGCAGGCATAGTTTACTAATAGGCCACCTATTATAAGAAAACAGCCTAATTATCCTGGACAAGACGCCTATTGGTCTGCAAAGAAAGCTGGAGGCTCTAGCTACATATGTCGAAGAAAACAAACAAAAAATCAACCCAGAAAAATGATGATTATTAGAATGAGATATTAGTAATCAAACAACCAAGAACAACAATGCAAAGATCATTTATGTGGCGCATAGACAACGAGGCCATACCGATAATGAAGCGTACAAAACACCTGGGAGCGATCATAAGTGCCGATTGGAGCGACCGGCCATGGACTGTGCACCTCTATCGTAAGATGGATCAACAGCACAAGCCCTGATGCTATAAAGAAGATTCTGCAAATTCTCGATTCACCCGATGGTGGACTTAAATAATGCAAAAGCTATTCCAACAATAACATATGCAGGTGACACAGCGCTGAGAATCCCGTGGGAAACCTGGGATAAGCTTGAAGGCAGGTTCTGGAAAAAGGTACTGAGAATCCCGACCTGTGTACCGATGAGCATAATACGACACAAACTGGTACTCCATTCTATGCAGGTCCAATTCGTATGGAAATCGTTAGCCACTTATAGAAACATAGTTTCCACCTCAATGTACAATCTTGAATCTTGAAAAGTGAAAATGAAAGAATGCCATTCTGGCCTCTGATTGGATGGAAAAGAAAATGCAAAGAGATTTTGCAAAATCTGAATGTATCAATAGACATCTTATGTAAGCAGCCAAAGAGGGCCACAATCTTGCCGCTGTCAGTTGACTGGCCGCAAACAGAAAGTGCTCGAGTAGCCTCGAAATTTCACACTCTGTCAACAAAAATAACCATATGTTCAAAATATCTGCCAGGGTACCTACAAAAGAGTGCAAACCATAATCATCGAGACCTAATCCTACGTTTTAGACTTAACATTCTTAGAACAAAACCAAATCTGATGAAATATGGTCTCGTAAGTGAGAAAAAATGGCTTTGCCAACAGGACGAAGAATCTTTACAGCATTTGATGTTGTTTTGCCCGGAGTTGAGATCAGAAAGGGGAAAACTATTACAGCCAACATTAATGCCATCTTATGATCTGGACCCCGAATTGTGATGGTGAGCTTTGTATGATGATCAAAATAAAAAAACAATAAGAGCCCTTGGCATGTTTCTAGAAATCATGCTAAAGAGACTGACATAGAATAGGAAACAGCGAGTCCTGACTGAGGAACTATCCCGATCATGTGAGTGATTGTAAGAAAGGGAACACACTGCCAAACCATGATACAAAGGACATAAAGGATGGACAACTTATAAGGAGTGAAAAAAAGAAAAAAGTTGACACCATTGGTTTGGCTGTGTAATGATTTTGCAACATTTTCTTTTAGAAGCAAAAGCTTGTATTTATTTAAACTGAATGCTTTGAATAATAAAAAAATAAAAAAATAGTTTACTAAAGGATGCCCATGGAATCTACATGGTCTAAAAAGGTGTAAAATTCAGGTAGATGCCATCGAAATCCATTTCTTTTACACCTGCATAAAAATCTCATGCAGGCGTACAATGAAACACACTTAAATGGAGAAGGAATTCATGGTGGAGTTATTATCTCTGATCCATGCTCCTTCTCTGTCTCATCACTGCTTGGAAAATTAGGTGGGGTGTTACATGAAGTCATTGACGCAAAATGAGGTTGAATGCCTTCCTGTTGAATGCTTGTGCATTAAAAGGTGCCGGATAAGGAGGACAACCCTGCTCTATCTTCGGGATAGTTCAATACATGACCAAGGAGAGAATCTAAATTACAAATAACTATCAAAATGCAACCTGCATTGAGAAGTCTTCAAGATTCACGAAATTGGGAGCGTAAATGGAGATGAATGAGCATTGCATAGTGATATAGTTACATATTTTAGATGTTCATGCTACGGCTGAAACTTGCACCGACTACATTAATGGCAGTATTACAAACAATCTTCCCCATGCATTATTTTGTCCTCCCTTTATTTCCCCCTCCTGGTCTTGTCGCGCCTAGAAACACTTGTGTACAGGCGCGTTATAAATGCCACATCACATCATATCATATTGTCTCCCTTCTATCGTGTCTGGGTCACGCCTTTTTATATTATTTTCACTTGTTCTAACAATGCTGTGATCTCAGATAACACAAAAAAGCAACAGAACAGCTACAGTCTCTATTGAGTTAAAAATATAGATTTGCGTATCTAAAGCACACCAATCACTGCTGCCAGTGCATGACAAGCAAACTAAATAATAATATTGAAAGAATAACACTCTGTGGCACTTGAAAGGTGTTTGCCAGTGGTCAGCAACCTGAAGCCCACCTGATGTTTTGGACAACCGCTCCCATAATCCGTCACTATTGACTAGTATAGCTCTGACTGTGCTCTCGGATCCCAGAGAGCACTAAGGGGCTTCATTTCTCCTATTGCCGATCCTCATTGCATTCTCCCTAATGTGGGGAGCTATGCAGTCCTCCATTGTTCTGTTGTACTTGATGGTCGTGCAGATTATTAGGACCTCCGTCCCCAAGTACCACACTGACAGATTTAGGTATACTGTCAGTGTAATCTTTGAGGCCACAGGTGAGAGTGTTGAAGGCCGGAAACGGGAACGCCGGAAGGACCCCCTGACCGCTGTAAGGCAATAATGGTTAGGTCAGTTAAGAAAAAACAAATGGCAATGCAGTAAGGCGAATCAACGTGTGTAAGCTTACCCCAGTCTGATGGGCCGGACACTTTGAAGGGATAGGGGAGGAAGGATAACTGGGACCGGCAGGAGTATCACAAGCAAGTGTCAGGGCAAAGCAGTTCAATCCGTGAGAGTTCCGTGGTCGAGTAAGCCAGAGTTCCAAGCAAGTGTCAGGGCAAAGCAGTTCAATCCGTGAGAGTTCCGTGGTCGAGTAAGCCAGAGTTCCAAGCAAGTGTCAGGGCAAAGCAGTTCAATCCGTGAGAGTTCCGTGGTCGAGTAAGCCAGAGTTCCAAGCAAGTGTCAGGGCAAAGCAGTTCAATCCGTGAGAGTTCCGTGGTCGAGTGAGCCAGAGTTCCAAACGTGATAACTAAACGCTATGCAGCACTCCAAGAATGAGGCAGCTGTGAAGCGTTTGTTGATTGTTTCCTTCGTTCTTTTAACGGCATACAGGGATCACGTGATTCTGCTCCGGGAGCGTGGCGTCGGATCAGGTGACCCTCGTAGTGAAAGGAGCAGCCGTCAATGTAGAAGCACGTGACTTGAGGCGCTTTGTTTTTCTCTTTATGGTAACACAACGCGGAGAGCGCCCTGCGTTGTTTCGTGATCCTGTATACCAACGTTGTTTGGGATAGCAACGCCAAGGTAGGTGCCAGTAAAAGAATGGACGCAGTCTGAACGAGGACTGGCGTGGGTTGCGGGATGTCCGAGTGTTACCCTGCGCTTGTGGTGTAGAAGCGGGAGGCTGGGAGTAAGACGTGGACCTGGGAGGGGAAACGGAGGATATGACAGAATCCCCCCCCAAAGGCCCACGACCTCGTGGGCTTGACGGATGTTCACGATGGAATCGGGCAAGCAACCTCGGGGCATGGACGTCGCAAGACGGAACCCATGAGCGGTCTTCAGGGCCGTAACCCAGCCAGTCCACCAAATACTGGAGACGACCCCTACAGAGACGAGAACCCAGAATAGCATTGACCTCATATATATCGGGCGTAGAAACCGAAACAGGAGCAGGAGGGGCACAGATACGGGTAGTATCAGGGCAGGGCTTGAGCAGAGAGGCATGGAACACCGGATGGACCCGCCAAGCATTTGGAACCGCAAGGCGCAAGGCGACAGGGTTGATGACTTTGATGATCTTATAGGGCCCCACAAAACGAGGAAGCAGCTTGCGGCAACCAGGGATATGGAGGTGACGTGTAGACAACCAAACACGATCCCCGATCTTGTATTCGGGTGCTGGCAATCTCTTCCTATCAGCCACTGCCTTCATGGAGGCCTGGGATTTCCGCAGATGGACGAGGGTCTGGGCGTGGACCGTGACGAGGTCGCGGGCACACGCATCAGCAGCAGGGGTGTTTGTAGGTGGGAAATCAGGAAGTGGCAGGGTGCGGGGGTGTTGGCCGTATAGTGAATAGAACGGGGAGAAACCAGTGGAGGAGTGAAGAGCGTTATTATATGCGAATTCCGCAAGATGCAAAAGGTTAAGCCATGTGTCCTGATGTTGGAGGGTAAGGCAACGTAGATACTGCTCCAACGACTGATTTACCCTCTCCATCTGTCCGTCACTCTCTGGATGATAGGCAGAGGAAAACCGCACATCGATGCCCAGTAGCTTGGCCAACGCCTGCCAAAAACGAGAGGTGAATTGAGTACCTCGATCGGATACTATTACTTGAGGTAACCCAAAGAGGCAAAAGACTGATCTGAAAAACAGGCGCGCTAACGTGGGGGCCGAAGGTATTCCCGTACAGGGTATGAATCGTGCCATTTTGGTGTATGAATCCACGATTACCCACACAGTGTCATGGCGTTGTACACATGGTAGATCGGTGATTAGATCCATAGAGATCGTGTGCCACGGTTTAGGGGGTATCGGTAGAGGTCGGAGCAAGCCTAAGGGGCGACCCCTGCGGGATTTACTTTGTGCACAGACGGAGCAGGAATTTACATATACCTTGAGGTCATGTCTCATAGAAGGCCACCAACACCAACGCCTCAATAGGTCTAATGTACGGGTTTGTCCAGGATGACCATTGATAGCTGTATCATGTGACCAGTCTAGGGCCTGGTTGCGTGTGTCGGTAGTGGGCAGGAATAATTTCCCGTGTATGTAAGGCAGCCCATCCTGGAGGAGCAGGTCCCACTCTGTTAACCTATGTTGGTTCTGTAATACCCATTTGCGTATGGTGGCTATCATTGGCAGGGTAGGCGTGCAAACGCAAATGACGTGGTTCTTGTCTAACAACGTTTCAGGAAATACAGGAAGAGGGTCCACCCAGGTGAACGAGACAGGGCATCGGCCTTCGCATGACCAATACCTGGTCGGTGTTTGATCATAAAATCGTAAGCGGCGAAAAACAAATGCCATCGCACCTGACGGCTGTTCAGGCATTTGAGTGTAGCCAGGTCTTGGAGATTCTTATGATCTGAATAGACTATCGTCTGGTGCTTGGCCCCCAGGAGATGGTGTCTCCAAGTCTGCATGGCATCCTTGATGGCCAAGAGCTCTTTTTCTGTAACGGTATAATGCACCTCAGACGAGTTGAATTTCCGAGAGTGGTATGCCACCGGGTGTAACCGACCTGTGGTTGAGCAGGGCTGGGAAAGTACTGCACCTAATGCAAACGAAGAGGCGTCTGCTTCTAAGACAAACGGGAGTTCTGGGTCCGGGTGTTGGAGTACTGGGGCTGTGGTAAATCTAGCTTTGAGAGCATCAAATGCCTCTTGGTGTTCCGGAGTCCAAAGGTAAGGGACCAGGGGACTGGTAAGAGCGGTTAACGGGGCAGTGATGGAGGAAAACCCAGTGATGAAACGCCGATAAAAATTCGCGAAACCAAGGAAGGACTGCAGTTGTTTGAGATTAACCGGGACAGGCCACTCCGTGACTGCGCGTACCTTGGACTGATTCATAGCTAGACCCCCGGGTGTTATGTGGAAACCAAGGAAATCCACCTCATGGGTATGGAACAAACATTTTTCGGGTTTTGCGAACAGAGCATTCGCCTGCAGACGGGACAGAACCTCCTTGACGTGCATGACGTGCTCCTCCAATGAAGGGGAAAAGATCAAAATGTCATCCAGATAGATCACGACGTACACGTCCAGGATGTCACTGAACACGTCGTTCATAAAATGCTGAAACGTAGCAGGGGCGTTACAAAGCCCAAAAGGCATCACCAGATATTCAAAAAGACCCTGTTTAGTGCAAAAGGCCGTCTTCCACTCATCCCCCTTGCGTATGCGGATCAGGTTATAAGCCCCACGTAAGTCTAACTTGGTGTAAATGGTAGCGTGTGTTAGTTTGTCCAACAGCGTGGAGATAAGGGGTATCGGGTACCGGTTCTTTATGGTGATCGTGTTCAACCGACAGTAATCAACACAGGGACGTAGGTCCCCCTCCTTCTTTGGAACGAAGAATATGGGACTCGCAGCTGGGGAAGAGGAAGGGCGGATGTGACCCAGTCGCAGGGCCTGTTGGACGTATTCTTTCAGTGCTCGTTCTTCAGACTGAGACAAAGAATAGATACGGCCTCTTGGTACTGGAGCGTTTGGTAACAGATCAATGGGGCAGTCATACGACCTGTGGGGTGGCAGGCCTTCTGCTGAAACTTTATCGAATACCACGTGGTAATCCTGATACACCGTGGGTATACCGGCTGACACCACCCCGACCGTATGTGTTAGGGAAGAGTTATCTTCCATGGTAAGAGAAGCCACGACTCCCAGGATACTGGCAGGAGTGGACGGGACGGCGGACTCAACTAAGCAGTAGTGTTGGCAGATTTCTGACTCGAAGGATACTTGTCCGGTACCCCAATTGATGAAGGGGTTGTGTTGTTTTAGCCATGGTATGCCCAGAATGACCCCAAACTGCGGGGTTGTGATTAGATCGAAGGATATGGTTTCTCTGTGATTACCCTGAATTATTACTTCCAGAGGGGCGGTCTGTTGCTTAATAGGGCCGGAAGCGAGAGAGGTACCGTCCATGGCCTGGACTTGTTCCGGGCGGTCTTTCTCTATGAGTGGTAGGTTGAGTCGATGGGCTAACGCTATATCAATAAAGCAACCAGTTGCTCCGGAATCTATGACGATCTGGACTGAGTGCCCCTGATCTCTGCTAGGAATCAACACAGCTTGGACCACTATGGGTTGGATGGGACCAAAAGCAAGGTCGGAGGTGATCGTTGGAGTGCTCGCCCTTACCCCCGATCTCAGGGGCGAGCCTTCCGAAAACCCGGGTTCTTATTCTTTGGGCGACGGGGACACTCCTTTACGTAGTGACCATTCGTGCCACAATAGAAACAGGCATTGCCAGAACGTCTACGTTCCCGTTCAGCTTGGGTTATGGGGCTGCGAATCCCTCCTACTTGCATGGGCTCTGGAGTTGGGTCTATCGAGGAAGAGGTCCGGTGACCAGAAAACCCCCCCTCTGCCCTACGCTCGGTTCTCCGGGCATCCACTTGTAACGTTAGGTCTACCAAGTCTGAGTAGACGGAGGGAAGCGATGGTACGACTGCTAGGGCGTCCTTCATGCCCCCACACAAACCCCGATAAAATACAACCGCCTTCTTGTCTTCTGGCCATGAGGTTTCTGCGGATAGCTGATTAAAGCGGGTTATGTACTCTATGAGTGTCTGTTTTCCTTGGGCTAGGTCTAGCAGTTCTAGATCCCGAGACTGCGCTTTGTGTCGAGTGTCAAAGACTTTCGCCATCTCATTGACCAAAAGATCGAAGTCGTATAGAGCAGGATGGTTGTTTTCTAACAAGGGGTTTGCCCAAGTCGCAGCCACACCTGAAAGATGGGAAAGGAGAAAAGCGGCCTTTGATATAGAGTCAGGGAAGGCATGTGGTCGGCATAGGAAATGAAGCTTACACTGATTTAGGAATGTTCGATACCTACTAGGGTCTCCCTGATACCTTTCCGGGGCTGCTAAGGGAAAAGGACTTGGGAGTAACACAGGAGTTGGCACTGGAAGGGCAGCAGGGGTAGTCGGAACCTGAGGCGTGGAATCCCCGAATTCAGCGTTATCAGGTAAGGGGTGTCGGGTGCTCTGTAGGGTGTCTAGGCGGTGGTGGATCGCTGTAGTGGCCGCGGCCATGTCGGATCTAAGGGTAGTGACTTCTTGCAATAGAGCGGTCACAGGGTCCCCGGCGGAGGTGTCCATAATCTGAACGACCAAATAGGCTTCACAGTCTGTTCTGTTGTACTTGATGGTCGTGCAGATTATTAGGACCTCCGTCCCCAAGTACCACACTGACAGATTTAGGTATACTGTCAGTGTAATCTTTGAGGCCACAGGTGAGAGTGTTGAAGGCCGGAAACGGGAACGCCGGAAGGACCCCCTGACCGCTGTAAGGCAATAATGGTTAGGTCAGTTAAGAAAAAACAAATGGCAATGCAGTAAGGCGAATCAACGTGTGTAAGCTTACCCCAGTCTGATGGGCCGGACACTTTGAAGGGATAGGGGAGGAAGGATAACTGGGACCGGCAGGAGTATCACAAGCAAGTGTCAGGGCAAAGCAGTTCAATCCGTGAGAGTTCCGTGGTCGAGTAAGCCAGAGTTCCAAGCAAGTGTCAGGGCAAAGCAGTTCAATCCGTGAGAGTTCCGTGGTCGAGTAAGCCAGAGTTCCAAGCAAGTGTCAGGGCAAAGCAGTTCAATCCGTGAGAGTTCCGTGGTCGAGTGAGCCAGAGTTCCAAACGTGATAACTAAACGCTATGCAGCACTCCAGGAATGAGGCAGCTGTGAAGCGTTTGTTGATTGTTTCCTTCGTTCTTTTAACGGCATACAGGGATCACGTGATTCTGCTCCGGGAGCGTGGCGTCGGATCAGGTGACCCTCGTAGTGAAAGGAGCAGCCGTCGATGTAGAAGCACGTGACTTGAGGCGCTTTGTTTTTCTCTTTATGGTAACACAACGCGGCGAGCGCCCTGCATTGTTTCGTGATCCTGTATACCAACGTTGTTTGGGATAGCAACGCCAAGGTAGGTGCCAGTAAAAGAATGGACGCAGTCTGAACGAGGACTGGCGTGGGTTGCGGGATGTCCGAGTGTTACCCTGCGCTTGTGGTGCAGAAGCGGGAGGCTGGGAGTAAGACGTGGACCTGGGAGGGGAAACGGAGGATATGACAGAACCCCCCCCCAAAGGCCCACGACCTCGTGGGCTTGACGGATGTTCACGATGGAATCGGGCAAGCAACCTCGGGGCATGGACGTCGCAAGACGGAACCCATGAGCGGTCTTCAGGGCCGTAACCCAGCCAGTCCACCAAATACTGGAGACGACCCCTACAGAGACGAGAACCCAGAATAGCATTGACCTCATATATATCGGGCGTAGAAACCGAAACAGGAGCAGGAGGCGCACAGATACGGGTAGTATCAGGGCAGGGCTTGAGCAGAGAGGCATGGAACACCGGATGGACCCGCCAAGCATTTGGAACCGCAAGGCGCAAGGCGACAGGGTTGATGACTTTGATGATCTTATAGGGCCCCACAAAACGAGGAAGCAGCTTGCGGCAACCAGGGATATGGAGGTGACGTGTAGACAACCAAACACGATCCCCGATCTTGTATTCGGGTGCTGGCAATCTCTTCCTATCAGCCACTGCCTTCATGGAGGCCTGGGATTTCCGCAGATGGACGAGGGTCTGGGCGTGGACCGTGACGAGGTCGCGGGCACACGCATCAGCAGCAGGGGTGTTTGTAGGTGGGAAATCAGGAAGTGGCAGGGTGCGGGGGTGTTGGCCGTATAGTGAATAGAACGGGGAGAAACCAGTGGAGGAGTGAAGAGCGTTATTATATGCGAATTCCGCAAGATGCAAAAGGTTAAGCCATGTGTCCTGATGTTGGAGGGTAAGGCAACGTAGATACTGCTCCAACGACTGGTTTACCCTCTCCGTCTGTCCGTCACTCTCTGGATGATAGGCAGAGGAAAACCGCACATCGATGCCCAGTAGCTTGGCCAACGCCTGCCAAAAACGAGAGGTGAATTGAGTACCTCGATCGGATACTATTACTTGAGGTAACCCAAAGAGGCAAAAGACTGATCTGAAAAACAGGCGCGCTAACGTGGGGGCCGAAGGTATTCCCGTACAGGGTATGAATCGTGCCATTTTGGTGTATGAATCCACGATTATCCACACAGTGTCATGGCGTTGTACACATGGTAGATCGGTGATTAGATCCATAGAGATCGTGTGCCACGGTTTAGGGGGTATCGGTAGAGGTCGGAGCAAGCCTAAGGGGCGACCCCTGGGGGATTTACTTTGTGCACAGACGGAGCAGGAATTTACATTTACCTTGACGTCATGTCTCATAGAAGGCCACCAACACCAACGCCTCAATAGGTCTAATGTACGGGTTTGTCCAGGATGACCATTGATAGCTGTATCATGTGACCAGTCTAGGGCCTGGTTGCGTGTGTCGGTAGTGGGCAGGAATAATTTCCCGTGTATGTAAGGCAGCCCATCCTGGAGGAGCAGGTCCCACTCTGTTAACCTATGTTGGTTCTGTAATACCCATTTGCGTATGGTGGCTATCATTGGCAGGGTAGGCGTGCAAACGCAAATGACGTGGTTCTTGTCTAACAACGTTTCAGGAAATACAGGAAGAGGGTCCACCCAGGTGAACGAGACAGGGCATCGGCCTTCCCGTGACCAATACCTGGTCGGTGTTTGATCATAAAATCGTAAGCGGCGAAAAACAAATGCCATCGCACCTGACGGCTGTTCAGGCATTTGAGTGTAGCCAGGTCTTGGAGATTCTTATGATCTGAATAGACTATCGTCTGGTGCTTGGCCCCCAGGAGATGGTGTCTCCAAGTCTGCATGGCATCCTTGATGGCCAAGAGCTCTTTTTCTGTAACGGTATAATGCACCTCAGACGAGTTGAATTTCCGAGAGTGGTATGCCACCGGGTGTAACCGACCTGTGGTTGAGCAGGGCTGGGAAAGTACTGCACCTAATGCAAACGAAGAGGCGTCTGCTTCTAAGACAAACGGGAGTTCTGGGTCCGGGTGTTGGAGTACTGGGGCTGTGGTAAATCTAGCTTTGAGAGCATCAAATGCCTCTTGGTGTTCCGGAGTCCAAAGGTAAGGGACCAGGGGACTGGTAAGAGCGGTTAACGGGGCAGTGATGGAGGAAAACCCAGTGATGAAACGCCGATAAAAATTCGCGAAACCAAGGAAGGACTGCAGTTGTTTGAGATTAACCGGGACAGGCCACTCCGTGACTGCGGGTACCATGGACTGATTCATAGCTAGACCCGCGGGTGTTATGTGGAAACCAAGGAAATCCACCTCATGGGTATGGAACAAACATTTTTCGGGTTTTGCGAACAGAGCATTCGCCTGCAGACGGGACAGAACCTCCTTGACGTGCATGACGTGCTCCTCCAATGAAGGGGAAAAGATCAAAATGTCATCCAGATAGATCACGACGTACACGTCCAGGATGTCACTGAACACGTCGTTCATAAAATGCTGAAACGTAGCAGGGGCGTTACAAAGCCCAAAAGGCATCACCAGATATTCAAAAAGACCCTGTTTAGTGCAAAAGGCCGTCTTCCACTCATCCCCCTTGCGTATGCGGATCAGGTTATAAGCCCCACGTAAGTCTAACTTGGTGTAAATGGTAGCGTGTGTTAGTTTGTCCAACAGCGTGGAGATAAGGGGTATCGGGTACCGGTTCTTTATGGTGATCGTGTTCAACCGACAGTAATCAACACAGGGACGTAGGTCCCCCTCCTTCTTTGGAACGAAGAATATGGGACTCGCAGCTGGGGAAGAGGAAGGGCGGATGTGACCCAGTCGCAGGGCCTGTTGGACGTATTCTTTCAGTGCTCGTTCTTCAGACTGAGACAAAGAATAGATACGGCCTCTTGGTACTGGAGCGTTTGGTAACAGATCAATGGGGCAGTCATACGACCTGTGGGGTGGCAGGCCTTCTGCTGAAACTTTATCGAATACCACGTGGTAATCCTGATACACCGTGGGTATACCGGCTGACACCACCCCGACCGTATGTGTTAGGGAAGAGTTATCTTCCATGGTAAGAGAAGCCACGACTCCCAGGATACTGGCAGGAGTGGACGGGACGGCGGACTCAACTAAGCAGTAGTGTTGGCAGATTTCTGACTCGAAGGATACTTGTCCGGTACCCCAATTGATGAAGGGGTTGTGTTGTTTTAGCCATGGTATGCCCAGAATGACCCCAAACTGCGGGGTTGTGATTAGATCGAAGGATATGGTTTCTCTGTGATTACCCTGAATTATTACTTCCAGAGGGGCGGTCTGTTGCTTAATAGGGCCGGAAGCGAGAGAGGTACCGTCCACGGCCTAGACTTGTTCCGGGCGGTCTTTCTCTATGAGTGGTAGGTTGAGTCGATGGGCTAACGCTATATCAATAAAGCAACCAGTTGCTCCGGAATCTATGACGATCTGGACTGAGTGCCCCTGATCTCTGCTAGGAATCAACACAGCTTGGACCACTATGGGTTGGATGGGACCAAAAGCAAGGTCGGAGGTGATCGTTGGAGTGCTCGCCCTTACCCCCGATCTCAGGGGCGAGCCTTCCGAAAACCCGGGTTCTTATTCTTTGGGCGACGGGGACACTCCTTTACGTAGTGACCATTCGTGCCACAATAGAAACAGGCATTGCCAGAACGTCTACGTTCCCGTTCAGCTTGGGTTATGGGGCTGCGAATCCCTCCTACTTGCATGGGCTCTGGAGTTGGGTCTATCGAGGAAGAGGTCCGGTGACCAGAAAACCCCCCCTCTGCCCTACGCTCGGTTCTCCGGGCATCCACTTGTAACGTTAGGTCTACCAAGTCTGAGTAGACGGAGGGAAGCGATGGTACGACTGCTAGGGCGTCCTTCATGCCCCCACACAAACCCCGATAAAATACAACCGCCTTCTTGTCTTCTGGCCATGAGGTTTCTGCGGATAGCTGATTAAAGCGGGTTATGTACTCTATGAGTGTCTGTTTTCCTTGGGCTAGGTCTAGCAGTTCTAGATCCCGAGACTGCGCTTTGTGTCGAGTGTCAAAGACTTTCGCCATCTCATTGACCAAAAGATCGAAGTCGTATAGAGCAGGATGGTTGTTTTCTAACAAGGGGTTTGCCCAAGTCGCAGCCACACCTGAAAGATGGGAAAGGAGAAAAGCGGCCTTTGATATAGAGTCAGGGAAGGCATGTGGTCGGCATAGGAAATGAAGCTTACACTGATTTAGGAATGTTCGATACCTACTAGGGTCTCCCTGATACCTTTCCGGGGCTGCTAAGGGAAAAGGACTTGGGAGTAACACAGGAGTTGGCACTGGAAGGGCAGCAGGGGTAGTCGGAACCTGAGGCGTGGAATCCCCGAATTCAGCGTTATCAGGTAAGGGGTGTCGGGTGCTCTGTAGGGTGTCTAGGCGGTGGTGGATCGCTGTAGTGGCCGCGGCCATGTCGGATCTAAGGGTAGCGACTGCTTGCAATAGAGCGGTCACAGGGTCCCCGGCGGAGGTGTCCATAATCTGAACGACCAAATAGGCTTCACAGTCTGTTCTGTTGTACTTGATGGTCGTGCAGATTATTAGGACCTCCGTCCCCAAGTACCACACTGACAGATTTAGGTATACTGTCAGTGTAATCTTTGAGGCCACAGGTGAGAGTGTTGAAGGCCGGAAACGGGAACGCCGGAAGGACCCCCTGACCGCTGTAAGGCAATAATGGTTAGGTCAGTTAAGAAAAAACAAATGGCAATGCAGTAAGGCGAATCAACGTGTGTAAGCTTACCCCAGTCTGATGGGCCGGACACTTTGAAGGGATAGGGGAGGAAGGATAACTGGGACCGGCAGGAGTATCACAAGCAAGTGTCAGGGCAAAGCAGTTCAATCCGTGAGAGTTCCGTGGTCGAGTAAGCCAGAGTTCCAAGCAAGTGTCAGGGCAAAGCAGTTCAATCCGTGAGAGTTCCGTGGTCGAGTAAGCCAGAGTTCCAAGCAAGTGTCAGGGCAAAGCAGTTCAATCCGTGAGAGTTCCATGGTCGAGTAAGCCAGAGTTCCAAGCAAGTGTCAGGGCAAAGCAGTTCAATCCGTGAGAGTTCCATGGTCGAGTGAGCCAGAGTTCCAAACGTGATAACTAAACGCTATGCAGCACTCCAGGAATGAGGCAGCTGTGAAGCGTTTGTTGATTGTTTCCTTCGTTCTTTTAACGGCATACAGGGATCACGTGATTCTGCTCCGGGAGCGTGGCGTCGGATCAGGTGACCCTCGTAGTGAAAGGAGCAGCCGTCGATGTAGAAGCACGTGACTTGAGGCGCTTTGTTTTTCTCCTTATGGTAACACAACGCGGCGAGCGCCCTGCGTTGTTTCGTGATCCTGTATACCAACGTTGTTTGGGATAGCAACGCCAAGGTAGGTGCCAGTAAAAGAATGGACGCAGTCTGAACGAGGACTGGCGTGGGTTGCGGGATGTCCGAGTGTTACCCTGCGCTTGTGGTGTAGAAGCGGGAGGCTGGGAGTAAGACGTGGACCTGGGAGGGGAAACGGAGGATATGACATCCATGCAGAAGCACAGCAGCTTAAATGCCTGCATTATCTCCCTTATCTTGTCATGGAGTCTCAGATCTATAATGTGGGATTGACGGTCCCGCATGTGCAGTCATTGTCATGGTTGAGATCTGGGCATCAGATAAAGAGTGATATCCCTGTTTCATGTCAGACAGGGCCAGGCTTGTGACATCCGATATGGCTCTGTAACACTCTCTTTGACTAATAATTGCATGAAGGTGCAAGGCACTGGCAGGAAAGCAGTGGCCCTGCTGCTACAACTCCACACATTTCCCACTGAGACTGCATGCTCTAGTTGCATGTGCTACTGAGCAGCTGCATTGCTCTTCTCTTGGGTCTAAGTAGTTCTACCAGGCAACCTGTGCCCCACTACCTTCGATCATCTCTTGCGGTGCACCATCTTTAGCTTTTTGACTTTGTCACATGGACTCTTTGACAAATCCACAACCCTGGGAAATCAAATAGTTTACATTTCAGAAACCGGTCTTGTTGGGTGTGGTGACATTAAGAAAAACAATAGTGGTGATGGCTGGAAGGTTTCAAATTAATATTAACCTTCGGCATTGCTCTGGGCAACCCTCCAGACCATCGTTCTCTACCTCCCAAGCCATTACAAAAGGGGAAACACCATGTGCAAATCAGGCTAGGTCCCACCCCAAAAGAGGCAGTCCAGCCCAAACTGCTTGGCCACATCCCTTCTGCATGATGAGACCACAAACATCCCCAGACATTTTTCGGCCTCAACAATGAGGAGTAGCTTGGATGTCTAGACCCAGCAGGCACAGCACCCATGTCTGGGCATACCTGCAGCACTCGGCGTGACTATAGTAAAACAACAGAGCTGATGGCTGGAAGGTTAAGAATTAATCTTAACCTCTGGCGTTTGCTCTGGGCAACCCTCCAGACCATAGTTGTTCGCCTACCAAGCCATGACAAACGGGGAAAGACCATATGCAAATCCATGTTTGGTCCCACTCCAAAAGGGGCAGTCTAGACCAAACTGCTTGGTCATATCCCTTCTGCATGAGACCACAAGCATCCACAGACATGTTTTGGCCTCATTGGCCCTCATCAGTGAGGAGTAGACGGGGTCTCTAGGCTCAGCAGGCACAGGGCCCATGTCTGGGCATATCTGTCCCACTTGGGGTGACAAAGTAAAAACAAAGAGGTGATGGCTGGAAGGTTTAGAATGAATCTTAACCTCTGGTATTGCTCTGGGAAACCCTCCAGACCATCGTGCTTCGCCTACCAAGCCATGACAAACGGGGAAAGACCATATGCAAATCAGGCTTGGTCCCAACCCAAAAGGGGCAGTCCAGCCCAAACTGCTAGGTCACATCCCTTCTGCACGAGACCACAAGCATCCCCAATGTTTCGACCTTGTTGGGCCTCATCAGTGAGGAGTAGCTTTGGTCTCTAGGCCCAGCAGGCACGGGACCCATGTCTGGGCATACCCATCCCACTCGGGGTGACAAAGCAAAAATTAAGAGGTGATGGCTGGAAGGTTTAGAATTAATTTACTACTGGCATTGCTCTGGGCAACCCTCCAGACCATTGTTCTTCGCCTGCCAAGCCATTACAGAAGGGGAAGACCATATGCAAATCAGGCTGGGTCCCACCCCAAAAGGGGCAGTCCAGGCCAAACTGCTAGGTCACATCCCTTCTGCACGGGACCACAAGCATCCCCAAATTTGTTTTGGCTTTGTTGGGCCTCATCAGTGAGGAGCAGCTTGGGTCTCTAGGCCCAGCAGGCACGGGACCCACGTCTGGGCATACCCACCCTACTCAGGTTGACAAAGCAAAAACAAAGAGGTGATGGCTGGAAGGTTTAGAATGAATCTTAACCACTGGCATTGCTCTGGGCAACCCTCCAGACCATCGTTCTTCGCTTGCCAAGCCATTACCGAAGCGGAAAGACCACATGCAAATCAGACTTGGTCCCACCCCAAAAGGGGTAGTCCAGCACAAACTGCTAGGTCACATCCCTTCTGCACGAGAACACAAGCATCCCCAAACATGTTTCTGCCTTTTTGGGCCTCATCAGTGAGGAGTGGCTTGGGTCTCTAGGCCCAGCAGGCACGGGACCCACGTCTGGGCATACCCGTCCCACTCGGGGTGACAAAGCAAAAACAAAGAGGTTATGGCTGAAAGGTTTAGAATGAATCCTAACCACTGGCATTGCTCTGGGCAACCCCCCAGACCATAATTCTTCGCCTGCCAAGCCATTACAGAAGGGGAAAGACCATATGCTAATCAGGCCTGGTCCCACCCCAAAAGGGGCAGTTCAGCCCGAACTGCTAGGTCACCCCTTCTGCACGAGACGACAAGCATCCCCAAACATGTTTCGGCCTTGTTCGGCCTCATAAGTGAGGAGTAGCTTGGATCTCTAGGCCCAGCAGGCACGGGACCCACCTCTCGATATACCTGTCCCACTCTGTGGGAACAGAAAAATAATATGAGGCCGGGAAGCCCAGAAAGAAACACACCAACACAGGTTACAAAGAACATACAAATGCTTTATTTAAAAGCTACAACAGTTACCAAGTCAATTGACAAACGGATAGCTATTCGGCTCTCAGAGTAACATAAAGAACTTCAACGAGGGTTCGATGTGTTAGTGAGAGAGACCGCACATTGAAATACCTGGGTCTTTTATACAGTTTGTCCTGCCCTTGGCCAACCCTCTCGCGGGTTAACCATTCTATGAGCCGGGCCTATGGGTTCCTTGCCAGGTCAATCCTGTAATATATACATTTCGATTAGTTTCACTGATATAGTTGTTCATTTACATATAGGTCAACGGTAGGACAAGGTCTCAGTTCGCGACCCCGACAAGTGGCCTGCAGGCATATTAATTATTCATGTGTACGGAGGTCACAACGGCCAGAATCTTACTCAGAATGTCATTCGGCTTCCATTTTGATGTTCAGGGTGACTTCCATATAACGAGAACCTAAAATGGCGGCTTAGTCCAAGATGGCGACTTACATTACTTTCTCTAAGGTCAAGACCTTGCCGTGGAGTTTGTTCGCATATGATGTTTAGACAACTTGGCGTAGGCCAATACACATACAATTGTTACGATAGGAGGCATAATATCGTTTCAATTCCGACAACTCGGGGTGCAAAGATAGATCTTAGTCATGGTATGGTGACTTATTAAAAACTCAAATACCGATTTGCTTTCAAGGCTTGCTGCACAGAGTGCAATTTCGGTGTGCAAGATGCATTGATAGACTAGGAGATACGTTTTCTACATGTGTTAATTTTAAATACTTTTTTGATGTTTGAATCTAATTTAGGCAGTCCAATGTGATCAGTTTAGTTGACTCACGTCACAGTTTATTCTCTAACTTTCTAAATATTGAAAAATGTGTTTTGAAATGTTAGATGCTTGGTCAATTGACATAATGTCAGAACTTTTTCTGCATACAATATAGCCAGTTTATATTACTTTCTAACATTGTATAAGAGAATTTAACTGTCCCATTTACTAGATGGATGGAATTGTTTTACTTCCCATAACCTGATTGGTCGATATGAGTTATTTTTGTATTATTTATTCAACAATACTTAAGCAATAGAACCCGAGGAGGGGGGCATTACCGTGTCACTGTGAGGGCCTTAACGATAGCTCAGGGTATTACCAGACCGGTAATGCCCCCCTGAGGGTTCTATTGCTATTAGTTCCCTTGCACGTGGTAAATACAAAAAAAGATGGACAGCATGGATTGGGGATAAAGGAACTAAAGGTAGTCCCTTCTCCCTGTCCAGGGAGGGCATTTGCACGCCAGGGACACGCTGAGAACACTAGTGTTCCCGACCCCAAAGAGAGACAGGGAAGGTAAAGGCAATTGGGTCAGGGGTGGGAGGGTTGAAGATTCAGAAAACGGGGTGGGGGTTAAGGGTCAGGGTATGCAGAAGGAGCACATTTACCTACTACCCAGCGAGGGAAGATGGCAGCCTCCCACTCTGAGGAGGCTCGTAGCGGGGTCTTTCCTGGTATGGTAAAAACCCTGTTCTGAGGCTCTTCATTGGTTGGGAGGCCGCCACCCCCTCCCTCACCGGCTACTAATTCAACATAACCATCGACGTTTCAGCATGCAACCATAAATATGTGTTAGTTGCTACTACATCCCACTATATGTAACAATACTGATTACTAATCTGTGCTACCATTGTAGTCCTTCTCAGTGATACATTCAGATAATGCAATTCCAATGTGCATCCTTCTGGAGGTGCTCGTTGTCCTCCTCATACTTATTTACCAACATTTATGTGTCATATTTCATCAAACCCGATTATGGGTTACATTCTATCACTCTTATTCAGGGGGCATCAAATCGGGACAAGCTAATATTGCATCGAGAAAGTCGTCCCATTAGGGAATAGACATCGACACCCTCCCACACTTTGGCTTTAAGTAACCTTATAGCCCTTATCACTGTTGCCCATTTCACCATGTCACTGGTCCACCTTTCTACTGATGGTGGGGATGACTGCTTCCACAACATCACAATCTGGTGTTTCGAAACAGTTATATCTAAAAGCATGAATTTAGTGTTGAGTTTCCTTTGTTTCTTAATAGGCATCAGGCCCAGTAGACACATTTTTTTAATGGACCTGTTGAGTGTCTAACCTGTGAAATTCTCCAACATCCCTAACACTGTGTTCCATAACTAGTACACCTGAGGGCATTCCCACCACATGCATATAAAAGTAGAGTAGTCTCATGTACACTTGGGGCATCCCGCATCCGTGTGTGCATGCATTTTCTTCACCAGAACCAGCATTATGGATGCATGCCGCAGGCCTTTGTAGTGTATCAATTTAAATTTCATGTTTCTAGACACATTCTTGGTGTTCATGCACGCTCCAATTCTTTCAGTTTCTTCTAGTGGTGTGCCAATATCCACCTCCCATTTCCTACAGACCTCTTTGGTGCATTTAGCTTCCTTGTTTACTCCTGCTTTCTAGAGTGAGGAGATGCATTTGATCAATCAAAGTATGTTCATTTTCGGAAATTGATATTCCAATAGAAAACTATAATATTTAATAAACACATACAATACATAAAAGTAAACTATAGTCTAAACTACAATTAGATGTTTCTTCTACAAACAAACTTTCCATAATTGTGTAATAAGCCGTCCACTCCATTGCCAAACCAATCGTTCCATTGGCTATTCACAATAAAACGATAAGTAGCATTTCTTAAAGTTGTTTCCTTCTGTACAAGGCTTGTCTGAGATACAACAGTAGACACCAGCCAATCATCTCAGTGTCTGCCCATAATTAAATCCAGTAAAGCTGGGTGGCATTCAGCAAAACCTGCCTCCCTTAATATGGGATTCAAGGCTTTTGCTCTAATAGTGAATATGCCCGACAAAAAAATATAAAATGCATGAAGTCTTCTTCTAAGGCTTGACATAGCAAGGGTTGTTCAGAGGTCTTACTTGATTATAGTTGATGTCAGTGCTCTAAGGGGAAGGCAATTTAATTTAGATCTTTTAATGAGATTTTATTCATTTGGGTTGTTTGCCCATACCAGAAATGTTTGTATTAAATATGTCTTATAATTACATGTTTTCTGATTAAACGTTTCTGTTAATTCCAGTAATTCCCTCCATTCTTGTATGTAAACAATCATCTCCTTTTTTAATTGCATTGCCATGGTTAGGTTCAAAATAGCGCGGGCAAGAAAGTGGCTCTATGGATTTAGTTACTCACTGTGTGATTTTACTTACTGGAGCAACAGAATACAAAGTACTCTTCTTTTAGCTCGCAATTCCTCTATAATGAGTTGTGTGAGCCCAGCCTTCTGGTTGCTCCAAATGTGGAGCCAGTTTAGAATTGGTGGAACAGAGAACAGATATATAATCTTCGAAAAAAGTAAAGCCTAACTCCATATGCACACCATCATTTGGAGCAGACCATGGCAAGACAAGCAGTTTTTAAAGAAAATCATACTCTACAACTTGGAGATCTGCTACATTCGAATACCCCAACAGCAAGGCCCCATATTTAGAAACTGCCCCAGTTTTACTGTGGTACACTTTTCTAATCAAATCTAAAGGTTGGGACTTGAACATATTCATAAATCGAAAATACCCCCCCACCCCAATGCTTGCTTACATCTATTGATTAGTTTACAAAGAAGTTTACAAAGAAGTGATTCCCTTAATAATTTTGAAGCAAAGCCATGCCCAGATAGTCAAACTCTTTAACTAATGGAATTATGCAATTATTGCTACATATCACTGTAATCCTAGCATGGCCTTTACCAACGTGACAGACCATGACTGCTGATTTACTTGACTTGGAGGGCAAGATTATTCATTAAAGCGGTATACACTCTGATAGGTTTTGAAGAGCATGAGCCATACAAGCTATTAAGACTGTGTTATCGGAGTGGGCCAATTTGGGTAATGTGGGTAATACAGTAATACAGTGTTCCCCAATTTGACTGCGTCGGCACCGGTCTGAACTAATCATAAAGTCCATTAATATTTGAAGAAAACAGAAAAGGGGCCAGACACATCCCTGGCGAACCCTTGCGTTAACATCTAAGTACTGTGTTCAATTTCCTTTTGCCATACTGCTCACACAAGCTTTGGTATCTTGATGGAGGATGATTTATACGTTTAATATTTTGGATGTAGAGTTTAAGGACCTGTGCATGAGTCACAGTTTTGCGGATTAACCTCATCAAAGGCTGTGCTCAAGTCAATAAAGGCCAAATAGATTGATTCTTCTGTCAAATACAATGAGTTAGCCACTATCAAATACAGGTTCAATGCTTATTCTCATGTTCCCACGCCAGGGCGAAACCCCAGTTGAACAACACATAAAATATGATTAGCTGGTACCCAATTCTCTACTTTAGTCAAAAGGGCTCAGCCAAATATTTTAAAGAAGGAGTCCAACAAAGAAATTGGTCTGTATGATGCCATACAACCCTGCCCCTCTTTTTATATATTGGCTTGATTATAGCCAGCTTCCAACACTGGAGAACACCTTCAGGCTTGATTATCGCCTTAATGCTAATGGTCAATAAAGGGATCCACAAATCAATGCCAACCTGAAACTGTTCCACTCGGATGTCATCTGACCCAGGGAAACAATTGAGCTTTTGATTAATGATGGCATCAATTATTTCCTTATTACAAAATTCGAGAACGTGTGATTCTGGCTGGTTAAAATGTGTGTTATTAAAAATCTCCTGATCCTTAAAGGTAGGTTCTGTACTGTAAAATAAGTGCTTAATCCGTGAGTGGTCCGGGACAGTTTCTCTCAAAGTTAGAATCACAGCATTCAGACTCTGTGTAGGAGGCTCCTCTGAGAACCTCTCAAAGATCCTTCTGCCACCTGCTGCCTGTCGCCACCCATGCATATGTCAAGAAATCCCTCTGCTTAAACCAGATTTTGCAAAGATTCGCTGAAATCCTATAAATCTACTCTCCTTGTACATTTGTGTTTTTAAAGGAGCATAGTATTGGTTATTTGGAGGAGGGTTGAAATATATGTTTCTAGTAATAAATTGGGATCGTTAGGCAGTGCTTGGTTTTAAACTGTGAGTTGCATACAAGGCTTAAAGTACTGTCTTTTCAGCCATCTAGTAGATCTGCCCTTTCTAGGTGAATGCCTGCAGTAATAGAGCAACAGTGTCCTTAGGTGTAGATAGGATAAGACACATTTTAGAATGATTTGGCTGAAGTATTAACTTTGGTTACCATAGTATGTCTGCTCAAAATTTAAGTTAAGGCCTTAAGTAATTGTGCTTTTGAGCAGATAGGAAAAGTCTAGTTCAGTTCTGTGATGCAAACGATCTTGAATCTGTGGGTTGCCTTTTGCCTTGGCACAAAGAATAAAGTCACCTATCACAAGATCATTTTTGATGGATGAGGTTAAGAGCCCGATTCATGGAATAATCTGTGCGGTAAATAGGGACTTTGTGCGCCAAACCGTGCGCGAATCCCGCTCCGTCGATTCATGGAATTGACTGCGCAGGACTTTTTTGTACTTTGCAGGGACTATATGGGCTTCGCGCAGGCTCGGCGCTCCTCTGCGAGTGGCTGAGTGCCTTGCGTGAGACACCATGCTGAGCGTTGGTGCGACCTGGCAGGGACCAGAGTAGGGGGCGGAACACTCAAAATGAGGAAGAACAAGGGAAAGTGCAGTGTCGCCGGGGTCCTGGCTTGGTTACGGAGGACCCATGCTGTGTTACAAGGGTGTGTTTGTTTGCAGCCAAGGAGCCTGCAAATGTAGCCTAATGTGGCTGATTTTGCTCTGCGTGGGGTAGTGTCGGGTCGTTCTGGCCGCGACTTGCGTTTAGGGTTACTTTGTGGTATCGAGTCTGTGAATACATGGAGCACGAAGGAAAACCTATGCACGCAAGATCGTTCTCGGCATGCAGGCTTTGCGAGTTCTATACATGCTTTGTCATGAATCGGACACAAAGTCTAAGATTAATTCTATGAACTTGAAAAAATCAGTTTTGTTGAAATTTGTAGGTCTAAATAGAAGGGAAAAAATATAGCACTAGGTGTGAGCTAACCTGCAAACCCTTAAAAGTATTGGCTTGAATGGTGTTATTTCAATGAATCTCTAAAAATGTGTAAATATACAATGACTAAGCCGTCATTTATTTTTGAGGCACAAACAAGGTTAATCAAAATACCTCATTGAACCATCCCTCAGAAATAAATAGAGTGTCCAGCCAATTTTCAGTCAATGTTAAACGTAATGGTGTGGTATGAGCTACTGCCACTATTACATAATCAAAGCATGTATTAGGGGGTTGTGCTGTTTGCTATTCTCTTTGGCTATGCTGAGGCTATGGGCCTCATTACGACCCAGGCGGTAAGGGTTTTACGGCGGCGTAAACAGCGCCGACCCTTACCGCCTGATTACGAGGTCCCTTAGCGCCATGGCGGACTTAACACCTGCTTTTAGCAGGTGTTAAAATCCATGGCGCTAAGGGACCATGGAGTTAATTACGCCACCGTAATTTACGGTGGCGTAATTAACGCCTTCCCCACTCCCATTATGCCCTATGGGGCAAAAATGGGAATGGGGAAGGGTAAATGGGGATTGGGGACTTACCGCCCCGCCAAGGTCGGAATGGGGCGGTAAGTCCGCCAACCACCATGGCGTAAACGTAGTTTACGCCATGGTGGTAAAGTCACGGCCCAGGCGGTAACTTACCGCCTGGGTCGTAATGAGGCCCTATGTCTGAGGCTATGTCTAATTCCATAATGGTTGGGATCAGACACAATTTTAACAAATTACTAGGCTGTGATATTTTAGTTGTATCTTGGATTTTCTTTGTGTAGTATTTGTATTGGCTATATTTAAGCAATATGCCCTGAGTGGCAGGGGCATTACCGACTCGGGTAATGCCCCGGCGCGCATAGTTATATGTATAATAGTTGTATGCCCCTGCCGTGAGGGGCATATTGCTATTAGTACCCAGGCCCGCAATATCTGTGTGACAGGGGCACTAAAACCATTTTTTTCTGTCCCGAAATGCTGCAGCGTTTCGTGACAGAAAAAAAAGAAACAATCAAGAAAATAAAAAAATGGAGTCCGTTTTCCCTTTCCATGGCGGCCATCGGGAGAGGACGCGCTGGGAACAGAAGTGTTCCCAGTGTGTCTGCTTCCGAAAAAAAGAAAGGAGCAGAAGGTAAGTGGGGTTGGGATGGAGGGAGGGAGGAAGGGAGGGAAGGAGGGAAAGAGAAAAATACATACCTGCGTCCCGGCGGGGTACGATGGAAGCCGCCAGCCGCGTTGAGGCACGTAGCGGGGATGGCCCCGCTCCGAGTCTCCACACGGCTGGAGGCTGCCATTGCCCCCCACCGGGGACAAAGGAGCAAGAAGGTAAGTGGGCTGGGGAGGGCGAAGGCAGTCTCACAGCCGTGGGGAGGCTCGGAGAGGGGATAGCCTCGCTTTGAGCCTCCTCATTGGCTGAGGGGCTGCCACACCCCCCGCTGAGGACAAGGCGGCTGGAATCTCGGACAAGAATTGAAGGATTCTCGGCCGGGTACTAATATTTAATATGACTTTATTGATAACGCTTGGTCCAGGGATTGTCTTAAAATCATTAATGCCAAATAGTTCCAGCTTTGTATATATTTTCTGTTCCATGGTAAAAAAATTAAAACAAAAAAAATAAAACAACTCGCATGTCTTGTTCTAAAAGCTATCAACAAATGACCAGGGGTTATCTTACCGGAAACACCTAAACAGGCAAGGGAGGGGCAACGTTTTGTGGTCTCCCACCCAAAAAGTCCCTAGAAGTCTTGTGCCTAACGGTCATCATGGATATGGTGTTCAGAGTCCCCCTGATAGAGAATCCTGGAGAGTGTAGTCAGAAGTCTGCCTGGGTCTGTGCTTGCATGCATAGGAGCGCAGCAGATAACTTCACGGTATAACGCGTTCTGTTACTAAACCATTTACTTAATGATCCTAAGACCCTGGTGTGTGAAAATAAACTCTCAATATGTGCCTCATTTAAATAAGGGCAGAAATTAAAATGTTAAACGATGTGCAGGTTTAAATTCATAAACTATACCATTTTAAAAGCATGTGGAGGTTTAAGTTGTGTGATCCCAACAGTTGAGTGCCTTCTGAGAAGTTCAGCGTCCAAGAAAACAGTTGCTGTGTGTTCTAGGCATGATCCTGGACAAAGCAGATGGCATAATCATGAACAGCACTCCGAATTTAAACACGAGCCCGTATTTTGCAGTCATCAACGAAAACAGGAAGTAGCCACCCTAAGCTACTAAACTCTGTTTTCCGTTTTCTATATTGCTTTTATGTGTGCTTCGCTACATATCTTGCTATGATTATCAAAAACAACATATTCATCACTTTGCCCTTTGACCTCCATTGAAAGGTTGTGTGTGTGGCAGACTGTGCAACTCTGACCAACGACTATGCAACTATGAATTACTGTTAGCAACTGTTTAAGTTTGTATTGTAAATAAACTTAAGACTCTGTTTTTTTATTTGCAAATTACTTAAAATGCCTCATGCCTCAGTTTGCACTGCGAGGGGCTTGTCCTGGCATGTGACTGCGGCAGGAGGGATGTGGCAAGAGTAAGATTGCCGGGTTGGGTAGACAACTGCCAACCACACAGAATATGATGAACTCATTGTTTTCAAAAGAACCCATTGCCATGCACCACACTTGCCTTAAGTCCACGATGAACTCTTCTAGGGATTCAAATACCTGTTTAAATCCTGACTCCTTTGACGTCAGTTTCTAAATTGACTCACGTGTTCATGCCACTCATTGATAGAGATCACCATAATGAATCGACCTTGGTCGCATGGCAGCTGCTTTATTCCTGTCCTCAATTTCTTCCCCTCAAAACCATTAGTGCAAAGGTATGGTACATAACTTGCATATGGCAAACTCCATTGATGAGCAATGGGACTCCAAAATGGGGAATAACGCAAAGCCTTGTGTGATGATGAATCGTACAGGCTCTTTCCATTACTGCATGCTTAACACCTGCATTAATGGTAGTTGAGTTTGGTGATATTGTCTGAGGTCATAGTCCACTATGAGATTTCTGACTGACGAGGATGTCAGAGAGCAAGGTCACTGGTAGTGTGGTGCCAGGTCCAGCAAATATTCCAGGCAGTTTTTCCAGGTGAGTCAAACATAGGATTTTTAAATTCATTCTTTGGATGATGAACTTGAGCCATTCAAGTGATTTTGGGACCTCATTACAAGTTTAGCGGCATTTCAGTGGTCAATCTGCTAAAATACTGCCAAATGAAATTACTGATACCACCACTTGCTCCCGTAGAGTTACCATGGGATTGCAAGTGGTGGTGATTCCCCATTGTGGAGTCCATAGCACTCCATGGGATCTTTGGTGGGTTTACTGCTGGTGGAATTACTGAACCTGAAATGTACCCATTCTTGGAGGTAAACTGGAGGATTTATCTGCAGCAAAAAGCTGGAGATGCATCCACCATGTTTCCTCTGAAAATCGGCGGATTTACCACACAGTTTTTCCACCAGTGGTAAATCCGTCAAAAAAATAATTTGGCGGTGCAGGAAAAGTGGCGGGAATGGAATTACAACCACTTTTTCGCCACACAACAAAATGGTCATCTTTTTGCTTTATTGTTGACCAGCTGGAGTTGGTTTCTCTGGAGTCGGGGTTGGCTGCAGATCAGTAGTCAAGGTTACTTAGGACGACTTTTTGTACGAGCCTCACCAGATTGGGAATAATTCTCCTCAATAAGTGAAGTTGGAGGTCAGGGCATGGATTGGGGAGTGAAGGATCCCCTGCTCCCCTCGTTGTCAGTTGGAATGATTTATGTTTGTTCCCCAACCATCTGTTTGTGGATGTTGGTGAGGCACAGATGGATGTAGGTATTGTTGATCTCCTTGTTGTGGACCGGAAAGAGTTGTTGTGTATTATCCACATACAGATGAAAACACTCTACATGGGCCTCCAGCAGGGTTGCACGAGGTTTCACTCCAGAGTTGAACAACCATGAGAAGAGGGATGATCCTGGTGGCGCTCTGCAAGTGATGGGTGCTGTACAGGACAGAGTTGGCCCAGTTTTACCAGCATGGGCGATATGTTCGAAATAATGTTGCCCCCTTTACTGCTGTGTTCTCTTTGGTATTTACATTCATAGCATTTGTATCGAGCACCATGTGGCCCGTATGGAACACATGTTTTACACATTTGCAGCCTTTATTTTAAGGTAGGAGAAAGAAGCAGTATTGTAAACATGTATAGAATAAGTAGGATCATATGGATAATGTTGATGTATAATTAATAACTGCAGGAATTTAAAACAAAGCTTTTAATTATGCCTTTAGAAAGGATGTAGATATAAGAGAATCATTGTTTTTTAATGGCATCATGGCTATAATAAAATTACATTTTGGCTCTGAACCAGATCCTTTAAGGGCGGCAATGTAGGCTTGTGGGTCAGTGAGCCAATTCGTCTTTCAGTAGAATTTCGTGGCTAGGTTTCTTTATCGGGTTTGCGTGATCTGCTTTGGTGTTAATCACCCCTCTGACCTTCTATGTTTGAACATATTTCCATTCAACCTTTCCTTCCATCTCCGCTCCACTCAACCTTGCACTTTTCTCTTGCCTCAAGCTCTTACCCTCTGCACCAGCGACCCATCCCAGCAAGCTCAGCTCCCCTTGAGATGTAACTTTAACTCCCTAAGTGTGTCCCCGATGCAGAAGGCAGCTTTGCTTTTAAGAACGGTTAAACCTTTATAAATCACGAGCAGACGTACATTCATGCATACATGCATACATCACCTCAATTATCGCCCCTCATGGCACTCTCTGCTCTCTTCATTCTGAAGTGAATCTTGTACTAGATTTCGTAATCGTGACTCTGCTTATGGCCAATTTCACTGTCACGTACATATCCATTGACCAAGGACTCCAACTTAGATCTAACCCATCAGCCCACTCCCTGCCCTTTCTCCACTCACTGTCAACCATCTCCACAGCATATATTTTGAATTTTGACAATGTCTTTCACTCTTCCTCAGATGCAGTGCCTCCTCCATCGATCCATCTCTCCGCAGCCAACTCCTCCTGCAATACGCCATCTTTGTCCGCACTCCATTCTACCACACATGTCCCATCACCAAATGAAAATTCAAACCTGACTGCTTGCTCCTTGTTTTAATGAAGTCACATCTGCGCTGCAAGCTCAAGCTACACGCTGCAATGCAACCATAGACAAAGCCTTTGCAGGCGTCCACTCTGCACTAGCCCCTCCCTTTTAACACCAATGACATGCTGATTATACCACTCTCAGCTATGCTCCGAAACCGGGATCCCCACTTTCTGATCAGACAGCTAAGGACTACCATGTCCCTCCGACATTGGTGGAAGGCCTGATGGCGCTTTCTTTTTGTCTCTATTAAGTCATCCCCCCATAATACGTTTTCTACTCTGGATTCCATTAAATGCAACTGATAGAACAAGCTTATTCCAACTCTCACAAACTATCCCCATGCCTCTAGGCCAAAATGCTTCGCCACCCACTCCATCTCCTCTCTGCCAAGCATTTTGCGCCCTATTTTTCTAAAATCACCAAAATCAGGGCCATCCTCACAGGTCTACCTTCTGTCCCTTCTTCTTCCTTTTCTTGAACACATCTTCTCCTCTTTCCCACATCTCTGCATTCTTTCTCACCCACAAATCCAGGAACCCTCAGCTCCGTTCAACCCATTTTCCCCACGGACACCGAAGGCTTTGGCACCCTTTGCTTGCTTAGTCTTATCTCCTTTTCAACCTTTCACTGGTTCAAGGGACCTTCTCAGCCTGCTTCAAGGTAGCAATCATCTTTAACATTGAAAGTAAATATCCTCAAGAACGCAGTTAACTATCAGCTTGTCTCCTTCCTCTAGTACTGCATACATGTTCTATAACATGTAATGTTCGATCAGATCACAACTTACCTGGAGGAGAATTATCTTTGTGTCCTCCTTGCTTATGGATTCCACATTAAGCACTGCCCTGAAATTGCACTCAAACACACTTTTACTCCTGCTTAAGAGTATAAACTCTCTTCCCTCATTATCATCCTTTAATTCCTAGCTGCTTTTGTCACTGTTGGCCATCCTTCTTTTCTCTTTTCAGCCTTTCGTCGGCTTCCAGGACACAGCCCTTGGCTAGATTGCCTCCTACTATAAGACCACTCCTTCTTCATCTCTTTTAATTATAGCATCACCTCAGCCACCTCGCAGAGGGGGTTCCTCATTTATCAATGCCTGGTCCCCCAATTCTTCACACTCTATACCTCCTCCTCAACAAATGGACTACTCCTTTGGCTTCTGCTACCACCTTTTTCAAGATGATATCCAAATCTATTACTTGTTCTCCTCCTTAACCCTGTGCTATACACCTTCATATCCAGCTGTCTCTCTCCCGCCTCTGACTGGATGGCACTCCGCTCCCTCAAGCTCAACTCTTCCACAACTGAATGTATCTTCCTCTCAGCGTCTATCTTCCCAACTCTTTTCCCATATTCATTTCAATCTGATTTCCTCAATCATTCCACAAAAGCTTTCAACCTGGCTGTTCACTTTAATAAAAACCTTACACACCAAAATTTTAAGAGCCCCATTATTGTAACAGTCAAGCACAATTCACTAAACATCGGTAAAACCAACAACACCTCACCTATCCCAATGTCCACCACAGTACTTAACAGGCATGATTAATGCACAAGTGTTGATGTGAGAATTCTCCTTGACTCCTTTTCTCCCCTCAATAAAGTACTCAACTTTGCCACCCATATGTTTTTATAACCTCCCTCATTCTTCTTGTACCTCTACCTATTGCTCCAGTGTAGGATGGCTCTCTCTGCAACACCTATACCTCTCTAGGTTGTTTCTGCCAATCTACATATCTATCCTTAGAATGCCACGGTTCATAGCTAACACAATATGCCACTACACCCCTGCTTCTGCTCCTCCTTCACCCTCATGACTCCCTAAAACTGGAACGCTCCCCCTCACATTTGAACTGTAATCCCTGTTCATAGAATTAATTTACCCCTTCACCATTTAAAACTTAGTGTATCAACACATAGGGCCTCATTATGAGTTGCCCGGTAAAAGCGGGTTCATTACCGGCATGCCGGAATGAGTGGGTCCGTGCTCGTATGAACCCGCTAACAGCAGGTGATTACGAGTGAGCGAGCATGCGCGTTCCCCCATGCCGGTAGTGGCAATACCGCCATGCCGGTAAAGGGCCACCAACCCCCCTATACCGGCATTGCGGGGCCCGCCCATAGCGTTACCGCCTCATAACAACCCCTAAATACCGGCACGGTAATACCGCCACGGTATTACCGTGTTCGCAAAAAACAGACCCGGAAATTACGTCATCGCGCAGGAACGGGAAATGGGCCGGCGGCCATCTTTAAAAACACAATCCATTGCCATCCTCCACAACCACCAGTTCTTTCGAGTTGTTCTGTGGCAGAATAGAGGCACGATGTCCAAGGCTACCAAGAAGGTGACCCAAAGGAAGAGAAAACAGCGTTTTTCAGACGCTGAACTAAGCATGCTTGCTGACACCCTGGCCCAGCATGCGGACACGATCAGGAGCACTGACATGAAGCATGCAGCCCAAAATAAAAAGAAAGAAGTCTGGCAGGAGGTCGCACAGAGGGTGTCGGCAGCGGTGGGATGACCTCCGCCTCAGGGTGAGGAAGATCCTGGCGGAGAACAGGAGGGCTGCAATGGCGACAGGCGGGGGCCCACACTCCCCAGTGAAGTTGACAGCATGGGAGGAGACCGCCAGTACCTTCATAGACCCTGAATCAATCGAGGAAATTGGAGACCAGGAGGTGGGCGCCGCATCATCCACAGAAGAAGGTGAGTGACCCATCACATCCATGTAGGCTAAACCATGATGTGGCACAAGTGATGTGGAAGTGAGACTAGGCAAGGCAATGCATGTCCCAGGCCCACATCAACATATCCAATCAAGAATGTGTGGCACACCCTGCAATGCACGCATGCTGAGTGCCAAACCCAATGCCAACACAAGTGCAACATGACCCAACCGTGCCCTTGGAACTCACCACACAGACACCATACCAATGCCATGCCACCAGCCATGCATTAATTGCCCACATGCCCCCTCAGAACACCAAATGCCACACCCCAGAAATAATTTGATGCATGAATGTATGAACATATTGCAGCGCAATACATCATAGCTGCCATGTGACACCATCACTGATGACCTGCATCTCTTCTATCCCCCAGGCACCGATGAGAAATATGGAATGCAGGACACGGGTGCAAGTTCATCCACTGCACAGCAAGGGACCAGGGCCACCGCCACCCCCAGCCCAAGAAACTGCCCAGAGAAACAGGCAGTGTGCCACACTGGGCAGTAACCCTGCAGGAGACACCGGCAGCCACAGTACAGCAGCAGCCACCCACAACAGTGGGAGGCGTATCCATTCCCGCTCCGCCAGCCACCGCAGACATTGTCGATACAGAAGTGGAGAATGAGGGTGACATCATGTCCGGTACACCCACCCCAAGCCCCATTACCAGCCTACCCCCCCTACAGAGGCCGAGAGCATGGACGATCCCTGCCTCCATGACTCGGACCTTGGAGACTCAGACATAGGCCTCTTTGAGGAGGACTGTGCCCTGGACGTGGGCCCCACGCAGGTGCCATCCTCCACCCTGCCTACCACCACCCTGCCTACCACCACCCTGCCTACCACCACCCTGAGACTCCTTCGAGGCTCACCTGTCAAGGGTTGAGGCCCGACAGGAGTCCATGCTTGAACTCATGCGGCAACAAATATCCAACGGGAATCACTCCATGAGGGCCATTGTCACAGCCATTGCAGCCAACACTGCTGCTGTTGAGGCATCGACACGTGCCATGAGGGAGTGTATGGGGGCACTTACACAGGCCCTGCTTGCGAATCTACCTCAAACGCAGTGCCCACACCTTGGGGCAGGCATGGGACTGACTATCGACACCTCCACTGCCACAACCCCTTCTACCTCGGCCCAATCGAGCCCCGTACGGTTGACGCGGAGGAGTGCACGGCGCTTGACCATGGCACCCCCGGATCCCAAAATTGCAAAGAAATAGAGTGGGCAGACAATGACATTTTGAAAATGTAAGTTGGTGAAGGGACCAGTGTTTGTTGGACATATGGGGACATTTGGGGTTTGTAGGGTGGGTGAGGGAGTTTACTTGTGTATTTTTGGGGTTTGTAGGGTGGGTGAGGGAGTTTACTTGTGTATTTTTGGGGTTTGTAGGGTGGGTGAGGGTGTTCACTGGGGGTTGTGACGGGATTATGTTCACATTATCACGTGTCTGGAAAATACACCCGTTGTGTGCATGAAAATCATTGGCTGGACATACTTATTTTTGTGCATGTGCATTTGATCTGTGATGGTGTACAGTGGGGCAATTCTAACAAAACAAGTGTGCATGTCCACATGCAGACAGTGTGTCACAGGCACATTACATTTCAAAAGTATTCGTCAATTAGTGCTTGGCATACAGCATGGCCATCACGTGCATCACGTACTGGCAGGGGGGCTCCTTCGCCTCCGTCTCCATCCCCTTCATCCTCACCCGGCCCATGCATGTCAATGTCAGGTGGCAGTGGTACATTCCTTCAGACGCACATCTTGTGCAGCATGACACAGGCCATGGTGATCTTCGCCACCTTCTCAGGCCTATATAGGAGTGCCCCACCAGACCTGCTTAGGCAGCGGAACCGCGCCTTCAACAGGCCAAAGGTCTGCTCAATCACAACACGGGTATGAGTGTGCACACAATTGTATTCCTCTTCATGGCTGTTGTGCGGGTTCCGCACAGGGGTAAGTAGCCACGGCCTCAAGGGATATCCTCCATCACCTGCAAGCAGATACAAATAGGTGTGTGTCACTCTGAACTGCCACCTTCAGGGAGCACAGTCATGGCAGCAGCTATTTGGTGTGGGCATGCACATGTCCCTGTACGTGTACAAAATAGTCACCTAGATGCAATGTATACTGTAATGAGGTGTGGTACACTGGATGGGGTTCAATAGATGATGCAGGGTGTAATCATGCATGCTCTGGCAGATGTGCTGTGGTAGTGCGAAAATGTTTGGCCTCCAAATCATGCTGTATATTCTTCACTATGCATGGTCACACTAGCCACATTGCCACTGTTGCCATCCTATTCAGTCATGCATTGCTTGCCATCACCATGGTGCCCTGTTTGTGCTTCTTACTTGTTGTCATCCATATGCAATATTTGTGATATGTGGCCCAGTGATGTGTTATGCTCCATTTGGCTGGTTCAGGGGAGGAGTGTTTAGCTCTGCATGCATTCTCCAGTCACTGGCTAGTGCTACCCGGGTGCACTATTCCCCCCCTTTGCCACCCAGGTGCACTATCCCCCCCCCTTTCCCACCCAGGTGCACTATTTCCCCCCCGTTTCCCACCCAGGTGCACTATTTCCCCCCCTTTCCCACCCAGGTGCACTATTCCCCCCCCCTTTCCCACCCAGGTGCACTATTCTCCCCCTTTCCCACCCAGGTGCAGTAGGCCCCCCCCTTCTGCATCCGCACACATCAGTACCCCACAGCATGGCCATGGCCCTGTTGTGCAACTCACCGAGCAGCCAGGCACGTGGTCCAGCATGTCGCTCCAAGTGACGGGGCAGCGTGGAGTTACGCAGTACCATGGCATCATGTGTGGATCCAGGAAATCGGGCGCAGCAATGTGTGATGATCTTGCTAGAGTCACATACCATTTGCACATTGATGGAGTGGTATTGCTTGCGATTGCGGTACACCGCCTCTATGGCATGGGGGGCTACCAATTCCACATGGGTGCAGTCGAGGGCACCAACACAATTGGGCATGCCTGCCAGTGCATGGAAGCCTACTTTGGTTTCGGCTATCTCCTGGGCAGTCTGTGGTAGGGATATATGGGTGCTTGTGTGCTTCAGGAGGGCATCCAGCACTTGGTTCAGCATGCGTGAGAATAGTGGTTGTGAAATGCCATGCAGCTGGCCCACTGTGTGTTGGTAGGTGCCTGAGGCCAGGAAGTGTAGCACAGACACCACCTTTAGTAGTGGGGGGATGGCAGTGCGTATTTCTATGTGGCTGGCAATGTCGTTCTGTATCATGTCCACTATGGTGGTGATGGTATCACGGTCCAACCGGTACAGGGTGTGGATCTGCTCATGGGTTAGGTTGAATGGGCTGGGTCTGGTGCGAGGGATTGGTGGCTGCCTACGAGGCACTGGTGGCTGCGCTGGTGGTAATTGCAGGGCCTGTCTCACCCTCCTTCTCCTCCTGCGTCTCCTCTGTGCTGCCTGTTCTTGATGCTGTAGTTGTTGCTGTTGTTGCTGTTGTTGCTGTAGTTGTAGCAGTATAGGCATGTCCTCCAGCGCCATGATTGCAACTGCTAGTGGTAGCATTTTGGTGTAGGAAGGGGTGTGGTGTGTAGGTGTGCTCCTTTTGTACTGGGCCACTCTACATTGCCTACACCTGTGGGGGGGAGGGTTGTGGTGTGTGGGTGTGCTCAGTTTATACTGGCACAGCCTCCATTGACTCCACCTGTGGGGATTGTGTGCACCTGTGGCAGCTGCCTTGTATCCTGCTTGCTGTTTGCAGGTGGTCCACGATGCCTTTAAGGCCGGCATCATGCAGCCCGTGATTACCGGCTTCACGATGCCGGTATTTGCATATATCTGTGGGTTGGAATTGCCCCCTATTACCGGCATGCCGGTATTTGCTCCCTGAAGGGGCGCGTGTACGTGCCTATGCCGCTATTAGCGGCACCTTTGTTTAGTGTGCCGCTAATACCGGGTTTGCGGGTCAGAATGCAACGGGACGGTAAACAATACCGGTATTACATACCGGCATCGTTTTTGCCTTACCGGCATACCTCGTAATGAGGCCCATACACTGCAAACTCCGTGATGAAATGTGATGTTGTGCTCCCATTTTGTGACATTTTATAAAGTCATGGTTTGCAAGCTATTTGTCTGGATGTATGTAATCTACTACTCAGTGGAACATGTTGCACATGCACACACATACACACAATTGTGCTTCTCTATTGAAAAGCTCCATTTATTTTAAAATTCAGCTCTATGTGGAAAATGATGTCAAAGAGGCAATTCATTTTTCCAGACTCCTAAAATGTCTTCTCCACATATTCTAGTACTGGTGTTATATACTATTCTAAACTCCAGTACCAGTGAGTTTGCAGAAAGTGCTTGATTGTAGTTCTCACCTGTAGTGGATTCAAGGTTGAGTGCTGGTGACTCCTTGAGGGTGCAACTTGATGTTTGAAACCAATCGAGCAGGTGATGTCAGAATAAATAGAGACAAACGCTTCCTGACGCCACAGCGCCCACCCTGAGGTGACAGGAAGGGGCACACTGGTGTCAAGGGGGCCGCAAGGGTTATTCCCAATTCAGGAGGGACAAACCAGTTGGCACAAAAACCCATGAGTGTGTGGGAAGCAGCTAGAGGCCGATGACTGCAGGACGTTGGTCAGAGTAAGCAACAGTAGAACAGGAGAGGAACAAAGGCAACAGGGACGAAGAAGCAGAAAGAAGGGGCAAAGCAGAAAATGGGAGGTCGGGCAAGGATCAGGACAGGAGAGGTAACACTTTAAGGTAGATCAGGTCTTTTTGGGTTTCCAGGGAGAGCATAGTTCTTCCTTACGGACAGTGTTAGTTTAGCAAAGACATGCTGAATGGCAACAGAGAGGCACACTGGACTGTGCCCTTTAGAGAAGGGAAATCAAGGACATGAGAATGTATCAGTTCTCTGGGGTCCTGGAGAGGGACTGGGCACTGGAAAAGCATAATAATCGGTTTGCCGAACCAACAAAGGAAAAAACCTCATGATATCCAAGGAGACACTGCATCGCATTTGGAAGGAGCTTGCAAAATTTAACCAGCGGACATATCTACACATATCCACTTGGAAAGCAGGCATCGAAATAGTATTCCCAAGGGGTCCAATTCCCATGAATGTATGCAGGAGACAGCAGCAGCCCATCTATGTATTGTCTTTCAGTGACCTGAGACATAGAAGGAGATCACATACACCTTCAGATATCCATTCTGCCAAATTTTCTTCACTGCTACATCAGCCTGGGAAGAGTCCTGAACATGCAAAGAAAAGGAAGGCCTGGCACATGATGTTTACCATACCAGAAGTGACCAACACAAAAGGCTCTTACCACTTGCCACCCACCACCTCCAAACAGGCTCATCTCAGGCACCAAAACGTACGCAACCGCCACATCCATGCATGCCAACCCTACCGATTGCGGCGGGAGACTCCCGCTTTTTAATTAAAATAAAATATTGAAATGTTTTACTTTCTACCCCCTATGCAATCCTGTGGGTTAATTAAGTTCTCCCGAATTTTTTGACAAAACCTCCCTCCAGGTGCTCCAGAATATTGGCATATATGACTTTGAAGTCGATCATCACTTCCCAAAACTCAATGCACCCCACGCTTACAGAAAGTTTTGCACCACATACTGCACACTGAAAAATGTATTAAAGAACCTGTCGGCAAAACGGAGCCACTGTATCTGTGGGAAAACAAATCCTTCCCTACCACCTGTAGCTGTAGCTCATTAGTTTCTACATTTCATGCTGCCTGCCCAGGAGATTTCTGGCCGAACCCTACCAGTTGCTAGACCTGTCATTTTCTATTTAATAGAGCCATCACTGCATTTTAAAGAAGGTTTGCATCAGACCTTGACATTTTTTTCTCTGGGAAGGGGGGGTGGAACCAGGGGTCTGCAACCTTTGACTCACCCCCCAGAAAAACCATTAACTGTGGCTGATGGGAGATGTAGTCTGAAACAAACTGAGCGCACTAGGTTGCAGACCTCTGGCATAACCCAGAAAACAATGCCGCCATAACCCAGAAAACAATGCCAACAACATCGTGCCTAAGTAAGATATGTGCACTCCCCGGTTTTAATGGATGCAAGAAGCTGCCAGATTCGCTCTGCAATATGTACGTTTATGAATGGGACCCTCATACTCACATTAGTCAAATCACCGGGCGAGGCCATGGTGGGCAGATGTGTCCATGATGTCACTGCAGCAGAACAGCTCCGAGCCTCCGGGTCCAGTTCAGGACTTCCTCAGGGGACACCAGGAGGGGGTGGAGGGCCGATGGGGGCTGAGGAAGCTCGGATTAGGCTGGGTATGTTACCTCAGAAGGCCCAAAGAGCAACAGCACAAGGGGCCTCATTCGGAGGTGAGCTTCTTCACACTGCAGAATGAAAGGGCGCCTTGAAGAAGACACATCCACAAGTTAGAAACCAAATCAAATACCATTGGCTCATGGAAGCTGCTGCATGCCTGGCAACAGGCTTTTTTGATTCCTCATTGGTTTATGTGGGGGCAGAGGCAGAGCCAGGACAACACAAGGCTCATCAATAACAATTGATTTTTTTCGTGTCATGTCAACTAATTTGTTCACTTCCATACCACACACACTGGCACTAGGGGAGTGATCACGTGGACCATGTGGCCGTAAAAAGGCCTGTAAAAAAAGAGGTTAAAGTGCTGTAATTAATGTTGGTGGGGTGGGCCACTGGCAGAGCGAGCAGCAGAACCTTCGAGACTTGCTCAATACATTGTTGACTTTCACTTGAACTTTAAGTTACTGCAGTGGAGTGGAGCACGCTGCATGTGCCTGCCTGATGCAGGCACATGTTGTATCTCACACACAGTGACACTCTCAATTCATGTGCCCAGCCACCCCAACCAACATACAACTCATGGGGGCCCCCTCCCAGGATCCAAGAAAGGGGGCCCGGGCACATGCCCTGTTTGCCCTCTGATAAAGACATCTCTGACCCTGCCATGTAATAGTGGAAAACAGAGAGGTACTGAACACTCTGCTCCTTGCCTACACATTATTGTCACACATACAGGAAGATCTAGACAGGGTGCCCAGTCAGTTATGGACCAGTGGCCCACACTATGTAGGGCTGCTAAAAGCATAGGGGCAGTTTGCATCTAACTGAAACCAGGCTTAGTTTTGCCCAGAGTGAAACAGTACCCCATGTCAAAGAAGGCAGAGGAGGGAATGTATTCAACCATCATGGTCTTATGGCAGCAGGGCATAATGTAATCATGAAACACAGCTATTTAACCTGTCAAAACAGCAAAAAAGTCATTGCATAGGATGGTTCAGGACTTGCGCCCATTGAACAATACTATAGAAGCAGATTTCCCAGTAGTCCCCAACCCTGCCACCATTCTCTGTAACATTCCCATGGAAGCCATCTATTTTGCTGTAATAGATCTCAAAAATGCATTTGTCTTTATTCCATTACACCCTGAGTCCCAATCCCTTACAACACAGTGAGTAAAAGCAGTGGCTGCGAACTCTCAAGTGGTTAATAACCACTGAACAGGTTATCAGGCCTTGTTCTGTCGAGAGAGGGGCGCCCGCTACCTTTGCAAACCCAATCCCTTACAACATTCACTTACAGGAGACAAAGGTTCCAACGTACTTGTTTTCCCCAAGGGTACTGTGTGTTCACCAGCATTTTTAACAGGCTCCTGTGAATTGTAGGAACACAGAGGAAGCAATAAATAGTGGTAGGGGGTTTATGAAGAAAATACAAACATCATGATTGGCTAGTGCACATTGTAAATTAAATACACACATTCTGACACTGGCACCTATTTTAAAATGGACTACTTCAGGGTAAACAGATCATCTGTCTGCTTTGCACTATGTACATGAATGCTAACATGAACTAATCAATTAACAACCCCTACCCCATAACTGGTAACAAGTCATTAACACATCAATGCAAAATGGACTCTGATGAGATTAACTGAATGTAGGTGCTTTTCTGCAAGAGAGTTCAAATGTGCAAATAAAGTTTACTGGCTGTAATTTATTTCAGCATGGCACACACTGCAAGGCTGCAATATGAAAAAGGACCATTGTATGCGCAGGAAGCAGTTGTTGCATTTGCAAGGCTATTGTGTTGAAGGGAAAATTACTGAGGCAGCTCAGATGATGTGGGCATGTCCAAAGAGGGGCAGGTCCTGTTGAATGACAGGAGTAGCTGTTAAAAGGAAGGGACACAGGGGCTGTTGGGGGAGGCTGTCAGAAGACTGACAGAGAGAGGAGAGCTCCAGAAGCTTTCTGGGTGATGTCAGGTGGAGACGGGCGGTAAACTGGGGAAGCAGTTATCCTGGCATAGAAGTTGTGTCATTCCTGTGGGATGACAGAGTGTGCAGAGGTCGCAACACTTCTCTTGGCTGCCAAACCAACACAGAGGGCTGTTCCAGAGATAGCAGAGCAAGGATCTCGTCAGAATTTACGGTGAATATACCAGTTAATAAATGAGGGCATGCCTGAATGGATGCGGTTTCAAAGTTAGCCAGGGGAAATTCATTTCATGTATAAAGTTTCAATGTCAAAAGTGAATACAGTTCTGACATTACGAGTTTCTTTATTGAGCGTAAATTCTGCCAAGTCTCGCAATTCAAGGTCGGAGTTGATCTGACTACAGTTCATTCCATTATTGAGTTGTGCTTTTTGAAATAAGTTTTTTGTTCTTTTTTCTTCTTGCTTCTCCACATTCACATTGACAAATATGTTCCATGTATAATTGTTGCAGTGTATGCGTGGTAAGTTATCTGTCAAGGTAAAGACACACTACAAAAATCACTACGTGTTCTGAAACATTTTTAGGGCATTTGGGTCATTTATTTTATCTGATAATACAGTCAAGTGCATAATGGTAAATGCTTTCATGAGAATTATCTATTGTGGGCTCTGTAGCCAGAAAGTGAGCGATTCATTCATTTTTGCATGTTTACAGCTGAATAGATCTGCCATCAAGGCAGTAGCCCAGCATCGTAGATAAGTTGCTGGGGATAGGCAGTGACACTGTCAAAATATAAGTGCAATAAGTCCAGTAACTTTTACTTTATGAGGCCCCGGAATCGAATACAAACAATAGTGTATGTTCTGAGGGGAGCATTATCATTATAGATAGGGAAGACACCAATGCATTACTACAGTGAAACCTAACACCATTTTACCACAATAATAGAATACCATAAAATTAGGTGTATCCCCCTTTAGACAATATCTCTAACATATTTTGGTGCTTTGGTCTGTGGGAACTTTAAAGTAGTTACTGGGCGTGACAGTGTATTACAAACATCCATTCTGTGCACTTAAAAAGGGAATTAATTCTGTCAGGTGATAGTGTAGCATTGTGCACAGTGTCACCATGTCCCAAATTGAAGTTGATTTTTCTGAGATGGCGAACAACCTTGAGGCAAAACTCATTGCCCATGGGGTGTGGTCATCAGAAAATGCAATTTTATGGAGGGGCCGACTATGTAAAGAAGTGCAGGAGTCATTGCAGGACATTTTGGAAGAAGGGAGTATTGTACAAGTCTGCCTGCTGAGAATTTTTAGAGCTTCAGACAAGAATGGGGAAAAGGATTGCATAATACGATTGTGCGCCAAGCTTTGGTTTCTCCTATACTGGTCTTTAAAAATGCAGTGGAATGACTCTGAAGTAATTAGTAAGTTACAGACCAGTTTGGATGATGCAGTTGAGCAAATAAAGTGTCTAAAACGGAATTAGAGTAATCTAACACAGAAATGCAGTCTAAATATAGTGAGGTGGATAATCAATTGACTCAGAGGAAAAAGCAGTTTGATGAAAGTGAAGAAAAACTGATGCAATTAAAAGGGGTCATAGATGCAAAAAGACAAGACAAAGATGATACAATTTCGGAGATGCAAACACTTAAAATGAATAATATGAGAAAGATAAGGAATTTCGTGCTATAGAACAAGAAATGGTTAAAATGTCGGAAGTTAATGACACGAAGGACAGGGAGCATTAGCCTGTGAGTGGCATGGACCATCCACAAACATGACACATGCCAGCACACAGATGGCATGTAGCATAGCCTTGCCAGAACTGACAAGGACACCAAGATGGGAGTTAATCGCTATTGTCCCCCATCCATGTCAAACGCATATCATCAAATAGAACATGCAAAAGAGTGGGACAAAACACACATGTGTCACACGCTGCAACAACGCCAGTGTGTTCAAATACAGTGATGGGAGGGACATGGATGCCAAATGCAAATAAGTGAACTGCAAGCTGTGATTAATAAAATTAGTGATGAGAACTCTAATCTTTGTCAGGAGATATGACAACTTCATAGACAATGCAAAAATCTGAAACAGCACATATTTAATTTTAAATCTCAGAAAAAGCAACAAGGCACTGTATTTAATGGAGTTGAGATTAGTCCCAGCTTTGCCCAAAGGAACAATGTACCAATAGCTATATTTGTGTCTAGGCCTGATTATAGCCCATTGGGAGGGTTTGATGCACCCACCGGTGGTTACCATCAGTCCTGCCCACCTGAGAAAAGAAATGAGCGACAGAATAATGCACCCCAGAATGCACCGAGTAGCCCTATCAAAATCATGAAATAAATCAAAACTTTGATTAAACCATTGAAAAAAGGAGGCGATTGTTGCATGGAGGACCATTTAAAGACAGTACACAATATATTTAAAGTCCTTTAGATACCTAGGGAACAGTTTAGACAGTACTTTCAATTAACACTTGACTCCGCAGCTGCTAGTGTCATTCAGGGTCTCAATGAGCAGGAAAACCTGTCAAAAGCAGACTTTGAGAAAGTGGTTAGACCTCATTTCTCACCTTACCAGTCGATGCAAGAGGCTAAATAAGCAGCGTATACAATGACAGCTAGGCCAGATATGTCTCCTCGCCAATTCCTCCAAGAATTAAAAAGAGCATGTTCCCATTTTGATGTGTCTTTCAACTCTAATTCTGTAGTATTTAAGACTGCATACTTCTATGGTCTCCAAAAAGATATTATATTGCAGTTTATTCACAAATTGGGCAGAGAAAAATCATTAGAGTGGATAGTAGAACAAGGGACCAAACTGTATGAGGTAATCTATTGTCAGAGCGACGAAGGGTCTAGGAATAGAGAGACAAAATCAAAATCTAAAGCATCCACATCAACAATAATGGAGATAAAATCTGCACAATTTGCAGCTTGAATCAGCCAAAACCTAGGCAAGGAACAATACGATACCTAATCAGAGGGGCGCGCCACCGCAGAGGACGCCACCACAAACTCCTATGCTCCAATCAGTTGATCCAAGCAACAGAGAGACTTACATTAGTCTTAGATACCTGGGCGATACCCCTATCCAACCCGATATGTCAGGCATGAATAACAAACAGAATCAATGGAATAATGGCCCATACCAGAAACTGGGGGCACAGAGTATGTTTGACCCTAATACCATGGCATATGGCCTGCAAGAAAGACCATGGTACGTGGATAGATTAATTGAAAATGGAAATCAGCAGAGGGAACAGTTCCCACCAAATGAAAGACAAAATATGAATGATGTACTGCGCCATTATAACAAGTTACCACCACCAGTTGACCACAGTCACACCGCATTATCCACCTCCTATTGCCTATGAGTTCAGAAACAACACAAATAGAAATCAATCTCCTGAGAGGTACCAGAATAGGCCCAATCAGGGTGAATTTAATCAATATTGGCCCAGGGCGCAAAGAGAGGAATCCAGGGACATGGACAGATTTCAATGCCTAGAGGCACAAGTTAAAATGTTGTCTGTGCAAATAGAAAAACTCTGTGCAGTTCAAAAACAGCAGACAAGTGAAGGTGCATTCTGACAGCAAGTGACTATTTAATAGCCCGTGTACTGATAAAAATACCCATGAATCATCTTTCCAAAAATAAACAAATGAAAGTGCGACAAGGGATGCTCACAAATACAAAAGTTGAGTATTGTTCAATCTAGAATTAAACCAGACTATTGACATGTGTGTAGATGAAGAACAGAGAGGGGAAAATGAACAAGAAATATTTAAAGAAAAGAGAGACAGATTTAAAGAGAACAGTCTTTGTGAAAATAAAACACCCGATAAAGAGGTAGGATTAGTTGTTCAAATATCCTCACTTGATAGTCAGAATACTGTTGAGCTCCAGACAGAAAAAATGGTAGCTCAAAAGGAGGGTGCAGTTCAGTCACCAGAGGAGTATGTATTTTGAGCCACAAATGTTCCATGAGACAGAAAAGACAGGCATCATGCAAAACACAAGTAGGTGTCCTGAGCCAGAAAATGACAGGCTGCCACGTGATACTTGTGAGAAAGTTCAGTGAAAAACTACAGGGTGCACACTGATGGTCCCAGGTCAGTGGGGCAGTCTGTTGCCATAGTGCAGATGGGTTCTGAGCACAGGAATATAACCCAAGAAATCCAAAATGAAGTGGGCAAAAAGGAGGGAAACATATCTTTTCACAAGCCCATGTGTTTAGCAAGGAGTGAAAAGGGGCTAAGAAAGGTGGGTTCTGAAATCAGGACAATTCACACTTTTTGTGTGTGCTGGAGGAAGTTGAGGACAGGTATTATGCTCCTATCACTGTGGAAGAAAAATGCAATGCATTTGAAATGATTGACATGGGGGCACAGGCCACGATAATGTCCAAAGAGTTGGAAAAAAGTATCAATGAAGGGAGATCCCCACAAAATCATGTAAAGGTGAGACAAAATGAAGGCCCTGTGCACAATTTCAATGGTGAGAAAATACCTATCGCAGGTGTCACGGAGGTTGACATAACGATAGGGAGGCATCGGAAGAGACATGGGGACAAATTATCTGAAGAGGTTGTCGCCCCTCATTTATGGAAAAATGGGGTCTTACGATCCTTAGCAAAAAAACCATTGAGGCCTAAGAAGGTGATGTCGCAAAACAACAGTGTAAAAGAATGCCATGACATGGCTAGGTCAGATGATGCAGTGGAAGTATATCTTCAGAATGGCTGTGTGCCGAGTGTCACTGTCATTCTCATGTGTCAGGGAAAATGCAAGGCAAAAAAGAGAAGCACTTTATGGAGATTTATTTGGATCCTAAGAAAAAATGGCAAACAGAAGTAGATGAAAACACATTACGCTTTTATTTAAAGGAAGACAAGTGCAAGCCAAAGGTCACTCCAGAGATAAACACAGAAAAACACATTTCAACCCTTTCTGAAATATAGATAGCAGATGGACAACCACGTATCCCTATCCGTGTAAATGGGCATTCTGAAGTGATAGAAGCCACTTTAGCACTTTAGCAGGAAATAAGTTTCATTAATGAGAAAATACTTCAGCAAATAATTGACCGAGAGGAGATCCCAAAGTTCCGAATAAAGCATAAACACATTTTTGGGATGGATGATCCAGAGTCAGGAAATAGGATTGTAGGGAGATGCATGTTAAACATTACAATTGATCCTAAGACTATTCATCATAATGTGTGGATAGTGAGTGGGACACAAAATAAATTTTACCTGGCAAATGACATCATGCACAGAATGTGTATGGTGTTGAGACTTCCTTAATCACAAGATTTGGTCCAGGTTGGGAGGTGCTGCACCTGAATTTGTAGACAAAAAACAAGCTTATCATTGCGCACAGATGGCCCCATGTGCGTTTGAATTTCAGGTGAGAAAGGATATTACTATTCCTGCATTTACCAGGCAAGTTACAATAGTATTAAAATACAGAAAGCGAAAACATATGAAAGGTTCTGATGCATTTGTGTGCCTAAATGAATCCATGAGGCAGCAAGGGCTATCATGTGAATATTCACCACTGGTAGAGATTGGGGATGGACCCATTAAAATTATGGTGGACAATAGAGGATGCCAGGACATTCATTTGGAGGAGAATTCAGCATTAGGAATGGCAATACTAAGATCTCATTACAATGCAGATTTCAGCAATGCAGTGATTGGGAATATCCCTGAAAGAAATGTGAATGCGCATGGTTAGTTGCCAGAATCTCTGGATTCTTAACCTAAAGGAATATTTTGAATTCAGTCTGTGTATCCTTATGAATCAAGTGAGACAGTGTGCTGTCACCGAGATGATTGCACACTATTTAATGTAAACGAAACAGAGAAACAGCATATTGAGTTGGAAATCAATATTCCAAAATATATAAATGTGTCAACTATCCATAGAGATACAGCCACACAATTAGAGGAGAGTACAGAGATTCCTCCATTAGAGGAAATCCAGAATGTTCAAAAATGGTAGAAGAGCAGGTGCAGGCTGCAGACACATACACAAATGAAGAAGAAAAGGATCAGTTGAAAAAATGATCTGTTCTGCTCTGGCGAAAGCAAATATGTAACTTATTTGAGCATTACCAATATTTTCTAGATAAAGTTGGTTTCCATCATGAGATATGCAAATATCAACCCACTATGGGTGGGACTGACGGGCCAACTCATCCTCATCTATCAGTCTTGCTTTTTCAGATTGCTTAATTTGTAGCTCATTCAGGAGTAACTTCTAAGAGACCACAGGATAGTGTGCTAAATCTTATATGGATTCCAAATTCATAAATGTAACGTCTCAAGACAGTTGCTTCCTATAAATTGTGACAAAGGGCTGGGAATACTGCTCATGCCAGGCCATATCCACCAGGTCTCTGGACTGGGCTGTCTCTCTTTTCAATGCATATCTAGCCGGCAAACCCATCACCTTCTTCTGTTGGCTATAAAAGCCCACATCAGCATGAAGGACAGTGTTTGGGAATCCCCGGGGCAAATATAGAAGATGTTTCCAGAATGTACATTTGCATACTCCTACTCTGTCCTCCTTTTTGTTTAGACTCTATGGCCTTCATTACAAGTTATGCCATTAGCCATGCCGCAATTTGCGGCATGGCTGCCGGCAAAACCGCATCCGTGTCCGTGTCCTCGGAATGAGGACTTACCGGACCATTCCAAGTCCGGATGGCCCGGTAATTCCTCACTCGAGGACACGGACACGAGCCCCATAGGGCTGAAATGGGAATGGGAGAGGGAGTAAACAACGGCCATTACGAGATGGCCCGTTGTTTGCTCCCTCTTCCCCTCGCGGGACCCGGTATGCATGCCTGGTTTTCCCAGGCGTGCTTAACGTGTCCCGCGAGGGGAACTTGTAATGTGGCGGAACGGGTTGAACGGCGCCGCAGCCTTTTACGGCGCTGTTTAACCCGTTCCGCCAGGGTCGTAATGAGGCCCAATATCTCTGTGTGACTATGCCAGCAAACTTCTCACTGAAGACTGTTTCAATTTTGGTCCCTGTGGTTGTTTGTCTATTTATTATTTGCATCACGCACCTAAGCCTCAGGTAACTGGGTGCGGGAAAACTTAAAATGTTACAGGCTTGCCTTACAATAGGTACCCATATCAGCAATGACTTCCCATAAATAGCAAGTATATATCTAGAGGCTTCTTCCACATATTTTGGCAGATCATTGATGTATCGGTTCTAATATGCAACCCTGTTTGACTCCTCTGGCATTTGATATTTTATTTGTGAGTTGACTGCATCTTTTACAATATAAGGCCTTTATAATTTGCAAGAGGGTTCTGTCAATTCCCATCTTGGCAATATCCTCTCTCCGTCAACAATGTTGAAGGCCGATAAAAAGTGCAGAAAGGCTGCATAAATAAGTGTCTTCTTAGCTGTTGCATATTTATTGGTTATATGGTAAAAAATAAAGACTTGATTTATCATTGAAAGCCCAGATCTAAAACCTCACATGCCCAATTTAGAACGCTATTCTTCTCGATGCACCTATTTAATTCTGACAGAATGACATGGCAGAAGATATTGCAATCCATTTCAATGAGGGTGATTGGTTTGTAAGAGGATGCCTAATGAATAGGGCCTATCTTATGAAGCGGGATAATAATGGAATTAGTCCAACATATGGGATAGGTCCTGCTTTTCACAAAAGACAAACACGTTGCATTGTACAGCATGATGCACCAATTGCTTGCAAATTTAAAGATTTCCATTGGTGTGATATTCGGTCCTGAAGTCTTGTCTCTTGCCATATGGTAAATGGCTTTGCGGATCATTTTATCAGTAAATAGCATTGACAAGGTATGGGCCTCACACTCATCCACTGTTACTTCCTCAGCCACTGTGTCTGTAGACAGATACGGCAGCTGACCCATAATTTAGGCTATAACCTCATCAAAGACTTGTGAGTAGTGAACCACCCACTTCTCCTCAGGGATTTTGGCATCAGTGTGATTTGTATTGGGCCAGCCCCTGTGGTACACACTTCCAGAAAGCTATTGAGTCTTTTTTGCTGGCTGATTTTGCCAAATGTTGCCAACTACGACTCCAAATGACTTTTTCTTCTTCTGTGCCACAAGTGATTTATATATTTTTTTCAGTGCAATGACCCCATTAACATCCTCGCATTGTCTAACTGCTTCCTGTAGGGCTTGCTTTACATCAGCACATTCCTAATCAAACCAATCTACAGCCTTTTGTCCAGTTGAGTACTGATTGGTAGGAGCCCTTTTCTCTTTAGTGATGAGAGGGGTGTGAGAGGACATCAATTTTTCATACATATGACCAACACAAATACAATTCCCATGACCAACCTCAATAGGGGCCCCACCGCCAGTCATAATTCCTGAGACTCTCATTTGAATTTGGCTGATCAAGGCATGTAGAGAAGTAGTCCTCAAGTCTTGGCCCCCACTAACCCTCACTCTCTTAGATAGCTCTAGGGCAAGCACTTCTTCTATTGGTCCTATGTTATCACTAGCCTCATCTAGGTATTGGACAAACAGAGTGCATTATGGTCACTTTCTTCCCTGTGGACTATGGTGACATTTCCATAGGTTGACCATTTATCAATAGGGACCAACAATGTAATCAATCACAGAGGATGACCCTCCTGCTTAGTTGGATTGGCCTGTTGAGTCAAAGACTACAGTATTTTTGGCTGAAACCAGGTTAAGGTCAATACAGAAGTTTATTTAAGTTTGTCCTTTGTGATTGATCTTTACCTGACTATTGTTTAGACTAGGTATCCCATAGGCTCTAAGTTTATCGTATTGTACCTTATTGATCCCTCCCCACAAGCCTTCCATGGCATTCATGTCCTTGCAAACCTTGAAATCGTATTCCCCATTCATAGGAGAAATAATTTCCTAAACCAGTTTGCTCAGTAACAGGTAGATCTCAGAAACATTTTCTCATTTTATGTTGACGTTCATTAATCTGAGTAATTTCCCATTTAATAGGGTAACGGCCACCACCACTGCATGGTTGGTATTCAGTTTAGGCTGTTCATTATGACGACAGGCCCCAGTTTCTCCAACAATGCTAAAGGAGTCAAGGATCTATACAAAAGATACCTATTAACACATAAATGACAGATGCGATGTGCTTGTACTCTGAATGAATACATCCATGTGTTTGATTCATCCCCCTTGTGAAACTCACATGTGATTTAAAAAGATCAATGGATAGGTATATTCATGGCAGAAATTCAAATACCCCTCCAGGACCTAGGGTTCCAACAACAACGTTTCTTGTAAAATGGTCAAGTTGTACCCTGAGACAACAGCTTTGAAGTGTGTGTCGCCAAGTTTTTAGGAGATGGTGCTCAGACATTTTGCTCAGCATGGGGGTGCAGTCCGACTCCTTTTGATGATTTTTACTTGCAGGATGGAAATCTTCTCCATTTAGTCATGTATTGCTATATGCTTGATGTGAAGATAGGCGATCGCCATTGAGGGCTTTGTCTCTCCTTTTTTCTCTCCTTAATATTGGGAAGGAGTGACCCAGCATTGATGTAAGCTAATTTTGATTTGTTGGAAGTTTAAGAGTAGAAGTCTCAGACCTCCTGAGTTTCCCAAGTCGACTTTGGAACAGTATGATTTCTTCAATCCTGCCCTCCTGTGGCCTACTTACATTCAGATTCAGTGGCTTTTTTCAGTCTGGGACACTGGATCCATTGGGTAGCAACAACCGGATTCTACAAAAGGGATTTGTTGTCGGATCAGCCGTTGTGATGAAGTAAATCAGGCTTGAGGTACCACACCCTATGAAGATTGCATTTTGAGGCATATCATCTGTGCTTATTGAGAGCCTTTTCACTATTTTTAGGTCAGAACTCATGATTGTGCATTTCCAAGTTCACTACTTATCCATCTGTACACCTTATTGTGTAGACCTTGTTGATTTTCTGTCTCGTAGGGCTCCGTAGCTTCATCAAAAGCATATATGTTTTTATATCTGAGCAACTCAGTTGGACTTGTTCCATAGACCTCTCATCCTAGAAGGCATGGGGTTTTACAAAGATGAATCTCTTTGATTGCCTCATGGACAGTTGGGGGGTTGACATTCAGTGACCCTGTCAGAGTCAATGGTGAGACCTTCACTTTCCCACCGTTGTTTGGAGGGTAGATCCGGGTTCAGGAGAGTTTGTGCTGCCACATTTTTACTCTGCTGCAGTTGTTGTGGATTGAGAGGACTATAGTCTCTGCTGCACCTGTTTTGTGCATTCAAACGGAGGTACTTTAGTCCTTCATTTTTATTTTCAACCATACTAATTGCCTTAGTGGCCTGGTTGTGTTTTGCCACTTCCATTTGGCTTGATTTATTCAATAGAACAGCTGAATGGTTAGTCGGGGTGAACATGTAACTCCCCCATTATGAGTCTTAAAGTGATTAGGAGAGCTCAGGACAGTTAATGGTAGCTCTATTCCACCATTATATGGTTTGGATCGATTAGATGAGTCAACTTGTACAGATGATGCTTTGTTGCTGACCAATCTTCTCCTGATGAATTTGAATGTTTCACTCAACATGGCCCTTAAGTCCAGGGCCCACTTAGGGTTGTGGTCTTGCTTCACTAGGAGGTGACTCTTCAGGCAAATTATTGTCCATGCTTCCATGGCTGCCTTGAGGGCTTGTACAGAGGCATTTACTTTGTCAATGGGCCAATAGATTGATTGACCCAACAGAACAGACAGAGTGTCTTGTGGTGGTAAGGTCTGTGTGTCCTGGTTCCCATTACTTGTGGGTGTGCCATTCTCCCCTTTTTATGTCAGTGGTCTGGCCAGTTTAGATACCACTCTACACTTATCTCCTCTCTTTGCTGCCATAGAGACTGCATCTGACGCAAGTCGAAGTTAGCATAAAATGTTAGCGGTATAAACTGATTCAACAGGTGGTTGCTTAACAGGTTTTGTAAGCTCAGTAGGCCCCTCTGTCTTCGATGTCAGGGAGTTGTGAGGAGCTTACCTAGACTTGACTTGATTTATCTATTTCTCAGATTATTATTCCTTACCTCTCTTCTTGCTATTGTCTCCTTAAAAGGGTTGGTATCCACCTTGTGGGGTGGGAGGTTTACAACTCCCTACTTGTGCAACGGCTTAGGAGCTTTGACTCTGGTGAGATCCTGATCTTGGAGGTCTCACACAGTGTATATTTGACCAAAGTCAACTCTCCTTGTTGGACTCTGGCCACAGATTAGGTTAGACAGAGATAACAACTCATGTCCCCTCCAGGTACTGCTGGAATTCCAAAACTGAAATGTTCATTTATATACTAAAGCAAGGTGAGAGATCAGGTGACTTTACAGGGCTTGTACATAGTAGATTTCTGATCTTATCGTGATCTGTAACTGATCCCGGTACCACTCCCTCTCCCTCATGGCCCAGTTCTAACACTACAGACCACTTGCTTGGCTGGTTGCCGATTGTATTATGAGCCATGAGCCACCTTTTGGGATTTCTGGCATGCTTGCTGTGGACCTCCTTTCACATCCATATGCTCTTTGGGGGTTCAGGCAGCTCTCCCACTGTGGCCACTGCTGTCTCCTCCACCTGCACCTTCTGTGCCGCCTCATGGTTTTCAACTAGGTTCCCTTGGGGGTGGAGTTTGTGTTGCCTCCAGCATCTGCAAGTCTTGAGGTAAGGTCAGTTATAAAAGTTTGCTTCTGTCTAATTGAAACTGTGCTTGCACATCTGCAGGCACATTCAGGCTGGCTCACCCCCACTGGCCCAGAGCCAGAACACCCATGCATCACAACAGGGTTCAGATGTCAAGGGAGCGAGTACACTTATGCTGTTTGTTTAATTTTATGAATACCTGTTTTGTACATAGTATCAAAGGACAGAGTGGCAGATCTTCAACTCAAGAAATGACCATTTAGAAGGAAACAGGAAGGCACAAGCCACAATGCACCACCTCTGCCTAACACCACTACAGTAGCTACAGAAATTAAAATAGCAAGATTTTGACATGGAATAAAACTGCTCAAAACAAGTTCAAACATCACCCAAAGGAAATTACTTGAAAATAAACCATTAGTGCTCTAGTTGTATTTATTTGTGGTATGTTTACCATTGCAACCTTACAAATAAATATCAAACATATACAATTATATCATGTCAGAAAATCTCAACAAACATTATATATAAACGTTATAGAATAAAATAAATTTACAATAAGATATGAAAACACTGACAGGGTAATTCATGGAATTAATGTGTGCTGAACACGGGGACGCAAGCATGAAAATCGCAGCGTACATGTGCAAAAGCCGCGCACGCAGCCGTTCGTCGATTCATGGAAGGCGCTGTGCGTGGCTTACCTGAGATCTTCACTGAATCCGCGTGTGGCGCACACATCATTGCGACATCCCAAAGGCTGTGGGCGAGGCGGCCAGTGAAGGCGGACACAGGGCAGCGCATACACCTAAAAAGGGGGCGGAACATGCAGAATGTGGAACAACACATGAAAATGTGGGTGTTATGGGGGAAGTACCGCTGCTAAATCCTCGCAACGCCCACACGCGCGCTAACAACACATATTCATTGAATCGAACAGGGGAAACCTGCGCACCACAAAAGACGCGCTAATCCGGAAACACGTACGCCAGGCAGAAGCAGGAGTAAGCGGGCGCGCGCAGCATAACAGTGCGCGCACACAACAAACAAGCTCATACGCTACGATGAATATAGCGTTCCTCGCAGCAGTGGTCGTGGGACACCGCAGGAGGAGGAGGATAGCCAGGCCCTGCATTCTTTTACCCAGGACCAGCCTTTTTGGGATGCCTGATGACCAGGTCCATGGCAGGTACAGGTTTCCACCCCATATCATCCTAGAACTGGTTGCTGAGTGGGAGGATGACCTCACATCACCCAACCTGTGCTCCCAAGCACTGAGCCCCTTGGAAAAGGTGCTCAATGTACTGCATTTCTTTTTTGGCTACTGAGTCATTTCAGCGGACAAGTGCCATAGTTAGGGACGTCTCACAGGCCACACAGTCACGCTGCCTACACCAGGTGTTGGCATCATGACTGCATGCCCCTCAGTCTGCAGGCACATATACATGCCCAGAACACCCGCAGAAAGGCAGGCCGTGGTCCAGGACTTTTACGGGGTGGCACACTTCCCCAAAGTGGTAGGTGCCATTGATTGCACGCATGTGGCTCTACGTCCTCCTAGGGCGACTGAGCACATCTATCGCAACCGCAAGCACTGTCATTCCTTCAACGTGCAGGTTGTATGTGATGCCAAGGCAATCATTACCTCTGTATATGCCAACTATCCGGGGTCCAGCCATGATAGTTTTATATTCAGAATGTCACCCCTAAACCGGGACCTGGAAGCTGGGAGGCATGGTGACACATGGCTCATTGGTGAGTACAAATGCCTCTACACATGCATGCATGGCAAAACCCAAGTAATGACAACCATTATCACGTCCCCAGGGGACAGTGTCTACCCTCTGAGCACCTACATGATGACGCCAATACGGAACCCCACCACACCACCCCAGGTAAGATACAACGCAGCCCATATTGCAACCCGGTGCATAGTGGAGCGCACATTCGGAGTGCTGAAGTCACGTTTCCGCTCCCTTGACCACTCTGGCGGCCAGCTGCTATATGCGCCTCCAGTAGTGTGCAGGATTATAGTGGCAGCATGTGTCCTGCACAACGTTGTAACCCGGCGAGGCGTACCGGTGGACATGGTGGTGCCCCCACATCCCCAACCACATTCAGGGCCGCTGCGCATGGGAGGGAAAAGGGCACGTGGTGAGGCAGCCCGTACCCAGCTTGTGGCAACTTTTTTCACCTAAAATCCCGCCCCTGTGGAGTGCACACAGGCCTGGCACATACACTTACTAATGGTAGCCCAGTGCCTCTGTGTATATTACTGTCACGCAGTGCCACCCTTGCAAGCCCATGGAAAGGGGAAGCAGGAGTGCCATGGACTCCAAGCTTCAAACACAAGACAAACCTGCATGGGCTCAGCTGGAACACACAGTGGATGCCTACGGGTGCCACACAAAGCAATACACTGTAACATGAATGCACAATAGACAAAAATGAGGAAAAACACATTTTCTAAAAAAAAATAAAAAATAAAAACAAAAAATGGCCATGGGTTGACTAGGGGTGGGCAGGAGGGAGGAGGTGCAGGGTGCACCCCAGCAACCACATGCATGGATGTTGAGAAAAGAAATACCCTTCATGGGCTCATGGCCTGCACGGCTACCCGATAGTGGGAGAACTGCCGTCGCTGTCGTCACCCTCTGGTGCTACATTAGAAGGTGTGCATGGTATGGGAGCAGACCATGCAAAGCCCTGGCATGCTCCTCCATGGCAGCAAGTATGCGGGTCCAAAAGGTTTGGTTCTGCAGGATGATGGTCCGGAGATCCCCTATGCAGTACCTCACGCGTAGCACGGACTTCTGCCTGTAAGGCCTCACGTGATGCCCGGATCTCTTCACGGGTTGCCCGGAGCTCAGCTTAGATTGTGCGTGTTAGCTGCTCCAGCTGCTGTTCTGACCTTGTACTCTGGGTCACCTCAAGTGCACCCAGAGTAGCCCTGAGGGAGCTGTTTCCTACCCTCAGGGCATCCCTGTGGGCCTGTGCCTCTGCAGATATGGCAATGCGCAGAGCCTCCAGTTCAGCCCGTCGGTCCCTGTTCGCGGCCAACATGTCCTCCCTGTGTAAGCGGCACGTGGACTCCGTTGCCTGCTGCTGGAGCTCCACTTGCCTTTCTGGTGGAGAATGGAAGTGGCCACCCTATCCACGGCCTGAGCCATCATCTCACATGATGCCCCCTGTTGTGCTGCAATTGCATAAATAGAGTTCTCCCACACAGTATTGCCCGGTGGCGCACGGCCACCGCGTTGCCGGACACGACACCTGTTTTCCCCAAGTTGATGTGCACCTTGCTGTGCTGGCACTGCCTGAGGCTGTAGGACTGCATTCCTCCTTTGATCTGCTGCCTCAGGAACAGAAGCAAATATTGGGGTGTGTGACCCTGCATCCGTAACCGCCACAGGTGGAAATTACAACACTGAATGGGCCATTGAGGGCTCTACTCCCAGTGCAGGTGCGTTGGACAGAACAGCATCCCTGCCAGAAACACTCACCTGCGACGGGACATTTGTCTCAATGTCTGATTCAGCACCTGAGCCATGGAGATCATCAGAGGTGTACCCAGAGACACCCGTGGACAGGATGGTCTGTAGGACCAATGGATTTTCTTGCACCACCACCCCATCTCCTCCAGTGGTGCTTGGTTGGGGCTCTTGAGTACTTCTGCCCCTGTGCCATCTCCTCCTCCTCCACAGCATCTAGTGTCTCATCACCTGCACAAAATGAAAGGAAAAATAATGAAGACACACATGAACAGCATAGCCGACGCACATAGGCATCACAGTGTACACATCCAATACATTAATCAGACATGTCACACATGACACAAACTCAGCCATGCATTGTGGCAATGAAGTCGAAGGGGACCCTGAAAGCAGACACTGATGACTCCAAAATGGAAAAGCAACACATGTGCTGCATGGTGCATAACACCTTCATCACACATTAGCCTGTGAGTGGCATGGACCATCCACAAACATGACACATGCCAGCACACAGATGGCATGTAGCATAGCCATGCCAGAACTGACAAGGGCACCCAGATGGGAGTTAATCACTATTGTCCCCCATCCATGTCAAACGCATATCATCAAATAGAACATGCAAAAGAGTGGGACAAAACACACGTGTCACACGCTGCAACAACGCCAGTGTGTTCAAATACAGTGATGGGGGGCACATGGATACATCAATGGTAGGTCACTTGGACATGACACAAGTCAGTTGTGATGTTGAACATTGAAACAGGGATCAGAAGTGATCGGGTGCAGTGCATGTGTAGGTGCACAGCAGTCAATCAGCCTGATTGATGAAATCATTTGCGTAAAAAGTCAACATATGTGGGGTTTTGTGGGGGAAAATCCCTGTCTGAAGTATGGTGATTTTGGGGAAGAACGTCACACAAATGTGCGTTTATCATGCACATGATCCCATCAATCAGGCAGAATAAAGAGAAAAACTGTATTAACAATGTTGTGGCATGAAGGCGTTTAAAGGGCAACTGCAGTCATCATGTACAAAGGCCCTCATTACGACCCTGGCGGAATTCGAAAAACGATGGCGGAAATGGAATACCGCCATCGAATACCGCCCGTTGCGATTATGACCCGTCACCGCAAAGTACGATGCCATCAGCGACACCGTAGTGAACGCCAACGCTAACTGCACCAAGTACGCGCACGCGCGCCCTGCAAAACCGTAAATTCCGCCATGGCGCAACGGTACGCGAATGCCGACCCCAGCGGACATCCACATAACGCCATCAAGCATGGCGGAAAGTACCATTCCGCCATGGCGAGAACTACGGCATCGCGAACCAACCGTAAATGGCACTACTGAGTGCCTGTACTCCACTACCTGGCCACATAGCACAACTCCCCGTAGGCGCAATGTAGTCAAACCATGCAACCAGTGGAATGAACAAGTCCCCCATCGCATGCCACCAGTGTAAATCATCATGCAAAGCAGTAACCTGAGGGAGACCGCACCAGCCCTGTACACATGCCAGTTGCCAAACCAACCATCAGCACAAGCACGTACCACACAACTGTACCCAGAAGCCGGAACCCAATGCAGATCACCTCACAACACATCGCGCCACAAATCGGGATATGCCACATTACCAGCAAAGAATGACGCCACACGGGCAATATCTGAATAAAAATTTAATGCACATCAAAATCACCAAGCCCATACAGCCATACGAACATAAACTCCCAACTGATTATCATTACTGTGGGCTGCATCCGCAAGAAATGACCAGCTGCCCCTTGTGTGACGCCCTGTACCCTCATGGCACACAGGGGCTACATCAACGTCCAAAAAGGCAACATGGAAGCGGCCAGGACCGGAGGGCCGTCCCATGAAGTAGGCACTAGTCCAGCTGGAAGGTAGGTATGCTGCTCCTAGCCACTAGTACTGCGTAAGGACATGTGGCCCATTGGCGAACGTCCCATAAGACCGTAATGGAGCTCCACTGATTAACCCGAAGCTGCAGGTGTCGACTGAAGAAGCCATCTGCAGGAGTGGCGTACAGATGGCAGCGGCAGAAGGGGAGGAGATACCTGTCACCCGAATGAAAAAGAAAATACCATGGGCATCCGAACTCCATACGAATAACTCACTACATGCAACACACTAAACATACAACCATATGCATGCTAGCCCACCCAAACGGACCAATTCCACCCGAAAATCACTTGCGAAATACAACGACATTAATCGAGGTGAATACACTATCACAAACGAGTGTCTGTGTGCATGCGCCTGTCAGAACAGGATCCATCAGATGGGATTATCAACGTGCATAGACACAAGTGATTGAAGGCGCATCGAGACAGGGAGGGTTCAACAAGGGCAGACAGACGATGGTCCCACTATGGCAGCTTTGCATCACATAGCGCAGGGGAAGGGGACAGATTCCAAATAGCCATGTACATGGCAGACTCCCAATTAAATCATCTGTCCATGCATCCATCCATCCATCATTCCCTCATCCCGGTATGAAAACGCCAGAATATCCACTCACATGACATTAGAAATTTCCATTGAGTCTGTGCGTAATGCAGCCTGCAAAATCCACTGTGCTCCTGCCCGGATTACCAGTGTAGTGAAGTTACATGTATTTGGGAACGTCCTGCCTAATCGTCCACTACGCTATTGCGCATCCCATAAAATTCATATCAATCATTGCATACCCGTCATGGGCCCTGTCCCAAGGACATTCAACAATAGAACGTTATATTTCCAGTCAGACCTGTGGGCGTCTCCACGCCGCTAGTTGAGACCCGAAAGCGCTGTCCTTCGAATTCCTAATTTGCAACATCACGTCGATAAGGCACCTGTGTACGCTTAAATTCACAAATTCATCTATGCAGTGCGGCTGTGTGTGAAAATGGCAACTGGCCCCAATCAGTAATGGTACTCCCCTCCCGTCGGTGCACGTCGGTACAGTGCTGCATGAGGGTCCACCGTTGATCGAGTACTACATTCCACTGACCCTTCACAAGTCTGCTCGCGAATGCTAATATAGTATGTGGAACAATGGGACCATAGCAGAATCAACAAATAAACCAATATGCCACTGCCATCCGGATTGAAAACATGAATGTAAATGCAAGATGCCATGCGTCGGATTGCAGCGTTGTGTGCGGGACGTGCTCGCACGAAAGGCATCGCAGCTGACACAGGTGGAATGAATCACCACAGGTGAAGGCTATACAGCCTGAACACACATAAATTGCACACCCAACCCCCTCCCCCAACCACACCCACTCCAGAATGCTACCGGCAGGACTAGCGATGTTGGGCCTGGGGGACCTGATTGCACTGCAAGTACTCCAACTGCAGGAAGAAGACGAATGCCAACTACACCAACAACCGGCCGCACAGAGGAGACGCAGGAGGAGGAGGAGGCGGAGGAGGGCAAGGCAGGGCCAGCAAGCCCCACCAGCACCACGCAGGCAGCCCGCAATCCCACGCCTCCGAGCTAATCCGTTCAACCTCACAGCTGAGCAGATCCACACCCTCTACCGCTTGGACCGGGACCCCATAGCCGCCATTGTCAACATGACACACGCCGACCTTGTCAGCATGATAGATAGCCCAACCGCCATCCCACCCCTACTGAAGGTGGTGTCTGTACTCCACTTCCTGGCCACAGGCACCTACCAGCACACAGTCGGACAGTTGCATGGCATGTCACAGCCACTATTTTCACGGACACTATTCCAAGTGCTTGATGCCCTCCTGAAGCACTCAGACGACTACATCACTTTACCACGCTCGGAGCAGGAGATTACAAACGCCAAAGTGGGATTCCATGCACTTGGCGGCATACCGGGTTGCATTGGTGCCATCGACTGCACCCATGTGGAATTGGTTGTCCCACATGCCATGGAGGTCCAGTACCGCAACCGGAAACAATATCATTCTATCAATGTACAAATGGTGTGTGACTCCAACAGGATCGTTACACATTGTTGTGCACGATTTCCAGGATCAACCCATGATTCTATGGTCTTGCGGAACTCTAGGATACCACGCTACATGGAGCGACACGCAGGGCACCGATCCTGGCTACTCGGTGAGTCTCATTTTATGCATGAGTATGTGGGGTAGGTGATGCGTGAATGACCTGGCAGGAAGGGGGGGGATGCGTACGTAGCAATGACATTCCACAAACATCCTTTGTTGTCCACATACAGGTGATGCCGGGTATCCACTGAAGAGATGGCTCCTTACACCAGTCCGGAACCCACAGAACCAGCATGAGGAGGACTACAACCATGCCCACTCACGTACCCGTGTGGTCATAGAACAGGCATTCGGCCTACTGAAGGCTCGTTTCCGCTGCCTCAGCAGGTCTGGCGGGGCACTCCTGTACCGCCATGAGAAGGTTGCAAAGATGGTCATGGCATGTGTCATGCTACACAACATGTGCGTACGTAGGAATGTGGCCATGCCCCCCGACGCAGAACTGCAAGCACCTGAAGATGGTCATGATGAGGGCGGGGATGTGGCAGCACCTCAAGGAGGCCGCGAGGCACAGGAGGCCCGTGAGATTCGTCAGAGTATCATAGATGCATGCTTCTAGCACTCACGCCTGGTGGCTGTTACATGGACACGGGACTTGTGGCACTGTGTGTGTCTGGGACATGCACATTGTGGACTGTACGCATAGATAGGCCTCGTACACAAAGATCAATGTCCACACATCTCATTGGAAGATTGTGAAGGATTGTATTGCATTTGTGAAATGACATTACACACCCAATCGACCCGCCACCCAATGAAGCCCAACACACCCCCTACACCCTCCCACCTCCCCCCCGAACACCAGTGTCCAGAGATGCTCATTGTCAGTGGGCAGACGCTATTGCAAGCCCCCTCTCCGGGTATCAGGGGCACCCCTGCCTGTAGAGCGCCGGGGCCTCCCAGATCTACGTTGGGGGCTGCCCTGGACGGAACTTGCAACGGATGATGTCTCTGCCTGCTCACGTCCATGCATGTCGCTAAGGGTTTGTGAGAGCTCAGTGAGCACACGGCGCACAGCGGGAAGTTCACCACATACGTCTTTGGACGTCGCATGCAGTTCCCCCCTCAGGCTCTCGGTGCTTCTCTCCATCTGTTCCCTCAGGCTCTCGGTGCTTCTCTCCATCTGTTCCCTCAGGCCCTTGGTACTTCGCTCCATTTCTGCCCTGAGTGTCTCAGTAGATGTTTCAATGGCTGCCTTAGAACCCCCACATTCAGCAGCATGCTCCTTGAGGAGCGTGGCCAGTTGCTGCTGTTGCACGATCATGTGCTCGAGGGACTGTTGCCTCTGCTGGGCCATGCCCATTTGCGGTGGTGTCACAGAGGGGCTGGACGCCTCATGTTGCCTTGCCACAGGACTTGGGGGGGTTGGCCAGTCGTCGTCTTGTGGGTGCCCCTGCGTGGTTTCCTCATGGTGTACGGGATGATACAAACAGGGGGATTGTGACAGGTCATGGATGGGTCCACGTCGACAGCACCGTTTTCTGTGTCGGAGCATGCTGGCATGACTGCAGTGTCACCCATGGTGCTGCTGCCACCAGAGGCAGTGCCTTCTGTGGCATCCGTTGGGGGGACCTGTGGTGCTGCTGTTGTGGACATGCTGGCTGCTGGGGTGCCTGTTGGAGTCCCCTCCAGTGTGCTGCCACTTGATTTGTGCTGCTGCCGTGTCTTGATCTGTGCAGCTGAGGTGGAGGGTCTTTGGCCGTTGGTCTTGGCCCTCTTTGCAGGTGTGCTGGTAGGGGTATCCTGGAGCTCGTCGTTTGAATCGGACCCTGTGGTGGAGTAGAGGAGGACGAGCGTTATTCATGGGTCTGTGGTAATTGTAATGGCATTGTATCACATGCATTGGGGTGGTACCTGAGGGTGATTTGGGTCAGGGCCTTGGAGGTGGTCTCATTTTAGTGTGGATTGGGGATGCAGTTATTTTGCAGCCTGCAGTTAGGGTGTGCATGCTGCACATGTAGGGTGTGTTTTTGGGGTTTTTAATTATTTATGTATTTATTCTGACTTTTAAAGGGCGCTGTCATGGCGATGTATGTGGTCGTTCTCCTGGACATTTGTTCCTATTGCACTATGGGGACACAGGTACTTCACATGGTTGGTAATTGTGGATTTAGCATAGTTTTAATTGGGCCACCTACCTGATTCTTCGGATGTCTGCACTCCTTTCTCCATCCCTCCGACTCCCTCTATGCTCTCCATTCCAATGGTGGAGGCACAGATTTCTTCCCAGGGGGTCAACTTGATGGGTGATTCCGATCCTCCCCCGGTGGCTGTGGCAATGTTCCGGTTGGCAGAGAGTATGCTCCGGACGCGTATCCGTAGGTCGTCCCATCGCTTTCTGCATTGCTGTGGGTTGCGGGGTGCGGTCCCCACCGCACTTACCCGCGGTGCCACCAGGGCCCATATGGCCTTCTTGTTCGCAAGGCCCGTCCTCGTCATTTGCGTCGAGAAGACGACGGCAGCATGCTCCTGGAGGGTCTCCGTGAGCACGGTGAGTTCCTCATGGGAGAAGTGGACCTGCCGCTTGCGGTCGCACGCTTTTTTAGCTACTTTTCCCATTTTTGTTTTTTAATCTGGGCTGGCTGACGGGTTGGGATGTTTCTCGGGGTCGGAGTTTTAATGGTTGTGTGGGGGTTCTGTTTTATGGGTGTACGGTGTGCTGTTTCCCGTTCCGGCCCCATGTATTTGCTTCCGTTTCCGTATATTTACGGTGACCGTAGTTTGCGCCGGCCGCTCATTCCGGTGACCGCTGAGATGGGTGGCGGTATTGCACCTAGGGCGGCGTACGACGGCGGTAAGGGGCGTTTTGGGGTCATTTCCGCCGTCGCGGAATTTGCACTTCCGCCATGGCGTAATGCTCGTGCCCGATGGGTCGGAATCAGCCGCACTTTACTCCTTCGTGCAGTGGCGGAAACGCTGTTTGCGCTATGGCGGTCATGTCAGTTACTTTCCGCCAGGGTCGTAATGAGGGCCAAAGTGTTTGCAGCGGTCAGTAGGGATACAGTGAACCCCAAACCCAAGGGCGGGGGGATGGGTTGGAGGCACTACATGGGTCACATATAGCAGTTATGACTACACAGCCTGACCTGGCACTCAATCAGAACACATCACCCAAGCAACATACACATGGTCTGGACACACATGCATGGGCACTCACCGGAACATTGTCTCAAGATCAGGTAGGTCTCCAACGCCTTGGATCGGATCCTCTGCGATGAACCCTCCAGCGATTGCCTCATGTTCTGTGAGTTCATCCTCCTCTGCTGGTGACCCACAGCCAGTCACCAGAGTAGAGGCGTAATTGGAAGCCAGCTTGTTGTTTGCTCGGCGTTTGAGGTCATTCCAACTCTTTGAGCAATCATCAGCTGTGCGCTTCACAAATCCAAGGGAACTAATCTGGTCCGCGATGCACTGCCAGTGGGCCCTACACTGAGCAGTCGTAGTCTTGCACCCTGCCATCACCAGCATGTCGCGGCCATGTGCTGACACGTAGCCCACAAGTGTGTCTAGTTCCACATCATTGAAACTCTGCTTCCTTGATGTGCCAGAGCGGCGAGCCGTGTCTAGGGTCCCAGCCTGTTCTGCAAGAGCACGCTTCTTCCTCTTGAGAGGTGGTGTGGACCCTGAGTGGCTTACACCGCTCTGCTCTGTAGGGGCTGAAGTGCAGGTGGACTGGCCACTGGAAGCAGGCAATGGCACGATGACCAAAGCTCTCACTGCAGGCATTGGCTGCTGGGTGCTGTTGCCAGGACCAAGCGGCACAACTGCCTTGGTGTGAGGGTCCGGGACCAACACTGTCCCGGCTGGATGACTCAGAGCTGGGGTGGAGTGAGCTGCAGCTGCCCCTGCAGCTTCCTCACCCTGGCTACTTGGGGCAGCAGATGACATTGCTGCCCCAGATCCACGTGGCCTGGTGACAGCAACTATCACTGCAACACGTGGCTTGGACTTTGTGACACAGAAGTCAGCCTGTGAGACATCCCATGCCAGTTCGGTGACCAATCCGGGTCGGGTAAGCAGGGCCTGATCTGGGATGGTGTCAGCTGCATCTTCCTGACCCACTGGGGGGGGACATAGATGTCCCTGAATGGTCCTGGACACACTGCCCTCTTGGGCCACCCTGCACACGTTGGCCACCACTGCCACCTTGGCCACCCTGCTCATCCTGGACACGTCCCCTACCGCGGCCACCTCTTAGAGGTCAGCCACCTTTGCCTCCCTTACTACTTGTTTGCCTCCCAACCATGGCACTGATGTTCTTGTGCGAAGGGGAAGTGCAGAAAACAATTGTCCTGGGCAATTGAGGTAAAGTGGGCAGGGTACTAGATGGAATACGTACTCCTGTGCTCTTGCAAGGCTGTCTATGACCCCTGGGGGAAAATGATGGGTCATGCAATGCTCAGGCACCCCAAAAACAAAAACAAACATGCACATGACCTCTCGGTAGGCCATGTGCGTGGAATGAAGGACCCGCAGTACGCTGTGGCACCCAGAAACATACAAAATGCATACACTTGGTACACGCAGGCTACAATGACCTCTGTATGGGTATGCGACACATGGGGTCAACCACAGTGGAAAAATACATGTGCGACTCACCATCTGCCTGGAAAAAGAATGTGAAAAAGGCGTGCGTGTGCGCTTTGGCAACACCCCCGCCAAAAGAAGAATTGAGTTCTGCCTCAGTAAACAAGGAGTACGCACTGCAACCGTTGTGAAGTAATCGCGTGTGAACTGACAAGAAGTACAAAAATCACCCGCTCGCTCTCCACAAAAAGCACGTACAAGAAAATGGCATCCTACATGGACCTTTAACCCCTGCCCACAGAAACGCCTATGCATGCCACATCACTTACACACTTATGCGCTAAGGGCCTTTCCTCGAATTACACGCATTCACACACGGACGTGCAGTTTTTTCATGTGCGGATTCATTCTGCATCAAGCTGGCCACGCGACAACACACGAAAGACCACACTCCTGCCCAAAAGGCCATTTTCCTGCCTCCCAGAACCCTGAGCCGCCTCCCATGAACCATCTGCTGCTGCCTGCCTGCCTGCCTGCTGGCCACGTGCCCTGCTATTTGGTGCCTGCACATCAGCCATCTGCAGGGGTCCTCCCGACTGATGTTCCATCGCACCACAGCCCAGCACCAGGACCCAGTTGCCCACCCACACCTGCCTCGGGGGTTGCCATGTTGGGCCAAACTCCATCTGGGACCAGTGGTGACCCCCCGGCAGAGAGGCAGAAGGCTGCCAGCTTCACTGCAGGAGAAGTTGGCATCCTGGTGGAGCAAGTCCTGTTGCATTATGATGCCCTCTTCAGACAACCACGCGCCGACAAGGAAGAATGGAGGAGGATCTGGTTGGACATCGTGGGTGCCATCAACATGGAGGGGGTGGCAACCCGCGACCTGAAACACGTCCATAAGCGCTGGGAGGACTTCTGGTCCAGGACCCCCAGGAAGGCCTGGTGCCTCTTGGACGCAGCGGATGCAGTGGGATGCTAGGTCTGCCTTATGACCGACCAGATGAGAGTCCTGGAGCACATTCACCCAGCGCTTCACCTCCAGGTCCTCGAGAGGCAGACCCGCCTGGAGTTGAGCGGTAAGTGTCCATGCGTACTTATTGGACACAGTGCATGTTGAGGTGTGCCAGGAGTGTGCAGCTTGGACATATGTCTGAAATGGCCCATGTATGGATGTGTGTGTGTGCAGGGACATGCCCATGCTGCATGTGAGTGCAGTCATGTGTGATACGCATCAATGATGTATGTTTCCAATGCATGATGCCCAACTGCATGTGGAGATGCACACATGTTAGCATTTCTGTGTATGTACTATGCCATGGTTGAGGTGTGACACATGGATGCTGGTTCTACCTTCATGTACGTGCACTGCGTACGTGTGCGTATGTGTGTTTGACATGTGTGCAACTGTGATACGCCATGGATGCATGTGACCCTGACATGTGGGTACCGGATTGGCAGATGTGACTTAGTTGCCAATGATTGCAATGTGACAGGTGGTGTAAAATGTGCAGATGCAAGTCTGTCTGGTGGAGTGTGTGCATGTGATCGGCACTCCCCATGTTGCTTGTGACACCATGCCAACCTTTGGTTGTTCATGCAGTTATGTGTGTATGGATGCTGATGCCTGTTGCACGATACCAGTTTATTGGTGCATGTGTGTGGGTTCAAATGATATGAGTGTTGGGGAGTGTGATGCCATCTGTGAAGTTTAACACTGCCACTCATGTGCAACTGTCATGTGCGTATCAGACTATTGTACAGTGCCCTGATGCCTGTGTTCTATCTCTCCCTGTCTGCATCGTCGACTGATGAAGAGGGCAGAGACAGTACTGTGGAGCACAGCGGCAGGGATCCCCCTGTCAGCTGGAGACGCAAGGTCCAGCTCCCCTCCCAGGTACAGATATCTTCCGGGAGTGAGGAGTCTGGTGCCGCGTCCATGGCCGCAGCTGCCGCGGGAAGGTCCAAGAGGCAGAGGTTGGAGGTGGACTCCTCGGCAGCAGTAGGGGCAGCTGTGCCCCCACAGGGGCCTATGGAGGAAGATGGCACGGAGTCATCCAGGTTGGTGGGGGGTTTGGTTGAGGAGGAGGCCATGGAAGACCCACGCATGAGGCCTGAAGGGCGTATTCCACTGGTGCTAGTGGTGCAGTCCAGGGGCAGGGACAGGAGGCAGCACAGGCTGCCGCATAGGTGCCTGTGTGTAATCCTGTCCCCGATCCTGTGACTGCATCATCCGGCAGCAGCAGGGATGCATCCGTCCAGACCCGTTTTCAGGGAGGGGATGCGCAAACAACAACTGGCCTTCCTCTCCCTGTGGACATGGCAATCCGTTCTCATCAGGACAATGCACGTCATTTTGAATACCTGTTTGGCCGCATCACACTACTATGACAGGTCATCGGCACTGGGTTCCTCCGTGTGCTGGATCTTCGTTCGACCCCCTCATCAACTGAACCCCCTATGCGCCAGTCGTCCTCTGTGCCATCTTCCCGCAAAAAGTGTCACCTGGTTCCCCTGTGGAGCTGCCTCTGAGCCAACGGCCAGGCTGGTAGAGGACGCATCCCTGCCACAGTCGGGAGTTGGAGGTCCAGCAGGGGTGGCCACCCCACCAACTGCACCCCAGAAAATGGAGGACGTGCAGGCATCAACAAGCAGGGCACGTGCACAGCGGCACCAAAGGATTCCATCAGCCTGGATGCCGTTGTGGTGCCAGAGGCAGTTGCATTGGAGGCAGCAGCAGGCTCAGCGTGGGAGCCATCATGGCTCAGGGACATCAACATACCGGGGGCAGGCATCAGCCGGCAGGCAAGAGGACACCGGATTCGGAGTGTATTCCGTTTGACAGCGGTTGGGCCAGCAAATAGATGCAGAGTGGTGGCGGGCGCAGAGGGCATGGCTCACAATGGTCAGGGCGGAGAGCTCCATGCACCGGGCTTTGAGGCGAGCTGAGTGCCTCAAGGCAACTCACAGGGAGTTGGAGGATGCCATTGCTGCATCCCTGTGAGACCTCGAGGCCAGGGAACAGGCCCGTCTCTGGAACATTGACATGGAGTTTGATGATGTTAAGCAACTTCAATTCAGTACTCCAACTAAGTCAGTGCCTAGTCTGGGATGCCCAAGGGAAGCCCTTATTTATATATTTTTATGACTAGTTCATAAATCTGGATGATAAACCGTTGTATAACGCCCCTCTCTTTGAATCCCCCTGACCTCACTGAGCCAAGAAGTAGGTTTGTTTTGCAAATTAAAAAAATTATTGAAAAATTAAACAAGATATATATATATCACACTTTTATAAATAAATTAATACTTGATAGCACACTTATGAAGATAATGTTGATCAACAATTGATAATATTACACTAGCACACTTATTTGATTACTTAGGAGTTGGTATAGAGAGGATAAGGTAGCAGAGAATACTTTTATGGTTTCAAGGAAAAACAATGATGGAAAGAATGCAGCACAGAAATAAACTGATATGGTTTCAACAAGAGAGAATATAATCACTTTTCCCCTTGTGGCAATTCATACCCCCCCTATGCAGTATAAAGAGATGGAAGAAGAGCACACAATTTTCAGGAATACCATCAAATGCAATACCAATTCAGTTCCCCCCTAGCAAGCTTAAAGCAACAGGGATGATTTTAAAACACAGGCAAAAATACTTTAAATGTGATTTGCAAAAAAGTGAAAATATGCTAAAAATGATTTTAACTCCCTGTAGGAGATTCAGGGTAGGTGATAGCTACATTGAATTGGTTCAGGTCAACACTACCAATTATTTCTGAGGGATTATTAGGTTGAAAACGGATTTCAGCAATGCAAAGCAAAAGACAGCGATTTTTGACAGGTGGTGACAGGTGGTGAAATGAGCTAGTTGCAATTCACGGCGATTACGGAAAAACTATAAGGAGTAGAAAGTCGGTTTAGGGCTTGTTGGAAAGCTGAGGAGCTTAGCTTTAAAATTCCTTTAAGGTTCCTAGCATAGATAGATTTTCAGAAATAAAGTAGTGATTCAGAATGGCAAATGACAGTTTCACAGGTTTAAAGTCAGAGAATGGACATGATTTCTATGATGCAGTTCTGGACAGGTTAAAATGGTTTGAATCAGATTATTTTAGACTAAGAGATTGGTTCTGGCACAGTTTTCAGGATACTCACTCCTAGTCTTGGAAGGAAGGGCCTCCGTCACGGATCTGGTCAACAGGTTTAGCTACGGTTCTCTCGCCACGGACGGTCTCTGGTACCGGTTCTGCTCACAGCGATCTGGGTCAGCTCTGCTCTGCTTGAATGGATCTCTGGTTCTGGCAAAAGTTCTTGGCACTGCACAGCGGTCTGGTCTGGATACAGCACTGCTTTCTGGGTTCTGGCATAGGGTTCTAGCCAGAATCAAACAGCACAGCCTGGCTGTTGAAGAGTCAGGTTGCAAAAGATTTTGAGGCCTGCTGAAAAGGATTTAGCTTGCAGGTCAGGCCCCTCTGCTTAAAGTTCTGGAGTCTGCAGTCTAAGTTCTGGATCTGGAGTCTTCTGGATATTGTCTGATCCGGCAAAATGCTTCGCAAGAAATCAGTTTGAAATGGAAAAGTGAATGTCCCTTCCTGGGTCTTAGTGGCTCTTTTTATGTCTTTTGAAAATGGGTGTGTGCGTGGGCATAACTAAGCCTGCCCCTCACAACTTATCATTGGCCAAGTTCTCTTCTTTCCCTTGATTGGGGAAAGGAAATGGAGTGTCATCGTGATGAGGTAGGTTTATGGGTCAGAGGATCCTCCCCTTGTCAATTTGCACACAAATCTATTTTTGATCCAAATACATATTTATCTATGTAAAATTTTTCTAATATTACATGTCCAGTTAACCTATTTTCTGTAGCACCAAATCATCCGATCCCTGTCTTTGTAAGATGGCGTGTCCACTTCTGACAGAATTCTGCCCTTTTCATCAAGAGCACAACCTCTAAACTTTTCCAGAATTTACACAAACATGCGCAAGGAATATGGCCATCAGATGATAAAGTGTCAGATTTTTAACATACAGACATTTGGAGTAATACCTTATTTTCCGCTACTACCCACTAGAACATAACACAGAGTCCTAACACCTCTTAAAATGTGCACATAATAATCACAAGAATAAATGATATTATATAATTTTGACAATTTCGTACTATGCATTATCCATCTTTTTAAAATTAAACTCTGGCCCAGATGGGTGTGGTTTAGGTTCCAAAGCACATGGGGGGATTTCTGTCTGTCCCCGCCTCCAGCTCAGGTGGCTCCCAGAAGCACTGCTCCTCTCAGTTTCTTCCAAGAGGAAGCCATTTACGACCCCCCTAATTTAACATTTGCCTGAGCCAAGGAAAGCTCATTGTTCTGTTTCCTACAGCCCCAGGTACCCCACCCCTAATTCAATCAGAGAGGTGTAATCTCCTTTTGGTGGGAACAGCAGAAGGCAGCCAGGCCTGTGAATGCAGCTGCTGGGCAAGTTTCAACTCCTCTCGGGGGTAGTTGCCGGGCAGAATTCAATCTCTTCAAGCGAGGCTTCAACCCAATGTCAATTTTGTTCCAGTTTTTTTTCATGCAAATCAAATTTACAATTTTTACATATGCAACTAGAACGCTGATTCTAAGTTCAAAACTATGACATTTAAACAGTTGCAACCTATGTGACACTCCAAAGTAAATCACTCATTTATTTTAAACATTTTGATTTTAGTGACTTTAAGTCCAATTTCACTTCAGCTGCTGACATCCACCGCTCAGCCAGTTGCGTTATGAACATTATTTTAGGCTCTTCATCTTCCCAGATTTTGTATGCACACAAGACTACATTCTGCCAAATGTCTGCTGGTGTTCAGTGAGATTTTTGAATATCTTGCAATGTTTAAAATAGGCATTTTTAGCCTGCATTTCAGAGAAACAAAGGTGATTTCAAAGCGCTTTTTGAGCTAACAGGCATTGCTGTTTTTCCTTTGGCACCACGTTTCACTCATGGTTCTTCTGGCCCACCACGCTCACACTGGTGGGTGGCAGGTCAGGCGACCATTTTGGTGTGCGCAAAACTGCGTGGTTTTCCTGGATTCTTGCGCAAATGTGGGCGTTTTTCGGCCATCTTGGATTTTCTAAGCCCGCAGCACCAAATGTTGTAGCCTAATAATTCAAACGTGGGTCAAGACACCTGACAAGCCCTCCCGCCTGACTGCACTTTCGAGTCGAGGGGGAGTCGGGTGCAAAGGATGTTTTGATCCACACGCTGGGATGTCCGCATCATCTTCTTCTGATTCCGCAGATGGCACAGTTCAGCATCTTTTCCTCCATCAGGGTGGATCGATCGGTTCTCCTCGCTGGTCCTGATGGGAGTTTCGGGTGGTACCCCGGGCCCCACGGATCTTTGCTCTCGGTCCCCGGGTCGTCCTCCTTGGTCAGTCTCCATGGTTTCATCTCTCCTAGGAAGACAAAGCAAAGCAGCAATACCTATTCGTAGACATTTCTCCCCCACTATTGATATAGTGGGGCGGCATATACATTTTATAAATCAAGAGACATTTACATTCTTATTTTAAAAAACAAGATATCATAAGGAGACATTTGAATTCTGTTACTATATTTTTAATATGTGGAATATTTTAGGGTTGGAGTTTTCATTGAACTGGGACGGCCCCCTCTGGGATTCCAGAGGGTTCCTCCAGTTGTTGCAGAGTGTGCCTGGGATGGCAACACTTTAGCTGATTAATGTGGACCCACTTATCTTCCCCCTCTGCCGAACTACCTTTGGGGATGCAGATCTTGTAGGCGACTGGGGAGATCTTGTCTACAATTTTAAAAGGTCCCTTCCATGTAGGCAAACATTTCTGCCTGGTTCCTTTGGAAATTGTATAGATAGACCCGGTCTCCAACATTGTATTCTTCCTATTAGTCTTCAGGTAATAGTGAGTTTTCATACTCTCGGCTGATCTTTCTAGATTCCGCTGTGCATAGGCAAAAGCATGTTGGAGGTGTTTCCTTAAAATTCTCAACATATTCGTGAGTTGTGGAGGCATTTATTAATGTCTGCTCTTGGGTCCTGTAGAGCAAATGCTGGAGAAGCACCATCTTGCGTCCACACATCAGCTCAAACTGTGACATTTTAGTTACAGATGAAGGGGTAGATCTGATGGCCATTAGGACCAGAGGTAATCGGATATCCCAACTTGGCCCAGAATCAGCCACAAACTGTTTAAGATGCTCAAAATGGTTCTGTTGTATCTCTCCACTGCACCAGAAGAGGCTGGCCGGTAAGCAATATGTAGCTTCCTTTTAACCCCAGTACCTCCCACATCTTAGTCATTACTTCGCTGGTGAAGAGGCTACCTCTATCTGACTCAATCCTTTGGGGTAGACCAAAACACGAAAAGATGTGGTTGATCATCAGGGCAGCTGCTGTTTCTGCCTTGCAGTTTGGGGCCGGGAGACATTCCACCCATTTAGTAAATAAGCATGTCACCGTCAACATGTACTTATTTCCCCTAGAGGAGCGAATCACAGGGCCTATGAAGTCGACTTGCAAATCTGACCATGGCGGTGTCATCCCCCTCTTTTGGAGAGGCGCACGGTGTGTGAGGGATGTTGGCTGAGAATTGTGCACACACAAGACAGTATTGGTCGAGGTCCTGCCCCATGTGTGGCCAGTATGCAACCTCTCTTAAGATCTAAAGTGTTGTATGAAACCCCCTATGACCGGCGGTGGCCGCATTATGGGCATGACTTAACATCAGGCTTCGGAATGAGGTAGGAAACATCCACTGATCATGGCCAGCTTGGGATTTCCTTACCAACAAACCGTCTTGGATTCAGAAAATCTTTGGGCATTTCATCAACACTCTAAGGTCCTCTTTCCCAATGTAATCGGTATCCATCAGGGAAAAGTTCTCAGGGTCCTCAATGTGTTGGTAAAACTTACCAATTATTGGATCCCCCTTCTGAGTCGTAATCAAATCAGCATCTGGGGTCTCCTTACTCCATTGTGCAATTGAAAGATCATTGTGAGCATTTGTCTGGGACCTAGTGATAGCAGTGACCTGGATTTCCCCCAACAGGGACTGAATCTCTATTAGATCCCCTTGGATGGCCCCGGTTTTGGCCAGCTGATCAGCTAAGTCATTTCCAGTTTTGTCTGGTCCCTCTACTTTGGAATGACCCTTGATCTTTTTCCAGTAGACGGTCATCCCTTTCGAGGTGACCAGGTCATCAATGTTTTGAATTAACTTCCCATGTTTCAGGGGTTTGTTATTAGTACATAACATGCCTCTGGTTTTCCAATTAACCAGGTGCTCCACGAACCCGTTCCGTACATAATCTGAATCTGTGATTATGACCAGTTCATGGAGTTGATGTTGGACAGCAGTGAGGATGGCCTGATGCACAGCCATCAACTCTGCAACCTGACTACTTCGGGGACCAATTTTGTACCCAGCGGAGGGTTCTGGGGACTCATTCACCCATGCATTCACTACGCCGGCCACAAGTTCTTTTTCCCCATTGTTGTCAACATGGTAAGAGCATCCATCCACATAGACAGTGGGCATTCCCTCACACTTGTCTTCTTCAAAGTCTTTGTGTGGGGAATTAAGGTATGCCTCCATGTTGTCCTTGATTTTTAGACTTTCGTCCTCAAGACAGTTTTCTCTGGCACAATCATGCAAGTCAGCCAGACCTTCTGCGATGGGACTCTTCTTGTTTTGGCCATATCTGACCTCCACAGGAAAGCCTTGCATTGATAGAATCCAGGAAGTAATTCGGGAATTACTCACATTTCCGGCTCGGATTCTGTCACTTTGGAGATATTGCAGAGGCTGGTGTGGAGTTTCCACTATGATGTGTTCCCCCTGGATAAACGGGTGGTAATTCTTCAATGCCCACACTGTTGCCAGGAGTGCCTTTTCAGAATCGTTGAATTTCTCCTCCACAGAGGATAAAGTTTTACTCTCATAGGAGATTACTTTATTGACCTTGTCATGCTTTTGATATAATACCGCAGTCAAGCATGTATTAGAGAACCCTGTCTCCAAGAAAAACTCCTTGTTTCTGACAGGGTAAGCTAGGCAAGGCGCTTGTGAGAGGCTTCTTTTGAGCTGTTTTACTGCCTTGGATTGTTCTGGACCCCATTCCCACTTGCCCCCCCCTTCAAGAGATGAATCAGGGGTCTGGTGATCTCTGCGTAGTCCTCAATGAACTTTCAGCTGTAATTGGTCAGTCCAAGGAGGCTCCTTAGTTCCCGCAGAGTTGTGGGGTCTTTCAGTTTCTGAAGTGCTTCCACTTTATTTTCCTGGGGACAGAGACCCTGACGAGTAATCTCATGCCCCAAGAAATGAACACGGGTTCTACACCACTGTGCTTTCTGAAAGGAAAGTTTCGCTCCGGCGGCCCTCAACTGGGTCAGAACATAACGGATCTCCGTTATGTGTTCCTCCACAGATGAACATTTGATGAGGTCATCATCTACATAAGCCAGGTTACCCCTCGCACCCAGGTCGGGCATGGCCTTATGTAGGAAAATGTTGAATTCATTGCCGGAGTTGTGGTCTCCGAAGGGAGTCCGGGTCCATGTGTACTGCTGGCCCCCAAAGGTAAAAGCCAGCTTCTATTGTTCCTCCCTACTGACAGGCACAGTCCAGTATCCATTGGTCAGGTCTATTGCAGTGAATACCTGTGACCCCTGGATCTGGGCCAGCCCTTGGTCAATGTAGGGAAGAGGCCATCGGGAAGTATGGACCCGTTTGTTGAGCTCCCTAAGGTCAGCACAGAGTCTCCACTGGCCGTTTGGCTTCAATATTCCCAGTACCGGATTATTGAAGGTGCTGTGTACTGGACGGATTATTCCCCGGGACTCAAGGTTCTTAATTATTTCAGTAAGAGACTCCATGGATGCGAGAGGCAAGCGATATTGCTTCACAAACACTGGAGTCATGCCAGGGTCCGTGGGAATTGTTGTTGTGTGGATGTCGGTGCGACCACAGTCATATGAGTCCACCGCAAAGAGATCTTGGAAATCCAAGAAAACTTGTTTCAACTTTTACTTCTGCTCTAGAGTCACACAGGCATCAGCTAGGTTGACTCTCTCTTCCACCATCTGCCTGAAGCCTGGAAAGACTTCTGGTTTTGCCATCTCAGCGGCCTCCTCCAGCTGGGTGGAGAAGTCCCTGGTCAGAGTGCTGATTTGGAGTGGAGGCTTCAGGTGGGAAAGGCAGCCAACATGGACCTGGAAAATCACCTCATCCCTACTGAAGTCACAAGTCACATCTTCCTTACCATAAGGGCAGGAAGTGTACACCAGGAAGTTCCCCCTATGCCGGCTAGAGATCCTGTCTGGTGTTGTATTGTCATCACTGTCACTGTCAAAACAGTCCTTGGGGATTGGTCCTAACAGTTCATTTCCTAAATCAATGGAAAAATGTCGGTCATCAACCGCCATTCCAATAATGGTGCCTGCGGCTAGAGTAATACTCTTTAAGTCGCTGCTATCCACCTCTATTGGAATGGTGTCATGTTCTATGTTGACTAATGGTGTTGGGTTTACCCCCAACCCTTGCTGTTGGAGAGAAGCATTTAGATGAATATAAGCTTCAGGGTTTTTCAATTTTTGTCCTCTTTTAACTTTCACTTCCAGGGATAATTGACAGGTCCTTTCTGGGATGGTGACTTCCTCTTTAATCTGAATTTCAACTGCATAAGGTAGCAATTGAGCTGACCTAAATGTTTTTTCTGGATCATCAAAGCCCATGGGATTATCCACTAGTCGGGACCAAGCTTTGAAGTTTATTAGGTCCAAACTAATGGCAAAGCGATTGAGAATGTCACTGCCTAAGTAAAAGGCGGCAGTGATGTCTCGCACGACCCAACAATTATGGACAATGCTCTTGTTGCCAACGGAGATTTTGAGCATACACCTGCTTGGCAGGACATGTTTGGAATTGGGTGTTTCCAGATCCATTTCCCATTTGTCTATCAGTTTGAATGTGGGAATGGCTGGATCTTTTGGGAGTTGGCGAACATGGCTTCGCTGATGAAGGTCTTACTGTTATTCACACACACTCGGGCGAGAACAGAGTCCTTCCCATCATTTAACTGAACAGGGATGAACAACTGCTCTCCAATTTGCTGAATATCAGCCAGGCTCTGAACTGATTTCACATCTTTCTTGACTATTGGAGTTGGAATGTCTGATTGTGGATTAGTAAAGAATTTCAGAGTGTTTCCTTCCAGTGTGGAATACCACCTTAAACTGGAAGGAAGGTTGATTTTCAGAAATAGAGAGGACCCCCCATCACCAGTCTGTTGTCCTACTGCTATTACTGTCATGTCTGGAATTTGGTTGTTCTGGAAGTGAAATTCCACTTGGCCAGATTTTTGTTCAACCATGTGGCGGGTGCCGTTTAAACTAAAATGGTTGACACTCTGTTTTAGTTTTATTGGTCGGCTAGTCTGGGTCCAGACGACCTTGTTTACGCAATCTATTAGGGGTGACAACCTTCTCAGGAGGTCATTCCCTAGTAAACAAGGGGGGCCCTCTGGAGTCACTACTATGACTGGGTGTTTTACCTTGTGTCGCCCAATTTTGATGTCCAAATCTGCAGTCCCCTCGATGGGAATTTCCTTCCCGTCAAAGTTCTGAAGTTGTCCAGGAAGAGAGGTGAGAGGAATTCGGTAATTCCCCCCCCCGCCCTCCCTTCCTGCATTTAGTTCATCAAAGGCCCTTTTGGACAGAAGGGTAGCTTGGGATCCAGTGTCCACCAGTGCCAAAATTGTACCCTACCCCTGTACTTGTACCGGGGCATAGTATATTCCCTCCTTCTCCTCAAGGGGGCACAGGTAATGCACATTTTTGGACAACTGGTGGGCTAATTTTCTGGTTTTGGACATTGAGAGAGAAGAGATTTGGGCAGAGTTCGGCAGGGAGTTTTGGGAATCTGAAAGAAAAAGTTGGCAATTAGATATTGATGCGGTTTTGGGTTCCCCTGTTTCCGGTTCTGGACCGCCCCCCCTTTATGGAGGCAGTCACCAGGATGGGTTTGAACCAGGGGTTTTCGGTATTGTTGGTTCTGGGATAGAATGATGGGCGGCGACAGCTCAATCCCCACATCTACCCAGACTGGATTGGAATCCCTTGGGATCCATTTTTCCTTGGGAGGAGTTCCCCCATCTCTGAAGGAGAAGATCCTTTTCCCAGGATCCTCTGAGGATCCCTCTCCCTCAAATTGGAAGACCTGTACCTCCTCCACAAAATGGGTCTGTTTGGGTCCTTCGTTTCTCCTACCTCCTCTCTGCTCCTTGGGTGGCAGACTTTCAGGGGTAGGAGATTTTGTTTCCGGTTACTGGGTTTCCAGGGGCTGTTTACAAGTGGGGAAGGAAGCTTCCTCCAAGGCTTTACACCCCCCTTCCCCTTGTGCCTCCTCCCTGGGAACCGGTGGGTTATCGGGGTGCTGCCCCCGTCATTGTTCTGGAGCACCAGGCCCAGAGTTTGGGGCATTCTGCGCCGGCATGCTTGTCTGAGGGTTCTGTTGAGCCCTCAACATGTGACCCAGATCCCGTGCCATATTTTGGACCTGGTGCTCTAACTGGGAAATCCGCTCAGGCTGATACAGGGTTCTATTTTCACCCCTGGGCTGATCCCGGGAAGGGTAGCTATCCCTTCTCTGGTAGTACCCCGGGTTGGGAAGATTTGGGTACCCCTCCACCCTTGGCCTTCCCTCTCCCGGATTAGGTTGTCTGGGCTCAGGGAATTGGGGAAAGAAGGATGGATAATTTTGGGGCTGGAAATTGGGTGGATACCTGGGAAAAAAGTTCTGCCCAGGGTTTGGTGAATTTCTGCCCTCATGTGGGAAGTTAGGAGGGAAGTTCCCTGGGTTGGGTGCCTGGTTGGATCCCCCCCCCTTGGGCTGGAGGAGTCAACACATACCCCAGGATGGGTCGGTTTCCCTTGTAGCGGGGACTTACATAGTCAGCGGAGCAAGGGACCCCATTTGTGGGACTACCTCCTTGACTCCGTGTCTGTGACTGGCCCGAGGGCCTTCTGGGCTGAGAATTATTCGGTGCAGGCAGGTTTTTAGGCCCCCCATCTCCAAATCTAAAATGGAGGTAATCTTTACCTCTGCCACCTTGGCAGCAGCAGGGGTGCTGGTCGATTTGGGGCTTTTCTGGCCGTTATTTTTATTTTCCATGGGCTTCTGCACCTCATAGATCCGGGTAGCCTGTTCAATGACCCAGTCTAGTGACCTTTTCTCGTGAAAATCTCTCACTAGCTGGGTCATTATGTATTTGGGTAAGGCATGGAAAAACGTATTTACAAACTCTTTGCTGTCCGTGCGCACCCTTCTGGTAGTCTGCGCAAAGGCACGCTTCAATTCCTGCACAAATTCTTGTGGGGCCTGATCCTCCCCACATTGCAAATTGTAGGCTGCCTTGCGAGCCTCTTGGGGATTTCTGTGAACAGAAAAATGTTTCAAGATGGCCACCCTATATGTGGACTATCTTGAATGGTTTTGGTCCTCCAGCCCCGCAAAGAAACTGGAATATTCTGGGGAGAATGGCCATTTGACATACTGAATGCAGCTACTGCTGTCCTTCAAATGGAAAGTCTCCATCATTTGCTCGTAAAGCTCCAAGTGTTCCCAAACAGAATACTTGGCGTTCTTGTGATAAGGGGTGATGACACTCCTTATTGCCTTAATCTGTTTTAAGGGGTCCTTAAGCAAGGCCCTTTTTGCCTTATTGGCCTTTTTGGTTCGGGTAACCCTGGTCCATTCATCCTCCGACTCAGAAGCACTGCTCCCAGAGGTGCCCATCTGATCTTCCAGGTTTTCCCGGATTCTGCGAGACTGGGAATGGCTGGCAGAATGTGGGGACCTGGTCTCCTGTGTCCTGTGACGCTCAGAGGAGTCTTCAGATTCCTCCTTGCTGCCAGGATTTGATGAGTACCCCCCCCCCCACTGACCTAACTGGCAGAGGTTTTCAGGATGCCCTTAGTGGGCCTACTCTCCTGGGGTTCCCCACTAAATTGCACTGTACTTAGGTGCCCATACCCGGATGCCCGCCCATCCCTTCCTGGGTGGTACTGGCCTATGAGCCCCATATTTTTGGCTGGATGGTAATCTGCCATCCCTGTGGCCCTGGGCTCATGTGCGCCATGGGACATGGGGGTGGCAGAGTCCAAGGCCTGGGAGAGATGAAGGCCTCTGGTACTAGGGCTCCTGAGGTTATGCTCAGGTGTTTCCCTTTCCCAGCGAACCTCATCTCTATCAGCCCCTGCTCCCTGTTGCCATGCAAGAGCCTGTGCTTTCAGTTCCTCAGTTAAGGCCTTACTAGACTCTATCAGTCTCTCCTGCATGGCTACCTGTTGCTGGAGCCTATCATTGTGCTGACAGAGAGCCTCATTCTCTCTCTGTGCCTCCTGGTTGGTTCTGGAATACTGGGCCAGTCTTTGCTGCAGGAGGGTTACCTCCTGAGTCCCATCCCTACTGGCCTGTTCCTTTCTTGCCAGAGCATCTTCCACCCTCCTGGTGTGCTCTAACAAGTTCTGATGCTCTTTTTGTAGTTCACCCAGTCCCTAGAGGGCCAGGTGATTTTCTTCAATATGTTCTTTTAATTGCCAGACTTCCTGGCCTAAGGTGTCCCTTTCCTGACTAAGAGCCTGCATCTGTGCCGCCAGGTCGTCCCTCTGCCTTTGAAAGGCACCAGCTCTCTGGCTGGTGCTCCTGATCAAACTCTGCCTGGGTATCCAGGTCTTTCAGAATCAGTTTGTTGCTCTCTGCCTTCTCCCTATCTAGGTGGCTTTGCAGGGTAACTACCTGCTCTGTGCATGCCCTATTGAAGTCCAGTTGTTGCTCCAGCTTTTTCTGGCTCTGCAGTAGGGCGTCCAAACCTTCTTGGTACTCCTTCTGCAAGGCCAGAAATCTGGTATCCTGGTCAGACTTTTCCTGGTGCAGGATACCCATATCCTCTTCTATTTTAACGATATACTGCCTACTATCATTTTCTGACTCCTGGCTCCTCTGCAGCCTCTGCTCGGAAGAGACCAGGTCAGATTGGGCATTCCCTAATGCCATCAGTTGCCTATTTGCCAGATCTTGGCCTGTATGGCTCCCATATATAAATATAAATATGCCGCTACCCTGGCAATCATGTTGTGCTCATCATTGGCCTTAGGGGCCATATATAGTTCACTCAGGGCCACATGTAAGGGACCCAGATCTCTCCATATATCTGACCCAGTTACAGTGACCTGTTGCGCGATTGCCTGCAACCACACATTTTGGTCCTGTTCAGTCCACTCACCTCTCACAAATAGTTTATGTAAGGGGTGCTCTCTAGCTATCTTCATATCTACCAATGTCGTCATTCTGGAAATTGATTTCCTCCCTGACTTACAGAAGTTTGTATTTTATTTTGCAAAACAGACCGTCTCCTTAGAGCGTTCCTTTGAGGAGTGTTTTTACAGTGTAATACAGCGTGGCGATCCAACAGGATTTATGTACTCTATCAGTTAGCACACTGTATCAAGCTGCACAAGCGGTAGATCCAATCCAGAATCCCCGGCTACGAGCCCCCACTCTGTTAAGCGACTTCAATTCAGTACTCCAACTAAGTCAGTGCCTAGTCTGGGATGCCCAAGGGAAGCCCTTATTTATATATTTTTATGACTAGTTCATAAATCTGGATGATAAACCCTTGTATAACGCCCCTCTCTTTGAATCCCCCCGACCTCACTGAGCAAAGAAGTAGGTTTGTTTTGCAAATTAAAAGATTTATTGAAAAATTAAACAATATATATATATCACACTTTTATAAATAAATTAATACTTGATAGCACACTTATGAAGATAATGTTGATCAACAATGGATAATATTACACTAGCACGCTTATTTGATTACTTAGGAGTTGGTATAGAGAGGATAAGGTAGCAGAGAATACTTTTATGGTTTCAAGGAAAAACAATGATGGAAAGAATGCAGCACAGAAATAAACTGATATGGTTTCAACAAGAGAGAATATAATCACTTTTCCCCTTGTGGCAATTCACTCCCCCCCTATGCAGTATAAAGAGATGGAAGAAGAGCACACAATTTTCAGGAATACCATCAAATGCAATACCAATTCAGTTCCCCCCTAGCAAGCTTAGAGCAACAGGGATGATTTTAAAACACAGGCAAAAACACTTTAAATGTGATTTGCAAAGAAGTGAAAATATGCTAAAAATGATTTTAATTCCCTATAGGAGATTCAGGGTAGGTGATAGCTACTTTGAATTAGTTCAGGTCAACACTACCAATTATTTCTGAGGGATTATTAGGTTGAAAACGGATTTCAGCAATGCAAAGCAAAAGACAGCGATTTTTGACAGGTGGTGAAATGAGCTAGTTGCAATTTGCGGCACTTTTTTCGAGTGCTTTGAGCGCGATTACAGAAAAACTATAAGGAGCATCTTAGCTTTAAAATGGAAGTTAAATCTCGTTCCTAGCACAAGCGGTTCCAAAGATATGGATACATTTTGTGGAGGTAGATTTTCAGAAATAAAGTAGTTATTCAGAATGGCAAATGACACTTTCACAGGTTTAAAGTCAGAGAATGCACACAATTTCTATGATGCAGTTCTGGACACGTTAAAATGGTTGGAATACGATTATCTTAGACTAAGAGATTGGTTCTGGCACAGTTGCAGGATACTCACTCCTAGTCTTGGAAGGAATGGGCCTCCGTCACGCATCTGGTCAACAGGTTTAGCTGCGGTTCTCTTGCCACGGACGGTCTCTGGTACCGGTTCTGCTCACAGCGATCTGGGTCAGCTCTGCTCTGCTGGTCTGGATCTCTGGTTCTGGCAAAAGTTCTTGGCACTGCACAACGGTCTTGTCTGGATACAGCACTTCTTTCTGGGTTCTGGCATAGGGTTCTAGCCAGAATCAAACAGCACAGCCCGGCTGTTGAAGAGTCAGGTTGCAAAAGATTTTGAGGCCTGCTGAAAAGGATTCAGCTTGTAGTTCAGGCCCCTATGCTTAAAGTTCTGGAGTCTGGAGTCTAAGTTCTGGATATGGAGTCTTCTGGATATTGTCTGATCTGGCAAAATGCTTCGTAAGAAATCAGTTTGAAATGGAAAAGTGAATGTCCCTTCCTGGGTCTTAGTGGCTCTTTTTATGTCTTTTGAAAATGGGTGTGTGCATGGGCATAACTAAGCCTGCCCCTCACAACTTATCATTGGCCAAGTTCTCCTCTTTCCCTTGATTGGGGGAAGGAAATGGATTGTCGTCGTGATGAGGTAGGTTTATGGGTCAGAGGATCCTCCCCTTGTCAATTTGCACACAAATCTATGTTTGATCCAAATACATATTTATCTATGTACAATTTTTCTAATATTACATGTCCAGTTAACTTATTTTCTGTAGCACCAAATCATCCGATCCCTGTCTTTGTAAGATGTCGTGTCCACTTCTGACAGAATTCTGCCCTTTTCATCAAGAACACAACCTCTAAACTCTTCCAGAATTTACACAAACATGCACAAGGAATATGGCCATCAGATGATAAAGTGTCAGATTTTTAACATACAGACATTTGGAGTAATACCTTATTTTCCGCTACTACCCCCCAGAACATACCACAGAGTCCTAACACCTCTTAAAATGTGCACATAAAAATCACAAGAATAAATGATATTATTATATAATTTTGACAATTTCGTACTATGAATTATCCATCTTTTTAAAATTATGTTCTGGCCCAGATGGGTGTGGTTTAGGTTCCAAAGCACATGGGGGGATTTCTGTCTGTCCCCGCCTCCAGCTCAGGTGGCTCCCAGAAGCACTGCTCCTCCCAGTTTCTTCCAAGAGGAAGCCATTTACTACCCCCCTAATTTAACATTTGCCTGAGCCAAGGAAAGCTCATTGTTCTGTTTCCTGCAGCCCCAGGTACCCCACCCCTAATTCAATCAGAGATGTGTAATCTCCTTTTGGTGGGAACAGGAGAAGGCAGCCAGGCCTGTGAATGCAGTTGCTGGGCAAGTTTCAACTCCTGTCGGGGGTAGTTGCCGGGCAGAATTCAATCTCTTCAAGCCAGGCTTCAGCCCAATGTCACTTTTGTTCCAGTTTTTTTTCATGCAAATCAAACTTACAATTTTGACACATGGAGCTGGAACGCTGATTCTAAGTTCAAAACTATGACATTTAAACAGTTGCAACCTATGTGACACTCTAAAGTAAATCACTCATTTATTTTAAACATTTCGATTTTAGTGGCTTTTTTAGTCCAATTTCACTTCAGCTGCTGACATCCACCGCTCAGCCAGTTGTGTTATGAACATTATTTTAGGCTCTTCATCTTTCCAGATTTTGTATGCACCCAAGACTACATTCTGCCAAATGTCTGCTGGTGCTCAGTGAGATTTTTGAATATCTTGCAATGTTTAAAATAGGCATTTTTAGCTTGCATTTCAGAGAAACAAAGGTGATTTCAAAGTGCTTTTTGAGCTAACATGCACTGCAATTATTCCTTTAGCACCACGTTTCACTCATGGCGCTTCTGGCCCACCACGCTCACACTGGTGGGTGGCAGGTTAGGCGACCATTTTGGTGTGCGCAAAACTGCGCGGTTTTCCTGGATTCTGGCGCAAATGTGGGCTTTTTGGCCATCTTGGATTTTCTAAGCCCACAGCACCAAATGTTGTAGCCTAATAATTCAAACGTGGGTCAAGACACCTGACAATGATGCCCTGCCCCAGGACATCAAAAAGTGAGCCGTCAGACTAGCCCGCTGCCTTTCTATATAGTTATTAAGGTTTAGGTTTGATTTGTTTTAATGATTTGGAGTACACAGACTTTGCTCCACTTTTTGCATATAGTTGTGTTTAACATAGGGTTTTTTGTAGGTTTCATTTTGTTTTGGGGTCATGGACCCTTCAGACTTTCATTGTAAATAGTTCTGCACATGTACATACTTTCTTTTGTACGTCATCCCATGGACTAATGGTTTCTTATGCTTTTCAATTTTGGATTTTTTTCGATGGACTTTGGCAATGGACCACTTCTCAGTTTTCATGTGTTGGATTTTTATTTTTTCTTGGATTTTACTTTCTTTTTCGTATTGCATTCATTATTTATTCATTTGCATGTGTTGTTTTGATTTTGTCATTTTGTTTTATTTTTAAACATTTCAGAAATCTTCATTATTCGTGTGGTCTACTCTCATTAGTTTTGGCCATGTGTCACTGTCCATTGCATCTGTCATGTGTCACCACTGTGTGGCTCTGTTGGACTTGTCTTTGGGTGCATGCGTGTGTTTTTTTGAATGTCAAGGCGTGGTACTCATAGTGGGGAGTGGGTACAATATATGGTTGTGTGTTTGGACTGGGGTGCTGTGGGGTGGGGTGGGATTAGGGTTTGCATTTCTGAAATGGGCCTCTATTCTGACAGCACATTGGGAGGGGGGACATGTGTCGGGCATGCTGACAGTTTGCCGTCATTGGGGGTGGGGTGGGGGACATGAGTCGGGTGTCTGCTGGCAGGTTAAGTCATTGGTGGTGGGGTGGGAGACAAGAGTCAGGGCCTGCTGGCAGGTTGCCGTCATTGGGGGTGGGGTAGGGGGATGTGAGTCGGGGCCTGCTGGCAGGTTGCCGGCATTGGGGGTGGGAGGACATGAGTCGGGGCCTGCTGGCAGGTTGCCGTCATTGGGGGTGGGGTGGGGTGACATGAGTCAGGGCCTGCTGGCAGGTTGCCGGTTTGGGAGGGGCATGGGGGGACATGAGTCAGATACCTGCTGGCAGGTTGCCATCAATGGGGGTGGGGTGGGGACCACCCTACACCCCTGGGCATGCCCCGCAGGCAGCCCACACCACAGGGGACCACCCTACACCCCTGGGCATGCCCCGCAGGCAGCCCATCACCCCAGAACATGACCCACAGGCAGCCCACACAACAGGGGACCACCCTACACCGCTGGGCATGCCCTGCATGCAGCACACACCACAGGGGACCACCCTACAGCCCTGGGCATGACCCGCAGGCAGCCCATCACCCCGGACCATGACCCACAGGCAGCCCACACCACAGGGGACCACCATACACCCCTGGGCATGCCCCGCAGGCAGCCCACACCACAGTGGGGACTTTTCCCATGCAATTTGCCTGGCGCAGGCAGAGTACGCGTACTCATGGGGGTGCGCAAGTTGATTTTCACACGTTTTGGCTCCCGCGAGCAGGGTACGTGTATCAAAGGGGGTGCGTGGGAGATTTTCGTGCATTTTGGCTGCCGCGAGCGGGGTACGCATATCGAAGGGGTGCACGGGGAGATTTTTACGTGTTTTGGCTGCCGCGAGCGGGGTATGCATATAAAAGGGGTGCACAGGGAGATTTTCACAGGTTTTTGGCTGCTGCGAGCGGGGTACGCATATCGAAGGGGGTGCGCGGGGAGATTTTCTCGCGTTTTGGCTGCAACGAGCGGGGTACGCATAGTTTTTCACACGATTACAGTGTAAGGGTCCTGTAAGCTGGTCCAGGGTTAGTGCGGCCCTTTGCGCCGCATTGGGGATTTATATGGCTTTTCCTTGCGCAAGGGCGTTCTTGGGGGCGTAACTGGCGCTGCAGGATGTTCGCTGTGTCTCGGCTCCAAATGGCTTTGAAAATCCATGAATATGAGGTACGCCAGAATGCTGTTTGACACACACGGCTGGCACACGCTGGCGCACGCTCCCTCTCTGCGCTTCCCGTGTGCACTGCCTCTGCGCTTAATTATATGAATTACCCCCTTAATAGTTTTTCTGCCTTTGGAGATCATATCTATCATGTACAGAAATGCCACAAAATTAATTGCCGCAATGCTTGAAGAAATTATGAGCACTCTTCATAATTCTCATCCACAAAACCTCTGAGGAAATAAAATTAATGTTGTGAGCAAAGCGTTTGTATCTGCACATCCTGGACCCAGCCAAGGCTTCACAGTATATCGCAAGGTATTTCAGAGTCTCAATGAGTCCGGGATCTTTGCAGAGGTGACCAAACCTCATGCCTTTCTCTCTACCTCTATATGCCTTAGATTGCTGTAGTGTTCAAGTGGCATGCCTGCGGCATTAGCCACTATGATTGTACTGTGTATGAGGGACCAGCCCCAATGCATGCAGCCTTTACATCTCTGCTGCACCATTAGTTAACTGGGTTTGTGTTTTTTTACTATCAAGTAAATTGCCCTGCAGTCCCTCTGCCCCAATATCTAAGCCCCGAAAGACTAACCCATGGTATTCATCTCCATTTGTGACCTTCAGAATCTAATTTCATATATTATGAAGGTTAATGGGACTATTCATTATAGGCAAGCTGCCACATGGTTGCGCTTTAATTGTAATTGGCTCCACTAATAACTATCAGTGTGGAAGCCAGTTGCCATAGCTTGATCTGGAAGTCCATTAATAATTTAGAAGGAAATCTCAGGAATAATTCAGCGACTGTTTGTTGTACTTCCAGACATACTGCAGCCAGTCAGATAATTAAAGTGAATTGAGCTGTTGCAGGAGCGAATGTCAATCTGGCTGCAACTAAACTGTACATTTCATTTTCATCTGGGCTTCTCAGCATGAATGCAATGCTCATTTTGTACTTTGAGAGTTTAATAAGGAAAGCAATCATTTTCTGCAAATAATTATTATCATTATTGCCTGCATTCATAGTTTTCATGCACACGTGCACATACCATACATTACAGTTACTTTAAGAAAATGTGCTATTTATATATTATGCAAAACAACAGTGGTTTGGGGGAAAGATGGCCACCCCTTGACCTCAGCCGGTGCTGCCCTATCTGCGGCTACTCAGCCAGTAAGAGCAAGATATGTATATATGTATGTTTGTATGGGGTCTATAAAGTGTAAATGCAGCTGGGAAGTAATCTATCGCTCTACTTAGTGGACACACATAGGCCATTACACTTAAGGATAGCTGAGGAACTAGGATGGAAGGAAGTAGCAGGAAAGTTATAGAGGGGGCAATTATGATTGAGCGGAGCATTTAGAGATTGGCGAGATGCTCTCGAAAGAGAAGGGTCTTCATGTCCTACCTGAAGTGTAGCATGGAGAGGGTCTGTCTTACCCACATTGGTAACTTGTTCCTTGTTCCAGAGACAAGATACATAGCTGGAAAAGTAAATTTTCCTTTCTTTCCTCTCTTGCAGACTTTTGTTTCCAGCGTGAAAATGTTGTGACTTCTGGCTCTGCACTGGGCTGTGGAGATGGTGAGCGTCTTGGCCAGGTAGTCGGGGCTTTGGCTGTGACTGCTTTGTAGGTGATTCAGGCTATCTTCAACATGATTGCTTGGGATTGTATTGATTAAACAAAACTTAGGCAGTTTTATAGAGGGTGCAGTGAGCAATGCACAGAGCCTTACATTTGATACGCTGAATCACTGGCAACTAGTGAAGCTGACATATAGCCAAACAAATGTTCTCTGCAAGGCTATCCAGGTGGCCATCTAAGCAATAATCTCACTGCAGAATTTTGAATGTATTGCAGTTTACTGAAAGCATAGTTTGGCAGTCCCAGAACAATAGAGCTGCCATAATCCCATGTAACTGCAACATATGTGTTGGTTATTGTCTCCTGTTGCCGAAAATCAAAGTTACACGGAACGCCTTTTAAAAGCTTCAGTTGAAAAAAACGCCAGATGGTGTATCTTTTTAATGGGAGGTACCAAGAAGAGATCATTATCTATATAAATACCCACATTTCTAACCACAGATGCCGGAATAGGTGGAGAGCCCAATTGGGGATTGAGATCCACAAAGCATAACCTCCATTTTAGTATCATTAAACTTCAAACGATTTAGGTCCATCAAATGATTAACTTCTTTCATGCAAAGAATGACGTTGGAATCAGCGCTCGCCTGTAAATACGCCAGGTTTGGCCGTATATGGGCATCATTTGCATACATGAAAAACCTCATACCAAAATTATGATGCATTTGGTATGAAGTTTGGCCAGTTTTTGAAGATATAAAGTGAACACAATTAGAGACAGAGAAGAGCCTTGAAGGACCCCCACATGAAATTCTGTATGCCATGAAATGGGTCCAATCTTTAAATAAAGTTTGCAATCATTGCATGCTTGATCTTTAATCCCTAATCAATGGAGGTCATCAAACATTATCTTTTAATTCGCCATAATAAATCGGGGCATGAGAAGTCCCCTGATCTGGTATCCTTCTTATTTCATTGGTCCTTGAGGAACCTACCTGCTATTTTTGCCTGTCTGGATGGAGTTCATAAACTTATATTTTGGAGATCTTGACCCAATAAGATAGAACTGGTCGAAAGCTGGGTGGAAGTGCTGGTTTGAGTTTTAGTTTTATTAGTAGCATTACAATGACCAAATGTTTCAAGTCCATGGGTAAGATCCCTGCATTAAATGATTGATCTGTACTTTTGGTTAAGAGTGGTGTCTTTCGCTATACATTTTTTGCAAGCACAATCGTGGCCTTGTACCTAAGCACATCACAATTGGATATAGAGATAAACCATATTCTCTCTAATCTTCTAATTCAAGTTTAGATTTGTCAAGTGTGGATGTGTACCATGTTTGAGATTTAGTTGTTCCTTTTTAGATACCAATTTCAATGAGGCTAGGTTATCAACGATAGTAGATGAAACAGGTTTAAGGCTTAATAGGAGAACAGAGTGGGCAGGTCGATCTGTCTGATTAGATAATTCCAGCAAACACATCAGGTTGTAAGCTTACTTAAATTGTGAATCATAGATTGTGGTACAAATAATGTTATCAATATTTTCTTACTTTAGTCCACACAAAATAGGAAGGGAATGCTTAGCACTGAGAATGAGACGGTTGTATTGTTAGCTGCTTTGGAGAATTGGTTTTAGATTAGGTGGCAAGGGGATCTTACTTTTGGATAGTATATATAAGTCACCATTGCAGTTTCGAAGACTGTGAAGGCAAGCACTTCCTGTCCTCACCCGGTGTGAGGCTGGATTAACACACGCCATCTTGCCTTTGCAGTGTCAGTGGCACACCCACTGCACTTGGCGGCTATGTGGCCACAAGTCAGCTTACTCATAAACTAGTAAGTAGGCATGTGATTAGCCAAGAAAAGGGATGCCCCACCCTCTAGAGCAGCGCAGCCATCTTAGGTTGGTCAAACTTATTAAGTATCAATAATATGCTAATGAGTCTAGGCACCCTTTAGATTCCGGAGTATGCTACAAGGAAATCATTAAACTGCTGTCACATTACATTACATTTAAATGCAGGGTGAGGTACCCCTGGAGTAATACCTCCTACAATGAAATAAAAAACACGAAACAAACGTGTTAAATTGAAATAACAAGTTAAAAGAACATTATAAACAACCAAACACCTTCCAAAGAGCTTGTGCTTTCCCAACCGCTATCCTTGGCTGCTGTGGATGATGTCTAGGTGCGTATAAAGACACATTACCCTCAACATCTGAGTACAGAAGCCTAGTAATAGGTTTTGTAGAATCTCTTTTCACTGTCAATTACAAGAACTTTAGTCTACGCCTACTCACGAGGGAAAGATCAGTCAACAGGCACCTCCCTTGGTGCAAAACAAGAATATTTGTGATTGTTAAGTCCATAGCTGAGTGACATCGAACTGAAGGTAGAGTACGCGGAGTCTGTGGCACAGCAGAATCGAGTTAGGATTTTGGAGTTCTGGAGGTATCTGAAGGCCTAGCTCTGATCTTCGAACATTTGTGACTCAACTGCTTTATCAGTCTCTGTCAAAGTCTGAGATTGGGGCTGATATCAGGAGAGATCCATGATATTCCAATAGAATCCTATGATGCAAGATTCAAAGTAAGGAGAGGATGAGACCTATTTGAAGCTGATTGGGGATTCGAGGTAGAGGACAAACATTGACAGTGTGGCTACCCCTTCGATTAGAGAACACATTTATTTTCTACAAAGGTCTATTTCGGCTTACGGTTGGTTTCCTGAACAAAATATATTTTTCCAAAATAAAGCTAGAAACAGAGTCTTTTTTTATCCAGCATTTAGTGAAATATCCACTTAGGTTACTCATATTGAGTTGGACAATAAGCACAATGTGTTTTTGCTTTGAAACACAGTTATGCCATATTATTCTACATGCTCAGATTTTTATGCGAGCTTCAGCTCAGTATGCATTTTGTTCTTGCTTTCCTCTCCTCAACTTGTCTTAAACTGGAATATGCTGCATTTTATTCATTTCTGATTTGCCTTATTTGGGGCTTGTTTCTGCACTGTGTTAATTTCGAAATATTTATAAATGCTCTTTTCTATATCTATGTATATCTATGTATTAAGTGTTTTGTGCAAAGTTTAGATCAGTAGTCACTTTACACTATATTAATATCTCAGTCCATATTTATGTAGCAGTAACAGTTTTCTGTTTCTTACTCTTGCTTACTTTCAAGTAAATCTTGGCTTTTTTAAGATTATGATGATGAGGACCTCTGCTTATAATATGTATTGTTATACAATCATTCGATTTTGGTGAATTTAGCACATGCACCTTGAATTTACCAGTACTGTTTTGTGCCATATGCACTTTTTGGGGAATTATTGCAAGCGTGAGTGTAAGGCTTGACTATTAAGCAGTAGAGGTGACAGGGGACACACTGACGAGTGCTCATCTCCATTCTGAAGAAACCTAAGAACACACCATTGACCATTGCATAAGGCTCTGTTGAGGCAAGTTCTTGTGCTATATAAAAAAAAACCTACCTACCTTTCTCCATGTTACAGTGGAATAGCTGAATCATGCACAGTAAGTATCTGCTCAGATTATAGGCTTCCAGCTTCTTCGTTATGTACATCCGATTGATGCACAGCCCTTTCTAGTGAAACAGCCAATAGTACACCATCAAGTGCATTTGTTAGCCTTTGGATTCCCAGGGGAAGGTGGGTATTGTGGATGACTTTTTTTTACCTTTGATGAACCTATGTTATGATATGGCATTTATAAGACTCCTATACCCAGGTGTTTCAAGGTGTGATGAGGCAAGGGTGGGGAACAGAGGGAAGACAGACAACGATCCTACTAAGCCAGGTGTCATTCAAATCGCGCAAATGCATCGGAAATGGGAAGGAGGAAAGTGCACAGGGGAAGGGGAGGAAACAGTGTAGTACATGGGATAATAGATACATAGACAATAAGTAAAAGTACGGCCAGCAGGTGGCAAGTCAAGGGTAAGTGCAGACATCAGGTGTCAAGTGCTGGTAGTGGGATTGTAGGGAAACAGAAAACAGTCCCCAAGTGCGTGGGTTGCCAGGAAGGCAGTGCATGTGTGCGACTGGTGGGGGACGGGACCTGAGCCCTAGATCAGAGGGTGGCCACATAACCAGTGCAGTTTCAGTATCAGCCAGGAAGTCAGCAGGGGAGAGGAGGAGAAAAAGCAGAAGCAAAGAGGAAGGTTTTGAGGTGCTTCCGGAGGAACCAGAGGTGATTTTCCTCACGTTTCATGGATGCAGGGAGGCTGTTCCAGAGGGAGGCCCCAGCCGAAGAAAGAGATCTACCACCAACTCGTTGCTTGGAGAAGCGACTGACCCTGAGGGTCCTACACCTGATTATTGTTTATAAGTTTCCACATGGCTGTGTCTAATTTTTTTGCAATGATCTTAGCATACATTTTCGTGTTCCCACTTACTGACAATAATTGCTGGTAACGGAATCACTCATTTGTCAGTTTCCCTTTTTGTGGGACATTGATATATTGTGTTCCGAAGACTGCTATTCAAACGACTTTTGATACATTTTAAGAATTCAGTCAACATACCGTGCAGACCCAGTGACTTGCCTGTTTGGATACTGAAAATAGATTTATTGATTGATTTCAGCTCAAATGTTCTAGCTAAAACATCAGCCCTTGGGCCCCCAAGAGGTTTGCTACGTCCTTATAAGATGGTCCTGTATCTTTCATGTACAGATCCTTGAAAAATCTTAGAAATGTTAAGGGGATATGTCCTACTTAACCTCTTCTGTCATTACTCGAACCGCAAGGAGTGCGGTAGCTTTGAGATAAGTAAAAAGTAATGTATTTTAGCAATAGCTCTGATAGCTTTGGCCAACAAACACACTGATATAATCGAACACTCCGTTTTATTTGAGGAATACTTAATTCGTTTGTAAGCAATATGTCATGAATATAATAGCCATTCTAATTGCATTACATCTTTCGACAATTCTCATTTGTGTTTTATTAAGTAGCCTGAGATCAGACATGCACAGTAATCAACTGTCACAGCATTTGAAACAGGTGCACTTATTCTCCTTCCACAATATTTAAAAATGATTTAGTTTATGCAGGATTATTAGCATGTGTTTAATGTGGCAGTGACACTGCTTCATTAATGTGGCAGGCCAAATATATGGCAACGGGTGCCCAATTTACAGATGACAACATACATGATTATCTGCCGAGCAATGTACCTGTGTACTGTACTTTGGCTGAAATGGCACCTGCAGTATTTTTTCAGTTTTAACAATGTAATTGTGGTGAGAATTAACAATTTACGACGTTTTTATATATAATCGTTTTATTGTAGTACTCTGTATGGTATCACTTTAAATGCTATTGCAATAGCTCAGGCGTTCAACTATAAATTAAACGTTATTTCATCCAATTTCTTCTGAAGATGGACTGAAAACTGAACTATTGAAAAGAAAATTCCCATCATGGGTGGCCGGGCTCACTGGACCATGACTAATCTGGTTGGATCTTCACACCCTCTCAGATCAAAGGTTCACGGGAAAACAATTTAACTGGCATCCCTAAAGAGAGAACAACATAGCACTAAGTAGAGATGCAGGCATGGTATCTGCGGACATCCAGTGTAGGTTCATGTGTGGGGAAGATGGTGAGTCGTCATGACAGTAAATGGCCACTTTTATGAATGTTTGAGTTGTCCATGTGGAAGGGCCCTGGAGGATTTATGTTGAGCTGTGAACCTATTGGTCTCGAATGATCTCCAGATTTACACTGTGTATTAATTCCAGAGCAGATATTTGCAGCAAATTCTTGTCTAAATATGTGGCCCAGGTTGACTCCAAAATGTACCTTGAGAAGTCAATGTACAATAAACACGAAAAACATTTTTTTTTAAAGTGTTTGCATCAAGCATTCGTAATTATGTCAGTGAGGAATACAACACAGAGCCTAATTTACAAAAAATATTTAATGGGACTTTCTCAGGTAAAAACATTTTTGTCATCCAGGTATTCCAAGGAGCGGGGTTAAATTGCTGGCAAATCTTGTTGCTATATAGCTCTTGGTAGGGGACTCAGGAAATCCTGCTTCTAGCTAGTCCACAGTGAATGGAAGCCATTCTGGGACAAGAGAGTGAGGGACTTCATTATCAGACTTTTCCATTCACTAATTTGACTTTTGGGTACAAAATGATGTCTGGAATGTGTCCACATCTGTAACACCAATGTAAATATTGAATAATGGCGTCTCACTTTCCTCCACGATGCCCATGCCAATAAATTGCTGCATCATGTAATGGTAACATGTAGACCACATATCAGACACACTTCCACCAGCCAAATGAATCCAGGAGTCATTAATAATACAAATCATTTGTTGCTGCATCTACATAAAAAAAGCAAAAAACAAAACCCTAATTCTGTATTGACATAATTTACTTTTGCACTTATCATTAACAAGTTCTCTAACTAGGTGAATGTGGATTGACCAAAGGTGAAGAAGTTTGCACATGACTGTCATTTTTAGTAACTTAAATGACAAAAACAATTACAGTTTAAATGTTACAATATTCAACCTCTCACTAGCATAACAACAATACAACATATTAGCAAACTGTATCAACATTTACAACTTATTGAATTTGAATATGTCCAAGAAATTAGTTGTTAGTAGTGTGAAATTTTAACACGCACATTTATTGCACTAAAAGAAATAATGTGTCCTATTAGTAAAGTACATTTCCTTAGTTTTTAGATTCTGCTGACTAACTGTTTTCAACGATGTCCACAACACCACCAGAAACTTGAGATCAAATTAAGTGGATATCAGTAGTATTGGTCACAATCTTGGCAATAGCACCCCACATCAACCAGAATCTCCCTATGACACTCCAGAATTGATAAATTAAAATTAATGAAACATGCAAATCCCAGTATAATTTTAAAATGCAATATGCAATCTTCTACAGTCCATCCAATAAAAACAATAGAATTGGCAGCAAATCCATGTGATGTTTTAACAGCAGTTACAAGTAAAAAGCAAGGCAACATAGAATCAAAATTAACCACCTCTGGCACCCTTCTCTTTGCAAAATTAAGATTGCGGCTCAAGGATTACACTGAAACTCCCCAACGAGGTGATGTTAAACACGTGGTGTAGAATATGAAAACTTTACTTAAAAATGGGAAATCGCAAGAAATACTATTTGCGAAATTCTGCAAGGTTATCGCATATGTGGAATGAGCATGAGGCAATATACATAAAAAATGTGTACAAAGACAAAGCACCAAAGCCTGCAAAGACAGCAAATACAAGTATCACAATTTTGCAATCCACCCACAAACAACATATAAAATTGAACATGCCACCAAAACAAGTCATACAGGTGATGAACCAATCTACAATAAAAGGACAGAAACCTTTGACGTTGGTGGTCGTGTGTCATTGCCAAATTAACCTGCATTAGATCTTGAGTATGCTAGTTTATTTCTAGGAGGCATTAAATGTGGAGTTATTATTGCAGTGCAAGAGAGAAATAAATGCTGCAACATGCCTAGACAAATGATAATACCACCAATTCAATTGATTATTTTTTATAGCATATTTTCTTTTTTGTAAAAATGTTACATTATGTTGTAACCTTAACATATGTATTTCCATCGTTTGTAGGTTTTCATTTTTGTTGGTTTAACTTTAACTCTTTTTTAAATTTGTATTTTTCAAATTATATTGTTAAGGTGAAGCCTATCATTCAGAGAAAAAGCGAAGATTCTATGGTTAATAACTTTATAGCCATAGACCAGATTAGCACAGCATTTGCCATTCCTATATTAGGGCCTGGGCACCCCAAGAATGGATAGTATCGTGCAAATCCATGTCACGGTTCAAAAGACATAAAGGGTAAAAAAAGGATGTGTTTTTAACTTTTTCATTAATTTTCCCACAAGGAAAATGCTCATTTTTCGCTTACCTGCACACCCCCACTGGACAGATTTGTACCAATTAAGAAACAAGTCGGGCACAAAGAGCTCAAAGGAAATCCTTTGTTGGTTTGGTGCAAATTCATCCAGTTGTTTTTTTAAAATTATTTGGCACAGAGCAGGAAGCCACTGTAGCCCAAAAGTTAATTATATCTCCCTTGATGTATTGCTGATGGAAAGGTATTTCAGTTTTGAAAGTCCTCCATCACGCGATTCGAGAATCAGGTTCTGAATTTGTATTTGCAGGGAAGAAAATCCTGTAGTGCAAATTGTTGCATCTTAACTTCCTCTTGATGGCATCAAAGGATCTCCATTGCCTCTGGACCTCTTGAGTGAAGTCTGGAAAGATGAGAATTCTTGCGTTGCCTCTCGGAAAGTGTTGCCTCCTCCTAGCTTCCTGCCGAATGGGATCTCTGGCTCTAAAATTCAGCAATTTGGCCTCAATCGCTCGTGGGGGTGCCCCTTGCAGCAGCGCCCTCCTTACAACCCTGCATGCCCTTCTCACCGTGAACCGTTTGGACAGACCCTTCAGTTTGAATTACTCCTACAAAAGTCTCTCCATTGGCCCTCTTCTCCCTCCCACACCCCAAACAGGTGGATATTACAACTCCTGCAGCAGCCTTTCGCATCTTCAACCCACTCTTCCAGCATCCTGGTCGCCCCTTCCAAGCCCATAACCAGGTTCTTCAATAAAGTCAGAGCGTCCTCAACATCACTCACTCTATGCTCCATATGTGCCACCCTTTCATTCATCTTCTTCATGTTGGCACGCAACAAGAATACATCTACTCCTACTTCCTGGATCTTCCCCTCCATGGAAATTCTGCATTGCCTTAATGCCATCAGGAGGCTTTCCATGGTGACCACTTCTGGGATGTCCCTTACCCCCTCTTGGTCGCTCGCTGTCTCGCCCGGCATTTCCCCTGCTTGGGCCTTGTCCCAACACACTGCTCCATCTTTTGTTGCCCCCTTCACCATGGTGGGGGTTTGTGTCGTGGTAAAAACTGGTTGCTGCTCACCTCCTCACTGTCCGCTCAGGCCCACTTAGGCCCACCATCAGTCCCTGACAAGTGCTCAATCCGCTGTCCCCAGGCTTCCTCTGATATTCCTGCATGTTTCTACAATGTACTACCATCCACGTGTATCACTGCTCCATCAGCAACCACTATATGTGTCCTGCCACCTCACAGTCGTATCCGAGTGTCCCGAGGGCTGCAAGCTAACAGATCACAAAAGGCTCAAAGCCAGTCTACAAAATACTTGCCGCACCGGATGGGCTGCCACCTCCAGATTATTTGTGTCCAGGAATGCACACAGGAACCTATTGCCGGCTGTGCTTCTATTTTTAATGCTGGCACGGGCTCCCTGACATGGCTCTCCCTCTGAAGCGCCACTACAATGTCAGTGGTGTTCCTTCAGACCTGCGTTCTCCACCAGGGAGCCCCCAGGCAATCCTCTTCTCCTTGACGCCATTGTTGCTGTCTGCCCACCTCCTCCAGTAGCAGCCACCCTCTGGCTCAATCCATCATCTGCTGTTCTTCCCTGCCAAGGAAGCTGCTTCACCTCTTCCAATCCTGGGTCTTAACGCGGTTCCGAGAATCACTTAGCCAGGCTCCGTCATTCCTCCATGAGCGCTCCCCCGTCCCTGGGGGTCACCAGGCGCCCCACTCTATCTGCTGCTGCAGGCCCGCAACCCGGTCGTTACCACCGCCACATGTGGCGATTGATCTCTGCTGTGTGATGACCTCTCAGCGCTAGGAAACCTGCGTCTGAGCTACCGTCACTCGTTCCTGGTGCTGCTCCTGCACCGCTAGATGGTTCACTTGGGGATTATTTGGGATTTTTTACAGGATATCTGCTGGTGGGCCTTGGAGCTCCTGAGCATCACTGTCTCATCACTCGGTTCCTGGCCACGCCCTCATCATTGCAATTTAACTGCACCACAAAAAATAAAATGTCAGTGAATGTCAATTTTTTTGTTATACCATCATATATGTATGGGCCACTAGCGATGGCCTTCGGCCACAGCTGTACATGTTCCCCCAATATGCTTCTTTTGGACCCAATAGGTGGTCACAGCCTTCCGCCATGGCCAGTATTCAAGACTTTCGGGCTCAATAGCCAGGGCCTTTGGCCCTGGTCAGAGAGCATGGCCATCAATTGTTATCCATTGTACATGTTCCCCCTATATGTTACATTTGGACCCACTAGAAGGCCACGCCTTATGCTGTGGACCCTATATATGTCTTTCGGGACCACTGCCAGGGCCTTTGGTCCTGTCCAGTGGGCATGCCTTCGGCCATGTGTCATGACCACTGCTCCTGGCCTTGGCACTCGGGGCCTCTGGGCTGCATCACAATGTCCCTGCATGGCCCCAAGGGCCCAATCATGGCCCCCAAGACTCTCTTGGAGTCAGTGCTGGCGCATTTGGCACCAGGCTCATATGGCAGAAGGGGGAGCTGAAGCTCTCAATGGCAATGTCTCAACATGGATGCCCCCACATGGTTCAGTTCCAGAACTGAACCATGCGTTCTAGCATCTAGGGTGTGGTCAGGCCTGAAGGCACCTGCAATACCTGCAGACTATATAAGCCATGCCTGAGCCGCAGAACAAGCTTCGCGTTGCTCTGCACTCGCAGCGTGACGTTCACCGTGGTCTGTCCTCTGCATTCCGGACCTGCAAGAAGAAGAAGGAGAAGAACATCATTAGCCATCCTTACCTGCTAGTTAATCCAGCTCCTGTTGATCGCTCCAGTGTCCCGAACATCCAGCCTCTCAAAGCCGCAACCTGGGGAAGGAAAAAGAAAGACAGCATTAGTAAGCACTTGCATTTCACAGTCAAACATCATTCGAAAGCACGCTTACCTGAATGGAACTCGCTGTTGGTTTAATCCCGTTCTGGCATTCCATCAACCAGCAACAGAAAGGCAAGGCTGGTTAACACGCATACTTACTCAACAGCGATTCGGACAACATCTACTCATCGCTCCACATCCCCTCGGCAGCTTATCATCCGGAACATCACGGCGGCCACAAGAGAAAGACAACACAGGTTAGCACACGGCAAAAGCGCACATAGTGCATTCACTTACCATCTCGAGCAAAGCCCCTCAGTCAGCTCGGCATCTTCATCATCCCATCCGCACCTAAGAGAGAAAGAAGACATTAACAGGGGCAATTACAATTACGGACAAATTATCAAAAGACAATAGACTTCCCTGAAGAACTGAGTTACAGCAGGTCTGGACTCACGGGCCTGCACCAGTGAAGCAAACTCGGCAGCGAAGCGCCCCATCCACGACGCACCCCTGCACAGAACTGCAGGACGGAGAGAACAGCATATCAAAATCCAAGGTGAGGAAAGCTCTAAGGGGGTCGTTGGGTTCAACCAGAGAGGTGGGCCCAGATAGGAAGAGATTGTGGGCTAAATCAAAACTCCTGTATTCCAGACTAGATCCTCGGCAGAACGAGAACCTGGGGGAGGTGTATCCAGGTTGCAAGCAGTCCAACCAGATCGGATGGCGTCCCTGTGGATACCAGGCGAGTGTTACACCATGTCCACTGTATGTTTTAAAACACTACCTTTCTTTCTTACTCACTAGCCATGGCCTTTGCCCAAGACCACTGGTTCCAGCCTTCAGCCATGGCCACTCTACATATTGCTCCAATATGTTTCCTAAATGGGCCCACTAGCCATGGCCTTTGGCTGTGGCCACAATACTAGGTTTATTTTGGGCACCCTAGCCATAGTCTTTGGTTATGGCCAGTGACTACATCCTTCAGCCATGTCCACTTTCCATATTGCAACTCTTGACATGTTGCCCCAAAAGGTTTCGTTGGGGCCCGCTAGCGATGATCTTTGGCCATGACCAGAGGCAATGGCTGAAGTCCGTGTCCGCTTTCCATATTTTTGTGACTCTCTTTTTCCCATAACTGCAGTTATATTTGCAATTCACTACAAATAACCCCAGTTATCCATAAACTCCTACGACTAACTGTGATTATTTTCGTGTGATGCACTTTCATCCCAGATCCTGTCCCCATTGTAACGCCAGATATGCGAAAACATTCAAGCTCTGAACTTGGTCCGCAGCCCCACTCCAACTTCCCAATTTCTCATGGTGTCCTCCTCCCCTCTCTAAACTTCTAGAGTGATACCATGTCATCTTTTTTCTACTCCAAATGGAATTTTTTTGACTTTACTCTTTTGGCTAACCCCGGTTATACCTGTTATAACCCTGGTTATCTCTAGCATCAAACAAAAAATAAATGGCAGCTTTTTCATTTCTGAAAAGCCTTGCTGATGCATTGTGGGACACATATTTAGCTATCATTTTGGGGGAAGGCGGCACCCTCTTCCACGCCAAATATTCAAACAACTACTGGACGTTTCGTACCTGGTCCTGTTCCATCCAAAGGTTTTTGCTGTGCACTGTGCAGATTGTGGACTTTTTCTCTATGGCAAAATGAATTTAAGTAGGCCGAAAACAGTGTTTTTTTGCTTTCTTAATAACTTTCCCAACATATCCAGTCTTGGGGTGGTGGGGGGGTGACAAACATTTTGTTTGCAAAATATACGCTACATCCTCATATAAGTCAAAAGTTATTAGAAATTCCATTTCTGGGTTTCCTATGGAACTTGTTACTCAACTTTGACTACACATATTCTACCAGTAATCAACAATTGCCACCTATGGGATACATTTAATTTATCTGCCCTGGCTTTCTTTAGCTAGGCAAGGTAAAGATCCCACACATAATTTTTATATTTCAAAATATATCTGTTTTAGTGTAACCAAAACAAATGTATTTATGGTCCAGCTCCTTCTTTTCACTCTCTCAGAATAAGGTATATCTTTCTAGCCTCTGCTTTTCCCCACAAACCTGCTTCCTGTCTCTCTACCTTTCTGTGTCCCACTGCAGTTCCTTCATTATCCCCTCTTGCCACGTAACTTTTAAATATAAACCACCCTTGTGTTTCAGTCCTACACTTCCACATTCTTCTCAAAAGCATCTTATAATCTTTTATTGATTCTTTATTTGCTTAATATGTGCACTTGCAATAACCATGCTCTACATTATTTTTGTACGGTAGTCTTTTATTATTGTAAAATGCATTGGAAAAAAGGAATATAATGAAACTGCTTCAATGATGCAATCAGATATTAGCACCTGTATGTGGGCAGACAGATGCCCAGATTTAATGGGGAATTTTCTATTCACTCAAAACGATGTAATTATTTATCTCAACATGCAGCTCGTTTATTGGATCTTTATGTTTAGACAATTCAAATAAGATATCCTGCAGAAGCAACCTTAAACTTGTGTATTTTGTATGCAGAAAGACATTTTCATCAAAATATTGTTCAACATTCTGGATTTGCAATCTTTTGCCTATTCAATCTTTTAAAGTCTGAATTCTTTATGTTTGGTGTTTATTTGCAAGTGTGTTTTTTTTGTTTGTTACCAAAATGTTTTTTGTACATTTGTAGGAAATTAGCAGAGGGCACTAAAACCCCAGCTAACAAATGATCTGATTGACAAAAAAATGATGGTAGTTGATTTTATTTACATCAGATTCTGATTGGGCTTACTAACAAAACATGTTTGGTTTATATCAGTATTCATAGATTGTTTAATAAATGTCTACTGAAAAGCAATTGTGATACTGAACTACATAACTTGTTTTAATCATTTTCTTATAAAAGAAATATGAAAGTCTACATCACCCCATTATTAGTTTATCATGGAAATACCAGGCTAATTGTCAAATGTGCATTACAAGTACAAAGTTTCTTTGATCACATGTTATATTCGATAAGTACAGAAATATAGTACTTGTGCTTTTTTATTGCCCCCACTGTATCTTCCAGACCATCTCGCACAGGATGCAACCTTGAGCTCAACCACGCTACAAAATGGAGAGTCCGCGTAATCTTGGATCTTTGGTTAATCATTGTTTTTGAACATTCAAATCTAGTTTATCTGAGAGATGGAGCACAGGGTGTTAAGGCTTTCCCCTTCCTTCCCCCATATTTGGCTGGTAACTTCCTCACAATTGCAAATGTGAAAAGTGCCACTAAGTCAAGAAGGCAGTTTTTTTGTGGCCTCACGCTTTATTTGAAATGAAGATGTGGTCACCATTACAATGCTTGGAAATTACATTTTAAAATAGGTTTCTGCTGACAAGCAAGGAGGCAGCAAGAGTTGTACCTGAACCTTTGCAAACAAGCATTGATATAGACAATAGTTTTGGTCTTTGTGTAAGAATTCTATAATAATTTCCAGCTAAATCCCTACAGTGTCTCCTACTGCACATAAGGAATTAGAATTTTGTGAATCAATCTTTGCACAATTGTTTTGTTGCCAACTGGGAATCCATAAATCAGAGTGGTGATAAAACCCTGACATCACTGCCGCCAAGCCTGACCCAGGCCATACAACAGCTCCAAAGCAAACTGGAGGCACTGAAGGTGTAAAACAATGGCCTACAAAGATAACATCCCACTCTACAAAACCAAGTCAATCCAAGGGTGATGGTCCCTGCTGATCCTCTTCCCTCACCCATTTAGTTTGATGGCGATCCCCGCAAGTTCAGGGATTTTGTGAATCGATGGCAATATTCAGTGTCACTTGGCGGACTCCACTAAGTGAATAAGAACATACAATATTGTACGCTTGGGGTTTACATGGCCACTACCTTTGTGCAGCAAATGAATGTTCTGGTGGAAAATAAACCAATCCCAGAAGACATGTATAGAGTAGATGCTTCCCCAAGTAAGTCTTGACAAATCCCATACCACATCACTCCTCTTCCCATGCTCTGTCAGTAGCACCAAGAGGCAGTTTGGTTTGATTTGCTACAAGCCTCTGCCTTCTGTATCATCCTCAGTTTAATCTGTTTTTTTTTAGCATGACCTGTGCATCAATTGGGCCCCCACTACTATCAAGTTTGGCTCCAAGTAGTGTCAGACTCATTGTAATATGTCCATGTCAATGGACACAGAGACTCATTTGAAACCAGGAGAATCAACTGAGACTGTTGCTGGCAGCCAGGTGCCAGACCCATAGCACGACTTGCCACACATTTTTCAAATCCAAGAAAACCACATGCACCACCAGAAGAGATTGTATAAGTATCATATAGATCTCCAGCCACATGTGGTGATTTCCCATGACAAGTTATTACCCTCACTGGAGTGGAAAAAGAGGCTTTGAAGAAATATCTAATGGAGGCATTGGAGAAGGGCTTCATCGGTCTCATTCAAACCCCCTGTGGGACACTGTTCTTTTTGGTCAAGAAAAGCAAAGGCGACCGCCAGCCCTGTTTCAACTTCTGAGAGCTAAATGCGATTACATTGGAGAACTTAAACACTCTCCTGCTCATCCTGCTAATGCTAGAACACCTGCAAAAAGCTTGGATATAAGTAGTAGAGGAGACCCCCTTTCCTTCCCATTCAAACATTTGACAGTTGGGAAAACCCCTTTTGTGTCTTAGTCCGGCCCCCTTTTGATATGGTTTTGAGAACACAGGTAGTATAGTGCAGTGGCAACTCACTTGTCTTGGAAGCAAGACGACGCAGAGCAACACAGGTTCAAATCCTGGGTCTGTGCTTAGAAACCTCTTCGGTATTAAGCACGTTATAAAAAATCTATTATAATCTAATGATATAATAGTTTAAACTGAATATAAATAAGATATCAAATGTATATGTTTTTATGTACAGTGTTTTATAATTTTATATCAAAATTATATAAAGAGAATATACATTGTATATAAAAATGTGTATAAAGCTGGGAGCATCCGGCTGTGGTGCTGCCTAGTTGAGGGTTGAGGGCGAAGTGAGCTGTGAAGACAGAGACTGTGAATCTAGGGTTTTGCGGCGTTGATGACGTGGGTTTGGCCTTTAAGGTGATAGGTACCATGTCTGAATGTTATATTATATTGATAATACCTGCAAAGTATTTGATATTAATTTTATTGAATTTTTACAGTTTTTAAATAAACTGTATATATATGTTATATTATGTTTATATACAGTGGCACATTTTTCATAAGACCTCTAATAATGTTTATATATATTTTAAGAATTCAAAGAATGTTTGATATACATTTTGATTGAAAGGGCTGACCCTAAGGCCATAATGCCATCAGGGGAGGGTTTTACAACTCTGTTATATAGCTTTAGCGGTGGGGATGGAAAACACATGCACTTTTTGAGCAAGTCAGGGGCTATTCAGGTAACAACGATTATGAACAGCTACAGTTATAACAAGGGAAAACACCTCCAGGAAGTCCAGGGGGCTCTGAGGATAGTTATACCCCTTATTGTCTAATTGAAAATGATGAGCTGGAAACTGCTCAGCACTTGTTGGCGGATTGTGAGAACGTGATCTCTGCAAGAACATGTTTACACTCTCTGTCGGCAGCAAGCCGTCGCTTACTGTTACGGTTATGGGGCAATCTGTTGGACGCCGCATTCATTACATTAAGGAGCATGTCCCCGTGACAATTGCTAATCTGGAAATGGTGATTGGAATGGTGGCAAAATGGGTCTGGATCAGCCTCAGCTGATGCGAGCTCTGAATAACAAGCATGTCTTAAAATGTTGACATCTTCTTGACAGTATGCCCTTAACTCTCAGCGAAAGTCAAACATGCCGTGTTCATTCGCCTTGTACTAGGTCAGAAACTGGTCTTTTTCACTAGGCATCATGTATTGAATGCCGTTGTAACGCTCACCTGATTCCCGTAGAGGCGCCGGTCTTGACTGGGCGTATACCGTATCTTCAAAGGTGATGTGTAACACACGGCTGGCTCTTTGGGCTGGACCTCTGTGCACTGTATGTCTGACTCAAAGGGTAAGATGTCTGCAGATAGAAAATATGGGATTAATGAACTGGGTTATTGAATGTCTCTCTCTTCTTCCCTTTCTCTTCTCCTGTAGAACCCCAAGGTTAACGCCCTCACCTTAGGTAAGTGAACGCCGTGCTCTCCATCTGCCTCGGGGCAGGGTGCTGTAACCAGTTTCTTCACTGGATAAGGGGAGCAGGCCTCTTGACTTCAGAGGACTACTGTCGGTCGTTTAATGCACGAACGGTACGTTTCGAGTAATTCTAATGTCTTTAAAAGTCTTTAGTAATGATGGTCAAGTGGCACAGCGAGTAGAGCGCTCGCTTTGACATCCGTGCAGAGCCTGCTAACCCAGGTTCGAATCCCGGCAGGGCCAAACTCAGCCTTTCATCCTTCCGAGGTCGATAAATGAGCACCACACACCGTGGGTAATAATAAGCAGCGCTCAGATACCTGAGGGTTCGTAGCGCTATATAAATGCGAAATTATTATTATTATTATGTCTCTTGTTTTTGCAGGGTTCCGGCGATGGCGGATGACGGGCTGAAGTGAGTTGAAGATGGAGCCCGTGTGATGAATGGAAGCGCCTGGAAGCACGTAAGTAAGCGCTTGTTGCCTGCTTCACGATGCGCTCTAACTGTCTTTTATTTTGCAGGTACAAGTTCGGAGCGGCTGCAGGGTGCCGGAATACCCACTGGGTTAGATGTGGAAAGGAGTAATGGCACGTGAGTATTAAAGTTCTCCAATGTCTTTAAACGCACCTTTGTTTTGTCTTTCAGATGCGGGATGCAGCGCCGAAGGCCTCCGGAGCGTGCGAAGAGCTGGTAAGCTTTTGTCTTTCAGATGCCGGAATGCAGTGCGAAGACCTCCGGAGCGCACGAAGAGTAGGTAAGCCTTTGTCTTTCAGATGCCGGAATGCAGCGCGAGGCGTTGGTGACAGCCGATGGACCAGGTAAGTGAAGCGCTGTCACTGAAGACCGTAATGCTAACCTGTTCTTTCTTGTCTTTATAGGTGTTGCTGAAGACTGGATTCAGGATGGTAAGCCTTTTTCCTTAGGCCCAGCATCAGATGCAGAAGACACGATGAGCGTTCTGCTGCAGAGGATGCAGAATAACGCAAAGCAAGATTCATCCATCGGGTGTGGTTTAAATAGCCTCCTGTAGTGCTTAGGTGTCTCCTTCCACAGCCACGCCTAGGTAAGAAAAGAGTTCCTGCTTTCCAGAAGAGTTCCAGTGTTCTGAACCTAGGGAGTGGCTCCTGCCCCACCCAACAGGAAAAGTAGTTCCAAACAGAAGAGGATCAGAGGCTCAACTGGCAGGCAAGTAAGCAGCATGGTCTGCTGCAGGTAAGTCCACCCAAGCATTATGAGCCCGGCGCTTCCAGCGCTGGGACTGGGCATATTTATGAGCCTGGTGCCACTGGCGCCAGGACTGGGTCCAAAAGGTCCCAATTGGGACTGGTTGGCACTCGGAACCTGGGTTATGGATCTGCTTCCAAGGGAGTTGGGAAAACCCTGACCTTTTGGAAGCAGAGATCATGACAGTACCCCCCCTCAAGGCCCCTCCCAAACCGGGCTTCTCCGGGGGTTTTGGCTTGTCAGGAAATGTTCGGTGAAATCTTTTGATTAGGCGAGGAGCGTGGACATATTCAGCAGGTTCCCAGGATCTCTCTTGGGGGCCGTAGCCTTTCCAGTCAATTAGGTAAAATAGTTTAGATTTGGAGATCTTGGAGTCCAGAATGCTTTTGACTTCAAACTCGAGTTCTCCATCAACTAGGATGGGTTTTGGAGATTTAGTTAGTCGGGTTTGAGGTTGCACGGGTTTTAATAGAGAGACGTGGAAGACCGGATGTATCTTCATGTGCGGGGGCAAGTCCAACTTGACCGCTACTGGGTTTACTATGGTAGTGATGGAATAGGGACCAAGGTATCTTGGGTTGAATGTGCGTGGCCCTTTTAGAGGTAGATATTTGGTGGATAACCAGACTTGATCCCCTACTTGATATTGAGGGGCTTCCTTCCGATGTTGATCTGCTCCTTTCTTGTATTGTTCTTTAGCCCTTTGAAGGTGAGAAACAGCTTCCTTAAAGGCTTGGCTGATTGTAGAATGCAGGTAGTCTACTGCTGGTGTTTCAAGATCTTGGAGGGGATCCAACTCCGAGGTTCGAGGGTGACTGCCGTATAAAAGAAAAAACGGGGTTTTCCCAGTTCCCGAATGGACAGAGTTATTGTAGGCATATTCGGCTATCCAAAGGATGTCTTTCCAAGATTTTTCAGTTTGTTGCAGCATGCAGCGTAAATACTGTTCCAGAGTTTGATTGGTCCTCTCGGTTTGTCCGTCGGTTTGAGGGTGGTGACTGGTCGATAGTCTCACATCAATTTGAGCCGACCGACAGCAACTTCGCCAAAAATGAGAAATAAATTGACTACCTCGATCCGAAATTAGAACCGAAGGAAAACCATGCAGTCGGACGATGTTTTCGAGAAATTCTCGGGCCAGAGTTGCTGCTGTTGGCAAGCCTTTGAGCGGAATGAAATGCGCCATCTTGGAGAATAAGTCCACGATTACTAGAATCGTATTATATCCGGAGCATGGAGGTAGATCGGTGATGAAGTCCATAGAAAGCGTATGCCAAGGGCGAGGTGGGATGTCAATAGGGCGTAAGAGGCCTGCTGGTCTTTCCTTTTGACTCTTGTTTTGGGCGCATACTCCACAGGACATTATAAAGTCTCTGATATCTTTTTTCCAAGACGGCCACCAGAAGTAGCGCTTGATCTTTTCTGAGGTCTTGGCCATACCGGGATGTCCTTCCATTAAAGAATCGTGATAACAAGAGATTACTTTTTTCTGTAAATCTGTGCTGGGCAGGTATAATCGTTCTTGGAAATACAATAAGTTGTCCTTTACTGCAAAGTCCTTTCCCTGCAGATGCCAATTCTGTATGTCTGCTGGAGTTACAAGTTGCCTGGCTTTATCCTTAACTTCCTCTATGGATTGTGTGGCGATTACACCCAGAATTCTTTGTTCGGGAATGATTGGTACAGGTTTAGGGTTGATCAAGTGTTCTTCCACTCCCATCCGAGAAAGGGCATCAGCTTTACCGTTTTTTGTACCAGGTCGATAGGTAATTATGAAGTCAAACTCGGCAAAGAATAATGCCCAACGGAGTTGTCTAGAGGATTGGGCTTTTGCGGTTTTCAAATATTGCAGGTTTCGGTGATCCGTAATCACAGTAACGGTGTGTCGGGCCCCCAGCAGATAATGCCGCCAAGCCTTAAAGGCAGACTTGATAGCCAGAAGTTCCTTGTCAGTAATCATGTAATTGATTTCAGGAGGCGAGAATTTGCGGGACCAAAATGCCACGGGATGCAACTGATTGGTTATCGGGTCCTTTTGTGATAGAACTGCCCCCATGGCAAGGCTTGAAGCATCAGTTTCCACGATGTAGGGGAGTTCGGGGCGAGGGTGTTTTAAGATTGGTGCAGAGATAAATTTAGTCTTCAAATCCTGGAAAGCTTATTCCGCCTCGGTAGACCATTCAAAACGTTTGTTTTTCTTTAACAAGGCAGTGATGGGCTGGACTATTCGAGAAAATTCGGGGATAAACCTGCGGTAAAAGTTAGCGAAGCCTAACATGCTTTGCACACCTTTTACGGAGGATGGTGATGGCCATTTGAGAACTGCGTCGACCTTCTTTGAATCCATACGCACTCCGCCAGGTGATAATATGAATCCCAAGAATTCAACTTCAGTCACGTTGAAAACACATTTTTCCAACTTAGCGAAAAGTTTGTGTTGACGCAATCTTTCGAGGACCATCTTCACGTGTTTCCGATGTTCAGATTCCGATGAAGAATAAACGAGGATGTCGTCAATGTAAACAACAACACACACATCTATGAGCTCTCTGAGGACATCGTTCATAAAATATTGAAAGGCGGCCGGGGCATTGCAAAGTCCGAAGGGCATGACCTGATATTCAAATAGCCCATATTTGGTGCGGAAGGCCGTCTTCCATTCATCGCCCTCTTTTACTCGTACCAAGTGGTAGGCTCCTCTAAGATCCAGCTTTGTATATATGCATGCTTTTCTGACTTGGTCCAGGAGTTCAGGGATCAAAGGTAATGGATATCTATTCTTGACGGTGATCTGGTTCAGGGAGCGATAATCTATACAAGTTCTAAGGTCTCCTTCCTTTTTTGGAACGAAGAACAAAGCTGAAGAAGCAGGGGACTTGGAAGGACGAATAAACCCATTTGCCAGGTATTGATCCAGGTATTGTCGAAGGTGAAGGTTCTCAGGCTCAGTGAGGGCATAAATTCTACTACAAGGAGGAGTAGATCCAGGTATCAGGTCTATCTGGCAGTCATAAGACCTATGAGGAGGTAGAGAGTTAGCCTGGTCCTTCCGGAAAACATCTTGGTATTCTAGGTATTCGGGAGGTAACTGGGGAGTCTCTGAAGAAATTGCTGCCAGTGCAACACCAGGTGGAGGGTGACAAGTAGAGACACATTCTGGAAACTGGACCGTTCTTGCTCGCCAATCGATCAGAGGATTGTGTTTCTCTAACCAAGGTATCCCTAGAATAATCTGAAACTGAGGAGCCTTGATCACATCGAACACGATCTTCTCATGGTGTCCATCTTGACTTACTAGCGTCACTTCTTGAGTGGTATGCGTTACTGGTCCGGAGGCTATCTCCGTTCCATCCACCGTAGTAATGATGTCCTTTACAGCCTTGGGACAAAGAGTTAGATTCATCCTCAAAACCATTTCATGATCCACATAATTGCCGATGGCACCGCTGTCGACGTAAGCTTCAATTGCATGTAATCAATCCGGATTATCAGGGCTAATGAGGACCATAGGTATCAGGAAATGCGAGGTCACGGAACTGGTTTTCACGCTCGGCAAGAGGACCTCTATTCTTGTCGGGCGAGGTCGTTTCCCTGCTCAGAGTTTGTAACTTTGGTAACTGCAGCTCCTACTGCCTTCTTGGCAGGTTTCACCGGACAGTCTCGAAGAAAGTGCCCTGAGTTTACGCAATAGAGGCATAATTGCAACTGTTTTCTCCTTTCCCGCTCCTTTTGTGTTAGAGGACCTTTCAGGCCCCCTATTTGCATGGGTTCCCCGGAGTCTACTCCTTTGGAAGGAGTTGGCGGTTTGGAAAATACTCGAGCATCAAACTTGGAACGATCGGCCTTCCTGTTCTGCAGTCTGTGATCTATTTGAACGACTAAGTCTATATAGTCCGAACAATCTTGTGGGGGATTCACTACTTGGGCTAACACATCTTTGAGCTCTCCACGTAGACCTCTATAAAACAGCGTAATCCTTTTGTCCTCAGGCCATTGAGTTTCCACTATCAGTCTGTTGAAAGACGCAATATAAGCCAAAAGGTCTTGATTACCTTGTCGCAACGAAAGAAGCTCATTGTCCAAGGCCTGCCCCTGTGAATGTCTTGCGAACAGTTTTTCCATACTGAGCTGAAAAGCTTGAAAATCATGGAGGACCGGATCATCTTGATTTACTAGAGGGATCGACCAGTCTGCCGCATTGCCACTAAGGTACGAAAGCACGAAAGCTACTTTAGCTTGATCAGTTGGAAATGCTGCTGGCCGGCATAAGAAATGCAACCGGCACTGATTGATAAATACTGCAAACCTCTTTGGGTCACCAGAAAATCGTTCGGGCGGAGCCAGAGGTACATTCCCAGGTAGGTTGATCTGCACTGGATTCATAGAGGATGTAGAAGGAAGATTTCCCCCAGATGCGCTTAACGGGGTCTGTCCGGCTTGTGACTGTAGCAATTGTCTAGCGAGATCATCTGTTCGCTCCTTGGAAATAATCAGTTCCCTTCTTAGAGCGTTCGTTTCCTGACGGGCTGCATGCACTTCTGCCCTTAGTTCCCCAAGTAACTGGGCTAGCTGGTCGGTATCCGAGGTTTCCATAGCGCCTGGACGGGAGTTTTGCGGTAGGCTTTGCGTTCTGTAACGCTCACCTGATTCCCGTAGAGGCGCCGGTCTTGACTAGGCGTATACCGTATCTTCAAAGGTGATGTGTAACACACGGCTGGCTCTTTGGGCTGGACCTCTGTGCACTGTATGTCTGACTCGAAGGGTAAGATGTCTGCAGATAGAAAATATGGGATTAATGAACTGGGTTATTGAATGTCTCTCTCTTCTTCCCTTTCTCTTCTCCTGTAGAACCCCAAGGTTAACGCCCTCACCTTAGGTAAGTGAACGCCGTGCTCTCCATCTGCCTCGGGGCAGGGTGCTGTAACCAGTTTCTTCACTGGATAAGGGGAGCAGGCCTCTTGACTTCAGAGGACTGCTGTCGGTCGTTTACTGCACGAACGGTAAGTTTCGAGTAATTCTAATGTCTTTAAAAGTCTTTAGTAATGATGTCTCTTGTTTTTGCAGGGTTCCGGCGATGGCGGATGACGGGCTGAAGTGAGTTGAAGATGGAGCCCGTGTGATGAATGGAAGCGCCTGGAAGCACGTAAGTAAGCGCTTGTTGCCTGCTTCACGATGCGCTCTAACTGTCTTTTATTTTGCAGGTACAAGTTCGGAGCGGCTGCAGGGTGCCGGAATACCCACTGGTTTAGATGTGGAAAGGAGTAATGGCACGTGAGTATTAAAGTTCTCCAATGTCTTTAAACGCACCTTTGTTTTGTCTTTCAGATGCGGGATGCAGCACCGAAGGCCTCCGGAGCGTGCGAAGAGCTGGTAAGCTTTTGTCTTTCAGATGCCGGAATGCAGTGCGAAGACCTCCGGAGCGCACGAAGAGTAGGTAAGCCTTTGTCTTTCAGATGCCGGAATGCAGCGCGAGGCGTTGGTGACAGCCGATGGACCAGGTAAGTGAAGCGCTGTCACTGAAGACCGTAATGCTAACCTGTTCTTTCTTGTCTTTATAGGTGTTGCTGAAGACTGGATTCAGGATGGTAAGCCTTTTTCCTTAGGCCCAGCATCAGATGCAGAAGACACGATGAGCGTTCTGCTGCAGAGGATGCAGAATAACGCAAAGCAAGCTTCATCCATCGGGTGTGGTTTAAATAGCCTCCTGTAGTGCTTAGGTGTCTCCTTCCACAGCCACGCCTAGGTAAGAAAAGAGTTCCTGCTTTCCAGAAGAGTTCCAGTGTTCTGAACCTAGGGAGTGGCTCCTGCCCCACCCAACAGGAAAAGTAGTTCCAAACAGAAGAGGATCAGAGGCTCAACTGGCAGGCAAGTAAGCAGCATGGTCTGCTGCAGGTAAGTCCACCCAAGCATTATGAGCCCGGCGCTTCCAGCGCTGGGACTGGGCATATTTATGAGCCTGGTGCCACTGGCGCCAGGACTGGGTCCAAAAGGTCCTAATTGGGACTGGTTGGCACTCGGAACCTGGGTTATGGATCTGCTTCCAAGGGAGTTGGGAAAACCCTGACCTTTTGGAAGCAGAGATCATGACAGCCGTATTGATCTGGGGGTGGGATCGGACCTATGTAGTTCTGATTAGCCATTTGGTTAAAAAGATGGTGAAACAAACCCTTTGAACAGGGAAAACTAAAGGGTCTTGGGAGTTTGCTGAATTTCATGGGCAAAAAGTTTAAGGAGTCAATAAAGCATATTTGTAGAGGTAACACAAAGGTCGCTATAAGCTTAGCACCATGGGTGATAAGTTTTACTTTGATTTTCTCCCGAACCAATTGGTGCAGTGCAAAGTATCCATCATAGCCTTTGGAATTATGAGCTAAAAAGGTGTACCCCGTACATTTGGTTGTTATAAAAGTGCTGACAAAGGGAGCTACAGATGAGCCTTCTGTAAATTCCCAATAGCTGTCCCCTGTTAGATGTCTGGCATAGATATAGTTTGGTTGATGGGTTCCACTCTGTTGACATGCCTGCATGTCATATACTGTGAAGTTCTCAGTTTTATCTTGAGGTCTACTGGCCATCATGTAGCACATGTGTTCTTCTGTGCTAACAACAGAAACTTTACACACTCTACAGATTAAGCCATTACAGTTATGTTTCTTGGGAAGAAATTGGTCACAGGTGGAACAATCAATGCGTGACTTGCACATGACCGCCCTCCAATGCCACTTTTTGAATGTGTGTGTCTAGACAGGTTTGAGACCTCGTGAATGTGTGACACGAGGACATTTTGCAGGTTGTTCTTTAAGCTTTGACATCCTTCTGTTAAATATAAGTAACAGTGATATTAACAACTGTGTTTATCTTTGCCTTTGGAAATGTGGTGGCAGTGCTAAGAGAGGCTGTCAGGGTATAGGCCTTGGGGTTGCGTAGTAAGGGGCCAGGTATGCGCTACAGACATGGCCCAACAACAAACACCAAGTAGAAACACACACAAAAACGAATCCAGCCTTATAAAAGGCTTTTGTGCCCTCTCTGCAGGAAAAAGAGCCTGCAAACTATGTTACCCAGAGGACCTCGGGCCAGGAACTACAAATCCCCACCTACATTGGGTGGGGCAGGCTCACGCATGCGCACGCGAGCAAAAGCACAGGGCTTGTGCTCAAACATCCGAGTGAAGCGGACTTGTCTGCCGGAACTCCAAGCAAGGGGACGCGCACGAGAGGCCACACCCCAGCCAACCTTCCTCCAGGCCCCTCATACACCTAAGATAAGTACCGCAAGCACAGGGGAGCCTAGGAAAACGCTGGGAACGATGCGCATGCAGCAACGAAGCCACGCTGAGGAGGCACCGAGCAGAGAGTCCACCACGCAAACGGGCATATGCAGGGGGCGTCGCCCATACTCTCGAGTCCCCCTGCTCTAAAGAATATAAGTCCAGCATGCAGTGGTGTTCATAACCCTAACTAAATACTACGCAAGGGGACATCCAGGGGCACAGCAACCCCACGAGCAGTGCATATCATTAACATGCATAATTAGCCATGTGCACCATTTACGGAAGCCGCAACTAGCAAAGCGGCGTGACTTGTACTGAAGTCGCACCTCGCCACGTGCGGCTAGCAGCACATTACAAATCTAATTCACGTGTGCTTTTTAACACGTGAAGCAGCAGTTATTGCGGAGCCACGTGCAGCATTTGCCCGCATAACAGTGTTTAACCCATTTCAGGGGGCATGTAAACTAATACCAACCACGCCTGAGACGAGTGGGTTTGCATGGCGAGGTGTCACTAACCCGCTGAATGTACCGTGTTGTGTGTGTGAGGGAACACCCACAAGGTAATAACCCAAACTCTCTTTGCAGCATTGAACTGCTCCGGATACCGGACCTGAGAGTGCGCAGGCAGGAGGCCAGCACCCACCCCAGAGATAAGTCTCTCTTTGACTCACTTTTGAGATGGGTTGTATCACAAGCATGTAGTATGTGTATTTTGTAAAGTGTGCATGTTTACTTGCTAGTGTTGTATTTATCCTATGTTCCCCTTGCCTGTTCACCTCCCCTTTCCTTACCCTCTTTCCGGTTACCCTGAAAACCAGTTCCTGTCCAAACAATGATTCCCTAATCCTCTTTCCCCACCGGGGTATCGGAGGTCTGTGTAAGCTGTGACTTGCAGGCGCCCAGACTGCGGAGGGGGTGGTTGGTTCGTGCCACTCCTGTGCCTGGAGACCAGAGCAGTGACAGAGGTGTTTAGTCTCGAGAAAACCTTTCAGATTGATTATACCATAGAAATGATTGTCATGGGGTAAAACAAACACAGTGTTTCTGAGTGTTTTAGCCGTTATCGGAAAAGATCGCCACAACCCATTGTTAAAGTAGAGTATCTTGATGGGGCTATCAAAATACTCCTCAAAGAGAGCCAGCTTTCCAAATCCTACAGAGTTGTCTATTGGTAGTCGCAGCTCTTTGTGTACTTGCAAAGCTATTGCATGTATATTGCCATCTGTTATGCTCTGTGGTTCGATTAAACCTATGAGACTAGACACCAGAAAGAGATTTAGGGGGGCGTGATCAAAATTTAACAACCATCAGCCTCTGGAATTTTTTGATGCGGCTATGCAGAATTTTGCTTAAAGGTTTATAAGCACCGCCGAAACGAGGTCTGACAACTAGCGCCATGATTCTTAGCGGCGGAAAACACATAATCTTGGTTTTACTCTACAGGAGCCTCTGCAAATTCTCCAGAAATTGTAAAACACAAAAAGTATTTCAAGGGGATTGCCTTGTAAACAAGGTTCTGTTTAAGCCCTCAGCCTCAATTCTTCTCTGAACAAAATCGTTGGGCCCAACAGTTTTGCCACTGCCTCCGTTATAACCATTAACCAATGGCCCAGGGAGCACAATTGGTCCATGTTCATGAATCTGAACTCCTCATAATTCTCTATGGATGACATTTATTTATAGGTTCTTTGATAGGTCTACACCCTCTCCAGATAAATAGGGTGTTTTGGTGTCTGAGGGGTTGATGCCTGTGGCGTACTAGCCCAATCGCATCTGGATATAACCAAGCAGGCCTTTTTTAAGATTTTAAACAGCCAACGCCGCTAAGCCCTGGCCCTGTCCCATTTTAATTATTTTCATTCCCTGTTTTTAGGCCTTTGCCAAAATGAATATCCATCACTGCTGTGAACGATTAGCCTGTTTGTGACAACGTCTGGGCAGTGGCTGTGTTTCTGAATTGACGCGCATACCTGAAACACTGGTGAATGTGTGTTTGTTATTGATTTATTTTCTATTTTCTAATAGGTTTTTTAAAAGGGAGTCGTTAGTTGCTAGTCATAAGTCTTTGCTTCAGTCATGTATATTTAATATTTGGGATATTTCTGGAGCGGGTGTTGGCAAGGAGCTGGTTATGCTAGAAACCACAATTATCTGTGGAATATCAGCTGGGACATGACTTTCCAAATTTCTGAAAACCTCAGGTACTAGTGTGCTGTGGTCAACAGATGAAGCCTTGTCTAGCGCCTTATCGGGCTGCACCTCTGTGGCTATTCCACAAGATGGATCGCAAGACCCCTCGTAACTGATGTGTTATGTTGAAAAACTGGACCACTGGCTACTGCAATATTGGACTGCAGCCCTATGGCTAACTCACAAAACTCCTTCAGTAAGCTGCTAGTTTCACCTCTCAAATGTTGTATCACCCCTTCCATGTCTTCAAAAGCGCTCCGAACCAGAGATTGTACAATCTTCTTCTTTTTGCAGTACGACTTCAAGTATTTGACAAATTCAAGCATTTTCTTGTAACCTTGTTTCAAAGTGGGATCCCCATCTGATTGTTACGACTCTTTCACACTCTGTTAAGGACTTTTCTGTTCTTTTTAATAACTTTTACACGCGTACATAAAGCACAATCACAGCTTTGCTGACAGAGAAGTCCTCGTGATCAGATGGGCTGCGAATGAATTTTTTATAAGGCAGAATCCAACATACACTTACTTAACACTTTCATGGAAGCTTAAGAGGTGGGCATCCTCCCCCTTAGTTTGAGGGAATCCACTAGTATACCACTTCGTAAACCTTGGCAACCCCCAACAGAGTGCAATTCATATAGGCCCCTCTCAATGCTTAACCAGGATAACAAGATGTTGATGTCTAAACTAGCAAATAGTTTGAAGCGAGCTATACACACCCTGATACAACCAGATCAAACCGGCTATGTGCCAGGCCATAGCATGGCCTGGAATCTGAGGAGGTTACCTCATGTGATAGACAGTACGCCATCCTGGGAGACTCCGGCAGCCATAGCCATGCTAGACACAGTGATGGCGTTTGACGTCAGATGGGACTGGCTCTATGCAACTCTCCGTAGGTTTGGGCAAACATATAAAGTGGGTTCAACTGATGTATACAAGACTGATGGCATGGGGAAAGATGGGCATGAGCATTTCGGAAGCATGGGAATTGGAAAAGGGAACAAGACAAGGCTGTGCACTATCCCCATTGCTTTACATCATTGCCCTGGAACCCATAGAACAGTACCTCTGGGCGGAATACAGAGAGGCAGGTATGGAGATAGATGGGACCAGACATCTGTTATCGCTATATGCCGATGATACCTTGCTATATAACCAGAATCCGGAAGACAACCTGGAGTTGTTACTGGATGCCTTAGCATTATTTGTGAAACTTTCAGGGATCACAATCAGTACAGACAAATCATCCCAGTTTCCTATAGTGGGATGGCACAGGACGGAACTGAAGGCGCCGCCTGTGCTGGCCCTGCAGTGAAAAACACCCACTTTTAGGTACCTGGGGGTCAATGTATATCATACGCCAGTGAAAGAACACACACACAACACGTTGAATGCCCTAGGGGGCATCAGAAGCTCCATGAATTTCTGGGCTAAGATGCCTCTATTGTTGATGGGGAGGGCGGCCTTACTGAAAATGGGGGTACTCCCTGAGCTGTTACACTTCTTTGTCAATGTCCTGTTCTACATACCAAAACCTTTTTTCAAGACATTGGGCAGCATTTGTAGAGATTGTCTGTGGCTAAATGGGAGGAATAGGATAGCAGTGCCCCCCTCACCAGTGACACCCGCATGCAGCACCATCCAGACTGCACAGGCCATATGAAGAAGGAGGCATCAGGATCTGTAACGCTCACCTGTTTCCCACAGAGACGCTGACCCGAACTGGACTGCTACCGTTTCTTCAATCGTGAGGCGCAGGGCCCGGAAGATGCTCTGGACGGGGCCTCCGAATTTGGATTGCCTGGCTTGTAGAGTATGTTTTCTGCAGGTGGAAGAAAAGGGATTGATTACCAGCTGGGGTGGATATGTGTTCCCACCAATCTCCCGTTTCTCACTCTTCTTGACCCCCAACTTGGTTTCTGCGAGTTCTCACCTTAGGTATTGTAAAGATGAGCTCTCCATCCTGCTTCAGGTGCAGGGGTGCGTAGAATCCAGTTACGTCACTGGATGGGAAATAGTTGCGGACACTGTGTCCTTTCGTCTCTCCTGCGGTAGCCGTAAGTATGATTGTCTTTTCTCCACAGGAGCCGGGGCCCAGAAATCTAAAGCAGGTAAGTCTCTTGGTGAGCATTTGTTCTCCGTGCTTAGTTTGTGCTTACCATGTATTCCTCTTATGCAGGTGCTGGGATGTAGCTGGCGTCGTGGCCGCGGTGGAGGAAGGTAAGTGAAAGAAAAGCGACTGCTTACTTCTAATGATTGTCTTTTTCTGCTTACAGGTGCCGAGATGCTGCCGGCGACACAGGCGCTGTCGCGCGTGATGAGGCACGTAAGTAAGTGGAAGAAATGTGGCCGCTTTAGAGCGGGCACCTCTAATGACTGTCTTTTTCTGTCTTTCAGGTGCCGAGATGCTGCCGGCGTCGTGGCCGCGGTGGAGTTCGGCGAGGCCACGGATGGGTAAGGCAAGGCGGCGCGGCTGCGAACGTTTGAGAGCGCTGCTAATCTTGACCTTTCCTTTGCAGGATCGTCGGAGGTAGGATTGCTGAGGCCGGATTCCGGTAAGTATAATTTCTAATGCTCGCCTTCTCTTTTCTTGTCTGTTTGCAGGTGTTCCGGGAGCTGGCGGGCGTGTCAGGAGCCAGGATGCAGGAGCCGACTCGGTGAGCGTCCTGCTGCTGATGCAGAATAACGCGAAGCACGTGTATTCCATCGGGCGTGGTTTAAATAGCAGAGAAGTGCTTCAGGTGTGTGTTCTTCCACCGGCCCCACCCAGGTAAGAAAAGAGTTCCTGAATAGAGGAAATAGTTCCTCCCAGCCCTGATGGCTGGGGACTTCAGCCAGACTGGATTGTTCTGGGTAAGTATGCAGCATGGTCTGCCTCAGGTAAGTCCACCCAAGCATTATTACACAGTTTATCAATATGAGCCCGGCGCCTATGGCGCCGGGACTGAAGTCCTTTATGAGCCTGGCGCCAAAGGCGCCAGGACACGGTCCAAAGGGCCCTGTAGGGGTCTGCTGGGTCCGGAGATGTGGAAGAAGGGTCTGTCCTGGCTTTTCGGGAGTAGTGCTCATGACAGCACCCCCCCTCAAGGCCCCTCCCAAAATTGTCTTCCCCGGGGGTTTTGGTTTATCCGGAAAGGTTCGGTGAAATTTCTTGATTAGACGAGGAGCATGGACGTGGTCATAGGGTTCCCATGACCTCTGTTGAGGCCCGTAACCCTTCCAGTCAATCAGGTAGAACAGCTTTGATCTAATGATCTTAGAGTCCAAAATGTTTTTAATCTCGAATTCAGGTTCTCCATTCACTTGAATTGGTTCTGGAGGTTTGATTAGTCTGGTTCCAGATTGCATGGGTTTCAAAAGCGATACGTGAAAAACAGGATGTATTCGCATATGAGCTGGCAATCCTAGTTTAACGGCCACTGGGTTTATTATGGCCGTAACTGGATATGGCCCCAGATATTTGGGATTAAAAGTGCGAGGTCATTTGAGTGATAAGTGTTTGGTGGACAACCACACCTGGTCCCCAATCTGGTATTGAGGGGCCTCGCTTCGGTGTTGATCTGCTCCACTCTTGTACCTTTCTTTAGCTTGTTGTAAATGTGCAGCAGCTTCTTTGAAGGCTTTGGTAATAGCAGTGTGTACTGATCCACGGCGGGTGTTCCAAGATCTTGAGGTGGATCGAGGTTGGAAGTTCGAGGATGAATTCCATACAAAGTGTAGAAGGGACTTTGCCCGGTTCCAGAGTGAACGGAATTATTGTATGCATACTCAGCTATCCAAAGGATGTCCTTCCAGTTGCTCTCTGACTGTTGTAGCATGCATCGTAAATATTGTTCGAGAGTCTGGTTAGTTCTTTCAGTTTGACCATCGGTCTGGGGGTGATGGCTGGTTGAGAGTCTTACATCGATTTGAGCCAATTGACAGCAACTACGCCAACAATGGGAAATAAACTGGCTTCCTCTATCTGAGATTAGTACCGATGGGAACCCGTGTAACCGGACAATGTTTTCAAGGAATTCTCTGGCTAGTACCGAAGCTGAGGGTAAGCCTTTTAACGGAATGAAGTGGGCCATCTTGGAAAACAAATCCACAATAACGAGAATAGTGTTGTACCCGGAGCAGGAGGGTAAGTCTGTGATAAAATCCATAGAAAGGGTGTGCCAGGGAGACGGTGGAATGTCTAATGGTTGGAGAAGACCAGCCGGTCTTTTCTTTTGACCCTTGTTTTGAGCGCACACACCACAGGACATCACGAATTCTTTTATGTCTTTTCTCCACGAAGGCCACCAGAATTGTCTTCTCACTTTCTCTTCTGTTTTGGCAATGCCAGGGTGGCCCTCTATCAATGAATCGTGATAGCAGGAGATTACTTGCCTTTGCAAATCGGCGTGTGGTAGGAATAATCGTCCTCGGAAATAAGGCAAGTCATTGTTTAAAGTGAAATCCATTCCTTTTTGTAGCCAGTTCTGCAAGTCTGTTGGGTTCAGAAATTGTTTAACTTTTGCTTCAATGTCCTCGATGGATTGTGAAGAAATCAGGCCCAAGATCCTTTGTTCAGGAATTATTGGTACAGGCTCTGGGTTGACAATGGTGTCTCCCATTCCAATCCGGGAAAGAGCATCTGCTTTGCCATTTTTGCTGCCGGGGCGGTAAGTGATCACAAAGTCAAATTCGGCAAAGAACAGGGCCCAGTGGAGCTGTCGAGAGGATTGAGCCTTGGCGGTTTTCAGATACTGTAAATTCCGATGATCGGTGATCACTGTGATGGTGTGTCTGGCCCCAAGGAGATAATGACACCAGGCCTTAAAGGCGGATTTAATAGCTAACAGTTCCTTGTCTGTGATGGCGTAGTTAACCTCAGGCGCCGAGAAATTTCGAGACCAGAACAGCACGGGATGTAATTGGTTAGTCTCTGGGTCTCTTTGTGAGAGGACCGCTCCCATTGCTAAGCTGGATGCGTCGGTTTTGACGATATAAGGGAGATCTGGGCGTGGGTGCTTCAGTATTGGCGCAGAAGTAAACTTGGCTTTTAGCTCTTGGAAGGCTTGTTCAGCTTCTTCAGAACACTCAAAACGTTTATTCTTTCTTAAGAGAGCCGTGATGGGTTGTACCACTCGTGAAAACTCCGGAATGAATCTGCGATAAAAATTGGCAAAGCCTAACATGCTCTGAACGCCTTTTACAGAAGTAGGTGATGGCCATTTGAGAATAGCGTCCACCTTTCGCGAGTCCATGTGGACTCCTTTGGGTGTCAGCATAAAACCCAGAAATTCGACTTCAGTGGCATGGAAAACACATTTTTCAAGTTTGGCAAATAGTTTGTGTTGGCAAAGTTTTTCAAGTACTGTTCTAACATGATTTCGGTGATCTGCTTCCGAAGAGGAGTAAACAAGAATGTCATCTATGTAGACGACAACACAGACGTCAATGAGCTCCCTGAGGACATCATTCATAAAATATTGGAAGGCGGCCGGTGCATTACATAGTCCGAAAGGCATCACTTGGTACTCAAATAACCCATATTTAGTGCGAAACGCCGTCTTCCATTCATCGCCTTCCTTGATCCGTACCAAGTGATAAGCCCCCCTGTCGTGATCTGGGCAAAATCTTCCTCGGGGCCAGCCCTTTGAGAGCAAAAAATACCCAATTCAGCCCAAAATACAGGTTCTATTGTGCTGAGCAGTGATCTCATGCTAGTGACAAATGACACTTTCAAAGTTTTAGCATATTTATTCTAAGCAGTGAATTTCATATACATTTGGGATTCAAGTTAGAGAATATTACAAAGCATGAAACTTAGAGAAATGCAAAATATAGTGAAACATGGAACTTAGATAAACATAGAGAAATATAGAGAAGCATAGAGAAACACAGTCTTACGTCCCTTTAATCAGCACTGGGAGACCCTGGGCTCTCATAAGCTAGCTCTAAACAAGCCCCGCTCAGAGAAACAGTGCTGCAGGACGCCGTCAGAGCCAATTCCGGGCACTTGTTTCTGCACGAATCAAGTCCACAGGACGATCTCCCCCTCAGTCATGGGAGCATGGATATTTTATAATCTCGTGCTGTCAGTCACCATGACGCACAGTTCCAGAACTTTCCCTGTGCAAAATATGGGCTTGCTCATGGAAAAAACCCAACTCTGTGTTAATTTCCACTGCTCCGTCTGAGCCCCACCCTGGCTCCCATCTGCGAAAGCTCAGGAATGTCTTATCAGTGCCTTCCCAGAGAAAAGGAAGATTAGCTTGGGGCCAGGGCTACCGTTAGAAAGGCAGAATATTCAGATGGAAGCAGGGATGTATTAACCCCATCTGCAAGCTCTAAAAGGCATGCACTCATAGCTTAGTGTTTATAGTGCTTAAGACTGGCTATCTAAGCGCTATATGGGTGCCATGATGTTCCAAACACTCCAAAAATACCTATTAGCTACAGAGCTAGGGGCCCTCTCCCTGCCTGTCTATCAACAATGCATAATGTGACCTATTTCATACTAGGCCTGCATATTCCTTGTAGCTCACTACTGCATAATGGAAGTGCTACAACAGACTACTGTCAGCATTTTTAGCACATACTTTGAATATACTATTGGCTTTCAGCGGCTACTGCTGTCATCTAAAGCCCTGATTGGCAAGGTTGCAATTTCGTGTATCACTACACCCCCGTAGGTCTAGTTTTGTATATATGCAAGCATCCTTCACCTGGTCAAGGAGTTCCGGGATCAGAGGTAAAGGGTATCTGTTTTTTACCGTTATCTGATTCAGAGCGCGGTAGTCTATACAGGTTCTGAGGTCACCTTCTTTTTTTGGCACGAAGACCAGAGCCGAGGATGCAGGGGACTTCGATGGACGAATAAAACCATTGGCCAAGTACTGGTCCAGGTACTGTCGCATGTGAAGTTTCTCGGGCTCGGTAAGGGCGTAGATCCTGCTGCAAGGAGGAGTTGCACCGGGTAGTAGATCTATCTGGCAATCGTATGACCTGTGGGGCGGTAAGGTGTTAGCCTGTTCCTTTTGGAAAACATCTTGAAACTCTCGATACTCTAGCGGTAATTGCAAATTGTCGGCCGTTACTGACGCTAGGCCAATGTCTGATCGTAGATAGCAGGTTTGTGCACACTCTGGGAACGTTATCGTCTTTGCTCGCCAATCAATCTGAGGATTGTGTTTTTCCAACCAAGGGATTCCCAGAATTATTTGAAATTGCGGAGCCTTGATCACGTCGAACACTATTACCTCCCGATGCCCGTCTTGGCCTAGTAATGTCACTTCAGTAGTGGTATGGGTTACCGGCCCGGAGGTGATCTCAGTCCCATCCACAGTGGTGATGACATCTTTAACAGCTTTTGGGCAAAGAGGTAGGTTCATCCTGGAAGCCAACTCGCGGTCCACGTAATTTCCTATAGCTCCACTGTCCACGTATGCCTTAATTGCATGCAATCTTTCTGGCTGCTTCGGATTTACGAGGACCATTGGCATAATGAAGTGCGAGGTCAAAGAACTGGTTTTTAAGCTCGGCAAGCGGACCTCTACGCTTGTCTGGCAAGGTCGTTTCCCGGCTCAGACTTTTCGGAATTCTTGTCGGAAGCTCCTACGGTCTTCTTAGGTGGTTTTACAGGGCAGTCTCGAAGGAAATGTCCCGAGTTCCCACAATAGAGACACAGTTGCATTTTCCGTCTTCTGTCACGCTCTTTCTGGGTTAAGGGGCCCTTTACAACCCCAATCTGCATAGGTTCGGTGCCATCGATACTTTTGGAGTTGCTCTGAGTCTTAGTGAAGATTCGGGTTTCAAACCTGGATCGATCCGCCTTCCTGTTTTGAAGCCTGTGATCTAATTGGACCACCAAATCAATATAATCCGAACAGTCCTGAGGTGGATTTACGACCTGGGCCAGGACGTCTTTGAGTTCGCTGCGTAGACCTCGGTGAAATAGCGTGATTCTTTTCTCCTCGGGCCATCCAGTTTCCACAACTAACCTATTGAAGGATGCAATGTAGGCTAAGAGATACTGATTGCCCTGTCGTAGGGAAAGGAGTTCATTGTCCAGGGCCTGCCCCTGGGGATGCCTTGCAAAAAGTCTTTCCATACTGGTCTGGAAGGCTTGGAAATTCCGAAGGATTGGATCATCTTGTGTAACCAGTGGAATTGACCAATCGGCGGCACTGCCGCTAAGATACGAAAGTACAAATGCTACCTTGGTCTGGTCATTCGGGAAGGCCGCGGGCCTGCAGAGAAAGTGCAATCGGCATTGATTTATGAACACTGCAAATCTTTTAGGGTCTCCAGCAAAACGTTCAAGTGGTGCCAGTGGCACATTTCCAGGTAGGTTGATTTGAACGGGATTGGTTGAAGTAACTGGGGTAAAATTCCCCCCTGGATTGGGCAGAGGGGTTTGCCCTGCTTGGCTCTGTAATAACTGTCTGGCAAGATCGTCAGTTTGTTCCTTTGACACTATTAACTCTCTCCTGAGGGCGTTCGTCTCCTGGCGAGCAGCATGAACTTCAGCCCTTAATTCCCCCAGTAGCTGGGCCAGTTGATCTGTATCAGAAGTTTCCATAGCGCCTGGGTAGGAGATTATTGGTAGGCTTCGCATTCTGTAACGCTCACCTGATTCCCACAGAGACGCTGACCCGAACTGGACTGCTACCGTTTCTTCTATCGTGAGGCGCAGGGCCCGGAAGATGCTCTGGACGGGGCCTCCGAATTTGGATTGCCTGGCTTGTAGAGTAAGTTTTCTGCAGGTGGAAGAAAAGGGATTGATTACCAGCTGGGGTGGATATGTGTTCCCATCAATCTCCCGTTTCTCACTCTTCTTGACCCCCAACTTGGTTTCTGCGAGCTCTCACCTTAGGTATTGTAAAGATGAGCTCTCCATCCTGCTTCAGGTGCAGGGCTGCGTAGGATCCAGTTATGTCACTGGATGGGAAATAGTTGCGGACACTGTGTCCTTTCGTCTCTCCTGCGGTAGTCGTAAGTATGAGTGTCTTTTCTCCACAGGAGCCGGGGCCCAGAAACCTAAAGCAGGTAAGTCTCTTGGTGAGTATTTGTTCTCCGTGCTTAGTTAGTGCTCACCATGTATTCCTCTTATGCAGGTGCTGGGATGTAGCTGGCGTCGTGGCCGCGGTGGAGGAAAGTAAGCGAAAGAAAAGCGACTGCTTACTTCTAATGATTGTCTTTTTCTGCTTACAGGTGCCGAGATGCTGCCGGCGACACAGCCGCTGTCGCGAGTGATGAAGCATGTAAGTAAGTGGAAGAAATGTGGCTGCTTTAGAGCGGGCACCTCTAATGACTGTCTTTTTCTGTCTTTCAGGTGCCGAGATGCTGCCGGCGTCGTGGCCGCGGTGGAGTTCGGCGATGCCACGGATGGGTAAGGCAAGGCGGCGCGCTGTGAGCGTTTGAGAGCGCTGCTAATCTTGTACCTTTCCTTTGAAGGATCGTCGGAGGTAGGATTGTTGAGACTGGATTCCGGTAAGTATAATTTCTAATGCTCGCCTTCTCTTTTCTTGTCTGTTTGCAGGTGTTCCGGGTGCTGGCGGGCGTGTCAGGAGCCAGGATGCAGGAGCCGACTCGGTGAGCGTCCTGCTGCTGATGCAGAATAACGCGAAGCACGTGTATTCCATCGGGCGTGGTTTAAATAGCAGAGAAGTGCTTCAGTTGTGTGTTCTTCCACCGGCCCCACCCAGGTAAGAAAAGAGTTCCTGAATAGAGGAAATAGTTCCTCCGAGCCCTGATGGCTGGGGACTTCAGCCAGACTGGATTGTTCTGGGTAAGTATGCAGCATGGTCTGCCTCAGGTAAGTCCACCCAAGCATTATTACACAGTTTATCAATATGAGCCCGGCGCCTATGACGCCGGGACTGAAGTCCTTTATGAGCCTGGCGCCAAAGGCGCCAGGACACTGTCCAAAGGGCCCCTGTAGGGGTCTGCTGGGTCCGGAGATGTGGAAGAAGGGTCTGCTTCCGGGGGCGCTGGGCCAGTCCTGGCTCCTCGGGAGTAGTGCTCATGACAAGGATCCCAAACTTTGAGCTCTATTACATAGCGGGGCAGCTGCAATTTGGGGTGGGCTGGCTAGCAGAGGATCCAAGGCTGGATACACAAATGTTGCAACCGATCGGGGCACGCCACTATTTATAGGAATTAGTGTGGCTTGGAAAGCCCTAGGGAGGGCAATAGTTGCACTTAATTTCCTTGGGGTGAAAATATGGGAGAGGGCACTTGCAACGATAGGGCTTACGGACCCGTTTTCAGTACAGGTCCCCCTGGTCTTGGGGGTAGCATCCACAGCACATGCGAGGCCAGGTATACAAGCACACTGGTAATCTCATGGGGTGGCCATAATAGGGCACATATTGCAGGAGGCCTCCTTCATACCCTTTGCTGAGTTGGCAGAACACACGGGATTGGGTATCCCTACAAAATATCCCCACCAAAAATATTGCATATGACCGTTTGTCTCGCCATATGCGATATTTTTGGGGAGGATATTTTGTTGGAGCGGGAGTTGCGGGGGTCTACCCGCACATTTTAAAATAATGCATGGGTTGCGGGGGTGTCACCCACAGGGTCCATGGGTCAATATCGCCGCAAAAATATGGCGATATTTTTGTATCGCAATATTTTTGCGGGGATATTAACACATGGAAGCCGGGATTGCATACAGGGCAATATTTATTACATGGCATGCTTAAAAAGGAGATTACATGCTGGTGGCCTGGGCACAATGAACTACAAGAGAAGCTTTCCATAGTGGACACTCTGTACGACATATCGGGGGGAGGGCACACAATATCACACATATACTACATTTTACTAACTAATCAGGACCCATCCCTTCTGGCTATAAGGGGAAAATGAGACGAAGACTTGGGAACACCCTTCACTGATGTACAATGGGCGGTGGTACTGAGATACCATAAGAAAGTGACCCGGAACTCGAGACTGCAGCTTATACAACTGTTTATAATGCACAGAGCGTACATGACACCTTAAAGGATCTCTAGGTTTCCAGGCGCAGGTGAGAAGGCGTGCACTAGGTGCAAGGCAGTAGATGCAGGGATATTTCACATGTTTTGAGTGTGCCCAGTAGTGAAACAATATTGGCAGGAGGTGGCAGGCAGATTGTACAGAGGTGGAGTGCAACTGGATGTTCTTTCTCCGGGGGGAATGCCTGTTGGGTCACTTCTTGCACCCCAAGAGAGCCAAGCATATTAGTAAATTGAAGGATTTGACGTGTATTCTAGCTAAACGCAGAATTACCATGGCATGCAAGTCCCCTAGGGGTCCATGGGTGGAAGAGTGGTGGCGGGACTTGAGGAAGTGGGTGCCGGCAGAGGCAGCAGAATGGAAGGGGGTGGTAGGAGGTCGCCAGGGAGAATCCACAACGGGAGACACGGAATGACAAGCCTTATTACAAACCTTGTTTGGTTGGGGAGCTAGGACAAAGGCAATGGGAAAGGATCCACAGGGAGGGGAGGAAGGGATTCAGACATGAAAGGGTTAAGGTGATGAGAGGACAGTATTGTTGCAGGCAAAAGGGGAGGGGGGAATTAGAAGGGAGGGGGAGGAGGGTTGGTTGTATGTGAAGTTTGATCCGGTATGTTGAGACAATTGTGGATGCTGCATGTGGCAGTGCGTGAAATGTTTTACCTTCTGTATTAAAAATGAATAAAACATATTTTTTTTAAAACACGTTTACATGCGTACATGTAACCGTAATAATATTATTAGGGTTGAAAACGCTTGAAGTGTTAATGATACCAACATTGTCCCCTGTCCCCACATCGTGACCACTTCCATTTCGAGTGTCTGCATCACTTTCACTATCCTAAATTAGAATGGGGTCATTGGAAGGTGATTCAACAGCTGTATTGATGTTAGTGTGTGATGTTGATGCAAGCTCAGGGTGAACATCAGCATGTGGTTCAACACTTTTCACCTGAGCATTTGAAATGTTATAGATACCAGCATTGTATTCTTCCCCATCGTTATTTATGCCCCCCTCTTGAGTATCAACAGATAGAATATTAATTATACTCGCATTATCACCCTCCACATCATCATCTACAGCCTCTCTCGAATAGCAACAGGAACAGCATTAATAGCACTTGCATTGTATTCCTCCCCATCATTGTACCCAAACCTCTCTCGAATATCAACAAGAGTAGTATTAATGACACCAGCATCTTCAGTGTCAACCACATCGATATGTGTACCTGTTTCATTGGCGCTATTAACAATGCCAGCATCCTTAAGAATTGCCTCAAGGGATAAATTACAGCTAATAGACATAGGGCCCGATCCATGGAATCGGGCGCAGAAATGGTGCAAGATCGACGCCCAGAGAAGGAGCCTGTGCGAGCCGTGGAGCAGAAAAAAATTGCTCTCCCCGCGTATTCATGTATTCAAAGGCGCATTACAAGCCATTTGCGGAAGAAAAAACAAGCTGCGCGAAGAACGCCCCCACGCACACTAAAAAGCAAGCTAAAGGCCAAACCAGGCACAAGCCTCCGCGTCCACCCCTGAAACACTGTCCAGTACCCCTGTGAGAAGGTGCAACCTCCCTGCAAGCCCAGGTTGCACCCCAGGGAAATCACGCACCTAACCTCGCAAGCCCAAACTGCACCCCAGCGAAATTGTGTGCCTCACCTCGCAAGCACAGGCTGCACACCAGCGAAAATGCAGGTCTTCCCTCGCAAAGCCAGACTGCACCTCACCTTGAAAGCCCAGACTGTACCCCTGCAAAAACAGGGGCCCAACCTCGCAAAGCCAGACTGCATCCCAGCAAAATCTTGTGCTCACCACGCAAGCCCAGGCTGCACCCCAGCGAAAACACAGGTCCTCCCTCGCAAGCCCAGGCTGCAGCCCAGAAAAAACACGGGCCCTCCCTCGCAAGCCGAGGCTGCACCACTGCGAAATCGCACACCTCACCTACCAAGCCCAGGCTTCACCCCACCGAAAACACAGGCCCTCCATTGCAAGCACAGGCTGAAGCCCTGCGAAATTGCGTGCGTCTCCTCGCAAGCTCAGGCTGCACCCCAGAGAAACCCTGGCCCTCCCTCTCAAAGCCAGACTGAACCCCAGCAAAATCATGCACCTCACCTAGCAAGCCCAAGCTGGACCGCTGTGAAAATGCAGGCCCTCCCTCGCAAGCCCAGGCAGCCCCCTCCAGACTGGACACCACAGCCAGGCATCCTCCTCCAAACTTGACACCACCACCAAGCAGGCACATCCAGACTAGATACCACCTCCCAGTCCCCCTCACCTGTAACACCACCCCCCCAGGTACCCCCATCCAGAATGCACCCCCACAAGGCAGCCCCCTCCAGACTGGACACTACCCTATAGCCCCCCTCATCTGTGACACCACCCCCCCGGGCAGCACCCTCCAGACTGGACACCCCCAGGCAGCCCATCCAGACTGGACACCGCCTGAAGGCAGCCCCCTCTAGACTGGACACCACCCCCAGCCTCCCTCACCTGTGACAACCCCCAGGCAGCCCCCTACAGACTGGACACCACCCCACCAGCCCCCCTCACCTGTGGTACCCCCAGGCAGCCCCCTCCAGACTGGACACCAGCCCCCTCATGTGATTCCCCCAGGAAGCCCTTCTCCATGCTGAACAAGCCACCAGGCAGCCCCCCCAGACTGGCCACCAACCCCCAGCTCCCTCACCTGTGACACAGCCCCAGGTAGCCCTCTCCAGACTGGACACCACTCCTTAGCTCCCCTCACCTGTGACACCCCCCAGGCAGCCGCCTTCTGACTGGACACCGCCCGTCAACCCCCCTCACCTTTGACACACCCCCAGGGAGCACCTCCAGACTGGACACATCCCCAGCAGCCCTCTCCAGACTGGACACCACCCCCCAGCCCGCCTCACCTATGACACCCCCCATGCTGCCCCCTCCAGACTGGATACCCCCCCAGGAATCCCCCTCCAGACTGCAGACTGGACACCACCCTGCAGCCCCCTCACCTGTGAAACCCCCCCAGGCAGTCCCCTCCAGACTGGACACCCCCAGGCAGCCCCTTCCAGACTGGACACCACCCCCAGCCCAACTCACCTGTGACACCCCCCTAGGCAGCCCCCTCCAGACTGGACCCCCCCCGCAGCCCCCTCCAGACTGGACAGCACCCCCCAGGCAACCCCCTGATAGTCTCCCACAACACCAGTGCAATGCGTGTCTGCAGCTTACCTGAACCTCTGTGGTCTGCCAGCTCCATTAAGTGGAACACCAATATTTCCCCGCAGCCATGATCAACTGGAAGCACCGGAAATCCATCCAGGACTGGAGCATCTGCTGACACACCCCTCAAGACTTTAACCAGCCCACTCCCCCGCATGTGACAAGTGAATGCAATGGCAAGTGGCATGTGCATGTTAGCCATGGCACATTGCCAAGGCCTCAACACACACTACATGAATGTGTGCCCATGACAGATGTAAACCTACTAATAAATATGAAATATACACAAACAATGGTCAGGCGAGTCACCACCTGAGCATCAGTGACCTGGGTGGAAGGCGTGACAAATTACCCGACAGGGAAAAATAACATGACAGGGCCATGCATGAGTGATGGGCGAGCAGTTAGAAAGTGCATGAGTCATAGAGACTGAAGAATTGTGCTGCTACTCAGAAAGTGCAAACATGGCTCACTACTGCATTCCAGTGTCCAAGGTGGAGCAACACATGAGAGAAGGCAGTGTGTGACTGCAATTGCTGGTAAGCGTGTCTGCATGACATATGTTTAACACAGCAATGAGAAACAAAAGTGCCATTAACAGGACCATGGAATACCTACACAGTGAGCCCAGCTACCTCCACCCCAACCACACTGGCTACCAGTGGCTGCGAGGATTAAGTTCAAAACCCTCTGCATCGTACACAAGCCCTTCTGGGGCTTGCAGCCTAAATCCCTTCAACTCTCTCTTCCTAAATATCTTCCTTCTCAAGCTCTTCGCTCATCCGCCTCCAACTCCCTCAGGGTCAGTCGCTTCTCCAAGCAACGAGTTGGTGGTAGATCCCTTTCCTCGGCTGGTGCCCCTCTCTGGAACAGCCTCCCTTAAACTTGAGGAGAACCATCTCCGGTTCTGGAAACACCTCAAAACCTTTCTCTTTGCTTCTGCTTTTTCTCCTCCTCTCCACTGCTGACCTCCTAGCTGTAACTGAAATTGCACTGGCAACCTGGACACCCTCTGATCTTGGGACCAGGTCCCTCCCCCACCAGGGTCTCACACCTGCACTGCCCACCTGGCAACCCCGCAATTAGGGACTGTTTCTGTATCCCTACAGTCCCCCTCCCAACACTTGACACCTGATGTCTGCATTTACCCATGCACTTGCCACATGCTGGCCGCTACTTACTTAGTGTTATCATCTTTTGCCATGTACTGCACTGTCCCTGCCCCCTTCCCATGCACTTGCGCGATCTGAATGATGCCTGGCCTAGTAGGATCGCTGTCCGTCCTCCCTTTGTTCCCCTCCCTTGCCTCGTTGCACCTTGAAACACTTGTGTATAGGCGCGTTATAAATGCCATATCATATCATATCATATCATAACATATCACACTGATGGCAAACACACATTGATGCTGCACAGCTAAAAGCAAATGAAAACATGCAGTGCAGACCCAGCCATCTGATGGACCCACCCACATATGTCAGTCACATGTGCATCATTCCAGCCGCAACCTTCACAGCAACAACACACATGCATGCATGCCAAAAGACGCATGACTTGCAATGGAGAGATGCACTGGCTGAAAGGTGAACTATCTAAGTTGCTGACCTACAAATGAACTGCATGAAGTGCGGAATGTAACAAAATCAAATATGTATTGCATATAAATATTTACAATTAAAATGGGGAATGAAAGCAGTTCAGGGGAAAATAAGGAAAGGAATAAAACCCCTACGCCTAACTAACTATTTGCATGAAAAATTGGGAAAGAAAGTTTGCCAAGTCCGGGGAGAATAATAATTCAAAAAGGAAACCTACATCTAAACAACCATTTACAAAGGCAGCAGGTTTGTCCTCCTCACAGGTCTCAATCAGACTTTCCCCCGGGGCTGGGTCCCACGCCACATCTCCCCCTCTCAGGCGGGCCTCCGTTGTTCCCTGGAGGTCTTACATGTCTTCCAGCATCTTTGTCTTTATCACTTGCGCCTCCCTGCAAGTGGCTCCAGGATGCCAGCCTGCCTCCTTGCACAACGCAGCGCAATCCCAGCTCTAGCTACCACCACTCCTGCTTCCTGTTCCGACTGCGTCTCTGCCACGTTCTGCCGTCCATAACACCGGAACACGGAAGACAATCTGTGCCTCATGCGTGCCCCCTGCCTTACTCATGCCACCTGCCTCCTTTGGGTGGTCTGCCCTGCGATAAAATGCCTCCTCATCATTATTATCATTGCCACCTGCTGGGCCAGTTCCGGTGCATGCTACATTGATATGCCCTCCAAGCTGATGACGATCCTTGGGGGAGTACGGCACCTGCACTGCTCGAAGGTGCCTGCTGTCCCTCCATTGCCCATGCCCCTGTCGGTGCCTGGGTAGGCACGGTGGCCACCTCAGCTGCTGTGCCTTGGACTCCCAACATGGGCAGGGATGTGAACTCCACCAGACAGGGCATTGTGGGCGGGACTGGTGCATAGATGACCTTGCTGGTATTTGGGCTGGAATGCACCATGGAGGACGACTGGTGCACAGAGGAGGAAGACGAGGAGGTGGTTGCAGCAGGGAACATCCCATGAAGGATAACACAGAACAGGCATGTTGCAAGCCAGGACACAAGGTGGTATAGCTCATTGTAGTGATGTGCAAGCAGACTATGAGTAGCCATTAGATAATCATGAATGACACCTGTCCGTCTCGTCAACCCGGCCAACAGGAGCAGCACATAATCCCGGATGTACACATCACATTGTAATGGTGTGTCAATCTGGAGACATCCCAACAGGCACACACTGCTGCATTCGATGGCCCAGGGACAGGATTTTGCACAGGCACATCCATGGTGGGCTGCACAGCCTCATGCCCCTGGGACAGGACTGCAGTATGCACGCCCACCACAACAACCCCACCGGACCCCATGGACTGGGCTTCAACGACCACCTCCTCCACCTCCCCCTCCGTCAACCTGGATGACTCTAGGGTGTCTTTCACCATGTATGGCACCTGTGTGGCATCACCTGGCCCCACTGCTGCTGAGGAGTCCACTCCCACCTTCACCTTCTTGGACTTATCCCCAGCAGCCATGCCCAATGTCACTGGCGCTGCCCCAGTCACATTGCTTCCCGAAGATGAGCAGTCACGGGTGCATGGCTGTGGCCTGCACCTCTGCCTGGTGGAGGCATACCTGCATCCCTGCTCCACAGCACTGCTTCCGCCCATTTCATCAGATGCAACTGTGGAAAAGGAGACACAAAACAGCAACATCAGTGTACTGCACCAAAGCAACGTGGCCTCACCAATGTTCACAGGAACATGACTAGTCAAGGGAACAACCATAAGCCTCCACACACATGGACATGCAATCCACATCCATGCAGATTCCTGCCTGCCCATCACCCCACATGATCACTTCAAACTATATGCCATTGTCACAAACAATCTATTACATATACCATACACACATGCATCAATAGCACGTGCACATGTGAGCATGCCATAGCAAAAAGCACATACCCATGTCATGGGCCCAAGAAGTGCCATGACCAATCTCATCAGAGTCATGTGAACTGCAATGCGTCAACATGACTGAGCCAGACATTCAAATGAACGTGTTGCATCCAGGCGTGAGTGATGCACAGTCACACATTTCCATTTTGGGCACATAAACATGAGCATCATACATGCACAAGACGTGGGAAACACTACCTCAACTGGCACACTTGCCATCCTGGAACGTTGCAGACACAAGTAACATTGCATGTGCATGGTCTGCAAGACAGCACTACAACACACAATGCAAGTAAGAGCACATTTAAAATCCAAAGATGTCTCAATGCACACATGGAGAACAATGTCTGGGGCATGCATGCAGACACCGTCTCAGAAGCATACTTGCTGCAAGCCTAAGGGGAACACTGCCAACATGCTGGCACATGCACAACACACATGCACCATACAAAAGTGCACCACATGGCTACTCAACTGTCGACTCCATATGTTGCTGTAATTCACAGACCAAGGTGTTCAGCACCAGTTAAAAACTCTCCAGGACCCGCATGTTGTTCCCCGACATCTGGCAGGTGCGCGCACAGTGCCGCTCCGCACTAGCACCGGCCTGGATGAATCACATGGCCTTGCTGTGGCTCCTGGATTTAAGGTCCTCCCAGTGCTTGTGCATGGTCTTGAAGGAGCAGACTGCCACCCCCTCCACGTTGATGGCATCCATGAACCCGTCCCAGATCTGCTGACGTCCTTGCTTGCTGAGTTGCATTACAGGTTTCAAGAGGGCATCATAATGCTCCAGGACCTCCGCCGCCAGGATGTCAACTTCCCTGGTGCTGAAGTTGACAGCCCTCTGCCTTGCTGCCAACGGGTTGCAGTTCCGGTCTGATGATGATAGTGCAGACATGGCAACACCCGAGGTAGGTGTGGATGGGCAAGGTGGTCCTGGAGCAGTGATGGTGGAATGTCACAGTGGGAGTCCAACTAAGCAACTGAGGTGGTCACTGGCCTGGAGACAAGAGCATAGGCAATGGCTGGACAGCAGGCACTCCAAACACAGTGCATGTGGGCAGCAGGCACAAATACTGTACAAGCAGCAACAAATGGCAAAGTTGGAGGCAGCATAGGGCAGGTGGATGCAAGTAAAATTGCACAGAGGCAGGAGCGTGGGTCTTCCGTGTGACTTTGCGCGTAAATAATGAGAAAAGCATGGACATGTGAAATCAGAGGAAAGGCCTTCAGGGCGTAACTTACATAACACGTGCTGCGTGCAGGCGTTGAACACGACATATTCGGAGATACATAAGTACGTATAGAATCAACTTCGAACGTGCATGCGAAGGGGAGATGGACAAGTTGAGTACTGCATATTTTGGGGTGCCACGCAATCCGTTCACTTCAGGGACCGTACAAACTTCTTATTTTGGTGGGGGATTTGCCTCAGCGCATACGCACATCTACTTTTGATTTTTGCAAGGCAAACAGTGAGTTGTGTGCGCATTTTTTTCAGCTCTGGGTGCCGCTGTGTATCGTGTACCACTATTCTTACCTTTCTGGTAGCTTTCCGGGGTTTGTGTATGCATTTTTTGTGTAGCTGGGTGCCCTGCGTATCATTTTTTTCTTATTTTGGAAGCTATCCTGGTATCACGTACGCATTTATTTTTATTTTGGGGTGCCTTTGCATTACGCATACTGTATTTTCCACACCGGGGGGAAAATTGAGCTTTGCTGGACCACAGAACTACGTCTTCCATCACGCAGACTGCCCAGGACAATTACTTGGTGTCCCTTCCATATTTCCATTACACCTAGAACATGAGTGGAAAGGCCCCAAAATGGAAATGGGGCAGACAGGGATGTGCTGTGGACCCACAGCACAGCAGGAACAGGTTCAACCCCATGACACGGCACGGGACACTGGCACGTTGAGAAAGAACTTCCATGATGAAGAAATCAAGATCCTCATGGACTATATGACCATTAACCACTGTGACATGTGCCAGCAACCGGGGCTCCCACACTCAGCCCACACTCCATGGGTCTATACCCCTCTCCCTCTTGTGGTATCACTGTACGGTGTTCCTATCTACAACTCCATTGACTTACTCTCTCCACTTCCAGACCTTGCCTAAGTGGTACTCTTACAGCCATACATCAACTGTGACTTTTTCCAAGATTTACGGCATGTTCCCATTGTGTATAGTCCCTGTACCAGGACAAAACTGGTTTTGCATGTAATGGATGCAGACTTGGATGTGGATATGTGCGTCTGCCTTTTGCCATGTGATGTAATTGCCATTCACAGAGCCACATGTCCATGCCCATTTCACTGGTATTAGTCAACAGTTTGCGGTACCATGGGCCATAATGTGCTTCTTAACTACCCTGTTGGTTGGCAATGTGTCCACTAGCAGCATGGCCCTGAGCAGGGAATTATGCTGCCAGTCTGCATATGCCATGCTCAGATAGCTTGTTGTCCAAAGTGTGTGCATGCTGTATTTCGTATGGGAACATGCCCTGCATTTTGTTGCATAACAGCCATGTGATACACATGTTTGCTGTAGACTGGTTGCACATGATTCCACATGTGTTTTTCTGTCCAGGTGCAGGCGAGGAGGTACTAGATGTTGAGGAGGAGGATGAAGAAGAGTCTGTGGTGCTTCAGACCACCAGTGGAAGATGTGGCGTGGCAGGCCGTGAGAACCCACTGGTACTACCGACTATCCTGAGCAATGCTGCAGACACTTATGACTCTTTGCACTCAACTGGCTGTGATGCAGAACCGGATATGCAGTCCTCAATGCTGGTGAAGGTGAATGTACCAATGGGTTGAGCAGTTGGGGCCCGTGAGTCTGCAGAGGGTCAGGTACCTTCACAAGGCCAATCAGTGGTGGCACACCTATCTGTGGTGGTTACAGCTGCAAGGCCACGCTCCTCTGTATTGGTTTCTGGTCCTGGGACAACTGTCCAAGGGAGTGTTGGAGTCCTGCAGCCAAGGACAGGGGCATCACAGGAAGGGCCATGCTCCCTTGGATCAGGCAAGAGTGGGCCCCACACACGCGCGGGGATGTGTGCAGCCTGGGCAGACAGAATGACAGAGTGGGAGCAGCAGATGTTGCGTCCCACACATCAACATGGTGCTGCTGCCTCTGAGAGTTTGACTGAGGGTATGGATAGGATGGCCACTTCCATAATCCCCCAGCAACACCCTGCCCCTTCTCCCTTCTGTGTGCACCCCTCTGATGCATGATGGACATTTTCTTTTTTCTTTTATTTTTGGGATACTTTTGTTGACCCTAGGTCCGGATGTTTGTATGTTATTTTTGAGTTTGACTTTCAAGGTTTCTTTTGTTATTTTTTTCTTTTACCTTGAGTTGTGCAGTTGCACTCACAAGGCCATGACATTTGCAGTGGTGGACATGGAGGCATGCATAGAGAGGTCAACTCGCATGTTTGCATGGTGGTGCGCAGGATGGCATGTGCAGGTAACTATGGGTTCAGTGTATCCTCGCACATGTCTGCTGTGTGAATGGTACTTCACTATGCCTTTTGTATTGTCTTCTCCCATGTTGTTTCAGTAATCCGTGATGTGGCAGTGACTGCTGTTCTGGGGGAGACACCCTGCACTCTTTGACGTCCATTCTCTCCATGCCCTCCACCTGGCACTGGCCCTCCTGTGATTGATTCGGAGAAGCAGTTCCTGGTGAAGGTGATGCAGGATTCACATCATCCAGCGAGTCAGCGGGTAAGCATGAGCACTGTCTTGGATGTTGAGCATGCGTCATTGTTCCCCATGTCTGCTGCATGTGTAACTTTACTGATATGTACTTTGTGTGCTACCATGCCAGTGGTACTCATGTCACTGTGTTACTCCCTCGGCCAACTCCTCTATGCCCACACTTACTGTGGTGTAGTGCATGTCATTGGCCATCTACAATCCAGGCAGTGTACTCCTTGATGTGTGTTTAACTTGGACTTCCCTCACTGTCACTCTCTCTCCCTCTAATTGATGTGTTATGCTGCACTCAAGTGCAGATCACAATCTATGTCCTGTCACCCTATTGCACCCTGTGGTGCTTCTGCAGTCTGTGCTCTCTGCATATTTTCAGGATCCATTCATGTGTTTTCATGGATGTGCATGTTCTTTCTGTTGTTACTATGCATGTCATTGCATTTAGGGGATGCGTCTCCCGATGGGTTGCATCGTATGCAAGGCAAGTGGGTACCCTGTGCAGGTAAGTGAAGGGCATTTGCAGACGCTTGTGTGGTGTTTGGCTGGGAGTCTTGCACTGTGTGTGATCACTTCAGATTCACTTGTCTTGTGGGGCACTAGTACTACTTCATGGGTGCATGATTCACAGGGCTTAGTTCTGGTGATAGGTACGGGCATGGTGTTTTTTCTCTGGATTAGTGTGGCCACTGGTTTTATATTCAAAATTGTGGGGGTTCCAACTGTGTGGGCCTTTCTTGGGTGATTGGGAGTGGGTGGCAATGCTAGCTGTTTGTGGCCTGTGACAGGTGTTGAGGATTGTGCTGTGTGTGTCTCATTGCACTTTGACCATGTGTACTGAGTGACACTTCACATCCCTTGCAATGTTTGTGGGGTAATGGTTCTATGGCACATTTGGCCCCTCTTGCTTAGCGTTCCCCAATCATGGTGTGCAACATCAGTTACGAGCCACAACCATGGAATCATTGATGCACTTTTCTGGGATGCTATGTTGTGAACCAGCACATTATGTTGTGAAATAGCACATTACGTTGTGCACTGTTGGTGTTTTCACAAGTGTTAGGGAGAATTCTCATTATATGGCTAATTTCCCTTACCTAGTGAGTCCCTCAGCAGCTTTGCTGGATTTCTGGAGTTTATTTTTTCCACTTGGTAAGAGTGTGCCTTTTTTCCCCACTCTTACCTGTGTTTTGTCATGTGCATTTCTACGTGTTGTGTGGTCTTGTACTCTGGAGCACACCACTCCATGAGCTCAAAATTGTTGTGTGTGTTACACAGCACCTTCAGTGCGGTAACACAGAGTTGTCTCTAAGACTTCCCAATGACTCCTTTTTCTGGGGCTCACTACTGTCCCCCAGAAACAGGTAAAGTTGCCATTAACTTTACATAGTCACTTTAAAACTACAGACCCAGTACAACACATCTTACATGGAGTGCTGGAAAGGGTTAAATCCTACCCCTTGTTGTCTGTGCCTCTCTGAGCTTTGTTTTGCTCTTTTAACATTTAGGGCCTCATTCCGAGTAGGGCGGTAAGGGTTAACGGTCACTGGTAATGAGACCGGTGCCATTAAACCCTTACCGCCCTACTACGAGTTCCCTTTGCTGGTCCTTCCTTAACGCCTGCTTTTAGCAGGCGTTAAGGACGGGACCCGCAAAGGGACTTTAGTGCTAATAACGGTACCGTAATTTACGGTACCGTTATTAGCGCCTTCCCCAGTCCCATTGAGCCCTATGGGGGCTCAAATGGGAATGGGGAAGGGCCCTGGTGAATGGGTAATTACCGGTCCCGCCAATCTTGGAATGGACCGGTAATTACCCCATTCACCAGGGCGGAATCGGAACGAGTTTGGAGGCAGCCATGCCGCAAATAGCGGCGTGGTTACCTCCAAACTCTGAATGAGGCCCTTAGACTTGGCTGGTGGCAGTGGTATCTACCCTAACTTTTCTACCGCGATTATACTATATAAACGTGGTATTGTTTTGGGCTATTATAGTAGCCTCAAACATAAACCCGCTTGACCAAATACTCTTTCTTTTTGCTCCGGTTGGGTTTAGTCGCCATTTCTTTTTCTTAAAGTGCTTCTTGTGCTTTATTTTGCACGGCAAACCGAGTTTGCCTTCTTTGTTCACCGTCTTTTGGCGGGCTTCTGCCAAGAAGCCCTCCTCTGGGCGCCTGGGTGTCTAGGTGGGCTGAATGTGAGGGAGGGGTGTAGTCACCCCCTTCACAGGGTATCCTAGGAAACCCAAGTCGTACTTTACCATGATTGGCTGAGGAGGTTGTCCGGGCCCCCTGCTGTGTGATTGACAGCCAGGCTGTGTGAATGGGGGATTTTCTCATAAAAGGCAGGACTCTTGGGCTGGAAATCAGAGTCGCCACTGGAACTACAAGGAACCGAAGAGAAGCGGAGAAGAAGTCGGCTGCTGCAACTACCCCATCCCGGTGAAGCCCTGCTGCAGTCCTGAACTAGCTACCCTTCGATGACCAAGGAAGATCCAGTCCGGAGTCTTCTTCCCTTGAGCCTGGTGGGGTCAACCAGCTCATCTTCCACAGCCAGAGGATCCTCTTCGTGGTCGAAATCACTGCACTCTACTGCCATGGTCCCGATAGCCATCAGAAGAGCCTCTCCTGTTTTAAAGGAGCGCACATTTTATTCACCGTCGCTGCTGCTGGCCTCAACCCTGAGTGGTGCAGACCCCTCCAGATGTCCTCCTTCTCGTCTCCACTACCGAAGCTCCGGGAGCAGTGGGTCTGCAGGAAACTACCAGGAACAACTGCCGTGGCACCAGCTTCTTCATTGAATAAGATATTGTGTTCTGCTTCGAGGAACTAGGGTGCATCCATTTTCTCCTCTTCCAAGGCTTGCCCTTGTCTTCCTTCGCCCTTATAACTTTTGCTTCCTCTGTTCACAATATCCAAGTACTCCTGGCAATGTTGAATCTTGAACTGTCTGACTGTGTGATCCTCGACAACAGGAACCCAGTTCCTCTTGACACTGGCTCCGGCCTATTGACTTTTGTATTTCTGTCAGCGAGTGTCTTCTGATCCTGTCTGCCTTGACAAAAGTATTGCCTATGATTTTTGCCCCCAACTCTCTCTGGTTAGTGCAGGTGCTAAGTGTGTTTTGCCACGGTAACCTTTCTTGCCACGTATACGCGTATCTTTAGTAAGACCAAACTGTCAAAAAGTGATCGCTTACGTATTCAGGGTAACGTCTTTTGTTTCACAACACCGGTCCGCTAAAACTTAAGGTACTTACCATGAGTTGTTCTGTGCCAAGAGCATTGGTTGTTTGTAGTGTATTTTACGTGTGGTTTTGAATTTATAGAAGTGTTGTGTTTTATAACAGATGGTTTAAAAATAAATGTACTTATATTTTTTACCTGAAACCTTGAGTCAGTGTTTGCTGGAGTCACAGTAATTGTGGTCCCTTTGTGTAATCTCTGCTACTGCTCATATACTCTTGAGATAAGCCTGGCTGCTCCGCTACTGCTACCACTTTAAGATAGTAGTAAAGGCTTGTACCAAAGGTGAACTTGTATTACCACTTGTAGTCTTAATTGTGTGTAGTGGTCCCTAAGGGCACTGCACAGGATTCTGCCTAACAACATGCATGCTGCACCATTGTGTTTGCAGCTTCAAGTGGACCGCAGCTGTGTGCATCATTATACTGCTGCATTCAATTGAATGCACAATTGGACCAATTGTATGCTGTCACAATGAAGTCTGCATTGACCTTGCACTTTTACTTTGCATCATACGTTTAGCATGCATTTATCCTTGCTTGCAGTATCACATAGCTTTGTTTTGTCTGCTTATGTCTTCCATGGCAGTTGCCTCAGTGGCCAGCCTTCCAGTCTGACATCAGCCTCTGTGTATTGCTGCGTCAAGCATGATCCTGCCTGCAGTGCAAGAGGTGAGTATTTGTGTACTTGCATTCTTGTGCTTTGCATCATGGGCTCCTGTGACTGTGTTCAGTGCACTGTCCCAATACTTTGCAAGTGATGGCATGCCTTGTCATGTCATGGATAGTCTTCCAGGGCTGTGCCTGCTTTTTTGGGGTCTCAGTTATCGTCATATGTGATGCCTTCTCATTTTCATGCAGCATGTTGACTGATGCGTGCGTTTTGTATGTGCCATCGTCTTGTAAAAGGGGATATGTGACATGCACATTTGCTACATGTCATTCAGCGGGGCAGGCAGTGTGGGGGCTGTTGTTGTTTGTTAGTGTGTGTGTTTTGTGTGTTTGATTTCCATACAGTGTGCAGGTGTTGCTGCATGTGTGCTGGGACACATGTTGATGGTTGTTTTATGAGTTGTTTTTGCATGTGTTGTATGTCACTGGGGGGGGCGTGTGGGTCTTGAGTTTTTGGGTGCAGGGATGTGTTAGCTGCACTCTGTTTCATTTTGATCATTGTCTGGACATCCTTCCATCAGGGAACAATGGCTATTTCATGGCATGAAATATGACTGTTGACTGCATGCCAAGGGGATAGGTAAGATGGGCACTTATCTTGATTGTTGTGGAATGGCTACATTAGTTTCTGCATGTCTGGATGTGGCCATTCTGGTGTGTCGTCCATCTTTGTCACAATTGTCAATTACCTCTTGTTTATTTTAGTTCTTGGGATGGTGTTTATTGTGGTCATGTTGCCAAATTGTGTCACATGTGGATCGATACTCCACTGCTTTTGTACACCCCACAATAGCGACATGTTTGTGTGCATCATGCACATTGTAGGACATGTGTGCAGCAATATGCCATTGTGCTTATTATATTTTGTGTTCTTGGTCATTTTTGAGGCCATGTATGGCTGGCAGCTCAGACATGTTTCAGGATGTATCGCTGCTTACACATTGAACAGGTATGTTAGTTAGTCACATGGGATGTTTTTGGTGCCAAAGGGGTGATTTCATTAAATGGTTGGCTTTTTAGTAGTGGTGTCCTCCCTCTTCAATGTTTTTCTTTGGGAAACACAAAATGAAATGTCTTTTTAGCTCTAAGGAATGCACACAAATGTGCACCTCCAAGGGCCCGTTCTACAGATGTTTTTGTGGGCACAGTTGATTGGCCAATTGTCATCATTGAATGGCACCTAGTATTTGGCAGGATCATGTGCACTCCACAGGGAAAGTATTTTAGGTGAAAAAAATTGCACAAGCTGGGTATGTGCAGCCTCTCCACGTGCCCTTTGCACAGCCATATGCAAGCAGTGTGCCTGTGAGTGTGGATGGTGTGCCACCACCATGTCCACTGGGATGCCACGCTGTGTTGCAACATTGTGCAGGACACATGCTACCACAATGATCCTGCAGATTACTATTGGTGCATATAGCAACACACCATTAGAGTGCTCAAGGGAGCGGAAATGTGACTTGAGCACTCCGAATGTGCGCTCCACTATGCCCCAAATTTCAATGTGTTGTACCTTACCTCGGCAGGTGTGTTGGAGTTGCGTATGGGCGTCATCATGTATGTGCTCAGAGGGTAGGCCCTGTCCCATGTAGAGGTGAGAATGGTTGTCATTGTCATTTGTTGACAGAGTCTATTGGTCTGTCTGCAACATGCATGCATGTGCATGGCCATTTATACTCACCAATGAGCCATGTGTTGCCATGCTTCCCAGGTCCAGGGCCTGGTGTAGCAGGGACATCCTGAATGTCGAACTATCATGTGTGCTAGCAGGATAGTTGGCATACACTTCAGTAATGATGCCCTTGGCATCAAACACAACCTGAACATTGATGGAGTGCCAATGATTCAGTTTGCGGTAGATGTGCTCTGTTGCTCTAGGTGGACGTGGAGCATCATGAATTCAATCAATGGCACCTAGCACCTTTGGGAATCGCACCACCCCATAAAAATCCTGGACCACTGCTTGCCTTTCAGCTGGTGTTCTGGGCATATAGATAAGCTGGCAGACAGAAGGACATACAGTTATGATTGCCAACAGCTGGTGTAAGCAGTGAGACTGCGTGGCCTGAGAGATGCCACCTACTATGGCGGTGGTCCTCTGGAATGAGCCAGTGGCCAAAGAATGCAGAGCAGTGAGAACCTTTTGCAAGGGGCTCAGTGCTTGGAAGCACATGGTGGGTGATGTGTGGTCATCTTCCCACTCCGCGACCAGGTCTAGGATGATATGGGGGGGGAACCTGTACCTGCCATAGACCTGGTCATCAAGCATCCCAAAAAGGCTGGTCTTTGGGTGGAAGATCCAGCCCTGGCCATCCTCCTGTTGCGGTGTCCCTGGATGATTGCTACAACAAATGGTGCATTCATTGTGGCTGTATCAGTGTGTTTGTTGAGTGAGCGTGCTTTGTATGCATTTGTCAGTGTGCGCATTGACGTTTACAGCTGCTATCGCGTGGTGTATGTGTTTCTGAATTTGCACATGCTTTTTCTCGACCCGGCGTTCCCTGTTCTATTCCATGAATATGTTTGTTTTGTACGCGTATGGGCGTTGCCATTCTTTGACGGAGGAACGTCCCTCGTAACAGCCACATTTTTCACTTGTTCTTCCTCATTCCACGTGTTCCGCCCACTTTTAGGTGGCGGAGCAGGCCCGGCCAGCCCTTCTCTTGGAGTCTCGCGCAAGGCGTTCATCGGGTTGCAGTAATATGATGGATTGGGGCAAATTCCTCGCAAGTCCCGGGTAAGCCCCGCGCATTGTGATCCATGAATCGATGAACGGGTACTTCCGTGTAAGTACCCTATTTTCAGTGCAGATTATTCCATGAATCAGGCCAAAAGTGTCTGTAAACTCCGGACGTGGTGGGGTGTTAGTGAATTGTAACTTATTTCCCTGCATAGCGGTTATTAGAGCTTCTGGCTCAATATGAGTAACAGAAGTAACACCCACTTGTACATACTCTATACACCCCTCATTCAGCAGCACCCGTGTATCTTCCTGCAGAGGCGGTGCAAGCTCACTCGGATGCATAGATGAAAGATGAACAGCTGGGTTGACAATAGTATTTATTGATGTATTAGATAGGTTCAATCAATCAATTGTATGTGAAAACAAGATTAAGCGGAGTTGGCGCTGAGTAGTTACTGGCATATAAGCTTAGTCCATTGGCTAGTCCTGTTATAGCTGGTGTTTCATTTTTGAGAAAAGCACTCCCAGATGCAGCAGAAAGAGGAACCATTGTCTATGTAGAGGATGTGCTGATTAAAAATGAATGCCTGAGAAGTAATTTTGAAGAGATTAGACATGTGCTTGGTCTACTACAGAAAACATGTGCCAAAGTATCTTTGCAGAAGGCCCAATGGTGCAAAAAGAAAGTGAATTTCTTAGGTCATGAGGTAACTGAACATGGATTGAAGCCACAAAAGAAAAAGGTGGAAGCAATACAGAAATTGAAAAATCCAACTAACCTGAAGAGTCTGAGAAGTCTAATAGGGATGACAGGATATAACAGGAAATGTGTTGAGAATTGCGCTGAGATCACTCAACCATTAACTAAATTACTGAAGCAGAATATACCTTGGAAATGGGAAAAAGAGCAGTCGGAGGCAGTGAAGAAATTGAAAGAATGTCTAATGAAAGTGCCATGTTTGGCCTATACCACAAAGGATCAAGATTTATTTGTAGAAATAGGGTTCATGGAACAATGTATGTCAGCTGTGTTATCTCAAAAGCATGATTTGAATCATGAAGCTATTGCCTATGTGAGCAAGGCGTTATCTCAGGTTGAAACTAAATTCAGTGAATGTGAAAAGGCTCTTCTGACGACTGACTGGGCGTTGCAACATTTTCGTCCCATTATTCATGTAGAGAAAGCAATTATTGAAACAAATCACCAACCGTTTAAATTTTCACAAAGTAGAAGGATTAGATAAGGCAATCTAGCACAGTCAAGAATCACTTCCTGGACATTGGCGTTGCAGGGATTCCCTGTGGAAGTAAGATATGGACAGAATAAAAAGAGCCCAATCGCTCAAGGGATAGCAGATCTGCATGATTTTGCAGATTAATGTAATTTTGATGAGCTGGAAATACAGCCCAATTTTAATGAATTTGAACAATAACCACACAAAGCTTCTAATCAAAATGTGTGCAAAGATTTGCCAACCGTGTATGTAGATGGACGTGCGTACCATATAGCTGATGGCAGGGATAGGATATTTCTGGATAAGCTGTGAGGGCATTCCTAGTATAGGGATGAGAATTGGAGCCAGGAGTAGCCAAATAGCAGAGTTAGCTGCCATTTATAAGGCAGTTGCTACCGCAGTTGAAACCAAATTAAAAAAAAAAGTTCCTAGTAACTGATTCTGATTATGCACAAAACATTTTCATAGACTATTTACCTGGCTGGAAAGCAAAGGGTACGCTCAAATATAACAAAAAGCCCCTCAGACATGGGAGAATGATCCAAGCTATAGATAAACTAGTGTCAGAGATTGGTTTGATAATACACTGGAGGAAAGTTTGTGGACATTTAAAGACACCAGGAGAGGATAAGGAGGGAAATGACAAAGCAGATCAATTAGCCAAAATTGGGGCTGTCATGGTAGAATTATTGCCCATTGAGCACCTAATTGGTGAAATACAAGTGGATGCACTTACACGCTCCAAATCTCCAAAAGAAGTTGAACAACCTGTGGTGCAATGGAGTTATGATACGCCAGATCAGGATCTGATTAAGGCACAAAAAGAGGACCTAGTGTGCTTTTTATAATCATTTGATAGACCCCAAACAAAATCCCCTATCTAAAAATGGTTACAAGAGGAAAGGAAGAGCTGAGGGCGTTGTTGAAGAACAAAACAAGAATTAAACTACAAGATGGTCTGATGATTAGGGAGTCTGTGACAGGTCAAGTACAGTGGGTGGTGCCTCTTTCATTCAGAGGGCTAATGTTACACCACGCAATAACTGCAAGACACAGGGGTTCACAAAAAACTTTAGAAATATTGAAGGACTATGCTTACTGGCCGCATATGTCCTAGGATGTGGAATTATACACCAGAGGGTGTCTGGTATCTGCACAATTTAAACCTGCTTCACCAATGCCTAGAGATCCATTAATGAAAAGAGGTTTAACCCTTCCATGGTCAGGTTTACAAATCGACTATGTTGGGCCTGTGAAAAGATCAGCCAGTGGAAATAAATATTTTTTAACGGTGGTATGGCTAATGTCGAAGTGGGTGGAGTGCATTCCTGCACCAGACTGTAGTGCACAAACAGCGCTTCTTCTGGAAATGTACAGAGAAGTAACAGATCTATAGTAGAGATACTAAAGAAGTTTGTAGCTGAGGCAGGTTCCAGTTGGGATCTATGGTTACCTTTAGTATTAATGGTCATTAGGTTGACTGCTGCTAAAGCAACAGGCATCAGCCCTCATGAAGTATTGACAGGAAGAAAAATTGTGCTGCCACAACATTTATTGTACAGGACACACACGAGCAAACACTTGTTAGTGCATCCACAGTTCACAAATATGTGGAAGAATTGAGGAAGCACTTGCAACATGCATTTGCATTTGTACAGCGGAATCTGGAAAGAGCTGCTGAAAGTGCAAAGACTTATTATGATAAAAAGACATCTGTAAAAGAATATAAAGTAGGTGATCAGGTGTACAAATACCATTTTGGAAAGAACAGGCACAAAAATTCTAAATTTCTCGTGGCATGGCAAGGTCCGTTTGAGATTGTAGATAAAATATCCCCTGTTGTATATAAAATAATGAAGACAGAGGGTGAAATGGTGACAGAGAAATGTGTTCATGTCAACCAAATTAAGCCCAGCCACCCAAAGCATGAGATAAAAAGATTTGAACAGGTGGAGACTGGTGGAGACTGGTTGAATGTAATGAATGCAATAAGAACAAGGTTAACAGTGCAATTAAAGTGATGATCAGAAAAGCATAGCATTTTGGTCTAATGGAAGACATGTTGAACAAAAATGCATGCATGAGGTGGTTTATATTTTACTCCATGAGTAATCAGAAATATGGTCTGGTGAGTAAACAAGAGCAAACAAAAATGCCACATTTAGCCTTTAAAATAGTGCTATGAATCAGACTGAGCTATTCTAATATTGTGTGGTAAGATTTTTATGCATGACAATTGTTCCATGCTATGTACTTAACCTGTTTCTTTTCTATTTGCTTTAGATTCAACTAACATATTATCCTGGCAGGGGCAGTTCCTTGAGACGATGGATCGGAGGCCATGGGATTGGAGTCCATGGGAGGACACCCCAGGAAACCCCCGGACTGAAGAATGGGGTTGAAGATAAGGAGCTTGAGATGCCAAAAGAGATGACTTCTGTGAAGGGGACTTCGTGGAGTGCCACACTGGAGAAATCAGAGGAATCTCGCTAAGGATGCTGTTATGCAGAATATTGGTGTAAAGTCTGATGGATAGGACACCTAGAGGCATGGTCATGAGGATTCCGGGTATCAAAAAATGAACAGGATTGGTCCTCATTTTGCCTGGTTCATCTTCAATACGTTTTGTATTTCATTTATTGCTAATAGAGCATACTGCTGTGCTGTGTTCTGCCAGTTTCCACTTGAACTGGGGACGATGGAAGTTGTTTATTTTAATTTTATTTTACTATTTTATTTTTGTGCAAACATGCTTGTAAAAAAATATGTTTACCCCATAAAATACATAGATAGAGACAATGGGCCTCATTACAACTCTGGAGGTAGCCATGCCGCTGTTTGCAGCATGGCTACCCCCATTCTGGGTACCGGGTCTGGGTTGCTGGGATGGGGAAATAACGGGCCATTTCGACCTTGGAGGGCCCGATATTTCCCCATTCCAGGAACCCAGACCCTGTACATCCCCATTCCAATTCGAGCCCCCATAGGGCTCAATGGGAATGGGGAGGATGCAAACAATGGGCCTGTTAATGATGGACCCGTTGTTTGCATCCTGGTCTGCTCGCGGGACCCGCTAAGGATGCCTGGTTTTACCAGGCAGCCTTACAGGGTCCTGCGAGCAAACCTTGTAATGAAGCGGTAGGGGTTTTACGGGGCTGGCAGCTCTACCGGCCCCATTAAACCCCTACCGCCATGATCATAATGAGGCCCTATAATTCAGAAATGTTATGGGGTTTGACCAATCCATGGCATATGAGCTGTTGGATGTGTACACTTCAATCGGGAGTGTGCACGCATGTTATTCTATTACATATGTACATACATGTGAGGACTGATAAACCCACTCTATTTATTCTGTTTTATTTTGCTTTACATTCAAGCAATTATTCATTGTGAAATATCCATATGTTCATTTTCATTACCATGGTATTATTTTCAACTGTTACTTATCTAATGATTGATATTGAGCTATCCCAGAGATATCCTGTGACACATACATTTTAGTTGATGGTATAGTTCCTCCAACTATGACATTGCGAGCAGTCATAATTGTCAGAAAAGGAGGGAAAATATGTAAGGATATATGGCAGTGACTTTAAAAAGCAGCCAGAAATGTGGGTGCAAATGCGGATGACAATGGGCTTCATTCCGAGTATGGCGGTAGGTGGTTAACGGCACTGGTAAGGATACCGGTGCCATTTACCCCCTACCGCCACATTTGAGGTCCCTTAGCGGGTCCCACCAGGAACAGCTGGTCTAACCAGCCGTTCTTAGCAGGACCCGTTAAGGGACCGTTATTTGCTCCTTCCCCATTCCCATAGAGCCCTATCGGGGCTCGAATGGGAATGGGGAATGGTTTTCTGAATGGGGATTTACCGGGTCCTCAAAGGTTGGAATGACCCATTAAGTCCCCATTCAGAGTACCCAAACTCGCAATGACCCCCAATGTTTTCAATAGAAGCAGTCAATTTAAAAATAAAATGGGTGCAAAACCTCTAGCAGATTATGGATACAGATCATCATTTTAGTGGAATTAGTCTGAATGCAGAAATGTGATGAGAAATGATATGAAGCAGGTGAAATGCCATATTGGTTCATTTTAACAGTGAATCGGGCTTTCCATGACAAAGCAGAATGCAGAAAAAAACAGTTAATTCAAAGTGCATTATGTATATGGATTATGGGAATTCCCATCTGTGTAAAATTGCATTGTGAAAATGACCTATGCTAATTAACTAATTTCCCTATTGACAACATCCCACTAACTCATTAGTTCTCCTGATTAACATTGCAATGCAATGTCAGTGGACATGGATGGAAATTCTGTTTTAGTTTTTCTCCATGAAAGAGAAATTTGAACTAAAAAAGAAACGAAATGAGAAATGAATGAGCATTTTTTTATTCATGCATTCTGAGAGTCCTTTGTGTGTGCAGGAAATAAGTTGATACGTCCATGCTCTCATGAAGTGATTGGACAGTGGAATCAGGGGTATAGGAGGTGTTCAGCTGTGTCCTGGTGGAGTCAGCTGTGCTCCTGATTGACAGGTAGTTTGATTAAATATGGGGTTGAACCGAAAGGCTGGGCTTTATTCTCTTCTTTCCTGTGCTTCAGCTGGGTGCTGGATTTTGCTGCCGGCTGCAGAGGGGCCGCAGTCATATCTGTCTGGAAGCCCCAGGCCATCTCGGGAGTGCTATGGATAGTGTGGCTTGCAAAGGCTTCTGTACAGGCAGGAGCAAAGAGGGGTTGCACAGATAAGACATTGGTATTTTTCACATGGGGGAACTAAAAATAAAAAAGTTGTGTCTCTTTGATAACTGCCGCGGTGCTGATCTGTGGGTAAGAGCTCATAACTGTCATCATGAAATGTTCTATTTTGTTTCATAATCAAATATAGTATCAAAATAATAATTGCAATAACAGAAAAGTGAGTGTCTATTTTTTTCTTCTCTTTTCTCTTCTCATATGTCTGATGATTACTGTTTCAGGTGGGAAAAGTAATTGGGAAACACCTTGGGGGTTACATCACAATGGTAAAAGGGTTTACCTCTAAAAAATAAGAAACAAAAGGGACAATATAATGCAAGCTAGAGGCTGGTGTGCTGTCTGAATGTGTTTCACCATGCATGCTGAGGGAGAACCGAGCCCTCCAAAGGCATAAACTGATGATGTAGATAAGTCATTGGCAATTCATATGCAATTTTTGACATTATATATGATCTTACTGGGTTCCTATAAATGTGCTAAGTCTGTGTACATGCTTACAGTCAGCCTGAAGTGTATCATAGTTATAAAAGGGAAAAGGTTTGTCTTATCATATGGGGTAGTGTAAACCATTTGCTCACCACTAAATTGCCACCAAAATGAGCTAATGCCAATTTACCGTGCAAATTACCACCAAATTAGGTAATAGCCCCGAAGACAAAACCTTTTGCAGTCTCTATATTAGTGCACAATTGCAGCCTGAAAGGCCTAAGCATTTTTTAATTCTTTTTAAATTGCTGTAGGTTTAAATAATTGCATAAAGCCGCATGCTCTGAGCAAATATTGGCTAACTAACATTTATTTTCTTTCTCCGTTTAGCATATAGTTTAAAATAAATATTTTTACAGGAACCTGATGTTTTAAAAATTTTGTCAGTAATGTGTGCAACACTCTGATCGTACACTGGCAAACTAATATTTCTTTCATGGTAAGTTTGTCACATTGTTTAAAATAAATATTTTTGCAGTGGATTACAATTTAAAAGATATGTCAGTATTATGCGCAGCCTGGTGGGCGCACACTGGCTAACTAAAATGTATTTCATGTCCAGTTGGTCACATTGGCTAGATAGTACTGCGTGCCATAGCACCCAATGCAGTTTCCACATGTAGAAATAAGTTTTCCTTGCACATATAATGCCACCCCCACCTTGAAGGCTGCAAAGAGCTGCGTGAGCACATTATCTATGGACACGTTTCATAAGAGATACAGTGGGCCTCATTACAACCTTCGCGGAACGGGTTAACCCGTTAAACCCGTTCCACGAAATTACGAGGTCCCCTCGCGGGACCCGGTAAGGACGCCTGGTAAAACTAGGCGTTGTTACCGGGTCCCGCAAGGGGAAGAGCGAGCTAACAATGGGCCAGTCGTAATCGGCCCGTTGTTAGCTCCCTCTCCCATTCCCATTGATCCCTATGGGGGCTCAGATGGGAATGGGGAAGGTCCGAGCCCGGGTTCCCAGAGGGAGGAATTACCGAGCCCTCCGAACTTGGAGTGGCCCGGTAATTCCTCATTCTGGGAACCCGGTAAAGGAGCCCAGTTTGGCAGCAGCCATGGAGCTAATAGCTCCATGGCTACCGCCAAACTCGTAATGAGGCCCAGTATGTCTCTACAGAATCACCACAGTGAAGAAAAATATAAGTATAGTTTACACGCTATCCTTATCTCCCACAGAGAACATTCTACAGGCAGCTTTCACACCAGCTAACTAACATTTTTTTCAAGTTCACTTTAGTCATATTCTTTTAACCATCCAATTACATTGTTATTTTTTATCTCACAATAAACAAAGCACCTAATGCAGCTTCCACATGTAATAATAAGTCATAGCGCTAGTTTTCCTTCACACATGTGCATTTTGCCACTTTTTAAGGGCAAGGCGCAATTGCTCAGATAAAACAGATTTCTCCAAACAGGCCGATATTATTGAAAACAAACTTTTGGATCGAGGGTATCCCCATCATATATTGCGCCAATCTCGCAAGAGAGCACGCCACCAACATCGCGAGATCCTTTTAACTAAGAATAACCGTGATAAATCGGACCAATCAAGAATGGTTTGCGCAATGACTTATAATACGCATCATTCGGCTATTAAGAAAGCCATTAGCAAGCATTGGCATCTTTTACAATTGAACCACCCAGATCTGGTTTCTCCCATGTTTGCTTTCAAAAAAGGTAAAAACCTGAAGAATTGGCTCTCCAAAGCCGACAGGTCCTCGTTTCCATCAGGACCCAAAACCATCACTGAGATGTGGGGCATGAACAAAGTGCAGGGCCATTTTCCATGCGGATACTGTTGCCACTGCGGGTCTACCACAGCTACCTCGGCTGTGAACATCAATAACAGGGTATGGAAGCTTAGGGATCACACTACATGTAACTCCAAGAACGTTATATATGCGGTTACATGTCCCTGCGATAAGACCTACATTGGCAAAACTTCTAGACCCGTAAAACTCAGAATTTCTGAGCACAAGTCCAGGATCCGCACTGGCAATTTCACATCCACTCTTGCTCTTCATTTTTCCGAACAACGTCATAATTGCGACGATTTACGCTGGTGGGCAATTGAACAAGTAAGATGCTCTGACCCTCAAATTTCTGTAATAGATTATCGATTCGAGAAAATTGGTGGATTTATAATACCCAAAGCCATATTGTAGGCCTCAACTCACAGGAGGAATGGGCTGCCACCGCCTCTACATTTGTCTAAGTTCGAATTATGTCACCGGCAGCCGATATTACTTTATCTTCTCACTTCTAGCTTTTCTATAGAAACTATTGCAGTTTCTATTTTAGGCGCTATGTTATCTGCAGTTTAGTTTTTTTATTAGTTTTTTTATTTATTTTTATTTTATCTTCAGTTTTTTCCTGAAATTAGTGTAGTTTGTAATTTTTCCTTGCAATTTTTCTTTTTAGTTTATATATTTCCACAGGTCAGGGTTGGCAATTCCCCTCACTAGCCTGTGGAAATACACATATATTAATTTTATGCTGCCTCTTTATTTACATTGCAACTTGCAATTTGGCTGTTTTTCTCTTTCTTTTTGTTAACCATCCCATTAATAGTATTCACAGCCATCATTCATTTGAACATTTTGTGCAACTTTCTTGCAGTAGTCTGCAAATGTGCCCCCGAGTAAGATTTACTGCTCACGAGGTGATCTTGCAGATTGACGCTTTTTTACTTTGCAGCACGTGTGTTTACTGCTATTGCCTCAGCTGGAGTCTTTGGGACTGCACAGCATCGGGGAGAAGTGTGTTTTCCCTTCCCAGTTTGGGCTCGTGCACATGCACTTCCAGCTGGGGCTTATTTTGACTAATTACCTTGTCATCCGCCCTTTTGGCTATTTAAACCCCTGCCGTTGACAACTCTCGTGAGATTCATTGAAATCCCGGGGGCATGGATGTATGCAATTTCAAGACGCTAACATTGTTTAGGTAAGTCGGGTAGGGATGTTTTGTTTTGTTTTGTTTGTTTATTTAATTACTGGAAAGTTTGCAGCCATATGCTAAGAGCCGAGGTACTACTGCCTTTGTCTACATGCATCTCGTGTCCATCTGCCTACTTTATATTTGTAAGGCTTGCAGCCACATTCTGAAAGCCGAGGCTCTGCGTCTCTAGCAACGTGCATTTTGAAAAACGGGACATTATTTGGATATTGTTCCCAAGCAGATATATTTGGCTTTTACTAATGGTTGGGAAACTGCTAGTCAGTTGCATGGGTGTTATAATAACATGCATCGCCTATAACAAATTTATTGCTTTAGTTAACTGCTGAAAATGCTCTGCAAAACGCTTTAAAACATTCAGGAATGTTTTACTTTTTTTGCATTATTGACACTTCTATGAGCACGGCAGCAACCACATCTGCTGAGCATTTTGCTCTGTGTTGAAATATTTCGAAACATTTGGGAACACAATTCGATTACTATCAGGCCGACCATCTCAAAACAATTATGTTGTGTTATGATAACACCTTGCACTGGCGGCATATTGTTTATTTATTTATTTATTTATCTAGTTAGTTTTTGGTGTGCTCATTACGCCACGCCGAACAACATTCCATCCTGATAGGACAACTTTTTGCAGACGCCTTGATGCCATCTGTCGCCTGCAACACAATGTCAAGATCAATGTCTTTTTCGCCTTGTTTATCCTTATTCAGGTGAGCAGAATGTCTTTGCCCTATGGCTACATTGGGAAGGACTGCACCTCGGTGGTCTTTTTCTATTTTTCCGAGAGGTTTCTAATTTATCATTGCCTCTCTGTGATCATAACATGTCCCTACTTGTCGCTTTTTGTTTTCCGCAGTTCTACTTCATAGAGAACTGGTTTTGCTGGCCTACATTTATTTCTCAGGATTCACATTCGGGAAAAGGTGACCAGCGTTCAAGGTTGAGACAATGGTAATTTAAGAATTCAATTGCTATACCCATTTCTCCCGTTATCAAGTTTGGAGGATTTTTTGCCTTATCATTTTGGAGGGAGGCACTCTCCCTGTTCGTTATTCACAAGATCATTCCTACCAAAACCATATTTTTAGTTTATTACGTAAATGTTTAAGTTTTAGCGTAATATTTATTGCACTAATTATTTTTGAATTCGTGTGACTGATGTGTGTGTCTTTCTACTTCTGTTTTAAGTTTTAGGCAAAATTATGGCTTCAGCCTGCACAAATCTTTACAGCTGAACGCATTATCGCCTTACACATGCAGTTTTCCACATTATAAAATCCTGTGGCATACATCTGATGGGAGTGCACCGTCCTGAAGAAGATGGGCATCAATTGTGAATCAGCTTAGATGCCTTGTACCATCGAAACTACTGTCTGTTTACATGTAGGACCCAGTGTATTCAATAGGTCATGACAGAATAGTAGTTGACGTACGGCACCCCTTCTTTTTTCTGTTGGTCTTAACTTTAGAAGTAACCAACATTACCTTGTCTAGTAAGCTACGGCGGTTCTTATATTGTTAAATGTGGCCGTAGCCTCTGACCGCCAGCTGGATGATCCCCTTCAACCGACATGACGTTCAGACTGCTTGGCTACATTAAGTTAGCATTGATTGAATTATCAGTCGTGTTTTTAGAAAAGTACTGTGTTTTTCAATTTTCTAATTAAATGGTATTATTCAGATAATGAGCTCGAAACATGATTTAATATGTATATTTTAAACATATAATGAAATACAAATAAAACATTCATGGTTTCTAAATTTCTTTGCTTTTGGTATGGTTTGATCTGTGGTTCTGAATTTGGGTGCCCCCCTCCTAGTTCTATAGACGGGTTCCTCCATAATTTGTTTTTTTTCCGCTGACACACTTTACGTTCATTTTGCCACTTTGCCCAGGCTCTGAGTTTAAATTACAAACATAGTTTTATACTTTTGTATTGTTTAATACATCAAACAGGCTCCAACGGATCTTAGCTGTTAAATACAAAACAGTGCTGCTCAGTACTTACAAAGATAATTTCAGCTTGATCGCAGAATGCCCAGTGCAGAATCTATTATCTCTCCCTGCACACAAATCCCAGTCAGTCAATCACACATGTAACACAAAAGTTACAACCTCAAGCGCATTGTGCATCTAATATGTCAATAAGCCCATGCCTTCAAACACCAACAAAATATATACGTAGTTTTTAAAAAAACTCACCTTTACCGGGATTTAGTTGGTGTTATAAGAGGGAGCTGTCCTCCACACCCAGTAGGCCTCAGGCTGGTTCTTCCATCAAAGTTTAACTCCAAACACTGAATTCAGATGCTTCACTGACGGGCTGTCCCTCCTTAGTGAAACGTAAGGTTCTTAAGGGAACCCGCTAACCCCCACACACCTCCCCTTGCACCACCAGCTGACAGAGATAAGAGGGCTATTCAAATATCAACAATAAATAAGACATGGGGGGTCATTACAAGTTGGGCGGTAAGGGATACTGGGCACCGGTAAGGAGACCAGTGCGGTAATCCCTTACCGCCCAATTCCGAGGTCCCTTAGCGGGAAGGGACCAGGGCACTAATAATGGGACTGCTATTTGCGAGCCCGTTATTAGCTCCCTCCCCATTCCCATTGAGCCCTATGAGGCCTCAAATGGGAATGGGGAATGGTTGGTTCAATAGGGACTTATCGGTCCCTCCAGGGTCGGAATGCACCGGTAAGTCCCCATTGAACCAGACCGGTGCCGGACCCGGTATTGGAGGCAGCCATGGCGCAAATAGGGCAATGGCTACCTCCAATCTCGGAATGAGGCCCATGGTCTTTATGACACAGCAAAAATGACCATTCAATCACCAGTCCTAAAATAATCCACATGTTCACTGTTTGCTTCATAAACCTCTGAAACCTCAAGATAGCCAGGTCTGTATATATGTTTCATGCCCAGGTCATCACACTGCAGAATACATAGCACGGTTTTGAATACAAACAGATGTCTTTTTGAAAAGTCTGCAAAATGCTGAACATCATGAAGCAGCTGCACTTTCAAAATAACGTGTGTGAATGCATTACCACAACCATAAATAATTGTTTACAATATTATCTGATGGCTGGGCATAAAACACAGTTGAAAGACTGCTGTGAGTCGGCAAATTCCTGGCAGTTCACAGCTGATGCAAGAGCCCATGTGCCAAGACCCTGCATCAGCTGTAGCTTCATAAATAAACCTGCCGCAGCTAGTGATGCAGTGTGTGGCTCTGTATCAGAATGTCCATGAGTTTACGTTTAAAAACCCCACATTGTCAAAGGGTCTAGTTTCAAGAGACACACATTACTTAAGTGCATTATTTAAAAGAAAGTCAAATTGTCAAAGGGCATAGTTTTAAGATTTACACTTTATGTAAAATCTTCACTCTTTCTTTAACTGAAGCAAGCATTGTCCAAAGTCATCAGTTTCAACTTTTGTCTAGGCTCTGTGCAACCAACCATTGCTCTCTGTCATACATGCATTGTTTTTTAAAGGAAACAAGCATTATCCAATGCCAATAGTTTTTTATCTGAAAGCTTTACTCTTTATTTTTAAAAGGCAAAACACGTTGTGCTGGCAAACAAGCGCAGAGCTCTGCTACTGATATTTTTATCTGGCACTGCCCATGCATTGGCCTTTCCCATTGGCGCTGTAAACCACACTTTACATATAAAAATGCAAATGGTTCTCAATATTTTTTTTAAAAACAAGTCTTGCCAAAGGCAATAGCTTGAATACTTTTGGCTTAACCCCGTAAAGCACACTGCCTATTAACACAGGGCTATTGTGCCAATCTCTATTTACACTGTAGCAAGTTTAAACCTTTGTCTTAGCCCTGTAAAGCGCACTTTGCCTATTTAGATAGGGCTAGCATGCCAACCCCTATTTACACTCAATTAAGTTTAAACTTTTATCTTGCCCTGTAAAGCACACTTTGCCTATTTGCATAGGGCTATCGTGCACATCTCTATTTGCTGTCTATATCAAAGTTATATTCACCTTTTATGTTACTAGCTGTTGAAGCTAAGTCTCTAGCCGAGTACTTCACATTATAAAATCATGATGTCATCTGTACTCTCTACAAAATGTACAGCTGCTTCCTATGACATTAAATGTCAAACCCCCACTCCTATGTCATCGCTGTGTCACTCTGCAAAACCCTAAATTCACAGTCCGTGTCTTCAGAGCACTCTTTGGGCCTCATTACACGGTAGGCGCTAAGGGATTACCGGCACCGGTAAGGTCACCGGTGCCGGTAATCCCTTAGCGCCCTACTACGAGGTCCCTCAGCGGGTCCCGTCCTTAACGCCTGGTCTGACCAGGTGTTAAGGATGGGACCCGCTGAGGGACTTCTGAGCAAATAACGGTACCGCAAATTGCGGTACCGTTATAAGATCCTTCCCCATTCCCATTGAGCCCTATGGGGGCTCAAATGGGAATCGGGAATGGTATTTGGAATGGGGACTTACCGGGTCCTCCAGGGTTGGAATGACCCGGTAAGTCCTCATACCGCCTACCTGGACCCGGTATGCGGTAAGGGAGTAGCCATGCTGCTAATAGCGGCATGGTTATCTCCTACCATGTAATGAGGCCCTTTGTCCTCCATAGTCGGTCAAGCAGCAGCGTTCATGACCAGGCATGTTCACCCCAGTTCAGCCTAAAAACACAATCAGCTATTATAAAAAAAACTTTTTTATTCACATTTAAAACATCATTTGTATTCAGATTTTATTTGCATAAAAATACTAAACCTATTTATAGCTCAATCCGTTTATATCCAATCTATAGCCATCACACTAGCCCCTCTCCTTCATATTATAAAATCTTGACATCAGTTATAAAACTCATACCCGATACCTATCGCCTTAGATAACAAACCCACTCTCGTTTCGTCAACACGTCACTCTGCAAACACCCTAGATTCACTGTTTCTGTCTTCATAGCTCACTTAGCCCTCAACCAGGCAGCACCACAGCCGGATGATCCCAGTTTTATACACATTTTTATATAAAATATATATTCACTTTATATGAATTTGATATAAAATTATAAAACACTTCATATACAAAATATACATTTGATATAAAATTAACATCATCTGTGATATCCTGTTTATGTGAAATGCATATTAAGTTTTATTAAAACCATATCAAAAGGTGGCAGGACTAAGACATAAAAGGGGCGTTCCCACCCGTCAAAAGTTTAAATGGGAAGGAGAGGGGGTCTCCTCTACTACTGATATATACCAAACTGGACTTATGCAGAGCGTATACTCTATTATGCATCAAGTGTGGGGAACCCAATATGGACAATACAAGCATATTGCGATGCCCTTTGGGCTTTGCAGTGCCACAGCTACCTTTCAAAGTTTTATCAATGAGGTGGTAAGTCGTTCTCGTACAAGTCTCCCATTGTGTGTCTTGATGGCATTCTCATTTCCTTTGGTAATCTAAATAAATCCATCTACCTTGCAAGGGAGGTATTCGAAAACCTTGTTGACAAATTACCTGGTGGTCAAGCTCAAACGCTGTGATTTCCACCAGTCCGAGGGTTTCTGCCTCATGCCGGGTTCTGGTGTTACTCCTGCTTCTACCGCATCTGGGCCTTTTCTCACAGGGTGTCCCTTCTGCTCCGCTCTATCTTTTTCAGCTTCCCAGGCTTGTTTCTGCAGAGGTGCTACCACCCGGGTGCTGCGGCGGCTCCTTGTCCCTGACATGCAGTGCAACTCTTCTGCTGCTTTCTGTGGGAGATGTGCATGACAACCCAGCCCCATAGACGCCCCATCCCCCGCCTGGCTCATCAAGCATTTCCTCACAGTATTCTATGCTGTGGGTAACCATTTGCATTATTCTACTTTGTATGCAGAAGGCGTCACAAAGCATTGAAGGTTTTTAATGCACTACTTAGTCCAGCCGATTGTTTCAGCAGATACACAGGTGCAGTATAATCAATAACTCAAAGTGACACCAACAAACAATATGGCTCAGCCTTTCGTTAGCTATTACAGCAGAAACCTATTTATGATCTTATTTTCCATGTTTTGTCTCTCCCTTTTGCAAAATGAATACTTACGCTGAATTCTATCTTGAAAAGGGCGATATTATCATAATTGTTAAGGGACAAGCACAGACCTTTCCAGGCAAATGTATCTTGCGTGTTGAACTTTAAAAAAGGAACTAACAACATTTAAATTAGATTCAGTGGCTGTGTTGAAAAAGAATTGCGCCTTAAATATTGCTCTTTTCTGCATTTTTCAATCAATCTTGAAGGCATATATTTCGGCATGGTGGAGTCAAGCTATTTATTTTATTTACTTTGATATGATTCACACCATTTGAATAACAGGTTGCTTCAGGGCGCTACAGGTAAGGGGAAGAGAAAATAACAGGGAGAAGGAGATAAAAATGGGCCTTTTCTGTGGTAGACAACCAGTTTGCAAGCTGTGGACATGTAATATATTCCAGCGGTATTCGAGCGGAGGGTAAACCAAAAACAGCACTGCATTCTGGGAGATGCTGGACCACCAGGGTACATTAGGTGAATGCTTGTTTGAAGAGTTCAGCTTGCTTTCTTCAACCTTCGATGGCCTTGGTGTTAATGGAACTCTGGTGGCATGTCGTTTGTTAGCATTTTCTGTCTGTTTTTTCACACTCTGGAAAAGGAGTCCCTGGAAAAATACTGATCTTAACTGTCTTCCTGATTGCTAGTGTGCGAGGCAGTCAGACATTGTTGCCCCCCTCCGAAAGCACTTTTTCAGTGATATTATAGAACCTTTGCACCAACACAAGTGCAATTACCAGCAGGACAAAAACTGTCCTGGTACAAAAAACATATTCTTTCAATGCAATTGTGCACTGGGGAAAAGGGCTGTGACTAGGTTCAGTTCAGTTCAAAACGTTTTATTCGGCATAGGCCATAAAACCAGCATTTGCATGAAATCAATTTACATAGAAAATATGCAATTCATCGTAATTCATCAATAAAAGTGCATCAATTACAGCGTCAAATCACAAGGTAAAATAGTATCGTCAGAATCTCTCTGCAAAGGAAGAAAGTGCTATTTTGGCTGCAATACTATATATTCGACTCAATGCACACATAGGCATTTTTAACTCCTTCAACAAAATACAAAACCTCCCTCTAAATGGTATTCTTCACAGGGATGAATACACTGTGCAAGGTAAGCAAAAGGAGCAGTGTGAAATGTGGTTATGTCCCACTCAGTACACATGTGCCCCTCCGGCCTTACGCAAGCAAGCTCTACGTAGACAGGCATGATGCATGCATTTAGCCACCAAATTCACTATCAATATTTCAGTTGTGCTTTTAAAGCATTCCAGTGCATCTCTAGTACTGGTAATGCCTCTTGCCCACAAAATGGGCTTCAAGTGTTGCGCCCTCAGTGACAGCAAACGGTCACAGAGAAGCAAAATGGACAGGGGGCATAGTTTTGTGTTCACTTCCTTCCATGTGCTCGTAAAACCTGCGAGTTTGAGCAGGCTCATTCTAAACTCCAGATATAGGGTTCTCGCAAAGGCTCGGCTAATGACATCCAAATGCTCCTCGTACCCAAAATCCCCCTCTGTCTCGAGGTAGCAAGGCCCCTGACTCAACCCCTGGCATGAATTCCACATAGACCTCCTGATTTCTTACGGAATGGTGTCTTTACCAGTACATTTGGCTGGGCCCACATCCCAGTAGTATGAGACTGCCGAGGATTTCCTTCACATGTGCTGCCCACGGGAGGCTCCTCCCTCCTTCGTGGGCCAGCAGGTGGCTCAATGCATCCTTGTAACATTCAAGGCCCTTGATTGTCCACAGTGTAGACCAGTACAAAGCTGGTCTGGCTTTGACCTGGTCCGCTATTGGGCACAAATCTACTTCCAGGTGAACTATGGAATTTGGTGATCCCTGGGGTAGCCTCAATAGCTTTTTTATGAATACATTTTCTGCTGCCACAAGTTTTGGGGCTTTAACATACCCCCATTCATCGCCCCATATAATGCAGAGGGAACCACCTGTTTCTTGCTGAGTCCAAGGGCCAGCAAAACTGCTCCCCCACCACAGCGATTATGGAATGCATTGGCCACACCACTAAATGTATCTAAGTTTCCACAAGCCTTTGTTAGTTGTGCAGACCATGAGCAATTTTCTTGGAATCGCAGGCCTAGATAGTCGAAATGTGCAAACTGTTCTAGCCTGCGACCATCCACCATCACATTCAGGGTGCATTTCTTTGACTTTCTTGGTTTAAAGACGATTGTTTTGGTTTTGTTCTGGCTTAATGTTAGCCCCATTATGTTTCATTTCTAGCGAGGAGAAGGGGGCTCAAGAGGCATAATAATTCTCCTCCTGGTAATTTCCCATGGGTTCTCCTGGAAACCTCTAATATATAAATCTAAAAAATGGGAATGCCATTCTTCCTGGTTAATAATACAGTAGAGTGAATCCTCGCTTTCTACACTTCTACCACCAACCACCTTCCAAAATGTTATGGTATCCTTTTTCTCAAATGCTTCCAGGAATGTATCCCACTTAAATCTCACATGGGAGGCTTACTTGGGTCTCGTCAAGCTTTTGTAGTACCCCCTACAATTCCTCAGGTGTGTTTTACCCACTATTGGACCACTTGCCAGGCTTTCCACGAACCTTTGATTTTCCACCAAAGACTCATAATCATATAATGTGTCCTGCTTTAATGTGTGCTTTCTCATGGTTTTTCGGCTATCGGTAACATGGGGAAGAATACTCTCAACCATTTCTTCTAAATCATTCAGGATCATGCAGTCAGAACTACTGGCTCTACAAATATTTTCAATTTAAGGAATGCAGACCTCGTATATCTCTGGTGTTTTATTCCCCTCCAATATTTTAAACCATTTGAGTGTTTCACAGGCATTTCCTGCTACTTTGATTCCCTGGGTTCCATATGGTTGTTGAATGGATTTAGGTACCCCCTGCTACCCCCCACACACTGGAGAGTAGCTTCCAGAGCTTTGTGGTCACTGTCATACCTGTTGAGTACCTCAAAATAAGTGAACAGGCGCCAGTCTGTAGCCAGAATCATAATGCAATCTATGAGTGAAGAGGATTGCTGGCCAATATATGTATCTTTGGCTGGATTATCAAGTGCATGTCTTCCATTACATGCTTGCATTTCCAAATAGTAAATAATGCGAGCTGTGTCCAGTGCCTTGCTATGTATCCTCCATTGAGATGCTGCCACTAGAGATGGTATGTCCCAGGCTTGATCTTGGTCCTCCCACAATCCATCAAGTTCTCTAATTGGTTCTAGCTGGAGATTAAAATCTTCAGCTATTACTTTATGGACTACCTCCCTATTGCCAATGAATTCATTTATCTTCATGAAGGTAACAGGGGGATCTCTGGCACTGCGTCTGGTATAAACATTTAAAAAAGATAGGTATGACCATCGGGTGCACGTGCCACTAAGTCCTATAAGTGAGGGTCTCCTGTCTGGCATACCACTACCCACCAGTTCATCTTTATATTCAGCCATGTTATCATTTGCCCAATTGGACAGCCTAGGAGACCCTTGAGTGCATTAATGGAAAAAGATTGATATCCTTGGAAATCAGTGTTATCAATAGCCCAGCATTCCGGTAGAAACCCCAAGGCAAAAGCTCGAATAAAGGTGCACCAATTTCAGTTCTCCATATGTCCTGCTAAACCAGCAATATTCCAAGGGACCAGTTTGCGCTGTGAACCAGATGAAGCAAAACTGGTCTCTGGGCAACGTCAATCCACTCCCTCCAATCCTTCCCCTGTAGGGTTTGCTAGATATACCAGATACTATGGATGCAACAATGATGTCTCAGCTCTCAGTAGGTGTTGTATTACACTCTGGTGGCTATGAGTAGGACGAACATTATCCCGGTGAAAAAACACATAGAAAATAATGTTTGCACTATGGTTGTGCCAGTTGTACATGCACAGCAGCAATCTTTCTGTAATACTACCCTCGTTCACTATTTAATGTTTTGCTAGTGTTAATTCATAATGTCTTCTGCACTGATCAATAAACAATTCTGCTCTGCCAACCTGACCAATGAACTACTGAGATGGGCCCCGGTATTGGACACTGATCATCCAGCAACATAACCAGTACTGCCCCATAAAGTGGGTTATTTAAAACATGATAACCCAGAATGTGTTTAGTATCCACCCCTAGCTCAATGTCACAATTCAGTATTTTGATTGGACGGAAATAAAATGGCTCTGTTCAAAAAAGGAGATGAGTCAAATCACATATTAAAATGCTTTAATATTGGACGATCAATGTGACAAATTTACTTCCGCTCGACAACAGTACAAGGGTAAGTAGAGTCTAAAGCGCCCACCCAGCCCTCACACTTCCACAAACCAAGAGCCAACACAATCATAAAGCAAAACAGGCGCAGCTAAGAGATACACCTCCTTCCCCTTTTGTGGTAACATGAGGTGATGGGAGGTTATGCTCTTAAGAGGGGTATGGATGTGGTTTAGTAGCAACCCAAACAGTGAAGCATAACAATCAAAACTATAGGAATACAATCAATCACGTTCTATTCAAATATATACTTTAATCAAACACACCATGTACAATAATAACTAACTAGAAAACACTGTAAAACCCACCCTTGTAGAAAGGACATACAATATTCAAAGATATAATAGATGCAGCGCTATGAGTAATGACACAGAGGGAGAAAAGGAAGTCAAAGACCACAACGTTCAAAACATATGTTCTTTGGGTTTCAAAAGGTATTAAACTGACCTATCCAATCTCCAGGGCCTAAGGATGGACCAAGGGGGGAGATACTAGTCAATAATACCTTTGCAAAGGTCTTGTGGTTTTGATGGCATCTAGCAAGGCCTCCCAGCATTGATTTGTATTTGTATTTTGTTTGTCTTGTATTAAGCGCCTTAAGCCAAAGCGCTGAACATAAAAATGAGAAACAGTACAAAATAAAATCAATAAGCAATTAAGTCTAGAAAACGATGACTCGGGAATGTTGAAGTAGATGAGATTTTAAAGAACGACAGAAGAGAGAGTAGACAGATATAGAACAAAGATAAAGTGGAAGAGCATTTCAGTGAAGGGGGGCACGAAGATCAAAAGATTGAAAATGAAACTGAGCACAGGGAGGACGAGGAGCCAAAGGGTTGAAACTGAGAGGAAGACAGAAGAGAGTGAGAGGGAATGTAAAAAAATATTAGTGCAGCAAGGTGGCTAGGGGCAAGACCATAGAGAGACTTGAAAATAAGACAGAGAAAATTTCATTTCATTTGAGAATGAAAAGACAGCCAGTCGAATGCTGCAAGAAAGGAAGAAATAGAATCCCAATATGTGATAAGACACTGTAGACTAATAGAAGAATTAATTACTGGTCTAAGAGGAGCAAGCCGAGAATTAGAGAGCCCAAACAGAACAGTAGACCAGTAGAAAAGTTGAGAAAGGATTAAAGAGGAGATTAAGAGTTTAGATGCTTGAATTGTGAGAAACGGGCAAACCTTATGGTTGTTGTTAAGATGAAAATTACATGAGTGAGAAGTTAGAGAAACGTGATGAGAAAAGGAGAGATTCGAGTCAAAGTAAAGACCAAGATTAAGAGCCGTAGATGAGATTGGGAGCTTAGAAGGAGGAAAAGATATGAAAGAAGGAGGAAGATGGATAGGAAGAGTGTTGGCAGGAAAAAACAGTACTTCAGTCTTCCCAGCATTAAGAGTAAAAAAGTGGGAAGACATTCAAGATTTAATAGCAACTAAGCAAGTCGAAAGAGAAGAAAAGGATAGTAACAGTTGAGTCTAATTGGCGTAAAAGTGATGAGATAAGCCAAAAGAGGAAATAGTAGCTGCAAGATACCATGTGTACAAAGAGAAGAAAAAGGGGAATAAGACCGGCCCTTGAGGTACCCCATGGGCAAGTGAGAAAGACATAGAGGACTTGCCCGGCCAGGAGACAGAAAACATTTGAAAATATAAATAGAAGTGAAATGAGGACAAAACAGAACCTGTAAGACCAAAAGAAGAAAGTGACACCAAAAGTAAAGATTGATCAAAAGTGTCAAAAGCAGCTGATAGATCTAGAAGAATAAGAAAAGATGAGTGCATCGAATAGCGTGCCGAGGGGAGGCACTGTTGCACGGCTGAAAGATGGCAGCCGTCTGAGAGCTTGCTGTCAGTGATGCTGAATATCCTCCAATATCCTGCTTCTAACTACCTGCCAGAAGATATAAACACTAGCGCAGCACTGGGGAAGTTGAGGCGCTCAGTTGGATCTAAATTTTATGTATCCGTCTTGTTGAATCCCGCACACATGCCCCGAGGCCCACATTTGGTGGAAGGTTACACATTACAAGATTTCATGAAACTAGCATGGGCAACAGGTGGCAGTGCTCCGGACCCCTGGAGGCAAGCCCTTGAGCCTATGCAATCCGACCTTGCAGACTGGGAACCCGCTGATCCTCAGCTGCGGCCGCCCATGGAGAGACACCATCCGCTGCACAAGCGGGGTGAGTCTGCCCCTTCTGACACCCCTCGAGTTCACGTAACGGCCTGGTGCTGAACTTGATTTATCCTGCTACCAACCTTGGCCGGCTCCTCCTCTGATGTGCATCCCGAATCGTGCTGCTTCTCTCCTCACAGATGGAGTGTTCCCCCACCAGCTCCCTCCACAGTTACAGGTTCAGCTGCGCACATCACGCCTTGGTCCAGCACACGCCACAGAGGGACATAAACATTGCTGTACAGAGACCTGCTGAAGCTCCTGGCCCCGGGTGCACCGAGCCTCCCGCTTAAACCCGACCACAGAAATCGGGATACACCCCACACATGTATTCCCGGCCTGGTCCCTCCCCGAGGCCATAAGTCTCCCTTTCTGGGCACCGTGATAAGTAGGTGCTGGCGGGCAGGCACTGGACGCCCGTCCCTGCTGACATACCTCCATAGCGCATTCTACCATCGCAGCACCACTAGAGGGCCATGCTCAGTGCATGGTATTGCACACAGGGGTACGGGTGGAGTCTGATGAACCCCCGCACTAGCCCCCACTTGTGCAGCGCTAAGGCAGGCTGGAGCTCTATGGAGTCGCCCCGCTACACCGCGGAACAACTCTTCGTCTAAATCGTACCGTGGTGATGAGGACAGGGCTCGTTACCACCCGATCACACTGGTGGTGCAGCTACTTTACTTTGGAGAGAACAGGGAGAACGCAGGCCCTGATCATTGTCCCACCGTTGGGCCGCCGCTGTGACACACAAAAATGGGTAACAACAGGAAACAGGCGAAGATGGAACAATTCACACGACAGGAACAGTCATCCAACACCCCCCCTTCAACCTCAGCTCCCGCTGACATAGATATGGCCACTCTGAACCAGACACTATTGAGCTTGAAGAATAGCACAGATTCCCTTGGATCAAAATAGATACACTGACCTGCAAGTTTGAGACCTCTGCTAAACAGATAGACAAATTGTGTGGCCGCATGACGGAAACGGAACAGGGGATTGGGGATACAGAGGACAGGGGCATGTCCTTGCAAAGGGAGGTGGTGTCCTTACAACAATCAGTGAGGCAGTTGGAGGCTAAGAATGATGACCCAGAGGGAAGATCATAGTGAAATAACATCCGCATTGTGGGGGTCTCGGAGTCCACACACGACAATATGGAACTGTTTGTTGAAAAACTCCTGGTGGAAATGCTTGGCCACCCCCTGCTGTCCTCTATGTTTCTGATTGAGAGGGCACACCGCTCCTTGGTGGCTAAACCGCCTCCTTGCGCTCCTGCCAGACCTATAATTGCCCAGATCCTGAATTATAGAGTCAGAGATGTCCTCCTCAGAGCCGTCAGGGACAAGGGAAAACTCTGACATGGCTCCTGCATTATCAGACTCTTCCCTGATTTCAGCCAACAAGTCCAGGAGCAAAGGAGGATGTTTCAAGCCGTAAAAAACAAAGTGAGGAAGAAGAACATCCGATATGCCATGCTGTTTCCAGCCAAGCTTCGCATTGGCCACAATGGGAAAACCTGGTTCTTCATTTATCCTGCCTCAGCTAACCACTTTGTTTTAGAAATATCAGACACTAATGAGGGCCACGTAGACCCAGACTGACTGTAGTCCTAAATTCATTCTCATAACGGCGGGTCATCCCATTGAGGGGGGAGTGCTGCTCCAACCGTGCCGTAGGCAGTCAATATGTTAGAGCACATATGGTTATGTACTGAATTTCGTGAGCGCTACAGCCACGGTCGGCACCCCATCGACGCAGTCACTGCATCATGTTCAGTGATTTTTGTTGGGTTGGGAAAAAAGCTGGTATGTTTGTGATTTTGGCATGGTTGGGGCGTTGTTTGGGATGTTATTTACAGTTCAAGGTGCAAAAGTAATCTAAATTGCTTGCTGCTATGCCACACAATCTATGAGTACTCAAACTGCCAAGGTGTGCATTATTGGTTTGGGTTGCCCGCACCTGCTCCAGGTGCCGGCAAGGGGATCACATGACTTGTTTACAATGGGGGCTGATTCCCTAAATGTGTTGTCCTGGAACATCAGAGGTGTCACCAATAATAAAAAATTCCGACTGATTCTCAATCACGCCAAGATGCACAGGGCTACAGTATTTTGCTTTACAGGAAACTCACGTTCCCCAAGATGGCCCGCTCTCCATGGCTAAGGTTTGGGTGATACATCGTTATGGTGTTTCATACTCATCTCAATCTATGGGGTTGCAATATATTTGCATGTATCCTTGCAGTTTCGTCTCCATGAGCAAATAGCCAATGTAGAAGGCCGCTAGTTGTTACTTGCAGGTGAAAGTCTAGGGTTGAAAATATTATTTGTTAATGTTTATGCTCCCAATGTGGATTCTCCCAAACTTTTCCAGACATGCGCTGCCCTGACCCATACATTTACCACTGGGCTGGGGATTTTAATCTGGTCCTGACTTTAGAAAAGGATCGATCAGCCTCTTCACACACCACTCCCCCTAAAGCAGCCCTTGCTTTGAGGGATATAGCTGAATCCATAGGGTTGGTGGACATATGGAGGCATACTCACCCCGAGGTCAAGAAGTTTTAATTCTTCTCTGGAGTGCACAGGACACACTCCCGAATTGACAACATCATGCTATCCATCCCACTAGCCAGTTCCACACAATATACCAAAATGCTGCCAAGGACATTAACTGATCACTCTCCAGTGCCGGCAGTCTTATCTGTTCCCTCAACGGCACACCACCCCCACGGTGGCGGTTTTGTCCTTGCATCCTTGAGGACGCTGTGTTTTGGAAAGGGATTCCAGGTGATATCCATGAAAATTTTGGCTCAATGTTGGCTCCGTCCTGGACTACAGAACGCAGAATGTGGTTATAAGAGGTTGTTGCATTTCCAGGGAGGGTTCCTTAAATCACTGAGGACTTCCCTTTGTCGTTTAGCAGGGGAGATTACTGAACTAGAACGCAGACAAATTACAGATAAAGATCCTCAGATTACCAGAATTCTGCCATAGAAACGCCTAGAGCTCTCTGAAGCAGCTTTCAGTGAGGATAGATACTTGGGTAATCCGGCCGTAGCAACCAAATATGCGGAAGGTGCCAGACCCAGTCGCACTCTTGCTTGGACGATTTTGGGGGAAAAGGGACGGGGAGCATATTGGAGGTTGTGAACACGAATGGAATTCTGGTTCACGATACCGAGGGTATCAACAAGATCTTCCTGGACTACAATGAGCGGCTCTACTCGTCGCAGCTATCCGTTTCCCCAGAGGAGAATAGACAGTACCTGGACCAGGTTGCACTGGGATGACTGGATCCTTCTCAGGCAGATCTTCTAAATGCCCACCCATCTACCATTGAGGCAATACGCAAGATCATACGCAAACTGGCCAGTGGTAAGGCCCCAGGCATCCCCGCAGAGTTTTAAAAGGAATACTCTGAGACCCTTGCTCCTCACTTCTGTAGCATGTTTGACTTCTCTTTGTCGGCAGGCCTCCTCCCAGAGATTACTAGAGTGGCCGTAGTCACCCTCCTGCATAAACCCAATAAAGACCCCCAGGAGTGTGCGTCGGATAGACCCCTCTCGCTCATCAACACCGACAATAAAATCATGGTAAAACTGTTGGCGGATAGGCTTCTCCCCCATATGGCCTCACTAGTCCTCCCCGATCAGGCAGGGTTAATTCCCGTAAATCTACCCAGAATAATCTTAGGCACCTTTTCTCCATGATGCATAATATCAAAATAGACGTTCCTATTGTGGCCGCGGCCCTAGATGCCGAGAAGGCCTTCAACTCTGTCGAGTGGCCCTTCCTGTTTGAAAACCTACATCGATCGACTTGGGCCTCAATTTCATATGCTGGATCTGTCTTTTATGTATCTGCCCTCAGGCTTCTATACTAACGAACCAACTGGTGTCTGGTCCCATATTTCCCTCTAGGGGTACTCGACAGGGGTGTCCCTTCTCCCCCATCCTTTTTGCCCTGGCAGTCGGCCCCGTGGCCTGCACCATCAGGGAATTCCACTCTCACAGGGGGATTCAGATCTATTCTCAAGTCTCCGTTATCTCCCTGTACGCAGACAACATGTTATTGTATGTGAAAAGTCCTTGACAAAATCTTCAGCCACTGATACAACAAATTGCAGATGTTCATAGATTCTCAGGACTCCATATTAACTGGTCCAAGTCTGAGATTCTTCCACTGACCGCCACAGTGCTTCCCTCTGATATAGGGGATGTTTTTCAATGGTGTCCCAAGGGTATGAGGTATTTAGGAATCAGGGTCAAGACCTCACCAACCAAGCTCTTTGAGGAAAACTATTTGGTAATCCTGGAGCTATTAGAGTGCAAAGTCGAGGTATGGATCTGCCTGCCCTTGTCCCAGGCTGCACGCCTTGCCTTGGCAAAGATGGTGGTGGTTCCCAAGATGCTATATATTTTTAAAAACGTCCCACTGATCCCTCTTTCATGGTTCTGGCAGCGCACTCATTCCATGCTGACCAAGCTGGTGTGGGCCGGCAAACAGGCGCTTATTGCTCTAGAGACATTGGCCCTTGCCTATGCATGGGGTGGCCTGGACTACCCCGACCTGCATGCTTATTTCCTTGCCTCACAAATCTAATATGCCATCTGGTGGTGGCATCCCTCCACAGAACAACCTCGTATTAATCTAGAAAAGATGAATGCACGCCTGCATGCCTTGAGGGGATTTTTGTGGGGGACGCCCAGAGGTAGTCACAGGGGTGAGATACAACCCATAGATGTAACACGCTGGGCTTGGGACCAAGTGCATTCCAGGGCCAGTACATCACGTAGCTTCCAATCAGATTTCGCACTATATTCAGTTCACAGTCTCCCCCCACACTTCCGAGAGGTCCTTCAAAATGTAATTCTAGAAACTTGGAGTCCGCTCTGTGGGCGACTTGGTACAAACAGTCAGTTTATATCATGGGATCTGCTCAAAAGTACGGGCTTGTGGAACACAGTCTCCCTTTTATTCTATTATTGGTTGTGGCAAACTCTGCGTGGGTTGTGTTCTGAAGTTCTGAAAACCCCAACCCCCACCCCTCTAACCTAATTTGTTATGAATCCCCCCAGCCTAACCAGTTTGGTCTCTGTCTTGTACAAACTGATACAATCAATACACAATGCCCCCGAGTGTTGTTTAAGTCCAGATGGGATGGCATGTTCAAGACCCCCCTTAGGGGAGGATCAATGGCGGACGGTGTGCAGAATGACCAGCGAAGTCTCTCTGAATGAGAGAATCCGCCTAATCCAGTTTACATTTTTGCATCAGTCCTACTTATCCCCAGCCCATCTGCATACATTTTACTATGAGAGAACTGCAGCCTGTCCAAGGTGCAACGTTAGTGAAGCTGACTTCATTCACATGGTCTGGAACTGCCGGCACATTCAGCTCTTCTGTAAGGGGATTATGACCTCGATTGTCCCAGGGTGATTTGCCAGTGTGGGTCCTCCCAGGTGTTCTCTGTACACCCTCCACGGCCCCTGCAGGCAGCCCACACCACAGGGGACTACCCTGCATCCCTGGTCATGTCCCGCAGGCAGCCCACCCAACATGGGCATGCCCCCCAGCAAAGGCACATGTCTTCTTGCACTAATGATCACCAACTCATGTCCCCTTGCACCCCCACCCCCAGAATTGCGGGGCATCTGCCAGCAGGCCCCCACTCATGTCCCACTCATGTCCCCTTGCATCCCCACCCCCCAGCATTGCGGGGCACCTGCCAGCAGGCCCCCACACATGTCCCCCAGCCAACATGTCATCACAATCTAGATCCCTGGCCCTTATGGTCAGCCTCCAAATGCAAAACACCCACTCGAGTATTGCATCCACCCACCTAGAAATGGCAATGACATGATAGAACCCCAATAGCAAGTCTGGAAATGAACACATGGCCCTCACATACACCCAATGGGTGTCAGTGAATCTCAAAACCCATATCATGATATGCATGATACCAATGAGATGATACTACACATTGAAGTTTGATGACATTTTTTTATTAAAAACAGCATAAATGGAATTAAAAATAAACAAATGACAATGGGAATCAAAAACCAAAAGCAGCATGTCCGTAAAATAATGAAAAACGACAAATCATAATCCAAAGGAAAGGTGTCCAAAGTCACAGTTCAAGAAAGTAACTCCAAGGTAAAAACAAAACCGAAAACCATTGCTCCATGGGTAAATCCAAAAAAAAAATCAATAAATCCAACAGTCAACTATATACAGATAAACAAACCAGGGTCCATGATCCCAACTGAAGAAATGAAACCTACATAAAAATACTACCTAATAAAATAAAACTATATACAAAAATGTGGCCCATTGTCCAAAAGGTCAAAAATAAATAAAAAAGCAAAGGAAACCTACACTAACTACATAACTATTTACAAGGGCAGCGGGCTAGTCCGACGGCTCACTGGTTGTTGTCATGGGCCAGGGCATCATCGAACTCCTGTTCAATGGCTTGGAGGCGGGCATGTTCCCTGGCCCCGAGGTCCCGCAGGGATAATGCAGTGTCCAGCTCAAACTCCCTGCGAAGACCCTCGAGGCACTCAGCCCGCCTCAGCGACCTCCGCATGGAGTTCTCCGCCCTGACCATTGTGAGCCGTTCCACCTCTGCCCGCTGCCGCTCCGCACCTATCTGCTGGCCCAACCGCTCCCACACGGAAGCCACTCCCATTCCAGGGTTCTCCTGCCCTCCGGCCGATGCCTGCACCCCTGATGTTGATGGCCCCGAGCCATGATGCCTCCCACGTCGAGCCTGCCGCTGCCTCCGACGCAACTGCCTGTGCCAGCACGACGGCATCCAGGCTGATGGAAACCACCGACGCCGTCGTGCACATGCCCTGCCCGATGATGCCGTCACATCCTCCATCTGCTGGGGTCCAGTTGCTGGTGTGTCCACCCCTGCTGGACCTCCGACTCCCGACTGTGGCAGGGATGGGATCCCCACCGAGGTGGCTGCATTGGTCGGGGCAGGTCCACAGGGGGCCCTGGTGGCATCTAGGCCGGAAGACGGCAAGGAGAACGACTGGCGTATAGTCTCCACAGAGGAGGAGAGGGCCGCCAGATTGGCCGACACATGCAGGAAACCCCCGAACATGGACGATCCCAATTGGGCTACGTCGGCACGGTGCTCTTCGTGATGACGTGCGTGCTCCTCCTGGGAAGCACGCACGGCATCACGAATCACAGCCCTGCGCATCCCGACCCCAATCAGGACCTTCTTCATACGGCCAGGGGTCCCCTCGTCCGCAGGTGGTGGGGAGTCAGATGACATGGACATCCCCTCTACCTGCGGATGGGCCTGGGACGGGGCATCCCTGCTGGTGCATGGTGGTGCACCCAAAGGGTCAGGGACAGCGACATGCACAGGCCCCTCCACGGTGACCTGTGCTGCCTCCTGCCCCTGCCCCTGGACTGCACCACTTGCACCAGCAGGGATGCCCCCACCAGGCCCCATGTGCGCCTCAGTGGCGGCCTCCTCCTCCTCTGTGGAAACCACCAACCTGGATGGATCCTCACCGTCTACCGCCGTAGCAGGCCCTGTGGGGGCTCACCCACCCCTTCCGCTGCAGCCTTGGGGGCAGCCCCGCCGCCTTGCTCCACAGCGCCGTCTCCACCCTCTTCTTCACTAGCCGCTGCGTAGAGGGAGACATAGAACACAAGCATCAGGGTACTGTACAATGGTCCCCTAGACAGGAAGCAATAGCAGATGAGTGCCACTGTCAAAGTACACTTCCATCATGTCACTCCACAACACATGTGTCAGTCCAAGCAAAACACACACAGTGACAGTCATGGTGCATGCCATGGACATTTCCATACATGTCCAATGGACTCTCGAAACATACGATGTAATGGTACTCACATGCATCATGGGTCATGCCTATCACATGCACACACTTCACCTCAGTCACATCCATCTGGCCCCGTACACCCCAATCACAGTGCATACAAGGATGACTAGGCTGCATCAGTGAATCTGTAAATTGTCACAGACAAGTGTCATGCATCCATGGCATTCACAAGTCACAGACACGCAGGTCAGGCACACAGACATGGATACCATATATGTACCTGGCATCAGCACCCATCCCTCACCCCCACCCATGTCTAGGAACAGAGACTGCCATGCTCTCATGTGTGCAATCTGCATAGGGCTCCCCATGTCGCATTTAAACACATGCAACAACCATGCGGTTCACACATTACTCGTCGCACATGCATTACCATGATGTCCCTGCACACATACATGCGTACATGGCCTATGTCACACATGCAGGCAAGTATCAGACAACCAGCACACTGCAACATGCCCTGTCTCACACAGCAATGCTTGGCCACTTACCGCTCAACTCCAGACGGGTCTCCCTCTCAAGGACCTGGGCGTGGAGCGCTGGGTGTATGCGTTCCAGGACCCTCATCTAGATGGAACTCATGCGGCCCCGGCCCCCCTCCACGAGGCGCCGGGCCTTTATGAGGGTCCTGGACCTCAAGTCCTCCCAGCGCTTCTTGACCTTCTGGATGGTGCGGGTTGCCACCCCCTCCGCGTTGATGGCAACCACACAGTCGGCCCAGATCCTCTCCCGTCCTTCCTTGTTGGCGCAGGACGATCCGAAGAGGGCATCATACTGCCCCAGGACTTGCTCGACCAGGACACCAACTTCGGTGGCAGTGAAGCTGGTGCCCCTCTGCCCCTCTGGCCGGGGGTTGCCACTGGTGCCAGATGTTGATGTGCCCGACATGGCAACCCCAGGGGCAGGAGTGGGTGGGCAACTGGGTCCTGGGGCTGGGCTGTGGAGCGATGTTATCCGAGTCGGGAGTCTTCTGTTCCAGCAGGGGTGGACACAGCAACTGGACCCCTGCAGATGGCTGATGTGTAGGCACCAAATGGCAGGGCACGGTGGCAGCAGGCAGGCAGGCAGCAGCAGATGGCACGTGGGAGGCTGCTCGGGGCACTGGTGGGCAGTGATTCGGCCTTCTGGGCAGGAGCGTGGTCTTCCGTGTGTTTTCGCGTGGCCAGCTTGATACAGAGTGATTTGGCACGTGAAAATCCTGCACGTCAGCGTGAAATTCGAGGAAAGGGCCTTAGCGCGTAAGCGCGTCAGCACGCGTACGCGATTTCATTGGACCAAAGGCCCTTACAGCGTAAGCGCATCTGTGGCGTTTCACACACGGGCGTTGCCCTGGCAGGGCTTGGAGATCCCACGTGCCTTTACACTGCTCTGTACGTGCTTTTCGTGCGGTGCGTGTGTTTTCCATCCGTTGGGGTTCACACGCTATTACTTCACAGCGGGTGTTGGCTACGCGTTCTTCTACACGCAAGACAGACGGTGAGTGGTACCCCGCTCCCCCCCGGCCCGATCGCGTGTAAAACTTCGTGTGCACACCTGAAATACACGTACCCCGCTCCCCCAGGCCCGATCGCATGTAAAAACACCCGCGAGCCCCTGGAATACACGTACCCCGCTCCCCCAGGCCCGATCGCGTGTGAAAACACCCGCGTGCCCCTGAAATACACGCGCCCAGGCCAATCGCGTGTGGAACTTCACGCACACCCCTGAAATAAACACACACGCTCCCCCAGGCCCGATCGTGTGTAAAACTTTGCGCGCACACCTGAAATACACGCACACGCTCCCCAAGGCCCGATCGCGTGTGTAAACACCCACGAGCCCCTGGAATACACGTACCCCGCTCCCCCAGGCCCGATCGCGTGTGAAAACACCCGCGAGCCCCTGAAATACACGCGCCCAGGCCAATCGCGTGTGAGAAGCTTCTCGCGCACCCCTGAAATACACGCGCCCAGGCCAATTGCATGTGGAACTTCACACGCACCCCTGAAATACACGCACACGCTCCCCCAGGCCCGATCGCGTGTGGGCCTTCTTGCGCGTGTAGGACTTTGGCGCACATTTTTTTCCTGCGCAGGGGCGCTACCGCCTGCTTTCGTGTGGCGGACATGTATGGGCCTGTGCGCGTCTTTGGCCGTGCGCTGTTTTTCCCTATTCGATTCCATGAATACGTGTTGTAGGCGAGCGTGTGGGCGTTCTGCGCACTTGCCTCCTGTACTTCCCCCGTGACGCCCACATTTTCACGAGTTGTTCCCCATTCTGCGTGTGACGCCCCGTGTTACGGCTACTTTTGTTATGTGCGCCGCGCTATGTGCGAATTTGCTATGGCCTTATCACACGGCGTTCGTTGACCTGTGCGCCAGAGTGCGCCAGCGTGCGCCGCGCACTTTCTCAGCGCACATCCCACATTTTGCGCGTGCACGGACTTCCATGAATTGATGTGCGATGTTTTCTGTGTGATAATCGCACTTGCACTGCGATTTTCGCTGTTTCTCTGCGAATCACACTTTTTCGCACGCGTGCGCCGTTTTTTCGGCGCACGTTGAATCCATGAATCGGCCTGTAAATGTAGACGTACTCAGGTTATCAACTGATACCAATGGCAATCTCCTTAGTACCGCTAGCAGTTCCTCTGCAGTTCCGAAACCACTAAACCTCATACTTGGATGTCAAAAAGTGGTGTATTGCGCAATGAAAAAACACTGCTGGCCTGAAATAAATTACTTCGGTTCCAGCAAGCCTTGCGTGTTTGGCCCCATTTACCTATTCAACATTCAAGATGCCTGGGACATGGCAGGATCTGCAGAAAATCAGAGAACTTACAGAAAACTGACGAAATTGAAAAACTCCTTAGCTCCAGGCCTCACCATGCCATACTCAAACAAAATCCAGAGCACTTGGCTAGGTTTATCCAAATCCTGTTTAAGCGCATCTTAGTTAACTGTTGCCTTCCCGATTCTTGGAAGAGAGCAATTGTTGTCCCGATATTTAAGAAGGGAGAGAGGGAAGACCCGAAGAACTACCGTCAAATTACTCTCCTGGGTGTCATTGGAAACATTTTTGGATCAATGCTCCTTAAAAAACTAAATGAGTGGTCAAAAATGGAAGGAATGATCCCTTCCAAAATAAATGGTTTAAGTGGGGAAAAAGTGTCAGTGGTCATAGCAATAATCGCATTTATGAATGAAATATTGCCATAGGCCTTTATATTTTATCCAAATATCTGATCAAGTTCCTGTCTAGATACAAGAGAGATCAAGTTCTCTGGCTTCAAATGAACCTTTTTTGACAAATAACTTAATTGGTTCAAGGTCCCTACTGACCGCAAATAAAAACAACAAATCCCATTTCTGCTCAGGAAACGATCAAGTTGAAACCTTAAAACACCTACTGTTGTTTTAAAATTAGAAACAAAACGTTTTAGTCAATTTTTAAAAGACGCTCCATCCACGAGTGCAGACACTTGGTGGACATTTGCTTTTAAGTGGGGAAAAAGTTCAGCAGTCATAGCAATATGAATAAAATATTGCCATAGTGGAAAGTAAAGGAGCTGATGTGGCCCAGTGGGGATAGTTAACCCTGCGGTGTGAGAAGCAGCGATTAACATACCAGGTTTGGATTAATATATTTATGAATTCTCCCTTCTTCACTTTTACCTTTTCCTCTCCTCCCTCTTTCTCTCCCACCTCAGTTACTTACTTGCCCTTCTTCAGTTCGATTTCTTTTAACTATTTTAAAGGATGAGGAGGAGTGAACGGTGTACATTTCTTTTTTTCATTTTGCAAACATTTGCGCAATAAATTAACGCAAATTTTAAAAAAAGGAGGGCCAGACTCTGGGTTTTGAGAAATGGAAACTCAAGGAGGGCTCATATTAATGTATTGCCATTTAAATAACATGGGACACCTTTTCATTAATAACAGTAGAACCGTGCGTCGTAATGAGTTCATTCACGACTCATTTCAAAGATCACCATAAGCCTGTCAGTCCTGTGTAAATATCAATTGTATTTGATGTGTAGAATTTCAGTTAATAAGAGAACTGTGATTCTGTATGTCTCATAAATCAGAGAAATCTAAAAGTCGTTGAGGTGATTGTGGTGCTCGAGTGAAAAGTGAGCTAAAACATGGCGCCGGCAAGCGGCAATGCTGGGCATTTGCATCCAACCGCAGTGAAAGCCTGCCTTTTTCCGGTGAACCCTTTTAGAAGGAAAACATGATTTAGCAGCAGCAGCAGCACATTCTAGTGGGAAGCGCATATATTCATCAGGTAGGATAGTTTTGCATTGCTCGTTCAAGGACGAGAAGAGGCTGAGACGAGCAGGTGCACTGATAAGGGTGATGGGAATGGGAGCGCAGTAGCATGGGATGTTTTTTTTCCACTGTCTGGATTTTTCCACTCTAAGGGTGCCTCTGATGCTTGCTGTCTGTCACTCCGGCCACTCTGGCCTGTCTGCCTTCCATAGTAACCTATGGAAGGCAGACAGAGACTCTGACCAAATAAGAAGAGTGAGGTGATACACTAGGGTAGAAGGAAAAAGTCTCACTGATAAGGAAGATGCTCTGTTCCAGACCCGTTAGCTGAAGTGCTCTCTCTGCCTACCTCCTTTGTGGCTTTGCAGTGTTGTGCCAGGCGAGATGAAGGTTTCTCCATAGCTGCGCTAATAGTGATGTATTAGCTATCTTTTTGTCATTGTATGTTCTTATCTGTGATGCGTAACATTTATTTCTTTGTATGTTGGTTGCTAGTAATTGTGAATAAAGGGCCTGTAAAGAGACAATTATATTCTAACTATTGGTCTAAGTTTGTGTTATTGCCTCCTTATGTCCAAGAACTTCCATTCTGTGTAGTTGTGTATGTAATCTGAGGTCCCTACACATTTTGGGGAGCAAAACAGTGATGGAAAGCAAAATGAATGTCTGTTCTGTGAAGTTTGATGTTCATAACTATTGGAGTGTATGAATAAACCACGAAAAATGATAGCTCCCCCGTGGAAGGTCCTGTCAAGATGAAAATAATGTCCCCAGATCTGGTGGACATCATTGAATGCAAAAATATGTATGTTGTAGTTATCTGTAAATTGCAGAAAGTTGTCATATGTGACTTTCTGGGAGACAAAAATTAAACATTTTTTTTTAAAACTTCTCTTTATTGTTTTTAGTAATACAGAAAAAAACAACAGTATACCCCCCCTCTCTCCACCCCCCCCAGGGAGCCCATAACTCCCCAACCCCCCCCTTCCCTTCCAACGATTAAACAAACAGGTCCAGGAGTCTCAGTCTGTGAGGGTGCCATTGCTCCCGGAACTCGCCCTTCAAGAAGTCCAAAGTTTCTCCCCATTCCGCGGCAAATCGGCTCAAATTGTCAGCGGCCGCGAACGTAGCCCATTCCAATGATACAATCTCCCACAGTTTCCTCAATCAGTCCTGCTCTGTTGGGATCAATGAGCTTTTCCACCTTTGGGCAAGGAGCGACATAGCTGTCAGGATGAAAACTACCTTTGCCTTGCGCGGTCCACCCCCTTCCCCCTCCCCGACTTCCTCCACCTTCCTGCCAGAACCTCGCGGGGGTCTTGACCCTTGCCTATTCCGAATGCCTGATCCAGTGCGCAAAAGATACTCTTCCAAAAGGGGCTAATGCTGGGACAATTCCACCAAATATGGGCTTCTGTACCCTCCTCCCCGCAGCCCTTCCAGCATGCCACAGAAGCTGTTGGGAAAATTGACCGGAGGCGCGCTGGAGTATAATGCCCACCCATTAGGTACTTGTACCAGGCCTCCTGTAACTGGGTCGCCTTAGCCACCTTCGGGATCAAATTCCAGAGCCTCTCCCATTCCCCCCATTGCATCTCCCTCCCCAGGAGCCCCTCCCATCTAGACATGTACGGCCACTTTATAGTGGGGCCAGCGCTTCCTAGAAGCTTATATATATTTGATTTCAGCCCCCTGGATCCCTCGTTTGTCAACAGGAACCGTTCAAACGGAGTCAAACCCTGCGTTGCCGCGCTCCTGATCTCCCCGGACAACACCCAGTGCCTGATCTGGTAATATCGAAGCCGCTCTCCTTCGCCCATCCCGAACTCCCGCTTGCAGTCCTCAAACCATTTCACTTCCTGCCCCCGAAATAGGTCTCTGATGACCCTCCACCCCCCACTTTCCCATTTCCGAAAGGCCCCCTTCTCCAACCCAGGGACAAAGTCGCCATTGTTAAAAATGGGGGTGAAAGGCAATGGGAAAGTACTGATCCTCAACTTCTCCACCGCCCTGTCCCAGATATCAAGCAGTCCCTTGGTTATGACACTTAAGTACAAGTGAGCCGGCCTCAACCTGCGGGGGAGCCAGAATTCCTCACCCAAGTGGTGATGCGCCACCGCTCTATCCATCCTGACCCAATGTTTGTTATATTCCTCAGAGAACCACTCACGGATCACCCTGAGCTGTGCCGCTTCGTAGTAGCACCTAAAGTCCGGTAATGCTAAGCCCCCCGTCCCCTTGGAGGCTGTCATGAGTCTTTTCACCAAGCGCGGCTTCCTGCCCTCCCAAATGAATTCCTTCACTGCCCTGTCCAGCTCCTTGAAAAAGGATGCGGGAACGGGCAACGGGGACGCCTGAAAGAGGTAGAGTAAGCGCGGGAGAGTCACCATCTTTAGTGCCGCCCCCCTTCCCAACCACAATATCTTTAGAGTACCCCACTTCCTAAGGTCCCTTTAAATGGATGCGAGAACAGGGATATAGTTCGTTCCATACCATCCTGACAGCCGAGGAGTAACCCAGACCCCCAGATACCGAATCCCACCAGGACTCCACTTGAACTGAGAAGAGACCCTCAGAGCCCTTAACTCGTCACCCTGCGACAAGTTCATTATTTCGGATTTATGCACGTTCACCCTCAGGCCAGAGACCTCCCCAAAGGTGAACAACAAAGTTGTGCATCCCTCCAACGACACTGATGGTTTTGTCAGGGTAAAGAGCATGTCATCGGCGAAAAGCCACCACCTTGTGCTGCGTCCCTCCAAAGGGGATTCCCTGGATATCCTTTGCTTCCCAAATTGCCACGAGCAGGGGCTCAAGATATAAGGAGAACAGAAGCGGGGATAGAGGGCACCCCTGTTTCGTGCCGCGTCCGAGCCTAAAGGGCCGGGACATCGCGACATTAATAAGCAGCCGCGCAGAGGGGGCTCCATAATTCGCACAAATCATATCGATAAACTTACGCCCATTCGCTCCATCACCAGGAACAGAAAGGACCACTCCACCCGGTCGAACGCCTTCTCGGCATCCAAGGCTAAAAGAATCGCCGGAGTGGGGGTCTTCTGTACCTTTTCGACCAAATGGGCGACTCTCCAGATATTATCAGCTGTTTGTCGTCCCCGCACGAATCCAGACTGATCCTGTTGGATCAGCTCAGGTAGATGAGCCTCTAGACGCTTAGCCAATATTTTGGTGTAAATCTTTGCGTCAGGGTTTATAAGAGCGATAGGCCTATAAGAGGTACATTCCTCTGGATCCTTGCCCACCTTATGTATAAGAGTGATTTTAGCCTCCTCCATGGAAGGGGTGATACCGCCCATGGGGTCGAAAGAGTTAAAGAGTTGAGTTAGGTGTGGGACCAATATGGCAGAATAAGACTTGTAAAAGGAGACCGGGAAGCCATCAGGACCCGGAGCTTTGTTGGCAGGGGGGGTAGCAATGACAGCCCGCACCTCATCCTCCGTGATTGGCCTTTCTAGGTCCTCCCCCACTTCCCCGGACAGACGCGGCAAAGGCAGGCCATCCAAGAACTTCTCCTGCAACTGAGTGATGGGGCCCTGGGATGTGTACAGGGCTTCATAGAACCCGGTTAGTCGGTCCCTGATTTCCTCCGAACCGGTGATCCTCTCCCCCCCAACCCCCTCAGGGCAGCTATAACGTTTCGTTCCCTGATACCCCTCAGTAGGCACGCCAGCAGCGAGTCCGCCTTGTTGGCCTTAGCATATAGCTTCTGTCTGACCCTCAATAACACACCCTCTTAGTCCTAAGGAGTCTCAATTGCCCCTCAGCTAGCCTGTACTCCCTATTTGATTTCCTTGAGGGGTCCGCTTCAAGCCTGACCCTCGCAGCCTCCACTTCATCCTCCAACTGGGCCTCTTGCAGCCGTAGTTGACTATTCCTCTCTGCCTTAAGGACGATGAGGTCCCCCCTCAACGTTGCTTTGAATGCGTCCCATCTCGTGCTGAGACTCATGTCAGTCTCATTGTTTCTGATGAAGAAGGCTTTGATGTTGTTACCTATCTCTTCCCTAATCACCTTATCCCACAGGAGGTCCCCAGGAAAGTGCCAACTCCAAACCCCCGGCCTACGCCTGCCCAATCGCATATTCATTTTCACCGCCTTGTGGTCGGCGATTCCCATAGGGCCGGTCTCTACCCCCTCCACCCCCCCCCAATAAACTGTCCGACACCCAAATATAATCAATCCGGGATTGAGTTCGATGTACATCCGAGGGATAAGTAAACCCCTTTTCCTCCCCTCCTAATACCCGCCACACATATCTCAAACCTGCCTCCTTGAATCGCTCTTTCAGCCGTGGGGAAGCCACCGCACGCCCCACCCGCATGCTGTGTCCGATCTAACCTCTTGTCCCAGGCCAGGTTGAAATGCCCCATTAAAATGACCTGTCCTCTTGCAAACTCAACCAACGTAGTCAGTGTCTCCCGCATAAAGTTATCTCTCCCAGCGTTTGGACCATACATCGAGGCGATCGTGTAGGTGGCGCCCATGCATTCCCCCCCTCACCATGATGAACCTCCCGTTTTTATCCCTCCGAGTATCCTGGATTCTAAAATCCATGCCACTCCTGAATGCCACCACCACCCACTTCTTTGAAGAACCTGACACAAATAGAACCTGCGAGTAGCCCCTCAGGTGCAGGCGGCGTTGTTCTACGCATAACAAGTGAGTCTCCTGTAGCGCCAGGACATCCGGAGCATGCGTTCGGGTGAAGTGTTCTAGTTTCGCCCTTTTGAGAGGAGAATTTAGTCCTCTCACATTAAGAGTCAGCCATTTGAAACCAAAATAAGGAGCTATCTAGCCCCAGCGAACCCTCCTCTCAGCGACCTTCCCGACCCCCGCTGTTCCCCCAGAGCACCCGACCTACCCAGATATACATATGGGCCCCCACCCGGTCCCCATCCCTAACCTCCCCGCCCAGAATCCCCAACTTCGGGCTTAAACTTAAACTCCTCCCAACAGTTCCCTCCCATCCCCTTGTCCACCCAGCTAGTCCCATTGCAGCTTGATCCAACATGTTTAACTCCGTCCCCCTGGCTCCATACACAGCCCTATAGACCACCACCCCCTTGAAGAAAATAGAATGTCGATGGCCCAACTAGGGTCACCCATCCCCCCTGAATTTTGTCCCCCTTCCCCTGGGGAGCCCCGCACAGATGCCCTCCCTCTCACAGGGCCCTTCAGCGCCCTCCTTCTCCTACCCCGCTCTCCCAGAGGCCCATTTGTTAGGCGGAAACCTGTACAGTTCCCTCTGGGACCACTGCAAAAGATTTAGGACTACAGGTGTTTGGCAGTAAACCCACTTGGTAGCAGTCTGTACCACACAGATTCACTTGGTAGCTGTGGCTGAGCAGTCAGACTTCCCTCAAGAAGAGTTAAGCAGTATGTGGAGTATACAATATAGGGCAGTTCTTCACAGTAAGACAAGCAAACACGTAACAAGGCTTCAGTGTCAAGATATAAAGGTATTTATATATAACGGAACATCTATAGAGAACACTCTGGCACTATCACGGCAAACAATTCAATTACAATTATTCTACGAAGACAAAGATCAATCCCCCTAACAATAGTTCGACAAGTCTAGGTTTTACCAGCATCACTTTTTTTCAGACAGAGGTGTATGCTGCCACCTAGATGGCACTCTAGTATTCGTTAGGACGGGAGAGAAAAATAAGTAGGTTACGAAATCAACGCAGTTCAATACTTCACGGAAAAAAATGCAAGGCACGAAGACAAGAACCACAATAGAGCATAAAGTTCAGAGGCCAGGCCCACTCGGAGAGGCAAGGCAATATGTCCCAAAAAGTCTCTTTGTGGAAATGCGTTCGAGTCTGTGTAGCAAATTGTTATTGGAAGATTGGACCAGTTCAGAACAATACACTAGAGAAAGCTTGGAGGCGACCCTATGGAGAGGAGAAGGTTAAGACACCTCACTCTATCCGGCAACAAGGGAAGCCAGGTGGACACAGTACCTTGATTGTGGAGAGACAGCTCCGGCGGGGGCAGTTGTTCCTGGTGGTGGATGCACGTCGGGTCTTTGCCAAGAGTAGAGAAGATCTCGTCGTCGAAGGAAAGTTGAAGATCGTTGCACCACCAGGGAAGAGACCAGCCGCGGAGTGCTCCGTCACAAGGCACCACCTTTTGGTCGCGATACAGGGGTAGTGGCTATCCGGTTGCCGAGGTGCTCTGCACGGGCAATTCGACCACTGCATCCTGAGGCAAAGAAAAAGCAAAAGGGACTGGTTGTTCCCACCAGTCAGGGGAAGAGACTCTCCGGCAGGGAGATCTCCTCTGTCGTCTGGAAGTGGTGAGTCGGTTCAGCAGGGCTCCACCGGAGGTGTCGTCGTTGCAGGTCGGCTCAGCTTTACCCTCGTCGGATTCTTAGGTCCTGTGGCAACTTCTGAAGATCCAGTCCCAAAAGCCCTGCTTTTATGCAGAAAACCCCCATTCATTCAGCCTAGCTGTCAATCAACACACGCTAAGTGGTGAGCGGGGAGGCTCACCACTTGGGCCAATCACACCAGAGTGCGACCGGAGTTGGCAAGGCAACTCGGTCCAGGGTGCCTAAACCCCCTCCCACACCCCTGTGGTAACCCAGACAGAATGGCACCACTTTGGAGGGTCTCTGTACAGAGGCCCGCCAAAAGTGGAACAAAGGGCTCAACTTTTGGTTTAGGAGTCACAGAGATGAACACAAACGCCATTTTAAAAAACGGAGTTCTGGCAGAAAATACCATCCGATAGACTTATTTAAGATAAGTAGACCGGAGGTATGTTAGAGATTAACGAGAAACAGTATCAATCTCTAACAATGGGAAGAATCCCATAGAGTTATATTCGGGGTCGAACATAACAAGTAGTTTCCACTGCCACCAGCCAAAACTCGACGAGGGGGGACGGGACAGTGCCCCCTCAAATAACAGACCCAGGAGTAATCGAATTACCCCTCCTAGTACGTCCACAATAGGCTGGTTTGTACTAGTTCTGTTAGTAAATTTAGGTCTAGTAAAGCCAATGCTGACTTTACATGCCCGGGGAGACAGTAGTCAGTCCCCGGGTATGGAGTCTATGACGAAGGTCCGCTAGGACGCCCCAGTGTTACGGCACGTAGAGTGCGGTGTAGCACACATAGAAAAACATATGAGACCCTATGGAGTAAAAGACCCCATAGCCCATAGAACACATTAACATTCAAAGGAATTACACACATTCATGTCCAAGAGTGGGAGAAAAAGAGTCTCACTCTTGGCAGGATGGGAAAAAACAAACTCCAAAAATCCAGAAAAGCTGCTGGGGGACTCACTAGGTTAGGAAATTCAGCCTAAACACAGAATTCTCCCTAACAGTACTGCGGCTTGGCAAAGAGCCTTTTTCAGGTTTTCAAAAGCCTGATTGCACTCCTCGTTCCATCTAACCTTTTTAGGGAATTTGGGCGAGGAGATAACATTCAGTGGAGAAGCTATGGTCCTATAGTTCTCTATGAAATTCCTGTAGTACCCAGTGAGGCCTAGGAAGGCTCTCACTTGGGTTTGAGTAGTAGGTGTTGTCCAATTTTGCACAGCTTCAATCTTACTGAGCAAAGGCCTTATTTCTCCACCTCCTACCTCATGTCCAAGATAGACTACCTTACTCTGTCCAATTTGGCATTTACTCGCCTTGATGGTCAGATTGGCTCGTCCAAGAGCCTGCAAAACATCTCTCAGGTGGGTTACATGTTCGTCCCAGGAATTGCTGAACACTCCGATGTCATCCAAGTATGCCATGCAGAAGTCCTCCATCCCATTAAGAACCTGGTTTACCATCCGTTGAAACGTAGCAGGTGCATTCTTCAATCCGAAAGGCATTACCTTAAACTGGTATAAGCCAACGGGGGTAGAAAATGCAGTTTTCTCCTCGGCATGGTCTGTCAGGGCTATTTGCCAATAACATGACGTCAAGTCAAATGTGCTGAGGAACTTGGAGGCGCCAAGTTTATCCACCAACTCATCTGTTCTTGGCAGAGGGTGGGCATCAGTCTTGGTGACTGCATTAAGAGCTCTATAAACCACGCAGAATCTAAGTTCTTTAGATCCGGCCTTTGGTACTAACACAACTGGGCTAGACCATGGACTAGTAGAGGGCTCTATTACCCCGAGATCGAGCATCTTGCTGACCTCACCTTTGATGTGGGTTTGTACGTTTTCTGACATTCTGTATCCTCTGCTTTTGACCGGCCGACAGTCACCAGTGAGTATGTCGTGCTGGCCCCAAGGGGTCAAGCCTGGTGAAAGCGAGAACAGAGAGGCAAACTGATTCAACATAGATTTGCACTCTTCTTGTTGCTCGGGTGTCAGATTGGAGGAGAGATTTGCTCCTTCAATTTTTTCATCGAAAGGTAAGCCTCTGAGGAGATCCGGAAGAGCTTCACTCTCTTCTTCTTCCTCGGATGATGCTAGAAGCAACGCTCCTACATCGGGTCTTGAGACATACGCTTTGAGTCGGTTGGTGTGAAAGACTGTCGGAGCCTCCTTGGGATTGCCCAAGTCCACCAGATAGTTGACCTCTCCGAGTTTACCCACAACTCTGAAGGGTCCCATCCACTTGTCTTGCAAGGCCCTCTGCCTTGTTGGAATCATAACGAGAACGAGCTGGTCTTGAGCGAACTCAACCATGTTAGCCTTTTGATCGTGCCAGTGCTTGACCAATGCTTGTCCAGCTTTCAAGTTATCGCTTGCTTCCGTCATCATGTGTGACATTCTCCTCCGGAGACTTATCACGTAGTCAGTTACTCTGACTTGCTTGGGGGAAGGAGCACTCTCCAACCCCTCCTTATTCAGGGCCAATGGACCTCTGACGGGATGACCATAGAGAAGTTCGAAGGGAGAGTAACATACTCCCTCCTGAGGGACTTCTCTATAAGGAAAGAGAAGGCATGGCAGTAGAAGGTCCCACTTACGCTTAAGGGGTTCTTCTAAAGCACCTATCATGCTCTTCATGGTTCGGTTGAACCGTTCTACCAACCCATTGGTTTGTGGGTGGTAAGCTGTTGAAAACTTGTAAGTAACTCCACAGGTTTTCCACATGGCTTTCATGTAGTGGGACATAAAGTTTGACCCCCTGTCAGAGATTACTTCCTTAGGAAACCAGACCCTAGTAAAAATACCAAGGAGGGCCTTAGCGACAGCCGGAGCTGTAACAGTCCTCATAGGAATTGCCTCAGGATACCTAGTAGCATGGTCTACTACAACAAGTATAAACCTGTTGCCTGAGGAGGTTGGAGGATCAAGGGGACCAACAATGTCAATCCCTACTCTCTTAAATGGGACTCCCACAACTGGGAGAGGCACTAAAGGTGCCACATTCTTGGAGCCAACCTTACCAGAGGTCTGGCAGGTGTGGCAGCTCCTGCAGTGTTTTTCCACTTCGGCCCCCATCTTCGGCCAATAGAAGTAGAGAGAGAGCCTTTCCTTAGTCTTCTTGAAACTCAAGTGACCAGCCAAAGGAAACTCGTGGGCTAACTGCAAGAACTGTGGTCTGTTCTCTTGGGGTACTACAAGTCGTTTGTAGTCTCCAGGTGCAGACTCGGTCAGTTCACTGTAGAAGAGGCCATCTTCCCAGTGCAACCTGTATTTCCCAGGCTCTTGCCCTTCAGCCTGAGCTTCTGCCTGGTGGCGAAGACCTTCCAGAGTTGGACATTCTCTCTGTCCCTTACTGAAGTCTGCCCTGCTGGGTCCACCTTCTGCCAGTAAAGACTGCAGCTCAGGATGGTCAACAGGATCCAGATCTCCAATGAGTTCCTGGCCTTCTATTAGCTCTTCCTCAGAGTCTAATTCTACCACACAGGGTTGTACCTCCCTCTCAGCCTCAGCTGGAGGTGGAGTTATGGGTGTAACTTTGGACAACCGCGGGGAAGTCCGTGTTGGCTGCACTGAAATGCTGGCTGCTGGTTTCGGAGCAGAAGTCTTAGGTTTCCCTTTCGCTTCTGTTTTCTTTGAGACAGCGGCCGATAATTCCAGTGGAGCAGGAGTGATTTCTTTCTTCATCATTCCTGGAGAGTACCGCGCATGGTCCTCTCTCTTGCGGGTCTGGTTAGCTCCTGTAACCGTTTACTAGGAGGTCTGGGAGTATGCGATACAACTCCGAGAGTTTTCAAATCGTTACCCAACAGTACGCGTCCTGGTACCTCACTCTGTATGCTGACAGGTATCTTCACAGTCATGTCGTTACACTGGATGAGAACTGGTAATTGGGGATTATCTGCACAGGCCCTCCAGCTAACTTGGTGAGGTGTTTGGGTGCCTTAGCAACATCCTCAGCCTGAAAAAACGATTTATCCACCACAGTTATGCTGGCCCCAGTGTCCCTAATGGCAGGAGTCTCCTGACCATTCACCTGGACACTGTCCTTATAATACTCTTTAGTATTATCGGGGATAGAATTATAGACATCTAAATTCTGCTGTTCCCACAACCCCAGAGATACTAAAGAAACGCTGGCTGAGACTCCAATGGGTTCGTCAGCTAGCAGTAGAAAGTTTCCACTTGGCATTTGGACTTCCTCCTCTGGAGCAAAGGCTAAGGAGACAAGCTGGACCCCTGAAGGTTTACCCTTACATCTGGGATCTCCTTTCACGTGGTCAGTCGAGCCACAAACAAAGCATTTACGGAATGCTTTCTGGAATGGTGGCTTGTTCTGGCCTCCTTCCGGTTTGGCACCAGAAGACACACTATTCTGCTGCGGTTTTCCTTGTGGCTTACCCTTCTGGTTTTGTTTGGGGCCCTCTTTGGAATTTGAGTTATTAGAATTCTCTTTTGAGTCTTTTTTAGGCTGTTTTCCCTCATCCTTTTTCTGAGTTGCCCCAGAATCCTTGTGAGTAGCCCTGTTGGCAACCCACAAGTCAGCAGCCTTCGCCAGCTTCCGGGAATCTAATTCCTTCGAATCAGCCAAGTGCTGTCTGAGCTCAGGAGAACAGGCATCATAAATCGACTCCAACATAAAAAGATTCTTCATACCCTCATAAGTGTTTACTTTGTAACCCTTAATCCATCCCTTTAAGTTTTTCAACCCTTCACTCACCCAGGTAGCCCAAGGGGTACCATCATGTTTTTTGAGGGTTCTAAACCTCTTAAAATACTGGGAAGGGGTCTTCCCGAATCAAAGCTAGTTTCACACTTTCGTAATCCGTCTTATCCGCCTCCCCCAATTCCATTACCACATCAGTCGCAACAGGAGGGAGCCTAGAGAACAACCAGGGAAGTAAATCGTTCCCGGTGATGTCCTGGAGCCCATGATTGTACTCAAACAGTTTTAACCAATCCCACACAATCAATCTCGGTTCATACATACCCACTAATTCCTTCGGCATCTGGGGTCTTTTGGGACTGGAGCTCCTAGAGGAACCAGAGGCGAGAGAAGCATTTTCCATAGACAACTTTTTCATCTCTAACTCGTGATTAAGTTCTATTTCCCTGAGTCTTAACTCAGCTTGCTTCTGCTCAGCCTGGGCATTCATCCGTCTGAACTTGAGCTCTTGGTTTCGTTCAGATTGAGCCAAGAACCGTTTGTATTCTAATTCGAGCTTCATTTTTTCGAGTTCAAAATAAGCAGGGTTACTTGTGGGACCTGGTATGGGCCCCATAGGTACAGCGGGTAAGGCAGGTAGAGGAGCAGGGGAGACAGTTTCGTTAGCCTCTCCTTCCTCTTCAGCCTCTTCATCACTATCATCACAATTATGATTTAGATCAACACCATCACTGTTATCTACATTTGCTGGAGAAATTGGTTCCTCTGAACCAGTACCCAGACTTTGGTTCGCCAGCAATCTATTAGTTCTAATTTCTTGCCTCTTACAGGAAGATTCTCTTGCCTACAGAGAGCTCGCAAACTCTCAGTATTTTCACCTGACAAGGATTCTTGACTGTAAGCTTCTATCGTAGACATGTTTTTGAAAGTTGCTTTTTTTAGTGCTAAGCTTTGTGGTTAGTTATCCTAAAGTGTCGAAAAGCACTCTAAACTGTATACTCGATACAAATCCCACCACTGTACACCAGTGTTAGGCGGAAACCTGTGCAGTTCCCTCTGCTACCACTGCAAAAGATTTAGGACTAGAGGTGTTTGGCAGTAAACCCACTTGGTAGCAGTCTGTACCACACAGATTCACTTGGTAGCTGTGGCTGAGCAGTCAGACTTCCCTCAAGAAGAGTTAAGCAGTATGTGGAGTATACAATATAGGGCAGTTCTTCACAGTAAGACAAGCAAACACGTAACAAGGCTTCAGTGTCAAGATATAAAGGTATTTATTTATAACGGAACATCTATAGAGAACACTCTGGCACTATCACGGCAAACAATTCAATTACAATTACTCTACGAAGACAAAGATCAATCCCCCTAACAATAGTTCGACAAGTCTAGGTTTTACCAGCATCACTTTTTTTCAGACAGAGGTGTATGCTGCCACCTAGATGGCACTCTAGTATTCGTTAGGACGGGAGAGAAAAATAAGTAGGTAACGAAATCAACACAGTTCAATACTTCACAGAAAAAAATGCAAGGCACGAAGACAAGAACCACAATAGAGCATAAAGTTCAGAGGCTAGGCCCACTCGGAGAGAGGCAAGGCAATATGTCCCAAAAAGTCTCTTTGTGGAAATGCGTTCGAGTCTGTGTAGCAAATTGTTATTGGAAGATTGGACCAGTTCAGAACAATACGCTAGAGAAAGCTTGGAGGCGACCCTATGGAGAGGCGAGGGTTAAGACACCTCACTTTATCCGGCAACAAGGGAAGCCAGGCGGATACAGTACCTTGATTGCGGAGAGACAGCTCTGGCGGGGGCAGTTGTTCCTGGTGGTGGATGCACGTCGGGTCTTTGCCAAGAGTAGAGAAGATCACGTCGTCGAAGGAAAGTTGAAGATCGTTGCACCACCAGGGAAGAGACCAGCCGCGGAGTGCTCCGTCACAAGGCACCACCTTTTGGTCGCGGTACAGGGGTAGTGGCTATCCGGTTGCCGAGGTGCTCTGCACGGACAATTCGACCACTGCGTCCTGAGGCGAAGAAAAAGCAAAAGGGACTGGTTGTTCCCACCAGTCAGGGGAAGAGACTCTCTGGCAGGGAGATCTCCTCTGTCGTCTGGAAGTGGTGAGTCGGTTCAGCAGGGCTCCACCGGAGGTGTCGTCGTTGCAGGTCGGCTCAGCTTTACCCTCGTCGGATTCTTAGGTCCTGTGGCGACTTCTGAAGATCCAGTCCCAATAGCCCTGCTTTTATGCAGAAAACCCCCATTCATTCAGCCTAGCTGTCAATCAACACACGCTAAGTGGTGAGCGGGGAGGCTCACCACTTGGGCCAATCACACCAGAGTGCGACCGGAGTTGGCAAGGCAACTCGGTCCAGGGTGCCTAAACCTCCTCCCACACCCCTGTGGTAACCCAGACAGAATGTACAGAGGCCCGCCAAAAGTGGAACAAAGGGCTCAACCTTTGGTTTAGGAGTCACAGAGACGAACACAAACGCCATTTTAAAAAACCGAGTTCTGGCAGAAAATACCATCCGATAGACTTATTTAAGATAAGTAGACCGGAGGTATGTTAGAGATTAACGAGAAACAGTATCAATCTCTAACAATGGGAAGAATCCCATAGAGTTATATTCGGAGTCGAACATAACAAGTAGTTTCCACTGCCACCAGCCAAAACTCGACGAGGGGGGACGGGACAGTGCCCCCTCGAATAACAGACCCAGGAGTCATTGAATTACCCCTCCTAGTACGTCCACAATAGGATGGTTTGTACTAGTTCTGTTAGTAAATTTAGGTCTAGTAAAGCCAATGGTGTCTTTACATGCCCGGGGAGACAGTAGTCAGTCCCCGGGTATGGAGTCTATGACGGAGGTCCGCTAGGACGCCCCAGTGTTACGGCACGTAGGGTGCGGTGTAACACACATAGAAAAACATATGAGACCCTATGGAGTAAAAGACCCCATAGCCCATAGAACACATTAACATTCAAAGGAATTACACACATTCATGTCCAAGAGTGGGAGAAAAAGAGTCTCACTCTTGGCAGGATGGGAAAAAACAAACTCCAGAAATCCAGCAAAGCTGCTGGGGGACTCACTAGGTTAGGAAATTCAGCCTAAACAGAGAATTCTCCCTAACACCATTCCCAAGGTCTGCTCCCCTCCCTCAGTTCCCCACGGGGTCCCGAGGCCCCCGTGCATTCCCCCGCCTCCACCTCTGCTTCCAAGCCAACAATACTAGCAGCTTCCTGGACCGAGGTCACCCATTTCTGAACCCCTTCCCATTCGAAAACCAGGCCAAATGGAAAGGACCACCTGTATAACGGTGCTCGCGGCCAGATCTTGGAACAACAAAATCTCCCGCCCTTTATAAAGAACGGGCTCGCTTTGCCTGGCCACCCGCAACACTGCTTCCTTCTGACCCTAACTGGCAAAAGCAACCACCACTTCCCGGGGTCTGGCGTTGGGACCCGATTTAGCTCGACCAGCTCTGTGGGCCCTGTCCAATATTATTTAGCTCGAGTCCCCCTCCCCCAAAAGATCTGCAAAGATGTGTTGGCATTCCTCCTTCAAAAGCTTGTCCGATACCGACTCAGGGAGCTCCTTTATCCGAATGTTACTCCTCCGAGACCTGTTTTCCAAGTCCTCTAGCATCGCCTCCATGTTCCTAGTCGCAATGTCCAGGCGGTCTATGGCCACGCTATTTGCAGTAGTGTCCTTCACTGTGTCCTGGAGGCCCCTTTCTAACAAATCAGTTCTCCCCGAGTTGTGCTACTTCATGCTGAATTTCACCCGATCGCATGAGCTGAAACTGATCCTGGAAGGTTTGCGCTAGGGACTCCCTCAGGGCTTGTAATTCCTCCCTGAGGTCCTGTCTAGTCATCCGCTCTCCGTCCTCCCCCATCGCCGCTCTCCTATTCTCCTTGGGTTGGCCTCCACTCAATTTATTAGAGTCCTTGCTCCCCATCGTGGGCCAAAGTAGTGACAGTGAACCCTGGGGCGCCTAGGGAGAGGACCCGGGCTTACCCGATTTCTGCTTAGGTCTGGAAGACATCCGTGAGGGGCCCAGGAGCGGCCCCTAATGTGTCCGGGAAGGAACACCAATGCACCAGTCACAACCAGGGAATGCCTGAGGACCCCGATCCTGCCCCGGAGCGCACACAATGGGGGATTCTCGTTGATTCAGAGACTGCACAGGGCTCCCCTACATTCTTAGATTTTAAATCGGAGCCGCACCACGGAGGAAAAACCGGGGCTCCAACACCCCTGCAGGCGGACCCCAGGGCAGACTGCAGCCCAAGGGTGACAGTCTCAGGTGCCCGCTCCCTTGCAACACCGGGAACAGACCCCATCCAGCCCCCGCCCGGGGAAAGGATCCAAGAAGCGGTACTTCCGGACTTACCGCTCGGGGCGCCCCCCCAAAGCCAGAACACACCGGGGGGAGAGTCCTCTCCCCGGGCCGCGTAGCAGTCCCCAAAGTCACCAGCTGAGGGCCCGAGGGGGAGCCCGCCGCCACAGGTTCTCTTTGCACGCTTTCCGCTCCCCCTCTGCACTCCTGGGGTCGGGCTGATTACAGCTGCCTTCTCCTCCTTCAATCCGCCGTTCATGCACTTTGGAGGGAGGCAAGACGTATTCCCCCATCCCACTAAAAAGCTGACCCAGGTAAGGGGTCCACTACACCCCAGCACAATCACGCTGGGCTTACAGGTCTGGGGCGGCCACCTCCACCAACCTTACGGCGCTGAAGCCTCGGGCGGCCCCGTCGCCCACTGAATCCGCTCCCAGAGGGCGGCCGCCAAGCGAGTCCCAAGCCACGTCGGGGGGGGGGGGCGACTCCCTCCATGGCCGCCCGCCCGGACCCCCGCTGTCATGATCTCTGCTTCCAAAAGATCAGGACTTGCCCGACTCCCTTGGAAGCAGACCCATAACCCCGGTTCCGAGTGCCAGCCAGTCCCAATTGGGACCTTTTGGACCCTGTCCTGGCGCCAGTGGCACCAGGCTCATAAAGATGCCCAGTCCCAGCGCTGGAAGCGCCGGGCTCATAATGCTTGGGTGGACTTACCTGCAGCAGACCATGCTGCTTACTTACCTGCCAGTTGAACCCCTGATCCTCTTCTGTTTGGGCCTACTTTTCCTGTTGGGTGGGGCAGGAGCCACTCCCTAGGTTCAGAACACTGGAACTCTTCTGGAAAGCAGGAACTCTTTTCTTACCTAGGCGTGGCTGTGGAAGGAGACACCTAAGCACTACAGGAGGCTATTTAAACCACACCCGATGGATGAATCTTGTTTTGTGTTATTCTGCATTCTCTGCAGCAGAACGCTCATCGTGTCTTCTGCTTCTGATCCTGGGCCTAAGGGAACAAAGGCTTACCATCCTGGAATCCAGTCTTCAGCAGCACCTGTAAAGACAAAGAAAGAACTGGTTAGCACTACGGTCTTCAGTGGCAGCACATCTCTTACCTGGTCCATCGGCTGTCACCAACGCCTCGCGCTGCATTCTGGCATCTGAAAGACAAAGGCTTACCTACTCTTCGCATGCTCCGGAGGTCTTCGCACTGCATTCCGGCATCTGAAAGACAAAAGCTTACCAGCTCTTCGCACGCTCCGGAGGCCTTCGGCGCTGCATCCCGCATCTGAAAGACAAAAGAAGGTGCGTTTAAAGACATTGGGCAACTTTATTACTCACGTGCCATTACTCCTTCCCACGCCGAATCCAGTGGGTATTCCAGCACCCTACAGCTTCTCTAAAGCTCCGAACTTGTACCTGCAAGATAAAAGGGACAGTTAGTGTGCATCCTGAAGCAGGCTACAAGCGCTTACTTACCTGCTTCCAGGCGCTTCTATTCCTCACGCGGGTTCGATCCTCAACTCTCATCAGCCCGCCATCCGCCATCGCCGGAACCCTGCAAAACAAGAGATATCATTACAAAAGACTTTTAAGACATTTGAAGTGCCCAGAACTTACCGTTCGTGCAGTTAACGACGGACAGCAGTCCTCTGAGGTCAAGAGGCCTGCACCCTTATCCAGTGAAGAAACTGGTTACGGCACCCTGCCCCGAGGCAGATGGAGAGCTCGGCGTTCACTTACCTAAGGTGAGGGCGTTAACCTTTGGGGTTCTACAGGAGAAGAGAAAGGGAAGAGGAGAGAGGCACCCAATAACCCCAGTTCATTAATCCCATATTTTCTATCTGCAGACATCTTACTCTTCGAGTCAGACATACAGTGCACAGAGGTCCAGCCCAAAGAGCCAACCGTGTGTTACACATCACCTTTGAAGATACGGCATTCACCCAGTCAAGACCGGCGCCTCTGCGGGAATCAGGTGAGCGTTACAGAACACAAAGCCTACCGCAAAACTCCCACCCAGGCGCTATGGAAACCTCGGATACCGACCAGCTAGCCCAGTTACTTGGGGAACTAAGAGCAGAAGTGCATGCAGCCCCTCAGGAAACGAATGCTCTAAGAAGGGAACTGATTATTTCCAAGGAGCGAACAGACGATCTCGCTAGACAATTGCTACAGTCACAAGCCGGACAAACTCCGTTACCCGCATCAGGGGCAAATCTTCCTTCAACATCCTCTACAAACCCAGTGCAGATCAACCTACCTGGGAATGTACCTCTGGCTCCGCCCGAACGATTTTCTGGTGACCCAAAGAGGTTTGCAGTATTTATTAATCAGTGCCGGTTGCACTTCTTATGCCGGCCAGCAGCCTTTCCAACTGATCAAGCTAAGGTAGCTTTCGTGCTTTCGTACCTTAGTGGCAATGCGGCAGACTGGTCGATCCCTCTAGTTAATCAAGATGATCCGGTTCTCCATGATTTTCAAGCTTTTCAACTCAGTATGGAAAAACTGTTTGCAAGACATTCACAGGGGCAGGCCTTGGACAATGAGCTCCTTTCATTGCGACAAGGTAATCAAGACCTTTTGGCTTATACTGCGTCTTTCAACAGACTGATAGTGGAAACTCGATGGCCTGAGAACAAAAGGATTACGCTGTTTTATAGAGGTCTACGTGGAGAGCTCAAAGATGTGTTAGCCCAAGTAGTGAATCCCCCGCAAGACTGTTCGGACTATATTGACTTAGTCGTTCAAATTGACCACAGACTGCAGAACAGGAAGGCCGATCATTCCAAGTTTGATGCTCGAGTATTTTCCAAACCACCAACTCCTACCAAAGGAGTAGACTCCGGGGAACCCATGCAAATAGGGGGCCTGAAAGGACCACTAACACAAAAGGAGCGGGAAAGGAGAAAACAGCGGCAATTATGCCTCTATTGCGGAAACTCGGGGCACTTTCTTCGAGACTGTCCGGTGAAACCAGCCAAGAAGGCAGTAGGAGCTGCAGTTACCAGGGTCACAAACTCTGAGCAGGGAAACGACCTCGCCCGACAAGAATAGAGGTCCTCTTGCCGAGCGTTAAAACCAGTTCCGTGACCTCGCATTTCGTGATACCTATGGTTCTCATTAGCCCTGAACATCCGGATCGATTACATGCGATTGAAGCTTACGTCGACAGCGGTGCCATCGGCAATTATGTGGATCATGAAATGGTTTTGAGGATGAATCTGACTCTTTGTCCAAAGGCTGTAAAGGACGTCATTACTACGGTGGATGGTACGGAGATAGCCTCCGGACCAGTAACGCATACCACCCAAGAAGTGACGCTAGTAAGTCAAGATGGACACCATGAGAAGATCGTGTTCGATGTGATCAAGGCCCCTCAGTTCCAGATTATTCTAGGAATTCCTTGGTTAGAGAAGCACAATCCTCAGATCGATTGGCGAGCAAGAATGGTTCAGTTTCCAGAATGTGTCTCTACTTGTCACCCTCGACCTGGTGTTGCACTGGCAGCAATTTCCTCGGAGGCTCCCCAGTTACCTCCTGAATACCTAGAATTCCAAGATGTTTTCCGGAAGGATCAGGCTAACTCTCTACCTCCTCATAGGTCTTATGACTGCCAGATAGACCTGATACCTGGATCTACTCCTCCTTGTAGTAGAATTTATGCCCTCACCGAGCCTGAGAATCTTCACCTCCGACAATACCTGGATCAATACCTAGCGAATGGCTTTATTCGTCCTTCCAAGTCCCCTGCTTCCTCAGCTTTGTTCTTCGTTCCAAAAAAAGAAGGGGACCTTAGAACTTGTATAGATTATCGCGCCCTGAACCAGATCACCGTTAAGAATAGATATCCGTTACCTTTGATCCCTGAACTCCTGGACCAAGTCAGAAAAGCATGCATATATACAAAGCTGGATCTTAGAGGAGCCTACCACTTGGTACGAGTAAAAGAGGGCGATGAATGGAAGACGGCCTTCCGCACCAAGTATGGGCTATTTGAATATCAGGTCATGCCCTTCGGACTTTGCAATGCCCCGGCCGCCTTTCAATATTTTATGAACGATGTCCTCAGAGAGCTCATAGATGTGTGTGTTGTTGTTTACATTGACGACATCCTCGTTTATTCTTCATCGGAAACTGAACATCGGAAACACGTGAAAATGGTCCTCGAGAGATTGCGTCAACACAAACTTTTCGCTAAGTTGGAAAAATGTGTTTTCAACGTGACTGAAGTTGAATTCTTGGGATTCATATTATCACCTAGCGGAGTGCGTATGGATTCAAAGAAGGTCGATGCAATTCTCAAATGGCCATCGCCATCCTCCGTAAAAGGTGTTCAAAGCATGTTAGGCTTCGCTAACTTTTACCGCAGGTTTATCCCCGAATTCTCTCGAATAGTCCAGCCCATCACCGCCTTGTTAAAGAAAAACAAACGTTTTGAATGGTCTACCGAGGCGGAACAAGCTTTCCAGAATTTGAAGACTAGATTTATCTCTGCACCGATCTTAAAACATCCTCGCCCAGAACTCCCCTACATCGTTGAAACTGATGCTTCGAGCCTTGCCATGGGGGCAGTTCTATCACAAAAGGACCCAGTAACCAATCAGTTGCATCCCGTGGCATTTTGGTCCCGCAAATTCTCGCCTCCTGAAATCAATTACACTATTACTGATAAGGAACTTCTAGCTATCAAGTCCGCCTTTAAGGTTTGGCGGCATTATCTTCTGGGGGCCCGACACACCGTTACTGTGATTACAGATCACCGAAACCTGCAATATTTGAAAACCGCAAAAGCTCAATCCTCTAGGCAACTCCGTTGGGCACTATTCTTTGCCGAGTTTGACTTCATAATTACCTATCGACCTGGTACAAAAAACGGTAAAGCTGATGCCCTTTCTCGGATGGGAGTGGAAGAACATTTGATCAATCCTAAACCTGTACCTATCATTCCCGAACAAAGAATTCTAGGTGTAATCGCCACACAATCCATAGAGGAAGTTAAGGATAAAGCCAGGCTACTGGTAACTCCAGCAGACATACAGAATTGGCATCTGCAGGGAAAGGACTTTACGGTGAAGGACAACCTATTATATTTCCAAGAACGGTTATACCTGCCCAGCACAGATTTACAGAAAAAGGTAATCTCTTGTTATCACGATTCTTTAATGGAAGGACATCCCGGCATGACCAAGACCTCGGAAAAGATCAAGCGCTACTTCTGGTGGCCGTCTTGGAAAAAAGATATCAGAGACTTTATAATGTCCTGTGGAGTATGCGCCCAAAACAAGAGTCAAAAGGAAAAACCAGCCGGCCTCTTACGCCCTATTGACATCCCGCCTCGCCCTTGGCATACGCTTTCTATGGACTTCATCACCGATCTACCTCCATGCTCCGGATACAATACGATCCTAGTAATCGTGGACCTATTCTCCAAGATGGCGCATTTCATTCCACTCAAAGGCTTACCAACAGCAGCAACTCTGGCCCGAGAATTTCTCGAAAACATTGTCCGACTGCACGGTTTTCCTTCAGTTCTAATTTCGGATCGAGGTAGTCAATTTATTTCTCATTTTTGGCGAAGTTGCTGTCGGTCGGCTCAAATTGATGTGAGACTTTCGACCAGCCACCACCCTCAAACCGACGGACAAACCGAGAGGACAAATCAAACTCTGGAACAGTATTTGCGCTGCATGCTACAACAAACTGAAAAAACTTGGAAAGATATCCTTTGGATAGCCGAATATGCCTACAATAACTCTGTCCACTCGGGAACTGGGAAAACCCCGTTTTTTCTTTTATACGGTAGTCACCCTCGAACCTCGGAGTTGGATCCACTCCAAGATCTTGGAACACCAGCAGTAGACCACCTGCATTCTACAATCACCCAAGCCTTTAAGGAAGCCGTTTCTCACCTTCAAAGGGCTAAAGAACAATACAAGAAAGGAGCAGACCAACATCGGAAGGAAGCCCCCCAATATCAAGTAGGAGATCAAGTCTGGTTATCCACCAAATATCTACCTCTAAAAGGACCACGCACATTCAACCCAAGATACCTTGGTCCCTATTCCATCACTACCATAGTAAATCCAGTAGCGGTCAAGTTGGACTTGCCCCCTCACATGAAGATACATCCGGTCTTCCACGTCTCTCTATTAAAACCCGTGCAACCTCAAACCCGACTAACTACATCTCCAAAACCTATTCTAGTTGATGGAGAACTCGAGTTTGAAGTCAAAAGCATCCTGGATTCCAAGATCTCCAAATCTAAACTATTTTACCTGATTGACTGGAAAGGCTACGGTCCCCAAGAAAGATCCTGGGAACCTGCAGAATATGTCCACGCGCCTCGTCTAATCAAAAGATTTCATCGAACATTTCCTAACAAGCCCAAACCCCCGGAGAAGCCCGGTTTGGGAGGGGCCTTGAGGGGGGGTGCTGTCATGATCTCTGCTTCCAAAAGATCAGGACTTGCCCGACTCCCTTGGAAGCAGACCCATAACCCCGGTTCCGAGTGCCAGCCAGTCCCAATTGGGACCTTTTGGACCCTGTCCTGGCGCCAGTGGCACCAGGCTCATAAAGATGCCCAGTCCCAGCGCTGGAAGCGCCGGGCTCATAATGCTTGGGTGGACTTACCTGCAGCAGACCATGCTGCTTACTTACCTGCCAGTTAAACCCCTGATCCTCTTCTGTTTGGGACTACTTTTCCTGTTGGGTGGGGCAGGAGCCACTCCCTAGGTTCAGAACACTGGAACTCTTCTGGAAAGCAGGAACTCTTTTCTTACCTAGGCGTTGCTGTGGAAAGAGACACCTAAGCACTACAGGAGGCTATTTAAATCACACCCGATGGATGAATCTTGCTTTGTGTTATTCTGCATTCTCTGCAGCAGAACGCTCATCGTGTCTTCTGCTTCTGATCCTGGGCCTAAGGGAACAAAGGCTTACCATCCTGGAATCCAGTCTTCAGCAGCACCTGTAAAGACAAAGAAAGAACAGGTTAGCACTACGGTCTTCAGTGGCAGCGCATCTCTTACCTGGTCCATCGGCTGTCACCAACGCCTCGCGCTGCATTCTGGCATCTGAAAGACAAAGGCTTACCTACTCTTCGCATGCACCGGAGGTCTTCGCACTGCATTCCGGCATCTGAAAGACAAAAGCTTACCAGCTCTTCGCACGCTCCGGAGGCCTTCGGCGCTGCATCCCGCATCTGAAAGACAAAAGAAGGTGCGTTTAAAGACATTGGGCAACTTTATTACTCACGTGCCATTACTCCTTCCCACGCCGAATCCAGTGGGTATTCCAGCACCCTACAGCTTCTCTAAAGCTCCGAACTTGTACCTGCAAGATAAAAGGGACAGTGAGTGCGCATCGTGAAGCAGGCTACAAGCGCTTACTTACGTGCTTCCAGGCGCTTCTATTCCTCACGCGGGTTCGATCCTCAACTCTCATCAGCCCGCCATCCGCCATCGCCGGAACCCTGCAAAACAAGAGATATCATTACAAAAGACTTTTAAGACATTTGAAGTGTCCAGAACTTACCGTTCGTGCAGTTAACGACGGACAGCAGTCCTCTGAGGTCAAGAGGCCTGCACCCTTATCCAGTGAAGAAACTGGTTACGGCACCCTGCCCCGAGGCAGATGGAGAGCTCGGCGTTCACTTACCTTAGGTGAGGGCGTTAACCTTTGGGGTTCTACAGGAGAAGAGAAAGGGAAGAGGAGAGAGGCACCCAATAACCCCAGTTCATTAATCCCATATTTTCTATCTGCAGACATCTTACTCTTCGAGTCAGACATACAGTGCACAGAGGTCCAGCCCAAAAAACCAACCGTGTGTTACACATCACCTTTGAAGATACGGCATTCACCCAGTCAAGACCGGCGCCTCTGCGGGAATCAGGTGAGCGTTACACCCGCCGGCAGCGAGGTCCCGCCCGGACCCCCGCAAGCAGTGAAGTCCCGCGCCGGGGCGGCCCAGCTCCTCCCGCGAGGCGGACAGGCCTGTCCCTGCTCTTGCTGGTGTGCGCCACCTTCACAAGGGGAGGACCGCCAGGGGCTCGTCGCCTCCCCCCCAGGTCTCCGCCAGCAGCTCCAACACGACACCGGAGCACGTTTGCCGAGGGGGGGTGGTGGAACCGCCAGCAAGTCAGGGCCCGGGGTCTCGGAGCAGCCGTCGGTACGTCAGTCGTTGCCGGCGGCCATCTTAGAATCAGTCAAAAATGAAACTTTAAATGTCATTTTAAAAAAGATGCATTTCTCTCCTCCCCTCATTATCCAAAATCTAAACCTCCTAAACCGACTGACATTCGGCGGGCTCTAGAGAGGTGGGGAGAAAATTAATGTCCAATCCAATGCAAGGGAATATTCATACTGTGGATGTGTCATAGGTACTATATAATAGCAGTTCCCTATGACAAAAGGGGAAGGAGAGACAGACAAGGACACAAAAACAAAGGCAAAAGGTAGAAAGAGGGAGAGAGAAAAGGAGACAATTGGACACCTGCTGGGGACATTTCCTTGGAAAACTGGGAGCCCTATCTGAGAGAGGCCTGTAACTGGTGGGACCTTGCTGTGAATAGAGGCCTGAGGTGTGAGCTGCCTATTACCAAAAGAGGGTCCTCAATTCTGGCTGGCCTCCTGGGTTAAGAACAGAGATCTCCCATGTAAGTAGATATATCCCAAAACTATCCATTGTAAGGGGGGAACTACCTGCCTTGATCCTTTCCATTAAATTGTGGGTGAATAAGATATGATGTGATATGATCATATCATATCTAATTGGGTGACCCTTTTTTACTGTAATGCCTGACTTCCTTACAGAAGACCGGTCTACCTGGTTCCAAAACAAGAATCCAAAAAACCCTGCCTTTCATTTGAATATATTGTGTTCACAGTCGAATTTTCCCATTCATTCCAAAATAAGAATTCCAAAACCCTGCATTTTCGATTGAATGTGTTCTGTTCCAAATTAAATTCCCAATATACTCCCACTCCCCAAACTGTGCCTTTAAACCAAGGAGTGTCACAGATAACTGATGCCGAGAGGGGGAGGTTGATACATAAAGTAATGATGGTGTGTTTTTAAAGTTTCCGATGTGGTAATGTGCAGAGAAATTCTATATGTGATCTAATTTAAAATTCAACCTGTGTTTTGTGGTTGCAATTGAAAGTATATTAAGAAATACATGTCTTTCTATTAACGTAAGAAAATGGTTCAGGTGCTGTGAAAATTGTGTTGTGCCATGGAGTTGCTGGCTTGTGTTATTGTGGTGTAGCTATTATTCATTGTGTAACTTAAATAAATATATATTTCTACTTCTATACACCAGCCTGGTTCGCGGGTTAATGTTGGCATAGGGGATAGAAGTTAAGTGGTATTAGAAAGGTTGGAAACCTGACCAAGTCTGAATCTGTTAAGCATTTTACTGTGTGACACCTTGATTGGGGAGGGAAGGAACACCCCGAGTTGAGAGTGGCCGCCAAATAATCGTTACAAGTGCAAAGTCACTTTGAACCGTGCAAAACATTCCATGAATCAGGCCTTTTTTGTAGGCTTACCTTTTACAGTTTGGTGGTAGCAATGTCCTTATACAAGCATCCTATTTCGCGGACCCTGGATAGAGCCCATAAAGTGGAAGCTGGATCAATGGGAACCAGTTTCGGCTGGGGTCAGGGAGTCCTAGAGACCATAATCCACATCTAAATCCTGACATACATCATGAATGGAGCTAGGAGTTCCCCCCGGTACAGTTTACTTGCACACCATCCTTGTGGCAAGATGTTCTTGATCTTCGTGCGGCTTGCAAAAATGTAAAATTTTGGTTTTTCTCGGGAGGCTGCCGTGTCCTACTATGCCCATCTGGCTGGAGAGGTGTTGGTATTGGTTGTTTGGCTCTCAAATGCCCTTATTTTGTACTTTCAAATATTACAGGTTGTGTTTGATAATGTCATGAATCAGTTTTTATATAGTGCTACAAACCCGCAGGTACCTAAGTGTTGAGATAACAGTTGAAATAAGTATCCCACAACGTGGTACTTAATTTATTGACCTCTGAAGGATGAATGGCTGAGTTGGCCCTTCCAAGATTCAAACCTGCATCAGCAGGCTGTACACAGATGGCAGACGAGCGCTCAGCTCGCTGTGCTATCTGACCAGCTATACTATGGATGAAAAGTAGCTCTGTCTTTCCCTCCTGCCTCTGTAACTGCAGCATCGTTCTTTTCCATCTTGGTAGCAGTGGTTTCTAGAATCATGGATTGCATGAGGCAGGTGGGGCTTATTTTGGCATTAGGGATGGCCTCTGTGGCATGAGCTGTGTTGGTGAGAAGTTCAAGTCATTGGTTTGGTGGCCTTATGTTCCCAACGAAACAGTCCCAATGGGAAAGAAAGCAGTTTGCCCAGCAGTCTTTACCAGTAAAAGGCACGACTTGGGCAGAGACGTTTTTATGGGAGGGCAAAAGGGGCACAAGCCCAGGGCCCCCACTTTGGAGGGGGCCCCATAATTGCTATCTGATCTGAAAGAAGTAAGATTACATTGTTGAGAAACTGGATGCTTTGTAAGGAGTGTGCGCTGTCACTAATTCCTGTTTGCAAAGAAAATACCAGCGTGGGATTTATAATACCCTGGTAGGGTGACCTGTTCAATTGCACACAAGAGATATTTCTAAACCAAAGAAAATCTGTTTCAAAAGTCCATTCAGAACATCAATATGCACAAAAAGTGTTTCAGAAGTACATTCAGAGAACCACCAATGTGTACAAGAAGTGTTCCACAAAAGTCCCTTCAAAAAGTCCACAAAGAGGTATTTCCAAAAGCCAATTTCAAAAGGCTGTCAATGTGCACATAGAGTGTTCCAAAAGCCCATTCAAAAGAGCCAACACGTGTTTCAACCTACTTGGGTCCTTTTCAAGGCTGGTCCTATATTGTGCAAATTAAATACACATGCAATACGCAATTTAAAAGTTGCTGCCTGTGCCACATCCAGTGTTTAAGACACACATATTGGAACCCAAATTCATGAAACAAGCAATGGATTCATGGAATTATAAATACCATACAAAAGTATTTCCAATGTTGTCCATGATACATTGTGGTAGTTCACTTGGTGAGTCAGTTCATATACCGATCCACAAAACATAAGACAATGAGAAAAAGCAAGGATAGGGGCGGGGGGTTTGACGGGGGATAGAACAAAAGAAAGGAGAAAAGAGAAACCAACAAACATCAGTACTTGGTATTTGCATATAGTTTTTGGAAGAACTCATTATTTCTTCCGATTAGTGCAAATATCATGCTCCATAAGCTTCAGCCATGTGAGGTGGTTAAAGGCTGGTGGTGGCCATCCCCAAAGTAGTATATGTGTGTACATCCTACTGTTTGTCTAGTTTACATGTTGTGTTATCTAGTTTAATGCCATGGACCAGAGACGTATCGAGTAAGTAGAGGTGTGTTGTTTTCGTGAACTTCAGCCGGCACTACGCAGGAACTATGCACAATTATTTGGCATAGGTAACAATGTTTCTGTTAAAATGCAGCACTGTCTTAAAGCATGTAACACACGAGTATTGGTATCTACACAAAGCATGTCATTAAACTAGATCACACCACATGTAAACTTGACAAATTACGCATGGTAGGTGAAAAGTGCTACTACACCAAGCATGTCATATATAAAATTATGAGTTCAAAGTTGTATACATTTCGAGTTCGTTGCACAACAGGTATATATTAGAAAACCGCTCTGACATCCCCCACCGATTGCATTAAAAAATGTTCAGTCAGTTTCACAAAATGCTTTGGTGCCATGATGCCTCCCGCCGCTTCAGTAAAAATTAATTTCCATACTGAAAACGACAGCCAAGTGCGGAGCGTGGCAGAGCTAAGGCGGCCGAATACATGCACTGCATACTGTAATCAGGCTGGCATCGCAGCGTGTGGATTTAACTTGACAGGTATTAGATTTAAAAGAATTCTTTATTTAAAAAAGAAAAGCAAGTAGATATTGAAAAATGATGTGTCTGCCTAGTGCGATTAGGCGGATTCCGACATAGAAATGCCTATTCGCTAAGCTAACATTCATCATCTCCGGTTCCAAGACAATGGGCTCGCAGAGCTAAGGGTTTTGCATGCATAATACAGCCGCAAAGGCTGCTGGTTAATCGTACTCCCCAGCTTCGAACACCCCCCCCCCCACACATCCTTCTATGCCCGCATGTTATTAATGTGCGGATTCAAAGGTATAGAGTTGGCTTGAGTTGTATATACCTTGGATTCCGGCAATTATTTGAATTAAGCACTATGCAGACATATGGACTACGTGCACCTGTAGATTGGGCATAGCAGCAGCGGCTACGGCTACGTCAAATATCTCACAAATATATATGTACCCCCAAAACTTTGATATAAAAGCAGAGTACGTGCATATCTGTGTTCCATTAAATAAACAACACTCAACCTAAAATAAAGTATATGTTTGAAAATACATCAACAGTACGATTAACACGTAGGATTCACCATATTGGACCATTACCTCCACGTCCACTCTTCCTCGTCCCAGTACTTACCTCATGAGGCCCCTTCCTCTGTCACAGGACCTTCTTTTATTTCTTTTTATCCCTATAACTCCTCCCCCTCCCCCATAGCTATGTCACTCAGTTTCATATCGAGCATGGGACCTTCCCCGCAGGGAGGGTGAGGAGGGTCGTCAGTACTGTGACGAGGGAGAGTAGGACTAGGAGCAATGAAGATTACTGGTAAGTAATCAGAGCATTCCCTCCACGTCCACTCTTCCTCTTCCCAGTACTTACCTCATGAGATATACCAAAGCAGCAATGGGTAAAAAGGTCCCAATGAGACACGGAGACAAAATCAGTGCAGAAAAACACACACCTTTAAGAACTCCAATTTCACATCCACACAGACAAAACTCCAACCCCGAAGGAACCAAGCCCTGAGTGGGAGACATTCACCCTATAGCGGTTGATAAAAATGTCTTCATCAGGCCTGGTGGCAGCCCTACAAATCTCCTGCAGAGAAACCCCCGTGTATCGGCCCAGGAGGCCGCCAAACCCCTGATGGACCGTCCCTGAATGTGCGCAGGCACAGGCAGACCAGAAGCCACACAGGCCATGGAGAACAAAACACAGATCCATCGGCTAACGGACACCACCGATGCCTCACACCCAGCACCAGCCGGGCCAAAAGTAATCAGAAGACAATCATAGTGGTGGAAAGGGGCAGCCATAGCCAAATGCTCCAACACCGCCCACCGAACATCAATGTTATGTTATCAGTCTCTCACTCCTGCACCACTCCCTAACAGAGCCTATAAAAAAGGATTATTTATGTAACATACATAAGGCGCAACATACACCACAAAGGAGGTTTCTTGGTGCTAATTGGAGGGATGATGCAAAAGAGCTGCCTGGAGGACAAATGCTATTTGGAAGGTGGGTCTTGGTGGCCTCAATAATGACATAGTGTTCGTGGATGTATGGCTCATTAGTAGCAAAGGCGCTCTCACACAAAAGAAATGGGTCTCTTTAAAGCTTTTCAATCTCTTGCCGGGATCATAATATATCAAATGTTCTATTCTCTGTTGTCATACTACCACGAAAAACTAAGAGCTTTGCTAGTATCCAAAGGGATCTGCTAGCTTTATAATGTTTGAATTGTAGAATAGATGGAGATGGAAGTGTGTCAGTTCACAAACAAATGTCAAACCCCAAAACTATTTTTCATTAAAATATGAAAAAGTAATAAAAATGTAAATACATAATGTATAAATGCACAGCTGTTGACATGCCAGGTCAGTAAATCGCCATATGTCAAATATGACTTCCATAAATCGCTTTCCACATACATTCTTGAGAAAATGCATCCATTCCACGTTTCCATTTACAGAGCTCACAACTACCGCAATTTGCAACAGGAAACAGAAAGCGAAGGGCAGAGAGTGCGATTCTGGGCGAAGTAGTCCCAAATGAAGGGGTCCAAAACCGTGAAGGAGCAGCCACCCTGCAGCAAAAGCCAAATGCAGGAACTTCCAGGACCCTAACGGTGGAGAAACATACATTCCTGGCTGGAATCACATTAAAATGTTTAGATTTATAGTAGCATGCCGGCCAACAATATGTGATCGAACTTTGTAGTGACCAAAAGACCAATGAACTCCCAGAAAGCTTATTGATAAGAGATGCTGCTGCTTCTAAGTGTCGTAAAGGATTTTTGCGGCATATCTGTTTTTGATCACTTGGTTCAACGGTCAACTCATGGCAATGTCTACCTCGGTTTGGCCTTTAAACGCCTGATAATCTCATTGGATCCCGTTTTCAAAATTAGCTAAATTTGTTTTTGCTGTGCACATTCCCAATGAGCCATTCTCATGCTTGAATAATTCCTCAATTTGGGATTCACTTGATAGATATCGTTGTGTACTGATCTTACAGGTATGTTTCTTTGAATAATGGAGACAAAGGTTCGAGCTAAACCATGTGGGGCAAAAAGACAAAGCAAGGTGGCGCGCACCCAAAGCGCGAATACAGATTCACTTTGGTGAGGCCTCCAACCCTTCTCACACCCACCGCAACAAATACCCTTTGTCACCAATGGACTAAGAACCAGGCCGGAGTATCGTAAGAATATTAATTTATTAATTTATTTAAGGTTTGACAAAATGGAATATCAATCAACATGAACAACCAATGTGGTGGCAACACCCAATATCACAACTCCAAATTACTTTCTGTTATTAAAACAACACAGGCACAATTTTGAAACATGCAGTCACAATCTACAACAGTTTTGATTGCAAATGAATCAATAGAAAACATTCACAATACAATGGAAAAACGTTTTGCAACACACATTCAAAGGGCAGGCAGTGCTTTCGGATTCTGGTTTGGAAGGCAAGGGAATCAATGGGAAATTTCATTTTTTTAAGCTTTCATTTGAAAAGCACAGTTGGGAAAAGGAAGTCAAATGGGGAAATCGTTTTTCAAATTTTATTTAAAAGGCAAGATTAGGAAAAGGCTCTCAAAGGGACATTGTTTTTCAAAACACATTCAAATGAGAAGCAATGCTTGGTAATTCTGGTTTGGGATACAATGGAATAAAAGGGGAATTTCGTTTTGCACTGTCATTTTCACTTGCATAGCAGCATTTTAGGATTACTTATTTTGGGATTATGATTTTGAAATGCCATGGAGAGACATTTAGAATGACACACATGTATGCTTTGTAGAGACACATTAGAGATATGTTTGACACGCTGTCACACATGTATGTATGTATTTTGAGGCACTTAGAATTAGTTTGCTTTATAGTATGAGAGATTTGCGGTAAACACTAGGAAGCATTCAGAATGAAACACGAGGCCTATGATCCATTTTCTGATGGAGACAGAAGTTGCCTGCGCCACTGGCTCAGTGCAGAGAATTGTTATGAGTTAACAGGGTACACTGAGAAGGTATTTGTAAACATTTGCTTGGTAGGAACACATATAGAGAGAAGGAAGCTTATCAGCTTGGCTGGTGGGCTTCACAGAAAGAACACTAGGGTTGGGGCCAATGGAGTGGGTAGACAGGAGAGAGGGAAGTCTTTTCACACAGAAGAGGTGCTTTAAGAACGGGTCTTAAGAGCCTTTTATAATGAAGAGAGTGCCAACACAGTGGAGAGAATAGGTATGAACAGTGAATAGGTGGAATAAGATGGGGTATTTCGCAACAGACTCGAAAGGCCAAGGCAGAGAGATATGATGTCACGCTGATAGCGCAGTAACAGTACATGCCGTGCAAAGAAACACGCAAGGAGACAGGCAGGCATTTTGCTAAACGCTGAGAGAGACATTCCATAGACATTCCTTGCGTCATTGGAGTCTATAACCAGGAGTGGCTGGAGGGAAAGGAGTGAGAGAGTTTTGGGAGGAGTTCAGGGAGTTCGAGAGAGTTGTTGGAGAGAGCTGAGGAGATCAAGGAAGAGACATAGAGAGAGGGTGGAGAGATGGTGCAGTGCTAGATGCGATGAGAGAGGTGTCTTGGTGCAGCAAGGGAGATCGAGTGACCAGATCTTGAGAGTCTGACACTGACTGACCTGGCATGGGAAGCATGCGCGCGCGCACACACACACACGCACACACACACACACACACACAGAGCTTTGGGTGAAGGGGGAAGATCAGACAGGGTATTGTCTAGAGTGAGAGTGTGGATTGGTGTGGATTTAAGGAGAGGATTGTTGGATGCTTGAAGCTTGCATTAGATTGCATTAGAACTGCCTGCATTGTTATGCATTGTGCTTAGCTGTGTGTATATCAATAAATGTATCCCATTGTATTATAATTGAATCGATTCTTTGTGTTTTCTTTGTGTCTTAGTGTTATTTGTTATTGCCCACAGTAGTAAGATATGTGTATGTTCTAGGAGTACACAGTGCACATGGGGCCTGATACGTATGCAGTCAAAGGGGGTGTATAGTGATCCACACCCCATTTGGAGATTGTCCAAGATTGTCTGAAGACCGTGGTTGCCCAAGGGGGGAAAGGCAACACGACGGTTAGCTGGTTTGGTTTTTCAGACTAACAACCTTTGGGACAAGAGTCAGGGGTTTCAGAAGGACAGTCACCCAAGTCTTTATGCTCTATACCGGCTCCAACACACTGGGCATGAACTTTGTTAGTTTCAAATTCTAACAACACTCATCTGTGATTTTCTATATGGGAAATCATTTCTTTATCTTCATTTCAGTACACCAAGGATCTATGCAGATTCCTCCCTCCCCACAATTTAATAGAAAGGATTAAGGCGGTTTGTTCCCAACACCATGCACTTTAAATGGATAGGGTGATTTTCTATAGTTGAATTAATTTGAATTGGATTTAATACAATGTACCAAGGGCCTACCCAGTTTCACCACCCCCACCCACTATGGAAAGGGATAAGTCAGGTATCTCTCCACACAATTGATGGCTTTCGGATTACTCTACTTTCATGGGAGGCTTTGTTCAGGGAATAATCGCAGGGCTGCTCAGAGGACAGCACAGATCTGGTCAAGGATTTTCAGTCAAGGATTTTCTCCTGCACCCAGACTCCCTCTGGCTCCTCGGATTGGGTCCCAGCTAGCTTCTAGATTTCCCTGTCACTGTCTCCAATTAAAGGACTGAAGCCTCTCTGCTAGTTGTTCCTCGCAAGAGTCTGGCAGCAGGCTATCTCCAGGAATAAAGTGAAAAAACCCTGTTCTGAAGCAAAATTGACCTCTTATAGGGCTGATAACATTCCAGCATTATCATAATTCTCATGCTAAGGATTGGCTAGCACTCTTCCCTAGCACTCTCCCTTCACCTCCCAACAAGACCCCCACTGGCTGCTGATAGGACCAGATGTTGGGAGATATGTATGATGCAGGATGAGGGAGGAGAAGGATTTGTCGTCCCGAAATGACAAGTGGGTTTTACATTTTTGTGTTCTAAAAATCTCACAACATGACAGCTATGCTAATTTTTCAGATAACTAAATAAATCTATATATTTTTGTATTCTACATTTTGTGGCAGAAAATACTAATTTGATTTCAGCACGCCCTTCCTGGGCAGAGCTACAATTATTTGCAGTTTACTAATGCGCCAAAATAGTTACAACTCTGACACTACATACTTCCAACATTAATTTCACCATCTATTAGTCTATCAATATTTCCAATTCCACAGATTTATGAAAATGCCAGAATCATAATTTTGATCATAACTTAAGTTATGTACATCACAAAATTAGTTTTTACATGGTCCCAACTGGCTTTTTATCTCCTTTAAAATGAACCCAGGGTGAGCTCGATGGGACACACAATGCACTTTTTATTCGAGAAAATGTATTCAATGTTTAATCAATGGCATTGCATACCAGGGGCTCCCCGTTTCAACTGGCCCATCCAATTCTTAAATTTCTATTTTTCCTTAAGCATGTGACCAGCCACCTGCTTGAGCCAATGTTTATCCTACACTTTCCTCCTGCGCTTCAAAGGGTCTTTGTTCAGAGCTAATGCACCATTATTGGAGAACCTGACCTTCAAGGCCACTTCTGGAGGTTGTCTAATCTGTAAATCCCATAATTTCAATCTACTTCTTTGTATATTTTACCATTTAAATTGACAACCAGATCTTCTTCTCCTGGGGTCCTCAGCAAAACGTCTTGAGCTCAAATTTACAAAGGCAGAGACCTTTCAGTTTAGTGGGAAAAACACCAGCTGCACCCAGCCTTCAGAAAATCCAGCTTTAAATCGACAAGATGTGCTTACGTGTACCATTTTAGCATTATATCTAGGCCTGCTGTTCATAAATGCAATCTTTCTTTTCTACTACATTAGAATAGCAGTAGATTCACCATTACTCTGTGCACACAGATAGGCCACAGTTACATAAGCACCAGTGTTCATTGCTACGAAAACGAAATAGGCCTTTCCTTATACATGTTGTCATTTTATGTGCTGAAATTACGTCTCTTTATTTCTCATAAAGGCAATTTGTCATTCAACTTTATTTTTCCACTTTAAGACACAATTCCTCCTTTTAGCTTCCAAATGCACTGTAATTCAAATGTATTTATTTCCTTCCACATGCACTTTACATGAAGTCAGCATCTGTAATTCCACATGTACTTGGAATTCATTGGCCGCAGTAAACAATATTCCAGTTCTAAGTCTCACTCTTTTCCAGCTGAAATCCTGTACATTTTAACAAAATGGAGGGAGACCCATTCTCACTCCTTCACTAGGCCTCATGTTGAAATCACTGCTTTGTACTGGCTTTTATATTTCAGTGGAACTCCACACTGAGCCAGCTTCACTCTCACAATGGGGCCTAGCATGGCCTCTCCATCTCTGTTGCTCTGGGGCTGTCTTTTTACCCCACAAATCCCCCCTGGATCTCTTTGATTCAGGTGACTCAGAGAAAAGAGCAAGGGGAGAGTGGGGTTTTTGTTTCCTTTTGGCTTTGGCTCATCCCAGGATTCTCCAAGTTGAAGCACGTCTCCTCTTTTCCTGACCTGAGGGAGTGGCGCTCTGGTCTGTTCTCCACTCTTTTTGGATTTTGGGTTTTCGGTCCTGGACCCCTTCCTTTCCAGTAACTCCAACCTCCATGCTGTAAACTCAAGGAGTTATTGAATCCGCCGACAGTAAAAGAGAGGTTAAGTATTTTATACAGTACTTCTTTCCCCAGTAAATAGGGATACAAATTGACAACAAACAACAGTTTATACACTGCAACCAAATGTTAACATTGATTTCACTTGACATATGCAATTTGACAAGATTCTCTGTCTCTAATCTGGGTACATTCCTTATAAGTATCAATTGTTATACTCCCTGTTAATGTGCGATATTCTCCATCCTGGTTTCCATCCATTCCTTTCATTCTTCAGATGGTTTGTGTGCTCTACACTCACTGGGTTCTTCAATCAGTCGTAGCGCTTGTCTGGGGTGACAGCTCTTCAACTGATTGATATGGACCCATTTCTTTTCCGTATGTTCTCCTTTAGGGATGCAGATCTTAAAGGCGCCATGTGAGATTTTGTCGACAATTTCAAATGAACCACGCCAAGAGGTGAGGAAATTCCGCTCCTCGGTCTGGTTCCTTTGGAAATTGTACAGGTAGACCCTGTCTACTACTTCGTACTCCTTCTTGGTAGTTTTTAAGTCGTAGTAGGCTTTCATTTTCCCTGCTAACCTTTCTAAATTGTACTGATTGTGTGCTGAAGGTGTTTCTGTAAATGTTCAATATACTCGTGGGTCATGGACTTGTTGATCAGGGTAAGCTCTTGAGCTCTGTAGAGCAGATGCTGAGGTAGCACCATGTTTCATCCTGCCATGAGCTCAAATGGAGAAATTTGTGTTGCAGAAGATGGTGTATACCTTATGGCCATCAGGACAAGCAGTAACCAGATGTCCCAACTAGGTCCAGAGTCCACCACAAACTTGTTCAAGATGGCCACAATTGTTTTCTTGCACCTCTCAACTCCCCCACTCGAGGCTGGGTGGTAGGCAATGTGGAGTTTTCTCTTTACCTTTCGTATTGCCCACATCTTGGTCATCACCTCTCTGGTAAAATAATTTCCTCTGTCTGACTCAATCCTTTGGGGCAGGCCGAAACAAAAGAAGATGTGACTGATCATTTGTGCAGCAGCTGTCGCTCCCTTACAATTCAGAGCCGGAAGACATTCTACCAACTTGGTAAACAGGCATGTCACAGTCAACATGTACTTGTTTCCTTAAGAGGTGCGAATCACTGGCCCAATGAAATTGACTTGCAAATCCAACCAAGGCAGTGTCATTCTCCTTTTCTGTAGGGGAGCTCTGTGTGTGAGTCTCCACCTTACAATTTAGAGCCGGAAGACATTCTACCCACTTGGTAAACAGGCATTTCACAGTCAACATGTACTTGTTTCCTTAAGAGGTGTGAATCACTGGCCCAATGAAATTGACTTGCAAATCTGACCAAGGCAGTGTCATTCTCCTTTTCTGTAGGGGAGCTCTGTGTGTGAGAGAACTCGACTGAAACGGAGCACACACAAGACACCTCTTTAAGTAGATGTCGAGGTCCTGTGGCCAATATGCAACCTCGCGCAAGATTTATAATGTTTTATGAAACCCCCTATAACTGGCAGTGGTGGCATCATAGGCGTGACTTAACATCAGGCTTTAGAATGAGGTAGGTACCACCCACTGGTCAGATCCAGATATAGATCTCCATAACAACAAACCGTCTTGGATTCAGACATTTTGGAAAACTGCAACAACACCCGGAGATCCTCCTTCCCGATATAATCAGATTCTGTCAGAGGAAAATTCACGGGGTCTTCAAATATGTTGATAAAATTTCCCAAAAATGGGGTCCTCTTTTGTGCATTAATCAAATCTTCATCTGGGGTTTCTTTACTCCACTGGGCAGTTGACAGTTCATTTTTGGCATGGGTTAGGGACATGGTGACAGTAGCGACCTGCATTTCCCCCAAAAGGAATTCGGTTTCTAGTAGATACATGTGAATGGCTCTGGTTTTGGCCAACGGGTCAGCCAGGTAATTTCCAGTTTTGTCTGTTCCCTCTATTTTGGAGTGAACTCTGATCTTTTTCCAATAGATGATCATCTCATTAGAGGTCACTAGATCATCAATTGATTGAATTAATGTCCTGTGCTTGAGCGGTTTATTATTCATATATAGCATCCCTCAATTTTTCTAATTAATCAGATGTTCCACAACCCATTCCTGACATAATCTGAATCAGTGGTTATGACCAGTTCTTTGAGTTGGTGTTGCATGGCAGTGAGGATGGCTTGATGTACCACCATCAACTCTGCCACCTGACTAATCTGGGGACCTATTTTGTACCTGGCAGAGGGTTCTGGGGAATTGTTCACCCAGGAATTCCCAATGCCAGCCACTAGTTCTTGTTCCCCGTGATTGTCAACATGGTAGTCGCACCCATCCACATAAACCGTTGGTATCCCCTGACACATGTCTTTCACATAGACTTGTGCAGGGAAGTAAGGTATGGCTCCATATTGTCATTGGTCCTTAGACCTTAGTCCTCGAGACAGTTTTCTTGAGCATTGTCATGCAAGTCAGCCAATCCTTGCGTTAGAGGACTCTTCTTGTTTTGGCCATATCCGACCTCCACAGGAAAGCCTTGCATGGACAGAACCCAGGAAGTTATTCTGGAATTATTCACATTCCCTGTTTGGATTCGGTCGCTTTCTCAGTATTTCAAGGGTTGGTGAGGAGTCTCCAATATGATGTGTTCCCCCTGGATGAAGGGGAGCTAATTCTTCAACATCCACACCGTTGCCAGGAGTGCCTTTTCACAATCATTGAATTTTTCCTCCCCAGAGGACAAAGTCTTGCTCACATACAAGATTACTTTGTTGGACTGGTTGTGCTTTCGGTATAGTACTGCTATTAAGCAAGTATCTGAGAACCTTGTTTCCAAGAAGAACTCCTTGTTATTTATGGGTTAAGCCACACAGGGGGCTTTAGAAAGGCTTCTCATTAATTGTTTACTGCCTCAAATTGTTCCAGACCACACTTCCACTTGACCCAGGCTTCAATAGATGGACCAAGGGTCATGTGACTGCTGCATAGTCGTCAATGAATTTCTACTATAATTAGTGAGTCCAAGAAGACTTCTTAGTTCTCACAGACTAGTAGGGTCTTTCAATTTCAATAATGCTTCCAACTTTTTCACCTGGGAACTGATTTTGTGCCCTAAGAAGTTCACACAGGTCTTACACCACTGTGCCTTCTGAAAGGACAGTTTTGCTCTGGCTTTCTGCAGCTGGGTCAGAACATAGCATACTTCGGCTATTTGTGTCCTCCACAGTTGAACCCTTGATTAAGACACCATCTACAAAGGCCAAGTGTCCCCTTTCACCCAAATCGGGCATGGACTTATTTAGGAAGATATTAAATTAATTGCCGGAGTTTATGTATCAAAAGGGGGTTCAAGTCGATGTGTATTGCTGCCCCACGAAGGTAAAGGCAAGCTTGTCCTGGTCTTCCTTACTCACGGGTAGTGTCCAGTAACCGTTGGTCAGGTCAATGGTGGTATACACCTTTGACCCTTGGATCTGGGCCAGTCCCTGATCAGTGTAGGGTAGAGGCCATCTTGACATGTGGACCCGTTTATTTAACTCCCTTAGGTCTGCGCAAAGTCTCCATTGGCCATTGAGTTTGAGTGTCCCCTGAAGCGGGTTGTTAAAGATACTGTGGATTGGATAAATTATCCCACAGGGTTCTACGTTTTTAATAATCTCTGTGAGTGACTCCATAAACATGAGAGGTAACCAGTATTGCTTCAAAAATACTGGAGCCATCTTGGGGTCCATAGGTATGGTGGTTGAATGTATGTATGTGCGTCCACAATCATATGAATCCACTGCAAAGATATCCTGAAAATCCAAAAACACCTGTTTGAGCTTCTGCTTTTGCTCCTTGTTCTCAAGGGCATTAGAGAGATTGATTTGTCTTTCGACCATCTGCTTAAAGGCTGGAAAGACCTCAGGCTTGGCCTTTTCAGTGTTATCCTCCAGTTGAGTGGAGAGATCTCTTATTAATGTGTTGGCCTGGACGTGAGGTTTAAAGGATGGCTGGTAGTCACCGTTGACTCGGAATACCACCAGATTGTGGAATGTATCAACCCACTCATCCAAGCCCTGCAACATCACTGTGCATTGCTGGCAGCAGAAACATCATAATGGCCACTGGAAAGCATGCTGCTAGGTAGAAATCTCCAAAAATTGTGCCGTGAAAACCTGAAAAATAGGCCACCATCCACTTTTGCCTATTTTAGTGAGCACAGGAGATTACTGCCAAAACCACCATTGGGCTACCCACAAAGTAGCCTGAAACCACTTGGAAATAGCAATGCTGATTGAAAAAGGAACACAGAGCTGTTTGAAAATCCGTTTTCTTGATTGTCAAAAATTGCTAAAATCATGGCTCACAAATCACCTAAAAGATCCAACCTCTTTGTTGGTTGTTCCACATCATTACATCATTACTGCAAGAATCCACATCAATACAATGTCAGCAAAAATCATATGTTCTCAGAACAAAATCCTATTTTAAAGATACTTGTTGGAAAGACAGATGTCAAAATGGGTGTAATACCGTTGCTCACCTCTACGAGAAAGCCGGCGTTTTAAAACCATTTATGTAAAGTTGAACAATTGAACCCAAACTATGCCAAAAGAAGAGAATTCCATGAAAATGCCATATAGGGTGCCACACAGTGATTTCATGTTGAAAAAAAAACTTGATTTAAAGATATGTTGCCTATTTTAAGTTTATAAATGTTATTTATATGTATTTTTTTTCACAAGGAACTATGTTACAATTGATCAGAAAGTAACCTCATGCAGTTAAAACTCCAAAAGGCTTGCTTCCCCTGAGAACCCTTGACACCTTGTCATTCCCACCAGAAGGGGGATGTCGCATTGGCATGCTAATCAAAAAGGGAGGAGAATTTCTCTGTAGCCCGGAGGAAGGAACAATAGATGCCTTGCACTGAATAGGGAATGCTAATTTGGGGTGTAACTGGCCACAAAGTTTTGGCAGGAAACAAGACATGTGACCCTCTGAGTCAGTCCAGCTCTAGGAGGCGGACCAGACTGAGATGTGAATTGAATTGAAAGCAAATGTATGTTTTATAAAAATGCTTATAACAAATTGTACCAAGCTGACAAAAATGGGAAACTTTGAGGTTCTTAAAATGAAAAATTCCCTCACGATTTAAGACTAAGCTGGACGCTGTGTGATGTTCTGAGACCAAACCCCGGAATTTATTCATATTGCAGCTGCTGTGATGTTGCTATGAACATAAGAAATTACAGTAATATTCCCAGAGAGGATATGAATGCATGTCTAAAAATGGGTGCAGAAATAATATTTGGAAACCCACTAAAAGCGCAAAAAGTGCTCATTTCTGAGCCAAAGCTCCTAGGAAGATAAGAGTTGGATAGAAATGTACCTTAGGCAATCTGCCATGCAATTTAGGTAGCATTAACAAGTTGTGTATATTGTAAATATGTGTTTTATGAAAAATCAGATATGCTGTACAGACACAAAGGGGAGTGTTTTTACCTAAGCCATACACATGACACCGGGTGACACGCTGATGCTTTCTCCAGTCAGGGGACAGGGAATCCTTTGACCAATCCAATCCAAGGGTTGGGCATAGAGAATCAACCTCCCCACCCACTTTGTAAATATAAGGGTTCATCATCCAGATTTAAAGAACTTTGACATACAAATATATAAATAAGGGCTTCCATTGGGCATCCCATACTAAGCATTGACTTGGTTGGAGTGCTGGATTGAAGTCACTTACAGATTGGGGGCTCGGTAGCCGGGACCTCTGGATTAGATCTACCACTTGTGCAGCTTAATACAGTGTGCTAACTGACAGGATACATAGATCCTGTTGGACTACCACGCTGTGTTATGCTGTAAAAGCACCCCTCAAAAGGAAACAGTCTTTTTTGCAAAATAAAATAATAAACTTCTGTAAGTCAGGAAGGAAATCAATTTCCAGAATGGCGACATTGGTAGACATCAAGAGAGTTAGAGAGCACCTCTTACATAAGCTATTTGTGAGAGGTGAGTGGACTGAGCAGGACCAGAATGCGTGGTTGCAGGCGATCACACAAGTCACTGCAACTGGATTAGATATCTGGAGAGATCAGGGTCCCTTACATGTGGCCCTGAGTGAACTATATATGGCCCATAAGGCCAAGGATGAGCAGAACAAGATTGCCAAGGTAGCGGCATATTTATATTTATCTATGGGAGCCATACAGGACAAATGTGCTGAAGGCCAAGATCTGGCAAGTAGGCAACTGATGGCATTAGAGAAGGCCCAATCTGATCTGGACTCTTCTGAGCGCAGGCTGCAGAGGAGCTAGGAGGCAGAAAACGAAATTAGGCAGTATCTAGTTAAAATCAAAGAAGATATGGGTATCCTGCAACAGGAAAGGGGCAGACCAGGATACCATAATTCTGGCCTTGCAGAAGGAGTACCAAGAAGTTTTAGATTCCCTACTGCAGAGCCAGAAAAAGCTGGAGCAACAACTGGATTTCAATAGGGCTTTCACAGAGCAGGTAGTCACCCTGCAAAGCCACCTGGATAGAGAGAAGGCAGAGTGCAACAAATTATTTCTGAAAGACCTGGATACCCAGGCAGAATTTGAGGAAGAGCACCAGAAAGCTGGTGCCCTTCAAAGATAGAGGGACGACCTGGCGGCGCAGAGGCAGGCTCTTGCTCAGGAAAGGGATACCTTAGGCCAGGAAGTCTGTAACTTAAAAGGGAGGCTGGAAGAATATCACCTGGCCCTCCAGGGACTGGGTGACCTCCAAAAAGAGCATCAAAACTTGTTATAGCACACCAGGAGGGTGGAAGATGCTCTGGCAATAAAAGAACAGGCCAGTAGGGATGGGACTCAGGAGGTAACCCCCCTGCAGCAAAGACTGGCCCAGTACTCCAGGACCGACCAGGAAGCACAGAGGGAAAATGAGGCTCTCTGTCAACACAATGATAGGCTCCAGCGACAGGTAGCCATGCAAGAGAGACTGATAGAGTCTAGTAAGGCCTTGATTGAGGAACTGAAAGCCCAGGCTCTTGCATGGCAACAGGGAGCAGGGGGTGATAGAGATGAGGTTTGCTGGGAAAGGGAAACTCCTGAGCATAACCTCAGGAGCCTTAGTACCAGAGGCCCTCATCTCTCCCAGTCCCTGGACTCTGCCACCCTCATGTCCCCTGGCGCACATGAGCCAAGGGCCACGGGGATGGCAGATTACTATTCAGTCAGAAGTATGGGGCTCATAGGCCAGTACCTCCCAGGAATGGATGGGCGGGCATCCGGGTATGGGCACCCAAGTACAGTGCAATTTAGTGGGGAACCCCAGGAGAGTAGGCCCACTAAGGGCATCCTGAAAACCTCTGCCCAGTTAGGACAGTGGGGGGGTACCCGTCAAATCCTGGCAGCAAGGAGGAATCTGAAGACTCCTCTGAGCGTCCTAGGACAAAAGAGACTAGGTCCCCACATTCTGCCAGCCATTCCCAGGCTCGCAGAATCTGGGAAAACCTGGAAAATCAGACGGGCACCTCTGGGAGCAGTGCCTCTGAGTCAGAGGATGAATGGACCCGGTTACCCGAACCAAGAAGGCCAATAAGGCAAAAAGGGTCTTGCTTAAGGGCCCCTTAAACCAGATTATGGCAATAAGTAGTGTGGGAACTCTTACAGCTCTTCGAGCAAATGATGGAGACTTTCCATTTGAAAGACAGCAGTAGCTGCATCCAGTATGTAAAATGGACATTCTCCCCAGAATACTCCAGTTTCTTTGCATGGCTGGAGGGCCAAAATCATTCAAGATGGTCCACATATAGGGCGGCCATCTTAAAGCACTTTTCTGTTCCAAAAAATCCCCAAGAGGCTCGTAAGGCAGCCTACAATTTGCAATGTGGGGAGGATCAGGCCCAACAAGAATTTGTGCAGGAGTTGAAGCGTGCCTTTGCGCAGACTACCAAAAGGGTGCGCACGGACAGTAAAGAATTTGTGAACACTTTTTTCCATGCCTTACCCAAATACATCATGACCCAGCTAGTGAGAGATTTTCATGAGAAAAGGTCACTAGACTGGGTCATTGAGCAGGCCACCCGAATCTATGAGGTGCAGAAGCCCATAGAAAATAAAAATAATGCTCAGAAAAGCCCCAAACTGACCAGCACTCCTGCCGCTGCTAAGGTGGCAGGGTAAAGGTTGCCCCCTTTTTAGATTTGGAGTCTAAAAACCTGCCTGCACAGAATAATTCTAAGCCCAGAAGGCCCTCGGCCAGTCACAGACAGGGAGTCAAGGAGGTAGTCCCACAAATGGGGTCCCTCACTCCCCTGACTATGTAAGTCCCCGCTACAAGGGAACCTGACCCATCATGGGTTATGTGTGGACTCCTCCTGCCCAAGGGGGGGATCCAATCAAGCACCTTACCCAGGGAACTTCCCTCCTAACTTCCCCAGGAGGGCAGAAATTCACCAAATCCTGGGCAGAACTTTTTCCCCAAGTATCCACCAAACTTCCAACCCCAAAATCATCCATCCTTCTTTCCCCACTTCCCTGAGCCCAGACAACCTAATTTGGGAGAGGGGAGACCAAGGGTGGAGGGGTACCCAAATCTTCCCAACCCAGGGTACTACCGAGAAGGGATAGCTACCCTTCCCGGGATTAGCCCAGAGGAAAAAATAGAACCCCGTATCAGCCTGAGCGGGTTTCACAGCTTGAGCGTCAGGTCCAAAATATGGCACACGACCTGGGACGCATGCTGAGGGCTCAGGAGAACCCTCAGATGAGCATGCCGGCACAGAATGCCCCAAACTCTGGACCTGGTGCTCCAGAAAAATGACGGGGCAGCACCCCGATAACTCGCTGGTTCCCAGGGAGGAGGCACAAGGAGAAGGGGAGTGTAAAGCCTTCGAGGAAGCTTCCTTCCCCACTTGTAAACAGCCCCTGGAAACCCAGGAACCGGAAACAAAATCTCCTGCCCCTGAAAGTCTGCCACCCAAGGAGCAGAGGGGTGGGTAGGAGAAACAAAGGACCCAAACAGACCCATTTTGTGGAGGAGGTACAGATCTTCCAATTTGAGGGAGAGGGATCCTCAGAGGATCCTGGGAAAAGGATCTTCTCCTTCAGAGATGGGGGAACTCCTCCCAAAAGAAAATGGGTCCCAAGGGATTCACATCCAGACTGGGTAGATGTGGGGACTGAGCTAGCGCCGCCCATCATCCCATCCCAGAACCAACAACATCAAAATCCCCTGGTTCAAACCCATTCTGGTGACTGCCTCCAAAAAGGGTGGGTGGGGCGGCCCAGAACCGGAACCAGGAGAACTCAAAACTTCTCCTATCTCCACTTGCCAACTGTTTTTTTCAGATTCCCAAAACTCCCCACCAAATTCTGCCCAGATCTCTTCTCTCTCAATGTCCCAAACCCGAAAATTAGCCCACCAGTTGTCCAAAAATGTGCATTATCTGTGCCCCCTTAAGGAGAGGAGGGAAGATACTATGCCCCGGTTCAAGCACAGGGACACGGGCCAATTTTGGCACTCGTGGACACTGGATCCCAAGCTACCCTTCTGTCCAAAAAGGCCTTTGATGAACTAAATTCAGGAAGGGGGGAGAATTACCAAATTCCTCTCACCTCTCTTCCTGGACAACTTCATAACTTTGACGGGAAGGAAATCCCCATCAAGGGGACTGCGGATTTGGACATTAAAATTGGGCAACACAAAGTGAAACACCCGGTCATAGTAGTGACTCCAGAGGGCACCCATTGTTTACTAGGGAATGACTTCCTGAGAAGGTTGTCACCCTTAATAATAAAGTTAAAATAGAGTGTCAACCATGTTAGTTTAAACGGCACATGCCACATGTTTGAACAAAAACCTGATCAAGTAGAATTTCACTTCCAGAACAACCAAATTCCAGACGTGACAGTAATAGCAGTAGGACAACAGACTGGTGATGGGGAGTACTCTCTATTTCTGAAAATCAACCTTCCTTCCAGTTTAAGGTGGCATTCCGCACTGGAAGGAAACACTCTGAAATTCTTTGCCAATCCACAATCAGACATTCCCACTCCAAAAGTCCAGAAAGATGTTAAATCAGCTCAGAGCCTGGCTGACATTCAGCAAATTGGAGAGCAGTTGTTCATAAAAATTCAGTTAAATGAAGGGAAGTACTCTGTTCTCGCTCGAGTGTGTGTGAACAACGGTAAGAGCTTCATCAGCGAAGCCATGTTCCGCCAACTCCCAATAGATCCAGCCATTCCCACATTTAGACTCATAGACAAATGGGAAATGGACCTGGAAACACCCAGTTCCAAACATCTCCTGCCAAGCAGGTGTATTCTCAAAATCTCTATAGGCAACAAGAGCATAGTCCATAATTGTTGGGTTGTGCGAGACGTCACTGCCGCCTTTTACTTAGGCAGTGATATTCTCAATCGCTTTGCCATTAGTTTGGACCTAATACACTTCAAAGCTTGGTCCCGATTAGCGGACAATCCCATGGGCTTTGATGATCCAGAGAAAGCATTTAGGTCAGCTCAATTGCTACCTTATGCGGTTGAAATTCAGATTGGAGAGGAAGTCACCATCCCAGAAAGGATCCGACAATTCTCCCTGGAAGTGAAAGTTAAAAGAGGACAAAAATTGAAAAACCCTGATGCTTATATTCATCTGAATGCTTCTCTTCAACAGCAAGGGTTGGGGGTAAACCCAACACCATTAGTCAATGTAGAACATGACACCATTCCAATAGAGGTAGATAACAGCGACTTAAAGAGTATCACTCTAGCCGCAGGCACCATTATTGGAATGGCAGTGGATGACCGACATTTTTCCATTGATTTAGGGAATTCATTATTAGGACCAATCCCCAGGGACTGTTTAGACAGTGACAGTGATGACAATACAACACCAGACAGGATCTTTACCCGGCATGGTGGGAAATTCCTGGTGTACACTTCCTGCCCTTATGGTAAGGAAGATGTGACTTGTGACTTCAGGAGGGATGAGGTGATTTTACATGTCCATGACGGCTGCCTTTCCCACCTGAAACCACCAGTCCAAATCAGCACTCTGACCAGGGACTTCTCCACCCAGCTGGAGGAGGCCGCTGAGATAGGGAAACCAGAAGTCTTTCCAGGCTTCAGGCAGATGATTGAAGAAAGAGTCAACCTAGCTGATGCCTGTGTGACTCTGGAGCAGAAGCAAAAGTTGAAACAAGTTTTCTTGGATTTTCAAGATCTCTTTGCGGTGGACTCATATGACTGTGGTCGCACCGACATCCACACAACAACAAATCCCACGGACCCTGGCATGACTACCGTGTTTGTGAAGCAATATCGCTTGCCTCTCGTTTCAATGGAGTCCCTTACTGAAATAATTAAGAACCTTGAGTCCCGTGGGATAATCCGTCCAGTCCACAGAACCTTCAATAATCCGGTGCTGGGGATATTGAACCCAAACGGCTAGTGGAGACTCTGCGCTGACCTTAGGGAGATCAACAAACGGGTCGATAATTCCCGATGGCCTCTTCCCTACATTGACGAAGGGCTGGACCACATACGGGGGTCACAGGTATTCACTGCAATAGACCTGACCAATGGATACTGGACTGTACCTGTCAGTAGGGAGGACCAATTCAAGCTGCCTTTTACCTTTTGGGGGCCAGCAGTCCACATGGACCCGGACTCCCTTCGGATACCTCAACTCCGGCAATGAATTCACCATTTTTCTACATGCCCGACCTGTGTGAAAGGGGTAACATGGCTTATGTGGATGATGTCCTCATAAAAAGCTAAACTGTGGAGGAACACATAGTGGAGATCCGTTATGTTCTGACACAGTTAAGGGCCGCCGGAGCAAAACTTGCCTTTCAGAAAGCACAGTGGTGTATAACCTGTGTTATTTTCTTGGGGCATGAGATTACTCCTCAGGGTCTCTGTCCCCAGGAAAAGAAAGTGGAAGCACTCCAGAAATTGAAAGACCCCACAACTCTGCGGGAACTAAGGAGCCTCCTTGGACTGACTAATTGCAGTAGAAAGTTCATTGAGAGCTACACAGAGATCACCAGACCCCTTATTCATCTTTTGAAGGGGGGGTCAAGTGGGAATGGGGTCCAGAACAAGCCGAGGCAGTAAAACAACTCAAAAGAAGCCTCTCACAAGTGCCTTGCCTAGCTTACCCTGCCACAAACAAGGAGTTCTTCTTGGAGACATGGTTCTCTAATACATGCTTGACTGCAGTATTATACCAAAAGCATGACAAGGTCAATGAAGTAATCTCCTGTGCGAGTAAAACTTTATCCTCTGTGGAGGAAAAACTCAACGATTGTGAGAAGGCACTCCTGGCGACGGTGTGGGCATTGAAGAATTACCGCCCGTTTATCCAGGGGGAACGCATCATAGTGGAGACTCCACACCAGCCTCTGAAATATCTCCAAAGTGACATAATCTGGGCTGGAAATGTGAGTAATTCCCAAATTACTTCCTGGATTCTGTCAATGCAAGGCTTTCCTGTGGAGGTCAGATATGGCCAAAATAAGATGAGTCCCCTCATGCAAGGTCTGGCTGACTTGCATGATTGTGCCAGAGAAAACTGTCTCGAGGACGAAAGTCTAAAAATCAAGGACAGCATGGAGGCATACCTCAATTCCCCACACAACGTCTTTGAAGAAGACAAGTGTGAGGGAATGCCCACTGTCTATGTGGATGGATGCTCTTACCATGTTGACAATAACGGGGAAAAAGAACTTGTGGCCGGCGTAGGGAATGCATGGGTGACTGAGATCCCAGAACCCTCCGCTGAGTACAAGATTGGTCCCCAAAGTAGTCAAGTGGCAGAGTAGAGTTGATGGCTGTGCATCAAGCCATCCTCACAGCTGTCCAACATCAACTCCACGAACTGGTCATAATCACAGATTCGGATTATGTACGGAACGGGTTCGTGGAGCACCTGGTTAATTGGAAAACCAGAGGCATGCTATGTGCTAATAACAAACCCTTGAAACATGGGAAGTTAATTCAAAATATTGATGATCTCGTCACCTCAAATGGGATGACCATCTACTGGAAAAAGATCAAGGGTCATTCCAAAGTAGAGGGACCAGTCAAAACTGGAAATGACTTAGCTGATCAGCTGCCCAAAACCGGGGCCATCCAAAGGGATCTAATAGAGATCGAGTCCCTGTTGGGGGAAATCCAGGTCACTGCTATCACTAGGTCCCAGACAAATGCTCACAATGATCTTTCAACTGCACAATGGAGTAAGGAGACCCCAAATGCTGATTTGATTACGGCTCAAAAAGGGGATCCAATAATTGGTAAGTTTTATCAACACATTGAGGACCCTGAGAACTTTCCCCTGACGGATAACGATTACATAGGGAAAGAGGACCTCAGAGTGTTGATGAAATGCCCAAAAATGTTTCGAATCCAAGACGGTTTGTTGGTGAGGAAATTCCTAGCTGGCCATGATCAGTGGGGGGTTCCTACCTCATTCCAAAGCCTGATGTTAAGTCACGCCCATGATGCAGCCACAGCCAGTCATAGGGGGTTTCATACAACACTTGAAATCTTAAGAGAGGTCGCATACTGGCCACACATGGGGCAGGACCTCGACCAATACTTGAAGGGGTGACTTGTGCACAATTTCAGCCAACATCCCTCACACACCGTACACCTCTCCAAAAGAGGGGGATGACACTGCCATGGTCAGATTTGCAAGTAGATTTCATCGGGCCTGTGATTCGCTCCTCTAGGAGGAACAAGTACAGGTTGACTTGACATGCTTGTTTACTAAATGGGTGGAATGTCTCCCAGCCCCAAACTGCAAGGCGGAAACAGCAGCTGCCCTGATGATCAACCACATCTTTTTGCGTTTTGGACTACCCTAAAGGATTGAGTCAGACAGAGGTAGCCATTTCAACAGCGAAGTAATGACAAAGATGTGGGAGATACTTGGGGTTAGAAGGAAGCTACATATTGCTTACGGGCTAGCCTCTAGTGGTGCAGTAGAACGTTACAACAAAACCATTGTGAGCATATTAAAAAATGTGTGGCAGATTCTGGCCAAGTTGGGATATTCGATTACCTCTTGTCCTAATGGCCATCAGATCTACCCCTTCATCTGCAAAAATGTCACCATTTGAGCTGTTGACTGAACGCAGCATGTTGCTTCCCCAGCATCTGCTTTACAGGACCCAAGAGCAGACATTGATCAATGCTGCCACAACTCATGAGTATGTTGAAAATTTAAGAAAACACCTTCAACATGCTTTTGCCTATGCTCAGCGAAATCTAGAAAGATCAGCCGACAGCATGAAGACCCACTATGACTTCAAGACAACTAGAAAGGAATTCAAATTAGGAGATTGGGTTTATCAATACAATTTTCAAAAGAACCAGGCCAAACAGCGAAAATTTCTGACTACCTGGAAGGGACCTTTTGAAATTGTAGACAAGATCTCACCAGTCGCCTACAAGATCCGCATCCCCAAAGGTGGTTTGGCAGAAGGGGAAGACAAGTGGGTCCATATTAATCAGCTGAAGTGTTGCCATCCTAGGCACATTCTGCAGCAACTGGAGGAGTCTTCTGGAACCCCAGAGGGGGCCACTCCAGATCCATGAAATTCCAACCATAAATATTCCCTATATAGTCTATAAAATACAATAATGCAAATGTCTCCTGATTTATAAAATGTATATGTCCACCCCACTACATTAATAGTGGTGGGGAAATGTCTATGAATATGTTTTTGCTTTGTCATCCTAGGACAGATAACCTATAGTTGACTGGAAACCACGGAGACTGACCAAGGAGGATAACCGGGGACCGGGAGCAAAGATCTGAGGGGCCCGGAGCATCACTCAATACTCCCATCAGGAATGGCGAGGAGAACCGATCGATCCAGCCCTGATGGAGGAAAAGATGATGAACTTTGCCATTTGCGGAATCCGGAGAGATGAGACTTACATCCCATTCTTGTGAAGTGCCATTGATGGAAGATCAATGGCCATCGCAAGAGGGGGGCTTGTGGGATGTATCAACCCACTCATCCAAGCCCTGCAACATCACTGTGCATTGCTGGCAACAGAAACATCATAATGGCCACTGGAAAGCATGCTGCTTGCTAGAAATCACCAGAAACTGCACAGTGAAAAACCTGAAAAATAGGCCACCATCCACTTTTGCCTATTTTAGTGAGCACCGGAGATCACTGCCAAAAACCACCATTGGGCTACCCACAAAGTAGCCTGAAACCACTTGGAAATAGCAATGCTGATTGAAAAAGAAACACAGCTGTTTAAATCTGTTTTCTTGATTGTCGAAAATTGCTAAAATCATGGCTCACAAATCACCTAAAAGATCCAACCTCTTTGTTGGGTGTTCCACATCATTACTGAAAGAATCCACATCAATACAATGTCAGCAAAAATCATATGTTCTCAGAACAAAATCATATTTTAAAGATACTTGATGGAAAGACAGATGTCAAAATGGATGTAATACCGTTGCTCACCTCTACCAGAAAACCGGCGTTTTAAAACCATTTGGGTTAAGTTGAACAATTGAACTCAAACTATGCCAAAAGAAGAGAATTCCATCAAAATGCCTTATAGAGTGCCACACAGTGATTTCATGTTGAAAAAGACTTGATTTAAAGATATGTTGCTTATTTTAAGTTTATAAATGTTATTTTTTTTCACAAGGAACTATGTTACAATTGATCAGAAAGTAACTCCAAAAGGCTTGCTTCCCCTGAGAACCCTTCTCGCCTTGTCATTCCCACCAGAAGGGGGATGTCGCATTGGCATACTAATCAAAAAGGTAGGAGATTTTCTCTGCAGCCCGGAGTAAGGAACAATGCCTTGGACTGAATAGGCAATGCTAATTTGGGGTGTAACTGGCCACAAAGTGTTGGCAGGAAACAAGACATCTGACCCTCTGAGTCAGCCCAGCTCTAGGAGGTGGACCAGACTGAGATGTGAATTGAATTGAAAGCAAATGTATGTTTTATAAAAATGCTTATAACAAATTGTACCAAGCTGACAACAATGGGAAACTTTGAGGTGCTTAAAATGAAAAATTCCCTCACGATTTAAGACTAAGCTGGGCGCTGTGTGATGTTCTGAGACCAAATCCCGGAATTCATTCATATTGCAGCTGCTGTGATGTTGCTATGAACATAAGCAATTACAGTAATATGCCCAGAGAGGATATGAATGCATGTCTAAAAATGGGTGCAGAAATAATATTGGGAAACCCACTAAAAGCGCAAAAAGTGGTCATTTCTGAACCAAAGCTCCTAGGAAGATAAGAGTTGGTCAGAAATGTACCTTAGGCAATCTGTCATGCAATTTAGGTAGCATTAACAAGTTGTGTATATTGTAAATATGTGTTTTATGAAAAATCAGATATGCTGTACAGACACAAAGGGGAGTGTTTTCACCTAAGCCATAAACATGACACCGGCTGACACACTGATCCTTTCTCCAGTCAGGGGACAGCGAATCCTTTGACCAATCCAATCCTTAGAGGGTTGGGCATAGAGAATCAGCCTCCCCACCCACTTTGGAAATACATAAATGAGGACTGCTAGGACAGATAGGACACACACTCTTTTCCACTACTCAACTATTCTTGGCGAAGCACCCTGCAGGAAGACTCCAGATAGATCCAGAGACCAGACTCTAGAACGAAACTCTAGGACTTTGAAGCAGAGAGGCCTAATCCAAAAGCTGAACCCTTCTCAGCAGGCCTGCAGAATCTATCAACCTGATTCTAACCCCTAAACTCCCCAGGGGCTCTCACCTTCAACAGCTGGGCTGTGCTGTTTTGCTATTCTAGCCAAGAACCCTGTGCTAGAACCAAGATCCAGACCCAGAAAGCAGAGCTGTATCCAGAACCCGTCAGATCCCGTCTAAGAGACCGTGCAGACCACCGTGCAGTGCTGAGAGCAGAACCCAGAGTGCCTGAGACCTGTCCATTGGTGAGAGAACCCAGCCAAACTCTTGACCAGATCTTGACGGGCCCATTCCATTCCAAAGCCTAGGAGTGAGTATTTAGTCTAGAACTGTCCATAGTCATCTCTTAGTTTAAAGTAATCTTATTCCATTTCAACCTGTCCAGAACTGCATTAAAGAACCTTTTGTCTATCCTAAACTCTTCTCTCCTCCACATAAGTCAGTGATAATTGTAGCAATAATCATCTTTGCGCTGATATTTCTGAAGAGGGACAAGTGTTTTGCCGGACAGAGATCAGAGCGGTGGCGCCGCTGTTCTGGTGGCTGCCCGTTGAGTGTCTTGCTTCTTCATAGCCCCTTAGTTTAAGTCCATATTGGTTCCGAATATTTAAAGCGATCTGTCATTTTGAAATCTTGACTTTATTTCTGAAAAATCTACCTTCACAAAAACATCCGTAACCTTTGAACCGCACGTCCTAGAAGCGAATTCTAAAGGTAATTTTGAAGCTAACATCCTAAGCTTTCCAACACACCTAAAACGACATTCCAATTCTTTATAGTTATTCCATAATCACGTTTCACGCACACAGAAAAATTGCAGTGAATTTCAATTTAGCTCCATTTCACCACGTCAGAATAGCTGTTTCTTGTTTGCAACTGTTGAATTTCGTTTTCAATCTGATAATCATGCATGAATCATTGATAGTGCTGACCTGTACCAATCCAAAGTAATTCTCGCTAATCCTGAATCTCCTTTAGTGAATTAAAATAATTTTAGCATATTTTCCCTTTCATTGCAATCACATTCAAAAGTATTTTTGCCTGTTTGAAAATCATACCTGTTTTCTCTAAGCTTGCTGGGGGAACTGGAATTGAACTGCATTGTTGATTAATATCCCTGAAACCTGTGTGCCCTCATTTCCACCTCTTCATATTGCATAGTGGGGGGAGTGAGTAATAACAGGGGAAAAAGTGATCATATTGTCCTTTGATTGAAACCATATCAAGTTTATTTCTGTGTTGCATTTTCCCATCCTTGCATTTCCTTGAACCCATACCAAGCATTCTCTGCTACCTTATCCTTTCTATTCCTACTCCTAAGTAATTAAAGAGATTGTTGATATTGTGATATTACCCATTACTTATTACTGTTCCTATTCATAAGTGCGCTATTAAGATATTATTTTATTCATAAAAGTGTATTATATATATATATATATATATATATATATATATATATATATATTGTTCAATTCTTCAAATAAACCCTTTAATTTGCAAAACAAACCTACTTCTTGGCTCAGTGAGGTCGGGGAGATCCAAAGAGGGGCGTTATATAAGGGTTCATCATCCAGATTTAAAGAACTTTGACATACAAATATATAAATAAGGGCTTCCATTGGGCATCCCATACTAAGCATTGACTTGGTTGGAGTGCTGGATTGAAGTCACTTACAACATCCTTCCTGATGTCACATGTCACCTCTTTCCCACCATAAGGACAGGAAAAGTACACCAAGAATTTCCTCCCTTGCCTGGTGAAAATCTTTTCCGGAGGGATACCGTCATCGATATGGAAGCAGTCATTTGCAATTGGTCCAATTATCTCATTACCTAAATCAATGGAATAATGTTGGCATCAACCGCCATTCCAATAAAGGTGCCTGCAGAAAAAGTGATACTTTGAGGGTTGCTGTTATCCACCAATATTTGAATGGTGTCCTGTTCTAGGCCAACTAGGGGTCCCAGATGTAAATACAAACCTTGCTGTTGGATATGATAATTCAAATGTATATAGGCATCCTTGTTTTTGAGTTTCTGACCCCGCTTAATTTTTAGGGGAACTGTACATTATTGCACCTGTCCTGTGATGGTAACCTCTTCTCTCATTTGAACTTCAACTGCATGCGGCAGCAATTGAGCTCACCAAAATGCTTTCTTAGGATTGTCAAAGCCCATGGGGATACCTCCCAGTCAGGACCAGGTTTTGTTATTAATTAGGTCCAAATTAATTGCAAATCGATTGAGAATGTCCCAGCCTAAGTGTGGAGTACCCTTGCAATATAAAAGCCAGTACAAAACAGTGACTTCGACATAAGGCTTAGTGAATGAGCAAGAATGGGTCTCCCTCCATTTTGTTAGAATGTACAGGCACTAAGATGAAGAAAGGGGCGACTCAAAATTGTAATATTATTAAAATTGTCCAATGGATTCAAAAAGACACGTGTGCTGCAGATGCTGACTTCGTGTAAAAGCACATTTGACAGATTTAAGGCAGACGTGCACATGGAAGGAAATAAATACATTTGAAATATTGTGCATTTGGAAGCTAAAAAAAGGAGGAATGATGCCTTACATGTAAGAAATAAAGTCAAATGACAGACTGTGTTTTCCAAAATAAAAAGATTTAATTTCAGAACATAAAATGACAATATTTATAGGGAAAGGCCTATTTCGTTTTGTGTAAAAGTAAACACTGGTTTGTAATCTAACTATGGCCTATCTGTACAACTAATATCAGCAGGGAACTAATTTCTGTTCAAACATGAAGTAAACAAAGAGGTTAGTTCTTGCCAGCAGGCCAAGATGCAATACCAAAGGTCATGTGTCCCCACATTGTGCATTTAAAATGATATTTTTTCAGAATTGTGAACTGCAACTTGTTTTTGTCTCCGAGCTGAAACTTCGACCCCAAGACTTTTGGGGTTGGGTTTATCAAGGAAACAGGCTCGGAGATTCTGTTAAAAATATGAGAAATGTTGCAAGAGAGATTGGAAATACGGTGGTACAGATAACATGACCAACATAAATGACCATTAACGCCAAATTCCCCATTAAAGGTGCTCTGAGCAAAGACCCTTTGAAGCTTAGGAGAAGAGGGTAGAATAAACATGGGCCAGCAGATGGCCGGCCACATGTTTGAAGATAAATACAACCTAAGAGTTGGTGGGGGCCATTTGAAACTGAAGGGCCCATGTGATACATTGCCATTGATTTACATTTAATACATTTTCTTGAATAAAAAGTGCATTGTGTGTCCCATCAAGCTCATCCGGGGTTCATTTGAAAGGGGATAAAAGACCAGCTAGGACCATGTAAAAACAAGATGTTTGTGATGTGCATAAGTTACATTATGATCAAAGTTATGATTCTGGTATTTTTATACATCTGAGGAACTAGAAAAATTGGTGAAGTGATAGACGGTGGAATTAATGTATATATATAGATTTATGTAGTTATCTGAAACATTACCATAGCTGCTATGTTGTTAGATTTTCAGAACCCAAAAAGGTCAAACCAACATGTCATTTTGAGATGACAAATCTTTCTCCTCCCTCAACCTACATCATACACCCCCCAACTCCTGGTCCTATCAGCAGCTAGTGGGCGTCTTGGTGGGAGGTGAAGGGAGAGTGCTAGCCAATCCTTACTGTGGGAATTATGATAATGTAAGAGTGTCATCTGCCCTATAAGAGGTCGATTTAGCATCAGAACAGGGCTTGTCCACTTTATTCATGGAGATAGTCTACTGCCGGACTCTTGTGAGGAACAACTAGCAGAGAGGCCTGAATCCTTGCATTGGAGAAAGTGATAGGGAATCTAGAAGCTATCTTTGACCCTCATCAGAGAAGCCACAGGGAGCCTGGGTGCAGGAGAAAACCCTTGACCGAGGCCTCCCATGTAAGTAGACTAATCCAAAAGCCATCAATATTGTGGGGAGCTACCATACTTTATCCGTTTCCATTAGTGGGCATGGGGTGGGTGAAACTGGGTAGGCCTTTGGCACAATGTATTAAATCCAATCCAAATTAATTCTACTATAGGAAATCACCCTATCCATTTAAATTGGCTTTGTATTGAGAACAGCCTGCCTTAATCCTTTCCATTAAGTTGTGGAGAGGGGGGAAGCTGTGTAGCTCCTTAGCGTATTGAATTGAAGATAAATCAATTCATTCCTGTATATAAAATCACGGGATGAGTGCTGTTAGAATTCAAAACTAGCAAAGTTCATGCCCAGTGTGTTAGAGCCAGTGTAGGCCATAAAGACTTGGGTGACTGTCCTTCTGAAATCCCTGATTCCTGTCCAGGAGGTGCAGGGTGTCCTAAATCCCCAAAGAAGTATTCCTAAAACACTGCTATTCAAGTGAATGGGAAGGGCATAAAACGAAATTCCCCCTTGATTCCCTTGCATCCTAAACCAATTTCTCCATTTGAGTTCCTTGTCTAAACATTGCCTTTCTAAAAATAAAGCCAAAACCTTTGAGTTTCTTTCTCAAATATTGCATTTCTCAAAATAAAGCCAAAACGATTTTTCCATTGTATTGTGAATGTTTTCTATTGGTTAATTTGCAATTAAATCTGATGTAAACTGTGAGTGCATATTTCAAAATGCTAACTGTGTTGGTTTAATAACGGAAAGTAATTTGCCTTTGTGATATTGTGTGGTGCCACAGCATTGGTGGTTGACGTTGGTTGCTAGTCTTCTTTGTCAATACTTAAATAAATATATATTCTTACTATACACCGGCCTGGTTCCTGGCTTATTAGTGGCATAAAGGGTATTTGTTGGAGTGGGCGAGACTGGTTGGAGGCCTCACTAAAGTTGAATCTCTATACGCGCTTTGAGTGCATGCCGACTTGCTTGGGGGGGGAGGAACTCCCTGAGTTGAGAGTGACCACCTAATTAATCGCGACAATCACCGGAAAACAGCTATAGGAAGGCTGCAGGGATAGAGATTGGTGGTAACCTTGGTCCAACATCCCCTGAGAAAGCTACAAGAAGGGGGTATTGTCTCTATCTACCCATGCTCAATGCTTATTAAACTTGCCATTTATCATAACAGTTGTTTGATTATAGATCAGTAACAAGATCCCAAATGATCAGTTCCAACTCATTATATGATTCTTGTGTATTTTTGTTGATGAAGATTAAAAAACAGCCAACATGTGTTTCAGCCACTGAAGGTCCACTTCAGCCATCGGACCAGTGTGAGTCATAACATACCGACTGGGGCATTTATATGTGCTTGCAGGAACTACAGCATGATGAACACGTGTGGAAAAATAAATGTAATTGACAAATCGATATCTGGAACAAGGCTACAAAAAGGCTGCTGTTGTGAAGGCAAAGACTAAAAGCTTAGAGATGGATAGAAATAATGTTTTGAAGCCCAAAGCCAAAAGTGACCTGATGTATCCCGATGATGTGAGAATGATTACTTAATATTTGAATGAAAGTCAATTGTTGTATAGGGTTTTGAAAAAACACTGGTCCCTGTTGTTACTAGACCCAGATCTTGACCTAGGGCTCCCACGCTTAGAACCATGTTAAGACCATCAATGAAGACCCCCAACCAGAACACAGGTAAGAACTTGATTGCATACCAACCTTACAGATTTCTGTGAGTGAGGCTCTTGTAGCATGTGTCCATCCACTCATATTTGTCAGACCTTTGATATACGGATGTGAAGGGTGAAATGCGCTTTATTTATGATGGCAATTGTCCAATGTGGTAACACACTGGTTAAAAAAAAGAGCTCACGTTTTTTTACTTTATCTCAATTAGTGCGGGCTTGTGTTTGCCACATGTGGACTAAACTATAGCCACCGCACCATAGAGGCTTCCCTACACAAGACAAATGCGTTTTTACAACAGAGCATTATCATTGAAGTGTTACATTGGTTTATTAATCCTTAAGACTTTTAGCCCATCATGGCTCATAAGGAGTTAACATTTGGTGCTTCTCTGCTCCTGCTCCCATGTAATTATCATTGTCACAAGCTAACATCTCAGTACCAGCGTGTTAACATCTTGCTCAGAACGTTTTTTTGACTACCTTTTAATCCAAGAATGTCTAAGTAATTCTGGGTTTCAACTTTTTAATCATTTATCAGATGTGATTGCAAGTTAATTGCTATTGGATTGCGCTGATGGTGTGAGATGCAATAAGCACAATAGTTATATCTAGTTGTTAATTACAAGTAATTTCCCATTTCTCTGATGTCTTTGAACAGAGCGGATAGTGCGAGATGACAGCACCAGTGAGTACATTTGAGTGCACGTGAGTAACACTATGGGCCTCATTACGACCCTGGCGGTAAGTACCGAACATTACCGCCATGGCGTAATCAACGTTTACGCCGTGGGTCGATGGCGTAAAGTGCGGCATATTCCAACCCATCGGGCACGTGCATTACGCCATGGCGTTAATGTAAAGTACGGCATGGCGTAAATGGGGCAAAAACGGCCCTTACCGCCATCGCACGCCGCGCAAGGAGCACTACCGCCACACACATCATAGCGGCGACCGCAATTAGCGGTCACCGCAATTAGCGGTCACCGGAAATAGGCGGAACCGGAAATAGCGTCATCGCGCGGAACAGGAAACTGCACGACGGCCATCTTGAAAAACACAATCCATTGCCATCCTCCACAACTATACCTGATCCAACCCTGACACCTATCCACACCCAACACCCACCCAATTAGCCAAGTAAAAATGCCCAAAGCCGTTAAAAAAGCATGTGACCAACAGCGCCAAGACCGTTTCTCAAGGGAGGAACTAACCATGCTCGCAGAGACTCTGCAAGAAAATGCTGCAGCTGTATTCTCCGCGCAGATGACAAGGCCGGCAATAGCGAAAAAGAAGGCCATATGGGCCCTAGTGGCACAGCGTGTGAGTGCAGTGGGGGCCGTACCCCGCACTGCCCAGCAGTGCAGAAAGCGCTGGGACGACTTGAGGCTCTGTGTCCGAAGCATCCTCTCAGCTAACCGGAACCTAGCCACGTCAACTGGGGGTGGATCCGATTTGCCCATAAAGCTGCAAGCATGGGAGGAAATATGTGCATCCACCATCGGGATGGAGAGCATCCATAGTGTCGGAGGGATGGAGAGAGGAGCGCCGACCTCAGGAGATGCAGGTAGGTGGCAAGAGCAAGCCATGCTAAACTCAACAAAGTCCCATCATGTGAAGTACCATGTAGCCCCATAGTGCATATGCAACACATTGGCAGGTGTATGTCCACAAACACATCCAGACTCCACCCTGTACACATGCAGCATGCCCACCCTAACTGCTGGCACACACATACCACCATGCTACCTCCACACAAAAGGCACAAAACCTGTATGCCCCTGCCTGAAATGTGCTGCATGTACCCACTGTATAGATGTCATCCCTCACAATGCACGGCCAATGTCCGCGGACCCATCAATAACACTATCCCTCCTTTGCTCCACCACAGGATCTGACACAGACCTCCAGGAAGAGGACAACACTGCATCCAGATCCACCAAGAGGGCCAGGCCACAGGCATCCACCTCAGCCGTCCTGAAGGAAACACACCAGCAGCCACAAACCCTGCCTGGGGAAGAGGACAGGCAAGTGCCAGCCCCCACAACAGCAAACACAGACCCAGCAGCAGCACCGCACATGTCACTAGTCGTGCCCACTGAAGGGACAGGCTCTGCTGCAAGCAGCACCCTGGGTGAAATCGCTGCCATAGCGGCAACCTCCGACAGTGAGGCAGGCAGCATCGAGGTCATCGATGAGGGAAGGCCCACTGCCCAGCCACATTCCCCCTGCACATCCCTAAGCCCCCTGCAGGCGGATGCCACACAGGGGCAGTTGGAGGCCGAGGATTGGCCAGCCACCCCATCCCCCCAGCCTGAGGTGAGCAGCCCAATGGACATGCAAATGCCACTGGGCATGGGCCAGCGGAACCAGCAGACACTTGAGGATATAGTTACCCGCCAGCAGCAGCTATCCGCCCTCCTCAACGAACATGTTGCACAGTGTGGGGTGCCAAGGGATGGCATGGAGAGTTTGGCAGACCCAGTCACAGCTGCCATAGAGTCCTCCACAAAGGACATATGCACGGAACTCGCGGCTGTGCGCAATGTCCTCACAGAACTTGTCCAGACCATCAGGGACATGCGTCCAGATGTGCAGGCCGTACCGTCCTCATCAGCCAGCTCGGCACAGAGCAGCCCCATCCGCAGATCAGGGCGCAATCTACGCAGCACGGGCAGGGGTGCCCCGGGGGCCAGGGGAGGGGATTCACATTAGTGGCTTGACAGTCGAGCAGGACTACTGCACACCCTGCTGCACAGACACTACCGCACCTTCGTAGGGATTCCAGGGTGGAGGGGGGAGGGGGTGTGTTGGGGTGTTCAGGGTGGAGGGGGGAGGGGGTGTGTTGGGGTGTTCAGGGGGGAGGTTGGAGGGGGTGTGTTGGGGTGTTCAGTGGGGAGGGGGTGTGTTGGGGTGTTCAGGGGGGAGGGGGTGTGTTGGGGTGTTCAGGGGGAGGGGGGAGGGGGTGTGTTGGGGTGTTCAGGGGGGAGGGGGTGTGTTGGGGTGTTCAGGGGGGAGGGGGGAGGGGGTGTGTCACGACGTTTCATAGTTTGAATACACTTTTTTCTTTCCCAAAATGAAATGTGTGGACATTTTCATTGCATATGTGTGCTTTATTGGTGTACAGTCCACAGTGTGCATGTCCCAGAGACACACAGTGCCCCAAGTGCAGTCTCCATGTGATTCACACCAGCCGTGTGTGCTAGAAGCAGAGGTCGATGATACTTTGGCGCATTGCACGCCCCTCCTGTGCGTCGCCTCCTCCATGGGGTGCTGCCCCATCGGCACCCTCCTCATCCTCATCGTCAGGTGGTTGCAGTCCTGCGTCAGGGGGCAGGGGCACATTCCGTCTGACGCACATATTGTGTAGCATGACACATGCCATGACGATCTTTGCCACCTTCTCATGGTGGTACAGGAGTGCCCCACGAGACCTGCTGAGGCTTCGGAACCGTGCCTTCAATAGGCCGAATGTCTGCTCTATGACCACACGAGTACGTGTGCACGGTTGAAGTCCTCCTCGTGCTGGTTCTGCGGGTTCCGGACTGGTGTAAGGAGCCACCTCTTCAGGGGATAGCCTGCATCACCTGTATGTAGGCGAGAATGTATGTGTCAGTCATGTCGTCTGATCAAGAACATGATGTGCCACCATGGCTTGCATCCAACTGTTACTTCGGCTCACTTCTACATGCACTAATTGATTCACACAATGCAACCAGTATATGCTCATGGCTCCCATGGCCTGTTTTGCATGCCATCACCCAATGTATGCAGAGGGGTTGAGTGCATTGTGAGTGGCCATCCTCTGTCTCCGTTCTCTGTGTTGCTCACAGCCAGGTGGAGTATGCATCATTCCCCCCCCCTTCAGCCAGGTGGAGTATGCATCGGTACGTCATTCACCTGCCCACTTCCATGACATTGGACTCACCGAGTAGCCAGGATCTTGGGCCTGCATGTCGCTCCATGTAGCGTGGTATTGTGGAGTTCCTCAGGACCATAGAATCATGGGTTGATCCGGGGAATCGGGCACAACAATGTGTGATGGTCTTGTTGGAGTCACAGACCATTTGCACGTTGATTGAGTGGAACTGTTTCCGGTTGCGGTACGGTACCTCCATGGCACGTGGAACCACCAATTCCACATGGGTGCAGTCGATGGCACCAATGCAACCGGGTATGCCAGCTAGTGCATGGAAACCCACTTTGGTGTTTGCAATGTCCTGGGCAGTCCGTGGTAATGAGATGTGGTCGTCTGTGTGCTTGAGGAGGGCATCGAGCACTTGGATGAGTGTTCGTGAGAATAATGGTTGTGAAATGCCATGCAAGTGCCCCACTGTGTGCTGGTAGGTGCCTGTGGCCAGGAAGTGGAGTACAGACACTACCTTCAGTAGGGGGGGGATGGCGGTTGGAGTTTCTATCATGCTGACGATGTTGTTGTGTATCATGTCTACGATGGCAGTGATGGTGTCCCGGTCCATACGGTACAGGGTGTGGATCTGCTCAGCAGTGAGGTTGAATGGATTGGCTCTGATGCGTGGGATTGGGGGCTGCCTGCGTGGTGACACTGGCTGTGCTGGTGGGGCTTGCTGGGCCTGCCTTGCCCTCCTTCTCCTCCTGCGTCTCCTCTGTGCAGCCTGTTGTTGTTGTTGTTTTTGTTGTTGTAGTAGCACTTGCATTGCTATCAGGTCCTCCAGCCCCAACATTGCTAGTCGTATTGGTATCATTATGGAGTGTGACTGGGTGTGGGAAGGGGTGGGGTGTGCTCTTTTTGTACTTCCTGAGTCTGTATTGCCTTCACCTGTGCTGTTTCTGTGCACCTGTGGCAGCTGCATTCACTTTACATGGCCCTTTACGGTTGGTTCGCGATGGCGTAATTAGCACCATGGCGGTAAGGTTCTTAACGGGCTGGGTGATGGCGTTAGGTGCATGTCCGCTTGGGTCGGCATTTGCGTACCTTTCCGCCATGGCGCTAAGTACGGTGTGGCCGGTCGCCTGCGCGCACCCTTAGCGCAGTTAGCGGTGGCGTTAACTACGGTGTCGCTAATGGCATCGTAGTTAAAGGTCACGGGTCATGATCGGACCTGGCGGAAAACGATGGCGGTAACCATTTACCGCCATCGTTTTTCACTTAGCGCCAGGGTCGTAATGAGGCCCTATGAGTACCGTCGATGTGATGTATAATTCCATTGCTCAAACCGAGTGAAATGATGAATATGTATTTGCAAATCCAATCACCCGTTATTGTGTCCTTGAGCACTGTAATTCTTCAGGATTTTAATTCCTAGACATTCTCATATGATGCACGTTTGAATATTATTATGCGACTGACATTGCACCGCTTCTTGACATCCATTTCAAGTCGGACGTATCTTCGCCCAGCATTCATACATATAGACCGTGTGAGAGCTGCTAACATGTTGTAAGCGACCCCAATATCTGGTTATATTTATTGATCCTGATGTATTATATGGTTCTACAACTATTGGTAGTACGTCTTGATGGAGCTAACATCTTTTCGGTTATTTCGCTCGTGTGGTTTTCACCACCCGAACTGACGTCATCGAAGTATTTGTTATTCTACGTTTGAGTTGGACGTGGCGTCAGACGTTCATGTGATGTCACGGTCCAGGCGTATACATATTTGCATTCACAAAATGGTACTTGCCTACATGCGGATCCGGGTTTTCCCATTTGGGCCACAGGTTTTAATCCACCCGTTTTGATGGTAAACCTTGTCCCTTTGCGATTTCTTGGATTAATAATTTATTAACTCATACTACATGGGTGATATTTATAATGCTTTTAATATTTTTCAAGAACCTTTCAACTTCATCAGTCCTAGTTACTTACAAAGTATGGCTCGACTCCTTAGTTGCACTATTATGCTCCTTTTTTTTGGATTTCTTTATAATATTGGTACTTGCCTCCAATTAGGAATTAATGAAGGTATTCATGCCTTTATTGTTTGTTTATAACATGCTTAATACCGAGTTAGGTTTCAAAGCGCCCGCAAGTCGAACCTCTGTTGCTCTGCTTGGTTTTACTTCCAAGACCAGCACGTTTCCCTTGTGCTATCCGCCGTTAACAGGAGCTTTACAGGAATCATTGATGATGGAAAGAAGTGTTGCCAATCTATGAGGTGATGCACCATATGTAGTATTTTTGCATGAGGGTGTAGGTGTTTTACCTGGCAATGTGGTGGTGCAGGCCTGTTTCATTATGTTTTTTTTAATGTGGTCATGTCCTGGTCTTACTTTACTGCTCTATTTCAAACACCATTGTCAATTTCCGGTGTTCAGGATGTTCTTCATGGAAGGGACACACATTTTAGGGTTTGCATGCTGATACACAATACAGGGGTTTCATATTTCATCAAATGTTTGGTATTGTGGATATTTAGAAATTAACGATGTGCCTCTTTATCTGTTTATCATTTTTTTGCCTCTCTGACTTTTTAATTTCCTTTCATTTTGTTTGCCTGATATTTTCATTGGGTTTTGCATATTTTTTCATCTTTATGGTCAATTATGCTTTATCCATTATTCATACTTTGGTTCTGTTCCCTTACTTTCAATAAGTTTTGCTTTTTACTCATGCACTTTACAAATTTAAAATGTACTATATTTTATTGTATTAATGTTTGGCATAATTGTAAAAGCCCTGAAGAGGACCTTCGGTGGTCAAAACACGTGTTGGCTGTTTTTTAATCTTCATCAAATAAATACAGTAGAATCATATAATGGGTTGGAACTGAACAATTGTTACTGATCTATAATCAATGAACTCTTATGATAAATGCCAAGTTTAATGAACATTGAGCGTGAGTAGATAGTGACAATACCCCACTTGATGTTTCTTTGATGATATAAAGATACATGAGGATATTTAAAAAAATCCAACCAATACTAGAAACGCTTCATTAGATATAATGATCGCGGGTCAGTGGATAGCCAGAGCTATATAGCAGTGAACGAAGAGGAACGATACTGGAGAAGGCAGGCTGCCTGCCCAAACCTGCCACTGCTTCGCAATCTGCAGATGTTTTGTGGAGCAAGAGCACTGGACACTGCGTGGGGACTAATATTTTCAATCAGGAATGGTGAGCCTCGTTGAAAGGAAGCCCAGACTTTGAGGGAATAGGTGGATCTACACTGGACCCTGATGTGGCAGGACAGGGGACATATTCTCAATTCTGAGTAGAAGACCTCGGAGCTTTGGACACTTTGCATCCTGAGTAGAAGGAAGATAAGCGGCCGTGGGAAAGGCTGTTAACATAACCAAGTCCGCAGGAGATAAAGACGCTGAGAAAAGCGTACATTTTGTGAAAAGCAAAGTATGGAAGTGCTCTTTCTAAAGTCCCTACTGGGAAGAAGCAATAGCTTGCCACTTGATTGACTTGTGGGAATAGACACCTATTAGCATTAAATCAGAAGGTATATCTTAAAGCAACTGAGGGGCTCAGAGTTACCTCTCCCTGTGACGGGCAACACATATTTCTGCGTGTCAGCTGGTTATATCGAATACTAATACATGTATGGGGTTGTAAGTGATTTTTATATTTTTTTCATTCTATAGTTAGGCTGATGTTGTCTTATGTTTTTTTATTGACCTGCCCTATACATGAGAAAAGCCCCGCTTTTACTCTTTGTTGATAGGTAATAGCTGTTTTAATGTCTTATTTTATGTAATTGTTATAAAACACTTGTCTATTATTGATCCCTCCTATGTCATTTTGATGTATATTTATTTATGGTGATCTTTTATGGCTTTACATCGAATAAAGAATATTTAAAACATTGAGGGCCTGATTCACAGAACTTTTTCCTATGGGATTGCGCCATTATAAAACTCTTCTGTGAATTAGGCCCTAAATCACAAGCCAAGGATCTTGACTTCAGAGGAGGGATTTGATGGGAGAGGATAGCACAGCAAGGCCAGAAGCAGGGGCTCCAACTGAAGCAAGTGTGTCAGAGAATGCAAAGTGTAGATGGTGAAGATAATGAGTTTTTGTTGCACTTCACCTGTATATGAGCATCTATATAAACAAACAATAAATAAATCTTCTGCTAAGGCACTATGGCACTAAACTATGCAGGGGGAGCCAATGGAACCTATGGATGGTAACAGTGGCCCATCTCCACCTGCAAAGCACAAGCACTGTTTGAAACTGGAAAGCTACCTGTAATAAAAGGGGATACGTGCATGAGGTGGCCACCCTCTGATGTCGCGCGTTGAAACACTTGTGTATAGGTGCGTTATAAATGCAATATCATATCATATCATTGGTGAGTGTCCCCAGGTTTTCGAATGGAAATGGTGTTTCTGCCCCAAGTTAAGTGAGACCAGCTTCATTCTGACCGCCTACCCACTTCCCACGTTGAGCGAAGGCCACTGCTCCTTTTTGTGTCCCCCCCATACCATGAGTAGGCGCAGAGTGCAAGTTGTAGGCAGGTTGGGCAACGCTCACACAAGGCCATCCTGGGATTTCTGGCGACATTCACGAAGCTTCTTCCTCCCTGAAGGTGCTGCAGAAGCTAGGAGGTTCAAGACACACATAATCCTCTTTTTCTACTCCGGCACAGATGCGGAGTTCCAAAGCGGCAGAACCCCAGGTAAAAAAATAACCCTCTTGTCCCTTGGTGTGTTGTGCCCCTGGCTCGCCTGAGTGCCTCAAGGCACGGGTGACAGCCACACACCTCTTCTCATGCTTTCTTTTTTTTCACCATTTGCAATAGGAGGTGCATTGTATCAGGGTAGCAGTGGTTTCTAGAATCATGAATTGCAATGGTTTTGCTCCAAATATGAATATGTTTGACACACAACATTGCAGATATTCATTTTGTGGTTTGATCTAAATCCATCCATTAGATTTTAAAAAGAAAGGGGTTACCCGGGTCCAAAAAACGTTTATATATCTCCCATGGTATTTTTTACTTGTTGCTCCATGCACGCGTATTGCATGGTATTTCGATTGGAAAGCGAAAAAGAAAAGGTTTCAAAATGATATTTAGTGGAGGCAAATGCGTGGTTACATTTTAGGGTACAGCTTGGGAGGGTGAAAGAGGACCAGGTAGTTAGTCGGGCTCTTTGGGGAGGGCTGAAGAACCGTTTTAAGTCCCATAATTTTCGCTTTACTGCAGGAATCCCATGGGAAAATTACATGAGGTGATCACTCGGACACAAATAATACACAAACCCAGAAGTGTGGTGTAAAAGCGCTGTATTGCGAACACACACCAGAGCTTGGGAGGGCTGCATTCGTCTCTCGCCCTCCCAAGCCTAGCTCATACTTATGTACAACGCAAAAGCTACACGTTATTCTCCTCCCACCAACACACGTATAATAAAATTTCCCCGAACAGCAGAATGTTTTTGCATGGCAGCCTGAAGCAAATATGGGACTTGAGCCAGCAGCTTCATCACTGTGTACAATTCTCGAGGGAGGGCTGTTCTCATGCCCATCTGCAAAGCCTATGGCATTCCACAGCTCCGCTGGGCTGTGCTCTGCGACATCGCTTCCATGGCTGTTTAGTTGTCAGTGAGCGAAACAAGAGCTCTAATGTCCACTTTTTTCACAGGGGGCTGTGTGGCAAATGACAATATATAAGTAAAAGCAAAAAGTGCCACAACCCTTCCTTCCACACAGAAGGGCCCTCATTAGGACCCTGGCGTTAAGGGTTTAACGGCGCCGTAAAAGGTGTCGGCGCCTTTAAACCCTTAACACCTGATTACGAGGTCCTTTTGCGTCTCCCGACCTTAACGGCTGGTCTGGACCAGCCGTTGAAGTAGGGACCTGCAAAGGGACTTTCGAGGTAATTACGGTACCGCAATTTGAGTACCAGAATTATCGCCTTCCCCAGTCCCATTGAGCCCTATTGGGCAAAAATGGGAATGGGGAAGGGCCAATGGTTTATGGGGAATTACCGCCCCGCCAACCCTGGAATGGGGCGGTATTTCCCCATTTACCATTGGCAGACTTGTTACAATACCGGCAGCAACCATGGTGCTAATAGCGCCATTGGTTACCGCCGGTGTTGTAATGAGGGCCAAGGTGTCAGATAACCACAACCAAAACACTTACGTAGCTGTCATAGCTAATTTAGACATGGGTACCACACAATATTAAAAAGGAATTACATATTTTAATATTATCAAAAAAACAAATGTCTACAGAAACATATACACAGAAGTTGTAACAGTTAAAAACCAAGAAAAAATCAATATAAATCGCACAATGGGAGCAAAAACAAGTAGAAATTCAATTTAATCAATTTGATATGAGGTTAGTGTTATAATGTGAGTCAAAGCAAGTTCCTATCAATAGTAGACTTGTTTCAACATTGATTTTGTTGTCATTAACATATTTCAAAAAGCTATTGAAACATCAGTGGCGTGTCGACCATTTGATGTGTTTCTTGGTCCAATTATTGAGAAATAAAACACGTGCTTGGATGAATATGATTGACGTGTCTGTTGAACCTGTCTTCAGGACACGTCTCAGTTTTCTAATGCATTTTTGTTCACCATATAAATTGACACGATTTTCATATTTTCTGGCAATCTAAAACCCAAACATACATAAAATGTCAATAATTTCAAAAAGTATCCTTTGCTTACACTAGTGTCTTGAGTGTGGACACTAACCTCAGGCAGGTCCTCTGTTCCTGACACCACCCACCAGACCCCCTCACCTCCAAGAATACCCCCAGACAGCCCTGACACCACCCACTAGCCCCCCTCATCTCCATCACTATCCCCAGGCAGCCTCTTAGGTCCTGAACTCACCCACCAGCCCCCTTCCCCTCCAACACCACCCCAGGCAGCATTGACACCACCCACCAGCCCCCTCACCTCTGACACTACACCCAGGCAGCCCCTAAGGTCCAGACACCACCCACAATCCCCGCTCACCTCCAACACTACCCCCAGGCAGCCCCTCAGGTCCTGATACCACCCACCATCCCTCCTCACCTCCAACACCACCCCCAAGTAGCCCCTTATGTTTTGACAGTACCTACTAGGCCCCCTCACCTCCAATACCACTCCCAGGCAGCCCTAACACCACCCACCAGCCCACCTCACCTCTGAGTCTACCCACAGGCAGCCCTGACACGACCCACCAGCCCACCCCACCTACGGAACCACCCTGAGGCAGCCCTGACACCACCCACCCGCCCCCTTCACCTCTGACACAACCTCAAGGCAGCCCTGACACCACCCAGCAGCCCCCCTCATCTCTGGCACCATGCCAGTCAGCCCCTCAGGTGCTGACACCACCCACCAGCCCACCGCACCTCTAAGTCTACCCACAGGAATCCCTGACACCATCCACCAGCCCACCTCACATCCGACACCACTACGACGCACCCCTGACACCACCCACCAGCCCCCATTATCTTTGACAGTACCCCAGCCTGGCCCTGCCACAGTACATCCCTACCAGTCCAATGTTGGCCAACATCTTACCTCAACTCCGCTGGCCTGCCTCCAAAATGAAGCACACGGGCCACATATCCTCCCCTAGCCTGAACAACTGAAGTCACTGCTGCAGAATCCATGTCCGTAGCTCACCATCGCACCCCTTAGTACATCACACTCAATTGCACAGCAACAAAACAGCAGAATGTAGCACCAGCTACATTGTAAATGCACCATGTACATGTGACAGAGTAAAGCAATGTAATCCAATGTGACGTATTATTGTTCACATGTACCATTGCAATGGCCTCAAAGCGCAGGTAGGTGAATGACCTTGGGGGACACAAGTCCAAGACATCACTGATAGGACAGAGTCACATGTAATGTGTGTGTGCATAGTATCATGTACAAATCAATGAATGAAGGAAGTCAGGAAGTCAGGTAGTAAGGCATAGCTGTCAAAGCCCCTGAAATTAACACAAGTAGAACAGGCATGTGTATGGGTGATGTGAAAGCTGTCTGAGAGTGTGTGAGCAAAGGAGATGGATGATGTGTAGAGGCAGACTTTACAAAATGTAATGTGAAGATGTAGCATTTGAGTGGCAGATGTGCAGCATGACATGAGATCATCTCTTGGGTGATAGCTGATGTGTGCAGGGGGGTGGCTATGCATTGGGAGGGACACACCTATTGAATAACGACTGCACAAGAGATGAGTGTATCCCACACATCCAAAGTGAGGCCCCCAACCCACGTGACAGTCACAAAACAAATGCATTTCAAAACCATATTAAACCAAATTCAGCACATGAACGAAGAGACAGCAACAACTGCGTGATCAAGAAACTTAAATATGTATTCAAAGTATGTATACAAAAAAAACTATATGGAAGGGAGAAATGTCCAAGGATCAAAAATGAACAAAAGTCAAAAAAGAAAATCCACATAAATAACTATTTACACAGGCAGTGGGCTCATTTGTCTCTCATTGGGTCCTCCAAGTCAGAGTCACATTCCTCGTCCTCGACATGGAGGTGGGCCTCTGTTCTTGTCTAGAAGGCTTGGTAGACCACGTAACATCTTCCCAACCTCCTTCTCTGCATCACTGCAAGCCTCCTCAGGATTGCAGCCCACCTCAAAGTATGTCACTCCACCACGTTTGCCCTGGCCCTAGCAATTCTTGCCTCCCTAGCCCACTGCCTCTCTGCCATCAGCTGCCTTCTGAACTCCATTTGGACGCACACCATATCGCAAAGACTCCTCTGTTCCTCCTGACAGATGTCACAACTGTCACGCCTGCCTTGCCTCCTCGATGATGAATAGCCCTGAGAGGATTTCCTCTGGGAACTCCTCATCTGCTGCTGTCTGGCTGAGCGTCGGCTGCGCAGGTAACCCCGCTGTTTGGATGTTACAGCACTGTCCTGAGGTGCCAGCTGTCCCACTGCTGCCTGTCCTTATGGTGGTGCTTGGGCAGGCACAGTGACCTCCCCTTCTGTAGTAGGTGGGACTTCCACCGGAGACAGAGACGTGCTCGCCACCAGACTGGGTGGTGTGGGTGGGATTGGTGTAGAGGGGGCATTATGTTAACTTGCAAAGAAGGCTCCCCAGAGGACAACAGGGGCACAGAGGAGTCAGTGGAGGATGGGGCAAGTGAATGTGCCAGCACACAGAGACCACCCGAGAGTAGTGCACATGCCAGCTGGCCCAGGTAGAGGCACATCAATTGGTGATGCTGTGATAGCTCATCATGAGTAGATGTCACAGCATCATGAATCTTGCCTGTCTGCCTCACCAGACCAGCAATCAGGGCGTGCACCAACTCAGCGCTGTTCTCCACAGGCACAAAGGAGAGCTCCGTCTGGGTGGAGGCATCCACAAAGGTGGGCAGAGCTGCAGCAGATGGACCAGGGACAGGAGGTTGTACAGCTACGTCCACAGTGCACTGCACATCCTTGTGTCCATGGCCCTGGGGTGCAGCCTGAACACCCTCCTGGATGCCTCCACCAGACCACGTGGGCTGGCCTTCACTTGCCTCCTCCTCCACTACCATCTCCATCACCCTGGATGACCTCCAAGAGACTTCCTCCCTGGATGGCCCCTCTGTCCCCGCACCCTTGCCCACAGCCACTGAGGGGTCCACCACCACAACAATCTCCTGGGACGTACCCCCAGCAGATCCGCCTGATGTTACTTGCGCTCCCTCAGCTAAATCTCCCTTTGATGAGGTGGTCTCAATGGTAGCTGGCCGGGGTGTGCGCTTGGGTATGGTGTCCCGGTCACTGTCTTTCTGCTCCACAGCATGCCTGCGCCTTCTTCACGAGGTGCAACAACTGTGCAAAATGGGACAAAAGACATTGACATCAGTTATTGTTGTCAATGCATGTGTGGCATACACAACATTAACATCACCAATCATGCAGCATGGTGCAACCAGGAACTGACACACACACAATGGATACACACACTGACGTTCCCATGCAAACTGCATGCCAACTGCCACATGAGTGTAGTGTGAAGGATCATTCCCATTCATGACACACGCACATATCAACAAAGCACATTGTTGTGTGGCCACAAACACGTCACCAAAAAAATTCAACGCCTTTTTTGGTCCTTTGTTCACAAACTCCTTCACTAATGATGAAGACATGTGGTGGAATCGCCTAATTACAGGAGCCCAAACTAGATGGCTAACCCCGACGGCAAAACTACTAAACATCACCATGGAAAAGTTTACCCATCTCTCTGATATCTCTGACATCTAACGAGTAAAGCTACCGAACTCTCATACATTTTGGATGGTGTAAACACTAACAATATTGTTCTAAACACTTATCGGTGTGCAACTTTTAACATTCCAATATTTCTTCTTCTTCGGTCAGGTACACGAAACCATGAGAACTCCTTTTGTAAAAATCTAATATAGATTATATACAAATATAAAAAAAAAAAAAAAAAAAAAAAAAAATTCAACAACACCAAACCAATGACCAACCAACAAAAGAATGGCATGCAGCCAGGGGCATCGGAACTGCACCAGGGCACCTGCTCACAGAAACACAGTCACCAATATGCATATGTGACAGCATGACCTGCAAGCAACCAATATGTACCACCACACATATCTTGGAATCAATTGTTCAGTTTTGTGGCCCAGAATACACATATTGCATGTACACACGTACACTAGTTCTCCAAATGCAGTGGCATGAGACGTCACATTCCTGTACCGGAGATGTCATTGCTACAACTTGCCATTCACAGACATCCATGCACATGTGTCACTCTCAGCAGATGTGTCTGCATGAATGCACTTTCAGGTGGGCCCCATATGGAGGTGTCCATCATGCACGTCCCTCACATGCCCACAACATAGCATGCACACATCCGTACTGTCCACGCACTTGGCCCATGATTCTACAGAGCATGGGCATGAGTCCAACAAGTCACTGTGGAAAAAAGTAGTCAATACCCATGCATATGTCAGTATACAATGTTTGATGCCACATACGCCCAGCATTGGCATGAGGAAGCAAGCTGCTGCGTCTCACACATACACACAGGCTGCATACAGAATGAAGCATCTGCAAACATGCATGCCGCATATACACTGTAGAGCATTGATCCACCTGCTACTCACCAGCAGCTTCCTGATGACTTCTCCATGCACAGATCTGGGAGTGAAGGTCCACGTAGAAACACTCAAGGACCTGCAGCTGTACATGGGAGACCCGGTGGCAGCCCCGATGGTACACCTCCACGGTGCGCTCCTTGGCGAAGGCTGCCACCACCTTGGAATGGCTACGTGCCTTGAATTCATCCCAACGTTTCCAGACGTTTCATTGGATGTTCTGCCACCCCCTCCGTATTGATGGCAGCTGTGATATCGTCCCACATCTGTTGTCTTGCATCGTTGCGCAGCTGAGTTCCTGGGTTGAAGAGGGGATCATAGGCTCCCAGGACCTGATGCACCAGTGTGCCAACTTTGGTGGAGGTGAAGTTGGCAACCCTCTGCCTCGCTGATGTGGGGGTGCTGCACTCTTCTGAGGATGTCAATGGTCCAGACATGGCACTCCTGAGGCAGCTATGGCTTTGCTGGTTCCTGGGTAGGTGTTGTGGAGCTCTGGTTGTGTTGGCAGGGAGAGGTGGAAGTTCCAAATACTGAAGAGGTGGTCACAGGCCCAACACAGGAGTACAGACAATAGCAGGACAACTGGTACTCTGAGACACTGCTGGGTGCAAGCAGGCCATTACACTCAAGCAGGCAGCAGCAGATAAAGAGTGAGTGAGGCAAAGCAGGAGGCAAAATTAGCAGTTGGCGTGCAAGAGGAACTTTGGTGTGTGTCTCTCATCTGTAGCAGCCAAAAACAGAGCAAAGGCCCTTAACGCGTAAGTTAGGTTGCACGCACTGAACGCAGCGCACCTCCGCAGCGCACCTAAGCAGCGCACCTACGCAGATCATGGCAAAAACGGTGTAATATGAGACATGCAACGCGCATCACTGGTTGTTTGCGCGAAGGTACGAGACGGATCAGTATCGCATTCATGTATTTGGGGGTGCAACGCAAGCCGTTTCTTCAGCAAACACGTAGCACATTTTTATTTTTGGGGTTTGCCTCTGCGCATATGCAAATGTCATTTTTTTCAATTTTGAGGCCTACAGAGTGTCGCATATGTAATTTTTTGGTTGTTTTGGGCTGCCCCTGCATATTGCGTACCGCTTATTTAACCTTTCAGAAGCTTTCTGGGTATCTTTCACACCATTTTTCTGTTTTGGGGTGCCTCTGCATATTACGTACCGCTTATTTCAACTTTCGGAAGCTTTCCGGGCATCGCGTATGCAACCTTTCTATTTTGGGGTGCCTCTGCGTATTGCGTACTCATGTATTTTGCTTTTGGGTTACAGTGGAGCCTTTTCTGGACCACACATCTATGTTGCACATCACATAGACTGTTCCCTTCCTCATATTGCCCAGAACAATATCTTGGTGTGCCTTCCATTTCTTCTCTGAATCTGAAATCTGAGTGGAAAGGGCCCAAAAGGGAAAGGGAGTAGACAGGGTCGGGGACGTGGCGAGAACACATCTTCCCCAGCCACATCTTCATCAGCCTCAGGGGGATGTGGTGGCCTAAGACCACAGGTGAACAGGTACCCGGACGTCGACGTAGTCGCAGCCACACTGGTGAAGCATCACCGCCTATGGCCACTAGGACCAAGAAGGGACATCTTGCTGAGTAGGAAGAGGCTCCACCCCAAGACACGGCACAGGAGCAGGGTCCACAGAGGAAGCAGTGCTTCACTGATGAGGTGCTCCATTGTGAGATTTTCCCTTATGCAGGGAGCATGTTTACAACCGCACAATGATTGGTGCATTGGCGGCATGCCACTGACCTCACCTACACCTTAGGTGTGGAGAGGTGCAATGCTGAACAGGTCCAGAAGCAGTGGAATTATCTCATGTGGAGAACCAAGCATAATCTCAGTGCCAACCTGCCCTCTGCACTGGCCACTGGAGGGGGGCCAGCAGAAGAGGAGGAGCTGACTCTAATCGAAGAGGCCACAAGTTAACTCATCAGCATTGAGCAGGTGCAAGGTGTAAGAGGCGTGGAGACCCATGAGGACACATCTGGTGAGTGGCATTTGTGTGCATCGTATATGTGGACAATCACGGTTGTCTGTAAGAAACCTGAGGGTATTCTCCCAAGCAGACCATGAGAATTGCTTATTCAGGTGGCTAAGGAAGGGCTGGCACTTTCAGATGCCAACCCTGGGGGGATGAGCGAGGGAGGATCACCTGGGTAGGGGAACCCAGGGTTATGCTCGGGGAAATGGCCCAGGTGAGATGTGGTATTACACCAGGGGAGGAGGACGAAGTCCTTGAGGCCTTTATAGATGATTTCAAATTAATCCCCTTCCCCACAGTCATTCTCTTTTATAAAAATCCAACAACCCCTCCTTGTCTGTGAATCCAACTAGGAACCTGAACAACGTTGCTGTGGGTAACTACATCTACCAGAGTGTCTATTTTCTGGTTACCTACCCGAGTATTCCCAGTCGTTCTTCTCCCGTCCCTCTGATTATTATTTTCTGAACTCACAGTCAACTGACAAAATACTCTAGTTCTTACAAAACCCACCCTTCCGAGATCACAACAACCCCTAGAATGAGGGATATAACTTCTTATGACACTTTTTCCCCATCCTGCCTAGCAGGATATTTAGAAACTCTACCCCTGCCCCTTTTCTGACACAAACACTTTCTCATACAGTGAGAGACAATGGACTAACAACTAAGCCGTTACCTGACATTTCCAAACACAAGGGTCAGGCGAGTCAGGCAATTACCAACAATTACACAAACCGGACTGCCCTTTCTCTTCCCCATTGGGATAAAAGGAGGAGCACAAGACCACATACTGAGCAAGGCTGAATGCACGAGGAAACAGCTACACTGGACTGGCAGTTCAAACAGAGAAGCAAGGCGGCGAGAACTGGAGGGATGACGAACATGGAACTGCCCTTGCCCTTTTCAACTCAAACCTGCGAAGCCTCCGAAAGGGAAAGTAGACCAGGAAGTCCAGCTAGTGTGTGTTGTGACAGATGTCAACAGCACATGGGGTCCTTCCGCGCTGACATCCAAAGCGGGGATAAGCGCTTGCGCCGTGGTGCCGTCCTTGACTCCCAAGACAAGAAACTCCAACAGTTCAGCACAGACCATGAATCAGTTAAGACAGATAGTAAAACCGAACTGTGCTGGGCCTTGTTAAACAAAGAACATGTGTGATTGAACTTTAAAGAAACCCTAGAAAAGGTTCAGAAGCAGAGTGGTCAGGCGTTGCAGGGCGCTCATTCGAAGGACTCTGACCGAAGCCTTTATGGGTCATGTTGTTACTTTATTTACACTGCAAGAACCTAGAGGCCATAAGAGAGGCCTATGTAAAGTGTCAAAGTGGTACTACGAGGGTTGAACAAAACCCCTCGTACACTCAAAAGTCTTTGACACATTGGAGAAAACTGAGTGAAACTGGCAAATTTGAACCCGACAGAGGGATGCCAAACTGAATGAGCTGTGAAACTGGCAAATGTGAACCCGATAGAGGGATGCCAAACAGATTGAACAGTGAAGCTGGCAAATGTGTATACGACAGAATGATGCCTACGAATTGAGGGTAAACAATGAAATAACCGTGAATATTGTGTCGACAAGTGTGAACCTGGCTGAGGGATGTCCACAATGAGTACTTGTTTAAAAAGACATTGAGACTTTTCAATGATACGTTTTTGAGTGAAAGGCCATAGTGAACCCGATTGAGGAAGGCTAACGTTGCAAGAAGGATCAGAGTCCGATTGAGGGGACCCAAGGGGTGAAGATCAATCACCCAACGTGAAAGCTTACCAAAGGAACTTTTTGTTTTGTTTATTGTTTATGGTTCAGCAGGCCTTCTAAGGCAAGAGACTTTGCAGGAAAGCGACTTGGCCCCAGAAGGTCCTGGCATTGTTGAAAAGAACTGTAACCTCGTGCTGGCAAGGCCCAGGAGTGTGCTGTGCTCAGAGGTCCTGCTTTGTCCTGTGCTAAAAAAGTGGGGAAGGGAGACCCCAGCCCTACCATCCTGACTTATCATTTGGTAAACACTTTGTTCTTTTCTTATGAACATTATCCCACACTACTTTGTAGCTTAGTTGCAAGGATTGGCAATAGTATTTTTTAGTATAGGAACTTTTTTATTTGACAAGACGCCACTAGGACTGCCTTATTATTATTTGATGCTCGTAGCTTGCTCCAATCTTAGATTTAGGTTTAGATGAGGTGTTTTTCTCACCCATTATACAGTTTAATAAACACCCTTGAACTGTGATCACTTGTGTCTTTATTTACTGTTGTCACCATGAGTTACTTACATGACCTACCCATATTTGTTTAGCAGTACAGCTGGTTGCAGTTGTCAGCCTTCCTTGGACAATGCATGTTTGCTACCATGTACACTTCTGTCACATGGTCTGCGTTCTGTGATTTTCCTGTGTGGTACATCTTAGCGTGACTTTTCACATCACTGTCTGCTTGCCCACATAGCCGTACCAGTACTTGCATGCAGGGCTTCAATGTTTGATACATGTGCACATTGCAATACCGCATGATGTGCAGCGCAGACAGGCACACATCAACCAAAGGGCACACTTCTGTGTGACGCCAAACAATGCCACATCCACATGTATTGTTCATTGCCACCGTTTGAGTACCAGCCTCATTGCATTGTACATCAATTAAATGTGATATACATACAGAATTTGCTTCAGAGTTTCATGTTTGTATTGTCACCTGCTCTTGCATGTCATGTAGGTGCATGGCCAATTTACAAATATGTTCATATAGTTCAAAATAGTTCAAAATAGTAATATCTGTCTCTCATGATAGCCCGGTATGTGTCCATCAGTCAGATGCCTGACAGACACATGCCTTATCCCTTGCATCATTGTGTCCGCCACTTCAGTACTTCTATGTGTCCACTAACGGCATGGACTGGACCAGGGGTGGTGTGCTACTGCATGTCAACAAATGCCATATATCTGTGGCTTACAGCTCACATTGTGCCAAGTCATGATGCCAGATGCATGGGTGTCCTGCCATTTTGTGTCTGTCTTCCCTTTCATGCACATGTGCATGCTTGTCAGGACACACTTGACTCCAAATGTCAACACTGTCTATGTGCAGGCGATGATGCAGCAGATGCAGAGAAGGAGGAAGAACAGGTGGTGTTACATCAGACGAGGCCGTGGTATATTGCCACGTGAAAACCCAAAAGTGCTGCAGGCCATTATAAGTTGTGCTCCGGCCTCTTCAGACTCTGCTGATTCGGAGGCAGAACCAGAAGTGGAGGACTCGCTGAGGGAGAAGGTGAGTGGCCCACCAGGCAGGTCAGATAGGCCCATTGGGTCTGTGGGGGTGCAGCTGCTGTCACAAAGCCAGTTAGTGATGGACACCATGTCTGCTGTGGTTAGGCTGCAAGGCCACCCTCCCATGAGTTGGCGTCAGGTTCTGGGGCTGATGTTCAACGTAGGGATGCAGACTTGCAGCCATCGGTAGGCTAATCGCAGCAACAGACCGGGTCCCTTGCATCACGCAGCTGTGGGCCCTGCACAGGTGGTGGATGTGTGCAGGCTGTAGAGACAGTGTGGGAGCAGAAAATAATGCATACCGCCATCCAGCATGCCAATGTGTTGGATCGAATTGCAGAGGGCATGGATAGACTGGCCGAGAGCGTGAGCCCACCAGCGGCCCGAGATGCACAATGGCTGCAGATCATGCAGTCCTCAAGCCATGCCCACAGACTGAGCGTGGAGGCCAACATCAAGGGCCGACGGGAGGCCCTGAGAAGTGAGATGCCAGCAGCTTGTAGATGAAATTACTGTGAGATGGAGAGCTTGAGGACTGCACTGCATGAAGAACTCTCAGCCACAAGAACACAGCTTCACAAGGAGATGGATTTGTTGAGGCAGACACTGTCCCAGCAACTGGATGCATCACAAGTGAGCGTGCATACAGACTCTGTAGTCATTTGTGAAAAATGTTCATCGTGACCTCACCGTCACTGGGTTGCTGGTGCATGCATCCGTGCCACGAATGGACCTGGCCATTGAAGACCAGGCATTGGCACTGCGTGGATTGGATCCACCACCACAACCATCTGCAGATAAACCACAGGATGGGGGGCCTAGCACACCCACGCCTTCTCAACCACTGTTGCTGTGATGTCCATGAGCCCATGGAGGTTTTTTTTCTTTTTTAACCACAAATATGGAGATTGACATGCACTCCCCCTTCCACCTCCAGGGTAGACATTTTTTGTACCCCTAGTTCAGGGTGCACTATTTTTTTTCTTTACCTGTCCGGTGTGGTCTGTTTTTTTTTTAACCTCTTGATAAAGATGGACGCATATTTCCTATTTTTAGATATTCCTGCCCATGGTGGAGGCTTGTGTTGTTTTTTCCCCAATCCAAGATAGACTTTATATTGTTTTTTTATTTTCTTTCCTTGAAAGACGTGCTGTTGCCCTTTCAAAAGAATGATGTGTGCAGTACTGGAGATGCAGCCATGCACAGTGGTGTTAACTGCCATGGGTGCCTTGAAATCAACAGGATGACATGTGCAGGTATCAATGGGTTGATAGACATCTTCCATATATGTGCTTTATGCATGATTTGGTACTATGGCTGGTGTCATACCATATGCCATGTTGTTGCAGTGATCCTGATTCATCCAGTGACTGCACTCCCTGGGAGGTCCGCCTTGCACCCTATCACTTCCCTAGTCCTTATGCCCTCTGCCAGGCACTGTTCCTCCTTTCACAAATGTGGAGGTACAGTTTCCGGTGGAGGTGATGAGGGAATCACATCAGGGCAGCTCTGTCAGCAGGTAAGTATTTGCACAGTCTCTCATGCTATGTCTGTATTAGTCGTCACCACATTATGTATGTATTCATTTATTTATTAATACACTTTCAGCTGAACGACTTTGTATTTACAACATTGGACAAGTACAATTAAATATTAAAACATTGGTTGCATACACAATGGTCATATTAGTGCAATTGATCATCTAAAAAGTACAGCTAGACATAAAAACACTGCTCAATATACACATTTTTAAAGCTGTTAAAACATACAAGTGATATCTAAATGCTCACCATAAGGGAGGTTGCTTAATTACAACCCGACACAAGATATCATGGACATTTTATATGCTAATATAAAACTCAAGAGGATAGCGATTTAAGTATGTCAACGCATTTCAAATACAATTTGACCAGGTAGTAAATCATATTATGGTCACATCAATCTAAAAACAATGTCCATAGCGATGATAGATCAGCACAATTGAAGCCACTATTATAGGATTTAAGATAGCTAAATTCTTATCTGTTACAGACACTCACAAACAGTCAAAAGATGCTCAATGGTTTCAATGGCTTGAGTGCCACATAGGCGACAATATCACAAGTCTCGCTATATGCCAAGGTGGGCCCCTTTGAAAATCAATGCTTCAAGTATGTTAAACTTTAATAGCAGAAACTGTCTGGCAACAGAACTGTTAAGAGATGCCACAATGTAAGAAGGTTTAGTCAAACGGTTTAAAATATGTACACAAAACCAAGCCTTGTTGCATTTGGAATATAAGTTTATCAAGGTTTGTTCCTCACTGAATATGCACTGTCTAGTTTTCAGGCGAGATGTAACCACGTGCACATCTCCTTCAGTGGAAAAGGTATTGCACCCAACATGCCAATTTGTGTAAAGTTAAAACAGTGAGCTTAGCATCCCCATTGTAGTCCAGGTATCAATCTATAAGAATGCACCTAGGAAGCTCACTGTCATTGTACCGTTATTCCACCTTAGAAGGCTGTCATATAACATTCACCAGATTATTAGCATGCATTCTCACAAATGTTCTTTCTGGGTATGTAATGATTGAGTCACGGTAAAGGTCAGTGCAGATGTGTGTTTGTCCACATGCATGTGTGTGCATGTGCCCTTCCACTTTAATACGTGTGCATTGTTTCTGAGGTTGCACTTCCACAGTTGACTGCTAATATTATGGGAATGTGCAGCACTAGTCACACTTTTGCCATTTGCCGTATTTGCCACATTCTGGATCTACATCACCATTAACACCCTGCATTCTCTGTGCATCTGGACTTTGTGTATTTTGGTTGTTCACCACTTGCCTAACTCACTGTCATATATCTTCTCATTGCCACTCTTCTCACCCTGCCCCATGTATACTACAAGGCCATGAAGTTGTACTCCCTGTCCACACTACCCATTCACCTGTGCCAGTGCCCACTCCACTCCCTTTTCCGTTCACATGACCTGCCCTGCTACAATTCCACATCTGACACTCAGGTCCATTGTCAGGTCTACACAACTTTGGCTGCTTCGCTTCATGGTTTTTCCTCTAGTGACACAGATCAAGGCATTTGTGTACCTTGACTCCACAGGACAAGTTTGTCACACTAGGTTATATATGATATGGCATTTATAATGCGCCTGTACACAAGTGCTTCTTGGCGTGACAAGACCAGGAGGGGGGAAACAGAGGGAGGACAAAACAACAATCTTACTAGGCCTTGTGTCATTCAGATCGTGCAAGTGCAGGGAAGTGGAAGAGGGGAGGTGCCAGGGGAGAGGGGGAGAAGTACAGGTAACTCAATAAATGCAGCCTGCTAGTGGCTCATAAGTGCAGAGAGAAGGGACTAATGAGTTGCAGATACAGACCATACGTGCCAGGGGAGCCCGGAGGCAGTGCAAGGGCAACTGGACATGCAGTAGCCTGGGCTCGAGTTCAAAGGGTAGCCAGGTGACCAGTGCGTGGAGCAGTCCGGACATCAGCAGGGGAGTGGAAGAGAGAAAGCACAAGTGAAAAAGTAGGTTTTGGGTTGCTTCCGTAACTGGAGATGGTTCTGCTCAAGTTTTAGAGGGGCAGAGAGGCTGTTCCAGAGGGAGGCCCCAGCAATTATGGTTGTACAGCTACGCGCGTGTGTACCCCCGACTGCTCCTGTGTTCCCCAATCAGGTCACTTGTTGATCATTGGTATTTTTAAAATGTACTCTCCACTGGATGTATTGCATGACTTATTTTTCCATTACTTGTTGTTTAAATCCAGCACTGTGAGTGACTGCACAGTGTGTGTGCACATTGTGGGAACATTCATGTGGTACATCGTCCACTCCCCCCAACTTCTGTTCATCTATTGTCCCTGTAGGTGTTGCCAGCGCACCCTATGATCCAAGGACACTTACTGGCACAGTCACGTTCAGGGTGTGTGTTCTGTTAGACAGTGATTGAACAGCTGCATATTGTCCTCATGTCCATTTACAGGGGTGTCCAACAAAAGGGGGGGAATTGGTGCAGGGTATGGGGATGTGCTTGAAGGCACGTATTTGCGGGGATGTTGCGAACATGGGTCTCTTTTTGGTTTACAATGGCATAGTGGGTTAAGCATGCTGTTTCTGTGATGTGAAGCTGCTGATTGACCTTTCACAGGTGGGCTTTGTTTTCCAGTCTGCCCTCCTCCATCACCCACTTTTGTCCTTCCTCACCCCCAACATGTGCAAGTTTTCCATCTATGTGACTTTCAGGCTCTCTGACTATGTTGTTTTTTTCACTTGTTTCTCTCTCTGTCTTCCTCTTTTGCCCACCTTTCTCTGCCCTCACCCACTGTGATGTCCTACATACCTCTCCTCATCTCCCCACCAGCCAGTCTCCTCCTTGTACCATGATCCCCCTATCCTTCTCTCTCTCTCTCTCTCTCTCTCTCTCTACACTCCACTGTTATACATTCATCATTCTGTGTCCTGTCTCACCCTTGCCCTCTCTCATCCTTCTTATCAGCTACCACACTTGTACTTCCACTCCCGAGACCATCACCTCCTCACTTGGAGTCCTCTTCCTCCCCTGCATCCATGAGTGACCCAAATGCACACGTGACACCTGACAGTTGGTATGCAGAACTTGTATGCCTGCAATCAATGCCCTCACTTATTGCGGCATCCCGGGTGTGACTGATGCCTGTGTCTATGGTGCATGTCATGCTGTGCTTGTAATTTATTTGCTTTAATGCCAGTGATTTCTCTGTTGGTGAGTTTTGCTGTTGGTATGTTGATGGTCGAGGGTGCTAGTTTTTTTGTACTTCCGGACGTTGACACAGGATGGTCCATGGCTATTTTCTTGGTCCATATGGGAGTTGACATGGCTGTCCAGGATATTTATATTGATGCATGCATGTGTTTGCAAGTTCAGAATGTTGTTTCAGGTGGGATGCTGTGGATGGCAGACAGGTGGGTACCTTGTGCAGGTAAGTCAAAGGCACTCACAGTGGAACTTGTGGTGTTGTTGGTGGCAGGGAGTCTGGCACTGTGTGGGGTCTATTGTTTTTCCTTGTACTGAGGCGAGCAGGTCTGGCTTCATGGGTGCGGAAACACATGCTGAGGGTAGGCTGGCGGTTGCATGCTTGCTGTTTTTGCATGGCAATCAGGAGGGCACTGTTTGTGAGATGATTGTTGTGAGTGAGGGTGTCATTGTAGGATATTTGTTGGTGAGTTGTCATGAGGGTGGCCGATCCGGCTGCATGGGTGTTGGGATACATGGTGATGGGAGTCTAACGAGTTGCTTGCTGTTTTTGCATGTGTTGCATGCCGCGCATCTTCCCATTCAATCAGCTGTTCATGTCATGTCTACCTACACTGGCAGTACACTCTTGATACTTCTACCCCAACTCGGAGTGGTGTCCCTAGACAAATCCACACACAGCACAGCATTGTAGGCCATTTGGAGGATGCCATGCTCACCACAGACACCAGGCACACGCCATTGGCCTGGTGTTGTTGTTTGCCATGAGGACATGTTCCATGCATGGCACACCAGACAACATTTTGCTTCCGGATGACTGCTGCTCAGTGCATCTCAACACTCCCTTCAGTTCCCAGCACATTCGTCCCCATTTAGTCCAGTCGCTGTGAACTCTGCCTTCCCTTCCACTTGGCTTTTCCCTGCTCCCTTTTGTGAGGCACTTTCCTTGGCCTCCTGTTCTCATTGCTTTCTCTTGTCTGATTGTCTCTTTTATGTTAGTTGCCTCTGTGCCCAGCATTCCTGTATGCCTGCTGCCTCTTTCACCAGCTGTCTTCACTGCAATTGATGAGATGTTTTCATTCCGTCGTCTAGGACTTTCCATCATCGGCTCCCCTGCAGGTATTTACTGCACTGTGCTGATGCCACGTTAATTAGGCGATGTCATTTTGTGGCATTGGGAGTACTTCCATGGGGATCCTGAGTTTCCAAACACACTCTCAGTGATCTCTATTTGGAAGTCCTTTCAGGTCATTCACTGCATGGCACTGTGGGGGGCAGGCAGTGTAGGTGCTGTGGGTGGGGAAGGTGTCACTGTGTGGGGTGATTGAATTGATTTAGCCTGAGGTGTGTGGCTCTGACTGCATGGGTGCGGCGACACATGGTGATGGGTGGCTGGGATCTAAACGTGCTTACCGACAACAAAATGGATTCTGTTGTTTACATTTCCAATGACTGTGTTGGTGATTGATGCATGTTATATTATGTCTAGTGGACACACTCAGTTTGATTCTCATAGACACACATTCTCAGGGTATTGTTATGGGCAAGAAGGATATGCCCCAATTCATCATTGAATGGCACCAGGGCTGTGGCCTCACTATGTGTGCTCCTCAAGGGGCAGGTTTTCACATAAAGTATGTTTGCACCAGCTGGTTGAATGCAGCCTCTCCTTGTGCCCTTTGGCGAACCAAGGGCAAGGGTGGTGCCTTTGGCTGAGGGGGATGTCCCACCTGAATATTAACTGGTATGCAACCTTTGTGGCTACATTGTGCAGTAGACATGCTGCGACAATGATTTTACACACTACTGGTGGGGCATATAGCAATACTTCACCAGAGTGGTCTAGGGAGCGGAACCGTGACTTAAGCACCCTGAATGTGTGCCCCACTATGTCCCTTGTGGGCACATATGCTGCATTATATCTTACCTCAGCTGGTGTGCAGGATTCCTGTGTGGAATCATCATGAACGGTTATAGCGTGTAGGCACAGTCCCCTGAAAATATTTACATGGTTGTTATTGACACTTATTGTCATGGTCTGTTGTTCAGTGTGTGAGGTACATGCATGCATGCATGTGCGTGGCAGCTGCTATATTTTCCCGACACCAGGGTCCGGTAGAGTAGTGACTGACAATAAATGTAGCTGTCATGCGTGCTGCCAGGGATATTGGCATTGACTTGCATGATCCCTCTATTTATATCAAAGACAACCTGTACATTGATGGAATCCTAGTACTTGTGATTGTGGTATATGTGCTCTGCCATTCGGGGGGGCCGTAGCGCAACATGTGTACAGTCGATGGCCCCAAGTACACGTGGAATGTGTGCAACTGCATAGAAATCCTGGCACACTCTATGCCTTTACTCCAGTGTTTTTGGCATACATAGGTGCCTACGCAGGCACGCACATGATGTTATGCAGGCCAAGCCCTGGTGGAGACAGCTGGATTGTGTGGCTTGTGATATCCCACCAACTATGGCAGTGGTGCACTGGAAGGACCCTGTGGCAATGAAATGTAATGCTGTCAGCACCTTTTCAAGGGGCATAGTGCCTGGGAGCAGATGGTGGGTGATGCTAGGTCTCGCTCTCACTCCCTGACAAGGTCTTGGATGACATGGGGTGGGAACTGGTGCCTGGCATACACCTGGTCATCAGGCATCACAAACAGAGTGGTGCGCGTAGCAAAACTCCAGGGCTTGGGCATCTTCAGCCTCCTTCTGTGTCCATGTACGATGGCTCCTACTATTGCATCGTTCATCGTGGCTGTACAATGTTTATATGGTATGCATTTTGTGCTTCATACGCATTGGATCCTTTGCATGGTGAACCTTTTGCCTGCTATCATGTGGCAGTTGGATCACTGGGTTTGCATGTGACTTTTTCCGATGAAAGATTGCGCTTTGGAATCCATGAATTTGGTTGGGTTTGCAGTGGATTGGGCGTGCCATTGCTTTGCATGTCCTGTCCCTCAGCATGCCCACATTATTCCTCATTCTGCATTGAAAATGGGGTATATGCATTTCCCCCCATATTTGTATCTCTGTGCAGGCCCTGCCCATGCTCTGCAAAGGAGTCTCGTGCAATGCACTCAACTGCATGCAGATATGTGCCAGACCAGCGCGGAGTCATCGCAAGGTCCAGAAAAGTCGATTGCATAAATCGACGAAGGGGGGGTTTGCACGCAGAATGGCCCGCCAAGTTCCTATTTTCCCCACAAAGTATTGCATGACTTGGTCCCTGAGTGTATTATGCGTAGTTACAATTATGGTGGCAATGTATCTTTAATAGCTTATTTCTCATAACAAACATATTTACACTACATAGGAGACTTTAAGAGCATTCATTGGGTGTTCATTATTGAGAATCAAGTCAGAAGCATTTGATCATATATATCAAGTATGGGTCATCTATTGGAAGTACTGTATATTGTCATAATGTATATGGTACATGTTTTGATAAGAAAGGGGATAGTAGAAGGTTTGAGTAGTGGACCATAAATACACTACAAGACGTTAGTAACTCAGTCCTGTGTGGATGAGTGAGGGTGGATACCCCCTGCAGGAGTTTGTTGCCCACTCTCTCTTCTGATGCATAGTGACATGAATGCACTTTTCTCTACCTTTATTTCTACTACAACTCCTACTGGTTCGGTCTAGGACACCCCGTTTGGGGTGGACGAAAGGCTCTGTGAGGTAGAGGTGATAAGAGTCATGTCATTGATATGGGGAGGCATGCTTTTCATATATTTTAACTCCTTCCCATGTCTGCACATGGTACTCAGCATATGGGGCAGCATAGATGTAATACCTAAGTTGGTACCTGCTTTCTCTCGACACACTGTTATAATTTTTCCAGCAGAATGTGCATGGGACCAGATTCGATAACTGTTTATTCTGTGTGAAGTATTCCCACACTTTTGACTTTCATCTTGAGCTAACAACACAAAGTTTATGCTCAGCTGAGTAGGTGTAATGGTGCAGCTGCTGGCGATGTTCTCTATGCCATGTAAGGATGTGCTATACATTCTGATGGAAATGTACAAAAATGTCCCCCTCATTTGTGTGCTCCCACAGTCACGGCGACTTTGGGGGTGCACAAAATACCAACTCACATTACTGCACTCAAGCAGAGCAGAGGTTGCAAGGTGTCCTCTGCTCTCCTTGGGCACAGTAACGTGAGTCGGGGGTTGATGGGGTTTCCACGCTTGCCATTGTGGTAAGTGGGGGACAAGAAAGTAAAAAAAAAAAAGGCACCCTGTGGCATCAGCTCCGACCCATGTAAGTGGGAGGAACTGACGCCACAGGGATAGCAGGGAGCCGGCGGTGCTCACAGAAGTTTGCACCACAAAGGTAATTGGGTGGGGGAGGGTGGCTGGTAAGGGAATGCGGGCTCGGACATGGGTAAAGTGATCTATTTGATCACTGTGCCGTGCCGTAATTGGCGTCAACATTTTTGTCAGCGCAGTGATCACATGGATTCATTCTGGTCTGTGGCAGGAATGCTGTTTCTTGAAGACTGCACACAGGTGGGGGCAAGCGTCTATTACTGCAACATCCTCTGTATCTATAGAATCCTACTCTTCAGTATCACTGCTTTCAGGCAGCAATGTGCATTCTTGCCTGGACTCTGACGGATGATGATAATTGTCTTGATCATCATCCATGCTGTCATCATCATTATTATTCTCTGATTTGTCAGAAGATGGCGGAGGCTAAGATAGAGACCTGGAATGTTCAATCTCCTCCCGTTTTTCAGTTAAATCATTTGTGGTTTTTCCCTGATATTAAGTACATACGATTATCACTGCTCCCACGTGTGCCTCATAGAAAGTGGAGAGAACTAGAATGCATCCTCCTCTGTCGTTCTCGGGCATGTGTATCACCTGGTGCAATATCCCTGCATGTACTTGCATTGGTGCATGTTTCACGGAATGGCCAGTGATGGAGGTGTTGGATGTGAGTTAGATGATGCTGTCATTTGACCATGTTAAATTCTGTCATCCCCATTTCATAAAGCAGGTGCTGTTGCAGATGTTAAAAGACCATGGGCAGCCGGTCTGTTATCTGATGCCTCCCTCCCAGAATCTCTGCTACTCCCTCCTACAAAAATCATACAAATGTGAGTCACACACAAGATGCCTGCAGGGGTTCTCTGCTCCTCCTTTGAAGTGAATATGATGATGTTGGCGTCTTAGCCACTCCCTTAGCAAGATAAACACTGACTAGTGATTGATATCTGTCTCCTCACTCCACGAATCTTTGCTTATCCTTCCCACAAACATCAAGCAAGAGTGCATCTCAACAACCTGCCCTCAGGGAGTCGTTTCCCCACACTCCTCCTCCGAAGTGTCACACAACGGCATGTGACTCACTACACAAGATGGCAATTGACTGGTGACTGGCAACCTCCACCTAACTACATGATATGAAACACTCCATTGACAGGTGAGTGTGAGGCTCACATAATCTGCTCTGAGGGATTCTCTGCCCCTTCTCCCAACTGTCACCCTATGGCACATGTCTCATCCCTTCACCTCCTGAGATGGACAGTGACTGGTGTCTGATTTCTGCTGCCTCACTCACTGAATTAATATCTGCTATTCCCATGATAAATCACAGAAGTGTGAGTCTCCCAAAAGCTTCCTCGAGGGATTGTCTGCTCCTTCTGCTCCTCCTCTGAAGTATCATCGAAGGGCACGTCTCATCCACTAACTTCACATGACAGACACTGACTGGTGACTGGTATCTGCAGTCTCACTCTCTAAATCTCTGCTACTCCATCCCACAAAAATCACACAAGCATGAGTCTCACACAAGCTGCCCACAGGGATGATTTGCTCCTCCTGCCCTCAAGTGTCACCTGATGGTTTGTGTCTCATCCACTCAATTCATGAGATGAACACTGACAGGTAACTCGTATCTGCCGCCTCAGTTCCTAAATCTCAGCAACTCCCTCCCACAAACATTACATTAATCCAAATCACTCACAGGCTGCCCTCGGCTTGTCTGCTCTTTTTTCTCCTCCCAAGTATAAAGAACAACACAAGCTGGACGTAGGGTCTTTTTTTCTTGTGTCTCTGTGTCACTTACAGTAACTTAGATGCATAATGCCTGTTATCTCCTCCTGCCTCTGACAATCACTGACTATTTCCCCAGACTTCAACATATGTGACATGAAAGCAAAAGATACAAGTTTGTGTCTCTCATGGTCCACTAGGCTGCTCTTACTATCAGGAATTCCCTCTACCTAAAATCACCACACAGCACCAATCACATTACACAGCACTTAGTAAATACACACAACCTACCCTTAATCCACTATAACTGAGCCCCAAGTCACTCACTACCTGGTGATACCCTTCTTCTCACTCAACTTCTCCATCCCCATTTCAATTGATGAACCCTTCCCTAAATATTCTGAACCTACCTCCAGCAATAACCGCCTCACTTTGTGAAAGCTACCCATGACTATAAAGGAACTCTACCCACATGTGGTCTTTTATAGGCCATGCAGTTGAACTTGGTTCAACTTCTTAAAATGTTTGTTTGAAGTTTGACCTTGTGAAACAACCAAAACATGAGTTATTTGAGGATTTTGCTGTAAGGTTTTCACAGGCCTGATAAAGACATAGGGCCTCATTAGGACCCTGGCGCTCCCGTAATGAACGGTGCAGGTACGGGACCGGCACCGTTCATTATGGGATGCCCTATTACGAGGCCTGCTAGTGGGTCCCGCTTTTCACATCTGGTTTGACCGATGTGAAAAGCGGGACCCGCTAGCAGACCAGGATGCTAACAACGGGCCCGTCATTAACGGGCCCATTGTTAGCATCCTCCCCATTCCATTTGAGCCCTATTGGGCTCAAATGAGAATGGGGATTGATTTTTGCCGGGTCCAAGAAAAGGGCAATTACCGGGTCCACCCAGGTCGGCATTTCTTAATAAGGGCACGGCTACCGCCAGGGTCGTAATGAGGCCCATAGATTGTATCGCATCAACATCCGACTTGTGCATGAACTAAGGTTGACTCTATTGTTCTAGCGTTGTTCTAGTGTTGTGTTTTGTCTGTCCACCACAGCAACAGCATGCAAATTTAGTGTAAAGTGCTGTAGAGTGTTGATAAAGTGATGGATAATACTATGTTTAGGACCTTTTTACAGTAAGGAAAACATGCCCAATTATGTGACACTCTTGAGGCACCAGATGAGCAAGAAAGAAGATCTTGTACAATTCAATTACATTACCGAGGCAGAGGTTTTATTTTTGAAGATCCATGGATATTCATGAGAAAAGCTTCTGACAGGAGTATTGGGGGACCCATGTGTTATGTTATTTTGTGCTAATTAAACTTGTATATCGCAAACCTACACCAATAAAGGTATCATGGCACTCAAGAAACTGAGAGGAGAAGAAGCAGGGTACCAAGAAAGGAGATCAGAAAAAAAGGATCTCAAGTTATCTAAACAACAGATGATTGTTCATCGCGTGAAGGGTGCATGGCAGTTTGTTCCACAGCACTGCCGCCGCCACAGAGAGAGCATCTCCTCCCAACCATGAGCGTTGTACCTAGGTACCTGGATAAGGTAAGCATGCTTTGATCTTAAGGCTCAGTGGGAGTATATGGACGGAATGTATCCTAAAGATACTCTGCACCAATTCCATAAAAAACATGATGGACGATGCAGAGTGCCTTGAATTCAATGCTGCATGCGCGCAGCCGGAGCTGGTGGCAAAGGACAGGAAAGATGGAAGCATCAAAAGAGGGGCCAGTGACAGCTCTGGCTAAAGAGTTCTGTAACACCTGTAGCCTATTCAAGCGATAAAGAGACTGAGCTAGGTACAGAGAATTACAGTAGTCGATCATTCCAAGAATGGAAGATCACACCACGGGAGTGTGAAGGTGAATGGGCAAAAAGGGGAGAATCTTCCTCAGGATTTTAAGTTTGAAGTATCCATTTCTGCAAACCATGCTGACCTGGGCTTTTGCAGGCAGAGACGCAGAGACTTTTCAGCCCAGGTCCTTCTCCACCGTTACTGGGGTTGGAAGAGGGCCCAGAGAAATAGGCCAGAAAGCCTGTGTCCAGAGCGAAGTAGATGAAGAGGGCCCAACCACCAGAACCTCTGTTTTGAGCACACCTGTGGATAGCTCACAGCTCCTGGGATAACACCTTGCCCATGGGATATCTCCCGGCCACTGTGATAGCCCCCAGCTCCTGGAATAGTCAATAGACCTACTACTGAGACAAACAAAGTAGTCGCCCCAGGAGCACACTCAGAACAAAGGACAAATCCACAAAACCTGGGACAAAGCAAGCCACCACAAACCTGTAACCACAGAGAGAGACCAGCCATTGCATCCAAACCCACATCAAGCCTCCCAACCAAAAACCATCTAACACCACGACTCATCTAGACAGATCAAAACCAACAGAGAATCAACCAATACCAGAGAGCTGCATAAGCAGGAAGCCAAACACTGAAAACAAAATAACTGCATAACCAAACCCACAGTACAACACCAAGCCAAAACAGGCAACACACCAAGACCATAAACATGCCCCGATACAAGAAGGACAAAGAACCAAGAATGGAAAACAGAACAAGAAAGATGAATGAAATAGCACCTAAGTTGAACTGGAATAACCTGCCAGAATTCACAACACCTCAAAATCCCCACCAATCACCACCAAGCAGACTAAGGCTACGGACCAAGACAAAATCAAAAACAGCATACATTTCCTGCTACCTCGCCACCTATAATCTTACTACAATGGAAAACAAACAGCCCACAACTAGGGGTCCGAAGAATCCTAGAGTGGACCCCAACAGACTATGAAATCGCACAACACACAGAACCCAGCAACTCCAAAGACATTTTTGGGAAAACCCCAACAACCATCCACACCCTTTAAATAATCAGAGACTGGAAGAAAGACCACACAGACAATCATATGGCTGACTACTATGAACCAGAACAAAGAAACCCATCTCTCAACTTAATTGAACTCCTCAATGAAGGGATAGAGGCCCCGACTACACAAACATCAAATTACAGCCTCCCCCAAGAGAGAATGGAAAACCCAACAGGCGCCACCCCATCCGAGAAGTGAGAAATGATACGCAGCAAAGAACAAGAAAAAATGCACACCCTTCACTGCAGTTTACTCAAGGTAAGATCCATGGATAAGCACAAAACAGAAATGTACAACCTCCTAAACGAAGGCGGCACTGACACACTCTTCCTCACAGAAACATGGGTATCGGAATGTTACAAAGCAATCACCCTGAAAACCATACCTGACAACTTCAAACTAATACATGCTAACTGAGAAAACTGAAGAGGAGGAGGAATTGAACTAGTGCACAAAAACCACATCTGCTCCACATCACTCCCCTCAATTAACATAGAAGATTGTGAATCACTCATAATCAACATCAAGCTCAATGACCAATTCAACCTACAGTTTCTTCTGATGTCCAGACTTGATCTACAGACCAATCCTATGGATTGATCACCATATTATGTCATTCACAGTCAAAATTACAAAGCGCATGATACACAGAAACGCAAGGCTCCCTACGGCAAACAAAATAAACTGGAAGAGTCTTGACCCAGAAATGCTAACAGAGCTACTGGAATGAATCAAACCAAACATCTCCCATCCAAACAGAATGACTCTGAACTCAGCGGAAGAGAAACATGACACCTGGATCACAGACGCCCTAGACCAAAACTCTTCAAACCCTCCCAAAAGCAAATTGCAGCATGATGGTTCACAGAAGAACTGAGGGAAATAGAAATAATAAAACATAAACTGACAAAACAATGGAGAAATCACTATAACAAATCAGGCAAAAACAAATACTGATGACAAATCCGGATTTACAAAGCAGCAATCCTTAAAACAAAAAAAGCATACTACACAACGAGAATCCAATCGGCAACAAACCAACAAAAAGAAGCATTTAAAATCATCAAATAAATTAAAAACTCAACCTCATGCAACAAATTTGTCACAACATCACAATCCCTATGTGACAACATCACAACCAATTTAAGAACAAATATAGAAGCAATACAAATGACCATCGATGCAAGCTGCACTTCCAAAAACACCCCCCCAGATCTGCCAGTAACCAGCACACCATCAACCACAAAAACACTCAATTGTTTCGATCCTACAAGCAAATAAACTTTCAACAAACTAATTAAAGACAGTAACCTTGCCAGATCCCCCAGCGACCCATGCCTAGGCATCTTCAAAAAAGTTCTCAACCGCAGAAAACTAGACTCATAGTTCTGACTACTAATGACCCTATCTCTAAACACAGGAATAATACCTAACACTTTCAAATCAACATACATCAAGTCCCTCCTAAAAAAATAAAACAGGAAATGTGGAAGACCCTACCAACCAAAGCTTATATAAAATCTACCTTACCCAGCAAAAGTCCTTGAGTACCACATCTACAAAGTACTACTCAATCATGTAGAAAGCAATGGAATACTCAACCACTGCCAAGTCAGCTTCAGACCGATGAGAGGAACTGAATCAGCACTTCCCTCCAAATGGGACGACCTAAAAGTAAACGCAGACAACCGCACCCAATCAGCCCTAATTCTATTTGACACATCAGTCGCCTTTGACACAATCAGACACACAACACTAATGCAGAGACGGTAGGAAAGAGGCATCAAAGACTCTGCACTACAATGACTGAAATCTTTCCTCACTAACCGAACAGAAAGGACACACTTACCGCCACGTACATCTAACACTAAAAACATCACCTGCGACATACCACAAGGATCAAGCCGCTCCCCGCTCCTCTTCAACATCAACATGTGGCCCCTAATGTAACTCATACAAACCTATCGTCTACAACTACGCAGACGATACCAAAATTATCTTCAAGATAATCTCTGCCCAAAACTCAAACTATACCCTCAACAAATTCCTCACTGACTTATACACCTGGATGACAAACAACAATCTCAAGCTAAATCTGACCAAAACAGAAATAATGATCTCCCCTCCAGTAGACAATGCAACACAGACATACCAGAGATGGCCACCCTGATGGGAACCCAATCGGAGTCATCCTCAGTGATAAAAAAAACTTGGGAATCCTCATGGACAACAGAATATCTATAGAACCACAAGTAAACACAATAGCAAATAAAAGCTTTTATCCCCTGAGACTAATAAGAGGGATACTCCCCTACCTCAAGTTACCATACAGAAGTCCACAATCTTCTCTTTGGTACTATCGAGACTAAACTACACAAACAGTCTCTACCTTGGAATGCCAGAATGCCTCACAGAAAACGACAATGCATCCAAAATACTGCAGCAAGATTACTCCTGAGACTAAATAGAAGAGATCACATAACGCCAGCCCTGAGAGGTCTACACTGGCTACCAGTAAAAAATGGCACTAACTGTAAAGCCCTCTGTATCACCCACAAATCACTACATGGACAAGGAGCCACAATTCTCCAAGCTAAAGTCAACCACTACCAACCACGAGGAAACCTAAGATCGAGCAACGATGTGCAAATAGAAACAAAGCAGTTCAGAGGAACACATTCTCCTACTTGATAGCCAAACTATGGAATTTGGTAAGCGTAGGAAATAAGTATGACAGAAGAGCACCTAACTTTCAGAAAACAACTGAAAACCTGGCTAGTAAACTCACAGAGACAAGCATAAAAACGTGCACCCCCACAAACCATACTCTGGGGCAAAAGCCACCATGAGAAAATTCGGATCAAAGATTCAACAATAAAACAACCGCACGCCCAGAGCCAAACAGAAACCCAATAACCACCCCTCCACCTTTCCACTCCTACATACCTCTCACGAATTATGCATGTCCAAAAAGGGCCAGCAAAACTACCTACAAACCACACACCAACCACTAACCATGCCACTAAACCAAACAACAAACAACCCAAACACTGGATGCTACCCCTCCGGACACACAAGCCCAGTGCGCACAACAAAGAACACCTAGAAAGCTAACACTCACAACCCCTGTTTATCCTGTTTCTGCAAGCACCAACACAAGAGCACAACTTCTATCCTATCCCTCTTCACTTACTATCCAACCCCACCCAATTTTCTTACAGAGCTACTTGAGCACCAGGAGACCATGCAAATGGCAGCGGTGTGTGGTATAAATCATCATAATATAACAAGTCTTGAAATGTTCACAAACTGTCAAGAGTATTCTCCAAATATTGTTTAAATTGACAATAACATGTTGATATGACTTTTTTTCTTTTTAATTGCAGGCCACTAGTTCACATATTAGAAAAGGGTGGTTACAGTGTAAACATACCTTCATATGGTATTCTTTTTGAGATCTTTCATTAAGTCTTCATTAGAAATGCACCTCAAAATATTGTATATTGCAGGAAGCCGAAAAGATTTTTATTTGTGTAGCAACTTTTCATTGCATAGCAGAGATGAGTACTATGGGGTGAATTACAATGGGAGGTAGCTACATCTGCCTTTGCGCGAAAGTTGTTGCTCTGGGTGCTTGTAAATTATTATTGGACATGACAGTCACTAATCATTAGATCCACAATAAACTTTATGATATCAGATTGTATGATATGATATGATATGATATAAGTCATTTATAACACGTCTGTACACAAGTGATTTTAGGCATGACAAGACAAGGAAGGGAGGACAGAAGGAGGACAAATGAATGATCTTACTAGGCCTTGCTTCATTCAGATTGCACAAACATGGGGGGGCGGGAGGGGAATAAGTGCCTGGATGGAGGGTAGGGGGTAAGGTAACTAGTAAGTGCAGCTGGGAGGTGGTTCGTAAGTGCAGAGAGTCAGGGGACTATATGGTTGCAGATACAGTCCCTTAAGTGGTTCGGAGGCCCGGAGGCAGTGCAAGGGCAACTGATCATGCAGGAGCCTGATCCTGTAAGTTCAGTGGGTGGCCAGGTAACCAGTATGCACTGCAGACCTAGACATCAGCAAGGGATGGAGAGGGAGCGAGAAAGCGGAAAGCAAAAAGGAAGATATTGAGTTGCTTCCAGCACCCTAGGTGGTCCTGCTCAGGTTTGAGAGAGGCAGGGAGGCTGTTCCAAAGGAAGGTCCCAGCTGAGGACAGAGATCTACTCCCCACTCTCAGCCTGGAGAAGCGCCTGACCCTCAGAGAGTTGGAGGTGGATGAGTGGAGGGTTCAAAAAGGAAGATGCTTAGGAAGAGAAAGTTGGATGTAGTGTTGTGCCCGGGCCCAGAAAGCTTTGTGGACGATGCAGCCTGATGGAGAGATGGGTGTCATTTGCATAACACTAAAAGTTAGAGCAGAAGGTAGAGATGTGGTGTGCCAGTGGTGCCAGGTAGTGGTTAAATAGCCACTGGTCATACAGGAGCCTGGTACCGTAAGTTCAGTGGGTGGCCAGGTAACGAGTATGCACAGCAGACACAGACATCAGTAAGGGAGAGGCAGCGAGAAAGCGGAAAGCAAAAAGAAAGATCTTGAGTTGCTTCCGGAACCTTAGGTGGTCCTGCTCAAGTTTGAGAGAGGCAGATGAGGCTTTTCCAAAGGGAGGCCCCAGCCGAGGACAGAGATCTACCCCCCAATCTCTGCCTAGAGAAGCCTCTGACCCTCAGAGAGTTGGAAGTGGATGAGCGGAGGGTTCAAGAAGGAAGATGCTTAGGAAGAGAAAGGTGGATGTATTTTGGTGCCTGGCCCTAGAAAGCCGTGTGGACGATGCAGCATGAACAGGGTCGGACTGGGACAAGAAATAGGCCTGATCACCCAAAAAAAAGTGGCCCACCCCTCACCTCAAAAAAGTGGCCCAACCCTCGCCTCATGGCCCTTGACCTCTGATGACATCCCTGGAAGTAATGTCACTTGACCCCACCCCGAAGTGACATCCCGGGAAGCGATGAAACACAACCTTTCACCACTTGACAAAACAGGAAGTGGCATCAAATAGCATTGCTCCTAAGTACACTGAATTACTGGGAATCCAAGCAGACGTCCAAGGCCAAATGATAATGTTATTGTATTGCACTTACGCTTAAGCTCTTTTTTTATAGAACATGTATGCAAACAATATCCCCCAACCTTGTTGGTACTCATTTATCGACCAAAGAAGGATGAAAGGCTTTTTGAAGAAAAAATTAAAAATGTGAAAAAAAAGAATCTTTTTTTTCCATTTTTATTTTTTCCAAACTGGCCCAGGCATGGCCAGAAACCAGCCCCACTCCCCAGGAACGATTTCGGCCCGGCCAAGGGGCCAATCCGACCCTGAGCCTGAAGGAGAGCTGGGTGTCATCTGCATAGCACTGAAAGTTAGAGGAGAAGGTAGAGATGTGGTGGGTCAGTGGTGCCAGGTAGTGGTTAAATAGCCAGGGAGAGAGGCTAGATGCCTGGAGAACACCACAAGTAGAGACAGAGATGGAAGAGAGGAAAGACCCAAGTTGGACCTGGAAGGGTCAATTAGTGAGAAAGAGGGTCAACCAGGCAAAGGCCTGACCAGAGATACCCAGATTGTCTTGGAGATGATTGAGCAGGATGGCGTGGGTGACCGTGTCGAAAGCAGAGGATAGATCAAGGAGAATGAGGACAGAAAGAAGGTTGGAGAGCAAGTATTCAGGGATGTTCAGGAAAGCATGTTTTCTTGCTTCTGGCTGCTCTGAAGCCAAACCGGTGGTCATGGAGACAACCAACAGATTCGGAATGTAGATTAAGCTGGGAGATGGACAGTTTTTCCAGGAGTTTGCCCAGGAAAGGAGTGATGGAGATCGGGCGATAGTGTGCCAGATAGGAAGGATCGGATCAGGGCATAGGGCGTCTTGTAGTAATCTAGAAGCAAGTATAATGCCAGCTGAGGATGTATATGTGTGCTGCTTGATGTGACATCCTTTAATTTGCTTGTTACTGAATATCATTCACTGCCCATGCATGCTGCATGTAGCACTGTGCCCCATAGTATATAGTTGAGTACTGTGAAACATTCAGCTCAGCTGTAACATAGCCCCTACCATATGCAAGTAGACTGCATGTACAGTAATGCAGAACCCTCAAATGTAGATTATGACCCATGGGGTTCATACACTTTTCATTCCCTCTACGTTTCTCCTATAGCGATGCGACCCATAGCATAGAGCTACGGTCCAGCAGTTACATAGGGCCTCATTACACGGTAGGAGCTAAGGGATTACCGGCACCGGTAAGATCACTGGTGCCGGTAATCCCTTAGCGCCCTACTACAAGGTCCCTCAGCGGGTCCCGTCCTTAATGCCTGGTCTGACCAGGCGTTAAGGCCGGGACCCGCTGAGGGACTTCAGAGCTAATAACGGTACCGCAAATTGCGGTACCGTTATTAGCTCATTCCGCATTCCTATTGAGCCCTATGGGGGCTCAAATGGGAATGGGGAATGGTATTTGGAATGGGGACTTACCGGGTCCTCCAGGGTCGGAATGACCCGGTAAGTCCCCATACCGCCTACCCGGACCCGGTAAGGGAGTAGCCATGTCGCTAATGGCGGCATGGTTACCTCCTACTGTGTAATGAGGCCCATAGTCTCTACCATCGTCAGTACACACCTTGCCTCTTAGGCTTCCAAGTTCTCTACATTAGATATTTCTGCTTTCTGTACAGTGACTAAACTGCTATTTCTGCTGCATATATTTTGCGATGCTACTTTCTCGACTTTTCAGACTACTGCCTGCAGAAGGGCCATGCTTCCTACAGCATTCAATGCCATTCCATATGGCACGAGGCGCTATACAGATATAACAAAACATAACATAACATTAAATAATACCGACTTGAGGAGTAATTAATTGTATATGCAAGAAAAATATAATGAAATATTCTTGAATTATAATGAATACACATACAAACCTATTAAAAATACAAAACGGTGTGGGAGAAGACAGTGCTCGGTTGGCCTGCACACTCTGTGCTACCCGTTTATTCCTAAATCAGGATAAAAGAACAAGCAAAGTCCCCTTTCTTTTCACTGCAGCAGTTTTTGTTTTAACAAAATGTTTTTCCCTTGCTTACCTCAAAATAGCAACACATGGAGAGAGTGCTTGTTGATTTCAGTCTAATATAAAAGCATGGCTGCTTTTATCTCTCCTTGTCCCAGCTTTTTTATGACCGGCAATATGGTGACATCTTTAGTTGCAGATAGCCTTTCCTGACTCCTCCAGTGCCTACGACCATTGGGCTTGCGCTCCTGTTATCACCAATGTTGCCACTGCTCTGAAAGCAGTTCTGGTTCCCATTGAAAGGAATATTCTCTCAGATGGAGCCGGAGAGAGTTATATCTTCCGGGTTATTTGCTAGCGTGGTGATGGTGTATCTATCATCACCAGGGGCGTTGCCAGGTTTGTAAAAGATCCGGGGCTAGAGCCCACTGCAAGTGTGGACTTCACATCATCACTCTGCTTTTACCTGTCGCGCCTTGAACACTTGTGCATAGGCGCGTTACATATGCCATATCATACCCTGAAAAGATGGAGGAGCTGGGTCTCACCCTGCACCGTGAAAAGTGTGAGTTTTTCAAGGACAAGATTTGCTTCTTCGGTTTCATCTTTCATGCCAGCGGCGTCACCCGATCCTGCAAAGGTCAAGGACATCCGTGAGGCCACAGCACCCCAGTCCCCCACGGAGGTAATGAGCTTCTTGGGGATGGTCAACTACTGTGGGCGCTTTATTAGGGGCCTGGCTTCCTTGTCGGAACCCCTCAGGGCGCTAACCAAGAATGACGTTGCGTGGGTGTGGGACAGGAAGGAGCAGGAGGCCTTTCAGGCCATCAAAAATGCCCTGTCGGATGGGGATACCATGGCGTACTTTGATCCCACTGCAGAATCTGAAATTGTTGTTGACGCCAGCCCGGTGGGTGTAGGGGCGGTCCTGATGCAGGCGGACAACCGGGGGATATGCGACCCATCGCTTACGCGAGCAAAGCGCTCACGAACACGGAAAGGCGATATTCACAAATAGAAGGAGAGGCCTTGGCGATTCTTTGGGGCTGTCGTCATTTTCGTCTATACATCTTGGGCAAGCCTGTTGTGGTCGTGACGGATCACAAGCCCCTGCTGCCCATCCTGGCGGGAGTGTCGTCGAAGCCACCGCCCAGTATAGAACGATGGATGTTGGCTCTCATGGAATATGGGGTCAAGTTTGTGTACAGACCGGGGACCAACAATCCGGCGGACTATCTGTCTCGCCACCCAAACCATGAGAAGGCGGAACAGACCAAGGAGGCGTCTGACTGTCAAGGGCTGCTGTGTCACGTGGTGGAGGGTGCGTTGCCGGTGGCACTGTCCAGGCTCACCATAGCAACAGAATCGTGCAAGAATGAAGTGTTTCACATTATCAGAACGGCGATGAGAAGCGGTGACTGGAGAGAGGTGCTTCAGAACAACTCGAGGCGGCAGGCGGATGCCCAAAGAGATCTTCAGGCACTTTGGAGGGTGAGGGGCGAACTGTCCATTTCAGACAACGGACTAGTGCTGAGAGGGAGGCAAATCGTGATCCCACAAGTACTGAGAACTCGTCTAATGGAATTAGCCCACATAGGGCATCAAGGGGTCGCCAAGACCAAGGCGAGACTCCGACCCAAAGTTTGGTTCCTCGGCCTAGAGGGAATGGTTGAGCTCTTCGTGAGATGGTGTCTACCTTGCCAAGCAGCGAGTCCGGGGAAGAAAGCCCCGCCTATTAGCTCAATGGAACGGAGCGAAAAACCATGGGGAACTGTCCATGTGGATTTTGGATCGACGGGGCGAGGCATGTATTTTTTGGCTGTGGTAGACCAATGGTCAAGATATCCCTAGGTGGAGGTAGTGGAAGGCACAGCTACTGTGTACACCACGAGGGCCCTGGACAGAATGTTCGCAACACATGGTTTCCCCGAACTATTGTGCTCGGACAATGGCCCTCCATTTACGGGTAGTCAATTCGCTCAGTACCTAACCGAGAGGGGCATCCAGCACAGGAGGGTGTCGCCTCTGTGGCCTCGGGCAAATGGGTAAGCCGAGAGGCTCATGCGCACTTTGAACAAGGTGCTGAGGATATCTGCAAGTGGGGCGGAGGACCTACAGAAGAAGCTAGTGGAGTTCCTGAGAGAGTATAGGACCACGCCTCATCAGTCAACTGGTGTCACCCCCGCGGATGCGCTCTTTGAGCGCTGTCCCTGTGGAATGATACCTGAAATAGAAGGCCGGGGGTCATTGACAATGAGAAAGTAAGGGAAGAGCGAGCAGCACGCAACCAGAGGGAGAGTGAACGTAGGGGCCTACAAGACAAGGAAGTAGCCGTGGGTGATTCAGTGCTAGTACGGAACCGCCAACCAGAAGGCAAACTGTCCCTTCCCTATGAACCTCACCCGTGGACAGTCACGCACATGAAGGGAACGATGGTCACGGCGGCATGTGCACGAGGGACGGTCACTCGCAACAGGTCCTTCTTTAAGAAGGTGGACACGTCAACTGACGCGAGTGATCCTGGCGAAGGCACGTCCTCCGAAACTGTCCAAGAGAATCCCATAGAGGACGCAGTGCGGGACGACGTTCCGCCAGCAGAGGGTCCCAGTGTAGTCTCCTCGAGTACCCTGCGGTATCCCGTGTGACGAGACCGCAGACTGCCCGCTCGCTTCAAGGACTACGTCCTGGACTCTGGAGACTGAGCCGAGGTTACAGCCATTCCACAACCCACGTTGGGTCACATGTTCTGTATTCCCAGTTTGCACTGTTTTTGCATTATCAATGTTTGTGTTATTTTTGATTAAAGAAAAAAATGAATGTGACGTCGCAATCACGAACGACGCATGCGGGAGCCTCGCTCTGGGTCGCGCATGCACGTTTGCAATAAAGAACGTCCATGCGGCAGTTGCCGCCGGGACTCCGGACGACACACACGCGTGTCCTGTGTCTTCTTGTGTGAGTGCGTGTGCGTGTGTGATAGCACCGGGCGGCCCGATGCACAGGCTCGCCCACAACAATATGCTCGTCCATTTAAATGTAGTCGTGAACGCCATGTGGCTTTTAAACCTCGCGACTGCTACGGTTTGACTCATGATGAGGGACTGTCGGGGTGGCAGGGATAGGAAGACAAGCCCTGTGGAAGGCGCTTACCGAGGGATGACAATCAGGATGTGCTGGTGTTAATTTGGAGCTCGCAGTAGTAAGGGCATTCACATGGGGGCCAACCAGCAGCAGGAACCACGTTTATCATCATGCACACAAAGACCTGAGGGGGCATTTCAAGTAAAGCACAGGGAGGGTGGCACTGGCAGCTGTCCAATTATGACAACAGATGCAATCTGCTCCAAGCACCAACAGAAAAGGGGTCCCTGTGACATTAACAAGAGGGGGCGACGGGTGCAGAAAAAATCTCATGTCAGAACAAAGAACCGCCAGCCACTCCGAATTACCAACTGCAACCATTTGAATGAGAACTGTCACCCCATGACAATGTGTGACAAAACAAAGACAACTGCTTCCACAAAGCCCAACACAAAACTCACCTGTGCTGGCAAGCCACTGAAACCCAAACACTGAATAGCAGTTAATTCATTTAACCCGAAAAAAACGATATCTTGGATGGAGCAGGGGCACAGGCATAGCGGTCTTTGGCAGGGCTGCGGTGCCGTCCTCGGGGCAACAGCATCCCATGCATGCCAGATACGCCGACATGCATCGATTCCAGCTGCCTGATCATCAATCGACATCGGAATGAATGTATAACAAGTTACTTTGCCAGTAAATCACAGATGTGCTTAGTTGGCCCAGCCCTCCCCATGGATACGGATAGACAGTTGGTGCTTTCTTTATTACACACTCGCAGTAGACAGTCACAATAGCAGTAAAGGCAATAGCAGCAAGGCAGGCCTCTGGCTTAGACTTTGATGGTGCTAGAGGCTGCTCCTCAACCTCCAGCTCGCACTAGCGCCCGGCGACCCCCTGCAGAGTACAGTGCAGATCAGCCTGCAGTGACAGGCCCCCATAAGGTGCCAGGGGCAAACTTCACTGAGCCACAGCGAGTGCAATTGGTTTCACTGCATTGTAAACAGCAGTTTTTACAAGTACCCCCTAAATGCTATTCATTTTATCGCTGCATATGGATTAAAGTCAGGGTGGCCTCCCCAAAATTCCAACATGCACATACAGGCTGAGCAAAGGCCTCAGGCGATCAACATGTATGTGCACCTAGCCACATGGGAAGACGCCATGTAACTGGCAGGCAAATGGCATCACTTCCACTGCACAGCAATGATCCACATGTGGAGTAACTGCTCAGTATGGTGAGAGAGACTGCAGGCCCCCAGAGATGGTGATGCAGGCAGAGCACTGCCCACTTCTCTCATCTTACATCCCCCCTGCACACTCCTGGTGCTTTCCTGTAAATCCTGGTGCAATCCTGTAAAGTGTATAAATGCTGGATGCATGTCCCAGGATGGAATATAATATAAGCCCACAACTCTGGAAGGGGCCATTATTTCACACTTGACATTGAACACATTGAGAGCTCCATAAACTGCCCTATAGGCCTCACTGAGCTCAACACTGAACCCCCACTCCCTGGAAGAGCCTATGTGATATGCCCACCTGATTGTAGTAAATGCTTGACAAAGGCTTGCCTGTTTAGCGCACCTAACATGCACACTTGCGCATCAGACACTCAGCATTGACGAAAGCTGACCCTTTGCAGAGCGTCTCTGACCATCCCCAATCCCTCCAGAACGGTACCAGTTGCTGCAGCCGCCATCACCCATCGGTGTTATCAGAATTTGTCCGTCAGGCTGCCTGCAGCTCGTGTCGGCGACTGCAGCAGAGCTTTGTGCGAAAAAGGCACAATAAGTCGGTGTTGCAGCCGCCATGCTTCGTTACTAATCTGGCCTCTTCCCGCTAGATAATGATAATGATGCATGTATTATTAGCGCTTTTCTCATGTTTTTATATAGCGCTTTGCTGGAGGCAATCATGTATATGCGGAAATCCCTCACCGTGCTCAGGAACATGTTACTTGCTTTTAGATGCGCACTGCGGTTGCCAGTGCAGTCTGAGCCCCCTGGGGGTCACTAACGAGAAGCTCACCTCTAGACTAGACTTTGGGGAACGACTGGACACTAGTAGCTACGGTCGGGTGGTCGACTGTAAGAAATGGAAACTGTTCTACGCATCGCACCTGCAGTGTTCCACTACACAGGCAGCGTCGCCAGGCCACACTCGGCAGCGTCGCCAGGCCACACTGGCCCTCCAACAATGCACCTCTCCTCGAGTCCGCTATGAGAGACTTCTATGGTCGGAGTTTGCAGTGGAGTCCCAACAATGTTCTTTACATGATGTCGTGTTTCACCTCCAAGTGAGTCCCGCTGTGTCTGTCTTTGCAATGGGGGTACTCATGTGAATTCAGAAGCCCTGCTAGCAGACTGGGCGTCGGACTTCACTGGAGCGTTAAATAATTCTCTCAAAAAGGGAGGAGAGAGCAATACATTGCGTGGGAGGTCCTGGGGGGCAGTGGCAAACAGTAGAACGTAGGCCACACCGCTGACCTACCTAATCTGGCGCTGGTGCACATGCCGCCGCCGACATGGGGCTCCACCAGCACTGCAGCTTCACAGGGGGGGTCGCGGCGGGGGTCACAGAATAGATGGTGGCGTCGTCATCGGACTCTTGGCAGCTCGAGTTCCTTGCAACAGGCCAGGGAAAGGGGAGCATGTGTATCAGTGTCTGCTGGCACGGTGCTGGGCATGACCTGCTAAGCCTACTGGCTATATCTGCACAAGTGCGCATGCAGGAATCCCAGGGAACGTGGGCACGTGCGTTTGTGCCTGGGCGATGGGTCGGCTCCCTGCTGCGCAAGCGCATACTGTTCATCCCCAGGGAGCAGCACGACTAGCAGCCCCGGGCCAGGAGGCAGCGATGTTCGTTTTGATTAAAATCACGAATGTTGCTGCTGCCTCCTTGCCACCCTGCATGCTGCGTCGTGCCGCCCTGCCCACCTGCCATTAATGACGCCGGAATGGATGTTCGGGGCTAGCCTTTGCTTGTAGCCCTGTGATCTTCATCCGGGACTACAAGCAAAGGATCCGGGGCTGTAGCCCTTCTAGCCCTCCCTAGCGACGCCCCTGATCGTCACGGCCCCTTCGCGATATTAACCATTGCGTGCATACAAGGGAACTTGCATAGACACGTATAGTAATACCTGGTGTCGGACATTGATTTAATCTGAGCGCAGCAACAGGGTCCCTAATGCTGCGAGCCACCTCCAGTGCACACACAACAACTGCCTACAAGTGCTTGGAGTGCCCCACCCTGCGCATGCTGTGTCTCCCCAACGATTGCAGGCCTAACACCGTACTTAGGGTCAAGGTGAGATCTGGCAATCTGGAATATATACAAAAAGAAGCCCATATTGATCACAGCAGGTGGGACTTCAGAGTGGTGGTCCATTTATTTTCATTATCCCAGCGTGGTGGGACATTGAAATGCATTCACTGCACACTGGTGAAAGTGTTGTAAAGGTGGGCGGTGGCTCTCTAGCAGTCACCCCAATTAACATCAGAGCACACTTGGGCCCATCCAAACTCCCTGCCACAAGAATGAAAGACTCAGCCATGGGGCAAAGTTACTGGGCCTCATTACGAGGTTGGCGGAATGGGTTTCCCGGCACCAGTAATGGTGCCGGTGCCAGTAAACCCATTCCGCCTTATTACGAGGTTCCCTTGCGGGACCCACACAGAATGTCTGGTCAGACCAGACGTCCTTTGCAGTTCTTGCAAGGGGACCAAGGAGCTAATAACGGGCACGTTATTAACGGGCCCCTTTATTAGCTCCATCCCCATTCCTATTGAGCCCCATGGGGGCTCGAATGGGAATGGGGAATGGTTTTGTGAATGAGGAATTACCGGGTCCTCCAAGGTTGGAATGACCCGGTAATTCCTCATTCACCCCAGACCCGGACACGATTTTGGAGGCAGCCAGGGCTCTACTAGCACCATGGCTACCTCCAAACTCGTAATGTGGCCCACTATCTTTTATTTAGAAAACAAAATGACAGGGATCACACCAGAAAAACAAACCTCCTCCTGAGCTCTCATCTTCTAAGCATGTGTCACCCAGTTGTATCCCGGTCTGACGTCACACATTCAGGTTCGAACCCAAAAAACCTATCAGCCGATTACATTGGTCAGTTTTGGCAGGCTACATAAAGAGAATACATAGGTTAGTTCTACGATTGGATAGACATTTTTAGGAGCCCATCCTAACCCCACCCCTACTAGTATCATTCTACAACGTTGCAGGGTCGCAGAACGACCCTTGGCCCCTGCAACACATTATCCCCACGTGAAAGGTGAATCTGTATTGGTCAGAGTGTTTCCTCCCATCCCTGGAACCCTGGACAGTTATCAGGCTGGGTGTAGCTTTTTGAGGCAATGGGAATGAACATGGAGGTGCAACGTGTTCCCTATTGTTGCCATTTTCTGATCACCTAAACCTGTGAGAGTGCTTTTAGTTGATCGTCCAGCTGAAACACTTGCAGCTTCTTCTCCCTTGGTTCGATGGAACGACTCTCTTCATCTACCTTGGTTGAATGGGCATTGCCCTGTTCAGCTGGGTCATGTGTGCTGAGACCACGAAATGAAGCCCTCTCTCCTTAAATTATGAGGATTTTTTTGCCTGGCTTCCTACAGATGGCTCATTGTCTTGGCAACTGGAACTTTTCTGTCTCCACTTGTCCTTGGCTGAGTGCCTTGTTCCTGCTCGCCTATAGCTGCGGTGATCGTGTCACCTCTTCCATGTGATCGAAGCCTGTCTTTCCTTTGCCATCCATTTCAGAGACATATAGCTTCTATATCTTTCCCTATGGCTTCTCCATGTTAATAGCAGTCAAGCATGTGCAAGCTAAATATATAAACTCTTTGCCTCTTGCGGTTTCAGCTTTGGCAAAAGATACAAACACAACTATATGTACATGTATCTGTCCTCTACCTATGTGAGTCATAAACATATATGCAATAAACTAGTGCTGGTTTGTGTAACTTCATGAATGGATGAATGAGTACTTCATGTATAATGCCGCTACATTATGATGTCAATGATGACGTCATTGATTTCTGGCTTTGCAGTCAGTTGACTTGCTCGATCAATGTAATTTCCATGTCGTTTAAGTCATCTATGGGGTCGTCTGAACGGCTGTCTGAGCGAATAGCGTTTCTCACACCTGTGATACATTGAAGTATCTGTTGTTTCTCTGCCTTCGTGCTGAGGGTCATGTGGGGGACGTGGAAGTTAGATATGGCTGCCCATCTACAGTGTGCAACTGGTGAAAAGGTGCGTATTGGATGTTCACATTGCTGCTGCCACTACTGGAGCTGCTATATCCACTTGCATATCCATTGTCACAATATTTCATATCAGTAATAACAGTTTGTTAATATTTTTGGCTACAAGGGACACTGGTTGTTTTGGTCACAGCAACTTCCTCAGGTGTCCTGCCATCAACTAGTACATTGTTTTGCAGCCCATACTGTGTGGCACATGCTGAACACACACCACCAGGAGTGATGCAGAGGCAGCGCATGGTTAGAGAGCAGCACATCCAAGATTGAACCTAAACGTATCCCTGATGGAGAAGTTTGATATATCTGCGGCACTGCCTGGTCAGGGTCTGCGAGGGTCTCTTTGGTTTGAAAGACTGGGAAAGCCCATCATGACGGTGAAGGAAAATGATGACTCTTGCAAAAGATTTTCTTTACTATGTATGGCCGGTAAAGCAGTTCATAAGGTGTTCAAGACCCTGATCCCCACAGAGGAATTGTACAATGTGGCCAAAGAGGAATTAACCTAATACTTTAACCCTTTGGCCATTGCCAACTAAGAACGTTTCATTCGGGGGGTCGCAAAGGAACACGAGTTCTTGGATACCTTTCATACTCATCTCAGGCAATCAGCATTCATGTTCACCCTCCTCAATGGAGAGCAACAAGTTGGATGGTTCCTCTATGTAACTGAGGAGACAGATTCTAAGAGAATCTGGAAGTTCACTCCTGTCTATATTAGAAATGGTGCGTTACCATGAACTGGCATCAAAAAGGCAGACTGCATCAACAAAACGCGCAAGTTGATTAAGAAGGAAGAAGTCTGTACCATAATGAAGCGAAGAACAAAACAATTAAATTCCTGCAACCTACCCGTACATCCCAACTCCATGATCCGTGTTATTTGGGGAGTTTTGGCATCACATGCTGGCCTATTCCATGCAAGAGAATAAATCTGTCGACCCTGGGACAAGCTAAACTGCTAAGCTAATGTGCCGGTCAGCTGCAATGTTTAGTCATCATGACCAGAACAAATATGCCAGGAGTTACTGACACATTGTTTCTGTAAATGTTATGGCGCTATCTACTTTTGAAGACATTAGATCTCCTATTAATCTGTCACCAACTAAAGTATGGATTTAAATGTTCAGATGACTGAAGCCAATCCTGCTCGAAGGATTATTTTGAACAGATGTCACCCATGCAAACAAAACGGTGCAATCACGCTTCGACTTTGACCAAATCAACAAGACATGATGCTGGGATGTGACATAGCACAAACATTGGAGGTTGTCAGCTTTACATGGGTGGTGTATCTGGAAGATATAGCCAGTCTCATCAAGAGGCATGATGTGGTGTATCAAGGAGTGGGGTGTCTGACGGGCTGACCAATGAGGTGACATTTTAACTCTGGACTATTTAACTTCAGAAACTGCACTGAATAAACTACTCATCCAAAAGTGATTTCAAGAATGGAAAAAGAGATACTATTGTGAGTGACATTATTACCCACATGAAATCTATTTGTTCACATAAAGGGAGAAGACCCCTCATCCTCATAATTAATCCATCAGAATAAGAAAGATTACTCCTGAAGAAGGTAATATATTAATCCTGATACACATTGAGATGATCATCCTCTTCACTAAATTGATGTAATATAAATACTACATTTGAATAAGCATCTTCCTTCATCAGACATATATATATATATATATATATTAATTTGTGTATGGATACAAAGAACCTTTACAAAAAGAAGTAACAAAAAAAGAACAACCTTTTTAAAAAAACATGTACAATTAATTCCAATATCTTTCATAATCCTTAATTCTAAAACATTTTAACATTCAAGTTTTTCTTTACATATTAAAACAAAGAAAATATATTTTACATTCAACATTCTGCATAAAAAGGAGAAAATAAAAAGAACAATGCATATCACATCTGAAAAGAGCAAGTCCCACAAATAAATCAAGTATATTTCATCTCACTCAGCAATAGTTCTCTAGTTTTTTAGAGCAAGCCACAGTTTCAGTAAGCATCCAACCCAGGCTGATCAGGTCAGAATTACCAGGAAATTCAATAATAACTCTATAGCAAGATGTTGACTCTTTCCAGCACCTGTATTATCCTTATCGTCAAACCTGCTTCCATCCCTGAAATCATTCTTTCCCAAAACATATCTGTAAGGATACCCTCCAATTTGTCCACAAATTCGTGAAATAACGCTGCTCGTATAAACCAGGTACTATTGCATTCCATTAAAAAGTGCTTTGTTTCTCGGGATTTGCACAAATTGTGCACAATGTATAGGCAGTATCCCCCCTGCCCCGTTTAGAAAGTACTTCCCCTGTATGCACAAGATTTAATCGCAATTTTAGGAAGTTTTGTCTCATCTTTCCATCAGAAAACATCTTAAGATATCTTTGGACGCAACCAAGTTTCTTTTCTCGCAGTGCAAAGGAATTAAATTGATAAGTGCCTTGCATTTCCTCAATTGTAGCAATCCAATTTGCTCTATCGCTTTCTTTGATTTTAGTGAGTTTAACACCAGAGTTTTCAGATCTATATCAGATCTCGCTAGCACTTCACTGGCCCTCAATTTCACATTCGACTGTATAGATGACTTATGGAGTACGAGATGTTCTTTAATATCTGCATAAAGTGTTAGTGGTTTTGCTTTGTTAATTACGCGAAACAAGGAAATTAGTTTCCATTCAGCTAGCAAGCCCAAGGATTTTAACTCAAATTTGTACCTTAAACAGGTAGCTGAAGCACTGTTCGGAAGGCCTAATTCATTTTTCCATATACTGCCCTCCCATTTACACCAGTTTGTTTTCCATGGAAGGGGCTTCGCTTCAAGTCCATACAAAAGTAGGGGAACAACTTTTGCTACGTAGAATTTAGTTAGGGGAATGATTGAAAATGTGCAGTACTTTGCGTAGATTTTTATCATTTGCGGTACCAATCGCATAATCTTATCATCCATTTGTAAGTTGACCTTCTCTATTACTGGGACTGCATGCAAAATGTACCCCAAATAAACTACTTTCTCCATCTTTGGAATTATATGTTTATCTAGAGACCATTTCCGAGTCTATACCCTTTTCCTAGTCTGTCTAAAAACCATTATTTTCAATTTCTCTGCATTAATCGAGAGACCATTTAGTTTTGCATTTTCTCCCATTCTGTCTAGCAGGCATTGTAAACCCACTTCTGTCTTATCCAGAAGGACAATGCCATCGTCGTAGGCCAGCCAGCAAACTTTGCTGTCGTTAATTTTAGGGCGCGCCGACGCTGATGTTCCATTGCTCTGCCCATGTCTGCCAAATACAGTTTGAAAAATAATGGAGCCCCCATGCATCCCTGTCTGATTCCACTTTCTACCCTGATGAATTCTGACAAATGGCTTTGATCATTGAGCGTAACTCTCAGTAGCGTATCATTATGTAGCTCTATCAACATTTCCAGGATATTTTCTGGCATCTCCCAGCTTCTGAGCTTGTTCCATAGGCGATCCCTATTAATATGATCAAAAGCTTTCAAGAGATCAATCCATGCCCCATATACTGTTAAGTCTTCATTATCTCCAGTTTGCTCACTGATAATATTAAGGGCTAGCCCATTCAGAGCAGTGGAAAGTCACTTCTTAAACCCCGTTTGGAGCCTAGATAGAATTTGCTTCTCTTCCACCCAGTGTTCTATCTCCACTAATAGCAGTTTCATAAACAGTTTGTTTTCCACATCAAGGAGGGCGATTGGGTGATAATTTGCCGGATTTAACCGATCGCCCCCCCCCCTTGAAGAAAGGAACAAATATGGCCATTTTCCATGAAATGGGAAAGGTCTTCTTCTTTAGGATGTCCTTAAATAGCCAATTAAGTAATCTGGACCAAAGCTGAATAATATTTTTAGTACCTGATAGGTCAAACCATTTGGTCCCGCTGCCTTGGACAATGAAGATTTATTAATGAGCTCTGCAATATCACTCTCCTCAAACGTTAATGACCACAAACCTTCCGTGAAGCTATTCCTGATATTACTATGAGGGTTCTTAAAGTGCTGTGTTAGGTAATCTATCCATCTGGATTCTTCAACTAAATTGCATTGCATATTACTGTGCTTTACCTATAGTTGGTTAATAATTGACCAAAATTCCCTACCTTTTTTTACAAACTGCTCCTAACATCACCTCCCAGTCTTACTGAAGGCGCAGCATTTTTTGCCCTTTCGACAAGGATTTGAATTAATTTCTAAGTTGTTTCTTTGCGTTCTTCAAAATTTCTCCATTCTTTATGGTCTTGCCCAAGTGTCTAAGTGCCCGTCTTAAAGATCTTTTTTTCCCCCAAGTTTCTTCATCGAAGACATGACGATGAAGAATACATTTCCCAGTTCTTACAGGATCTGGTGAATTAGTAGACCACATAAACTCTATAAATTTACCTGGTTTACAGTTTTCCGCAAGCACCGTACCCGGCAAAGAAGAGAGATTTTCATTTAGGCAAAGCCCTTCTTTTTTTATATTTTAACAATCTGATGTTCCCTTTCTAGATGTCACATATTGCCTATATCTCTCCATAGATATGGAAATCAGATCCTTAAAGGCCACTTCCAGTCGGGGATGATCGCTAGTTCCACCCTGCTTTATCTCTAATGAAGAACAACACAGGAAAAGGCAGATAATAAGAATATCTAGTCAATTTTGGAAGACGACCCCCCACGTTGCAAGTTTTTTCTGGCGGCACGTCTCCCCTTATTGACCCATTTGTCATTTCAAATCCCCATTCTTTCAGAAATTCCTGCCATCTTTGACCCCTATAGGTAATCTTTTCCATTTTTTCCCCTCCTCCCTAGTTGTATTTTCGATGCAAAAGGTATTTAAATCTCCTGCCAAGATTACATGAACTTCTCCATGTTCCAATTTAATCTTTGCCAATAGAGAGCTCAGGATCATTACAAAGGCGTGAAGTTGGATACAGGCGGGGTTCCAATACATATTAATAACTATGATATAAACAGCCAGCTCATTTGATCGTATTACTATTTTACAGGCCTGAATGCCCATATCATTATTAAGAATTAAATCTACCTTTTCACACACAGTAGTTTTGAAGGCCATCATTCATCTTCCTGATGGTCTCCCTTTCGCTTTTTGTTGTGCGGCTTGATGGAAAATAGTAAACCCCTCAATTTCAACTGGGTTAACCAACCATGTTTCTTGAAAAAGTATGATGTCATTCTTGCCAAATATCTGTTCCTTCATTTCTCTGGCTCTAAAAGAGCCAGAGCCCCAGGTGTTCCAGTTCACCATCCTACATTCTATCTGCCTAAAGGTGTTGAATAACTACCCCCAATTTCTGGAGGACATGGGACAAAATTTCAGGCAAAATAGCACTCTGTTCGATTTCACCCTGAGTTCCTGCTTTTTTTAGAGCCACCCGTGGATCTTCCATATCCCTCAGATGTGTCAAGGACCTTAAACCTCCCACCTTTTCTTGACGTTGGTTGTTGTTTAGGACCTCCCTTGGTAGAGAGGGTGGAGTTTCAAGACCTTGTTTTTCCAATTCTCTTGCAGCCGCCAGAATAGCAAGGCTTGCTTTTTTTGATTTAAGCCCCACTTCAGCAGTAAACAAATGTTTATCGACAGGAAAACGCACACATTCAGTGTCCACAGATGCAAAGATATAAAGATTCGGGACCTTTTTGAAGATTACCAAAATCGCCCCTCTGTTCAAGGAGTTATGTTTTAGGTTCCTTGGTGAGGTCTTAAGCCAGACCCACGGAATCGCAAAAGCATTAAGGTCCTCCTCTTCCCTCCTCTCTTGTGATAGCTCTCCTCCCACTCCTTTTTGAACAATATTCTGATTTATTATTGGGATTACAATCTCAAATGATTTTCCCAGGCCATTTTTCTTCAATGGGGTCAAAGAATTAACCTGGTGGTCTGGTAATTGCGTCAAATCAGTCAAACGGTTATTTATCGCTTCTGGTACCTCCGGGGAATGTTTTCCTTGTTTTAAAAAGATTGGCCATATTTTCAGTTCTTTTACTTGTGTTTCTTGTGCTACTTTTTGAGGGTTTTGTAACGTATTCTGTACTGAGTTTTTTCCTTTCAGGAAAATGGGTGCCCAAGGTACCATATTGGCTGATGAAGATATTTGTGTTGAAATTGTGTTTTTCGCAAACAAATCAATTGACCTTATATATTTCAGTCCTCTTCCACCTTGAATGTTGGTCAGCTTCGAGGGTAGATTTTCAGCAACGTCTGTTTGTAGACCTATGCTAACACTCACATTCTCAATTACTTCATTTTCTGCCCCTAATGGGTTGTGTGAAATATTCTGCTGATGCTGTTGTATGTGTTTCTTAGTTTGCTTTAGTTGGGAAGACACTTTTGATTCTCTGTCATTCAGATCTAGGCCAGGAGGGGGTTGTTGTTGGCCCATTGGTTGGATTTCAGAATCTGGTATTGATTACACTTTAAAAAATGAGGTTACTTTTGATTTCTTATTTTTCAGTTTATTTTATTTTTCGTTTTTTTTTCTTTTCTGATTATCGGAGAGGATGCCTTTCGATTCTTCTTTTTGGCTTCTCTTCTGCTTCATTTTTTCCTTCTTTGGTGGTTCTGTCTTTCAGCTTCTATCCATATTTCCTCCTTGTCTTTTGTGACCAGCTTGTCCTTTTCCTTAAAATTTTCGCCAGATGTAATAATAGGCTCCAATTCACCCTACGCTACTTGAGCAAGTCTGATAAACTCTTCTAAAGTGGATTCAGAAATAGGGGTGTTGTCAACTGGAAAATGTGTTAAGTCTTTGCATATTCCGTCAGCTTTCTTCTACGTTGTCCTCTTTGCTGGTTTTGCTTGTCATAGGAGACTTTGAAGCATTGCTGGAAGTTTATCATCCTCACTTTTTTGTGCGCAAGCAATCAAGGATAGCCAAAATGTCACGGCCCTGTTTTGTCATTTTGATTCTCATTTAATTTACTACTGGTATTGTGGTTGTCTTAACTACATTGGTAATACACACAATAGCTGACTGAAAGCTTGCCATATCTTTAGTCATTTCCAATAGTGTCCCTTCTTGTGCTTGAACCTCCAACTTCAGCAGCTTGAAGACGGAAACTAACAAATTCAACACGAAATTCAGTGTTGATAAAGTAGCCTCTCCTATTTGCCTCCTTTCAGGACTCCCTTTTGATCTGTCCCTAGAAGGGTTTCTTCTATTTATTCTATTTGTTTTGTATTGCAGTTGGTTAGCATCTACCCTGGGAGTAATGCCTATAGTTCCGCTACTGCTATTTTCTACAAGGTCTTTATTCATTGTCTCGTCACCTCCTCGGGAGTCCGAAACCAATTCCTCTTGTGGGCACCTAGAAACAATAAGTGATTCAGCCAAGCTCGCTTCTACTTGATCACCTTGACTTTTGTGTCTCTTTTTTTTATTAGAGAAATCTTCAATTTTTTTGTGGATCTTAGATGTAGTAGTAGTGTATTCCAAGCCACGTTTCAATGGATTCGCCACTTCTGGGGATCATGGCTTATCCCCCCCCCCAAATAGTGCGATTTAACTAGTGTATTGAGTATGTAGTTGCATAGTAGCCCTTCGTTTTGGGGTGCATGGAGAGTTATTTATTTTTGATGTAGTAGCTTGTGCACCATCTTGAATTATTTCCACATATGAGCCGTCCCATTCAGCTGATCTAATGTCGTCAGAGAGAAGGCCACTTCTTAAATTATACTTCATTTTTTTTCTCTCCTTTTTTCCTTGTTTTTCTTCTTTTCTTTTTTCCTTTCCGCTCTCTCGGTTTTAACTCAAACTCAAAGTGTAATGAGGCTCTTCTTGTATAACAACCGTGAGGTTCAAAGGGCTTGAGAACTCGGACTTGTTCATTCAATCCTTTTTAAAAAAAAACAAACAATTTTTATAAATTTTATTTCAACAAACAACACAAACCAAACTTGCAGTGTATATAATGACATTTTGAATTTACATCATTCCATCCTTGTCCACTGCCTTTCCCGTTCCCTCCCCCCCCATTCGAGCCTACTCTCCTTCATATTCTATTTCTTCGTCTTGCAGTAGGGGTTCTTCTCCTGTGGTCTCTGCTGGGTCCCGATCACTCGACACGTCTTGCATGGGCCCAAATAACGTGGCTATTAGATGTTTCCAGGCTATTAAGTTTTCATCCTCCTCCTCCCCTCCATAATTACTAGCTTCCTGCCATACTGTGGTTTCAGCTTCTGCCCATTTCTGAAGGTCTTTCCACCATATTACTATTCTTGGTCTATGGCATGCCTTCCATCCCATAGCGATTCTACGCTTTGCGAGTATGTATGCCAAGTCTTTTAGTTTACTTACATGATTAACTTTACGTGGTCTGTGAAACTCCCCTATCAGGCATGCCCACGCTGTTTCCACCACTATCTTAATCCCTTTTCCTCCCAGCCTAGGTGCTACTTCTCCCCAGAATCTCTCAATTACTGCACATGCCCAGTACATGTGCACCATTCCGGCATTTTCTTCGTCACATTTGGGGCATGATTGTCGTCCTGTATTTTTAAATTTGGCTATCCTCTGGGGTGGCATATAAGCCCTATGGGTTATATATAATTGTATCTGTTGTAATCTTGCATTCCTTGACACTTTCTTATGGTACCCTTGGGCTCGCTCCCACATCCCATCACTCATTGGGGCACCCACTTCCTCCTCCCAGTCCTGTCTCAGTTGTACCAGTTCCTTCCCCACTTTGGACCTCATCAGCTCATATAGCCTAGATATCTCATGTCCTCTTTCTGCTATGTCATATATTGTATCTATGGTGGCGTCCGGTTGATCTTCTAGTACTACTTCAGACCATTTCTCTTTGATTCTCCGCACCACCCTATGGTATGTAATATATTGTCCCATATGTAACCCCGTTACCACCTCCAACATCTCAAAGTCTTTTATCCTCCCCTATTGCCATATGTCTCCCATTGTTGCTATCCCTACCGGTTCCCAGTGCTTCCTGATCATCATCCTTAGTTGCTTTTCTTTTCCCGACAGTGCAACTAGTGGCACTTGTGGGGAACACAGGGTTGGATTCTCCATTACCTGACAAGCCCTACGCCATATCTCCCACCCTAGTATCATAATCTTTGGGCGCCCTTCCATATTCGATCTGGGCAACCACATCATTTCTTTTAAGAAGGATGGGGCACAGTCCAGTCGAAACAGCCTGGATTCTGAGGTTGGTTCTTCTGAGAGCAATTTTGCTACATGTTGTAGCTGGCTTGCTTTATAGTAGATTTCATAGTTTGGCAGTTTTATAACCCCTCTCTCGTGTGAGTTTTGTAGCTTCCAAAGGGCAACTCTGTTTCTCATCCCATGTCAAAGGAATTCCCTGCACATACCATGTATCCTAGTGAAAAATCGCCTTTATATCAGACATGGGATGTTCCCAAAATAATGCTGTAGTCTTGGCAGGACCACCATTTACAGCATTGCCCCTCGTCCCATCATCGCCAAGGGGAGTTTTACCCAGAACGTCATACTATTTTCAATACTCTTGATCACTTTCTTAGTGTTATGTTGGTGCTCTGCCTCCACCGTATGATAGATGTCTATCCCAAGATATCGAAACGTGTTGACCTCCCATGATATCTGTAAAACAGGTAATTGATCTAATGGGATCCCTTTGTATCTGCCCAGTGGAAATATACAAGATTATTTAGGATTCACTGCTATGCCAGACAGCCCTGCGAATTGCTCCATCACTTCCAGAACATATTGGAGGTTTTCTTCAGGGTAACGTAGATACAACAGCATATCGTCTGCATACAAGGAGACTAAGTGCGGTTCCCCTTTTATGGTGATGCCTATTATGTCATACTGCTGCCTCAGGTATATCGCCAGAGGCTCTAGGGCTAAGATATACAGCATAGGGGACCACGGGCATCCCTGTCTAGTACCTCTACTGAGTTGCCATCTCTCTGATATTACTGCTCCCGTTTTAACCCTGGCCAGCGGCGCGCTATATAATAGTTTGACCCATTTGAGATACCCAGGTCTTATTCCATAATTGGTCAGGGCCGCAGTCAGCCAGGGCCATTTGACTGAGTCAAAGGCCTTTATTGCATCCAGCGATACAATTGCCATTTCGCCCGCGTCCCCATTCGTGTGTTCAATAACTCGGTGGAGTCGTCTGAGGTTGTTGGATATATTCCTATTAGGGACATAACCGGTGTAGTCGGGGTGTATCAGTTTATTAATGATCCTCCTCATTCTGTTTGCCAGGACCGGATTCAGCATTGACAGCAGTCTATATGAGCCGCAATAATTGCTAGGTTTAATGGGTTTCGGGAGCGTTATGATAATCACCTCTCTTAAGGACTCTAGTAGCCTTCCCACTTCATATGCCTCATTTAGCATCGCTAAAAGCAGGGGGAGCACCTCATTTCTATACATTTTATAAAATTCGCTAGGGAGTCCATTGGCCCCTCCGAGTCTTGCTGCTGGGTAGTTGCACCACTACCTCTTCTAGTTCTTCTAGAGTGATCGGAGCATCCAGCTTCTCTCGCTCCACTGCGCTAATTTGCGGCAACTCAATGTCTTCCAGTGTGTCTCTTATTTTCTTGCAATCGCTACCCTCTTCATCTCCGTACAGGAGTCGGTAATAGTCTACAAATTCCTGATTAACGCCTTCTTGGGTGTCCGCTATGCGCTCATCTTCCTTTGTTACTGTTCTGATTGTGGGTCTAGGGGTCTCGCTTTTATTTGTATTTGTTTTATTTGTATAGCCCAGCCAGGCCCGAAGGCAACCGGGCGCATATCTTCAACAGTAAGTTGCAGAAGTGACAGAACATCAGACGAGTGGATACAATCAAGGCAGAATTACAGTAATGTAGCAAGCAATTTATATACAATGGAGCAGTATCATACAAAGCAGTAAATAGTCCCCAAGGTCATGATGAGAGTCAGGCTGTACCCATTAGTTCATGTGTGGTGGCTAGCCAGAGCTTCGCTTTGTGTTTGAATAAGTTGAATGAAGGTCATTTTCTGATGGTGAGTGGCAAAGTGTTCCAGAGTTTAGCCGCCTGGACTGGGAAGCTAACACCTCCAGCTGTTTGCAACTTAAATCTGGGGATCGTTAGACCTTGAGTTTGGGCAGATCTAAGAGACCGTGTCGGAATGTACTGGGTGAAACGGGAAGCAAGGTAAATAGGAGCCTGGTTATTTACCCATTTGTAGGTGAGGGCCAATGCTTTCAGGGAGATCCTTTGGGAGACTGAAAGCCAATAAAGGTTCTTCCTGGTTTCTGAGATGTGGGCTGATTCTGGGATGTTGTGGGCCGCTCTAATGGCACTGTTTTGGGTGATCTGTGGTTTGTTAAGGTTCCGATGATTAGTACCTTGGTATATAGCATTGCAATAGTCCAATTTGGACATAACCAGTGTCCTGGCCACAGCAATGCAATTTTGTGTGGTGAGGAATGGTCGGCAGGCTGTGATCAGCTTGCAGGTCTAGGCCGAGGCGGCTACAACTGCGTTAGTTTGTCGGGTAAGGGAGAGTGTGGAATCGAGGTAGATTCCTAAGGTTTTAGGATCTTTAGATACTTTGATGGAGCTGCCGTCAATATTGAAAGAGCTGAACAAAGGATTCAGTTTGTTGAGTCTCTTTTGTGTTCCCAAGATGAGGAGCTCTGTTTTATCATCGTTGAGACACAACTCGTGTTGGGCCATCCAAGCTTGGATGATTTGGTAAATGTCATTCAGAGCTTTAGAGTCAGCAATGTAGTCACCAGTAATGGGAATGAGTATCTGGGTGTCATCCGCATAATTAGTGTAGGTGACGCCCAGATAGTCAAGCACATCGAACAGTGGTTTGGTGAATACATTGTAAAGTGTGGGGGAGACACAGGACCCCTGAGGTACTCCACAGGGGACTGGAGCAGGATCTGCAGAGGAGGTAGGTGAGAAGACTCTCATTTGCCTATTGTCTAGGAATGACCTGATCCAATTGGTGGCATTGTCCGAGAAATGGGCAGCAGATTTCAGGTGCTGACAGAGAATTTAGTGGTTGACCAAAGCGAAGGCAGCGGATAAGTCCAATAAGAGTAGGAGGGCTAGTTTGCCAACGTCTTTTAGATCCTCAATTTGAGTTTTAAGGTCTAGAAGGGCTGTTTCTGTCCCGTGTTTTGGTCTAAAACCAGATTGTCTTGTGCCAAGGAGGTTGATAGTTTCCAAATAGTTCTGTATCTGTAGGTATGCTACTCTGTCTAATATTTTTAGCAGGAATGGGACAGTAGTGATGGGTCTGTAGGTATCTCAGGGTCTAGAGTCGGCTTTTTTAGGAGGGGGGATAACCCAAGCATCCTTCAAGTTGTTAGGTACCATACCAGATTGGAACAATGAGTTGATAAACGTTGTTGTAAAAGGCGCCAGGTCGTGTGCCGATTCTTTAATGATAGGTCCTGGGCAGGAGTCACGTTGGCAATTAGATGGTTTTAAGTTGCAGATAATATGTTCCACCTCGGAGATGGTAAGTGGGATGAAGCTGAAAGGAGTGTGGGTAAAGAAGGCTGTGGCGGGTGACAGTAGTTTGGATAGGGGAGAGGTAAAGAGGGTATTTTGTTTGGCATTGATTTTGGATTGTAGTGTGGTTATTTTGTTGAGAAGCGCGCTTTGGATGTTGTTGCACCACGCGCTGTCCTTACTGCAGGTATCAAGTGCAGGGGAAGGGGATTCTAATTCTTTGAGGATTGTGAATAGCTCCTTCGTGTTGGATTCCGCATGGGAAATCCGCTGATTGTAAGTCTCTTTTTTGGCGTGCAAGATCGCTTCCTTGTAATTAAGGGCAGTGATAGCAAGGCGGTCTTTATTGGATTCGCATGGGCGGCTTTTCCAAAGAGCTTCATCTTTGCACTTTTCTTTACGCATGACTCTGAGCTGAGGGGTGAACCAAGAGTTCAGATGGGCTCGTTGTTTGGCTTTCCGAAGTTTAAGCGGAGCTAACGTATCGATAGCTCTACACAGTGTTTGGTTGAAGGTGTCTACTAGGACAGTAGGGTCTTTGTGCAGAGATGCACAGTTGTTGAGGATGGGGAGGATGAGAGGGAGTAGTTTGTCCCTGGTAATGTCTTTTTTATTCCTAGTAGGACTAGCAGGGGCTATGGTGGGGTTGGAATGGGGGTTGGTGGCTGGTAGTTTGAAGGTAATGATGTGATGGTCTGACCAGACACATGCATTGTTAGCGCTTATTGAGATGTTACAGTTGAGATCAGCAATCCAGTCAAGCGTTCTACCCTTGTTGTGGGTGGGTTCAAGAATGCGCTGCTGGAAGCCTAGGTTGGCAAGAGTGGTGGCGACCTCAGCGGCCATGTGGTCCTTAATGTCGGTGAGGCCGAAGTTAAGGTTGCCTAGTATTATCACCTGAGAGTTGGGTTTAGTGTTGTTAGTTAGTATGGACGTGATGTCATCTGTGAAGGAGCCAAGTGGTCCTGGAGGTCTGTAGATAAGGTGAATGGCTGTAGTGTTAGTCGGAGAGAGGGTAAGTTTTACCAATAGCGATTCATCAGAGCAGAATTGAGTGTTGGGAAGGGTTCTCATAGTGATGCTGTCTTTATGTATGAATGCGACTCCACCTCCTTTGGATGAGGAGGATTGTCGGTCAATTCTCTTGATGGTGTAGCCGTTCGGGTGGCAAGGGCGAGGAGTGGGCCGGAGGCTGCATGAAGCCATGTTTCAGTAATAGCAATGAAGTCAAGGTTATGGACGGTAATTAAGTCTGAAATATCCAGGGCATGGGCTGTGATAGATCTGGCGTTGATGAGGGCACCCTTGAGTTCATTAATAGAGGGAGGGTGAGGTGTTGTCTGTGTGGTGGACTTTGTGGTGTTGGTGCAGCTGCATTGGGCACATGGGGCACGGGGCAGTCTAGATCTGAGTCTGAAATTTCTAGACTGGAGAGTGCATGGTTGATTGGGTGTAGGTTTGGTAGCAAATTGTTGGAGCCACAAGGCTGGGTCATTGAGGTATGGGTTGGCTAGGATGTCAGTACTGCACAACATGGTGCAGGGGTTTATGGAGGGGTAGTAGCGGTTGGACTTGGCAGTGCTGATAGGTGAGATGCAATGAGTAATAGTTAGGTACACAAGGGTGACCCAGTAAGAGATGCGATGACAGGCAAGTGGCAGTAGCCACATGATGTAGTTTGATTGTCTAAAATATATAGGCCGGTAGGCGGTGTAGATCTGTGCCGGTTTGCAGTCGCTAAAAAAGACTTGCAAGTAAGTACAAGTGCAAGGACAATCAGTTGCTCAATAGCACTAGGTGTTTAGATGTAGCTAGGATTATGCAAAATAGGCGAGTTCAGATAAGCACGATGTGCAAAACAGCAGGCAGATTCGATTTAGTTAGGATTGTGCAAAATAAGGAAGTTCAAATAATTAAGATGTGATTAACAGCAGGCAGATTCGATTTAGCTAGGATTGTGCAAAATAAGCAAGTTCAAATAATCAAGATGTGCATAACAGCAGGCAGATTCGATTTAGCTAGGATTGTGCAAAATAAGCAAGATGTCAGGAGGCAATGCGGCATATAATTGTGTGGCATAGTTTGCTTAGGAAGTGAATGCATGCTGTAATATATTAAATGATGACAAGAGTTCTATATTATCTCAATGCAGTCAGATATGCGATAGGCTAGTGCAATCGAGCCTGTTGAGTCAATTGAGGGAGTGGAGTCGCGAGGGGCCACGCAGGGTGCAGTCTTACCCGGAATGGTTGCCACATTCGTATTCCTGTGGGAGCTGGGCCTGGAGAGGCAGCGTTTCTTGCCCAGGCTCAGACGGCTCTCAAACAGGCACAGAAACAGGCCTTTACCCGTCAGGCCTTAACCCAGGAAGGCCGGCTTCCGCCTTGCCGGCGGATGCTGGGAGCAGATATACGAAGCGTCTCCTAGCAACGGAGCAATGCTTTTGATGCGGTGGCCATTTTGTAGAGGCCGTCGTGCGCGCGGAGCTTCGCCAGCTGATCCAGTGATATTTAGTGAGGATCAGGCTTCGTTGAGGGCTGCCGCTGGTAAAGTGTGCCTATTATTGCACACGTGCAGATGAGAGGGGCATCCAGGTGAGGGGCCGCATCGAGGGGGGCGGCTGGGTGTTTCCGTGCAGATGCACATGGAGGGCCTTCAGGAGGGGCTGCTGGGGCTCCTGCCCGCACTGCAGCTGTTGTTGAAATGGAACCTGGGGGCACAGAAACAGGCCTTTACCCGTCAGGCCTTAACCCAGGAAGGCCAGCTTCCGCCTCGCCGGCGGATGCTGGGAGCAAATATATGAAGCGTCTCCTAGCAACGGAGCGACGCTTTTGATGCAGCGGCCATTTTGGAGAGGCTGTCGTGTGCGCGGAGCTTCGTCAGCTGATCCAGTGATCTTTAGTGAGGATCAGGCTTCGTTGAGGGCTGCCGCTGGTAAAGTGTGCCTAATATTGCACACGTGCAGATGAGAGGGGCATCCAGGTGAGGGGCCACATCGAGGGGGGCGGCTGGGTGTTTCCGTGCAAATGCAGATGGAGGGCCTTCAGGAGGGGCTGCTGGGGCTCCTGCCCGCATCGCAGCTGGTGTTGAAAACCATGCCAGGGCCCTCCCTGGTTCATCCCCTCCTGCATGTTGTCTCACTATGTACTTTTTATAGTTGAGATTACACAATCTCTCCCAGTGCCCGGCACATTTCTGTTGCAGCCTGAGTATCTCTTCATTATCTTCCTTGGTATTGCCTCCCCTTCTTAACGCTGTTTCTAATTCTTTTTCTGCGTCTTGCAGTTCGGATAATATCCCTCCTTGTAGTCCCTTGGATTTAGCTATGGCTAACCCCCTCATTACCACTTTAATAGGCTTCCGGGAGCATGCCTGCTGTCTCAACACTGCCAGTATTGATCTCAAAATAGCTTATTATTTCCTCTTTCAAATCCTCCCATAAAATTGTATCTTTCAACGCCTCTGCTCTTAAGCGCCACGTTGGTATCCTTGCTCTCGGGGGTTGGTATTGCCATACCAGTGGTGAGTGATCTGATAGGACCCTCGCTTTATATTCTGTCTGTGTTATTTCTGCCATTAGCTCCTGTGTGGCAAACATGTAATCCAGCCTGGTGTGTACATTTTATGGGGCCGAATAATGCAAATATTGTCTGTCCTGCAGATGGCGCTCCCTCCATGCATCCTCGACCACGAAATCCGTTAGCAGTTACTGCAACGCCCTGGCGGCTGTGGTGGGTCTATTTATTTTGCCATCTGATCTGTCTATTTTCGGGTTTAGTGCGCAGTTAAAGTCTCCTCCCCAAATCACTGCCCCCCCTAAGCAGATGCTGAGTTTGTTATATAGGGTCCTAAAGTATGCCACCGTGTCCTGATTTGGGGCATATGTGTTTATAATGCTTATTTCCTTGTTTTCTACCAGCCCTCTTATTATAACCATCCTCCCGTCTGCTTCGACTGTAGATTGTAGCAGCTGGAATGGGATATGCGGTGCTACCAGGTAATCACCCCTCTAGCGTAGGCCGAGTATGTTGCACCTACAACGGTCCCCCTCCACTTCTTCCGGATCACCTCCAACTTTTCTTGTGTGAGGTGAGTCTCCTGTATCAGGGCTATGTCTATTTTCTGTCTACGCAGATACATCATAACCTTATTCGTCTTTAGATAGCTATTAAGCCCTCTAACATTCCAAGTAATCACTTTAAGGTCCCCCATGATGTATTAGGATCCTGCTCCTCCTCCGCAAGTGAAATCTATATCTAAGTTTTTTTGCCCATTACATGTAGGCTCGTTCTCCAACATAAACTTCCCCTAACTATAAACACTTCAACTTCACCAACGTCCCTCCCCCCTCACATCCTAACCCCAACACCCTTCCCAACTCCCAACGTTCCCTCTTCTCCGCCCACCCCTCTTCCCCAACCCCCCTCCTCCCTTCCCTCCTGCCCCAACTTCCACTTCAACCCGCCTCCCATCTCTACCGCTACCCAACTGTTGGCCAGCTCCATCCCTAGATCTCAGGCACCCCCACATCTAGCCCTTTTCCAGCAATTTCCCGTACTCACAGCTCAGCAGGGAGATAGCGCCCTGGTGGCGGACCTACTATTCTAACTCCCGGGGGTAGGCTGTCTCCATCCTGTGGCTCCTATTTTGCTCATCAAGCTTAAAGCGCCCACCACCTCCTATTTCACTTTTGACAGTTTACATTCCAGTCCAATGTGTTCAAATGTCACATGTTACAGTCACTATCTTTTCTAGCTACGCCATTGTTATCTGTTCTACAGTCTCTACCCTCGGCCCCCCCCTCCCGCCTCTTATCATGCGTGGCTTTTTAATCACTTATCGTGTTCCTCTCGGCCTTGCTCCTCATCTCATTCCGGACAGCCCTGTGCGTCAACCATATCGTCACGTCCTCCGGGGTGTCAAAAAAGTGCGCTTTGCCTTTGTGTAAAATTCAGAGCTTTGCGGGATATAAGAGCATGTATTTTAACCCGGCCGTGCGCAGTCTCCTTTTGATCGCCACATAGCTATAGCGCTGTCTCTGCACCAGCATGGTGTAATCAGGGTATGCAGTGATGGTCACAGACGCCCTTGTTATCGTCCCTCCTTTCCGATAGAATTCCAAGATCTTCTCTCTCTCCCTGTAGTTCAGGATCTTTGCTATAATTACTCGAGGGGGGGCTCCGGGTTGCGGTTTTCTCATCAGGGCCCTGTGCACGCGTTCGATTGCGAACCCTTGGGAGAGCTTGCTAGCTCCTATTTCCTATATATATCATGTTCTCCACATGTATGTTATTGCGTCTCGCTCTTCCCTCGGCCTCCTCCGCTCGGTTCTCCAGGTTGGCCACCTGGTGTTTCAGTATGTGGACTTCCTTGGCATTCTTTGTGGTGGTATCCACGTTGGTTTCACTGCGCTCTCTAGGCCACTCGTTCTTTCCGCAAGCTCTCTCACATCTTGTCTCAGCAGATTGACCTCTAGCCCCACTGCATCTATTTTGGCTTCTAGTGCAGTTCTCAGGTCTGGCATCGCTATTCTCCACGAGGATTTCAATTCCATGATGGCTGTTAAAATCAAGTGGTCCTCTCTTGGTGAAGCTGCATCTGCAGGTGCGGCAGCCATACCTTGTGCTGGGGTGGTGGGGGGCTTCTGCGATTTAGCAAAGATGTCCATTGTGGGCTGCTTGCCCTTGGTTTTACTTCCCTTTAAAGACATTGTTCCACCCTGTCTTCACACCAGGATCTGTTTCACCCGTAGTGTGCGGGTCTTTTGCCCCCCCGCAGCTTTTTCTCCGTGGCTGCAGGCCTCCTATAATGCTGCTCGTCTTACACTTGCTTGCGTAATGTTCCAGTCAGCCGTGTGGGGGATTTGCAGCTCTCACTTCCTGAGGGTCTTGTTTATGGGATCAGTTTGTTCTCTGGCCCCACACTGTTCCAGTGGTGCAATCCTTTTCTAGCACTCACGAGGCAGTTTCTGTGCGTGCCACGTGCGCCATATGCCACCATGTACGATGGGCATTGGTCCCATACCTGGTCCTACGCACCCAGGCAGTGCGGCATTATGCTATTGCAATCCAAATTGAGCTGTGCACCATTGGGCATATCATCTCTATGTGTTGCTGTTGGCGCTATACCTGCGCCTCCATTTTGTGCCCCACTCACTGCCAGCCTCTGTGTCGCCACTGCTGGTGGCTCCCACACTTTTCAGATGTGTGGATTTCTCCCAGACCGGAAGGCGCTACCGTTATGCGGCTAAAGGTGCTGCGTGCTGATGTTGAGACAGTCTTAAGTCCACCATCTATCCCAGGCGCAGCTGGGGTGCTACGTTCTGTTCTCACTTGAGCCTCAGCATATTCTGCACTATCCGGCTGAGGTAAATCTGGTTCTTCAATGATGTTGGAGCGTGGCAGAGAAGCACAGCGTATCTTCCCTCCAGCAGGCTATGCCTCTCCCACTCTGCCTGTCGTTCGGGAGCGACGTTACACGTCACTGCCTGGTGTCATCTGCTTTTATCTCTCATGCTGCTCCTCCGCCCAGCGCCCTGGGGCACCAACCATGCACACCAGTGCTTGTGCGTTCGCATCGGCTGGTGCTATGGTGCAGCTATCTCCGTCTGCCACCAGCCTGCAGACCTCATGCGCACTCCTCTCCTACTTGAGGTACTGGCCGCCCACAAATATCTCTGGCACACCGCTGATCCTCTACGTCTCTGCAGGGCTGCCTCTGATACCTCTTATGCCCTGTCCAGGGATTTCCTCTCACCTCGTAGTAGCCCCCAGTTTTGTTTTTTCTGCTTTTATGAGGGGTGCACCTCTTTGCGCAGCCACGTCCACTGCCTGTGTGCTTTCTGGTTTAGCCCTCTGTCTCTTGGGGGCCTTCCACCTTGCAGTGAACAGTCTTTACCTGCGTCTTCCTGGCACTGTGTCTATGTGCACAGCTTCACCACGGTGTGCGCCTGCATTGGTGACGACTTTGTGGTGTCTTGGGGTATTGACACCAATGTTTTATGGGCTTCTTCCAGGATTTTCTGTTGTGTCAATGCAGTGCCTCTTTGCCGCAGGGGAGATGTTGCACTTGTGTTAATGGTATCTTGCTGTAAGGCTATGTTCTGCAATTTTCGACCATGACGTGCAGTATTATTAGCCAATGTTGTCTGTTTATTATTGTTTCTTAATGTACATACGTTTCATAAACCAGCCCTCCGGTGCTCGCCCGCGCCTCCTGTACGGTACGTCTGTTTCTTATTGTGACCGCACGTCCTTTGTTCTCCGTGCTACATTATCATGCACCTCTGCCCTACGTACCTCTGCCCCAGGATCAGCCTCCTTGTTGCGGCACCTGTGCCTGCAGTGTCAGCCCGATTCCTGGGCACCTGGCAACCGTGTCTTGGGGGGCCCCGGGCTTCACAACGCAGCTTGTGCTCGCGCTTGTGTAGAAATCAGCTCCCCGTTCACAGTCACCCGCAGGGTCCTCCCTCACCTTCACTGCGATCCGGGTGCTCCAGCACTTCGTTTCATTACAGGGTATACCGGTTGCACTCCGCACTCAGGGATAATTGCCCATTCCTTGCTGCAGTGCTTCTCATGTTAGGCACGGTGCACAGGGGCTCCTTTGTTTAATACTCACCGCCATCTTGCTGCCAGCCTTGCATCTGCCATCGGAGGCTACAAAGTTTCATAACTTTCGTCCCTGACACTCAACCTGCTCGCATGAAGATGCATCAGGTTCAGCTCCCATTAACAATTCTTTTCTGCCGCATTTCTTATTGGAATATGCGGTCGGAAGGCATGCGCTTGTCCAGATCATTTGTCGGCTCCAGGAGCACACAAATAAAGCAGCCTATTCCATGGCTGCCAAGCCACGCCCCCTTGTTCATTCAATCCTTAACACCCAATTGCACTGAGTGTTTGTCTTTCTAATTTCCCTTGGGCGGATTTGAATTGACCACTTTTTTCAGTTAGGTTCAAATACTATTGTAACTTGTAATAGATGAAGGGCATATGTTAGTGAGTCCACCCCACCTCGGCAAATAATGTTATATTTAACTGGGTTAAAGTCTATTGTCTCCTCCTTGTAAATGAGACAAATTATATATAATCAGGACTTGTAAAGAATTGAGGTGTTTTACTTCCTGTGGGTAGATTGTCTCACCTTATTCAGGTTTCAGGGCCCAGGCAGCAGACAGAGGGCACCGGACACCTGACACACTATGCCACACACCGCGCCACGCTCCACGCTCCATGCCGGTGTTGGAGAAATGTAGCTTCTTTCCTCGGGTGTGCCTCCAGAGGTCCGCCTCAAAAGGTCTGCCTCTTCCTTCCAGCACGCAACGTAGGCAGAATATGTATAACTGCAGCATGACTCCAAATGCTGCAAGAACACACAGAAAGGCACAGTTGAAGTTTGTGCACCTCTCCTTCAGGAATCTCAGGCATCAGTAACACCTGACACACTACGCCACACACTGTGTCGCACTCCAGGCTGGTGTTGGTGCAATGTAGCTTCTTTCCTCGGGTCCACCTCCGGAGGTCCGCCTCCAACGGTCCGTCTCTTCCTTCCAGCATGCGACAGAGGCAGAATAATTATAACTGCAGCACAAGTACAAACACTGCAAGAACACTCAGAAAGGCACAGTTGCAGCGTGTGCACTTCTCTCTCAGGAATCCCATGCACCAGTAATACCTGACACACTACGCCACACACCACGCCGCGCTCTGCACCAGTGTTGGCGTAATGTAGCTTCTTTCCTTGGGTCCACCTCCAAAGGTCCACTTCTTCCTACCAGCACGCGACGTAGGCAGAACGAGTCCAAACACCAGCCGCGATGCACGTGCCTCATGCTTACACATTCCCAGTTCTTCTGCTGCTGTCATACTTTGAAATCCTTCAAAGAGCTTGTGTTAAAACCTTCCAGCAACTGAAGCTAAACACAAGCTATGTTCCTTCAGGCTTCATTTGGGCTGCACTGCTCAACATATAACAGGCTTTTTTGGCATGTATCAGACATATTGTTCTCTAAAGGACTCTTCGAATCATTAATATTAAATGAATGTTAATATATGAGCTCAAGTATTGAACAAGGGTACTCTATGGTATCCAAATAACTATTATCTAAAATGATTTGTTCACACACTACTACATTGTTTTAAATTCTTTAGTTGCATGTTTGGCTGATTTCAGTTGAATAGGTGTGTAGTGGACAGGAGTAACCTAAGCTATAGGATAATATATTGTTTCACAATGAGGTCGATGCCACAATTAAACTAGTTGCAGTTACATCCCTTGCAAACCTGTTAGAAGTATGGAGCGTCACTGGGATTATGAACTATTGCAGACTTTTTTTTAAGAATGTGCCCAAATTGTGAGTCCCTCTAAGAAATGTGACTAAACAGGACATATCCTGACATGGACAGTACTGGAAGAGAATACATTTATGGTCACCATACAAGTGCTGCCGGCTAATGCCACTATGGCTTACAATGATTACCCTCATCCTTTTGTGAACTTGGTGGATTTCAGTCCTTTTTGATATTGTCCCTTCACGACAAGTCAGGATGGTGCTACCAGTTGCCTATTCCAGCAGGGCACTCACTGTGACCAAGCAGAGATTCTCCCGAATTGAGCGGGAGGACAATATCATGTATCTAATAGGGATGCTGAAAGAGTCATGCCATCTCTTAATAAAATAGTTCACATTGCGCATGACTAAGCAAATTGCCTGAAGAAGGCCGTATATTAATTTCTGGGAGAATACCAGGCAACGCCTCATACCTTCACAGGCAAGGTGTCAGCAGAGGGCCTGATGGGACACACTTTGAGCCCCACTCATCCTTCCAGGACCTTTCCTTGCATTGAGAATGGAGTGGTGAGAAGTAGACAGATTGTCATCAATAACAGAGAAAGCTTTTGAAGGAACACTATGCTGTCCTCCTTGTAAGTTGGAGATTGGGTATCAGAAAGAAATGGTCACTCCACATACAAGTTGAGCTGACCATTTCAGTCTGAACATGAGTGGTGGTTGTGCCAAAGGCTCAATGGCCATGATGAAATTAAATCTGCGGGTCTTCCGAAACTATAGCCTGTTAAAAAAACATTGAGTTCACAAGAGGAAGATGGTTTGTCATCAAGACCAGAACCTGCCCTGCTGCCCAGTGATTATGAAAAGGAAGAAAGGAGTGGGTCTTCCTTCACTGTCAGGAAGGAGCCCTTGCTTGAGAACATTATGTGAGCTTGCATCTGTCACAGCTAAGCGGGAGACTTGCAACCCTTTCCATCACCTCAGGAAGGTTCAGCTGTCTCCCCATATCTTAGGAGGACAGTTTGATGTCTACTGAGGTGTGTGGAGGACTATATTATGTATGAATACTGGAAGGCAAGTGGTGGCTCTTAGTAAGGTTTTTTGAAAGTTTAACATCATTACAATGTTTATCCTCCATTTGTTTGGAAAGTAAATGTATATCGACTGGGTTATTCGCCAGTGTGGGATCATATTGCTGCCCACGCACAAGGTAATGCGTCCAGATTGTTAAAGTATTACCTGATGCCAGACCTTGGCTCCACGATCCACACAACAGAGAAGTCTGACTCAAGGTTCATGATAGGAAGAGCGATTACCAGAGAACTAGTGGAGGAGGCTTCCTTCGGAAATACAGATAAAGCTCCGTATTCCAGGCAGCTCCGAGGAGAAGAGGACCTCTGCTTAGCAGTGTTAAAAAGATCATTGCTTCAGAGGCAGGTTTTTTTCATTGGCTTCCAGCTAACATTAGGCCATCCTCCAAGCCTGTGTGATCGTTATGAGGGTGCGGTAGCGGAAAGCCTCAGATTAAGTCTGCCAGGAACAGCTATAAATCGGGAGCTCGATGAGCTGCAGAAACGGCCTTCTTAAAGGTTTTTGCATCTACTCAGCACAAAAATCACAGACCGGTAGAAGACCTGCCAAGCACGCAGTAGCACATGTTACTGATGTTGCAGACACTGAACAAAGCTACAGTAATATGTTATATGAAGCTCAATTAGCATTACACTCACACCAGTTGTTGCCATAGTTGATGTGGCTGTACAAAGGTTTGGCAGCAATTGGGCCAAAGGGAAGGTGGTTGCCTTTGAACCTGGCAATGAAACCCCAGCCTCTTTCTTTTCTGGGACCCCTTCTGTAATGTTGGGTGGCTTATTGGCCTTTTCTGTGCAATAACCATAGTTTAATGCCTCAATCTGGGTTCCTCAGACATTGGCATCTAAATACAAGCCTACATTTGCATCCCAACCCTAATTGGAATCTCTGAGGTTTCTGCTGCTGTTGGTTAGCTGGTTGATGTTAACAAAAATGAAATTGGTTGCGTTCATCTTTTTTCCTCATACAGAAATAATTTCCTTCTTAACTAATATTGACCACAACATACAGTGAACACTCATAGATATAAAGCCAAGAAATTAGTTGAGAAAAATACGAATTATTTATTTATTTATTTATTTATTTGCATTTATCAATTTTATGATTTTGCAAAGTGGTTTACTTCATTTTCTCTTCACTTCTGTGTACTTTAGTTTCAGTTTCAGTTTAGACGTTTTGTGTCGTTTTTGTGCATTCATCCAGCGCAGCTTTTAAAATGTATGTCGTTGCTATGGACCACGAAGTTCTTGACCCACTCATTAAGCGGGCCCACCACACTTCTTCATCGAATTGGGAGAAAGGTTCAAGTAGGGGGCCAAGAAAAGCTTTTCTCCATTTGGTGGTCTTTGGGCATTTTAAGAGAAGATGTTTCACTGACTCCTTTTCAGATTGACCTTTGCACAAGCGACATTGATTTGTAGCAGAAAGGCCCCTTATCGCCCGGATTTCATTGGTTGGGAGTAAGTTCAACCTTGCCCTAAGTAGGGTTGAACGTAGAGCTTTTTTCTGGAAATCTTTTGAATATTTCGAGCATAGCATCCAGTTTTTTTAGGTTGAGGAGACAGGTGGTTTAGAAGTTTTTTTTTTTCAGCAGTAGTGTGGGTTTCAATCCAGTCTTCTTGGTCCATTTTCTTTTTCACTTTGGTAGGATTGCCGATAATTGCCGAATTGTTTATTCCTTAAATTCGAATAAGATTGGGTTTCTTCACTTGTATTTTGGAAGTAATTGAAACTGTTTATTGGAGTGCAGGGGGTGGGTTGTAGGCAAAGTAAGGGGAGGAAGACACGTTTGGGGATGGACAGGTCTCGGATTAGGTCGGTATTGTTTGATGGGTATTGTTTGGGCACTGTTTTTAATGTTCCAATGGACTGTGATGTAGTCAATTATTTCAATTAGCAGTTTAATTTTAAAGAATTTTTTGGGGCAGTGTTCAAATATGCGGTAACACACAGTCCCTTGTTGATAACATTATAATCAAATGGATTTAAAGTATATTCCGAATATACTTCATAGCATCTGGATATACTTGAACCACATTAGGCACCACACATTATTGCTTCTGCATACACGTTATTGACAAGTGAATCTGAAGATTGGGAACATTGGCTGGAACGCATTAATCAACAAAATGCTTTCTCAATGTTTCTGTTAATGTTCATTACATCAATTATATGCTTGCAGGGCCGGGGATTCCAAACCTCTGATCTCATTCTGCAATAAACAGAGCAAACAAGGTCATTTCCACAATGCACTGTCCAATCTGCCGCGCAAGCTAATCACATAATGTGCGTGCACGCCGAAGGCCTCCAGCGCCTGCACGCGCAGAAACTGGAGCAAAAAAAACATGACGCAATTTACATTCTGTACCCATTATGGATGTTTGTTTTCTTGATTTTAGCAATGCACAGTCACAATGGTAGCAATGACAGAACACCAAAGTGCCCAAAAGAAGCACAGAGCTGAGAGCACATATTCACTGCAAGAACCACCGACCTCTTGTATCAGAGACGTACTGGGCCTCATTCCGAGTTTGGAGGTAACCATGGCGCTATTTGCACCATGACTGCCTCCAAAACCGGTTCAGACTCCGACCTTGTTCAATGGGGACTTACCGGTCTAGTCCGACCTTTGCGGGACCGCTAAATCCCCATTGAAAAAGTCAATCCCCATTCCCATTTGAGCCCCCATAGGGCTCAATGGGAATGGGGAGGGAGCTAATAACGGTACCGCAGTTTGCGGTACCGTTATTTGCTCCCTGGTCCCTTTGCGGCTCCCGCTAAGGCCGCCTGGTAAAACCAGGCGCCCATAGCGGGACCCGTAAAGGGACCTCAGAATAGGGCGCAAAGGGATTACTGGCACTGTTGTCCTTAACGGTGCCCGGTATCCCTTTGCGCCAGGGTCGGAATGAGGCCCACTGAGTCTCCAGCTCTGTATTTTTCCCATAAAACAAGTCAGCACGGGTTTTGCGGTATTTCCGTAGAAATTCTACAAAACGCGAATACCGTTATGAGTGGTGGGCTGGAGGTCTTCCTCCCCAATCAAGGTCATCGAGGAGTTTGAGCATTTAAGGCTGCTTGCAGTTCCATTGATGGCAAATCCTCCATTCATTTGGTGGTAATGTAGTGGTGGAAGCTCCGGTAAGGTGCTCACTCTAAACTAGCAACAAGGCTGTGCTGTAAAAGTGGCAGTTATTCTGCTACCGCTACACTCGTCCTGAGGGCCACTGTCCCGAAAAAAATAGAGCACATTTAACTGGGGTTTTATGAAAAATAGGGATTTCTATGCCAAATCACAAAATGTTCCCCAAACGTTAACATAAATGAAACAATAATAATGAAGATGACCCCTGCTAATAGCGCATGGAGTCTTGATTCTATTAAAGACAAGGAGGCGAGCATGATGCTTCATATTCCATTTATTCCTGTCTCCAGCAGTTTCAACAAAACACAAACTTTGTAACTTCCCACATGGGAAAAAACACATTTCTTTTTTTCTTTTTTTTCTTTTTAGTAATGACATTTCCCTTAAATTCAGTTAATTTGTAGTCCTTCGTGCCCTGAGCACGTAACCACAGTCCTTCCTGTCCTCTCCCTCTTCTTTAATGCTCGTAACTGTACTCCAACAGGTAACCAAACTGAGATAGTCCAATTTAACAAAACTGCATTAGCCCAACATGAAGTTTCCTTCTTCAACTGTGCTGCTCTGCTTGACTCTAGAATGCCTGCGTGCTCTCGCTGCTCAATTAGCCTGTGCAGCTCGCTAGCCTGCCTCAGTTGTTCTTCTAGTCATCTCCCACCGAAAAACAGAAAGAGGACGTTAGGGAGGCGGATACACAACCCTATTTTGGGAGAAATCCATCATAAATACAAACGTAGACATTAGCATCATACTCTCCTGTGTATCTAGGGCGGGAAAGTAATCAAGACTCCCTGTGCTATTAGCAGGGGTAATCTTCATTCTATATCAAGACGGAGGACAGCATTATGCTTGTTCAAAGCATGACATTATTGTTGTTGCTACTGACAGCACAGGCTGAAAATAGAATGTTCTAAACGTAGTGTCGCTGGCCCAGTCAGCCGCTTGCATGATATCTTGCAATTTCGAATCCTGCGTTAGTGCCTTTGAAGCCATAGCTCCGCTGACAGAATGCGCTCCGAACCTGGCCGTATCTACTCCTGCCAACTGCATCACTTGTCGCACCCATCTCGCTGTGGTGGCTGTTGCGACTGTTTTGTATGGTTTCCTGTGCGCTATTAGCAACTGCATTGCCCCCATGGACCTCATTTCTGTTGTCCTATGCTCGTATTCCTTTATACAGGCTGCTACGCACCGCTTGGGATGCTCATGTAGGTAGGGATACACTATTGTTGTGGAACAAGTCTTAGTTCTCCTGACTAACGAGAATGTAACTCATTCTGGTCCATACACTTTTCTGTTCACGTCTAGGGCTCTAATGTCTGCTACTCTCCTACAGGAGACAAGGCACAAAAGCTTTGCTAGCTTGTCTGACAATTGTGTTAATGAGAGATATATGTTTCCTGGCCAATCGGCCTGCAATTTCAGCACTACCGGTACATCCCATAGGGCGTTGTATCTTGGCTCTGGGGGTCTCCTAAATCGTATTCTTCTAAGGAGTCGGACGACTGCTGTGTTCTCACCTATGGGCATTCCTTCAATGGGCAAGTGTCCCGCTGATATAGTGGACCTGTACACTCCTATCATTCTGTATGCCTTTCCGTATTGCTGTAGCTCTGCAAGGAAATGTAATACTTCCCCTACAGGGGCCGAAATGGGATGAAAACCTCTCCTTTTGCACCGTCGTGACCATCTGTTCCAAGCTGCATCATAGCTCCTTCTCATGGACGGTGCCCATGATTCTGCAATGAGCTGCGCAGCCTGAGTTGAAATGCCTGGGAGATTGTAGCGTCTCCTGGTATCGTGCATGCCATCAGAGGGAGAGTCCCCCTAACTCTCAGAGGATGATATAACCCAGCTTGGTCCGTGAAAAGGTTGTCTCCTGGTGGCAGTACTCTCGGATAATCTATCACTAGCTCAATCATCGTCGGGAACCACACTTGTGACTTCCATAATGGTGCCACCACTATCTTCCTCGCTCTCTCTCTCTGCAAACTTTTGCTAGTACCCTGTTCATCATTATAAATGGTGGGAACGCATAGTGAGTGTCCCCCCTACAGTCTTGGAGGAACAGGTCTACCCTTGCATCTGTCTGATCGAACCTCCAGCTGAAATACCTGCTCTTCTGAACGTTCAGTCTGGATGCGAAGAGATATGCATGAGTTGGTCCCCATAGATCCTCTATCTGTCGGAAGACTCTCTTGTCCAGCATCCAGTCACTGAAGTCTGATAAGTGTCTGGAATTTCAGTCCGCTACCACATTGAGTGAACCTGGGAGATATTCTGCTACTACCGAGGTCCCTGATTCGAGGCAGGAGTGCCAGAAAACCCTGGCTAGCTCTGCTAGTAATTTGGACTTTGTCCCTCCTAAGTGATTGATGTATCTGACTGCTGATATGTTGTCCATCTTCAGCAGGATACACAAGTTCACTCTGTCTTTCGTGAAGGCTTTGATTGCGAATGACCCGGCTAGTAGCTCCAGACGGTTTATGTGCATCTTCTGCGCTCCATTTTCCCCCTGTTTCTAACTCCTGGCAGTGGGCTCCCCAGCCTGCTCTGCTGGCGTCCAACTCTATCACTAGATCAGGTCGGTCCCCGAATATGGCCTTGCTGTTCCAGGCGTCCATATTCTGTAGCCACCATTCCAGCTCTGTCTTTGATTCTGCATCGAGGGGTACCGACCGTTGATATTTTAGCCCTTGCTCAGGTGTTTTATTTTCAATCGCTGCAGGGCTCGATAGTGTAGAGGCCCTGGAACGATTGCTTGGATCGACGCTGCCAATACCCCCACTACTCTCCCTATCATCCTCAATGATACTACTCTTTTGTCTAAGCAGCTCCTTATTTCTCTTTGTATATCTAATATCTTCCTGGCCAGTAACTCTACGGTAGCTGAACTGGTGTCTATTATGACCCCTGGGAAGTCTATCCTCTTGGTTGGTATCACGTCCAACTTCTCCTGATCCACTAGGAAACACAGCGACGCTAGGAGCTTCTTCACCCAGTCTGTCTGGTATTGGAGGGGCTCTCTGCTGTTCGCCATCAGAAGATATCATCCAGATATATGATTATCCTTATTCCTTTCGGTCTGATCGCCGCTGCTATCAGCTTCATGAGCTTCGTAAAGGCCCATGGTGCTAAGGCTAGACCAAAAGGCATTGTCGTAAATTGCCAAAATTGTCCGTCCCAGTCGAACGCTGGGAATGTTCGGTATTTCTCTTGGACTGGTATCGTGAGGTAAGTGTCTATCAGATTGATCCTCGTGAGCCAGTTGTCTTGTTGCCTGAGGGTATCTCTGAGCTGGTGGATCCCCTCCATTTTGAAATGGTGGTATGTCACCCAGCTGTTCAGTTCCTTCAAATTTATTACAGGCCTTACTTTGTCTTTCCTGTGTACCAGGAACATGTTGCTTATAAACTTTGGTGGTATGCAGCAAGGCTCAAACGCCCTCTTCTATGCTAGGCTCTGCAATTCTGCATGTAGGGTCTCTTTCTCTCCCTGCGCTGTGTGCATTGGTCGGGGGTTTGGGTCTTTATGGGTATCTGTATAAACTCTAACTGCAGTCCCTCAACTGTCTGCAGGACCTAGGTGTTGCAGTTCTCTCAGAAACAAAATGTTCTCCCCCTACTGGTGGATATGGTGTATGTGTGACCTGTGGGAAAGCTTTGTCCTCTTCCCTGTCCTCTTCCTCTTCTTCCTCTCAGAAATCACCCTCTTGCAGGGATGAAAGCATCTTGCTGCTTATTTTCCCAGTAATGGGCCCTGTTGTTTTGAGGTCTTCTTGCGGCTTGGTTACAACCTGTTGCTCGGCCTCGATACCGACCGGACCCGGAGAAAACTCTGCCTGGGAATAACTTTTTTATGGAGGCTTGTGCTTTCTCTAGCGACATGTAGATGCCTACGAACCTCCCCATTGCCTTCCTGAATGTCTCCCCGAACAGGAGTCCTTAAGTCGCCTCGCCAGCCTCGTACGAGGCTAGGTCTCCTAGCTTGGGATCGATTTTGAGGAGAAGGCCTCTTCTGCGCTCCGATGATATGGCAAAGTTTGCATTGCCTAGAAGGCACACTGCTCTTTGTGCCCAGTTTGCAAGGATGTCTGGGTCCACTTCTTCTCCGGTATCTCGGGATCGTTCTCGGGGTGCATGATTTTAGCAAGGGGTCCCGCAATGTCGAGGACCTTCTCCTGGCAGCTCTTCCAGGACCTATCTATCACCTTCCAAGGGTCTCAAGATGTTTTCGATACCAATGCCAGCATCTTTGGGTCTAGTTTTGGGACCTCAGCTACCTTGCCTGGCAGTTTGGGCCTTGGGCACTCACCACACATTTGCTGCCTTGCCTCCCTTTCGAGGGCTTTGCGAAGTCTGTGCGTCATATATCTTGTCACTCGCTGTGACGGTAGCCAGTCTGTGGACTTGGGGCTGTGGATATCTTCTGGTTCGAACATATCTGCGATCTCATTGTCGTCCTCTGTATTGTGAAGTTTCTTTAGCCTTTTCTTAGGTGGGGGCTGTGAATCTTCTTCGTCCCATCTATTGCCCTCTTCTTGCAAGGATTGTGGGTTCTCTGTGGGCTCTTCTTCTGATTCCTGCCCCTCATTCCCCATATTTTCTTCTCCTAGGTAGGGGGTCGTGAGGCTCGACACTCCCGATTTGCGCATAAAATCGTCTCATAGCTTACTGAAAGCGTCAGCAGCCTCTGGGGACTCATCAACTGCCCCGTCTGCTTGACCCGGGGGGTCAGAAGAGACTATTTCCGGGTCTTGTTACACCTCTTAGAGCCCTCTAATGTGGCTTCTGTGGACCTGCTTTCTTTGTTGGTGCTCTTAGTATCCTGGCTCAAGAAAGATAGAATGGTTGCCAGACTCTCCTGAAGGAGCCTGACCCCTTCTGACACAGCTTCAGCCAGTGAGTTTCCCAGCACTTCCCTAACGCTATAGGCTCGGTCTTCTGCTTGCTCCTCCTCACCCCATTCAAATTCTGCCATGCTTGTTTTGTCTTTGTCTTTAGTCCCTTATGTACTTAGGATTAGGTGTAGTGGCACGTCCACTCCTTCACTGTACTTTCTGTGTGTGGCTGCACCTTATTCTCTTGCATGCAGTGAAGGCTTCATTGCTTCTTCTGGAGCTTTGTCTTTCTAGCTGATGTTGGTCTTAGCAGCAGCTTATCTGCTGTGCACACTGGAATCTTGTGACCTCTCCCTGAGGAGACGATTGCTCGGAATGCAGCGTGCTGCTTATTCAGATAATGGGATGTCTTTTCGGTGCCACCTCTCCCTTAGGGGTGGAAACTCTGCGCTAGTTTCATTCATGATATTGCATTTTAAAACACTTCCTTTGAGCCTCTCTGCTCCGTAGTGTTCGTCGTGTGACTGCCACATGCTTGAATGGAGGGAAGCTCCTCTCACACAAGGTTGGGGGCTTCCACTCCTCACTTCGCTTCTCTCTGCGAACCACGTTATGTGGGAGCTTACTGCCCCACCTCCCCAAGGGTGGAGGCTTCTATGCTCGCTCCAGCTCACTGCTATTACGGAGGTCGGCGGACCCCTGTCATGCTGAGAGTGTGGCACGGGGCCGCCGACTCTGCGTTACTGTCTTAGATAACTCTGTTTGCATTATCTTATAAATCAAGTGTAAAGCGTGCGCTCCTACTAGCAATCGCTGCGCGCATCAAGTTACTTGCAATATATTCTAAAAACACATATAATTACACATTTACAATGCTGCTCTAAGCAGCTAGAGAAAACGTAACTTATCTGCTTGCAGGGCAGGAAAGAAGAGGGAGAGGACAGGAAGTTCTGTGGTCCGTTCCCAGGGCAGAGAGGACTACAAATTAACTGAATCTAAGGGAACTGTAGTTTTTTGACTAAAATGAAAAAGAAAATGAATTTCTTTCCCATGCGGGACGTTACAAAGTTTATATTTTCTTTAAACTGTTGCAGACAGGAATACATGGAAGATGAAGCATAGTGTTCTCCTTCGTCTTGACATGGAATCATTGAACATAATAGTCCCCAGATATAAGACATTACATCCTGAAGTTCCAAGGTGACCCACTCCGGCTCCTGGCTCAACTTCACGTCAACATCTGTGGATGCCCTGATGTGTATGCCATAGTTCAGCCTCTGTGCCCCACATGCGCGGACACTGAGAACACATAGTATTTATGTTGTGAAGCTCTGAGGGGGTCATGGATACCAACAGCGGCCAATGCATCCATCTCGCCCCAGCCTTTCTTGCAGTTCTAATTTGCAGTCCGTGTTTCAGCCCCTTTGTCCCTCCTGACCTGGGTGCTAAATATACAGCTAGAGCACTTTGGGCAGGATTCTGGAATGCCACATACGTGTGTAACAAACATTCCTTCCTAATCAATCAGTTTGATTCTATGATTCCACACATAACGATGATTGCCACAATAGAAAGCTGGATGCACTGCCCAAGATAAAGCCACACTAGCAGCACATAACAACTGCCACCTTCATCTACTCCCCTCATCCATTGAAGGTGGGGGGCAGAGTAGGTCTCGTAATCAGGAAGGACGCAATATCCACACCCATCTCCCACTTTGATTGATTGATTGATATTTTATTTCTATCGCGCTCGTACACAAGTGTTTCAGAGCGCGACAAGGCAAGGGAGGGGAACAGGGGAGAACAAAACAGCGATCTTACTAGGCCCAGTGACATTGAGATCGCGCAAGTGCATGGGAGAGGGGAGAGGGGAAAACTGCATGGAAGGGGAGAGATGGAAAGTGCGAAGCAGAGGAGAAACAGATAAATAACAAAAAATAAATAATAAAGGCAACAAACAGTGTTAATGCAGCCAGCAATTTGCAAGTGCTAGGTTTAAAGCAGCAGACAGGGTAGGTCCAATAAGTGCAGGAAGAAAAAGGGGGGGGGCTGTATGGGTACAGATACAGACCCCAGTGCAAGGGGTGGCCCGGAGGCAGTGCTGGAGGGTGACAGGATGAGCAGGTACCTGGGCCCAAAAGACAGAGGATGGCCAGGTGCACGGTGCCAAGAGAGAACAGATCAGCAGAGGAGAGGGGAGCGAAGGCAGAAGAAAAGAGGAAGGTCTTGAGGTGCTTCCGGAACCGGAGATGGTTCTCCTCAAGTTTTAGAGTGGCAGGGAGGCTGTCCCAGAGGGAGGCCCCAGCCGAAGACAGAGATCTACCCCCAGCTTGTTTCTTAGAAAAACGACTGACCCTGAGTGAGTTGGAGGTAGAGGAGCGAAGAGCTCGAGAGGGGAGGTATTTGGGGAGGGATAGCTGAAGGTATTTTTGACCCAGGCCCCAGAAAGCCTTGTGGACAATGTAGAGGGTTTTGAATTTAATCCTTGTATCCACTGGGAGCCAGTGAAGAGATTTCAGAGCTGGAGAGGTACGATCCCAGGGCTTGAGGCCAAGGACAAGTCTCGCAGTCCTGTTCTGGATTAGTTGCAGAGGGCGGAGAGTAGAGGCAGGTAGATTTAGAAAGAGGCTGTTACAATAGTCCAAGCTAGAGAGAACCAGAGCTTGAGATACCATGAGCTTCTGGGGGAAGGAGAGGAAAGGCAGAGTACCTCTGAGGAGGTGCAGTCGGAAATTTGACTTTTTAGAGACCTCAGAGATGTGGACGGAGAAGGAAAGGGTGGAGTCAAAGATGACCCAGAGGTTCTTAGCCTCGCAGGTGGGGGTAGGAGGAGGGCCAAGGGAGGCCGGCCAGAGAGTGAGGGGGAAGGATGGTGAAGGTGTGCCGATGAGGAGGATCTCCGTCTTGCTGGCATTCAGACAAAGATCATTGGTGGCACACCAATCTTGAATGGCAGTTAGGCAATCAGAGATGAGAGAGGGAGAGGAGGTGCCAGAGGGCAGCCTGAAAATGAGTTGTGTCGTCAGCGTAGCACTGGAAATTTGAGCAGAAAATGGCAATGCAGTGGGCGAGAGTTGCCAGGTATTGGTTGAACACTTGTCTTCATACCCTCTTCCTTTGAATACTGCTTGCTCCAACTGTTCTCACCATACTGCTCATCTATCACCCCCAGTGCTCTCAACCTCTTCTTCCTTGACATAAGGCTCTTATTTGTACCCATACCCATTGATGTTCTGTCCATGCTAATGAGAGAATTCTGCTAGCTGAATATGACTCTTCCCTCTCCTACCACTCCTTGCTCTCCCTCCACAATAAGGCAAGACACATTCATGAGAACCCATGGCATCTCAGATTTCTCTCCTTCTTTCTTATTTCCCCATGCTGTTGTATCAACCTATTCTCCTCTAATCACTCTCTCAATCACTTAACGGTATCTGCCCCACCCCCCTGCAATCTGGTCCCCTCCTCAATCACCAATCACACATTATGTCATCACCTCATGGCTCCCTACCTGGATAAAGTCAAGTCCTCCCTCCAAGCATTCTCTCCACCCGGTGCTTCCAACTGGGTATCGTGGTCTGACCACTTTGCTAACGCTTCACGCTCATACTACCACACAAAATCCCTCAACCTACCACACATCCCCCGCACCCCCAGCCCAACTATAAAAACCAAACACATTACAGACATAGACTTAGCACCACTCATACCACTCTCCCTACCCACATGCACATCCCTCTATCCTACTGCACCAATACAACACCATCATCACACTGGCACTAGAAAAAATTGCACCCCTCAAATTAAATTACAAAACCACCACAACAACCACCACAAACCATGGTTCAACAGTTCAATCCTCTCTATCAAGCAGGAAGACAGATGCCTAGCATGAAACTGGCAAAATAACCCATGCCCCTCAACCAGAAGACCCCCTCAGACACTGCCATAAAAAATATAACTCATTCATACACGATGCCAAAGCCACCCATTACTTCCAAGCACTCCAATCTGCCATCAATTGGACCCAGAAAGTATTCAACATCGTCAAAGCGCTCTTTAAAACACCATCCACACCTTCCACTGCTGTATGCAACTCCAAATTAACTACTCCAAAATTCACATCAGGGCAGCCCTCCCCTCAGCTCTCCTACTCACACCCCCTACTCCCAAACACTCCAAGAATGTAACACTTTCCACCCCATTGACACAAATACCCTCATCATGACCACTGCCAAAACAAAACAGCATACTTCATGGATGCTGCATGCCCACCTCAAGCTGCATCCAACTGCATCACCACCCTAGCTCCTCACTGGATCAACATCATCACCTCCTGTCTCTAACATGTTACCATTCTCACCGCAGTCAAAATGGGACAAAACTCACCCCTCCTCAAAAAACCTCTCTGTACCTCACGCTCCCTGAAAACTATTGCCCCATTACACCAGAATCATTGAACCCTAACTACCCAACTGCTACAACACATCACAACAATCTACTCAACCCCTTCCAATCTGGCTTTCTAACTGAACACAGCACTGAGACCGCTACTCCTCACATTCTCAAAGACCTTCACATCATCACAGACAAAGGACACAGGGCACTACTCATACTTCTTCACCTCTCTGAAGCCTTCAACAGCATCAACCACACCATTATACTAAACATCCTAGCCCACAGGAAGAATTTCTCTAGCACTGTAATCGACTGGTTAACCTCCTTTCTCACTGACAGGACACATTTTGTCACCATGCCCCCTTATCGATCAGACTGCCCCTCTGTCAAGTATGGGGTCCCACATTCTCCTCCTTATCTCCACACCTCTTCAATCTTTATGCTGAATCCCTTAGACAGACCCTTAGCAAACACAACATACATTTCCACCAATAAGCAGATTACACACACATATACTTCCAAATTCCATCCCTGTAAACAACTCCACATCCTCAAAACATGTCACTCCATCACCAACTGGATGGCCACGCGTTCCTCAAACTCAACCCTTTCAAAACAGAATATTTCCTCATCTGCCCCCCAAGGCACACACCCAACCTCACCCTATGATATGATATGATATGGCATTTGTAACGCGCCTATACACAAGTTTTTCAAGGCGCGACGAGGCAAGGAAGGGGGAACAGAGGCAGGACAGAGACAGCGATCTTACTAGGCGAAGTGACATTGAGATTGCGCAAGTTCAGGGCATGGGGGAGGGCAAAAGTGCTAGGGGAAAGCGGAGAGGGCAGTGCTGTACATGGGATCAAAACAATAACAAGAAGTGCGGCCAGCAGGTGGCAGGTGCAAGGGTAAGTGCAAACAGCAGGTGTCCAAAAGTGCAGGTAGGGGGACTGTAAGGTTACATATAAAGACCCAAGTGCAAGGTCTTCCGGGAGGCAGTGCGGGTGTGCACCTGGGCGGGCAGGGACCTGGGCCCAAAATCAGAAGGTAGCAAAGTGACCAGTGCAGTATCAGACAGGATATCAGCAGGGGAGAGGAAGAGAGAAGGCAGAAGCAAAGAGGAAGGTCTTGAGGTGCTTCTGGAAACAGAAATTGTACTCCTCAAGTTTCAGGGAGGCAGGGAGACAGGGATGCTATTCCGAAGAAAGAGATCTACCACCAATGTGTTGCTTGGAGAAGCGACTGACCCTGAGGGAGTTGGAGGTGGAGGAGCGAAGAGCTTGAGTAGGAAGGTATTTATGAAGAAAGAGTTGGAGGTATTGAGGGCCCAGGCCCCAGAAGGCCTTGTGGACAATGCATAGGGTCTTTAACTTAATTCTTGCAGTGACTGGGAACCAATGCAAAGATGTCAGTGCTGGAGAGATGCAATCATGGATCCAAGAACTAGCCATGGAGAACCCACATTATCCCTTTCCACACCAGTTAAAACCCTTGGCTTCACCATCGACCCCCAACTTTCCTTCAAACCACATAGCCGCTGTCACCAAAATATGCACTCTACAACTTCACCTCCTATGCAAAATCAGACACATCTTTCCTTCTGACGACACTCTGCATTACAGCCCAAGCACTGGTTCTCTCTAGGCTGGACTATGGAAATGCTCTCTTCACTAGACTCCCCAACAACACCCTGGCCGTCCTGCAACCCATACAAAATGCAGTAATCAGACTCACTCTCCACCTATCCAAACATCCCACCCCCCCCTGCTCTTGGCCAGCTCCACTGGCTCCCTGTACCCGAGATAATTGCCTTCAAAGGACACCACATTGGGTCTCATTATGACTCTGTCGGTCCGGAAAGAACGGCAGCGGTAAAACCGCTGCCACCGTTCTTTCCGGACCGGCTGATTAAGAATCCTGCAGGCAGGAGGTTTCACTCCCGCCAGGTCTGACCTGGCGGGATTTACACCACCCGCCTGCTGGGGGACATGGAAACACTGGCTCCGTCATAGACGGAACCAGTGTTTCCATTGTCCCCATCCCCATGGAGTCCTATGGGACTCCATGGGAATGGGGACTTACAGAATTCCGTCTTAGGAATTCCCGGGTCACCAGGGTCGTAATGCCTGGTGATTCCGGGAATCACGGAGGCGGAATGGTAATACGGGTCTGGCGGTAACCTGATGGTTTTTCCGGCACGGTTACTGTCGGACTCGTAATGAGGCCCCTTGTATTCAAAGCTGTCCACCCCAAAACTCCATCTTACATTCATGACAAACTCAACCCCATCACACACACAAACACCAGACAAGCCAGCCAAAAACTATTACACATTCCACTCTGCAAACACACATTCTCCCGCTCTCCTCCACTGCTCTCACTTGCCAATCATAATCTTCCTATTCTTTCCTGAAAACATTTTACAACTTCTTTTTTAAACTCCCACCTTTTCAATATTTGAACCATGTAAAGCGCTCTGAGAGCCTCTGGATAGGGCCCGCGCTAAGCAAAAGATTCCAATAAATAAATAAAGCAGACTATATCATTCAATGTTTAAGTGTCATAATGATACACATTCAAATATTTCTTTGACTGAGAACCGGCTGTCTTTTGAAAAAAAGGCTACGTTAATTGAAAATGAGACATTGCAAATTTAACCTTGTTCTGCAAGCAAGACAGATGAAAATTGGTGTGTTTGAAAACTATCTTTTAATATTTTAGTCTAAATGTTCCTTGAGTGAATACAGAAAATAGGGAATTATCCATGAAGCTGCGGGGTTAAAACGTGATTTTCATGTGCAAAGCACATTCTTAAATTCATGGAGTATGAGTTGCTTTCAAAGTAAGGGTCTCTTGTAAGCAAATGGCTCTAGATTTCACATTGACCTTCAGCATAGAAATCATTAAAGTTAATGGAGGTTTCATGTAATTTCATCAGCACTTCACCCCTGGAATAAGGGAAGAAAACGGCCATCCATTAAATGAAGTGTTATTCCAAGTTGAAACCCACTGTTTCGGAATGCCATCTGTGAGGAGGGGGAAGCCTGAGATTGTTAGATTTGTAATTATGCTAGTAATTATGTTCCTGGGGTGAGATATGTCAATCAAGCCCCCCTTTCATAAAGAAAAGAATGAAAAAAGAATATGCCAAAAAGAATAGTGCACCCATGCACTCAAAAGAAAACTTGACTTGCTGTAAGTCAACGAGTCACGCGTTTCGAATTCTGACTCGACCCAGTGGAAGCATCTTTTCAACCTGACTCGACCACCGACTTGCCCTGTTGAAATCCATCGACTTGACCTGTCTCAAAATGGATTTGATCCACCGGGAGCCCTCATCTTGAACCCCCTGGACAGCGACTCGCCAGAGCCCTCATCTTGAACCCCCTGGACAGCGACTCACCATTGGGATTGACGATTTGACCCGTCTTGACGTTGTTTTGAATTGCAGCTAAGCACCTATAAGCCTGGCTCAAAGCTGTTGAGCCGTAAAGACAAGCAAATAAAGGTACGAGACGCGTCCCTGTCCTCCAGTCTGTCTGAAAGGGGCCTCGTTACATGCATGCCCTCTTATCTGACTTTTTAAAGCTTATTCAATAACTTTGATATGTTGCCGCTGAAACCATTGCCTGAGCACCCATGTCTAAAATCCAAAATTGCCCCTATATTTAAAAGTCTGCTTTCTCAGTGTTTTCTCTTACATGGGTGGACAAGTAGTGTTTGTATATGTTGTGTACATTTTTGTTAGTTTAATTTAAGACCCTACCTTGTATAGGACCTTAGTTGGGCATTCTTTTATTCTGGTACTACAGTGCTAAAATTGTTTGGATTGCTTTGTCCCAACTGACACCCCCCCTGAAGAGTATAGCTGTTTTAGTGTTACTTTATGTAGGTGATGGGGAATACCTGCCGGACTGTGCCTGTGTCATATTTATGGTTGTGATCACTGCTAGTTTAGTAGTATTGTAAGACTGAGTATGTGCTTTATTCACTACTCATCCACGTACTCCTAAAGCACTGTCGTCATTTTGTCACACCGAAATAGAAATTATCCATTAAAAGAACAGATTTAATTACATCACCTGGCTACGACTTTCAAAACATTGTGCAGAGATACACAGCCACGTTTTCTTTGTAAAGTGATATTTATATTTAAACTGTATCACATTAAATAAAAAAAGTGATATTTAAATACAACTTTTTATTTAATTCTGACACAAATTGCGCTGGGGAATTATGATGTTCCTTTTCCAAATCCCCATAAAATAAAAAATGATTAGACAATGTAAATACATGCTCAGAAAATGCATTCTCTATATAATTAACTAACATTGATAAATGCACCTCTATTTGGTTTAAAAAGATTCATAGGCAATGTGTTTGAATCAGCAAATTATTCCAAATAATGCAGTGCTATTTACCACGATCTCATATGGACACAAATTTTGTTATTTAAGAAATACATATTTAACAGAAATAAACATTTACTCCTGAAAACAGGGGTGAAATAAAATTTGGAAACTCTTATGATTCAAGCCTTTAAAAACATGAGAGTTCAGAGTTGGATTTTCACTGGTATCTATTAGCACATCAAGCCTACAGTAGGGTTCATCCTAAAGAGGATTGCTGCTTCAGTGTACTCTGATTTAAGTACATTATGACTGGTATTAAATGTCATAACCCTACGAGCAAACAGTTGGGGAAAACATTATTTTCTTGAAAATTGATACCACAGATGAGTCAACCAAAGACATCCATGGCAAATTGGCAGACAAGGATCTAATGCACACCTGAGTGCCCAATAATTTACCCACAGAGCATGAACTGAAGCAGGCGTGGGATACCTTATTACTGAGATCCCAGAGCTGTGAAGGCGAATCAAGTGTCCTGTTGTCCAGTGTTTTAATGCTTCATTTAGGACATAAGGATACAACACCAACCAGAGGGTCCAGAGAGATGTATTTCTGAATATGATTCTTGTACAAAAACTGTTTAGTCACTGAGAATATAAATCAACCAATCCGACGCGATAATCAGATTATCCCTTAGAACCTGAATATTGCTGTTGTTGAAATTTCCCTCTTCAGATAAAATAAATAATTAAATTTCACTGCATTATTTCAGAAGCAAGGTACTCCTAGATTTGGTGCCACAATGTGTATTAGGAGTCACAGATTTAACAAATGGCGGAGATTGTTGCGAGTGTTAGGTGTTTGGAGGAGGCACCTGTACTTCGCACTACTTGCATAAGGAGCTGATCAACATGGAAAGTCTGTTTTCACTTTCCATACTCTCCACGCTGTGCGCTGGCATACGTATTGTTCCCCTCCGAGGGCTTGGCTAGCAGCCATATAGTGAGGTCAACTAGCTGTGCGGCTCCCGCATGATCATGCTACATCAATACTTGTACCAGCCCGATTTCACCCAAAATCACATTAGAACGTGGTCTGATGCTGTGTGGACCAACCCTGCATGCAGGGTGACCTCGTAACACGATGCACGCAGAAGATCGGAGTGGTTGAAGATCACTGGTAGAAGACCCAAGAAGCCATTGTATCTCGATGAGTTATCAGCGAGGCAGTGAATCAACAACTCTCTATTGACAAGCAATTGAAGTGTTGGTGCAGACCAGAAGGCGGTAAAGTGGGCACAAAGCAGCTTGTGTGACTGAGAGCCTTGGAGCAGTGCAGGAGAGCTCAAGGCGGGAGTCGGGAGAGGGCACCTGCCTGCTCGCTACAGTGTAGGGAAAACGAGCGGCGCTAGGCCTACATAGCTGGACTTGACTTGGGTGATCCAACAAGGCCTGAAAGTAGTGTGCATAAAGTGGATGGGCTGGTTCAGTTCTGTGCACTGAGGTGTAGTGGAAACACCCTGAGGACTTGGGCTGGAGGAGCGCTAATGATACCCTTCATCAATGTCAGGTGGTGAAGACAGGGAGGGGACAGACCAACACTAACGAACCAAGTGGGCCGGCTGTCCCCGGCTACTGAGGGATGTACTCGGCACAGTACACGGTCTAGGTAGACACTTCAAGGTGTGGGTGCAGGAGGGGATAATGCAACACCAAGAGGAAGACAAGGAGAAGTCCTTTCTGCGAGTTGAACACTATCAGGGACATGCTGTTGTGACACCCACACTAAGTTGGCGCAGTCTTCGAATCCAGACGCCTGATAAGAGCTGCAAGAGGAAGGCCAGACAGACTGGTATAGAAGCTTACATGCGCAAAGAGGAAAATAATGCAGCGCAGCGGGACAATCCTGAGGAGGTGGCTGCACCATCGCAGGTGACCCTGCAAGAAGAAGGCCCTATCCTGGCAGCAATAGCCACACTAAAGACGTCATTAGAGCATGGAAGTGATGTGGTTATAGTGGATGTCGGTCTACTGCGCCATGGCGTTTGTGCATTGGCAGAACGTTTGAGTACTGCGGGGCTAAGAGCACAGGACAAAACGACTAATATCTCCAGCACCCAGACCAAGGTGGTTGGCATACTTGAGCGACTGAAGATCCAGGAAAACTGGGCAGAATACACAGAGGGAAGGGCATGCAGGAACATTGTCGGACTATTAGGGCTCCCGGAGGGAGAGGAGGGCGGAAATCCTAAGGCTTATGTTGAGACCATGCTTCAGCAGGAAGTGGGCCTGGGCACACTGACGCAGGGGTTCACTGTTGAGAGAGCACACAGATCTCTGATGTGGAAGCCTCCTGTGGGTTCCCCTCTGAGGTAAATCATAGCGAATATCATGAACTACAAGGGCAGGGAAAGGATTTTGGCCTTCTCCAGCGAAGGAGGAACTATGAGTAGAGGATCTTCGAATCTGGTGATCTATTGAAGACTACACTGTGTTAGTCCAGTGGTGCAGAGCAATGTTTGTACCGACCAAGGATCCCTTGAGACGAGCAAACATGCACTACATGTTGATTTATACAGCCAAATTGAAAGCATTGCATACGGGATGGTCACACTTCTGTGAAAGCACTGTAGAGGCACACTCCTGGTTGGACGCGCAGGGGATACCGCAGCTCTCGACCAGGGACAATAACATGCTCTACCGTGGTGGCAGGGGAGCGGCCTTTGGATTTTCTTCACGCTACAGTCCTGCAGCAAAGGCTGGTAAATACGGGCATGAACGCAGGAGCAGGCAGTACTGGGTTTCCAGACTAGTACAAGCACCCAGACGGCCACCGCAGATGTGTCTGTCACGAACCCTTGTTGTATTTTAACAAGCCAGTTTTGAGGCATCCAGCTGCTGCACGTCACCCAAAGGGAGGGAGGCAGGGACGTGAGAGGCGGCTGTGCCCGAGCAGGAGATTTACTGCTAGGCTGTTGTTTGATTTGGTTGATAGTTATTGAGGTGGTTTTACAGTTGTTGGGAACTGGGGGATGGGAAGGGTGGTGGGGTGAGGGAGGGAGGGGGAGAAGGGAGCACAAATGGCTGGGATGAGGAAGGTGCTGGTTGGGGCTCATAGGAAAGAGGGAGGGGAGGGGGTGGAAGTGCAAGAGATTTGGGTGTTAGCAGACAAGTAGAACCATAGAAATTGGGTGTTCGGAGAGGAATGCATAATGATGAAAGTTAACAGAGATTGGGACTGGCGAGTGATGGTGCAGACACAGGAATAACTCTTCGACAGACTGCTAGGGTCATAGGAATCAAAGGACCTGTATATGCACAGCTATGACAGGGCCTAGGGGAGTGAACATAGTCACCTGGAATGTGAGAGGCCTCAATAACTATGTTAAGAGATTGCAAGTGGGGGCGTGACCTAGGGTTCATGGAGTAAAGACGTGCCTAGACTGGGCTCCCGTCTTGATCCTGCACATGATCCTGCGTCTTTTGAGGCAAGAAACGTTATTACTTCAAAATATCTTGGCAGCAAAGTAGAAGCGACTCTGCACAGGATCGCCGCTAATTTGGAGAAAATCGGAGCCTGCAATCTCCGGAAAGCGACCTCTGAACAGGGGCCCCCCGGACTGACAAAATGGCGGGCATGGGCGTGAACCTATTATGAAGACGGGGAGTCACAGTAGCCTGCTCCTCCGGACCGGCGCCTCCTCCCTCTGCCTCTGATAAGCCTGCGGGTGACCCGACGTCAGGCACAGCCGAGCAGGCAGTGCTGTGAGCCGGCCAAGGTGCCGTGTGTGAGTCGCTGTGCACCCGGGGCCGGACGGAGGAAGATCAAGGCGTCCTAAGCCTGAATGGTACACAGCTCCCTCTCCCCTGTCTGAACGGGCGTGCACCAGAGCCCGCTCCTCGTGGATGATTGAGGGCGCAATACCTAGCGGAGGTAACTAACAGTCTGCTGATGCGGCGGATCTGAGAAGCGGCGACGGAGGACCCAAGTAGCATCCAGCTAAGGGCATATAAACAACGGACAGCACGCATCCACTTGGGCAGATCACCACGCCCGTGGTTTATACGGCAACCTGGTCCTACTACCCGCAGCCACTGAGCGACCGTGGAAAACGACGGCCCGCAGCAGCGGCGACACGGAGGCCCCGTGGCATGCTGGGCTTGTGACGGCACGATCCCACCGGCCGAGCGTTGGAAGGAGGTGAAGCTGAGTCTGCACACCACGGATCGCCGTTCTGTTTCCCTGGACACACCGGAGGGAGTGGAGGCTGCCAGAACAACAACACAGAGTGGGAGGTGAGGCCCAGCATGGCATCCTCCTACCGTGAATCGCGCACGCTCTGGTTCCACACTGCTGGTGGCCAAGACCTCCCCGGGACCCACGGGGTGCGGGTGTTTGAACTCCTAAAATTGAGAACGCTTTTCCTTGCACGTGAATGCAGAAAGTTCCAAGGCACCTTTGGAGGGCACCCACAATACCCGGGGAGAGCTCCCACCTGGGCACTACTTGCGCAAATTAGCCACTGCGCTGCCGGCACCCTAAGAATTGGCTTCCTGCTCGGGGAGCCCTCCTGGCCCACGGAAAACAACGGGCCCAAGGCCTGGTGCGCCGCGAGGTGATCGGGTGCCTACCCACATGACTTGAAGATGCAGACCCCTGGAGCGTGCAGCCGGTGCAAGTCATTTTCTTTCTCTTGGCGGAGTTGTGAACTTAAATCCACACTCTCTCAGGCTCTCGGGTGACAGATGAACTGATTGTGAGGTGGAGAGCTTGCTCCTATAACACGAAACTATGGGCGCATAAAGCGCCATTGAGGACTACCTTAAGCCATGCTGACCGGGGTTATTAACTGCTGGCATTACTCACGCAACAAGGGGCAAATGTCTAACTCACGGAACAAGAATAAAGGGGCAACAATCATGGACTCCTTCTCGGGGGCGAAATCCAAACAGTCCCTCCAACATGAGATCCCTACGCAGACGGAACATCCCACTCCCGTGGAAGACCCCAGCAATGCCCAGGTGCTGCAGGCTATTGCAGCACTCCAAACATTTATGGAGACCAAGATAGATGAACTTAAAGTTGATACACAGCTCATTCGTCAAGATGCCCACAACCTAACATAGAGGGTAAGCAAGGTAGAAGTTAACCTGCAAGATACTACAGACACTGCCACGGACTTGAAGATTAAAGTAACCGCGCTTGAAAAACAGGTGGCCCAGCTTGAGGCAAGATCGGAGGAGGCAGAAGGCTGAGCCCGCCGCAGCAATATTCGAATTCTTGGCATTCCGGAGATGGAAGGAACCGACCCAAAGGAATTTGTGGAGTCCTTGATACTACAGGAGATAGGGACCAGCAAGCTCACGCAGGGATTCTCAGTTGAGAGGGCCCACCGCTCCCTACAAAAAAGACCCCCACCAGGATCGCACCCACACCCAATGATTGCGAAGATCCTAAATTTCCGTGACAGGGAAACAATACTTAAGTTCTCCAGAGAGGGAGGTGAGATCAAGCGGAACGACTCCCGAATAGTCATGTATCCCGACTATACTCCTAATGTGCAACGAGCTAGGAATTCCTTCATACCAATTAAAGCCTGTTTACGCAAGCTCAACCTCAAGTATATGCTCCTATATCCCTCGCGCCTCAAGATCATTTATAAAGGGAAAGCGGTCTTCATGGGTTCCCCTGCTGCAGCTGCCATGTGGCTGGAGCACAACAACCTAGCTGAGGGTGATGACCAGGCCTCGGCAGCAAAGGACCTACGCAGAAATCACGATCGCTGAGAATGAAACCTCACCCAGTCGCAATACCTAGCCACTGCTTTCAGAGGTGATCCTTCCCGAAGAGGCAAATATGTTATGATGGACGGGAGCTCAGGCAGCCACACATTGACACCACCACAACCCACCCCATTGCAGTTAGTGCCGGCACGCTGGCACTACATCCGCATCTCATGACCTGGACAGGCCGATGAGACGCGGAAGCCCCCCAGCGTTGCTCCCCTGAAGCAGCTGCTTGGGGCAGTTCACAGTTGTTCTATGTTGTTAACCCACCATTTCGAGTGGGAGTTGAACTTGTTACCATGTCTCCACTTTCCAAATCAACTCAATCATTAAAGGCACAAGGTGGAATGGACCACGCATTAATGTTACCCAGTCATGATGGCTGCTGCTCAAAATACACGTCTAATGGAGAGACGAGGAGGACTGGCCTCGAGCGGGCTTACGGGTTTTGCCTCTCACTATCATAGCCACACGCATCAAGATCGTAACCTGGAACGTGAGGGGTCTGGGTACCTACCTTCGCCGCAATAGAATTAAATTCTATCTCTGCAGGAAACGAGTGGGAATGGCCCTCCTGCAAGAAACCCATCTAACAAATTACTCCATAGCAATGCTTCAAACTCACTGGGGAGGGCAAGGGTTTGGGTCCTCCTACTCCAAATATGCCAGAGGGGTGTTCACATGGATCAGCCCCCAAATCCCCTTCCAACTCAGCTGTGCCGAAATAGACCCGGAAGGAAGGTATGTGATATTGTGGGGCAGCATCGAACAAACGGAAATATGTATTGTAAATACGTACCTCCCCAACAGTAACATACCAGCACATTTGGGATTGATGTATGCCAAGGTCACGAAGCATAGAAAAGGATTTTTTGTATGGGGGGGGTGATTTTAATTGTGTCTGCAACACGGACCTTGACAGGCCTATCCCTCTCCCCGGCGGCCCACCAGCATCCACCGCAGCACTGAATACTATACTGAACCGCCTAGACCTGGTGGATGTTTGGCGTGAGCAACATCCGGAAGACCGGGGCTACTCCTTCTATTCTTCTACGCACAAACTCTACACCAGGATCGACCACATTTTCATTGGCAGAGAAAGCCTTCCCCAGATTGAAGCAGCGCAATATTTGGGCCGGACTATTTCCGATCACTCCCCCTTGGCAATAGAATGGTGCATCGCTGGGCCCAGATCTCCGATACCCACATGGAGAATGCCTATTTAAGCGCTAAAAGACTCTGGCCTTCATTACGACTCTGGCGGAAAGCAACTGACCTGACCGCCATAGCGTAAATAGCGTTTCCTCCATGGCACGACAGAGTAAAGTGCGGCTAATTCTGACCCATCGGGCACGAGCACTACGCCTTGGCGGAAGTGCAAAGTCCGCGATGGTGGAAATGTCCCCAAAGCGCCCCTCACCGCCGTCGTACGGCGACCTAGGTGCAATTCCGCCACCGGACATAGCGGTCACCGTAGAGAGCGGCAATCGGAAAATACGGTGACCGTAAATATACGGAAATGGAAGCAAAAACATGGTCCCGGAACGGGAAACAGCACGCCGTACACCTATAAAATCAGAACATTCACACAACCATTAAAAACACTACCCTGAGAGACATCCCAACCCGTCATCCACCCTAGTGAAACCAAAACAATGGGAAAAGTAGCGAAAAAAGCGTGCGACCGCAAGCGGCAGGTCCACTTCTCACGTGAGGAACTCACGGTGCTCACAGAGACCCTCCAGGAGAATGCTGCCGTCGTCTTCTCGACGCAAATGACCAGGACGGCACTTGCGAACAAGAAGGCCATATGGGCCCTGGTGGCACAGCGGGTAAGTGCGGTGGGGACCGCACCCCGCAACCCACAGCAATGCAGAAAGCGATGGGACGACTTGCGGATACGCGTACGGAGCATACTATCCGCCAACCGTAACATTGCCACAGCTACCGGGGGAGGATCGGAATCACCCATCAAGCTGACCCCCTGGGAAGAAATCTGTGCCTCCACCATTGGAATGGAGACCATAAAGGGAGTCGGAGGGATGGAGAAAGGAGTGCAGACATCTGAAGAATCAGGTAGGTGGCCCAAATAAAACTATGCTAAAACCACAATGTTCAATCATGTGAAGTACCATGTGTCCACATAGTGCAACAGAAACACATGTCCAGGAGAACGTCCACTCACATTGGCCTGATAGCAGACATTAAAAGTCAAATTAAATAAATAAATAATTAAAATTCCTAAAAACACCCTCTACACGTGCAGCAGGCACCCCCTAACTGCAGGCTGCAATACAACTGCACCCTCATTCCACACAAAAATGAAACCACCTCCAAGGCCCTGATCCAAATCACCCTCAGGTACCACCCCAATGCATGAGATACATTGCCATTCCAATTTCCACAGACCCATTAATAACGCTCGCCCTCCTTTACTCCACCACAGGGTCCGATTCAAACGACGAGCTCCAGGACACCCCTACCAGCACACCTGCAAAGAGGGCCAAGAGTAACGGCCAAAGACCCTCCACCTCAGCTGCACGCATCAAGACACGGCAGCAGCACAAATCAAGTGGCAGCACACAGGAGGGGACTTCAACAGGCACCCCAGCAGCCAGCATGGCCACAACACCACCACCACCACAGGCCCCCCCAATGGATGCCACAGAAGGCACTGCTTCTGGTGGCAGCAGCACCATAGGTGACACTGCATTAATGGCAGCATGCTCCGACACAGAAAACGGTGATGTCGATGTACGATCCATCCATGACCTGTCTCAATCCCCCTGTTTGTTTCATCCCGTACAACATGAGGATACCACGCAGGGGCACTCACAAGACGACGACTGGCCATCCCCCACAAGCCCTGTGTCAAGGCAACATGAGGTGATCAGCCCCTCTGTGACACCACCGCAAATGGCCATGGCCCAGCAGAGGCAACAGTCCCTCGACCAGGTGATCGTGCAACAGCAGCAACTGGCCACGCTCCTCAAGGACCATGCTGATGAATGTGGGGGTACCAAGGCAGCCATAGAAACATGTACAGAGACACTAAGGGCAGAAATGGAGAGAAGCACCGAGAGCCTGAGAGAACAAATGGAGAGAAGCACCGAGAGCCTGAGAGTACAAATGGAGAGAAGCACCGAGAGCCTGAGGGGGGAACTGCATGCGACGTCCAAAGACGTATGTGCTGAACTTGCCGCTGTGCGCCGTGTGCTCACTGAGCTCTCACAAACCCTTAGGGACATGCATGGACGTGAGCAGGCAGAGACATCATCCGTTGCAAGTTCCGTCCAGGGCAGCCCCCAACGTAGATCTGGGAGGAACCTGCGCTCCACAGGCAGGGGTGCCCCTGATACCCGGAGAGGGGGCTTGCAATAGCGTCTGCCCACTGACAATGAGCATCCTTGGACACTGGTGTTCGGGGGGGAGGTAGGAGGGTGGAGGGGGTGTGTTGGGCTTACTTGGGTGGCGGGTCGATGGGGTGTGTAACACAATTTCACATTTGCTATAAACATTTCACAATCATCCAATGAGATGTGTGGACATTGATCTTTGTGTACGAGGCCATCATAGGCGTACAGTTCATATTGTGCATGTTCCAGACAAACACAGTGCCACAACTCCCGTGTCCATGTATCAACCACCAGGCGTGAGTGCTAGAAGCATGAATCTATGATAATCTGACGAATTTCACGGCCCTCCTGTGCCTCGCGGACTCCTTCAGGTTCTGCCACATCCCCACCCACATCATGACCATAATCTGGTGCTTGCAGTTCTGCGTCAGGGGGCATGGGCACATTTCTACGTATGCACATGTTGTGTAGCATGACACATGCCATGACCATTTTAGCAACCTTCTCATGGCGGTACAGGAGTGCCCCGCCAGACCTGCTGAGGCAGCGGAAACGACCCTTCAGTAGGCCGAATGCCTGTTCTATGACTACACGGGTACGTGAGTGGGCATGGTTGTAGTCCTCCTCATGCTGGTCCTGTGGGTTCCGGAGTGGTGTAAGGAGCCATCTCTTCAGTGGATACCCGGCATCACCTGTATGTGGACAATAAAGGATGTTTGAGGAATGACATTGCTACGTAAGCACCCCCCCCTTCCTGGCAGGTCATTGCCGCATCACATACCCCACATTATCATGCATGAAATGAGACTCACCGAGTAGCCAGGATCTGTTCCCTGCATGTCGCTCCATGTAGCGTGGTATTGTAGAGTTCCGTAAGACCATGGAATCATGGGTTGATCCAGGAAATCGGGCACAACAATGTGTAATGATCCTGTTTGAGTCACACACCATTTGTACATTAAGAGAATGATATTGTTTTCGGTTGCGGTACTGGGCCTCCATGGCATGTGGGACAACCAATTCCACATGGGTGCAGTCGATGGCACCAATGCAACCCGGTATGCCGGCAAGTGCATGGAATCCCACTTTTGTGTTCGTAATTTCCTGGTCCGAGAGTGGTAGAGAGATGTAGTCGTCTGCGTGCTTCAGGAGGGCATCGAGCACTTGCAATAGTGTCCGTGACAACAGTGGCTGTGAAATGCCATGCAACTGTCCGACTGTGTGCTGGTAGGTGCCTGTGGCCAGGAAGTGGAGTATAGACACCACCTTCAGTAGGGGTGGGATGGCGGTTGGGCTATCTATCATGCTGACAAGGTCAGCGTGTGTCATGTCCACAATGGCGGTTATGGTGTCCCGGTCCAAACGGTAGAGGGTGTGGATCTGCTCATCAGTGAGGTTGAACGGATGTGCTCAGAGGCGTGGGATTGCGGGCTGCCTGCGTGGTGGTAGTGGCTGTGCTGGTGGGCCTTGCTGGCCCTGCCTTGCCCTCCTCCTCCTCCTGCGTCTCCTCTGTGCGGCCGGTTGTTGTAGTAGTTGGTGTTCGTCTTCTTCTTGAAGTTGGAGTACTTGCAGTGCTATCAGGTCCCCCAGGGCCAACATCGCAAGTCCTGCCGGTAGCATTTTGGAGTGGGTGTGGTTGTGGGAGGGGGTTGGGTGTGCAATTTATGTGTTTCCAAGCTGTATAGCCTCCACCTGTGGTGATTCATTCCACCTGTGCAAGCTGCAATCCCCTTTGGGCGAGCACGTCCCGCACACAACGCTGCAAATCGACGCATGGCATCTTGCTATTACAATCATGTATTTCATCCCGATGGCAGTGAGATCTTGCTTCATATGTTAAATCTGCTATGCTCCCATTGTTTCACATACTATCTTTGCAGTCGGGAACATACTTGTGAAGGGTCCGTGGAATGTAGTACTCGATTAACGGTGGACCCTCATGCAGCGCTGTACCGCGGTTCACCGACGGGCAGGGCGTCCCATTTGTGAGTGTAGCCAGTTGCCATTTTCACACACTACCGCACTAAATGGATGGATTTGTGATTTCAAGCGGTCACAGATGCCTTTTCGACGTGATGTTGCAAATGAGGAATTCGAAGGACAGCGCTTTCGGTTTCCAGCTAGCGGCGAGGAGACGCCCACAGGTCTGACTGCAGATAGAAAGTTCTATTGTTTGATGTCCTTGGGACAGGGGCCATGCCGAGAATGCAATGATTGATATGAATAGTATGGGATGCGCAATAGCGTAGTGGAGGATAAGGCAGGACGTTCCCAAATACATGTTACTTCACAACACTAGAATTCCGGCCTAGAGCACAGTGGATTTTGCAGACTGCATTTAGCACAGATTCAATGGAAATTTCTAATGTTATGTGAGTAAATAATCAGGCGTTTTTATACCAGGATGAGGGAATGATGTATGGATGCATGGACAGATGATTTAATAGAGAGTCTGCCATGTACATGGCTTTTTGGAATCTATCAACTTCCTCTGCGCTATGTGATGCAGGGCTGCCATAGTGGGACCATCGTCTATCTGCCCTTGTTGAACCCTCCCTGTCTCGACGCGCCTTCAAACACCTCGATTTATATGGTTATGATTCGCAAGTGATTATTGGGTGCGAATAATCCTTTTGAGTGGGCTAGCATGCATATGGCTGTGGATTTAGTGTGATCTTTGAAGTGAGTAATTCAAATGGAGTTCAGATGCCCATACTATTCTTTTTCGTTTCATTTGGGTGACAGGTATCTCCTCCCCTTTTGCCGCTGCCATCTGTATGCCACTCCTGCAGATGGCTTTTACTCCCGACACCTGCTGCTTCGTGTTAATCAGTGGAGCACCATTACGATCTTATGGGACGATCGCCATTGGCCCACATGCCCTTACGCAGTACTAGTGGCTAGGAGCAACATTTCGAGCTTTCAGCTGGACTAGTGCCTACCTAATGGGACGGCCCTGCGGTTCTAGGCGCTTCCATGTTGCCTTTTTGAACGTGGATGTAGCCCCTGTGTACCATGGAGGAACAGGGCGTCACACAAGAAGAAGCTGGTCAATTATTGCGGATGCAGCCCACAATTATGAGATATGATTTGGAGTTCATGACCTAATAGCTGTATGGCCCGGGTGATTTTGTTGTGCATTAAAATTTGATTATGATATTGACCTTGTAGCGTTATTCTTTGCAAGTTATGTAGCATATTCCTATTTGTGGAGCGATGTATTGTGAGGAGATCTGCTTTGGGTTCGGCCTTCTGAGCATAGTTGCGTGGTACTGTACTGGGCGCATTTGCCTACGAAGGCCAGTAAGGTCAGGGATAGGGGCTGTCATTATGACTGTTTTAATGATGTCATGCTCATGGGAGGGGGATTGGCTTTTGTGTAACAGATGCCGGTCAGCCAGGTGGATTGGTGGAATGATGTGATTTTCAGAATATGGCTGGTCACAGGTGCCTGTGTTTGCGTGCGTTTCTTTGAGGGAGACTGAGGTCATGTCCATTGGAATGGCTTCTGTATTCGTGCCATCTGTGCCCTGCTGCTCCCATTGGCCCCTCTTGAGATGTGCCTGGCTGCTCAGTCACTCTGCCAACTTGTGTGGTACATGCTTATGCTGCTGGTTGGTTTGTTTACTGGCAGGAGTACAGGGCTGGTGCAGTCTCACTCAGGATACTGCTTTGTATGTTGCCTTGCACTGGTGTCAAGCGATGGGGGGCCTGTTTTTGTTTGTCTCAGTTTTCAGTTCATGTTGCTGTACTTGGAGCTTCACATGCCTGTGCTGCATCAGTACGGCAATGGTGCCATGGCTAATATGGATGGCCACTCACAAGGCACTTGGAGCCCCTACATTCATTTGTTCGTTGGCATGCATGGGTGACTTGTACATTTCACTGGTTGCATTGTTTGACTTCATTGCACCTACGAGGAGTTGTGCAATGTGGCCAGGGAGTGGTGTACAGGCACTCAGTAAGGCCTTTTACGGTTGGTTTGCGATGCCGTACTTCTCACCATGGCGGAATGGTACTTTCCGCCATGCTTGATGGCGTTAGGTACATGTCCGCTAGGGTCAGAATTCCCGTACCGTTGCGCCATGGTGGTAATTACGGTTTCGCAGTGCGCGCGTGCGCGTACTTGGTGCAGTTAGCGTTGGCGTTCACTACGGTGTCGCTAATGGCATCGTACTTTACGGTGACGGGTCATAATCGCAACGGGCGGTATTCGATGGCGGTATTGCATTTCCGCCATCGTTTTTCGATTTCCGCCAGGGTCGTAATGAGGGCCTCTGCATTTAAGGAGGATCTCAGAGAATTCTTTGTGAACTATGTCCTGGATAACAAGAATAGTGTTCGCTGACTAAGCACTGTGTGGGAGGCACTGAAGGTGGTTACACGTGGTGAAATCATATCGAAAGCGGGAGGCATTAGGAAGCACCTGCGAACTGAACTAGAGCAATGTGAAGCTGAAATTGAACAGCTAGAATTTGGCACACAAGAATCACAACAGGTGGAGGAAGAGCTCAAGCAGTCTAGAACCAAATGTAAAATGGCTTGGGACAGGCTAGCCAAGTTCGACTACACATCAGGACTAATAGGGCCCACACCCATGCGGACATGCCCAGCAGACTGCTAGCCTGGTTGTGCAGGAAAGAGCACCCACGGAACTCGACCACTTCCTTGAGAGGCGCTGACGGTACACTCCATTGAACTCAACAGGGTATCAATGACTCTTTCAAGTTCATCTACACCCGGCTGTGCGCCTACGACATCCGGGTGTCTTCGGGTGAGATCTCTAACACCCTAGATGAAATTGGACTACCTAAAATATCGTTTGCATATAGAGAAGCACTAAATGCTGACATCAATAAGGACGACATAACCGAAGCAATCAAGTCCCTCGCTACGTGTAAATCCCAGGGCAGCGATGGGCTTCCCACTGAATTTTACAAGGCTTATGAGACCGAGTTAACTCCACTCTTGCATGGGGTATTTCTAGAGGCCTATGAACTGGGGTTCCTGACTGAGAGCATGCGAGAGACATTGGTGATCCCAATGCTTAAGCCCAGCAAACCGGCCAAGGATTGTGACTCCTATCGGCCACTCGCAATGCTCAATTATGATGTCAAGATTCTGACAACGGTCCTAGCCAAGCGACTTGCTAGAGTGATAGGGGAGGTGGTTCATCCCGACCAAAATGGATTTGTTCCGGGCCGCAACACCTCCGTCAACCTACACAGGCTCCAGCAGGTTATGTCCTAGACCAACCTGGAAGGGGGCTCCTACGCAGTGCTTTCATTGGATGCCATCAAGGCGTTTGATTCCATCTACTGGGAGTGGCTCCTGGCAGTGCTCCGGGAATTTGGCTTTGGAGACAAATTCATCAGATGGGTCAAGGTCTTGTACACTAAACCAAGAGCAAGGGTGAAATTTGGAGGGCTTATGGGCAGCATGGGACATACAAAGGGGCACTAGGCAGGGTTGCCCACTATCCCCCATGCTTTACATACTCGGGCGGGAGCCCATTGCCATCTATTTCAGGAAGCAATTTTTCGATGCTGGCATTCGACTGGGTGGAATAGATCATATAATATCCCTGTACGCAGACGATGTTCTCCTCTATATAAGAGACCCACGCCTAAATGTCCCGACCATGATGGATGTCCTTAGCAACTTTGCCAGGTATCGGGCATGCAGTTTAGTAGGAGTAAATCTTGCCTCTTCCCTCTGGGTGGTCTCAGAGGTAAACACTTGGATGACCTGCCATCACTTGAGGTGGCCTGGCACCCCACCACATTTCGCTATTTAGGAGTCCACATCGACCACACACCGGAACTCATACACGAAAACAACACAGCGGGAGCATTGCCTCCTCTGCGCAAGTCAATAGGGTTCTGGTCACGACTCCCCCTCTCCATGATGGAGCCTCTTTCTTCCGACTACTTGAAGTGTTGCTCAAAGATTTCTTATGGGGAAAAGGCAGACATAAGTTGGCACTATCTACGTTAATCCTCCCGTACCACCAGGGTGGCATCCAGCTCCCTGATCTCGAGAGGTACTATTTGGCGGCCGAGCTCAGCTTTGTAGCTGAATGGTTGGCCGACGATGTCACTCTAGAAATGAAACTATTGCAACACTCAATCACCCCAATCCGGCTGAAAGAACTTATTTGGGTTCCCCGACACCATGCAGGTGAGATCCCCTTTTTGGCCGCCCTAGGAATGCAGATATGACACAGAACTAAGTCGCTCCTTCACCTGCAGAACGCTTATGCCCCGGATGTTCCACTCCTCTCCGAAACAGTGTTGATTTGACAGTCATTCGATGTTGGGAACGGCTGGGGGTGTACACATGGGGGGACTTGTACAACGAGGGTTCTTCCCGAGAGTTCTCCGCCCTACAATTGGAAGATGGTATTCCCATTGGCCAACTCCTTTGGTATATGAGAATCCGAAAATTAGCAAGAACCAAATGGGACGTGTGGCCTGAGGAGCCTGAGGCCAGCCCCTTCGTGACACTTCTATACAACCTGGGAGAGGGGCAGAGACTAGTGTTCCAAATATACTGTCAATTCATAGACAAGCCTAACCCCCGCAGCCCAGAGCTAAGACTCAAATGGGAAAGGGACCTAGGTTGCGAGATATCAGATGGGGAATGGGAGACGGCACTGGCATTCCCTAAATACGTCTCCAGGAACTCAAGATTCAGGCTGATCCAGCTCAACGTACTGTACCGCTCATACCTAAGACCGTACAGGATAGCAAAGATTTATGAGCGACCCCAGAATTGCTGCCCTTGGTGCAACAGAGATGACGCAGAACTCATCCACATGTTCTGGGATTGTACAAGGGTCCGACAGTTCTGGGCTGCGGCAGAGGAGACCTGCAGGAGAGCCGCCATGACCAGGCATGATTGAACTCCTGGAGAATGCCTCTTGAGAACCTATCCCAGACTAGCTAAAATAAAGCATACAGTGAAGCTTACGGATCTGGCCTGCATCCTTGCCGAAAGGACTATTGCTATGGCCTGGAAGCGACCTGATGGGCCACGTTTCCTTGTGTGGCGCAGCGAGCTGGAACGCTGGGTGGGGGCAGAAACTGCGGCCTGGGAGGATGGCATTGCCAACTCTCCCGATGACTTTGAAGCCTTTGAAGCTTTGAAGGCACTCACATGGGAACTGTTCCATCCTTCCAACAATGACAAACCTCCCTGAACAATTCACCCCCAGGTTTAATAACCTTCACATTGTAAAACTCTGGTATATACAACTGCCTTAAGGTACTTGTGCACCTCTCCTTTTTTCACTCCTTGACCCCCCCTCTCGTCCTCCCTTTCTTCTTTGCGCCCCCACTTCCTTCCTCGTGTCTACTCTTACAATGCAGTTTATTGCAGATCATTTGGAGACAATCGTTGTTCTTGTTATTGGTTTCTGTTATAATTGTACTTTTGGCTTACTGAACCACCTGAATACCTGACAATTTGGTTTGTGTCGCAGTGGGCACGCTAATGCCATACTGCTGTTGTACCTATCATAAATGCCAATAAAAAAAGATTTAAAAATAAATAAAGCCACTAATTCTGCTAAAAGAAAATAAAAAAAGAGACTGCAAGTACGTACTTACCTGGTTAGGAAGGGTATCCAAATAGCACTATTGCAAGAAACACACTTGACTGCAGACAGACAGGCCACGCTGGCTGGAAAATGGGCAGGCAAGCTACACGGCTTACCATTCTCAGCCGATGCAAGGGGGGTTCTTGTCGGGATTGCACTGGCAGCCCCCTTCCAACTGCTGGAGTTTAAAAAGGATGACAAAGAGAGGATGGTGGTTGTGCACCGACTTTGGGAAAGCAGGGGCATTTGAATTGTAAACACCTTTGCGCCAAATCAGGATGCCACATTGTTCTTTGGGTCATTATACTCAAGGTTGACCATGTGTAGAGAGGTGACATGGGTGTGGGGAGGAGATTTCAATTGCACTCTTAACCCTGTACTAGACAGATCAGACATCAAACACACGAAACCGGCACCATCGGCCAAGATTCCCGGCAGCCAGATTCAGGATTTGAGACTGGTGCACATATGGAGAGCGAGGCACGAGGAAGAGCAGGGTTATTCGCACTTCTCGGCACCTCATGCGGTACACAAACAGATAGATTACATGTCCACAGTCGAAGAAAGTGTGGGTGACTCTGTGAACATCGGATATGAGGCAGGATCGCACCATGTCCGAGTGTTAGCAAGATTGTAGAGTGTTTCCTCGAGTCCCCGGATACCTACCTGGCACCTTGAGGGTGGACGTTCTGCAAGATGAATTGTTTAATGACTACCTGAGGGACCAGATAGGGGAGTACTTTAGTATTAACATAGATAGGGTGGCAAAGATGAGCACAGTATGGGACACATTTAAGGTGGTCACGCAGGGAAATGCGATTAGGAAAATCGGAGGCCAGATAGCAGATATATTAAAAACCCTGGGAGACATCCAGAACGAAATAGCAAGTGCGGAGAAAGCTGAGGGAGGACTGCCTGCTGTGTCTGGGTGGGTGACAGAACTGAGGCAAAAATGTGTGGAAGCATGGGAAAGACTGGGATGCCTTGACTTTGTGAAATACACTCAAAAACTGCATGCAGAGGGGGACAAACCGGGTAGACTGCTGGTGTGGAAATGCAGGTGGGAAGAACCAAGAGATGGGATTAACGCCATCACTGATGTATACAGGGAGTTAGTCAGAATGGAGGAAGGGAGAAACAAGGTGTTTTTTAGATTCTACAAAATTCTATACATGGACGAAATACAACAGAAAGGGGTGAGGACTCACAGGAGGCCTTGGGGCAAATAGACTTACCGAGACTGGGAGAAGACCAGATGGATGCATTAGATGCCCCACTGACACTAGAAGAAATCATAGAAGTGATAAGGGACCTCACAACGATCAAGACCCCGGGATCGGATGGACTCGCAGGGGAGGTTTACAGAACATATGGGGAAATACTACCACCCAGATTGCTCCAGCTCTATACAGAAGCATACACGCTGGGAGTACTACTCAGCAGCCTGAGGGAAGCCACTATCATAACAATCCTTAAACCGGGTAAACCACTCCAGTACTGTGCATCGTACAGGCTCCTCTCTTTGGTGAACAAAGACTGCAAAATCCTGATGGCAGTGTTAGGGGACCTACTACACACAGAGCAAACAGGGTATGTACCAAGGCGGAACACGACATGCAATTTGCAGAAACAACACCATGTCATAGACAGCACTAATCATCTGACGCACAAAAGTGCAGTGGCCTCATTAGATGCATAAGGCCTTTGACTCGATCTGCTGAATTGGCAAAGCTTTCTTGAGATGGGTAATGCTGATCTATACGGCGCCTAGGGTCCGTGTGGAGACTGGTAGACAGACCTCTGAGGTGTGGGAAGTCGGAGCAGGACATTTTGGCACGGCCGATTTAGCGCAGGCCGATTTGATGCAGCCAGTTCGCTGCAGGAGACGGTTTGGTGTGGCCAGTTTGGCGTGGCTGCTGCTGTGCAATTTCTCACTGAAACAGCCAGCAAGAGGCACAAGTACAAACCCATCAATGCCACTGTACTTTGCACAAAATACATCCATATTCCTCCAACCTAACACCGCACTACTCCATTCACCCGCAAAGAATTACCCTGCCAGCAAAACACCTTCATCAATTTCCCACACACAGTTCACCAGCACCCTGTAAATCCTGACCACCCTCACAAAAAATGATTCATATCGATAGACTTCAATGGAGTCACCCTGTGTGCAGACTTTGGTCGCCTTTCTTGAAATGTTTCACCATAACTGCACCCTCACTGGGCGCTCACATCCTTAACCGTTCATATTCTCGTAGGAAAATATTGTAGTTTTTCCTGTACTGAGGCCCACTCAATCCCTGAAAGACAAGCCAGGAAAGCATGTTATGCACGTAGGTGTCACTTGTATAGCCCATATCTCCTCCTTCAAGCCGTTCTGAAGTGCGACGCAGTATACAATGAGATTTTTCAGAAGCGTTACAGGGCGATAACATTTTCATATGACAAATGCTACACGATGATCCCAATTACTTGATTGGTTTACATACAAAAAAAGAGCCAGCAACAATATAAGTATGTTGCTCCGTGATTATCAGGTGCCAGCTTTAGAGCAAGGCACGTCATCCATGTCACCATTGACAACCTAGCATGTATTTGCTGGGAGTTATATTCCTAGCAACAGGGGAGAACTGCAAACGTGAACTCATGTTCTCCTGTTTAAGTCAAACTTCTTCCCATGGGGAATTCACACCCCTTCACCTCTTTGGCTCTCCTCCCCATCTCATACTCTTTTCCCTGGAGAGTGTGACACTGCATCTTGGCATGGCAATCTCCTGCTCACACACATATGCAGTGGGGTGACTTTGTGAGGAGATGATGATCTGTGCTTCTTTCAGTCTATCGGGGAAGGAATCTACTGCTTCCCCCTAAAAATACTAGCACCAAAACATCCCAGTGCCAGACTGGTGGCGCTGAACTGGCTGCACCAAATCAGCCTGCACCAAAATGGGGTGTACCAGTGGGAAGCGCAGAAGGGCACCAAGGAGGGCTGTCCACTATCACTGATGCTCTACATTATAGCATTGGAGCCACTGGCTGTGTTATTCAGGAAGGAGTATGAGGAGGCAGGGATAAAGCTAGATGGAGTGGTGAACCTAATCTCCTTGCATGCAGATGACAAGCTGCTCTATGTAAACATGCCAGATGATAACTTAACACACTTGTTGGATGTCACTGATCAGTTTGCTGAGCTGTCAGGGATCAGGGTGAACAGGGAGAAGTCCTGCCTGTTCCCGCTCAGAGAGCTTAGAGACCTCAATGAACAGCATCGGCCCCAACTGGGATTTCGGTGGGAGACAAATCATTTTTGCTATTTAGGCATTAACGTGTGCCACGATCCAGTGGCCTCACACAGGAACAATACGCAAATGGCCATGGATAACGTGGCTGGATCCATGAGCTTCTGGAAGAGGCTGCCCCTGGGAGTACCGAGAAAAGCGTCCCTCTTGAAAATAGTCGTACTCCTCCGCCTCCTGTATTATGTCACCAGTGACCTTTATAACATTCCTGCAAATTTCTTTCGGAGACTGAACGTGTTGGCGAGAGACTTTTTGTTGGAGGGAGGGAAAAACAGAATTGCTTTGAGCACTCTACAGAGAGATTATGCTGTGGGCGGAATGAAAGTACCCCAATTCCAGGGCTACTACCTGGCTTGGCAGCTGCAACATGCGGTGCTCTGGTTTGGGGATGAAGCTTCACAGGACACTTTGTTATTACAATAATTGCTGCAGCAATATGTTTTGACGGAAGTATTATCGGTTAAGGGACTTTCTCTAGTGAGACCCTCCCTGCTGTTGTAAAGACATATGGTGGAGAAGCTGGAAACTCCTAGGTGACTCAGATCCTTTCTGGGTGTATGTTCCCCTGGTGGGAGTCATAGGTGAACTGCGAGGCGCACTGATGCATTATAGAAGACACTGGTAAGACAAGGGGAAAGCCATGATTGGGGACCTAGTAAGAGAAGATAAAATTATAGTTTTCCAGGCCCTGGTCAGCGAATATGATATACACGAAGGGCAATTCCTGCTATACTTTGGCATGGTCAAGAGAATTGAGGAAAGATGGCTTGGTCCGCAGAGTGAAGTGGGTCCCAGCGAGAAATTGGACACCATGTACAACGTGTTAGAAGGGGGACATATGGTCTCTGGGCTATATGATCTGTTCCTGGGCAAGTTGGGTGCGTCAAAGATGAAGGTGTGCAGCAAGTGGGTGATGGACATAGGGAGAGCACTTACAGATGTGGAATAGGAAAGGGCACTGCTCTACAGAAAGAGAGTATCAAGAAACGCCAGGTTCAAACTCACCCAATTGTACGTAACTCACAGAGCATATATGACTCTGTACAGGGTGTCTCTCATGGAGAAACAGGGTGACCAGGCCGTCCAAGATGCTCACAGAAGAGAGGAGACTTGATACACATGTTTTGGGTGTGCCCAGTGATAGGGACGTCTAGGGGGGGATGTAGCGAGAAGTGTGGCAGGGGGCGGCATCCAGATGCAGACGTGGCCCCCAGAGTACTGTCTATTGGGATTGTTCCCTATGGGGGGAGACAAAAGGCTCACTTGACCAAAATGAAGGATCTGGTTTGTGTAGTAGTGAAACACAGAATTACCATGGCGTGAGAATCATCTGAGGGTCCTAAAATAGAAGCCTGGTGGGCTGACCTAGGGCGATGGTCACTAGCGGAGTCTGCTGTATAGACTGATGTAGGCGCTCGAAGGTACTGAAGCCATGGAGGAACATATAGGTTGGCAGGCAGACATTTTTGTGGAAGGTGGTTGACATGTCGGAAAACTGAGATGGAGGAGAAATGACTACCCCCCTGCGGAAATGCCTGAATTGATATATGCCTGTATCACTGGAATGACATGGTGAAGCTTGTCTGTATTTGTTTGTTTGTTTGTTGAATAACAATAAAAGCATGTAAAAAAAAGTACTGTCCTCCTCATCGGAGCTTGTTGCGAGTGTTAGCTGTTTGGTGGTTGGGTGGCCGTGGCCGACAATCATCTGCTGGAGCCATTCTGGATGGCAAAGATGCACTACGCACTACTCAGATGACAGAGGACTTTGAAAAAGCAAGTATTCCTTTGAGACTAGAAATATACACTTTATTTACGCCCCAGCAAGAGTTTGCTGTGTTTGCCAGGATCAACAAAGTCCTCACTGTCTCTGCTTTATAACTAACAGTCCGATGACAGTCTTCGCATATCCTTAACTTGTGCTAGCTTGAGGGTCTGTGGGTCAATTTGAAAAAATTGCAGTGAGTGAGTGCCTGCGAGTGACTGTGGGTGGAGATCCGCTTGTTTTAGGTTCACTAATATAACTGCCACATGAGTTTGGCAAAAGCTTGATAAAATACTGTTTTGGTGATATTGCGGATACTGGCTGAGCTGAATCTATCATGCTACTTGTATGAATGTTTCTTTTCTCGCATAGTATCCCAGTGACTGTGGGCTTAATGCCTTTGAACTCATTTCGGTGAAACGGTGCTAAACTGGCTACATTGACTTTTGGATTGGGAACATACTCGAGTGACTATGGGATTAACGTCTTTGAGCTCGGGTTCCTGTAACGATCCTCAATCGACTGCTGGGTAAACTGAACTGACTATACTATTCATATATCTGTAAGGATTATTTGTTGGGAGACTGTGGGCTCAACCCCTCTCAACTTGATCGAATTAAAACGGCTGCCGGGTGGAGTAGTTAATAATAACAGGTACTCTGTACCGGTTCTGCACACATGGCCTGGTGAGTGAGTGACTGTTGGCCTAGAGAGTCTTTGAATTCACCCTGCTGGACTATTAAAGTTGTGGCAGGATTCTGAAATCAAGTAACAAACTGGCAAATTGATAATTGTGCAAAAGGCACCTCGGGGGACCACCCTTATTTGATGTTGAGACACTAATTGTGAAATTATGCCACCAATAACGAAGAAACAAAATCAACCCTCTGCCCTGGAAGACTCACAAAAGACTCCAGTGGCCCCTAAAATTCTATGAAGCCGTACGCTGAGTAAGGAAGCCGAAGATCAATTACGTACATTTGAATATGATGCTAAAGCACAATCGAGTCTTTGTAAAAAGATCACTGAGGATGACCTGATTACTTCAATTTGTTATAATTTGAGAATGTCAGATCAAATGTGAAATGGTCAGCAGGGAAAACAGGCTTGATGTACCGTTTCTTCTAATGTATGTGTGGATCATTCAATGGAAGAGGGAATGAGGAGTCCTACTGCTCTGAAATCTAAGCCTCAATTTAATATAACAGCAGGTATGGACCCCAACATCACAGATTATTACAAACAAATAGGATCCAATACAGACCTTAGAGGCCTGACACAATCAACTTCTGTCTCGCTGGGTTTTCCTGGTGACATTACTGACATTAGCCTTTTGAATGCGCTGGTATGTGTACTGGGAATTTGGTGAAAAGCAAAGGACAGGCAGATATTGAGCCTCTACTGATTGAATATGGAGCTACACAGGCCCTTAAACAAAGACGCGTAGAGGCAGAATCCTTACATGAGGACTCTGATTTGACAATGGGTTCTCCATCACAACTATTGGCTGAAATGACTAAGTGTCTGTCACGAGTTGGGCAGTACCCCTTAAATGCGGCGGTAACGCTATTAACGCAGCATTTAAATGTCCCCAAATATGAGTCTGGCAGCATTTTCCCCCAGCTCTAAGCTGGGGGTAAATGCACCAATTTAACGCCCATTTTTGGGTGCAATTAGTGCAGGGCTATTAGCGCTTCGTTAATTGCGCCAAAAATGCCCCATTGGTTCCAATGTACCCAATGGGGAATACCCATTACGGCCCAACCCTTGATCCGGCACTAATAGCGCCCGACCGGGTGGCAGTAACCCTATTAGCCCAGGCCGTATCCCGGCGGTAATAACGACGGGCTACCGCCCAACTCGTAATGAGGCCCTAACAATGTGAGTGTGGGTAAAACCAATAAGACGGATATATGTTATCTGCATCACACTCTAAGGGAGGCAGACAATCAGATCAAGTTAACTACACCATCAATTTCAGCACTTAACACAGTTCTCAGAGCTTCAAATCAAAAGATGAAAAAATGAAAAAATCAAAGAATGGTAGGCAGCTGCGCCTGGACTCTAGAAAATATCTAAGAAATCTGATGGTAGATGTAATGGGTACAGGTTTTTTGCTAGAACACGATTCTGTGGCACAAGAGACCGATGGCAACCTCTTAGAAGAGGTAGAGATTCAAAAGGGCTTAGTGCTGCAAAGGATACAGGGAGGTATGAATGTATTGACGTAACAGGGAGAGTGGACAAGAATACCAAGCCATGTCCAGTTGCAAAAACAAAAAATCAGAATGTCACATGAAAAGGGTGGATGAGAATAGTACAAAGGTTGCCATAAAAGACAGTGGGCCTCATTACGAGATTCGCAGTAAAATCCAGATCTTACCGGCATGGAGGTAATACCGTGTCCGGGTAGCACTGACGCTGCTAACAGCGGCTGATTACGAGAATGTGTGCACGCGCGTAGGGGCATGCCGGTATCGTCTGCCCGGCATGCTGTAAATGACCCTAAAACCGCCGTTAGTGGCATCTTGCAAAGCACTGACACCACCTCTGCCTTCGTCCACCCCTAAATAAAGAGCATAGGCAATAACGGGTCCAGCAATACCGGGCCCGGCAATACCGGAACCGGAAGTAACGTCATCACGCCGGAACGGGAAATGCTATGGCGTCCAACTTGAAAAACACAATCCTTTGCAATCCTTGAGACACAGGACCTGGATCCACACAACACCAGCTACATATCTAGCTACACCTCCAGCACAATGCCAAAGGCCATTAAAAAAGAAGCATCCCGCCAGCGAAAGGAGCGCTTCTCCAAGGACGAGTTAAACATGCTGGCAGACACTCTGGCCCAGAATGGAGACATGTTCTTTGCATCAGAACTGAGTGTAGCTGCCCAGCTTAAGAAAAAAGAAATATGGGTGGAAGTGGCCCAGAAGGTCAGTGCAGTCGGCACCACCACCCGCACCGTCAAGGATGTCAAAAAAAGGTGGGATGACCTGCGCCTCCGTGTGCACAATATCCTATCTGCAAATCGGAGCAAGGGTATGGCTACAGGCGGCGGGTCCACCCATTGGCATGGAGGCCATTGAGGGAGAGGAGACATGGAGCGTGCAGATGGAGGGGAGTGTCCACACAAACCAATGGAATGGAAAGTATGATGATGGGCCAGAATGTGACAGTGACATGAGCCAATGCATGGGCCATCACAGACACATCGACACATCCCAGCATAGATGCAGCCCCCAGCACCGTCACATCTACATGCATGCAGCATGCCAATGCCATACCTGAGACACACCCCACAAACACCAAAATGGCATGTCACACAGCATACACCACCTTACACATGTGTGAACCAGACGTATGCCTGAATAACCCCCCCCCATATAGCAAGTAACCTGAATGTCCCAACTCCAAGACAGCAAAAAATCAAATGTGTAGAACTGCTAAAATACCAATGTATGCATGATGCATGTACAACCATCACTGATGCCGTCCCTATCTCGGTCCCCACAGGCTCAGATTCTGACAGCGATGCTGAGGACACAGCTGCACAGGCCACGACACCATCAAAGAAAGCCAGGGTCAGGGAAGACGGCAACAAGCCTTCCACATCTAAGGGCCTAGGCAAGCAACAACAGGTACTGAAAGCAAATCCCAAACAGGATGGCAAGGCACAGGAGCAGCAAAGAACAGCCGCAATACCAACAGTGGCTATACCATGGAATCCACTGAACCTGAGCCAGTGGCAGATGGGACCCTGTCTGCTGCAAACCACTCCGTAGGGGAGGCAGCTGCCACAGCACCCCAGAGTGGCGATGAAGGACTGTGCCAGGCTGAGGTATGTGTCCCTGAGGATGACAACCAGACAACAGAAGTGGTAGCCACACCCAGCCCTGGGCAAACACCCCAGAACACCCCAATGAGCACCCCCAATAGCACCACGCTCGACCAGTCTGGAGCAGAGGCAATACCAGAGGCCTGGAGCCCCACAGAGGACCCACCTGCATTGGGCCCCTTGCCAGATGTCCCATCCACCTCAGCAGGGGTCCGGGACGGAGAGTGGCACATGGGACAAATGGAGGGGCGGCAGCAGGAGCTGACAGGGCTCGTGAAACACTATGTTTCAGATGGTGCCCTGACAAGGTAAGAGGCCCGTGAGAACACTGCACATATTTGAGGAGCTGTCAGTAGTCAGGCAGGTTCTGGCCAGGATTGCCGATGCCTTGGAGACACAGCGTCCTGCCCCGACGGTGGAGCATGCGGGCACAGGGTCGTTGGCCAGCTCCACCCAGACAAGCCCCCTGCGCAGGTCTTCGCGCACCATGCGGCGCACTGACATGCCGCCCCCGGAGGCCGACAGAGGACACAAGTAGCAGGGGCAGCCTGCATGTGTGAACTAATTTAATAGGGGCAGGGAGGACGGGGTGTGTGTGAGGTGGAGGGTTAAAGCACTTTGTTCCTATTACCTGTTCAATCCACCCAAAAAATCACATGACTGGACATTGCTTATTGTGTATGTGTGCTTTATTGGTTTACAGTGCACAGTGTCCATGTACTCCCACACCCATTGGCCAGAGTCCCACATCCACGGTACCCTCTGCATCCATGTGTCTTAGAAAATATTGGCCTATCACAGACTGACACACAACATGTCCCTCCTGTGCATTGCAACCTGGCTGATGTGCAACCCCTTCTTCTTCATCATCTTCATCCTCACCTGGTGGTTGCTGTTCAATGTCAGGGGGCAGAGGCACATTCAGTCGGATGCACATGTTGTGCAGCATGGCACATGCCATGATGATCGTGGCCACCTTCTCATGCCCATACAGGAGTGCCCCACCCGACTTGCTGAGTCAGCGAAACCGTGTCTTCAACAGGCCAACGGTCTGCTCGATCACCACTCGGGTACGGTATGGCCCGATTGTAGTCCTCTTCATGCCTGTTCTGTGGGTTCCGGACAGGGGCCAGGAGCCATGGCTTCAAGGGATAGCCAGCATCCCCTGCATGGGTGCAAAATAAGGTATCTGTGAGTCAATTCCTAACATGACACCTGTACTTTTCACTCTCATGCCTGCAGATATTGGTTGTTCACATGCACATGTCCCTGGATGTATGCACACATTTTACCTTGCCACAATATGTGCCATCCCATGGTCTACAGGTGTGGGTTGCGTCGTCCAGATGATGCAGGGTGTCCACTTCCTTTCTGGTGTTCATGCACCGTGGATGCCTACCGCTGTATTTGATATCATCTATGTGATGTGGAGTGATTTGTATGTTTTTTTTACTAGCAGCATTGGCACAAGTCTCATCATGATTAGTCATTCAGCGCTTATTATTCCCATGGTGACATGCAGCGCTACTGTGGTGGTGGGCCAGTGACAAGCAGTGTATTCCCTTGGTAGAATTGATTTGTGCCCGTTTATGGATGCATGTCCTGTGTTGTGTTTTGCTGCGGTCATTTACATTATGCATAATCACAGCATGTTGCTGCATTGTGTTACAGAGCGTAAGGTCTGATGATGTGCAATGGACGTGTTGTGGGATGTGGGCTGGTTGCAAGTCAGGCATATTGTCATTGGTGTGCAGCTTCCATCATTTCTATTTAGGTGTTCAGTTTGGGATGCTATGGAGCACAGTGTTTTGCAATATGGGCATTGTCCAGTCACCACCCCAATCACACCCGGGTGGTGTGTGCATCTCACCCCCCCCATTAGACTGCCATGTGCCTGTCATGCAACTTACCAAGCAGCAAGGCACGTCGTCCAGCATGTCGCTCAATGTAGCGTGGTAGCGTGGAGTTCCACAGGACCATTGAATCATGAGTTGATCTGGGATATCGGGCACAACAATGTGTGATGAACTTGCTGGAGTCACATACCATCTGCACATTGTCAGAGTAGTATAGTTTACGATTGCGGTACACCACCACCATGGCATGTGGGACCACTAATTCCACATGGGTGCAGTCGAGGGCACTGATACAATTTGTAGTGCCTGCCAGTGCATGGAAGCCAATTTTTGTGTCAGAGATCTCCTGGGCAGTCCGTGGTAGGGATATGTAGTCGCTTGAGTGCTTCAGGAGGGCATGCAGCACTTGATTCAGCATGCATGAAAAAAAAAGGTTGTGATATGCCATGCATCTGCTCCACTGTGTGCTGACAGACACTACCTTCAGTAGAGGGGGGATGGTGGTGCATATTTCAATCAGGCTGACAATGTCGTTGTGTATCATGTCCACAATGGTGGTGATGGTGTTCCGGTCCAGGCAGTACAGGGTGTGGATCTGCTAAGGGGTTAGGTTGAAAAGACTGGTTCTGATGCGAGGGATTGGAGGCTGCCTACGTGGTACCACTGGCTGCATTGGTGGGACTTGCTGCGCCTGTCTCACCCTCATTCTCCTCCTGCATCTCCTCTGTGGTGCCAGTTGTAGTTGTTTCTCATGGTGTAGCAATGCAAGCATGTCCTCCAGCCCCAATATCGCAATTGCAAGTGGGATCATTTTGGTATGGGAAGGGGTGTGGTGTGTGGGTGTGCTCCTTTTGTGCTGGACCAGACTCCATTGCCTCCACCTGTGCTGATTGTGTGCACTTGTGGCAGTTGGGAACACTGCACATTGCTGTTGGCGGGTGATACGCGATGCCGGTGAAGCCAGCGTCGCAGTATCCCTTATTACGCCGTTGTGACGCCGGTAGTTGACTTGTGATGTCCTCCTGTTAGCGGCAACACGGTATTGCCGGTACGGGGGATCACGGTCTCAGCGGTGGCGCTGATACCGGGTTGTCGACTCGTAATAGGCCGGAGTGGTATGCGGTGCCGGTATTGCCTTACCGGCATTGTTGTTCCATGACCGCGATTCTTGTACTGAGGCCCAGTGATGTGATTGTAGGGGACATAACTGATGTGCCAGGCCCATCGCTTAGGAATCAAGCTTTAGATGTGATGGGAACGGTCAGTCTAACACAGGCAAGATTTAATGAGATTGATAGAAAGAAAAACGAGATGGATAGCTGGGATGCATTGTTTAAAAAAGGAGTGAAATATCATGTCCCTAGTGCTGCCTTGGCAGAGCCTTTGCTAAATCCCAGTAAGATGAGTTTGGGGAGTGATATTTAGGGAGATTTGGAAGGGAGATTTGCAAACAGAGGGCACAAAGTGAATGGTTCCCCTACGTTGTTAGGAAGAGTGGACACTCTGGAGAGAAATCGAGAGCATCTAATGGAGCTCTTTAGTCTAAAAAAAGCTGCTCCATCTGTGGCTGCTGAAAACACCATAAGGAATGATAAGGCCCAGACTGAGCAATTGGGCAAAATGAGTGGGTGAGCAAAGTTGCAAAGTTGTACAACTCTGAATTATTTAAGCTGTATATTGCATTAACAACTAACATCAATTTAAATTTAATATTGAATCGACGTAATGTCTTAGAAAATGCTACAGGCCTTGCCTGTATTAGAGTGCATCTCATCAAACGATATTAAGGTTGTGAGTTTCCCATATAAAAAGAGTACTGATTTAGTTGAGATTCAGCTAAAATCAATGTTGGTGGAAAAAACTATTTTCGAAGGTAGAGAAGCCTATTAGATTGGGGGTGTATGATTTATCAGGAAAGGAAGGAGTTCAAAGATTATTTAAAAGTGAGTGATCATAGTGTAGATATGAAGCGCAAGGAGGTTAGGACGAATTTGAGAAACCAAGGAGGAGAATCTTCACAGGTTGTAACACTTAAAGAGAAATTGAGAAATGTTTCTATAGGTGAGATGCAGGGGAATTGGGCAGTGGTGCTCAAATCGCTGAAGAGCGACTTGGTGAAGGAATTGTTTGGGGAAAGGGATGACATGGGAGATTAGCTGAGTGGAACACAAGAGGATATAACAGCTTCATGAAACATGAAAAACAGAATAGAATATTCTCGGAGGGGGATCTCATTGTTCTACATGAAACATGGCTGTTAAACTCAATTTGGCTAGAGGGCTTTGAAATAATACAACATTTATCCCTGAAATTGGTGCAGGTAGACCAGCGGGAGGTTTGTTATCTGCTTTTAAAGTGCCTAATTCGACTCCATAAAGATAATCTCGAACACCTTACCTGGGATTTTGGTCATCACAGCTAATTATAAAATGGCTGGATCTCACCAAAGGATCTTGATTATAAATATACATAAAGAACATTTAGAGCTGGTGGGTAACCCATTGAGTATTAAAACGGACTTGAAGGAGAGAGATTGGATGCTTACTATCTCTCGAACAAGAAGTTATAAATTACACTCAACGTTTTTTTTCACTGACAAACCACTTGGACAAGTTTTAATTATTTAGATCAATATCCTTCTCCGAACACAAGAAATCAATTTTTAAGATTGCGTTTAAATGTATTACTGACTGGGGATGTAAAATATGCCAGTAGAGAACGACAAATTGAAGGTGACAATATATGCCTTCTATGTGATTCTGTAGGAACATCTGAAGCGCTTGGACACATACTTGTGGAATATACAACCTTGGTATTAATTATTAATTAGAACAGAATTCTTAGGTTGTTTTTTTTGTACGGACAATGAGTTTGTAAATCTTGATGAAATATGGTTCTGTATGTCTGCAAATGTTAAATGAGTTAGGGTCAACAAGGTACAAGCTATAGCATGTAATGTTGTATTTTTATGAGATTGCTGTTTTAGATGATTATGATGCATTTTGAGATTTTAATGTGAGATAATTGTAATAATGAATATAAAGATACTATTTTTGATCAAATTTAAAATAACAGAGTCTATGCCATATAACAGCTTCATTAAATTATTGTCCTGTATTAATCTCTATTTTTCTAATGTTTTAGGCCTTGGGGAAGTGTTTTGTTAAGGAAATAGCATCTCTGGGAAAAGTGGTTCAAAACATACCCCTTCTCAATTGCCTTTTACTCCAACATAATTTAGAGTGTTCTTTTATTTCATCTTATTCTTTTATTTCATCTTATTAAGATAAAGATATCCATGTGGCGCACAACCTTTCCTTATTTATTTAGGGAAATGCCATGTTACCTACACATTTTTCAGTCATTTTTGCTCAAATAAATGTCATTTCAAAACCACCTTTCAGGTGTTTCAAATTTGAGTGACTATAGACAATTGATGTGCAGTATATATTACAAGGTAATTTTGAATCAAAAATTTCAAAACCACTTTTCAAGTGTTTCAATTTTGAACACTATAGACAATTAATGTGCAGTATATTAAAAGGTATTTTTCAATCTAAGGTTACTGACGAATCTGCATTTTATATTCTTTGATTCTTTATTTTGATGACCTACATTAGAATATTTTAACCAAAACATTTCTATTTCTTGTCCCGACTTGTTCAGTGGGAGTGTCTCACAAGCACCATTTAGATGGTGTAAGTCTTGTCTAATAAAGGACCTGGATTTAATATTTGCATTCATCTGGTTTACAGATCACAGATGTGTGTCAATGTGTGTATGTGTGCTGAATTTGGTGATACCAAAAGAACCATCTCACAAATCATCTAAGCTGTTCTTAGAATAAGTCATAGACTGAGACAAATGAGATTATTGATAGAGCATTGTTTTGTTGAGGCTTATACATTCAGAAGTATAAACTGTTGTGGTGTTGTGTGTTTATCCAGAACCAGTGTTCTAATAAAAAGTATTGATACATTGTGAAGCAAGAAATATTATTGAGTTAGAATTTGTGTCTTATTATAGATCATTGGTCATCAGTTATTGAATGTGATAGCCAAATATCGAGTTGTTTGAGGGAGCAGCAAAGAACACAAAAATGACACAGGATCACATGGTCTGCAGATTTGTTCTTCATGGACAGTAGTTGACTCAGGATCTGGAGACACTGAAAGACAAAATAAAAAGATTGGGTGGAGAAGATATAAACACACATTTGGGAAGAAGAAGTTCCATTGGACCAGTCATTTAAGAGACAAGGGGCATCATTACCAGGAAGGCGGTAGGGGTTAATGGGGCCGGTAGAGCTGCCGGCCCCGTTAACCCCCTACCACCTCATTACAAGGTCCGCTTGCGGGCCCCGCTAAGGACACCTGGTTTTACTAGACGTCCTTAGCGGGTCCCGCGAGCGGTCCAACATGCCAACAATGGGCCCGTCATTAACGTTCCCCGTTGTTACATGCTCCCCATTCCCATTGAGCCCTATCGGGGCTCAAATGGGAATGGCGATGGACCGGGTCTGGGTTCCTTGAATGGGGAAATACTGGGCCCTCCATGGTCGAAATGGCCCGGTATTTCCCCATTCAGGAAACCCGGTCCCGGTACCCGGAATGGGGGTAGCCATGCCACAAAAAGTGGCATGGTTACCTAATTCTGCGTAATGAGGCCAATGTGTGACTGAGGCCTGGATGAATTTTCCATCAGCAACTTAGGATCTCCCAAATTTTAGGTTATTGAATTACGCCAACCCAATGGGGAATTTATGACAATATCGTCTGAAGTTCAACCATGTGGTTTAAAGGAGGTGTGAAGGCATCATGAAGCAAGACACAGACAACAGACTTATAGTTTAAACAAAAGGTATTTATTAACTTAAATGTCAGGATGGTTGAAGGCCTAACTTGCCCTATGCCAAGGTGGGATTCCTCAACCTGAAAAAAACTAAAGAAAGATTGAGTCAAAGAGTTCAGCATAATAGTCTGTGTCCAAAACCTATTCTTGCCCTCACCACTAGAACAAACAAATGTGTAGGGATGTCAATTTCAAAATAAACAGTGTTCAATTTAAAGTTCAGAACTTCTTCCAGCTCACATCTTTCTCTCAGTTCCCCTTCCTCAAGCATAAGAAGGTTCCATGAAAAAGCATCTTGAAGTTTATCTTTTTCCATTTCAAATCAATATAGGGCTCTATCATGACATGGGCGGTATCAAAGCGCTAATTGCTTGGCCAAGCGCAATTTGCGTTGGATCCCAAATTGTGGGGACGGTAAATCCCCATTCCCATTGGGACCATAGGACCCAATAGGTTTGGGGATGCTATTACCGCTGGTGGTAATTGCGCTAGCAGTAATAGCACCAAAAAAGTCTGCAAGTGGACATTTTTACCTATAGAAAAAAGCTGGACGTAAAACTCCAATTTACCGCCCAACTCATGATTGGGCCAACCCTTAAATGCAGTGGCAATAGCATTACTGCTGCATTTATGAGCTGACACCCAACTCGTGATGAGGTCCTTGGTTCAGAATCACTCATGGGGTTCCCTTTCCCAAGTTTAAAACAACACAAACCAAAGCAAGGGGGTCTTGAGACTCAAATACTAATACAACACAAATAAACTTGAAAAGTCTCAGGGTTCCCTTTGTTAAACTGTATTCCAATAATACTGCCTTGTTATGAATATTGGTCTAAGCTTATTCACGTTGCAAGGAAAACCGCGTCTGAAATGTTTTGATTTCCGATCAACTTCGCTGCCATTTTAAGAATCATCCGCCATTTTGATTTTTGACTCCTGCTTGTGTTCTAAAATGGTGGACTGTGTTTTCAAACTTGCAGCCGAGCTGAACGACCTTTGAGTTGTGTCAACATTTAGGCTGACCGAGAGCAGACGGTTTGTTCTATGCAAAGAAATCCTGTGACTCTGAATTCCCGGCACGGTTACCGCCGGACTCACAATGAGGCCCAATGTAGAACAAACTCAGACAGTGTGTTTTTGCTGAACTGCATTGTAGCAATTCTTGAAACAAGACTTACTGTGGATCAGAGAACCAATGTCACCATTGTAACTTCATAGACATGCAAACTTGTTAAATCCGTTGTACAATATTGTAATATTGTCATGTGAACTGGGCACAAACCCTAACATGTAAAGTTATTAGTTTGGAGAGGGGCTGGACAATGATTGGAAATGGTATAAAAGAGCCTGTGTCCAGCACTCTCAAACCTCACTATGTCTGCTGGTACACACTGCGAGGTGTTGGGAGCCAGATAGCTATCTGTTTGCTTTGAATCTGTACAGAAATAAAAGATACTTGTATCTTTATGACCTGTGCCTGGTGTATTTCATTTTGTGGTACTAAGCCTCGATTTCTTTGGTCTTTCACCTTCCCCAAGACTTCAATGGCTCACACAGGTTCCTTGGTGCTTGTTACTGTGCACCAAGATACCTTCACTGGATTCCCTTTATTAGTTCCTGGACTTAGGGTGTGCTCTTGGGCTTATCTGGTTTCTCCTTGGCTGCCTCATAGCTCTGTCACCCTGTGTCACACATCCTTTCCAAATGGTAGTCCTGTCACCCCGTATTCACTCATTAAAAGCTCTTTGTTTGGGCACTCTTCATTGTGCACCAATTATTCAGTATTATTCAAATGCAGTTCAAATCTTAATGCAGTCTTGTGTTGCTTAATTATATTTGGCTTCAAGATTTGATTCAGCTTTAAGGTTTAAGTTTGTTCATTGTACAACACACATTTATTATTCAGCATTTTACTGGTTTACTTCAATGTTAAATTTCCCTTTTAGTGCGGTATTCAGATATGCATCCGATTTGATTTGCCTTGTTGTACGGTATGTATTCAGCATGCAGTGTTTCACTGGCTTGTTTAAATATTAAACTTTCATTTTAGTTCAATAATAAATCTGCATTTGCTTTTCAGTTCATTCATGGTATAGCATGCCACTGGTTTAATGGTTTGCTTAAATGTCCAATTTCCCTTATAGTTCGGTATTCAATATATTTTTCAGGGCTTTCATTCCTTGGTGAGACCTTCGAAAACCTTCTTCGTTTAAGGCTCGCAACCACTTCAACAAGCCTAAGTAGTTCAAAGAGGAATGATTAATGGCATCCAAAGACTTTCGAAAAGTGCTTGTTCCTTTAACAAGCCACATGACCACTGTGTTACATTGTATTCAGCTTCAGGCCTCATTGACAATAGCGGTTCATTTTATGGGACTCAGGGTTACAGTAACACAGGGTTTCTCGGGAAAGGAAACTCACCCGCTCACTGTGAAGTCCTCTTCTGTATCGTGCTGGCCATCCACTTGGCAGCTTCATTCCAGGGGGTCTCTCTTTGCCCCTTTGACACTCTCGCTCTCTTGCAGTGCCACCGGAGAACGAGCAGTCCTCTAGGTGGAGTAAAGGATGACTCCTCAGCTGGTCTCCTTCCTTCTCATCGCCTCTACACCAAGAAGCTCCTGCTCCCAATTTTCATTTGTTCGGACCCTCAGCCAGGTCATTCCTCAGTGTACCTTCTTGGCTGCAGCAAAGCACTCCTTGGCTCCCTTCAGCATCTCGCCTCACTCCTCTCACTTTCCTGCACACACCCCTTTTATACACCTGAGTTGTGTAAAGGAGTTGCAGGTGTGAGTCATTTTCCTTAATTGCCTGACTATAGTACTGCTTATTAGCAACACATGCCTGATCCGTGCAATGATACTTCTCTGAGGCCCTCTTCCTTGTCTCAGTATCAAAGTGGAGAATGTCGGTGTGCATTACTCCTAGTCACCTCTTCCTCGTCCCTGTACTGTCAAATGTCATGTTTGGAAAGATGAGGGGCACTGGCTTAAAATAGGCCATAAAGGTTGGGGGAGGGTTCTGTTTGTCATCAATGGGAAATGGGGTACCATGTCTTGTCCAAGGGTTCCCCACTCCAAATTCTCAAGGACCCTCCACCCAGGTGATTCTCCCTCACTTCTCCATTCCCAGGGTCAGGATCCAAGAGCAATGGCCTTTCCCTGGCCACCTGTGCAGAGGATAGAATGGGAGTAGGAGTGAGAATACCCTTGGGTTTCTCACAGAGGACATGTGGCTGTAGTTTCTCTTCAGCCAGGGGCAGCTTTCAGAGGGTCAGGCGTTCATTACTGAGGGTAGGCGTAAGAAATGTAGGGAAGGTTAACTAAACTGGTGTGCCCATAGGCTTCCCTCTGCAAGAATGAACACAGCCCATTGACCTGTTCTTTGGGAAGGTACCCACTCGAGATTCCGCAACCACACTTTAACTCACTGTACCTTTCACAGAAGGGAAATATCCATTTGCATATCATATTGATTATTTAAGGGACTTAGGTTTAGTCACCCTAAGTCTCCTAGGGTCATCCAGACGTGGACACCTTGCTCACTGTGCTCAGAGAGGCACAGCTTCACCTCACTGATGAGGCTCAACAAGGCTGAAACACGTGTATGGGGTTGCTGTTGGTACTCTTGTTCAGAAGGGAATTGCCATAGCATTTCGGTGTTGGACTGCCCATGTGGGTGGGACAAAGACTGATATGCAAATGGATATTTCCCATCAGTGAAAGGTACAGTGAGCTTTTCAGTGGCTGTGGACTCTCGAGTGGGTACCTTCCCAAAGAACAGGTCAATGGATTGTGTTCGTTCTCACAGAAGGGCCCCTAGGGACTATTTTTGACAATCAATGAATCAATACATTTGAAACGTAATAACTTGTTATCCCAAAATATATTATTTAATATATACTCACAAAGAAACTAATTATTTACATACCAAAAACACATCAGAGCAACACATGTGATCAGGACAATGGAAACGAACTGAAACAGATCAATACAATAAACATAGAACTGATTACAATCTGATCATCCATCACCAGATAAAATTGGCCCCAATGGTTGTCCCGATTCTACTTAACGGACATCATCTACTCCTATTCTGAGAAGACCAATCTCGACGAAGTAATACTCATCCATGTTACAAATAGTTAGGCCCCTACTGTTGCCCCTGTGAAATCTACCAGAGACAAACTGCTGCTAACCTCATAGGCCTAAACCGACAGGGCCGACATATGTCTTTTATTGACGCATGTATTCTTTGATGAATCATACATTTCGGCGGATGTAATTAATGTCTCCGCCTTCTTCAGTACCAAAATGTAAATTACCCAAAACACCCTTGTTTAAAGGGCGGGGAAAAGCCTTTTATGTATTGAGCAGGACCAGGAAGGAATTCTTAATCCAAAAAGGGATTGATTACCACTTAAAGTACTCAATTATGGCTGGTCATGTAGAATCTGAACAGCACTGTTTCAGACCAAAGAGCATACATTGTAGTTAACCTTCAGGGATGAGTGCTAATCCACAAAAGGAAGTACACCCCTTAATTTTATCAGGTAAGTGGGCTTAAGGCTCCACTATTCCAGAAAAAACATGCAGCATGTGAACCAAAGCACTGCATGAAGAGAATGGGGGGGAGGAGGGGTGAATATTACCCCCATCCAAACTTCGACACTGAGCCGGAGTGAAAGGTCATGGTCTGTCCATGAAGTGAGTGGACGTGATATGAGGCATTGGGTGAAACCTGAAAGGAGGAGCAAGAGAATAATCCCTGAGGTCAGTTCGTGGGAGAGTGGTTCCATGTGTGTTTACCACCAAATTTGTTACCTCTGATTTCTTAAGCCCTGACATTTTACTGATTTTGACTGATTTCTTTTACAGATTTCAGATCGTAAATTTGAGAGGACACCCTTTGCAGCCCCCGTCAAACCGAGTCACACCACACCTGTATAAACTCAGTATCCCATTTCTTTAACTAACCATATGGCTTTTTTATTTTTATATATTCCGTGAATTTCATTGCAATGAATATCCTGAACTAAATAAAATGTGCAGTGAATATTCTGCATGGAAATTACTAGGTACCAGGGAAAAACACGATCACTCGATTTTGCTGTGGGGGAGCAGTTGAGATATGGGGAGTTGGGTGACAAACCCATCAGTATCTGTCTCTTTTAGCGACTGGTCAAGACACATGTCATCATGTCATCAAGAGACCCTTAGGAGGAGGAGGGGGAAGAGCTGGGAATCCCCTGGGGAAGGTTGTGGCAGAGACACACTTTCCTGATTTTGTTGGGAAGGAGCAGCAGAGATTCAGGGAGACAGGTGACACACCACTGTATGATTGCACAACACATTTAGAATAACAGGTCAACACACAAACAAGTCAGAGTCAGGGGTGACTTGATGCTCAAGGTGTTTGGGCTCCTGCAGCTATGCTTGCTGTGTACCCTGGGAAGGCCAGAATTGCGCATGACTAATCGAAGTGTAAATGCCCCAGTACATGTACATGCATGGGTATTGCACCATGATAATGTACATCTAACTACACTATCAGAAGAGGTTGCACATTCAGTTCTGTCCACTATAACAGAGGCACAAGGGGAGGTGTGTAGATCTTCAGCTATCAAAGAATGGGAAGAATAAAACACAGAGTGGGTGAACAGTTGGAGGAGCTTAAAAAGCAAGGTCTATTTCTCCATAAATCAGACAATGATGAACGATGATGGTGACGAGATGGATGATGACCAAGAGAAAGATTGTGATCCATCAGAATCCATATGGGAATGAGTGCTGTTGCTGAAGAGCCATGGAGCTGAGGTAAATGACACCCGGGATGCAGATGCTGGTGTATGGATAGATGCTCGCCTCCACATGTGTAAAGTCTCTTTGAGGAACAATCTTCCAGTCTCAGATCACAAAGCACATCGTATAATAACATGGCATCCAGAGCATTAACAACCCAACCGCCTACAGGTCACATCCACATGAGCCCATACTGACTATAAAATGCTAATCAGAAAAAATGACTATCGTTTCATGTTTTTTTTTTAATGCTTATTCGTTAAAGGGCTAAAATGACATCTAGGATCACCAAAACATGGTGTGAATTATAATAAATAGGCAGGTAACATCTATGTATAACAATAAAAAACAAAGTATAAAGAGAAAATAAATTTAAAAAATGGCAAAGACATGACACAGATCACTTGTCAAAAAAGTTCATAGAATATACATAGTGCGCTTTTCTTAAACGGAGCTCCAATAGATACGATCTTGCTGCTGTGGAGGAAGTCGGCTATATTTTATTGTGCATAACATGACTCCAACATGTTTCAGATCCATGGCTACTGTGGGTCCTTCTTCAGGCGAAAGAGACGGATGAGGCAGCCATATAGATGTCAAGAGAAAAGGCAGAGAGGGAGAAGTAAAAAGTGAAAAGGACAAATACAAGGCAGATGCACACCTATTTCTTTCAAAAAAGAGTGAACTCATTGTGGATATATTCTTACTTCTGTAATGAGTAGTTCAATAAACCACAAATAAGGAGAGTAATCTCTCAAAACCCCCAAAAGTTGGTCCCATGATCTATAGTAACAAAGCATGTCTGTTAACCAAAAACCTTTTCCAGAAATATACATGCTACAATGCACATCAAAGACAAGGGATAACCTCACTGCTCTTGCATGTGTGAAGAAACATCTTTTCACAATTATGGGAGGTTAGGAAGGTGGGAATCAGTCTGTAAAGGAAGCAATTAACCCCTGCAACTGCTTGTGCCAGGCCCGCATTGTTGAAATTCTGCAGTATGGTCAGAAATATCTGGGGCATATATATACAAGGGCATGATATACAGTGTTGCTTGATGTTAACCTGGCTATAGTGTTGGCAAGTGACCTTTGCCGTACAGTTTTATTGGAAACCCTAGATTCTGGCATCTTTAGGAAGGGCTAATCACCAGTGGGAAGCTCCTGGCTAATGTTTTGTCTTTCACAAAACAGTGGGGCAGGTACCAAAGCGTTCTGTGAGAGAAAAGGCCCGCTTCACTATGGACAAGCCGACCTATGGCCCTAGCACTTCATGGCCTTCGGTGAACATTGGGTGCCCTTTGCTTCCTCTATCAGTGAAGAGGGATCCCAGGGGTATTCCAGGGTAACGCAGGTCAATGCAATTCAGCACCAGGCCACATATTGCATGCACGATCCCTCAGGCAGAAGCCACACGGGAGTTTAGAGCTAGGTGCAGGTAGAGGAGGCATAGTGGCTAAGGCCTCATACTTGTAGTTTGTAGATGGACGTTATTGCAGCAAACAATAATTAGATGTCCTTGCAGTCTTATGAATGGGCAAGACAAGGCTGAAACGTAGCCAAAGTCCCTGAGTTGAGAATGGGTCTTCATGGCAAGCTTTAACGACTGGTCCGGAGGTCTATAAGGCTATTGGAACGTGGTGATTATAGCAATACAGGTTTTGGAGTTGTGGTGGTGAAGTTGTTACTTTGATAGTGAGTAAAGGACACACACAATATGTTATATATCTGAAATTTGGTTTTCTTGCGTAATAATGCCTAAGCTGTCTTAATAAGTGAAACATTTTAACTATAAACTTGGTTCGACTTGTATAGTTTTAGCATGAGATTGCATTAGGTGCAGTGATAAAGTGAACTGGGTTTCTTTAAAAACGGGAAAGTATTTTTCCATGTTTTTTCCTTTCACTTTAGTGTGTTAAATTAGGTTGGACTGGCGTGTTAAAAATAGAAATCTTACTTGGAAATTGCATTGTTTTTTTGTATGCACAGGCATGCTTTCTGTTGATTCCATGGCTTCCTCCGAGGCCGGAATTCTAGGAATGCAGTCAATGCTAGGAGTTATTGGCCCTCATTACAATACTGGTAGTAACCCATGGTGCTATTAGCACCATGGGTGCTGCCGGTATTGTAACGCGTCCGCCAATATTCAATGGGAATTACCACCCCATTCCAAGGTTGGCGGGGCGGTAATTCCCCATTGAACATTGGCCCTTCCCCATTCCCATTTTTGCCCCATAGGGCATAATGGGAATGGGGAAGGCGGTAAGTACGGTACCGCAAATTGCGGTACCATACTTACCTCGAGAGTCCCTTTGCGGGCCCCTACTTTAATGGCTGGTCTAGACCAGCCGTTAAGGTCGGGTCTCGCAAAGGGACCTCGTAGTAAGGCGCTAAGTGGTTAATGGCACCACAGCCTTTTGCGGCGTTGTTAACCACTTAGCGCCTGGGTCGTAATGAGGCCCATTGACTGCATTCTGCATTCTTCTCATTCTGATGGGCTGAGGGGAGGTCAATATCAATTTCCATGAGTTCTTGTGCACCTCCCTTCTTGCACCAAGAAGGATGCTTGTAAATGTAGAGCTAAAAGGATGCAATACACAAAGCCAGGCATTTTGCATCCTACAAGGCAGCAATTTTAAAACAATTTCCCAGACATAGAAACCTGAAAGAGGCCTGGAAGACAGCGTATGAACTATTCTGTGTTGAGGATCAATGTTCTGGAGATTCTGTACGTTAGCTCAAGCATTGCCCAGATTTCTCAACATGTCAGCCAGGACTTTAAAACAACCTTCCTGTAAACCCTTCAAAATATACTTCCAAAGTATCTAGTTGTTGAGTTATTCCATGATTCAGGTGATACTAGACCATTGAAATGCATACTTATTCAGGATTCAAGAATATACAAAGTTCAAAACCCACAGCACTGCAAAATAAAGAACCCCCCAAGTAAATACATGCACCAGGCCAGATTATAGTAGCAGAAGTGGAGTACTCCTCGATTGGATTTATAGACAGGGACCTAATAACGACAGAGAAGACCCTGTGTTCAAAGCCAGCAGAATAGTTCTCTAATTGGCATGCAGAATACTGCCCTGGTTCAAACAGATATTCATATTAGTCTCCGGTGCCTAGCTACTAGACCCACCACAGTCTATAGATATCTTCTGCCACAGGAGAAAAATAATCTAAACCCATGGTCTGGTTCCCAGGAGAATCCAACCCAGAAAGATGCCAGTGAAAGAAACCAGTCAAATACCAAGATAAACACGTTTCCGTACAAAATGTCAGAAAAAAACAACATATGGCATAATTGTTGGAATTTCGGATGTACTCAAATTTCGTACATCTGAAATAGCCAAACAATAATGCCATACGTTCCCATTATAGCGAACAGAGGGGGTGGGGTGTGCGGGGGTATCCCCCACACCCTTGTTTCCTATAATCGGATCAGGGGTTGTGGGGGTGTCCCCTGCTTTCTATAAAATAAAGATAGAACAAACTGACTGCAGCGCCGTTTGCCATCCACGGAAGTGGAAGGAACTGGCGTCACAGGGAGACAGGGGAGGCAGCAGCACACAGGAAAATGTGCTGCTGAAAGGGAAGTAGGCTTGGGGGGGAGAAGCCGGATATCCGTGGAAATGACAAAATGGAAAATGTGTTCAAATATACTTCGGTTTTTCATCCTGCCGACTTTTCCTTTTTCAACATTTTCACGTATATATCCAGATAAACGTCCTCCTCCTCGTTGGTTCTAGGATAATAGATCCCAGTGCCAGTTTGATTACAGATTAAGTCATTCGTATAATAGACATGACCAAAACTACACCAATACTCCCCTTGAAGAGAGTGTTAAACACCGATGGAGGAACAGAGGTATAAACGAAGACCTTCGTACAACCAAGAGGGCAGGAAAAAGATCTCTCAACTAGAGTGACAGGTGAAACAATTAATAGAGGACATAAGTGAAATGGCGAGGGTCCAACAAACAAAACCTAGTACCAATGCTCCACAAAGCGTTACCCAATATAAATTGACAGTTCAAAATGACTTTGACTGAGGCAAACTTTGCAAAAAGTAAAACACCAATGGGTAAGAGGAACAGGGAGATATGGTGCAAAGGATATACCAAATTATAGAGAAAGCCTTTTGTATGCCCCATAGAAATACCCTAGAGATGCTTAAAAGCAGGTAGAAACTAACATTGGCACCTCTTTATCCATTGATTTCAAACTAAGTTGGGACGAAAGAGTGAAGTTTACTGAAGAGAATTGTACCATCCCTTTTGAGGTGAGGAGACCACAGTTGAGAACGGACGGGGGGGTTTTCTCTTTCAAAAGTGAATTAACACTTTTAAAACAAACATCTGCTGACGCTCAAGGCAAAGCAACAAACACCTTAATGAAAAGAATGAGATTAGACAGGAAACCCCAAAACATGTGATCTAAAAAAGAGAAATTAAAATTGATCTTATTAAGAGATTAAAAAATGGGATTGTGTCTTCCTTTCTGGATGATTTTTGGGGCTGCACTCCAAGCGAGGCAAGTGAAATGGAAGTGGAGGATAGAGAGACAGCACCTACTTGATTTTGAGTTGCATTTGAGTCTTACAGGGTCCCTGACCAGCCCACCTGAACATAATATTGGGGCACACACCTATATGATGCAGACCCACTTTCAAATTCCAGAATCCACTGACATATGAAGAATATGGTATTACCCAATTTGATCGATTTTAATTGATCGAATGGTACATCTGGCTGAATTCGGCCAGTTCCATTTGATCGATTAAAATCGATCACTTTGGGTAATCACTACCGAACATGGGGAGCGGGGGTTGCAGGGCTGGCCCGCACTCCCTATGTTCGGTTTTGATGGCCTTGAGGGGTAGCGGGGGAGTCCCCAACTACCTGAGGATTCGAGGCGGGGGGACGGGAAAAAAAGGAGAAAAAGGGACTTTGCGGTGTCAGATCCAACCCACGTAAGAGGGACGGAACTGATGCTGCAGGATCAGAAGGAAGCGGACGTGCAAAAGGTAAGTGGTGGGTGGGGTGGGGATGTCTTTGGTGGGGGGTGGAGGGAGCATAGATTTGTGCAGTTTGGCAGCGGCAAATTTGTTTTCGCTGCAAAATTTACTACGGCCAATATTGCTGAAAACAATTCTGTTCCGGCCAAATCACACCGATCCAAGAATACATTATAAAATGTCCACTGCTTCACACATACTCTGTAAGTTGGAAACTAAAGGTTTTTCATTCTATCCAAATCCGGGACAATGTGGCTTATTGGCTCTCATAGATAAAGGGTCTTAAGCGATCATTACATGTTCAACAAAGGAAAGGGGGGGTATCAGTACATTGCTATTGAACCTCTTCTTGAAGAACTGAGCAATTGTGATGAAAATAGATTGTAGTGGATAGAATTACCATTTAATTTAGGGTGGATTGACTCACACATATAATAATATTCATGCCACCTGAGAACATGCCTTTCTTACTGGGAAACAGTTAACTCTGAAAGCCTTTGATTGACTGTGTGAACATAATCTTCTGGGCCCAAACCCTCCAACAATGAAATTATAAAATAGTGCCAATTATACAAGCCTAAACAGTACTTTCCAATACATTTAGCAGCATCCCAACTAATTGGAGATCATTTTCAGAAATTGAAAGGTTCCGTACTTCACCATCATATCTGTAAAAGAGCAGGGTGATAGTAAGGTGACTTGAACAGAATATTTGAAGAGAATCCTTTTATCTAATAATGAGTGGCGTTCTACTGTGCATGAAGATACAATGACGTTTTATCTTACAGAAGACCACTAATGAGGTGATGGTCAACCAATGAAAATTTCAGAAAATCAAATATACAGTCTAGCACTATTCAACGAAAAAGATAGCAAGTATTCATCTCCATTCACACCCGGGGAAGGACCACCACCCAATCAGGTGGCTGGAACAGCGGGTGAGAATTCACAATCCCCGCCCGCTGTTCTAGTCACCCAAGGCCCATTACAGGGTGGCGCTATTTTAAAAAACGTTTTTTAATGTGGGGAGGCAACACATCCACCCCCAAACCCAAACAACCCCTTCCCCACCCCCTCAGTCCAACCTTGCCCCTTACCTGATGGGAACCAGAGCTTCATGCTCCAGTCCTGGCGCTCCTCCTGTCTGGCCGCCATGGAAATGGAGAAGGGACTTAGTCCCTTTTCAATATAACGGCGGTCATCTTTTTCTTTTCTTTTTGTATCGGGAGTTTGACTGTGCAAGCAACGTGAATCTCCCGAGGAAAAAAAACAAAGCCATTCGCACCCCGGATGACCCCCGGTGTGTAAATGGCTTTCATGCCTGCTCTGAGAGACGGACATGGCCTTTCACGGTCCACATCCCGAGCCACGGCACTCGCTTTGCTTGGGCCTACGATTGCTCGGGCAGGGAGGCTAGTGAAAGGCCGTGTCCACCCCCCCCCTCCCCCCAAACGGGCATGAAAGCCACATTCAGAGTGATGAGGGAAAGGACGCAGTTCTCTTTTCCTATTCCCAGGAAAAGAGATTCATCAGTGAAGAACGGTTCAAGCAATGTCAATAAAATCTGAAGATTTCAATATTTATCCAGCTAAATAAATAGCAAACTAGTGTCAATAATTTTGTTTCTAAATACCTGATTACTGGGAGGTGCATTTTGATGATTACAACAGGAACCAAAATGAAAACGATTGCTCACGAGAGATGATTTTTTATAACGGCCATAGTACATAGCATTAATGAGCAATTCATTTGGATTTTATAATATGTGCCCGGATGGGGGGGGACCTGATGGATTTTACCCATTTTGAGAAGGCATTTTGCTCCACTCAATTGCTCCTCTATGCTGTTCAAGTCCAAGAAAAAGAAGGCACTCCCTCTAGAAATACCAGACAATGGCCTCATTAAGAGTTTAGTGGTAAATGGGCGGATTTACTGTTGATTTACCACCAAAACCATTTACCCCTACCAACAATCAGTTAGCAAGGGTAAATGCCCATGATAAGTCCCATTGGGCCTCATTCCGAGTATGGCGGTAAGGGATAGCGGCCACCGGTAACGAGACCAGTGGCGGTGATCCCTTACCGCCATACTCCGAGTTCCCTTTGCGCCCTCGCCCTTAACGCCTGCTTTGAGCAGGTGTTAAAGTCGAGGGCGCAAAGGGGCCTTCAAGCCAATAACGGTGACCGTAATGAACGGTCACCGTTATTTGCATCTTCCCCATTCCCATTGAGCCCTATGGGGGATCATTTGGGAATGGGGAAGAGCCCTGGTGAATGGGGAATTACCGCCCCGCCAACCTTGGAATGGGGCGGTAATTCCGCCATCCACCAAGGCGCTGCCGGTCCGGGTACGGCGTCAACCAAGGCGTTAATAGCGCCATTGGTTAGCGCCATACTGGGAATGAGGCCCATTGACTATTGGTAGGGTAGTATAAATTCCCATTGTTTGAGTCCATAGGACTCATCTGTTTTTTTGGTGGATTTACCGTTGGCAGTAATTCCAATTCCATGTTGTAAATACCATCGATTTTTTTGGCCTTAAAGAGGAGCATTTACCACCAGCATCATGCTGAAGGTAAATCCTCTACTTCAAGGACAAACTCAGAATTCAGCGGGGCAGTAAAAGTTTTGGCAATTCTGTAACCACCAAAAAATGGCAATAATGGAATAACCACCACTTTTTTAATGCACCACTGAACCCAAACGCCACCGCAGTAGTTCCTGTAGCTTCTCTCCTTGCTCTGTGTGGCCGCCATGGAAAGGAAAGTGGGTCTCTAATACGGAGCCCCACTGCCCAATTCCACGGTGGCCATTTTTGTAGAGTATTTTCAGTGAGGTGCCCCATTCAAGGAAGGGAAATGCTTTCCTGAAAGCCCCGTCCCAGCCCCTAGGACAGGGGCTAATAGTGTTGAGCTCCCATTCCAAGGACTGGAATGGGAGATACATCCTGCGGCACTCGTTAACTCAGGTCGCATGCCGTTACCACCCATTCCAGCCCTTGGAACGGGTGCTTAATGACATATAACATTATATTCCAAGTTACCAGTAACTACTTTGATACTAAGGAGTTACCATCCAGGTAGTAAAATAAGCAGAGATCATTCCACCCAACTCGAGAACACCTCAGAGATTGCTACTCCAGAGTTGTCCCCAGGCTTCTTTCAAATGGTCAATAACCGATTAGCTTGGATGATGGCTGTGAGAATGAAGAGCATGGGCAATGATAGAGACAAGTGTTTCTCTGTTGCCAGTGCATTTTCTCTTTTGATTCACCCAACTGTGGAAATACATCAGTACCTTACAAAACAATACCTCACAGTCCCTCATATGGCACTACTATTTGTGATACAGTACATTGCCTATTGCGTCCATTGAATCACTCATGGGGATTATAAAAATGTGGAGTGCCATGGGTTGATTTGCCTCTCTCGCAGCAGTTTTAACAATCCATTATTGGGAATATTCAAACCCACTGGACAATGGAACCTCGGTGTGGACATGGGAATGGGAATCAAACTGTAAATATTTCAAGGTGGCCTCTAGTTTACATCGATCAAGACTTGCACAGATCAAAGGATCTAAAGTGTACTCTACCCACGGTTCGACAAATGCATATTGTGCTGTCTCAGTACACTGTGAACACCAAGGTAAACCTATCTTTATCTTTGGGGGGCAATAATATGCATGTATGTCCACTAAAGTATATTAACAGCAGGAATTAATGAAATATATTCCTATGTAAGGACTTTCCTGATAATGCAGAGCGAGGGAACTTGGCCTATGCTGAAATCACACCCGATAACTGAAGCTTGTCTAAAGTTGAAGAACCCCACACGTGTACATCATTTACAAAGCCTCTTAGGCTTGACCAACTACAATCATAAGGACAAAGAGATTTAGGCTGAGAACATTTCACTTCTAGCACATCTAGTGAATGCAGGAATGAACTGAGAGTGGGGGCTCACAAACAGGCTATGAAACAGTAAACACATTTATTTCACAAGCTCTGTGTTTGTCTAGCCCCGAAAAGAACAAGCATTTTTTTCCTGGAAACGGTATTAGCAGATAACTGTTTTAGGTGTAGTCTTGCCTCAGAAGCAGAGCCATGTTAATAAGGTGATATCCTATTTAAGACATTATCATCTGTGCAGGATAAATTCATATAATTTGAGATAGCACTCCTTGCAATGTTAAAGGCATTGAAAAAATGCACTGTCCATTGATTAATGTTAACGTATTATAGTCGAGACATCCAATCAGCCTCTGCAATAATTGCAGAGTGAATGAATACAGACTGGAATTGCCTCTAAATAACGAGTTGCTTCCTGGATCCTTTCTATGCAAGGCTACCCAATAGAGATCAAGTATCACCAACAGAAACAGATTTTCACAGATTTGCATGACTATCAAAGATCATTGTTTAGAAGAAGATTTTAAAATGTCTGATATGATGAATGCACATTTAGCTTCCTTGCATAAGGTATATGAAGAAAACAACTGCCAGTGGATGCCCACAATTTATGAGGATGCATGGCTTTACTATATATCAAACAATGATGAGAAAGAATTAGTAGTTGGCATCAAATATTCTTTTGTGTATGATACCCCTGAACCAACTGCCAGTTACAAAATGTGGCCCCAGAGTAGTCAAATATTAGAGTTGATGGCCATTTACCAACTCAGCCTCAGTGCCATAAATCATCAAATTCGGGAATTGTCATCATTTCTAATTCTGATTACATCTAATATGAATTTGTTAAGCATTTGATCAATTGGAAAGACTGGTATGATCTGTGCAAACAACACATCCTTGAAGTATGGCACACTGTTCCAAATCATAGATGATATGGTAACATCTGATAACATGATGCTATATTGAACGAAGATTAAGGTTCATTCTAAGAGATTTCTGATATAGAGGGAAATTATTTGGCCGAGCATTTAACCAAAACAGGAGCTCTAAGCAGGAATGCATTGACATGGAACAACTCCTGGGAGAAAGTCAAGTATCAATGTTAACTGAATCACAATCTTGTATTGAAAATGAACTTGCAACTGCTCAATGGAGCAGTGATGCTCCAAATGGCAATTTGATTACCGCTCAAAAGGAAGACCCCATCATTGGAAGATTTTGTCAATATCTGCAAAATCCAATAAACAGTCACCTTTTCATGCCATATTGTGCTCTTGTTAAGTGATGATGCCAAAATTGATGTCGTAATAATGGCACATGTTACTCTCACCGCATCTATTCACCCCCATGCCACGCGTCTATCCCTCCCTCCCTCCCCTTTCCTCCAGCCCATTGCATTCACTCACTGGATTTGCACCGCCTGCCTTCCCTCTATCTCTAACACTACCGATTGAGATACCTCCCATTGAGACTAAAGCTGCTGTGTGTAGCATATGGGGGCCCTGTCTAGGCAACACCAGGAGGGCCCACCTCGCTTCACACACTACCCACCCTCTGGTAGACTATGACAGCCCAATGCCTACCCAATACAAGAACGTGTGCCTGGGAGCATGCACCCACACACACATCTCTCTGCCCGCTCACCCTACTGACAGCCAAACAGACTCCTCTGCAAGCACTGTCAGCAGCTGTACACCTTACCTTGCACCCATTGCTCTTTTCAATGCCTCCACAATCCTAAACTCTCTCGCCTCAGAAGCTCCCTCTCATAACCCAATGAGCACCTCCATGCCTTTCCTGCACGCAGTCTCCAACCAGCTACCAAACCACATCCCATATAATACAGCAGAGTCACAGCTCTTCTCCTTTTGCTTGTGCAAGCAACAGGACATTCTGCCACATCCTGAAGACCTCCATTCCACCGTCTTCACACAGCTTCATCAGCACATCCACGAGTGACACCACCAGTATGACCACTCCTTTCCCTACCTCTGATGCACCCGAACTAGGCAACTCAGCTGCACCCAATCATACACTGTCCCCAATACTGCATGGAACCACTCTGCCAGCACTGAAAAGGCCTCATGACCTGTACTCCCACCCAGAGGCTCACCCAATATAGCAAGTCCCCACTTAACCCCACTATCACATCCCTAAAGGGTGCTCTAGTGAATGCAAGATCAATCCCAGCCCACCCCCTTGACATTTTAGACCAAATCACTTCAAAATATCTTGACCTATTAGCCATTACTGATACGTGGCTCCACACTGCCTCAGGTCCGGCCTTATCCATCGCAATACCTCCCAAGTTCACCATCTACTGCGTAGACCGATAAGACGCAAGAGGTGGGGGCGTATCCCTTATAGTGAGAGACTCTCACCCTATTAGACAAATCATTAACACAACTTTCTCATCAGGAGAACTACTGACCACCAAGCTAAGTCTCTCACACAAATCCACGATAACTATTCTTCCGGTCTCTCATTTGAACAGGATATAGTGAGGCCGGGCTCCTCAAGCATTCACCCCGATTACTAACAGAGTACACTTGGGCACCTCAGAAACTCCCAGCCACAAGATTGGAAGACTCAGCCATGGACGAAAGTTACTGTTGTTTATTAGCAAATAAACATAACAGTGATCACACCAGAAAAACAAGGTTCATCTAGAGCTGTCACCTGGTTTTATCCCAGTGTGACATCACAAATCCAGGTTCCCTCCTGGAAACCAATCAGACAGTTAAAACGGTCAGATTGTGTAAGTTATATATACACAATGTATAGGTTAGTTATGTTTTTGGCTTGCCATATCCAGTGGCTCCTTCTAAAACCACCCCTACTATCAACTGTCTACAATGTTGCAGGGTTACTGAAAGACCATTGGCCCTTGACACAAATTATATCCCCACGTGAAAGGTGAATTTGATTGGGCAGAATGTGCCCCCCAGCCCTGGTACCCTAAACAGTTCTCAGACTGAATGTACCTCTTCAGGTTAATGAGAAAGAATACAGAGGTGAGAAGCTTTCCCTAATTTTGCTATTCTCTGATCACCCAAGCCTGTGAGAGTGCAGTTAACGAATCGTGGGAAACACTTGTATCTTCTTCTCTCTGATTCTCTGGGAACAGTTTTCTCAGTCTGGGTCACGTCTGTCGAGACCATGAACTGAAGCCCTATAGTCTGTAATTATGAGAATGTTAGCCTGAATTTCTGCAGGTGGCTCACTATCTCTGTAGCTGAAATTTTCCTGCTTCCACTTTGTCCTTGGCAGGGTGTCCTGTTTCTGCTTGCCTCGAGTTTCAGCGATCATGTCAGCTTGTCTGTGCAGTCAGAATCTGTCTCTCCTTCCTTGTTCGTTTCAGAGGCCTATGACTTCTACAGTATTCCTCATGGCTTCTCCATGTCAGTGGCAGTTAAGCATGTGCAAGCTAGATATATGAATTCTTTGCATCGTGCGGTTCAGCTTTGGCAAGAGATATGACTATAGAGATATGTATGTGTGTATGTTTGTCCTCTGCCTAAGTGGGTCATAAGCACTTGCTTCATGCCTATATGCAATATACTAGTGCAGGTTTGTGTAGCTGCATGAATGGTTGAATATGTGCTTCATGTATAAGCGTGGCTACATCCTGATGTCAGTAATGACGTAATTGGTGTCTGGTTTCTCAGTCAGTCAACCTGATCGATTGATGTCAGTTCCATGTTGTCCAAATCATTAATTGGGTTTGTTCTGAATGGTTGTCTAAGGGAATATCGCTTATCACACCTGCGATACATCGATTATTGCAGTTATGGGCCTAAGAACGACGCACATCTATCGCTTTGCTGTCTACATGTCGAGAGTCATGCGGCGGCATGAGGGTCAGATTTGGCCCCTCATCTACAATCCGCCCTCTGGTTGATGAATCGACCACACTACCTACACCATTCTCTCTATTCTCTCTACTCAGATGTAGTTTATGGAGCCACACTTTGGCTATCCCTCTGAGATGTTCATAGTACTTGACATGGCCATTCAGGCTCCATATCATGTAACTCCAGTCTCTGTCACATGTGCGCCAATCCCATTTTCCCCAGTAGTCACGTGTGTTGGATGGGTACTCAAACATTGCTCCTGTAGGGAATGGAGGGCACTGCATCAGTTGTGTTTTTAATTTATTTTGTGCTTTGTTTCCTTATCTTCTTCTGTATCTATGTCAATCAGCACCTTCATCCCTAGTGTCCTCTTAGTTCTTCTACACTGCGCTATTACTATCCAGATGACACAAAGTGCCAGCAACACCATTAATGTTGCTGCCAATACTTTCAGTCCATATGCCATCCATGTTGGTATCCATAAAAATATGTATGATAGCCACCTTCATCTTTTCCAAACTTTTTCGCATCTGCCTCCATCTTCGTGTGTACTTCAAAAAGCCTGGTAATGGCCTCTGTCAGCGTCCCATTATCTGTGTCATTTGCAGCACGAATGTACAGCAGGAAGACCCGAACTTGGTACAGACTCCCCCTTCCATGGCTGTGAGGAGATCCAGAACATATCTGTTCTGGAGGGCTATCAGTTTTACTGCTTTCAGCTCTTCCTTGATGGTGTTGAACCCTTTGACGGTTCAGTTTATTGTCTGCACCAGCTCCCAATGTGTTACCTGAAGCCACTTGGCATTCGTACTTGTCTGTATTACTTGAACAATGGATGCAAAGAACATCTCAGTTCTTTTGAACAGCCTGTGTTTTTGGTGGTATCACATCTAATGCCCTTTCCATGTCTGGCAAGGAACAGTTCCCTCTGTTTATTCTTGTCAGCTCTGCAGACCTCTTCCTTCTTTTGTTGTTGTCCATCTTAGGTAATCCTTCAATTTTTATTTCCTTCTAAGGCACTACTAATGGGGTATTTAGATGAATGAGTGAGCATACACCCCTCAGTTAGGTGGCAGCCCCAGATATGCTTTCAACCCACAGGCCTAGTAGTGGTCCATGAGCACTGTTATTCCGACCTTCATGCCTGGTATCTTTGAAAACTGTTTGCATCCTTCATTCTCCACAACCTTTACTTCTCCATTGTTCTGGATACATAAAGCAGCTACCTTGAGTGGTATGACGGGCATGGGTCCTGCTTCATTTTCTACCCATTTGAGCAATTTGGTGCTTTCTTCCCATTCCTTGAGGCACTTGTGATTTCATGCTGTACTACTTCCACTGGAACCATTAGAAGAGCATGTGCTTTGCTCCCAACTACTCCCTCTTTTTATCCTTATGAGGTCCATACACCAGCATCTGTGGTCATTCACAACACCCTGGCATTCCTCCTATCTCTAGGTGCCCTGTTTTAGGACACTCTAACTCCTTTTGTGTCACTGTCTGTACTTCTCCTTTACATGGTCCTTCTGTGATATATTCTATACTTTTGTCTGTATTCCAGTAATGCTGTAACATTTTTTGAGTCTTTATATAGTTATCTTCGTATAGGACCATTTTCTTGGACATCCACCTTAGTTTTGCTCGCTTCCCTGCTGCAGTCTCTACCCCTCCTGTTGCCTCCCAGGCTCTTTGCAATGCCCTTGCCTCCCACTTCATTTAAAAAACCCAGGACATCCTGTCCACCCTCTCCAACCACACCCCTCAGCTCCCCTCCCCATCTGTGCTTGCTGACCCACCTTTAGCCACCCCCCACCATCCTTCTCGTCCTTTCCTCTTTTCTCCCCTGACAAGGTCGCTAGACAAGTCTGATCTATGAAAGCCTCATCAAAACAGGTTCATCCGTGTTCCTCTAAAACCATCAAGGACAACATTAACACCCTTGCAGATTTTTGCAACCACTCCTTTGCCTCAGGATCCTTCCCCTCCCCTCTGAAGCACTCCTTTATGCATCCTCTTCTCAAGAAACCCACAGCTGATCCTTCTTGTCCAGCTAACTATCGCCCAATTTCCATTACTCCCTTTCTTGGCAAACTCCTGGAAAAGTTGGCCATCTCTCAGTTTAACCTTCATTCCAATTCTGTTGGCTGTCTCCATGACCACCAGTCTGGCTTCAGAGCTGCCAGAAGCACGGAAACTGCTCTCCTGAACATCCGTGAAGATCTGCTCTCCAACCTTGACTCTAACATTCCTTCTGCCCTCATCCTTCTCGATCTCTCTTCTGCCTTCGACATGGTCAACCATACATCCTGCAAAACCGTCTCAGTCGAAACCTGGGTATCACTGATCAGGCTCTTGCCTGACTGACCTCTTTCCTCTCAGATCGACCCTCGCAGGTCCAACTTGGGTCCGTCCTTTCATCTATCTTCCTCTCTACCTGTGGTGTTCCCCAGGGGTCTATAAGCACTGCGAAAAAAGTAAAAAGACTTAGGCACAGTTCAGAGGTAGATTTCAATCAGATAAATTCATACATAACAAATTATGTTTGTTATGTATGGGGGGTCCATCCTTTTTTCAAAGTTACCTTTATCTTGGCAATTTTCTCTTTGAGCATGCCATTTAGGTGCTCACACACCCTGTTTGATTACGGGTGATAGGCACAGGAGAGTGTGTGCTGTATCTAAAGTAGGGTTGTCATATGCTCAAAAGTCTTATTCACAAAATGAGGTCAATTGTCAGACGGCAGGACCTCACACACACACCAATGTGGAAACACTTCTCTAATGAGGAATTTTGCAGCCGTGCGGGTGTCAGGGTGTGAACAAGGACCAACTTTAATCCGTCAGGAAAACTGGCATGCAACCACTATCATCTAGTGGTAGCCCTGGCACACCTGGATCAAATCAATATAGTCTATATGGAGATGTTGGAAGGGGCCAGTTGGGTGTGGTTTGGCTCCTCTCACTACCTGTAAGGTGTGTCCTGCAGCAAAGGTTTTACACGTTACACAGTCCTCCATAGATGCAGCTGCATGATCTGCCATCTTAGGACAGAACCATTCCTCCCCCATGTGTGCAGCAACTACCTCCTTACCCATGTGAGTAGGATAATGCAATTGCGTGAGTGCAATCAGTAATAATGCTATTGGTAGTACTAGTTTGCCTGTGCTTTCCTGGCTTTTCAACCAATACCTGGCAACTCTCACCTACTGCATTGCCACTTTCTGCTCAAATTTCCAGTGCTACGCTGACGAGACTGAACTCATTTTCAGGCTGCCCTCTGCCACCTCCTCTCCCTCTCGCATCTCTGATTGCCTAACTGCCATTCAAGATTGGTGTGCCGCCAATGATCTTTGTCTGAATGCCAGCAAGATGGAGATCCTCCTCATCGGCACACCTTCACCATCCTTCCCCCTCACTCACTGGCCGGCATCCATTGGCCCTCCTCCTACCCCTACCTGCGAGGTTAAGAACCTCTGGGTCATCTTTGACTCCACCCTTTCCTTCTCCGCCCACATCTCGGAGGTCTCTAAAAAGTCAAATTTCCGACTGCACCTCCTCAGAGGTACTCTGCCTTTCCTCTCCTTCCCTCAGAAGCTCATGGTATCCCAAGCTCTGGTTCTCTCTAGCTTTGACTATTGTAACAGCCTCTTTCTAAATCTACCTGCCTCTACTCTCCACCCTCTGCAACTAATCCAGAACAGGACTGCGAGACTTGTCCTTGGCCTCAAGCCCTAAGATCGTATCTCTCCAGCTCTGATATCTCTCGATTGGCTCCCAGTGTATGCAAAGATTACATTCAAAACCCTCTGCATTGTCCACAGGCTTTCTGGGGCCTGGTTCCAAAATCCCTTCAGCTATCCCTCCGCAAATACCTCCACTCTCGAGCTCTTCGCTCCTCTACCTCCAACTCCCTCAGGGTCAGTCGTTTTTCATAGGAACGAGCTGGGGGTAGATCTCTGTCTTCGGCTGGGGCCTCCCTCTGGACAGCCTCCCTGTCACTCTCAAACTTGTCGAGAACCATCTCTGGTTTGAAAGCACCTCAAGACCTTCCTCTTTTCCTCTGCCTTTGCTACCCCTATCCCCTGCTGATCTGTTCTCTCTTGGCACCGTGCACCTGGCCACCCTCTGTCCTCCGGGCCAGGTACCTGCTTACCCTGCCACCCTCTTGCACTGCCTCCGGGCCACCCCTTGCACTGTGGTCTGTATCTGTACCCATACAGCACCCCCTTTTTCTTCCTGCACTTATCAGATCTACCCTGTCTGCTGCATTAAACCTAGCACTTGCAAATTGCTGGCTGCACTACCACTGTTTGTTGCCTTTTTAATTTATTTATTGTTATTTATCTGTTTCTCCTCTGCTTCGCACTTTCCACTACTCCCCCTTCCATGCACTTTTCCCCTCCTCCTCTCCCATGCACTTGCGTGTTCTCAATGTCACTGGGCCTAGTAAGATCGCTGTTTTGTTCTCCCTGTTCCCCTCCCTTGCCTTGTCGCGCTCTGAAACACTTGTGTACGAGCACGATAGAAATAAAATATCAATATCAATATCGATTCCCTTGAAATCGACCTTTTGTGGTGCAAAGTGATAGATTCATGAGGCATTGTGCTCTTGCTGCTGGAATTTCAGTTGCCACACATTTTCTGGGAACACTCATGGCAGAGCGGATGAGAGAGAGCCGACATAACAGCTCTCTTTAGTTGTTTGTTTCCCCACCTTAGCCATGTGACTATATCACATGTTATTTGATACATGGGCTGAATTTGTTATGTATGAATTTATCTGATTGAAATCTACCTCTGAACTGTGCCTAAGTCTTTTTACTTTTTTCGCAGTGCTTATTACCTGTCTGGATATGGTTTCTGTAACAGCATGGACTGGGGCCATGTCAGTAGAGGTCGAAGCGTGTGCATGTGCAAACAACAATCTTTGTAAAACCAGGAGTGCAAAGAAATAGAATCAGCAGAAAGCACAAAACATTATCACGACAGTTCATATTATATTTCCCATCTCATTGTCTTGCAATGCTCCTGGTGTCTGTGGGTTGATGCTGAAAAGCCTCAAAAGTGCATCGCTCTCTAGTTAGTATGTGTTAATTCAAGCTCTACGTCGGTAATATTGGGCGAGTGCTGCATAAAACAATTGTTCCCACACTATACATATTCTTGGGTTCCCAAGTAAAGAAATAATGGATGGGTCTCCACTTGTCAATTGTGGATAGGTGTGGGCCACATATAATAGGAAAGCATGAAAGAATAGTCTTGGAGGTATTGTTCGCTCTGATTCTTCTTGTTTTACATAATTAATAAAGCATTCCTCAAATGAGTTAAGATCATATGGAAAAAAACAGTCTTTACTTTCTCGATGAATGCTGCTTGTAAGGAAAGGACAGTGTACCAAATGCATGTGTATGTATTGGTCATTTTCTAGCTCCCTTGCACTGGATCTAGTTATTCGCGGCTCTGGCACATCTTCTTTGCCTTTGTCTTCTTGTATCAAATCGTCTTCTTTTTGGTGGGAAGAGGTCTCACCTCAGCAGGGGTTGACATCTCCAATGTAGTTCGAAACCTTTTTACGGTGCAGTTTTACTGATCTGTCTGTTGCCTTCTCAACAACAAAGGGACCCTCAAATCGGGGTTTGCATCATGGCCTCACAATGTTTCTGAGCAAGATGGTATCTCCCGGGTATAACAATGGTTGTTTTAATCGTCCTTCAGTTTTGTCAGTGCTGTTGTCGTCTTCAATGTTCTCCGACCTCTGCCCCTGCAGTTGACAAGAAATAAAAGATGCACTAGCCATCAAATAAGCCACATATTCGTACATTTCATCTAAAAAATATTGGATGTTGCATTTGCGTCTGTCAATGCCCTAGTCGGAGGAGCCAGGGGAAGATGCATGTGCCATCCTGTTACCACCTCATGGGGCATTAGATGGTGGCTGGAACCAGGCTTATTGCACAATGCGAACAGTGCTAAAGCTAAACAATGAAGCCATCCTTTTTTCAAAGTTACCTTTATCTTGGCAATTTTCTCTTTGAGCATGCCATTTAGGTGCTCACACACCCTGTTTGATTACGGGTGATAGGCACAGGAGAGTGTGTGCTGTATCTAAAGTAGGGTTGTCATATGCTCAAAAGTCTTATTCACAAAATGAGGTCAATTGTCAGACGGCAGGACCTCACACACACACCAATGTGGAAACACTTCTATAATGAGGAATTTTGCAGCCGTGAGGGTGTCAGGGTGTGAACAAGGACCACATTTAATCCGTCAGGAAAACTGGCATGCAACCACTATCATCTAGTGGTAGCCCTGGCACACCTGGATCAAATCAATATAGTCTATATGGAGATGTTGGAAGGGGCCAGTTGGGTGTGGTTTGGCTCCTCTCACTACCTGTAAGGTGTGTCCTGCAGCAAAAGTTTTACACGTTACACAGTCCTCCATAAATGCAGCTGCATGATCTGCCATCTTAGGACAGAACCATTCCTCCCCCATGTGTGCAGCAAGTACCTCCTTACCCATGTGAGTAGGATAATGCAATTGCGTGAGTGCAATCAGTAATAATGCTATTGGTAGTACTAGTTTGCCTGTGCTTTCCTGCCGCCACAAGGCATCAGTAGGAGATATTTGCAGAAAGGCACGTTCCCCAGTTTCTGAAAGAAGCCTGGATCACTCCACTCTTGAAAAAGAACAATCTTGACCCTCTCCAGGCAAAGAACTATCGCTCTATTATGAATGTGCCCTTTCTGCTTAAAATTCTGGATCGGGTGGCATATTTCCAACTACAGAATTTTATTGAGAGCAATAACACTCTTAGCCCATGACAGTCTGGTTTTAGAGCCAAACACGGTACTGAAACTGCATCATGGACAAAGGTCACCCTGCCCTCCTGATTCTGTTGGACCTCTCGTAGCCTTTGACTGGGTGGATCAATCTCTCCTGGTCTCCAGGCTGCGAGATCTAGTGGGTTGCCTCATTTCTGGGGCCTCATAACACAAGAGTTACTGTGGATGATGCAGAATCTGCCCCTGATGCCATCTCCTGTGGAGTTTCACGGGGATCCTGTATCTCTCTGACCCTCTTTATCATTTAAACTTAGCCTTTTTTGATGCTCCTGAACAGCCTGGGTGTTCAGTAAACTAATTATGCTGATGACACCCAGGTGGTCCTGAAGCTCTCTGGATCTATACACAGGATACAGCGGCTATTGATGAGATTTATGACTCTATTCAGGCTTGGAAGTTAGCTAACGCCCTTGCCCTGAATACTGATTAAACCAAACTCCTGATTATTTCCTTTGGACCAAGCCTAAAGAAACTGCCTGCGGACTATCAGAGCTTTACCATCGCTGATACCATTAGCCCAGTGACCAAGAAAGTGAAGACACTCAGTGTCAAGTTTGATGCTGAACTTACCATGAAATGTCATGTCGCATATCTCAGTGATTTCTGTGGCTATACTAATAAATTACTTTGCCATATTCACCCTTTTGTTTCACCCAAGAATATCTCTCTACTCGCTGCTGCACTGGTTAACTCTCGCCTGGACTACTGCAACAGTCTGTTACTGGGCACTTACCAGGCTAATATTACAGTGCTGCAGGTGATCCAAAATGGTGGACCTCATGCCACTTGTGGTCCTGCAAGACGCAATCATATTACCAACGCTCGGAGAGAGCTGCATTGGCTCCCACAGAAACATTGCGTTATTCATAAAGTCTTAATGCGGAGTCAGAAGTGCTTGAATCATGAGGCCCACTCATACCTCATGGAGCACAGTACGGTCTACCAACCGACCCACCTTCTCAGGTCCTCTGATCAGGTGAGACTACACCAAACCAAATTCAGGCTTGAAGGGTTTAGTGGTACCACGTTCAATGTCCAAGCTCCCTTAGCCTGGAATGCTCTGTCTCCTGACCTGAGGAAGGTAACAATTTTGGTGGATTTCAAAAAAATTATTAATACACATCTCTTCAATCTTGCCTAGTAACTGTTCTCTCTGCCACTCTCTTTTCCTGCACCTTATTTTCTCTTGTTAGTCTTGTCTTTCTTTTTGTGCGCCCTGAGGCCTCCAGGTGTGAGGCGCATTAAAAACATTAAAATGAATAAATAAATACATTGAACATCCCCTTCTTATCCACAACTGTGTCTCCTCTGCCGAAGCCCTCCCCTGAAATGTCATTATTTGCGTGGCTTGTAATGTGTTGTAGCCTTCCTTTAAAATCATGTTGCGCATAAAAATACATGCTCACAAAAGGCATCAAAGTCAGTTATTCCTAGAAAATATGCTGCACGCTTTGCATCCACATCTGACTGCTTCGTTGCCCTGGGAGACTTTGTCCTCCCTCTTGTGCGGGCCTGACATTTTACGACTGCTATGGCTTTCGAACATTGAAGCGCATCTATGAGTCTGTCCAATAGGGGCATGTGCTGCGCTGTTGTGCTGTCAGCGCGTCGAAAGCCCCTCCTCAGCCATCATGACAGTCCAGAGTGTATTGTAGATGTCAAGTAGATGTCCCGGGAGGATAGCTCAGCGGCAGCGTGCGCGTCTTGGAAGCAAGACGACACGTAGCAACAACAGGTTCGATCCCCGGGTCCGCGCTTAGAAACCTTTGGGTGTTTAAGCGCGTTATAAATACGTAACTAAGAAAAAAAAAAAAAAAAAAAAACACACACAATTACGCAACTAAGAAAAACAAAAAAAGACAATTCCTGTAACAGCGCCTCGATGCCTGCGGGCTGTGTGAGCGCTTTATAAATGTGAAATAAAAAAAAAAAAAAAAAATAAAAAAAAAAGTATGCCGATTTGGAATACACTCTAATCTACTGGTTCTTGCGTGCTCCTAATGCTACTATAAGAGCTACTAATTCTGCATTCTGCATTGATGAATGTAAAGGATATTTTGCACTTACTATAATTTCTGCGGTACTGTCTGCCTTTAGTGTCACTACTGCCATTCCCGTATGTCCCTCCCCTGTTGTCTGCACTATTGTCGATGACCGATCAATGTAAAGCACTTCTCCTCCTCAAGAGGTTTCTCCCCCACCTTGGGAATGTCATCATACTGTTCCATGCACATAGTACAGTTGTGTACATAGTCTCCTTCCTCCACTGGTTCTGCTACAAATGTAACTGGGTTTACAGTCCTGCATCTTAATATTTTGTTTGCCTGATTTGAGATAATCACCTCCTAGCTGGAAGCTCTCAGTGTTATCAACGTACTCTTGGGCCTTTCGAGGATTGCAAAAAGGGCGTGTTCCACGTAAAGTGTGGTACTACGCCCCATAGTAATACTCGCAGACTTCTCTACCGCCAATGTGGCAGCAGCCAGAGCTTTGTCACAGGTATCACTGGGTCTAAACATCCACTATAATAAGCCAAGGGCTTGTGTCCTAGGGTAGTCTTTTGTGTGACTACTGTGCTCATCACTACTCCTTTGGAATGTGAAAACGGGAAAAGTGTGTCACGATGGTTTGGAATCTTTAACACTGGAACTGTGCTTATTGCTTTCTTCAGCTCTTCAAATACGTCAGTTGCCTCCTGTGTCCATAACAACTTGCCATTTCCCTTCTGTGCTTCCTTGACTCCTCTTAAGAAAGATCTTGTGCATGTGCCATCGTCAAACACCCACACTCTGCAATAATTACAGAGGCCTAGAAACTGCTGCATCTCCCTCACTGGGGGTCATTCCGAGGTTGGAGGTAAGTAACGGTCCTTACCGGCATGGCGCAAATAGCGTGTCCGTGTAGTCACAGGCACGCTAATAGAGGGCTATTACGACTTTGTAGGCACGAGCTTTGCGCCATGCCGGTAAGGGCATTACCGCCATGCTGCAAAAGGCCCCAAAAAGGCCCTTAATGGCATCATTTATAGCGCAGATTGCACTACCGGCATGAACCATTGCGGCATTAGCGGCCACCGTTGATAGCGGTCCCCGCTATTAGCGGTGATCGCTAATAACCGTCACCATAAATAAGCGGAACCGGAAGTAGCATCATCGCACAGGAACAGGAAGGAGCATGGCGGCCATCTTTAAAAACACAATCCATTGCCATCCTCAGCAGCCCGGACCTGTTGGATACTGCTGTTCATGTAAACACATCCTCTAACACACCACAATGCCTAAGGCTGTTAAGAAGGGTGCCTCCCGCCAGCGCAAGGAGCGCTTCAATGAAGATGAGCTGGCCATGCTAGCTGAGACCCTGCAGGAACATGCTGACATCGTGTTTGCCTAGAGCATGAAGAGGGAGGCCCTTATCCACAAGAAAGAGATCTGGGCACTTGTGGCGCAGAAAGTAGGCGCAGTCGGGAACACTCCACGCACTATAAAAGACTGCAGGAAGTGGTGGGACGACCTGCGGCTGAGAGTATGCAACATACTCTCTGACAACTGGAGACAGGCAATGGTATCAGGCGGAGGAGCTAGCTCCCCCATAAAGCTGGCCCGATGGCAGAACATCTGTGCTAGCCTGATTGGCATGGAGGGCATAGAAGGTGTTGGAGAGATGGAGTGTGGCGCCACAACATCAGCGGATGGAGGTGAGTGTCCTAATAAAAAACTGTAATGCAGAGTCTGATGAAAGTCCACCAATATGTCTGTCCAACGAGGCAAGCCATGGCCCAACACACATACATTCCCAGCAAATTTGTCAGACACAGCACAGACACAAGCAGTTGCCTGCAGCAAGGCAATGCCGTACATGACACATACCACACAAAGATGCAAATGGCATAAGTCACACTGCATGCAGGCCCCAACAAATATGCATGTCACATACCATACGTCTGCCCCAACATGAGTGACCCCAACGTATGCCTGCATCACCCACCCATGTAGCAAGCAACGTGATCATCCAAACTCAAATTCCTATCACTCTCGATTGTGTAGATGATCAATTGTACAAATGTATGCATGATGCCTATCAAACCATCACTCATTCCGTCCCTCTCTTCGACCCCCACAGGCTCAGACCATGACAGCGATGCGCAGGACTCACCCCCACATCAAACCACACCCTGGAAGACGGCCCGGGATGAGGCCAACAGGCCTTCCACCTCAAAAGGCCAACCCAAGGCGCGCCGTGCACCACCAATCAAACCACCTCAAGTTTCCAGGGCACCGGTGCTTCCAAGGGCCGTTGAGAGTGAAGCGCCAACACCTGTCACACTGCCACACGAGACAGCTGAGGCTCCACACTCGGCAGAGTCCAGTTTGGTTGGGAAGGTGGCAGCCACAGCACCCCTGGCTGAGGAGGAGGAACAGGAAGAGGTGTGGGTGCCTGTGGATGATGAATCCTCGGAACATCCCTGCACACCAAGTCCTGCACCATACCCCCAGATCACATCTCTGGAGTCAGACCACGCAACCACCCCGGAGCAGTTTGGGGGGGAGTTATCCCAAGGGCCCATGAGCCCCATAGGGGCGCCCATCCAGGTCCACCATGGCACACAAGCACCCTCCACCTCCACAGGTGTACTGGCAGGGCCGTAGCGCCATGGGGAGCTGACTGCCCTTGTGCGTCAGTTCGTGGAAGACAATGCCCAGGCAAGGCAGGAGTGGCGGGAAAACATTGCCTCTCTGGGCAAGACAATTACTGACAACACCGCCTCCCTGGGCAAGATTATTGCAGACAATACTATCCGACTGTGCGAGGAGGTATCCGCCCTGCGGCAGGTCCTCAGCCGCATTGCCGATGCCATGGAGGCAGAATGTCTGGCACCCCAGGTTGAGCAGGCGGCCACACCATCCTCATTAAGCTCAACCCAGACCAGCCCACTCCCCAGGTCTCGCGCACCCTGCGCTGGCCGGACATGCCGCCACCAGGTCCAGGGAGTGCAAAAAAGTAGACTGGCCAGCATGATGAAGGCATTAGACACTTGTTGGGACATGTGTGGGGGAGTTGTGGGGATAGGGATAGGGGGGTGAGTGTGTGTGGGGGAGTTGGGGGAGGAGGCATAGGGGGGTGAGCCACCTCCCCTCTCAAGCTCTTCTCTCCTCTACCTCCAACTCCCTCAGGGTCACTCGTTTTTCATAGAAACGAGCTGGGGGTAGATCTCTGTCTTCGGCTGGGGCCTCCCTCGGGAACAGAGTTTCGAAATAGGGATTGCCTTACTGCCACAGGTTCTACAGGCTACATATAATGGAACAACAAAAATAAACCTGGGCGAAATGAGATCAGAACATCTGTACACATTTAAACAATACCAAGTCTTGTCAAAAAAATATATATTTATTTATAAGCAATTTACACAAATATTTATTGTTCTCAACATTCACATTTAAACACCACCATTCATTCCATCATTCATTCACAATCAAACTGTACATGTCAATATTCCACACTTGTTGTACTAAGACCACCTTGAACCAATATATTAACATAAATTTCAACACCTCTTGGTGATTACAGTAAGTGTTAATACAAAAACAAATAGCATATTGCTTGTTTGCTGTAACTCAACATATGTTTCGGTCGTCACAATAGGCCCCTAATTCAAGCTGGTAAATATAAGCGACCTTCTTCAGGAGACGGATGGTTCTGTTGCAACCACTCCGAAATGTGAAAAGGTGGAGGGTGTCATCAAACTTCAATCTACAAACAAACAATATACATAACATCAGAATTCCGATCTATTATTTGTTTAGACACAGATATATCTTGTGTGCATATCTCAGTTTATGTGTATACAGATTGGCACTCACCTCCACGTGAAATGATGGAGACGCGTGTCAACGATGGACTAAATCCTTCAGTGGTGCTAGATAAATCTGCGCCTATACTGCAACGTAAGAGGAGGACAAAGCATCTTAGTAAGCCTGCCCTATAAACAATACACCATTATATATATGGTATGACACACTGTCTTACCTGATAAAAATTCAGGTATGGGTGTGTCTTGCGTCTTTAGTCAATAAATCCAAAGAGGAAAAATCCCTGTTCTCGCCTGAAATGCAACACAGAGACTCAATACTCAAGTATTTTCATCTTGACAACACTGGAGGTAATCAAAACCTCATATCCATTCGCCTCACCTCATGCGGCCGAATCCAGATATGTTCTTATTCTGGTACCCCAGTTTTTTCTCACTGTGCGGTGGTTCCAGTTCAATGTTCCTGAAGGGATACATGGAACTAAACGTCATGCTCATATGTCTAACTAACTCAGAACATTGTCAAGGTTTTGTTAATGCTGCTGCCTCACTCCCCTGCCCCTCCCTCCATAAAGTTTTGTGGAGGAAACAGATAAAAATTCCCTTCATGAACCTTTGTTCAATCATGCTGGAGGTCTATAACGACCCCACTATCATATTAGGCTTTTTTCCCCCCAGATTTATCAAACAAACACTATTTGAAAAAAAGAAAAAAAGAAAAAATGCTTTATAAAATGTTTTACACACGGAGGGACTACATGGCCCAGAAATCTCTGGGAACTGGGGCTTAAGAGTCCTTTCACCATGTTGATGGTGTATTTAAGGAAGCCACACCCAGGAACCAGCACGAAATTTGGAGTGTGTGCAGGACAAGAGAGAAGGAACCCAGGGTAAGTAAAATGTGCGTGTGTGTTTGAGTGTTTAAATTCACACAGTTTGTTTGAGGTTTTGGAGAGAGAGAGAGCGCAAGGGTAAACTCGACCCTTTCAATTCCATTTCTGCTGACAATCAGCGTGCACAGCGCATACGAATAGATGCAGGATATGTCTGCTTTTCCCTTTTTCATGCATATAGAGGTGTTTGAACAGCCATGGAGCCTAGCTAAGGCAGCAGCCCAGCTAAGGCTGCAGTTGTGTGTTTTCCATCAGCATTTTAAGCTGTTTGGCAGTCACTGTGCACACCGACCAATTATTATTATTATTATTTTTAAGGTCAGAAAAGCCTAATATGATAGTGGGGTCGTTATAGCCCTCCAGCACGATTGAACAAAGGTTCATGAAGGGAATTTTTATCTGTTTCCTCCACAAAACTTTATGGAGGGATGGGCAGGGGAGTGAGACAGCAGCATTAACAAAACCTTGACACTGTTCTGAGTTAGTTAGATATATGAGCATGACGTTTCGTTCCATGTATCCCTTCAGGAACATTGAACTGGAACCACCGCGCAGTGAGAAAAAACTGGGGTACCAGAATAAGAACATATCTGGACTCGGCCGCATGAAGTGAGGCGAATGGATAGGAGGTTTTGATTACCTCCAGTGTTGTCAAGAGGAAAATACTCCTCTGTGTTGCATTTCAGGCGAGAACAGGGATTTTTCCTCTTTGGATTTATTGAGTAAATACGCAAGACACCCCCATACCTGAATTTTTGATCAGGTAAGACAGTGTGTCCATACCATATATATAATGGTGTATTGTTTATAGGGCAGGCTTACTAAGATGCTTTGTCCTCCTCTTATGTTGCAGTATAGGCGCAGATTTATCTAGCACCACTGCAGGATTTAGTCCATCGTTGACACGCGTCTCCATCATTTCACGTGAAGGTGAGTGCCAATCTGTATACACATAAACTGAGATATACACACAAGAGATATCTGTGTCTAAACAAATAAGAGATCTTAATTCTGATGTTATGTATATTGTTTATTTGTAGATTGAGGTTTGATGACACCCTCCACCTTTTGACATTTCGGAGTGGTTGCAACAGAACCATCCGTCTCCTGAAGAAGGTCGCTTATATTTACCTACTTGAATTAGGGGCCTATTGTGACGACCGAAACATATGTTGAGTTACAGCAAATAAGCAATATGCTATTTGTTTTTGTATTAACACTTACTGTAATCACCAAGAGGTGTTGACATATATGTTAATATATTGGTTCAAGGTGGTCTTAGTACCACAAGTGTGGAATATTGACATGTATAGTGAGATTGTGAATGAATGATGGAATGAATGGTGGTGTTAAAATGTGGATGTTGAGAACAATACATATTTGTGTAAATTGCTTATAAATAAATATATATTTTTTTGACAAGACTTGGTATTGTTTAAATGTGTACAGATGTTCTGATCTCATTTCGCCCAGGTTCATTTTTGTTCTCCCTCTGGAACAGCCTCCCTGCCACTCTAAAACTTGAGGAGAACCATCTCTGGTTCGGAAGCACCTCAAGACCTTCCTCTTTTCTTCTGCCTTCGCTCCCCCTATCCCCTGCTGATCTGTTCTCTCTTGGCACCATGCACCTGGCCACCCTCTGTCCTCCAGGCCCAGGGACCTGCTTACCCTGCCACCCTCCTGCATTGCCTCCGGGCCATCCCTTGCACTGGGGTCTGTATCTGTAGCCATACAGCTCCCCCTTTTTCTTCCTGCACTTATCAGACCTACCCTGTCTGCTGCCTTAAACCTAGCACTTGCAAATTGCTGGCTGCACTACCACTGTTTGTTGCCTTTATTATTTATTTATTGTTATTTATCTGTTTCTCCTTTGCATCGCACTTTCCACATCTTCCCCTTCCATGCACTTTTCCCCTCCTCCTCTCCCATGCACTTGCATGTTCTCAATGTCACTGGGCCTAGTAAGATCGCTGTTTTTTTCTCCCTGTTCCCCTCCCTTGCCTTGTCGCGCTCTGAAACACTTGTGTACGAGCGGAATAGAAATAAAATATTATCAATATCGATTCCCTTGAAATCGACCTTTTGTGGTGCAAAGTGATAGATTCATGAGGCATTGTGCTCTTGCGGCTGGAATTTCAGTTGCCACACTTTTTCTGGGAACACTCATGGCAGAGCGGATGAGAGAGAGCCGACATAACAGCTCTCTTTAGTTGTTTGTTTCCGCACCTTAGCCATGTGACTATACCACATGTTATTTGATATATGGGCTGAATTTGTTATGTATGAATTTATCTGATTGAAATCTACCTCTGAACTGTGCCTAAGTCTTTTTGCTTTTTTCGCAGTGCTTATTACCTGTCTGGATATGGTTTCTGTAACAGCATGGACTGGGGCTATGTTAGTAGGGGTCGAAGCTTGGCCATGTGCAAACAACAATCTTTGTAGAACCAGGAGTGTAAAGAACTAGAAACAGCAGAAAGCACAAACATTATCACGACAGTTTGTATTATATTCCCCATCTCATTGTCTTGAAATGCTCCTGGTGTCTGTGGGTTGATGCAGAAAAGCCTCAAAAGTGCATTGCTATCTAGTTAGTATTTGTTAATTCAAGCTCTACCTCAGTAATATTGGGCGAGTGCTGCAAAAAACAATTGTTCCCACACTATACATATTCTTGGGTTCCCAAGTAAAGAAATAATGGATGGGTCTCCACTTATCAATTGTGGATAGGTGCGGGCCACATATAATAGGAAAGCATGAAATAATAGTCTTGGAGGTATGGTTTGCTCTGATTTTTCTCGTTTTACATAATTAATAAAGCATTCCTGAAATGAGTTAATATCATATAGAAAAAAAACAGTCTTTACTTTCTCGATGAATGCTGCTTGTAAGGAAAGGACAGTGTACCAAATGCATGTGTATGTATTGGTCATTTTCTAGCTCTCTTGCTCTGGATCTAGTTATTCGCGGCTGTGGCACATCTTCTTTGTCTTTGTCTTCTTGCATCAAATCGTCTTCTTTTAGGTGGGAAGAGGTCTCACCTTGGCAGGGCTTGACATCTCCAATGTAGTTCAACACCTTTTTACGGTGCAGTTTTACTGATCTGACTGTTGCCTTCTCAACAACAAAGGGACCCTCAAATCGTGTTTTGCATCATGGCCTCACAATGTTTCTGAGCAAGATTGTATCTCCCGGGTATAACAATGGTTGTTTTAATCATCCTTCAGTTTTGTCAGTGCTGTTGTCGTCTTCAATGTTCTCCTACCTCTGCCCCTGCAGTTGACGAGAAATAAAAGATGCACTAGCCATCAAATAAGCCACATATTCGTACATTTCATCTAAATAATTTTGGATGTTACATTTGCATCTGTCAATGCCCTAGTCGGAGGAGCCAGGGGAAGATGCATGTGCCATCCTGTTACCACCTCATGGGGCGTTAGATGGTGGCTGGAACCAGGCTTATTGCACAATGCGAACAGTGCTAAAGCTAAACAATGAAGCCATCCTTTTTTCAAAGTTACCTTTATCTTGGCAATTTTCTCTTTGAGCATGCCATTTAGCTGCTCACACTCCCGGTTTGATTGCGGGTGATAGGCACAGGGGAATGTGTGCTGTATCTCCAGTAGGGTTGTCATATGCTCAAAAGTCTTATTCACAAAATGAGGTCCATTGTCAGATGGCAGGACCTCACACAGACCCCAATGTGGAAACACTTCTCTAATGAGGAATTTTGCAGCTCTGAGGGCGTCAGGGTGCGAACAAGGACCAACTTTAATCCATCAGGAAAAGTGGCATAAAACCACTATCATGTAGTGGTAGCCCTGGCACACCTGGATCAAATCAATATAGTCTATATGGAAATGTTGGAAGGGGCCAGTTGGGTGTGGTTTGGCTCCTCTCACTACCTGTAAGGTATTTCCTACAGCATAGGTTTTACACATTACACAGTCCTCCATAAATGCAGCTGCATGATCTGCCACCTTAGGACAGAACCATTCTTCCCCCATGTGTGCAGCAAGTACCTTCTTACCCATGTGAGTAGGATAATGCAATTGTGTGAGTGCAATCAGTAATAATGCTATTGGTAGTACTAGTTTGCCTGTGCTTTCCTGCCGCCACAAGGCATCAGTAGGAGATATTTGCAGAAAGGCACGTTCCCCAGTTTCTGAAAGAAGCCTGGATCACTCCACTCTTGAAAAAGAACAATCTTGACCCTCTCCAGGCAAAGAACTATCGCTCTATTATGAATGTGCCCTTTCTGCTTAAAATTCTGGATCGGGTCGCATATCTCCAACTACAGAATTTTATTGAGAGCAATAACACTCTTGGCCCACGACAGTCTGGTTTTAGAGCCAAACACGGTACTGAAACTGCATCATGGACAAAGGTCACCCTGCCCTCCTGATTCTGTTGGACCTCTTGTGGCCTTTGACCGGGTGGATCAATCTCTCCTGGTCTCCAGGCTGCGAGATCTAGTGGGTTGGTCAGGAGTTTCTACCTGGTGGGTTGCCCCATTTCAAGTGTTGCTGTGGATGATGCAGAATCTGCCCCTACTGCCATCTCCTGTGGAGTTTCACGGGGATCCTGTATCTCTCTGACCCTCTTTAACATTTAAACTTAGCCTTTTTTGATGCTCCTGAACAGCCTGGGTTTTCAGTAAACTAATTATGCTGATGACACCCAGATGGTCCTGAAGCTCTCAGGCATCCATGCACAGGGTACAGCGGCTATTGATGAGATTTATGACTCCATTCAGGCTTGGAAGTTAGCTAACGCCCTTGCCCTGAATGCTGATTAAGCCAAACTCCTGATTATTTCCTTTGGACCAAGGCTAGGACTATCAGAGCTTTACCATCGCTGATACCATTATTCCAGTGGCCAAGAAAGCGAAGACACTCATGTTTGATGCTGAATTTACCATGAAATCTTATGTCGCATATCTCAGTGATTTTTGTGGCTATATTAATACATTACTTTGCCATATTCACCTTTTTGTTTCAACAAGAATATCTCTCTACTCGCTGCTGCACTGGTTAACTCTTACCTGGACTACTGCAACAGTCTGTTATGGGGCACTTACCAGGCTAATATTACAGGGCTGCAGGTGATCCAAAATGGTGGACTTCGTGCCACTCGTGGACTTGCAAGACGCAATCATATTACCAATGCTCGGAGGGAGCTGCATTGGCTCTCGGTGAAACATTGCGTTACTCCTAAAGTCTTAATGCAGAGTCACAAGTGCTTGAATCATGAGGCCCACTCATACCTCATGGAGCGCAGTACGGTCTACCAACAGACCCACCTTTTCAGGTCCTCTGGTCAGGTAAGACTACACCAAACCAAATTCAGGCTTGAAGGGTTTAGTGGTATCACATTCAATGTCCAAGCTTCCTTAGCCTGGAATGCTCTGTCTCCTGACCTGAGGAAGATAACAATTCTGATGGATTTCAAATTATTAACACACATCTCTTCACTCTTGCCCAGTAACTGTTCTCTCGGCCACTCTCTTTTCCTGCACCTTAATTTCTTGCTTTATGTGCGCCCTGAGGCCTCCAGGAGTGAGGCGCATTAGAAACATTAAAATAAATAAATAATTACATTGAACATCCCCTTCTTATCCACAACTGTGTCTCCTCTGCCGAAGCCCTCGCCTGAAATGTCATTATTTGTGTGGCTGGTAATGTGTTGTAGCCTTCCTTTAAAATCATGTTGCGCATACAAATACATGCTCGCAATGGGTATCAAAGTCAGTTATTCCTAGAAAATATGCTACACGGTTTGCATCCACATCTGCTGCTTCATTGCTCTGGGAGACTTTGTGCGGGCCTGACATTTTACGACCGCTATGGCTGCCGAACATTGAAGCGCCTCTATGAGTCTGTCCAATAGGGGCATGTGCTGCGCTGTTGTGCTGTCAGCGCGTCGAAAGCCCCTCCTCAGCCATCATGACAGTCCAGAGTGTATTGTAGATGTCAAGTATGCTGAATTGGAATACACTCTAATCTACTGGTTCTTGCATGCTCCTAATACTACTATAAGAGCTACTAATTCTGCATTCTACATTGATAAATGTAAAGGCAATATTGCGCTTACTATAAAGGCTGCAGTACCGTCTGCCTTTAGTGTCACTACTGCCATTGCCGTATGTCCCTCCCCTGTTGTCCGCACTGTTGTCGATTACCGATCAATGTAAAGCACTTCTCCTTCTCAAGAGGTTTCTCACCCACCTTGGGAATGCCATCATACTGTTCCATGCACATAGTACAGTCGTGAACATAGTCTCCTTCCTCCACTGGGTCTGTTACAAATGTCCCTGGGTTTACAGTCCTGCATCTTACTATTTTGATTGCTGGATTTGAGATAATCACCTCCTAGCTGGAAGCTCTCTGTGTTATCAACATACTCTTGGGCCTTTTAAGGATTGCAAAAAGGGCATGTTCCACGTAAAGTGTGGTACTACGCCCCATAATAATACTCGCAGACTTCTCTACCGCCAATGTGGCAGCAGCCAGAGCTTGCTCACAGGGATCACTAGGTCTAAACATCCACTATAATAAGCCAAGGGCTTGTGTCCTAGGGTAGTCTTTTGTGTGAGTACTGCAGTCATCACTACTCCTTTGGAATGTTAAAACGGGAAAACTGTGTCATGATAGTTTGCAATCCCTAACACTGGAACTGTGCGTATTGCTTTCTTCAGCTCTTCAAATACATCAGTTGCCTCCTGTGTCCATAACAACTTGCCATTTCCTTTCTTTGCTTCCTTGAGTCCTCTTAAGAAAGGTCTTGTGTGTGTGCCATAGTCAAACACCCACACTCTGCAATAATTACAGAGGCCTAGAAACTGCTGCATCTCCTTCACTGGGGGTCATTCTGAGGTTGGAGGTAAGTAACAGTCCTTACCGGCATGGCGCAAATAGCGTGTCTGTGTAGTCACAATCCCGCTAGAGGGCTATTATGACTTTGCGGGCACGAGATTTGCGCCATGCCGATAAGGGCATTACTGCCATGCTGCAAAAGGCCCCAAAAAGGCCCTTAACGGCATCATGTATAGCGCAGATTGCACTACCGGCATGAACCAATGCGGCATTAGCGGCCACCGGCTTCAAGGGATAGCCACTGTCACCTGCATGGGAGGCAACATAAAATACATGTCAGTCGAATCATGATGGTCAGCTGTACTAGTCACACATGCCTGCAGATTATCGTTGGTCACATGCACATGTCCCTATTTGTATGCACGCCATTTTCAGACTCTCAATGTGTCATGTGCCATGGACTAATGGTGTGGGTTGCAACTTCACAATGATATATGGTGTGCACTGCCGTCCTGTTGCACATGGATCCTGTACGCATACAGCTGTATTTGTGTCAAATTTGTGATGTGTTGTGTTCTGTGAGCTTTACTTACAGGGAGCGTTGGCAGTAGTCTGTGCAATATTAGGCATTCAGCGCTGAATTTTCACATGGTGACATGCAGCATTCCTGTGGGTGTGGCGGCCCTGTGACAGACAGTGGATTCCCTTGTTGGTTCAGTTCAATGCATCCCCATAGATGCTTGTCCTGTATGGTGATTTGCTGGAGACAGCAACATAATTTTACTGGATGGTGTTACGGGGGGTGAGGTCCGCTGATGAGTGGTGCACATGTTGTGGGATGTCAGGTGGTTTACTGATAGTCATGTAGTGATAGGTGTCGACCTTAGTTCATTCCTATGGGATTTGGGTGTCATGTACCGTTTGTGATGCTTTGGGGCACAGTGTTCGGTGATGTGCACATCGTGCAGTCACATCAACATTGAGAGCATGGTGGTGTGTGCATCTCCGCCCCCTTTTCAATGCCATGTGCCAGTCATGCAATTTACCAAGCAGCCAGGCACGTCGTCCAGCATGTCGCTCCATGAAGCGTGGTAGCGTGGAGTTCCGCAGGACCATAGATTCATGAGTTGATCCAGGATATCGGGCACAACAATGTGTGATGATCTTGCTGGCGTTGCATATCATCTGCACATTGATGGAGTGGTATTTCTTGCGGTTGAGGTACACCACATCCATGGCATGCGGGACCACCAACTTCACGTGGGTGCAGTCGAGGGCACCTACACAATCTGGCATGCCTGCCAGTGCATGTAAGCCAACTTTTGTATCAAAAATCTCCTGGGGAGTCCGTGGTAGGGATATGTAATCCCTTGTGTGCTTGAGGAGGGCATCTAACACTTACCCAGAATGCGAGAAAATAAGGGTTGTGATATGCCATGCATGTGCCCCACTGTGTGCTGGTAGGTGCCTGTGGCAAGGAAGTGGAGCACAGACACTACCTTCAGTAGAGGGGGGATAGCGGTGCGTATTCTATGAGGCTGACAATGTCGTTGTGTATCATGTCCACGATGGTGGTGATGGTGTCCTGGTCCAGATGGCACAGGGTGTGGATCTGCTCAGGGGTTAGGTTGAAAGGACTGACTCTGATCCGAGGGATTGGGGGCTGCCTGCGTGGTAACGCTGGCTGCACTGGTGGGGCATGCAGGGCCTGTCTCACTCTCCTTCTCCTCCTGCGTCTCCTCTGTGGTGCCGGCTGTTGTTGTTGTTGTTGCAGGTGTGGCAATGCAGCATGTCCTTCAGCTCCAGTATTGCTACAACTATTGGAATCATCTTGGTGTGTGAGGAGGTGTGGTGTGTGGGTGTGCTCCTTTTGTACTGGGTAAGACTCCATTGCCTCCACCTGTGCTGATTGTGTGCACCAGTGGCAGTTGGGAACACTGCACATGGCATTTTACTGTTGGTTTGCGATGCCGGTATCGCCTATTAGCGCCTTTATGATGCTGGTATTTGCTTATCCGCCTACCTTGTGATTTCCTCGGATTTACGACATGCCGGTATTGCCGGTATGATGGGCCGCGTGCCCGTGCCCATGCCGCTATTAGAGGTACCGTTAATTACAGTAACGCTAATAACGGTGTACCAGGTCAGAATAGGCCAGAGGCGCCTATGCGATGCCGGTAATCCTTTACTGGCATCGTTTTTCCATTACCTCCAAACTCGGAATGACCCCCACTGTCTTTGGCATCTGCGTTCTGCAAATCACCCTGACAATGCTCTCTATCTGTATGTTGACTAGATCCATTTGAAGGACCTTATTAAAGATAGATGGTGACTCACAATACTCTTGTTGTGGTAATCTTGTATGTTTCCACTTCCGGTTTCTATATAGCCACAATGTCAGGTCTTGTGATGATTCTTCATGAACTGGTTTAGAAACAAAGGCATTCTTCAAGTCTATAACTGTGAAGTATGCAGATTCCTTTGGGACACTGCACCGAATTTTCGCTGGTTTTGGAACTAATGAAAAGTCTTCCTCCACTATCTGCTTCAGAGGGTGCAGCACTTGCATAAAATACCAAGACCCCGCTGTAGCCTACTTCACAGGGTACACATCGGTTTTACAGTGTGATTCTGATGGTACCAATATTCCCTGCTTCACTAATGCGGCGTTTGTCTCATATATGCCTTCATCTGCTTCCCTTGATAAGGGATACTGTCTTACCCTTGGTTGAATGGCTCCTGGTTTGAGGTTTATTTTTACTGCTCCAATCCCTTCTAACAAACCCACGTCATAGCGTCTAGTGGTCCATAAGACACTCGGTTCCCACCCTAAGTCTTCTTTGTGAAATGATGGCAGTTGCTTTTGCAACACTGCCATTCTCCGTGGCACTTCCCTGTAATGTAGTCCCACCCAATGTGTAATAATAATGTCAAATATCACCTCTGTCTGTTCGATCATCGTGGAATAATTCCTCCTCTGTTATGTCAGTCAGTCTGTATCCTTCCCCCACTGCAATTACTGTTCTCCATGAACGTTCTGTGTCATCTGTCCCATGCAATATTATTCTTTCGTCTCTCACTATGGCTGCCTCGATTTCTATTGGAATCATCTTTCCTTCATTCTTGTCTAAAGGAATATCTGGTCTGGTGTTTGGTATTCATTACAGCTTCCCCTGTATCCTTGGAAGCCATGTGATTATTAATACTCCACCCCAAATGAAAATAGTTCAGCGTCTATTGGTACCTCCCTCTGTACCATCTGGCCACAATAAGCTTGCATGTGTTCCTTCACATTCATATAATGAATTCCTGGTGTCGAACACACTATCCCCGTGTCAGTGAACAGAATTGTCATATTCAGTCTGTTCATCATGTCTGTACCCATTATATTTACTGGTGTCTGTCTGGAATATAACAGTGGCATGGTCATGGTGTGCTCTCCCACAGAAAGCGATAATTCGGCAGTAAAAGAAACCAAATCCAACACCACAGATAATCCCTGTGAGTTCATGACAATGCCTGACATTGGATATCTCCCCTCCCTAACACAGGACCTAGTTTCCCCCGTATCCATGCGAGAAAGAAAGAAAAAGTATTGTCACCTATGGTCAACCCTATACATGGTTCCTCAGCCGGATTAGGTGTAATGGATAGGATCAAACCCATCATGTCTGTCTGTGGGCTGTCCTATTGTGGATATAGGGACATCCCCATCCCTATAAAAGGATTGCCACCTATGACAGTCAGCCCTCCCAGTTTTTGCACAGGAGTCTACAACTGAATTGTGGAGTCACATGTGTGGTTGCTATGGTGTTCTGCTGGATTGGTGTTTGATGTATTGGTTGTGATTGCTGCACATGCCCATGTGTCTGTAATGCATGCATCATGGGCTGATATTGCTGCATCTGCATGTCTTGGGTGTGCATCTTTTGTGGCACATATTTTTGCGCTTGCATATGATCTTGAGTGTATTGTCCATTGTGCTCAGTCTGACACATGGGTTGTTGCTGCATTCTACCATTTTGATATATCAGTCCTCTATCCCTGCACACTTGGGCTATGTGTCCTTGTCGTCTGCAAAACCAATGTAGTATGGGACCCCCCATTGGCCTTTGCTATCCCTCTTGGAACTCTCCTGTGTTCTGCTGCATTGTGTGTTTGAACCCTCTTCCCTGAGACATCCCTCCTCGTCCTCTTGACCACTGGTTCATAACCCCTCATCTTGTAAAACCTCCCACTGCCATCTGTGGTCTGTTTGGCACATGCTGAGTAACTACTCCTAGTCAGCTTGTTAGTATCGCCCCTTCCATAGTATATTTGGATAATTATTTCTGCACTAATTTTGCTTGCTCCTGTTTCCTTTCCCCCTGCTTCTTTCTCGCATTCTCTTGCATTAACCTGCCATAGTGCACTATAATTAGCTGGATCTCTGACTACAGGTCGTCGTGCTCACAAATGTTGCATGCCATAATCGCACTTATGTCCAAAGTGTCTGGGTATTGCACCGTTAGAGCGTGCCATATGACCGCTCGGCAGTTATTGAATGGTGCACCATCTTGTGCCATGTTTTCTGCTGTCACTCGAGGGTATCCTGTTCTTTTCCATACATCGCCAGCTACCTCCCCAAGAATGGCTGAGAGTTGACTTTTCATGTCTCCTACTGCTAATGTTGTCCATCTCTGTTGTCAGTCTTTCCAGGAATAAACAACAGGGCAAATTGTGGCCTAATTAGGCCAAAGAAAAAATTATTGTCATCCCTAATCGTAGGGGTATAATGGTACACAAGAGACGGTTAACTGGAGAAAATACTTGGATTGGCAGTGTACAGTTGCTCTCAATAGGTAGTGGAGTTTGGGAAGTCCAAGATGGACGCTAGATCGAGAGACGTTATGCCAAGTGGCAACCACCCAACATGTTTTATGTTGCTTAGAGAGGGAAACAATCTCTCATGGTGATGACTCAAGCGCCTTATAGCTAACATGAACGGTGTAAGGACATTGGGATTTCCAAGTGTGTCCTTTATTAACCCAAATGTCTCAAAATCCTTTTCATGCGGGTGGTTGTCTCAGTTAAAATAAATAATAAAAAATGTGATATGAAGAATCAAAAAGATAATTTGTTTAGAAAAACAATGTCACTTTTTTTGCACTGGAGGTGCTGGAAACCCATTTGGTGCTGGGTTGTGGTCTTTAGTGTCTTGATATCCCCTCCTTGTCTTGGAGATATCATAAAGTGTTGTGGAGGGGCCACAAGAGGTCAGGTCGACCGGTTTCGATGGTTATGAGCAATTGAGAACCATCTTCTTCAGGACATAGGATATCTCCATATAGTGACACAATCACTTGCTGTACTCGCAGGTAGGACAGCATAAACCGCGTAAGTAGGCTTGACAGAATCCTGTATTTGGAGACATAATGAAACATTGCAAAAGAGGACATGTGTAACCTCTAATTGCAATGTTGCATAACAGATTCTTCCAGAACATTCACAATCATGTCTCAGTGGCTGTTTTGCTATATGTAAAGTGCATGTGCTCTTATTGAATTGGGAGCATAGCCACCTAGTAGTGGCTAGGACAAAAAGCCTGTAGAACCCTTAACCCAGAACACCAGGGTGAAGGGAGTGCAGGGAGGAGCGGGGTGGCGGGTGTCCGGTGAGGGAGTGGAGGAAGCCTCCTCGGAGGGGGTGGTGCCATGTTGTGAAGGAAAGTCCAGGGCTCTGGTACGCGTGTTAAGGTGATGCCATGTTGATTATTGAGAAAAACAGGGCTCAGAATGACGTGCTGGGGGTGGAGAAAAGGCTCCTACCTTGGTGTAGTCAAGAAGGCATGATCTGGTGGGTGTTCATGCCGCGGCGCTGCTTCTAAATGCAAAATAAAAGAACGCTCGTTGTAGCGGGCGGCAATACAAATATGAAGCGGACAAGCACAGCTTGTGCTGGAGAGAAAGGGGCTCTTACCGGGTGTGCATGCTGCACCGGCAAAGGCTGTGTTGCGAAGCATCGGAATACGAACGCGGAAGGAGCGAAATCGATAAAGGCTTCTTCCGCGTGTGATGCGTTGAAAAAGGCGTGGCTTAGCAGGCGGCTAAATCCGATGCAATCGCCGGGCTGGGGTGTGTGTGTATGTACGTTGTCCCTGGCCTCATCCAATGTCTGTGGATGTAGCCGTGGGTGTGTGATGGCAAAGGGGCCTCCAGGGGGTGGGGTCTTTGCAGTGTCTGTGCAGTGTGCAAGGTCCAAATCGCCGGTGTCACGGGGGACAACTGGCAATGCTTACGAAGCCAAATCAAATGATAGGCCGGCCAGCATGTTATGTGAGTGCAAAAAGGGGCCCAACTGGCACGGGTTGGAAACCTGGCCTCCAAAAGAAAGGGGCGTTCAGGGGGGCGGGGTGGCGGGCGCAGAGGGGGGAAGAGAGAAAGGACGGAGGTGGAGGAGAGGGAAGGAGGAAGGGAAGGGGGGAACAGGGAGGGAAAAGGTGAAGACATGCCCATTGACACAAAAGCAGTGGTGTGTAGGATGACGTACACACCACTGCTTTTTTCTACAACAGCACAAGGGAATAAAGCATTACAGATATATCACTATGTAGGCAGAGGGTGAGTATTGTATAGGCCCGTGAACTAGGGCTGAAGGCTGAAAGCACAAAACCTGGATGTAAAGAAAAAACCTGGATGGAAAGAAAAACAGCATGTATGGTAAAGACAAATGTAGACAGGACCACAACATGCGATGCATTATCGATTCAATACACATCTAGTAGGAATAAGATGTTCCGAGCATGATGTGGTGTATGCGGCAGGGGAATGCATGGCTTAGTGCTGTAGTACTGCGAGCTCCTGCCACTGTATTGCTTCGTTCAGGCCTCGATTGCATGTGTTCAAGCGAAAAATCCACTTCTGTTCTTGTGTGAACAGCATGGCATGGTAGTTTCCTCCCCGCTTGGGCCGTTTGATCTTTTCGAGGATAGTCCATTTAAATGACTCGGCCCTGTGACCTTCTGCCAAAAAATGAGGGACCATTGGTGCTGTTGTTTTATTTGTTCTAATGCATGATCTATGTTCAAACATATGTTTTTTGATTTCACGGCCGTCATTCCGATGTACCGTAGATTGCATGGACAAGTGATCATATACACTACTCCTCTCGTGTTGCAGTTTGTGAAAGCTTTTTGGACCCATGGAGTTGTCCAGCCAATATCGATGGTAGTGCTACGAGCAGTTTGAGTGCACATGGAACATTGTCCACATGGACTGTGGCCCATAGGATGGGCTTGGTTCCATAGAACGTTCTGCGTGGCTCGTGCTGTGTCAGCTTCTGGGCGTATTGTATTGACAAGAGTGTCTCTCAGATTTCATCTTCTTTTGAGCGCAAAACGCAGTGGTGCTATACTTGATGTACCTGTGTTCAGAATTGACCATATAGATTGATTCCTTTCTTTGAACAGTATCTGTTCACCTATCCATTCATTCGATGCTACCACCTCTTGGCCCGTAGCGAGCCCTATCTTCTCTGTGTCATTCTCGTGTAACTTTGCTTGCATCTCTCTGCACTCCTTACATTTGCTGCTATTGTCCCTTGTTGCTTTATTCGCTCGCTTTGCGTTATCGAGTGCATCTCCACTACTATACGCTGGTGGCATGAAAGTGGGATTTGTGTATCCTGCCGCTGCTTTTAATTCTTTCATGGGGTAAAATCCCATTCTCTCTCAAACTGTGTCTGTGCCTATTCTTTGAGGAGGAGGAGGAGGAGGAGGGGGAGCCTCAGCATCCAGTGTCACTGTGTCAAACCCCCTTCCTCATCCCGAAATATTTTTCACAACTCTAGTATGGCCAATCGGTTGCTTAATTTACTCCCCTTATATGCTGCCTGTCGATAAGTGACCATTTGTTGCTGCACACATTTGGAAAAGCTTCCATCTTTTGGCCATGGCTTTGCCAACTTGCCTTCTGTGTCGCAAGTCCATTCCGCAATATACTTGCGTATTTTATCTTGATATCGCAGAAGAGAATTTCATTACTTTAAACAATACTTTGTCAAATACTTACTTAACCTCAAATTGAGGTTTTCAACACATCCGATTTTAATCAATACAATATAACATATCTTTCTCAGCCTCTCCTGCTAAACACCATAAACACAGGTGTGCTTTGCGCACCAACCCCACGACCCCCCTTTGCGGCTCTCCGCCCTGAAAGCTTTATCCACAATTGCACTTGCTTGCTCCTCACATTCCGCCCCAATGGCACAACACTGATTCTCAACCACAATCGATAAATCACCTACGCGATTTCTCCACATTCTGTACACTTCAAATCCTATTGAACAACCTCATCTGTGACATCACCACCACCATAGAGGAAGAATTGTTGCAACACAACAACAAGATACAACATAACATATACACAGCCCCCTTTGTGTTCTTCTAACAGGGTAAACCAACCAATCTCGTGGTCGCTCTTCTGTAGCGTTGCCTTGAATGATTGCATCTTAGGAGGCAAACTTAGGAAACCACCTTCCGTAATACAAGGTAGCCTTTTCTGATAACCAATATACCCTGTTAAACCACTTTATAATTTTTTTTCCTCAAAGTTTTCTTCTTCCGCAAGCTAAGCTGACTGTCTAAGCATACCGCTCAAACTGACTGCCCAACAAACAGGGATCCTTACACCAGCCCAAGAAAATATTCAGCTGAACCACTGAACAGATCTGTTTTACCCACATATGCTGTATAGCTTAGTCTACACATACATTCCGTGATCCGCTACGGTCTCTCGGCATGGGCTCTCCCACAAACTGCCACTCTGCCATCCAGTCTGATAGGTGTCCCACGGGAAGCAGGCATGAATTTTCCAAATGCAGCTGCTGTCAACCTCTTGTACATTCACGCGTGACTATGGCTGTCAATTTCTGCACATCAACGCACATCCCCTCTGGCATGCAGTGGGCCAAGGCAGTTTCTTGCCAAAAGAACCTAACAACCTCCTCTGCTACCACTTTGTATAGTGTGGCCAGGCTCCTGTAGCAGTCCCCCTGATTACTAGCAGAGTACACTTGGGCCCCTCAGAAACTCCCAGCCACAAGAACTGAAGGCTCAGCCATTGGGGAAAGTTACAGTTGTTTATTAGCAAATAAACATAACTGGGATCACACCAGAAAAACAAGGTTCATCTAGAGCTCTCAGCTTCTAAGCATGTGTCACCCGGTTTTATCCCGGTGTGACATCACAAACCCAGGTTGCCTCCCAGAAACCTATCAGACATTTACATTGGTCAGTTTGGGGAAGTTATATATAAAGAATGTATAGGTTATTTTCGTAATTGGCTAGCCATATGCAGTGGCTCATCCTAGGACCACCTCTACTATCTAAAATTGTGGTGATGCTCCCGTCGATTACCTATGGTTCCTCTAGCGCCAAGATGCATTTGGCCGGCCGCTGTGCTTTACAAGTTTTATTAACATAACATAACATCACCCCTCTATAATGTTGCAGGGTCGCCAGAAAGGCCATTGGCCCTTGCATCAAATGATATCCCCACGTGAAAGGTGAATTTGGATTGGGCAGAATGTGTCCTCCCAGATCAGGGTAATGAGAATAAACATGGAGGTGCGAAACGTTTCCTAATGTTGCTATTCTCTGATCACCCAAGCCTTTGGGAGTTCAGTCAGTTAACAAATCATGGGCAACACTTGTATCTTCTTATCTCTGGTTCTCTGGGAACAGTTTTCTCTGTCTGGGTCACGTGTCTCGAGTAAACGAAATGAAGCCATCTCATCGGTAATTATGAGGATTTTAACACGAATTAATGAATATGTGCTTCATGTATAAGCGTGGCTACGTCGTGATGTCAGTATGACATCATTGGTTTCTGGTTTCCCAGTCAGTCGACCTGGTCGATTGATGTCAGTTCCATGTCGTCCAAATAATCAATTGGGTATGGCCTGAATGGTTGTCTAAGAAAATACCTCCTTTCACACCTGTGATTCATCGATGATTGCGGTGATGGGCCTAAGAACGATGCAAATCTATCGTTTTGCTGTGACGTGTCGAGAGTCATACGGGTGGCATGAGGGTCAGATTTGGCCCCTCATCTACATTCCTCTCTTCTAACTACAAACCCTCTTCCATGACTCTGCTCCTGGGAGACCTCAATTTGCATCCCCAGGATGAGACTGACATGAGTGCCTTGACCATAGCCAGTTCCCTTAAGGCGCTAGGCTTTACTCAATTCATACTTAGCCCTACACACTCAAAAGGCTGCATACTGGACTTGTTGGCCGACCTGTAACATTTCAGTCACCTCCAATTTGCCCTGCCCTTGTCCTACCACAATATTATCTCTTTCTACATACTGGTGTCAAACTCCCCTGTAATGATGGCTCTCCCCTTGCCTCCCACATTAAGCTGGAATTCTTGCAACCAAAGCCTGCATCTTGCCATTCTTGGTTGAACTTTCTCCCTCACAGCTGATCGATAGTGACTCTGTCAGCTTGGTAGATATCTACAACTTAACCCTTACATGTGCAGTCACAACTGTAGCTTCCTGCATCCAACCTTAAGCCAAACCTGCGTCACATCTCAATTTCCGGTTCAACGCTGACTTCAAGTCCCTCCGCCTGAAAGACTGAAATTAAATGGAGGAACCACCCTTCAGGGGGCAATAAAGCCTGCTTCACCACCACAGTGATGGATTATAAAAAGGCTATTCTTCCAACAAAAGGCATTATCTGCAATGCAAGGATCTCTAATGCAAAATCATGCTCCTGTGAGCTCATTACCAATCTGTGACAGCTGGACTTTCCTACTCCCCCATCAACTAACTGCACCAAGGACAGAACCTGGTGCTCTAATATCCAAAATGCCTTTCTAGATAAAATTGACATGCTCCATAAGAAGATCTTAATTTAAAAAAACACCTTGAGCAGCAGCTCATCAGGAACTACTTCCCCTCTCACTGCGCCCCCATCACCTGGTCATAATATACCCCTATATACTTTCAAAACCAAAGGCCTTAAACCATCCCGCTGTCAAGGGGACATGTGCCCAGCCACTGTTATCAAAGAATGTGCTGAAGCTCTTGCCCCTTTCATTACCACCCTGATCAATGCCTCATTCTCCCCCTGCACAGTGCCAACCAGCCTTAAGAATACCTGTGTTCTCCCTATGGTAATAAAACCCACATTAGACCCAGCCATCCTCACAAACTACACCGCTATCACCACCGCCCCTTCCTCCTCTAAATCTTGGACAGGGAAGCTTACTGCCATATCCAAATGTACCTTGATTCTAATAATATTTTAGGTCTGCGTCAATCCAGTTTCTGACCAGGGCACGGCACATACCACGCACTGCTGGACTTAAAAAAAAAGCTGGACGAGATTAGAAATCAAATCAGTCCTCCTCCATCTTCTTGACCTGTCGGCAGTCTTTGACCTCATGGACCAGCAGATTCTGTGTCAACACCTTGCCTCAGATGTTGTCATGATGCCTACCTCTAAGGAGCCAGGCCGGGCCCAGCAACCCCAGAGGCAGACATCATTTTCCCCAGGGAAGTCTCAGCGGGCCCAAGTCGGGGCCCTTTGGACTCAGTCCTGGCGCCTTAGGCGCCAGGCTCATAGAAGAGGATATGTGTTTAAGTGCTTGGGTGCACACTTACCTGATGCAGACCTTGCTGCTTCATCCAGGCCCTCTTGAGGCCTGAATGGGACTACTTACCTGTAGGACTACTTCACCACCCGGGTGTGGACGGGGAAGGATACATACCTGATTGGTGGAAGGATACATACCAGGAACTTCTTCCAAGGCTATTTAAACCCCACCCGAACAGCCACACATGCTTCGCGTTGTTCTGCACCTAGCAGCTGGACGCTCACCGTGTCAGCTCCTGCATCCTGACTTCAGCCACGCCTGCCAGCACCCTGGAACACCTGCAAGGGGAGAAAGGAAGAGAATAGGAGAAGAAAAGCCCTTACCTGCTAAATCTGCATCCCGGAGTCATTTCTTCAACGGCCCTGAAAAGGAAGACATCATTTTAAAGGCATTTCGTTTCGATCGCTGCAGCGCTGCATTTTACTCACCTTTGCAAGACGCTTCCATCTTCAGCAGCGATCTTCCGGATTCAGCTACGCCCCGGCGCCTAGAGTAAAAAAGACAAGAACAAAGGTGAGAGGGAGAAAAGGAATAAGGAAAGCTCAGTTTCCTTTTAAGTCTTACCTGTTGGATTATTCCCACTGCATTTCGGGTCCTGCCGCTTCCTGGCATCTCCGGACCCCGGCCCCTATGGGGAAAAAAGAAAAAGACATTGAATGAGCGAATGCAAAGACATTACCTGAGCGCTCATCCAGAACTGTTTCACTTCGGGTCGGCGCCATATCTCCGGCACTCCGAACCCCGGCCCCTAAGGGGAAAAAGACATAAGCATTAGCGCTTGCTGCAATTAGACAACGAACATTATTATTAAGCTTGAACTTTTGAACAGAACTTTTACAGCGCCTTAACTGAACAGTCAAGCTTACCTGAACTCCCATCAATCCTCAATCCAGTGAAGTAACTGGGTTTCAACGCGCCCCTGCATCAGAAGCAGGATGGAGAGCTCATCCTTCCAAACCCTAAGGTGAGGCTTCACGGGGAATCGTGGAGGAGGTATCGTGGAGGGTTGGAAGGGAGTGGGAGGCTTGAGCATTGTTCCACAGTTGGTAATACTCCCTTTTCACGCACAGGAGGGTATCCAACGAGCCAGGGAAGCCAGAATAGAGGGGCCCTTCCTGTCCATCTTCAGAGTTCTGCACCTTCGACGCCGCGCCTCCGTGGGAACCAGGTGAGCCTTACAGAACGCAAAGCCTCACCACAATTTCCCACCTGGGCGCTATGGAGACTTCCGAGACAGATCAGCTGGCCCATCTTTTAGGGGAATTACGGGCAGAAGTGCACTCAGCCCGCCAGGAGACTAATGCTCTCAGAAGGGAACTAATCCTATCCAAGGAAAGAACTGATGATCTGGCCAAAAGGTTATTGCAGGGCCAGGCAGAGCACACTCCTTTACCTGTTTCCGGAGATATTTCTACAACAATGGGTTCGAATAACCCGGTACAAATCAATCTACCTGGACACATGCCTTTGGCCCCGTCGGAACGTTTTGCGGGGGATCCCAAGAAATATGCCGTTTTTATGAACCAATGCTGTTACACTTTTTATGCAGGCCCGGGGCCTTCCCCAACGACCAGACCAAAGTAGCCTTTGTACTATCTTACCTCAGTGGCTGTGCTGCCGATTGGTCTATTCCATTGGTAAATCAGGATGATCCCATTCTCCGGGATTTCCAGGGATTCCAGGCCAGCATGGAAAGATTGTTCGCTCGACACTCGCAGGGACAGGCCCTTGACAACGAACTGCTATCCTTACGACAAGGTAATCAGGATCTTTTGTCCTATATCGCCACCTTTAATAGACTAGTTGTGGAAACCGGATGGCCTGAAAATAAAAGGATCACATTGTTTCATCGAGGCCTGCACGGAGAGCTTAAAGATGTTATAGCTCAGATAGTAGATCCACCCCAGGCCTGCGCAGACTACATAGACTTAGTGGTTCAACTTGATCACAGACTTCAAAATAGAAAAGCAGATCGGCTCAAGTATGAAACCAGAGTACCTATCAAGACCCACGTTAACTCCAAGAGTACTGACGTTTCCGAACCTATGCAAATTGGCAGTGTTAAAGGACCATTAACGCAGAAGGAACGAGAGAGAAGGCAACAAATGCAACTTTGTCTGTATTGCAGAACTTCCGGTCACTTTCTTCAAAGTTGTCCAGTTAAACCACCCAAGAAGGTGGTTGGAGCCACTGATAACGAGTTATTGACACCTGGTTCGGGAAACGACCTAGCCCGACAAGCGTAGGGGTCCGCTTGCCGAGCTTGAAAACAAACTCTTTGACCTCGCATTTTGTCATGCCAATGGTGCTTGTGAACCCAAAACAGCCTCAGCAGTTGCATGCTATAAAAGCATACATAGACAGTGGAGCTATTGGAAATTACATAGACCGTGAATTGGCTTCCAGATTAAGCTTCCTCTCCGCCCGAAAGTAACCCAAGATGTAATTACTACAGTTGATGGAACCAAAATAGCCTCAGGGCCTGTAACGCATTCCACAGTTGAAATCACTCTGGTGGGTCAGGACAGACATCGGGAAGCAATCGTGTTTGATGTGATCAAGGCCCCACAATTTCAAGTACTTCTTGGAATCCCTTGGTTAGAAACACATAATCCGAGAATAGACTGGCGAGCAAAGAAGATAACTTTTCCTGATTGTGAACCAACCTGTTACCCAAGGAATCCAGCTATGGGTCTAGCCTCTGTAACTTCCACCCCTGTACAGCTACCATCTGAATACCAAGAATTCCAAGACGTTTTTCAGAAAGAGCAGGCTAACACCTTACCTCCCCATCGATCTTACGATTGCCAAATCTACTTGGTACCCAATGCACAACTACCTTGTAGTAGGATTTATGCTCTTACTGAACCTGAGAACCTGCATTTGCGCCAGTATTTGGATCAATACCTGGCCAATGGTTTCATTCGCCCATCAAAGTCACCAGTCTCTTCCGCTTTGTTCTTCGTACCTAAAAAGGAAGGAGACCTTAGGGCCTGTATTGACTACCGCGCCCTAAATCAGATAACGATTAAGAATCGTTACCCTTTGCCCCTGATACCTGAGCTTATCGACCAAGTAAAAGATGCTCGTGTGTACACCAAGCTAGATCTCCGAGGAGCTTACCACCTGGTACGTATAAAAGAGGGCGACGAGTGGAAGACTGCATTCCGCACCAAATTTGGGCTCTTCGAATATCAAGTAATGCCCTTCGGTTTGTGCAACGCACCTGCCGCCTTTCAGTACTTCATGAATGATGTTCTTCGGGAACTTATCGATGTTTGTGTCATCGTTTATATTGACGACATCCTGGTGTATTCCTCCTCAGAATCTGATCACAGAAACCATGTTAGGGCAGTTCTTGAGAAATTGCGCCAGCACAAATTATTTTCCAAGCTCGAAAAATGCGTTTTTCATACCACAGAAGTGGAGTTTCTCGGATTCATCCTGACACCTCAAGGAATCCGAATGGACTCGCGGAAAGTGGACGCCATTCTCAAATGGCCATCTCCTAGCTCTGTGAAGGGAGTGCAAAGCATGCTTGGCTTTGCCAATTTCTATCGAAGGTTCATCCCGGAATTTTCTCGAACTGTTCAACCCATCACAGCTCTCCTAAAGAAAAACAAATGCTTTGAATGGACTCTTGAGGCTGAACAAGCCTTTCAGGACCTGAAAACCAAATTCACCTCTGCACCTGTATTGAAGCACCCGCGCCCAGATCTCCCTTACATCGTGGAAACCGATGCATCCAGTTCGGCCATGGGAGCTGTCCTGTCGCAAAGAGACCCAGAAACTAACCAACTACACCCTGTGGCCTTTTGGTCCAGAAAATTCTCTCCACCTGAACTCAATTACGCAATTACCGACAAAGAACTACTGGCTATTAAATCAGCTTTCAAGGCTTGGCGTCACTATCTTCTCGGTGCAAGACACACCATCACCGTAATTATGGACCACAGAAATTTGCAGTATTTAAAGACGGCCAAAGCTCAATCTTCGCGACAACTCCGATGGGCTTTATTCTTTGCGGAATTTGATTTTGTAATTACCTATCGCCCTGGCTGCAAGAATGGTAAGGCAGATGCCTTATCTCGGATAGGCATGGAAGAACCCAATTCGAGTTTAGAACCTGTGCCAATCATACCGGAACAAAGAATTCTGGGCTTGACTTCATTGCAAAGCATTGAGGACATCCAAGCTCAAGTAAAACAGCTTTTTGACTCTTCTGCCTTACTGGAATGGAGTCAAAAGGGTCCTCACTACACCGTTAAGGATGATTTACCCTACTTCCAAGAGCGGTTATTTCTGCCAAGTAAAGAATTGCAGGAACTTGTCATTACCCGTCATCATGAATCATTAATGGAAGGACACCCCGGTATCGCGAAAACAGAAGAAAAGATCAAACGCCACTTCTGGTGGCCTTCTTGGAGAAAAGACATGAAGTCATTTGTGTTGTCTTGCGGAATCTGTGCCCAAAATAACAGTCAAAAGAAAAGGCCAGCCGGCCTACTTCAACCTTTGGACATTCCACCAGCACCTTGGCACACCTTGTCAATGGACTTTATAACTGACCTGCCTCCTTGTGGTGGTTACAACACGATTCTCGTAATAGTGGATCTATTCTCCAAAATGGCCCATTTTATCCCTTTAAAAGGATTGCCGTCAGCTTCCACCTTGGCCAAGGAATTTATGGAAAATATAGTGCGGTTACATGGTTTCCCTTCCATATTAGTCTCAGACCATGGAAGTCAATTTATCTCCCACTTTTGGAAGAAATGTTGCCAACTAGCACAAATAGACGTGCGGTTATCCACCAGCCACCACCCCCAGACCGACGCACAAACCGAGAGAACCAATCAGACTCTCGAGCAATATCTGCGGTGCATGTTACACCAATCCGAGTTGAATTGGAAGGACATCCTTTGGATTGCAGAATATGTATACAACAATTCAGTGCATTCTGGAACCGGACAGACTCCTTTTTATACCCTGTATGGTCACCATCCTCGGACCTCTGACCTAGATCCACCTCTGACCCTGGAGATGCCTGCAGTAAATCACCTACATTCCACAATAACCCAAGCCTTCAAAGAAGCTACAACCCACTTACAGCAAGCCAAGAAAAAGTATAAAGAAAACGCTGATTTGCACCGAAGTAAAACTCCTCCTTACCAAGTAGGAGATCAGGTATGGCTAGCAACTAAACATCTACCCCTCAAGGGTCAGCGAACTTTTAATCCCAGATTCATTGGGCCTTACCCCATCAAAGCTATTATCAACCCAGTGGCCTTTAAACTCGATTTACCATCCAACATGCAGATTCATCCCGTTTTTCACGCATCTCTTCTAAAACCAGTACAACCTGGAACCAGACTGTCTGAGCCCCCAGGCCCTGTCCAAATTGATGGAGAATTAGAATTTCGAAGTGAAAGACATTTTAGATTCCAAGATAGTTAAGTCGAAACTCTTCTATCTTGTTGATTGGAAAGGATATGGACCTCAGGAAAGATCTTGGGAACCCAGTAACTATGTTCACGCACCACAATTAATTCAAAGATTCCATCGAAGATTCCCGCACAAACCAAAACCCCCGGAGGAAAAGACCTTGGGGGGGGGCTTTGAGGGGGGGTACTGTCATGATGCCTACCTCTAAGGAGCCAGGCCGGGCCCAGCAACCCCAGAGGCAGACATCATTTTCCCCAGGGAAGTCTCAGCGGGCCCAAGTCGGGGCCCTTTGGACTCAGTCCTGGCGCCTTAGGCGCCAGGCTCATAGCGGACCCCAGTCCTGGCGCCTTAGGCGCCAGGCTCATAGAAGAGGATATGTGTTTAAGTGCTTGGGTGCACACTTACCTGATGCAGACCTTGCTGCTTCATCCAGGCCCTCTTGAGGCCTGAATGGGACTACTTAACCTGTAGGACTACTTCACCACCCGGGTGTGGTCGGGGAAGGATACATACCTGATTGGTGGAAGGATACATACCAGGAACTTCTTCCAAGGCTATTTAAACCCCACCGAACAGCCACACATGCTTTGCATTGTTCTGCACCTAGCAGCTGGACGCTCACCGTGTCAGCTCCTGCATCCTGACTTCAGCCACGCCTGCCAGCACCCTGGAACACCTGCAAGGGGAGAAAGGAAGAGAATAGGAGAAGAAAAGCCCTTACCTGCTAAATCTGCATCCCGGAGTCATTTCTCCAACGGCCCTGAAAAGGAAGACATCATTTTAAAGGCATTTCGTTTCGATCGCTGCAGCGCTGCATTTTACTCACCTTTGCAAGGCGCTTCCATCTTCAGCAGCGATCTTCCGGATTCAGCTACGCCCCGGCGGCTAGAGGAAAAAAGACAAGAACAAAGGTGAGAGGGAGAAAAGGAATAAGGAAAGCTCAGTTTCCTTTTAAGTCTTGCCTGTTGGATTATTCCCACTGCATTTCGGGTCCTGCCGCTTCCTGGCATCTCCGGACCCCGGCCCCTATGGGGAAAAAAGACAAAGACATTGAAGGAGCGAATGCAAAGACATTACCTGAGCGCTCATCCAGAACTGTTTCACTTCGGGTCGGCGCCATATCTCCGGCACTCCGAACCCCGGCCCCTAAGGGGAAAAAGACATAAGCATTAGCGCTTGCTGCAATTAGACAACGAACATTATTATTAAGCTTGAACTTTTGAACAGAACTTTTACAGCGCCTTACCTGAACAGTCAAGCTTACCTGAACTCCCATCAATCCTCAATCCAGTGAAGTAACTGGGTTTCAACGCGCCCCTGCATCAGAAGCAGGATGGAGAGCTCATCCTTCCAAACCCTAAGGTCAGGCTTCACGGGGAATCGTGGAGGAGGTATCGTGGAGGGTTGGAAGGGAGTGGGAGGCTTGAGCATTGTTCCACAGTTGGTAATACTCCCTTTTCACGCACAGGAGGGTATCCAACGAGCCAGGGAAGCCAGAATAGAGGGGCCCTTCCTGTCCATCTTCAGAGTTCTGCGCCTTCGACGCCGCGCCTCCGTGGGAACTAGGTGAGCGTTACAGATGTGCACTTCTCTTTCGAACCTATCTCCTGGATCTCTTCCTTCCTGGATGACAGATCGATCAGAGTGTTCTCAAACACTGACTCGGCCCCCCTTGCCCTTGTCAACCTGTGGCGTCCCCCCAGGCTCTTGCATCTCCCCACCCTTTACAACATCTTTACCAAACCCCTATTCAACCTTTTGGATGACCTGGGCATATCCCACACCAATTATGATGATGACACGCAAATCCTCCTCCCACTCTCCAGAAGCTACTTTACTGACTCCAACACTCTACAATCAGTCTACCAAGCTATCCAGGCATGGATGGCTTCCCATCTCCTCTGCCTCAATGATGACAAGACTAAAATCTTCCTGGTTGGCTCACAATCCTTACTCAGCAAGCTTGACGCTGACTACAACTCATTCACCATTGATGGCAATACCATCCCTGTATATAGCAACGTCAAGACCTTGGGTGTTCACTTAGATGCCACCTTGTCCCTTAACACGGCAGGTCAACGTGATAGCATCCTCCATGGCACACACCATTAATCTAATCAATTCCTGCAGACCTTTCCTGTCCACGGACAGCTGCCTCACCATTGCCTGGGCACTGATAGGCTACAGAATGGATTATTGTAATGTCCTATAATCGGGCACTTCAACTCGCAACATCAGCAAACTCCAGGCATGACCACATATCTGAGGCCAGAATAAATGCTCATTGGCTACCCATCCGTGAGCACATTATCTTCAAAACACTAGCCATCACCCACAAATGCCCCTCAAATACTGTCCCCAGTTGCTTCTTGCAAAAAACACCAAAAAAAGCGCAATCACCTGCTCTGCACACCGGTTTATCACCCCTAGATTAAGATTAAAGAAATCTGGGGGCTGAGCCTCCCTGTCATTGCTGCTAAAAGCTGGAACTCTCTACCCCCGTCTCTAAAATCAGAGCTATCTTACTGGGCTTTTCGAAAACATCTGAAGTCCTTGATCTTTTCCCAAGGCCTTACCTTTGCCTGACTGTCTGATCCACCTATCATTGACTATGAACCCAACATGTAGAATATGCCACCTGTTGTGTGAATTGTCTGTAATTGGCGCATTGATGCCTTCAGGTTTGCTGCGCTTTATAAACGCAAAAAAAGAATTTAAATACAATCAAAATAAATGTAATCTATATTGTGCTTAGAACCTGCGGAAGCTTATAGTTAAGGCCTCATTGTTGTGTTAAATCTTGAACTCAACAAAAGTTTTCTTTTTACTGATTTTCAGCGGTTTGGCTGCACTGAGCTGTTTCACCTTAACGGTGTTGTAGCTAAAGATTTTTCATGAAAGTGCAAGGGTTTGTGATACTATTTTATGTGAACGGCTCAATTTTTGAGGATTACTTTGATATAAGTCCTCACATTTCTAAAATTGCAAAGCCGTGCAATAGAAGGTACATGATGCGCAACCATATATTCCTCTTTCAAAATGCAAAACTCATTAAAAAAAGATTTAAAAGAACTATTAAGAAAGCATCCCTTAACAAGATCCCACAAATTCTGCCAAAAAGCATTAGTCAATGCACAAGCTGTACATGAAGTGATATATGTCATTCCGTTTATGGAATGTTCAAATAAAACACTGTGACATAACATCAACAAATACAGGGAGACTTTTAAAAATATGTTTTTTTTTAACTTTGTACGTTTTCTAAAAGCAACCTCTGTATAAGCAGCATTTAAAGTAAAATAATGAATCCCCCTTAATCCCAAATTGATCTCTGCACATGCTTTCCATTATGTGGCAAACTTCCGAATGTCGCAATGAACATCCAGCTATTGCCAAAAAAAGTCCATTATGATTTTGAGCGTCTTGGGACCAACTCCGTTGGTCACAGTGCGCGGTACAAATACCTTTAACATTAACTTTATACACAGCCCACCTTCCCAGTAGATATTCTGGGCTTCCACATACATGTCTTCCCTTCTACCATTACGCTATTAATGGCAATGTCTCTGCAACTTGTTCAATACATTGGAAACACATGATTACTCCGATGTGAGGATGGGAATTGTGCCCAGAATCACAATGCTATCCTATCCCAAATATTCCCCTACCCTGATTCCTGACATATGTATCACAGCCCTATGTATGCCTTACACATGTTTTAATAAACATCAGTGTAGCTCCTAGAGCAGAAAATCGCAGAGCTACTCTACGATTTTAAAGCCGAAATGTGCGTGCTGAGAATTACATTGAGATGTTGACTTAACATGCATGACATTATCAACATGAAAGCCATATACAACATACCAAACCTATGTACTTCATAAGCAGAACGCCTTAAAGTGGATCCTGGAGGACTTCGTAAGCCAATGGAGTGTTTCAAGGAAGGTTTTATGTGGTTCTTACTCTGTAAACACAGGCACATTCTGAAGGCTCCCCTTTTTCTATTCAAAGATGCCTGTAAAGCCATTGTTGAAATAAACATTGTTAGCCATAACTAGACTTATGTGAATTTGACCATCATCACACTACAATGTAAAGGCTTTTTCTATAGACTTCCATAAGCAGTTGCCTGAGCAATCAATGTATAAACTATTCCTTCACTGTTTACATAACTCACCTTTAAACATTGCTCAGTTCACCAAGTACTTCCGGTGTGATAGCTGTTTATGTGTGCACTGCTGAGATCTGTCTGTGACTTGCAGTTTAGGGGGTGGCATCCAGGCAGTGTCGATGTAGTTGTTCATCTTAAAGAGTGCCATATAATGAGTATCATTGAATTGGGGAATGATGGCAAGTTGCGTTCAGCTCTGTAAAATGTCAATAACTGTTGTAACTTGGGCTATTTAAAATTTTAACTGATTTCCTAATGCCCTAATGAACACTATTTGTAAGTATTTCTGTTTAGTGATAAACACTTCACTAAGTAAGTCAGGACTATTCCTAGATTCCAGACACCTGAAGTGGCAGTAAGGAAAAGTTATGGGATTTTTCAACCCACACCCCTTTTCACTTTTTTGGGCCTCAACACTTCTGTTTTGGGTCTGCACCCTTGATGGAATCCAGAATGGATTTACTTCCCCATGGACTACTCGCTTCTGAGATTTTCCAACTTTTTATTAACATTTTATATAAAATATTTCCTGAGAAGGAGGATGGTTGGAATGTGTTGAAACCAGACGTGAATAGGTGAATTTATGGGGAATGGGATTGCTGTTGGGTTTTGTGAAAGTAAAGGTGTACCCCGAAGGCCAAGAACTGTATGACAATGGTAACATGTTATCATTATAACATAGAAATGTTAAGAGATCCGGATACCCCCCTTTCCAGGGGTTGTGCGGCAGCCATGGGCAGAGAAAGCAACTCCTGCCAACTTTGGCAGCTCTAATCACACTCCTGGGTGTGAAAGTGAGGAAGTGATAAGTGAAGTTATATTAAGATGACAGGGCCTACAACAGCGGGGACATCCATCATGAAGAGCTATCCAAATAAGACCATTTTAGATTACCTTTAATGGTAAAAATACATATTCTGAAGTCCTCACATACACAACAGTATACTGTCATTTAACCTATTTAAATACAATGGGTACAACGCCACACAGGATAGCGTAAGCCCAGAATGTAAAGCCATCAGTTATCATGTGCAGTAGGACTGTGCAAAAATACAGAATAACAGAAGAAGGTATTAATTACATAAATGACTTTGACAAAAATTATGCAGCTGGCAAACTCCATTTGGATGCTCTTTACATGTCAAGTGATCTGACGACATGTTAACAAAAAGTTCTTCCAAGAAATTATTGACTGTACCTCAGGTGAGAGGGCACACACATTTTTGTTTTCCTGGCTGATTTAATAATAATAATTTAGCATTTATATAGGCTACGAACCCTCAGGTATCTGAGTGCTGCTTATTATCACCCATGGTGTGAAGTGCTCATTTATCAATGGCCCTGCCAGGGCTCGAACCTGTGTAAGCTGGCTCTGCACTGATGGTAAAGCGAGCACTCTAGTCGCTGTGCTACCGGACTGGCTGTTTTCTTTATATGTTTTCTAATCTGTGGCTAGTTACATGATTTTGTAGCGTGCCCATGTGTGCCCCTTGTCATCACATGTCAAAGTGTCCCAAACATGCTGCATCCCTGAGTGAGTTAACTCACATGGGTAATTTCAAAGGATTTTGCATTTGATCAAGAAGAGCACAAAAAACATGCCTTTAGTTTTCAGTATTTATATTCGGGCATTGATTGCAATAAAGGTAAACCCAAACGTAAATAGGATGGAACCAAAAACAATAAAATGGTCAGAATGATGTGTCTCCTAGATGGAATCTGGTGGCTCTCACCTCAGACCCCCCTTGCACAATGTTCTCTCCACTGTTTGTGGATTCCTAAGTCTTCTGGGCCTCTGGATTGATTAAACTAGTCTGTAAAGATCAGGAGGAGTGTCATCTCCCCTTCCTGGCCTTGCAAGATTTAGACTGCCCGGACCCTTCTTCAGTGTTTGATCTAGATGCAGGCTTTCTGGGGTCCTAAATCCAGTCTTCTCCCAGAACAGTATTCTACCAAATTGAAATACAATATTGGCTCTAGCTTTTGAAGCATTTGCCCAATCTTTAAAGCAAAGATAGATCTGAATACATCATAACAAGGCAAACCACATGCAAAAGTATATATTCAAATGTATGATTGTGCACATAGCTCACATAATTTATAACCTCTGGTATGCATGCAGTAACACAAACATAAAGGATGTCTTAGGAATCTGAATAAATATAATTCTTATCAAAGGCCTATGTCCATGTAGAGAATTATAAGACAAATAAATATTCCAGTTCAATTTTGGATCCTCATTCCTGAGGGGAGGGTAGTTCATAGCGGTAAAATGCCCTAATGGCATCAAATACATTGGGCTGATTGAAGCCATGAGGAGGACCCTAGTGGGTGTAAGGAAGTGAAAGGATCTTATCACAGGATCTATCCAATCCAAAACTGCTACATGAAATGATGCTTAAATGTATAAATATATGTATAAATAAATGTGGAGTTTATTGGGCATTTAAAATCAAATGCATAGGAAAGAGAGAGTGTTCTGGTAAAGCAATGAAGCACGATAGAGCTATCAACAGGTGAAAAACAGATTGGGTTTCCAGCTGGAAGTAGTTTTTAGCAAATCATCTTAAAGAGGCATTTTCCAAATATTACTGAATACAGAGGTCTGAACCATATTACCTGAGGTGTATTTTGGGAACAGGTGAACAGACTCAAAGGAATGGCATATCTGGCAGTGTTGTCTGGATCAAGTTAATGTCCCTACTTGTCATGGGCCTTTGAAATACAAACCAAAAGTGAGTACAATGAACTCAGCGCATTTAAACAAATCTCCAAGAATTAATAAATCTGAGATAGCAATTACAATTATTTTGGGTGTATCCATGTTCACAAGGTATGCCACTGAAAGGTGGCATATTGTACAAAGCGCACATGCTTTGTGATGTATAATTACATTATAAATGTAAACCCTGTGCAAACTCATTTTGATGAGGCTTTTCACCTTGAATTTGGGATCTCTGGAGGCCTTAGTCATCCCCAAGTGAAATATGGAATGACAAGTCCTATGATTAATGTCGGTCATAGTCAATAAGTTGACTAGCAAAATCAATAAATGAACACGTGGAACTGGGATGTTGTGAGGGTGAACCTGATTCATAGAGACTAGTAAGAGAGTTAGTCACTGATATCCCAGCATTTGAAAACAAAACAGAATTCCAGAACTCAAGTCTTTAACGTTATTTGCAACCAATTCACTATAATAAACGATATCCAATAGTATAGATGCCGTAGCTACCAGCAAATAGTTTGTCACCAAGAACATTCCAGATATGAATCACTGCAATAATAACTGAGCTTTATTAGAGCAATATCTTTCGCTAGAGATAATACTTGTTAATGGGTTCAAGGAAAGCTAAGTAAATAGTGTTGTTTCCAACTGTTTTCTGAGAACTGCTTCACCTTTTCATTTCAAGGAAAGAATGTTTTTAGGTAGACAACTATAATTCCATACTGTTGGTTTTATGAATCAACTTTTATGAAAATTAATGACTATTTGTATCTACAAAGAACAGTATAAGTATAAGCTTATTGTACAGAATAGTAATTGCTAGTTGTTTTTCTGTGTGTGTATGTATGAATTTGAATGAACACGTTTATGAGATAATAGCTAATAGGTTCCATCTTTCCTTTCTGCAGCCAAACTGCCTATATTCATTAAAATATTGTGAGTAACTTCCTCAGCATTGCAAGTTAGGGGACCAACTTGAATTCTTTGATACGGTTACAGCACATACTAGTACAGAGAAAATAGCACTGCAATTCATACAGAAGCTTAATACCCCAGAAGCTTCTACTCTCCGCCCCCTGCATCTCATCCAGAACAGGACTGTAAAACTTGTCCTTGGCCTCAAGCCCAGGGATTGTATCTCTCCAGGACTGAAATCTCTGCACTGGCTCCCAGTGACTGCTAGGATAAAGTTCAAAACCCTCTGCATTGTCCACAAGGCCTTCTGGGGCCTGGGGCTTCAATACCTTCAATTCTCTCTTCCTAAATATCTTCCTTCTCGAGCTCTTCGCTCATCCGCCTCCAACTCCCTCAGGGTCAGTCGCTTCTCCAAGCAACGAGTTGGTGGAAGATCTCTTTCTTCGGCTGGGGCCTCCCTCTGGAACAGCCTCCCTCCCTCCCTGAAACTTGAGGAGAATCATCTCTGGTTCCATAAGCACCTCAAAACCTTACTCTTATATTCTGCTGTTTCTCCTCCTCTCCCCTGCTGACTTCCTGGCTGTAACTGAATCTGCACTGGTTACCTGGTCACCCTCTGTTCTTGGGCCCAGGTCCCCTCACCCACCAGTTGCACACCTGCACTGCCTTCCTGGCAACCCCCGCACTTGGGGACTGTTTTCTGTATCCCTACAGTCCCACTACCAGCACTTGACACTTGATGTCTTCTGCACTTACCCTTGCACTTGCCACCAGATGCTGTACTTTACTTACATATTTATTCTATTATCCCATGTACTGCAATATCCCTTCCTCCTTCCCATGCACTTACACGATCTGAATGACACCTGGCCTAGTAGGATCGTTGTCTGTCTTCCCTCTGTTCCCCCTCCCTTGCCGAGCCGCACCTTGAAACACTTGTGTATAGGTGCCTTATAAATGCCATATCATATCATATCATACAAACTTGTAGTAATAGTACAATATCACATTTGCGGCAATAGGGCTTAGCTGGATGCAAGGGTCCAAGAAAAGTGTTAAAAGTTCACGAGGAGTCAATCATCCACAGTAGAGATATCTTTAAGATCAAATGTCATATTTGAAATATTGGCCACATATTGTCTGAATGGTGCCCATAAATCCCAAGGGTCGAAAACGTACAGGCATTAGATGACAAAAGTTGATTTCGGGGTTGCAGCTCCAAATAAGGTTTTCAACTATTCTTCTTCAGTAGTGGGGAATTTATGTATGCAAGATAAAAGCATACAGTGTTTTGCAAGGAGCATAGTCAACAACGTATGAGCATCCCTCTGTAAGCCTTTTGATTCACCCAGCAAACAGACCAGTGGTTTCAGAGGGATTTAAAGCCTCAGAATTGTATAGATTTTTGTCATGTTACCAGACCAGTATTTTTGGATTGGCGGGCAATTTCACAGCAAGTGATACACCCGGGTGTCATCTGTGTGACATTAAAGGCAGGTTACACTATGTGAAGGGTTAAACTTAGACTGTCTGGTTTAATACATGTTTGATGTAGTAGTTTAAATTGTATCAACTTACATATCTCATTTAGTGATACCTTTAGGGTATAGTTACATATATTTTCCAAGAGGTAGCAGCATACTGTTCTCATTTGAGATTAATGCTGGGGTTGATTGGTGGTGAGAGGCCCTGAACCCTTTTGAAGAACCTGTACACAATATGGTTGAAACCCATAGAGATTATGTAATTATGTAAGATTATGTAATTTGGAGGGGGGGGGCGGGTTCACAGGGAAGTCAGGGTCCTAAGCCCAAAATACTTGTCAAATTCAGAGTGTGAGTTCAAGAGTATATGAAAGAGCCATATTTATGTGCTCTTGCAATCTTTTCAAGGAGTCAGTAGTACACCTGACAAGTTCAAACTACCATGGCCCTCATTACGACCCTGGCGGAAAGCGAAAAACGATGGCGGGAATGCAATACCGCCATCGAATAGCGCTCGGTGCGACTATGACCCGTCACCGCAAAGTACGAAGCCATTAGCGACACCGTAGTGAACGCCAACGCTAACTGCACCAAGCACGCGCGCGCGCGCCATGCCAAACCGCAAACACCACCATGGCGCAAGGGTACGCCAATTCCGACCCTAGCGGACATGTACCTAACGCCATCAGGCATGGCGTAATGTACCATTCCGCCATGGCGAGAAGTACGGCATCGCGAATCAACCGTAAACGGCCCCACTGAGTGCCTGTACACCGCTCCCTGCCCACAAAGTACAACTCCCCGTAGGTGCAATGAAGTCACAATGCAACCATTGAAATGTACAAGTCACCCATGCATGCCAACGAACAAATGAAACACAACAGGGGCCAATGGGAGCTGCAGGGCACAGATGGCACGAATACAGAAGCCATCACAATGGACATGACCACAGTCCCCCACCAAGAAACGCACGCAAACACAGGCACCTGTGACCAGCAATATTCCGAAAATCACATCATTCCACCAGTCCACCTGGCTGACCGGCATCTGGCACACAAAACCCAATCCCCCGCCCCTGAGCATGACAACATTCAAACTGTCATATAGGCAGCCCCCATCCCTGACCTCACGGGCTTAGCAGGCAAACGCGCCCAGTACAGTACCACGCAACTAAACCCCGAAGCTGGAACCCAATGCAGATCTCCTCACAATACATCGCCCCCCAAATAGGCATATGCCACATCACTTGCAAAGAAAAACGCTACACGAGCCAAATCAGAATAGAAATTTATGCACATCAAAGTCACCACGCCCATACAGCCATCAGGCCATGAACTCCAAAACACTAATCACCATTGTGGGCTGCATCCGCAAGAAATGACCAGCCACTACTTGTGTGTCGCCCTGTTCCCCCATGGTACACAGAGCCACATTCACGTACGAAAAGGCAACATGGAAGCGCACAGAACCGCAGGGCCGTCCCAATGGGGAGGCACTAGTCCAGCTGAAAGGCCGAAATGTTGCTCCGAGCCACCAGTACTGCGTAAGGGCATGTGGGCCATTGGCGATCGTCCCATAAGACCGTAATGCTGCTCCACTGATTAACACGAAGCAGCAGGTGTCGGGAGTAAAATCCATCTGCAGGAGTGGCATACAGATGGCAGTGGCAAAAGGGGAGGAGATACCTGTCAACCAAAAGAAAAGAAAAAGAACAGAATGGCCATCAGAACTACATTCGAACAACTCACTTCAATGATCACACGAAATCCACAGCCATATGCATGCTAGCCCACTCCAAAGGTTCATCACCACCCAAAAACCACTTGCGACTCATAACCATCTATATCGAGGTGCAAACACCATCACAAACGAGTGTACCTGTGCATGCGTCTGTCAAAACAGAATCCATCAGATGGGAATGTTAACGTGCATGGACACAAGTGTCTGAGGGCGCCTCGAGACAGGGAGGGCTCAACAAGGCCAGATAGACGATGGTCCCACTATGGCAGCCCTGCATCACATAGCGTAGGGGAGGCGGATAGATCCCAAGTAGCCCTGTACATGGCAAACTCTGTATCAAATCACCTGCCCATGCATCCATTCATCATTCCCTCATCCCGGGATCAAAACGCCTGAATAATTACTCACATAACATTAGAAACATCCATTGAGTCTGTGCGTTATGCAGCCTGCAAAATCCACAGTGCCCCAGCCCGTAATTCCAGTGTTGTGAAGTAACATGTATTTGGGAACGGCCGGCCTCATCGCCCACGTAGCTATTGCGCATCCCAATCTATTCATATCAATCATTGCTCCCTCGCCATGGGCCCTGTCTCAAGGACATTGAACAATAGAACGTTATATTTGCAGTCAGACCTGTGGGCATCTCCTCGCCGCTAGCTGGAAACCGAAAGCGCCGCCCTTCGAATTCCTCATTTGCAACACCACGTCGGAAAGGCATCTGTGGCCGTTTGAAATCACTAATTATTCCATCGAGTGCGGCTGTGTGTGAAAATGGCAACTGCCTTCACCCACGAATGGGACGCCCGCCCGTCGTTGCAACTCAGTACAGTGATGCATGAGGGCCCACCGTTACTCGAGTACTACGTTCCACTGACCCTTCACAAGTCTGTTCGCGACTGCAAAGATAGTATGGGAAACAATGGGACCACAGCAGAATGAACATATCAACCAATCTTACACGGCCATCGGGTACAAATACATGATAGCAATAGCAAGATACCATTCCCCGAATTGCAGCGTTGTGCGCGTGACGTGCTCGGCCAAAGGGGAGAGCAGTTTGCACAGGTGGAATGAATCACCACAGGTGGAGGCCATACAGCCTGAAAACACATAAATTGCACAGCCAGTCTCCTCCCACAACCACACCGAAATGCTACCGGCAGGACTCGCGATGTTGGCCCTGGGGGACCTGATAGCACTGCAAGTGCTCCAACTCCAAGAAGAAGACGAACACCAACTACAACCAGCAGCACGGAGGAGACGCAGGAGGAGGAGGAGGAGGCCAAGGCAGGGCCAGCAAGGCCCACCAGCACAGCCACTACCACCACGCAGGCAGCCCGCAATCCCACGCCTCCGAGCACATCCGTTCAACCTCACTGATGAGCAGATCCACACCCTCTACCGTCTGGACCGGGACACCATAGCCGCCATTGTGGACATGACACAGGCTGACCTTGTCAGCATGATAGATAGCCCAACCGCCATCCCACCCCTACTGAAGGTGGTGTCTGTACTCCACTTCCTGGCCACAGGCACCTACCAGCACACAGTCGGACAGTTGCATGGCATTTCTCAGCCACTGTTCTCACGGACACTATTGCAAGTGCTCGATGCCCTCCTGCAGCACGCAGACGACTACATCTCCCTACCACGCTCGGAGCAGGAAATTACAAACACGAAAGTGGGATTCCATGCACTTGCCGGCATACCGGGTTGCATTGGTGCCATCGACTGCACCCATGTTGAATTGGTCGTCCCACATGCCATGGAGGCCCAGTACCGCAACCGAAAACAATTTCATTCCCTGAATGTACAAATGGTGTGTGACTCCAACAGGATCATTACACATTGTTGTGCCCGATTCCCTGGATCAACCCATGATTCTATGGTCTTGAGGAACTCTACAATACCACGCTACATGGAGCGACACGCAGGGAACAGATCCTGGCTACTCGGTGAGTCTCATTACATGCATGATGATGTGGGGTATGTGAATTGGCAATGACCTGGCAGGAAGGGGGGGGGGGTGTGCATACGTATCAATGGCATTCCACATCATACGTTTCTCGTCCACATACAGGTGATGCTGGATATCCACTGAAGAGATGGCACCTCACACCAGTCCGGAACCCACGGGACCAGCATGAGGAGGACTACAACCATGCCCACTCACGTACCCATGTAGTCATAGAACAGGCATTCGGCCTACTGAAGGGCCGTTTCCGCTGCCTCAGCAGGTCTGGCGGGGCACTCCTGTACCGCCATGAGAAGGTTGCAAAGATGGTGATGGCATGTGTCATGCTCCACAACATGTGCGTACGTAGAAATGTGCCCATGCCCCCTGACGCAGAACTGCAAGCACCTGAAGATGGTCATGATGAGGGTGGGGATGTGGCAGCACCTCATGGAGTCTGCGAGGCACCGGAGGCCAGTGACATTCGTCAGCATCTCATTGATGTATGCTTCTAGCACTCACGCCTGGTGGCTGATACATGGACACGGGACTCGTGGCACTGCGTGTGTCTGGGACATGCACAATATGGACTGTACGCCTATGATGGCCTAGTACACAAAGATCAATGTCCACACATCTCATTGGTTGATCGTGCACTTTTTATGGCATATGTGAGGTCATGTTGAACACCCTATCGACCCGCCACCCAAGTGAGCCCAACACACCCCCTCCACCCTCCTACCTCCCCCCCGAACACCAGTGTCCAAAGATGCTCATTGTCAGTGGGCTGTCGCTATTGCATGCCCCCTCTGCGGGTATCAGGGGCACCCCTGCCTGTGGAGCGCAGGTTCCTTCCAGATCTACGTTGGGGGCTGCCCTGGACGGAACTTGCAACGGATGATGTGTCTGCCTGCTCACGTCCATGCATGTCCCTAAGGGTTTGCGAGAGCTCAGTGAGCACACGGCGCACTGCGGCAAGTTCGGCACATACGTCCTTGGCCGTCGCATGCAGTTCCCCCCTCAGGCTCTCGGTGCTTCTCTCCATTTGGACTCTCAGGCTCTCGGTGCTACTCTCGATTTGTGCCCTAAGTGTCTCAGTTGATGTTTCTATGTCTGCCTTAGTGGCCCCACATTCATCAGCATGGTCCTTGAGGAGCGTGGCCAGTTGCTGCTGTTGTTCGATCAACTGGTCGAGGGACTGTTGCCTCTGCTGGGCCATGGCCATTTGCGGGGGTGTCACAGAGGGGCTGTTGTCCTCATGTTGCCTTGCCACAGGGCTTGTGGGGGATGGCCAGTCGTCGTCTTGTGGGTGCCCCTGCGTGGTATCCTCATGTTGTACGGGATGGGACAGACAGGGGGATTGGGACAGGTCATGGATGGATCTGACTTCGGCATCCCCGTTTTCTGTGTCCGAGCATGCTGCCATCAATGGGGTGTCACCTATGGTGCTGCTGCCACCAGAGGCAGTGCCTTCTGTGGCATCCATTGGGGGGACCTGTGGTGGTGGTGTTGTGGGCATGCTGGCTGCTGGGGTGCCTGTTGATGTTCCCTCCTCTGTGCTGCCACCTGATTTGTGCTGCTGCCGTGTCTTGATGCGTGCAGCTGAGGTGGAGGGTCTCTGGCCGTTGGTCTTGGCCCTCTTTGCAGGTGTGCTGGTAGGGGTGTCCTGTAGCTCGTCGTTTGGATCGGACCCTGTGGTGGAGTAAAGGAGGGCGAGGGTTATTGATGGGTCTGTGGGAATTGGAATGGCATTGTATCACATGCATTGGGGTGGTACCTGAGGGTGATTTGGGTCGGGGCCTTGGAGGTGCTTTGATTTGTGTGTGGAGTGAGGGTGCAGTTGTTTGGCAGCCTGCAGTTAGGGTGTGCCTGCTGCACGTGTAGTGCGTGTATTAGGGGTTTTTAATTATTTATGTATTTATTGTGGGTTTTAACGTGCGCTATCAGGCCGATGTGTGTGGACGTTCTCCTGGACATGTGTTTCTGTTGCACTATGTGGACGCATGGTACTTCACATGGATGGACTTTGTGGATTTGGCATTGTTTTATCTGGCCCACCTACCTGAATCTTCGGATGTCTGCACTCCTTTCTCCATCCCTCCGACTCCCTTTATGCTCTCCATTCCGATGGTGGAGGCACAGATTTCTTCCCAGGGGGTCAACTTGATGGGTGATTCAGGACCTCCCCCGGTGGCTGTGGCAATGTTGCGGTTGGCAGAGAGTATGCTGCGGACGCGTATCCGCAGGTCGTCCCATCGCTTGCGGCATTGCTGTGGGGTGCGGGGTGCGGTCCCCACCGCACTTACCCGCTGTGCCACCAGAGCCCATATGGCCTTCTTGTTTGCAAGTGCCGTCCTGGTCATTTGCGTGCAGAAGACGACGGCAGCATTCTCCTGGAGGGTCTCTGTTAGCACGGTGAGTTCCTCACGGGAGAAGTGGACCTGCCGCTTGCGGTCGCACGCTTTCTTCGCTACTTTTCCCATTTTTCTTGGTTTCGCTAGGGTGGTTGACGGGTTGGGGTGTGTTTCGGGGTTGTGATTTTAGTGGTTGTGTGGTTTTAGTGTATTTATAGGTGTACGCCGGGATGTTTCCCGTTCCGGGCCCATGTTTTAGCTTCCGTTTCCGTATATTTCCGGGCACCGTACTTTCCGGTAGGCGCACACTGCGGTGACCGCTAAGAGGGGTGGCGGTATTGCACCTAGGGCGCCGTACGGCGGCGGTGTGGGCCGTTTTGGGGTCATTTCCGCCATCGCGGACTTTGCACTTCCGCCATGCCGTGGTGCTCGTGCCCGATGGGTCGGAATGGGCCGCACTTTGCTCCTTCGTGCAATGGCGGAAACGCTATTTACGCTGTGGCGCTCCGGTCAGTCGCTTTCCGCCAGGGTCGTAATGAGAGCGTGTGTTTTATGTTCGGCTGGAAACAGCAAGGATTGCTGGGAGTATGGGTGTATGAAAGCTCATTCTATGTGAAGATACATATGAGGCAAAGAACCCGGGATCCAGTATATGAAAATTATGCCTGTGTGTATCTGTAGTATAATTCCATGCTGGGAGCCATTAAACCACCTCGTCGTAATGGTCTAAGCAGCGTATCCCAGCAAACATGTGAATTCTTAGAAGGCCAAGTCAGATGAATTATACCACACAAGGGAAGAATACTCAAAAGGCATACAGGGGACAAATGAGTAACAAGATGAACACACGTAGGGGAGTCCCCCGAATGAACCATTCAGCAACTAATTTGATAGCCCAGTTTTAGCTCATACTAGGCCGCATTCCATATGCTGTTTTAATCACCACACAGAATGTAAAATATAATACACAGTGTTTGTCATTTTGTACAAAAAAGTAATAATTTATTACATAGGCCATTGGTCCTACGTTTGCACAAAAATATAAAAAAAGCCACATGAATACATATATCGATATGAGAGATGTATATATACATCTGATGGCATTTTAATGATTTAATCATGAAACAAAAGGTGACACAAAGACAATTCCATAGTATGTAGGAAAGAGGGCACAAACCACTGTCTTCCTGGCCCTATCTGGCTAATAAGTCACAGAAGTCCTCCAAAACATAGTGGGCCTCATTACGACTCAGGCGGTAAGGGGTTTACGGCGGCGTAAACAGCGCCGACCCTTACCGCCTGATTCCGAGGTCCCTTAGCGCCATGGAGCTTTTAACACCTGCTTTTAGCAGGTGTTAAAATCCATGGCGCTAAGGGACCTTGATGTTAATTACGCCACCGTAATTTACGGTGGCGTAATTAACGCCTTCCCCACTCCCATTATGCCCTATGGGGCAAAAATGGGAATGGGGAAGGGTAGATGGGGATTGGGGACTTACCGCCCCGCCAACCTCGGAATGGGGCGGTAAGTCCGCCAACCACCATGGCGTAAACATAGTTTACGCCATGGTGGTAAAGGTACGACCCAGGCGGTAACTTACCGCCTGGGTCGTAATGAGGCCCAGTGTCACCTAATACATATTCTAAAATTGATTATGCATGACAAGAATTGTACTTGACTAAAAATACACATCTCAGAACTACAGTTGAAAAAAAATCTTCCCAGACAGACTGGTATGTTTTGAAAAAAATGTATCATTTTTGGACAATGAGTAATTTATCTAGGGAGATCCCACCATATGTTGAAAAAGGAAAAGCTCACCCTCTTGGAAATCTTAATGCAGAAAGAATCTAACAGTGCCCAATGGTAATCTGCCAGCAACTGTGAATGGTTCCAACTGACCTTGACCCCTGGATAGCTGACCCACTTAGGTTCCCATCTATATTCCCCAATGTCTAATGCGCAGGTGCTATTTTAAGTTTTATGAAAGAGTAGGTATTTCAACCAGTTAACCCCTCAACCCAGAGTACAAACCAAATGTAGTTATCTGTTGAGCGAGGGTGCATATTTGAAGCGGGGATCCTTCACAAGTAGCAGAACAATGTCTACATATAGAAAAAGATAATCCCTCTCTGACCTCCTATCACCAGTCTTCAGTGTGCCTGAAGGTGTCTAATCTTAAAAGTAATTCCACAGTAATCACAAAGAGGAGTAGTGACAAGGGACAGCCATGCCTAGTTCCTCCACCCACACTGAAAGGAGCTGAGCATCTGCCGATGGCGGAGATTCAAGCACATACCTATGAATACAAACGCTGACATAGTCAAATAAAATCCTGATAGACCCATTGCCTAATACTGTTAACAGGAAATTCCATGATAGAGAATACAAACTTTCTCACCATCCAACAGTGCTGCAACGGCATGCATGTTGGGGTCAATCTGAGCTTTTTATAGAAAACAACCTGTGTAGGCTGAGGCCGTTGGTCTACCAGATAGGAAACCTGATTGGTCTAAGTGAATTAGTGGTGTAACATGTTTAAGCAGTCCAGTTGTCAATATTTTTCTAATATTTTTGTATGCATATTTAATAAAGAAATGGGGCTGTATGAAGCAAGACATGTTGGGTTCTTATTGGGCTTTACAATAAGCATGATAAGTTCCATGTTCATAGAGGGGCGAAGAGAGCCGCTAAGGGCCCTCTTTCCATACATTCAGAAGATTGTGGTGCTCCTTGATTGCTTGCTCCCTATCAAATTTGACACTTAGCTTAGCTTATCAGATCCAGGAGTCTTAGCTGTTGGAAGGTTGCCAATTACCGTAAGGATTTTGGAGACTGAAATGGGGAAATGCATAGCCATTAACGCCTCATTATTTAATCTACGGGGATGAGTGCCTAATGGGCAGCTAAATATTTCGGACTGGGACTGGTCATCATTAGCCTTGTAAAGTTTTTCATAATAATTGTGTTATGCCTATAAGATATTGTCAGGGGATGTCTGAAGGACACAATTGATGCCTCTCCGAGATGTGACACCGATGTCGCCCCTTTCCATTTTGATTAACTAAGCGAGTGCTCAACCTGGATGATCACTTTCCCTGTATCTGTGAGCCTGAGTAGGAGCAAATACGAAGTGAACTTCCCTATCAGCTAATCTCAATGTATCAAGTGTGTTTTTAAGTGGAGACAGTAAACTTTTGGCATTTATTTGGGCCTTGAGACGCACCTGTGTTTTGATATCATCTTCAAGGTTCGACATTTCACATCCAACCGCACATGAGGCTACTATTCCAATGCCTAAATATACCCCTGTGTGTAGACTTTAAAGGCCTGGCTGCATGTATCATGGAGCCCAAATTGGTTTCAAAGAAGGTAGAAAGGATAGATGTTCTCCCCTTAACACCACATCCAATGGGGCTGAAGGTTTAAAAATGCTGGGTGATTTCTAATAATGTTATTGAATCTGAGGGTCCATTTTATAAGAATGTTGTGTGACAGGGTCTTGGGTAACAGCAAACAATCCATTGTTTTGTGTAACATCAATGGTGTGGCATGAAGTAAGTCAATTCATGAGATGAGTATGTGTCTTGAACTGAAGAGTATGAGTGGTAGTAGACAAGTGAGATGACTCCTGATTTCTGTGCTCCATGTGTCCACAAGGTTAAGAAGAGACAGGGATCTCCCAATCGTATGTGTTGCAATTGTAAACACTCCGGAACTATTACTTGATCTATCCTTGAGACTGTCTTAGATTGTGTTGAGGTTTGTCCCCATATTATTTGGGTGTCCACATATGTTGAGCACTTATCTGTCAGGGCAGAAAAGTAATGGGGATTTGGCAACATTAACAGCCTATATATCAATCAGTGTCATATTTGTAGCAAACAATGTCTAAGAAAGAATCATGTACCAGCCATCTGGTATGGTCTCACAGAAGGCCAACTGAAATGGTACTGTTTTGTGTATTAGCATCAGAACCTCCAGTAGCTGGAGGGGTACATTGTGTAAACACAATTGGAGCCCAAAGATTTCACAAAAGAAGAGTTTCACGTGTTGGCCAAGTGTGATTCTTGGATCAAGATAATCTTGGCCCTCTGACGTTCACAATATGCTTGTACTTTCCTAGCCTTAATCACATTGTTCAACTCACGTACATTTCATATTGCTTGCCCATTATAAACAGTTGTCATATATGTCAAACAACTGAGAGTGCAGTTATCATGATATTCCATCCACAGGTGGTGGTATTCATGAAAATGTAAATTAGTACTGAGATCAAGTTTAGAGAAAATACTTAGATCATAGATTAATACTAAGCAACCAACTTCCACCAAATCAACAGTGTCCAAACCAAAGAAGCAATGCAAGGAACCATAAAACTCATTAATAACTGGGGGCTACCACCAGGGGGCTGCAGGAAGGCCAGCACAAGACAAAACCCTCCAGGGAGAATCAACACTGTGTTCAAAAGCAAAATGTGAACTAAAATGTGACATACATAGCCATCTATATATATAAAACACTTAGGTATGTTTCCGTACTCAGTCATGCAATTTATCAGTGTTAGTTTGCCCTCTGCTGTCCAAATGGCAAAGTGCCCTTCGAATTCAACAACAGCTATCATTTTTATTTTTTTTCCACTTAGGTTTCATTAAACATTTCATCAAACAATAAATCTGCCAGCCAACATCTGGCAATATTCAAGTTTAAAACACATCAGAAGTAAAGACAAAACATACCCATTCCCTCCCCCCCACCAAAACCCAAGCCCCCCGCCACAAGCTACCTGGGTTACAAAGAGCGAAAGGTACACGAGTTAGGACACAAAACTTTGTGAGGCTTTTCAACACAAAAACCGTGTCTCAGGGGTCCAAAAGCACGCACGAGGTCTGGTGGGCTGCCAGAGTACAAACCACCTTCCCGAGCCTCCGGCCTCCCGCCCACACCAAGCTGCTCACAGTTTCAGGACTTTGCATTCCGTACTTAACAAAACAACAGTCCAATCCTGCAGAAAAGAAGACATGTTATCGTTAACTATGGCCGACATTTTTTCAAATGTAAAAATTGACAATAAATTAGTGAGCCACTCCGCCTTAGAGGGGGCATGGGGACTTTTCCATTTGTGAGCCACGGCCATTCTCCCAGCCCGTAACATAGCCCTCGTCACCCTGTAAAGGACTCAGAGTCATTGTTAGGCAAAGGAGTGCCCAGAAGAACTTCCAAGGGGTGGAGAGAGGGACACGTTCCCAGACAGCTCTTGATCCAACTAAGCAGTTCCGCCCAATAAACCTGAACAACCGGGCAATCCCACCACATGTGGAACCAAGTACCACGAAGAGAGCATTCCCTGGGACACATTGGAGAGACCTTGGCAAACATCCTAGATAAGGTAACTGGGGGATGGTGCCACGAGTGGAGAATCTTGAAATTATGCTCCATAGCTGCTGTATACAACCCCCCACCCAAAAATTGATCTGAAGACCCCCTGCCATGTGCGATCATCCAGGGTAAAGCCCAGCCTCTCCTCCCAGATGCGCTTGAATGGCTGTCGACTCTCTAGGTTAGCTGTAACCAGCACTTTGTAAATCTTAGACAGAGAACTCCTCCTGGACTTAGCATCTACAAAAATGCTCTCAAATGGGGTTAAGGGATGAGACAAATCCGCCCGCCAACCAGCCTGGGTAAGGATACCTTTAAGCCGCAAGTATTCAAAGATGGAAAGCAGCTTTTTACGCAACACCTCCGACAACTGGCAAAACTCAATAAAATCGCCATGATGAAAAAGTTGCGCCGCCTTCTCCACCCCCTGGTCCGACCACGACTGGGTCTCTCGAAAACCTCTGGATCCGAAACTGATCGGGGGACCCCATAGAGAAGGCCAAGAAGAAAGGAGCTTATTATCCCTATTAGGCTTCCAGGACGCCAACACAGAACTGACAAAATTGGGTGTAATTTAGCTCTCTTCGGGAGGGAACACGGATGCGCCCAGAGTAAATCCCTAACTTTGAAAGGGTGGTCCTGAACATCCTCGACATACGTCCAGTATGTCCTAAGGTCGTCCCTCAGATGTTCTAGCATCACCCGCAGCTGAGCTGCCTTATAATACAGTTTAAAATCAGGAAGACCAAACCCTCTGTGAGACTTTGGGAGGGTCAGGGTGGAGTATTTCACTCTTGCCCTCTTGCCATTCCAAACAAATCACAAAAGATGAGATTGCAGTGAGTCAAAAAAGGAGTCCGGGACAATGCAAGGAAGGGACGAAAAGAGATAGAGGAGATGGAGGAGTACATTCATTTTAATCGTAACCATACGCCCAAACCAAGAGAGAGTGAGAGGTGCCCATCTTGTCAAATGACTAAAGATCTTAGCCTGAAGGGGTAAAAAATTAAACTCATGCAATTTGTTTAAATCTCTAGGGATATTAGTGCCTAAGTACCTAGCTGATTCCCACTCTACTCTCACCCCCAACACCTCTGATTTACCACTAATCTCTCGGTCTAGCCGGCCCATTGGCATAATATTTGGATACATTGATCTTAAGTCCCGAAAACGCCCCAAAAAGGTGAATCAAATCTAGCAGGTTCGGGAGGGATCTGTGAAGCCCGGTCAGGTACGCCAAGATATCATCTGCAAAAAGGGATAGTTTGTATTCGCAGTCCCCACACTGCACCCCGGAAATACCTCCATCGGCTCTAACCGCAATGGCAAAAGGCTCCATTGCCAGAGCATACAAAAGAGGGGAGAGGGGGCACCCCTGCCGAGTGCCTCTGGAGAGCGTAGCCTCTGGAGAGCGAAAAACCGGCCGAAGAACAGCCATTCACCAATACCCGCGCCGAGGGGCAATTGTACAAGGCAGCGACCCACCTGCAGAATTTGACAACCAGACCCATCTTACACAGCACCTTCCCCATGTATGGCCATTCGACACGATTGAAGGCTTTTTCAGAGTCAAGCGAGACAAGGTAAGCCTCCGGAACCCACTTAGACACCTCATACATGAGGTCCAGGGTTTTCCTTACGTTATCAGAGCCCTGACGTCCGGGGGTGAAGCCTACTTGGTCGCCATGGACTAGAGAGGGAAGGAGAGTGGACAATCTATTCGCCAGCAGTTTAGCTAATATTTTAACGTCAACATTAAGAAGAGAGATGGGCCTATAGGATTGACAAAATGAGGGATCCTTCCCTTCTTTAGGGAGCACCACTATGAGTGCAGATATCATGGTCTCTGGGAGAGAACCGAAGTCCAGGGCGGCGTTGTACACTCTAGATAGAAAGGGGGCCAACGAGGATCGGAAGGTCTTATAAAAGCGGACCGAGAAACCGTTGTCTCCTGGTGCAGTACCACTCTTCAAAGATGCGATAGTATCAATTACTTCCTGAGACGAGATAGGGTGCTCTAGAGATTCCGAGGTTTCCCGAGCTATCCAAGGGATAGGAAGGGAGTCCAGGAAACGGTCTACATCCGTACCATCCCCACGATATTCTGAAGCATAGAGATCCTAATAATACTGCCTAAACTGCTCTGCTATTTTGCTATCCTGCAAGATTTTCTCCCCCCCTGGCCAGAGAGCCAATTAACCCTCCTGCTGTTACGCCACTCTCACAGCCTCCAGGCTAGAATCTTGTCTGCTTTTTCCCCTCTCTCCATGTATCGCTGTTTTAAAAACGCCAGCTTTCTCTCGGTCTGACCTACAAGGAGGGTGGATAGTTTCGCCCTGAGGCTCTGAAGTGCCTCTTACTGACTTGGGGCAATCTGCATTTTCATCTTACCCCCCGATTGGATAGCGGCAATCTGCTCCCTCAGCTTAAACTCCTCCCTCGCCCTCTTCCTCTTTCTCCTAGCTCCCATTTCCATCAGGGTACCTCTAGTCATGGCCTTAAATGCGTCCCAAACACAATTAATCTCCACCTCCCCCGTGTCGTTAAGGCTAAAGAATTCCTCTATAGAAGCCAGTAAGGACTGCCTCAGCTCCTTATCCATTAGCAATGAGTCATTGCATATCCACCTCGACTTCAATCTCGTATTGCGGAATCCACCAAAAGATAATCAATCCTAGAGAAGGATTGATGCACTCTGGAATAATATTTAAAGAGGGAATTGCGGTTGCGTCCAACCGGGTGCGCATCTACAAGGCCCAGCTCACCATTGATCCGATTGAAAGAGTCCGCCATCTTCCATTGGGATCTTAGGTCGGGGCAGGGGTTAGGGGAACTCCTATCGTTATCCGGACTCAGAACCATGTTAAAGTCCCCCCCAACTATTAAGGCACCTTCAGGAAATCCCCTGATTTTCTCCCTCAGCCCTTCCCAAAAGACATCTTGCCCTTCGTTCGGAGAATACACACCCACAAAAGTGAACAGACAGCCTTTCATCTCGCCCTTAACCATGATGTAACGCCCTTCCGGGTCAGCTTTATGAGATTTAGGGGAGAAGAGAGCATGCGGAGAAATCAAAAGGGCAACCTCCCGCTTTTTCGCCACATAAGAAGCTCGAAACACTTGCTGGACAGCCCTAAACCTAAACGCAGGCTCCCCCCCTTTAACCCAATGAGATTCCAGCAGAAAGAGGAAATGAAGTTTCAGTCTAACAAATTCCCTCAACACCAAGGATCTCTTTGTCGGAGAGTTCAGGCCCCGCACATTTAAGGACCCCACCGACACCAACTGCAGAGAATCACCCATAAGAAAAGCCAAATAAATCTTCCGCCTCCACAAGGGAGACTAATGGAATTGCCCGGCCCCCTGACCTCCGTGCCCATATGTAGCCCCAATAAGGACTTGTGTAACCCCAAAAACCAGGTAGACCCGAGAGCAAGAAACAACCCACCCCAACCCCCAAAAAGAATACCCATTTCAAACATCCACCCCCGTACACTTCCCCATCAAAACGAACCCCATCCACTTCCCACCCAACTTATCCCTGAGTGCCTGGAATGGTCGCGACATCCAGTTGCTGCACCACCAGGCCGCCAAGGATCGCCTCGACCTCGGCGAATTACGTCAACTGAAACCTGAAATTCTGGGCCCCCCCTATCAAGTAATCACAGCCCAGCAGTTCAAACTCCTGCAATAACGTGAAGACCTGTAAACCAAACCCAAAAAAGTCACAAAATGTTTAAACATGGCCAAATAGACAGCCATATGGTTCCAGGGCACTCAAACATTAATCAGAGACAGGACCCTCCACATCAAGGGCACGCCATTGACTGCTCCGATGCGCCCGAAGGTTCCTTATGACTCCCCTCCTTCCCGCCTTCCAAACTGGGACCTGAGGACATGGCCCCCAGCAAGTCACTTGACACTTTCTGAATCTCAGACTCCGGGAGTACTTATAGCCATCCAACTCAAACGTAAGTGAGAACGGGTGTTCCCACCTATAACGCACTCCCTTCGTTTGCAGCCACTTTGTCAGATGGACACACAGTCTCCGGCGGGCGAGGGTGAGCGCCGATCAATCCTGGTAGATCGTTATTTTGACACCCTCCCACTCAATAGGGCCCTTTCTTTGCGCCAATTCCAAGATCTTTGATTTCTCTACGTAGATATGCAATTTGACCAGGATGGATCTCAGCCTACCCACACGACCTACCGCTCTGTGGGCTCTATCAATTGTGGGCTTGCTGGTGTTCTCTCCGTCAAAGAGCTTGCTTATGATTGACTTGAATGTCATTGCAATATCCATTTGGGTCTCCCCCTCCAGCTGCGGGATACCCAGAAACCTGAGGTTGGAGCTCCGTTCTCTATTTTCCAGGTCATCAAGCTTGAGAGCGACCTTCTCCTCTGGCCTCTCCAACTCCGCCAGGCGCATGTCGAATTGGGTTACGAAGAGATCTGCCGAGGCCTGATTGGCCTCTAATGCTTGGACCCAGTCCTTGACATTGTCCACCTTTTTATCTAGAGAGTCGAGCCGCCTTCCAATGTCTGCCCTGAAGCCGCGGATCTCCTCCAACAGGGCAGCCATGTTCTGGCTCATGGAATGAGCCTCCGCTGTCTCCGACAGACCCGCGGACTGCATACTGGCCCCCTCCAGTGACTGTTCAGGAGCACGTCTAAACTTCTGAAGGGACTGTGCCCAGTTCATCCAAGTACTAGAGAGGCGTGGACCACCTACGAAGCTCCAATGGCAGGCACCAAGAAGTCACCCCATGGACACTCTCCGGAATACTGCTGCACTCCTCCACATGAGGCCAAAACCCCATTGCGGACTGATCGCTGCTCCTCTCTCCGTACTCAAAGTTAGTATCAGGCGGGCCACATCAGCGAGCTTGTTCCAGGAGATCAGACAATAAAAACTCAAATAAGAGTCTCACCTTCAGCACTCCAGGGGGCCCGTACAGAGACCCACTCCAGGCCTGATCTCACCCACTCACTGGCCTTTCACTAGTTGGTTTCTGTACAGAAGACGGCAGCCAGCTCCACCACTCAGCCTCTGGAGACCCGCCACTGGCAAACAGAAGCTCCCAGCCAGACCACCCAAGTGCTTGGGGTCTACATTGCAGATGCGGGACGATAGCAGGGCCACCTGTGTTCCCCAGGGGCTTCCTCTGTGACCCAAATGCAGTTGCACGCTGCAGAACCGTCAGACCACCCAGTCACAGTCCTCAACCACTCCCCCAGGCAGTGGGGGGCACCAGACCCAGCCCAAGTACACAGATTACTCTCCAGGCAATGTTCAGGGAGGGACCGCCTGACACAGCGAACACTGGGGGGCTGGAGGCCCTAGGTGCAGTCTCAGAGGGCCGCCACGGCCCCGCGAAAATCAGTTGAAGATGGGGATAGCAGACCACTCGGGAGCAAGAGGGCATCACCACTGCAGGCCGCATGAGACAGCGCCACGGATTCGACCGTCGGGTCCCTCCAGGCCCTTAATGGGACCTGACACCCCTGATCCAACAAGCACAGCCTCAGGCCCGGCGGGGCTGCTCCAACCTTCCTCCTTCAAGCCACCACAAGGATCGTGGCCGTCCCGCGAAAGCTCTTCACGGTGGGGGAAGGGCCCACGGCAGAGGCTCCTGCCCCTCCCCCTCCGACAGGCAGCCTCCGCTCGCGTGGTTCCCGCATCTGGGCGGGGCTGTCCACCACCACCACTCGCTGCAGGCTGACGGCCGAATTCCGGCTTGTAGGCGCGTAGCGGCACCGGAGGCACGGCCCACAGAAGCACACCTACACAAGCTCACACTGGGGGTGGTCCAAATTCGACTCCCGAGGGGCTTGGTGGGGCCCAAATCACAAAAAATCCACACCCAGGGGAGGAGATCAGCTGAGACCCGTCACCACATCTCGGCGCCCCCTGGCGGCTCCAACAGGTATCATTTTTACAAACAGAATGAGCACGGTTCTATGTGGTGACCTTCACCTTGCACTATCGCAAAAATTCAGAATAATTCCAAGTTACTTCTTTCCACCCCCACTTCTCTTCAAACAGGGCACAGTGGTTCCAGTATCAATGAACAGTTAATTACCAGCTCAACATTTCAGTGTCTAAAGAGTGAAATACTGTAGGACGAATGCCTCCTCACGAGCTAAAACTGAAAGTAGGTGCTGTAGTATGCTACTATGCAATTGTGTGCACTCACAGGGACTCTTCAATGGAACAAGGCTGACAATTGCATGTCTACAAAGACACATCATAGAGGCCTGTGCAATAAATGGAACTTAGATACTGTTCTTATATTGTGTATCCAAGAAGGTATGTGATTTGTTAGCCGTGCCAAAAAGTGAATTTTGTTTCCATGGACCACTTGTAGTCTTAATGGGAAAAGCACAGCATATTTGATGACTTTATCTCTGAGTTTCTGTATGAAAGTGGAGAAGGACTGGTGCGCCCTCTGAGCAGTCATAATAAAATCGGGGCATAAGGAGATACCGGCAACACAGTGACCTCAGGATGAAAGGCTGAGTCAGGCCTGCTGCGGAATATCAGACTGTGAAACAATGAAAGCCTGAATGGAGAGTTTGTAAGTAGGCAGGCGGCTGAAAGCAAAATATATGATGCCACATACAAGAATTTCACTTTATGATGCTTAGAAAACGCCCTCAAGTCTAAATAGGTATCTGTGTGTGGTATTTTTCCACTTTGCATTTAGAAGCCTCACGTGATTGCAGGGTGCAGATGTGTATGTCCACTACACCTTATTTCCCTAATTTACTTCCATAACATTTTTGTTTGCATAACTCGAAGAATTTTTAGGTTTATTTGCTTCTTTAATCAATGTTTTTTATCATGTAGATCATGCAGAGCACACTGCGACCACATTTGATTGATGAAATCATCTTGCACACATTTGTGTGTGTGCCTGACACCATCTTGAATATACACATACGTGAATGCGTGTTGGTCTGTTTGTTACTGACAAGCACATTTTTTGTTTTCTACAGACAAGTTAAATGATATATGTTATGGGGTATTTCCATTCGTAAACTATGTCAAGTGAGTTATTCAGTTATGTAACTGTAGTTATATATATAAATATATTCAATGAAAACACGTTGTTAAAGAGATGTTATGGTTACAAGTAAAAGCAAAAAACCTCAGAAATTCACCAGTTATGGTAAACTAAGCAACCATAACTCGCGCCACCACCGTGCACTGCTGAGACTAACACCCAGGACATCAAAGATGAAATCACAAATGTCGTTGATGACATTACATGTCTGGGCCACTTGCTTTTGTTCACTGACATATCTAGGCCAGGTAGTTTTGTTCACTGACGGTCAGAATATTAAAATTCAAAAGGTGCCATATATCTAGACGTTAACCCTGTATGTTCTTAAAGTACTTTCCTTAGGGTTTGGTCTCAGCTCATGGTGCACAAACATGGGGCAATAGGCAGGCCTCAAACACACAATTCATTTGTATACATGAAGATAAACTTTAATGCTATTAACATTTTCTGATGATGCTGTTTCTTTCTTCCTTACTTTAGTTTCCCTGTGTGTGCCTCTGATTTGTATGCACTGTGGGTCTTCATATGTATTGTTTGTACTAGCGCCAGTGTGTAGTAAGCCTTGAATTGTTAGCTAGTTATTAGATGTTTAACATTACACAAATCTTTGATAAGGTAGCATTCATTATTTTACTATCCAAAATTACAAGATTATAAATATTGTACTTCTATGGTGCATGCTGCAGCCATTGCCTATGTTTATGTATGATTAGGTTCCTGTATGAACAACAACACTCCAATATAATGTTTTGTTTAGATGAGTACATTTTTTAATAGATTAAGTAGTTCATGATCAGCCTCCCAATCACTCTTGACATCTTGTTACCAACATTATAAACACAACCCCTTGTAGGGACTTTTCATCAAAATGAATTTAATATGTGATGTCATCAGTGATGTCATCAATGACATTTGTGATGTCATCTTAGATGTCCTGGGTGTTAGTCTTAGCAGTGCACGGTGGTGGCTTGAGTTATGGTTGCTTAGCCTATCATAACTGGTGAATTTCTGAGTTTTTTTTGGTTTTACTAGTGACCATAACGTCCCTTTAACAACATTCTTTCATTGAATTTCATAGGTTTTTATTAGTGCAACTTAACCATAACAACCCTTTAACAAAGTTTTTTCATTGAATTTCATAGGCTTTTATCAGTTCAAATTAACCATAACGTCCCTTTAACAATATTTTTTCATTGAATTTCATAGGTTTTTATCAGTGCAACTTAACCATAACGTCCCTTTAACAAAAATTTTTCAGAGAATTTCATGGGTTTTTACCAGTGCATGCTATTTTCCTACAACTTACTAATGTCATACTTACCACAATATAGCAACATTTTTGTCCAATTTACCAAGTTTCACTTTTAAACTCTGCCATTTCCCACCTACTAGCATCATTTTTAATACTTCTATACACTTTTTGCAACTTTTTCCACAGTTTTTGCATCCATCGACATCCGCGAACATCTGACGTCATCGCGGGCCTTCCGGACAATGCCACGTGACAATGCGCTCCCGTGCGGCATGATGACATGTCCATGCACTTCAAGTTCTGGTCCTTGCTTCGAGGACAGTTTGGAACTGCATTTTCTACTGATCTAGGAACTTTCAAGCTCAAAATGTACCCTTGCAAAACACCTATTCTCACTCATTATCCATTAAATATCTAATACAAAGCACATACTTGAAAGAATAGTAGCAAAACTGCTATTTATCTTAAATGGCATCAGCTATTGCCATCCCTCCTCCACAAGAGCCACCACCACCACCAGCTGGAGGACCCACACAACAAAAATAGCACAGTATTTCCAAAGACAATGAAGAGAACCAAGAAGATGAGGTAGAGAAAGTGCCTACCTCTAGCACCCAGCGAGAATCATGGGTGTAGCAGTTCCTTACCACTGTTCGGAAGGTACCAAAGGCTAAAGCTACAAAAGTAAAATGCACTGAGTGTAACTTTGTACTCGGTCACGGACTACCTGGACATTACTCCTACGGGACCACCTCCATGCACCGACACACCAGATCCAACCATCACAATGCTGTCAGAAAGATTGTTTCTTAGCAAGTAGTAGGCTGTCCTCCTCCACATCCTTTCCTCAACCAATACTGTAACCACACAGCCTACATCTGTGGGACACACAATCCCACCAGCTACCTTGCAAGCAATAAAAGAGGCTGTTGATCCATACTATACACACCACTCTGCAGGGGAAGCAATTTTAAAGTGCCTTTGAAGCTGTAATCAAGGAGCAGGAGAAACACTGCCAACTACCTTAGAAGTAAAACACGCGCAACATCTTCCCCTGTCCACCTGCCCCTCCATATTAGTGCCTGGTGCCTCTTCCCTCATTTCCCTCCCCACCTTAAGTTCTAACCTCTCCTACAAACATTTTTTTTTTACAACAACAAAAGAAAGGTTCCTTTTGGAACCTCCTTTCACAGCAAAAAAATTGAACAAAAAAAAAGCTTATTGACTCCATCTACTTTACATTTCTCAGTAAAGTACGCAGACTCAATACGTTTTTCCAACATTTCTATTAGCATCTTGTGTTATGTTAATGGAATAATGTGGCGTTCATCCCCCGTTCCAGAAACTGGAACATGGGATAACGGTCCAGCAGCCCAAGTTATCAGCCCAAAAGAAGTGTGTCTGTGTGCGCCCTGATTCTTGCGTGCTTTGGAGCATTACAAATAAATAAATAAATAACGAGGGCTCTGGATCGTTATCCTCCATTCCAGGCACTGCAATGTGGGATAAAGGCCATTAGCACCCCAAGCATCCCGCTGTAGGAAGGAAAATCCTTTCCAAGTTTGCCACCATGGAAAGGGAAGGCAGGGCTCCGCACAGAGCCCCTTTCCACGGCAGCCTGCAGAAGGCGAAGACAGAATCCTATGTTGATATTACCACAAGCACATTTTTTTTCCCTTTCAAACCTATCCCACTTTCGAACAACTTTACCACATAGCCCGTCCCAGGTGGACATGGCCACTTTAATCCCATTTGTTGTCCCTCGCGCTCATGGCCAGTAGCTAGATTGTCTGGGTAATGACTTTATACCATGACTCAGACAATCTGGCTAATGCCCCTGGCCACAGGCTGTACTTCAGTCACCAAAGGTATATCACAATTTTTTGTACCTACATATGACACTTGTCAAAAAATGAAACACAGGCACATTTGCAAAATCATGTTTCAGGTCCTTGCCAATGCTCCTTACAAGAGTTTGCTTGAAATCCGGCCATGTTTTATTTTTTCAAAAGTGTCAATATGTATGTACCTACAATAGTCATATAATTTAGCCCCCAACTTGACAAAATCCATTGAGACTTTACACAAACATTCAAGGTTGGGTCTATAATCTTTCTGAAAACCTTTGTCCACATTCGTCAAACCGCAACAAAGTTATCAGCCATCTAAAAATGTTGAGACCCCCCTCTAATTCAGCCCCCTCTTGAGAAAATCCCACCAAACTTTACAAAAACATTTATATCTAGATTTAAAATCGTTTTGCAAACTTTTGTGCAGATTCGTCAAATGGCACCACATTTATAAGCCTTTACACTATTTAGTGAACCCCCGCTCTAATTTTGACCCCTCTTGACAGAATCCCACCAAACTTTGCAAAACCATTCAGCATCAGGTCTGGAATAGAATTCCATGCAGTTTCATTGAGTGGCGGCAAAGTTATAAGCCATCCATGAACTGCTTTTCACCAACATTGTATTGCAGAATTAGGCCCAGACTTTGGAGGTGAAAAACATTGTTGCATTTTTTATATGTTTTCACCGCGATGTCCGTTGACACCGGCTGCTGTCCATGAATCCAACATGGCGGGCATTTCCAATAAGCTGACGCACTTCACGCTTTTCACCATCTAATCAGTGGGTGCGTCCGATGTCCGCAGACATCATGTCATCTTCTAGGCCAATCGGCTGCTGTCAGCAGACTGAACAGGGAAATGGGTTAGCGGACCGAACACAGATATCACAAATTGATTTGGACCCACTTTTTGGTTGTTTAAAAAAAAACGACTGGATGGATTTCCACCAAATGTACAAAAGCATGCTTTCGGGACCACGCCGCCGCTCCTGCCGTCCAGCGGTTTGGGCTGTAGGCGTGAGCAACATTTGTTTCCATTCAGTATATGGAAACATTTTTTTATTTGGAACCCCCTCTATAATGTTGCCCCCCCCCTTGACGAAACCTCACCAAACTTGCCTAACAAATTCAGAGTGGGCCATATACTAGTTTTGCAAAGTTTGGTGAGGATTTGTGGGATGTATTTACCCATGCATCCGAGCCCTACCTCAAAACTGTGCAGTATTGACATGGAAAACATCATGATGGCCAGAGCTTCCCAGAACATGCACAGGGAAATGCATGAAGAATAGGCTGCCACTCATTTTTGCCGATGTTATGGGCACAGAAGGACACTGCCTAAAAACCCCATTGGACTACCCACACAGTAGCCTGAAACCATTGGGAGTGGCAATGCTGATTGCCAAAAGCATACCCATAACTGTTGGGAATTCATTTTCTTAAATCCCAAAAAGGGGTGCAGTACCAGTACTCACCACTATCCAAAAGCCGGCGTTTTAAAACCACCAGATTTTGTAGAAAACTGAATAAATGAACCCAAAACATGCCAAAGAAAGACATTTTAAGAGGTGGATCCAATGTAAAGTTATATTCTGAAGTGACTTGAAGGTTTATAACAAGACTGGCTGAGCTGTGGATTTCAGCAGTTTAAGTAAATTTGGACTGAAAGACACTAAAAAAATCTAAATGTTTAAAAGAAATGAGTGACCTACTTTGAGTGTCACATAGGTTGCAATTGTTTAAATGTCATAGTTTTAAACTTAGAATCAGCATTCTAGCTGCATATGTAAAAATGTTTAGTTTTATTTGAATGCAGAAAACTGGGTAACAAAAAGTGACATTTTATCTGAAACCTGGCTTAAGGAACTGAATTCTGCCTGGCAACTACCCCCATCAGGAGTGAAACTTGAGTCACAGCTGTGTTCCCAGGCCTATCTGCCTTTTGCTGGCCACACTAAGGATATGCCATCTCTCTGATAATTGAATTAAGGGGAGCCCCACAGAATACAGGAGCTCTGAACAAAGCCCTGTCCTGACTCAGGCAAATGTTTTATTGGCGGGAGTCGTAAATGGAGCTTCCTCTTGGCAGAAGCTGGGAGGGGCAGGGTCTCTGAGCTTGGCAGAAACTGGAAAGACTGGTTTCTGTACCATGTGACATGAAAAGACACTCCTCTATAGCCAGAATATGGTTTTAGAAAAAGATGAATAACTCATAGTACGGACTTGTGAAAATTTTATAAATGACACCATAATTCTTGTGATTTTTCTGCCCACATTTTAAGAGGTTTTTAGAACCGGTGGCATGTTTAGGGGGGTTTTAGCGGAAAAGAGGATATTACTCAAAATGTGTGCATGTGAAAAATCTGACACTTCATCAACTAATGTCCATACTCCTTGCGCACATGTGTGTAAATTTGGGGTAATGTCCGGGATTGCAAACCAGTTAAAAAGTGCAAAATATCGCCATTTCTGAATGCAAGCCCCCAGGAAGAGCAGAGTTTGAACAGGGTATACCTCCTGTGATATGTGATGGGTGCATGTAATTTCAAACCACTGTGTAGCTATGAAATATGTATTTGGTTCAAATCTAGATTTGTGTGCAAGTTGACAGGAGGAGTGGACTTTCTGCAGGCTGTAAAGTGACATCACTCTGACACAACTTAGCTCCCCCAATCAGGGGAGAAATGAAAGCTTGGCCAATGATAAGTGGAGAGGGGCTGGCTAGTGATGCTGCTCACACACACCCATTTTCAAAACACATAAAAGCAGAGAGACAGGACAGATAGGGGCCTTCAAATCCATTTGCAGCTGGAAGCTCTGCCGGGAAAATCCATACTTTACCTCCACCAACCTTCAGAGAGCAGACATAGAGACTTCAAATCTATCAAATTTCCAGAACCAGAGAGAGAGCAGAGCTGACCCAGATCACTGTTAGCAGAACCAGAGAGAGCTGACCCAGATCACTGTGAAGTGCAGAGTCCAGTCTAAAACCTGACCAGATCCGTGGCGAGGCCCATTTCACTCAAGAATATAGTGTGAGTACCTAGAAAACTGTGCAGAACCAATCTCTTAGTTAAAATAATATAATTCAATCCTATTTTAATCTAAGTAGAACTGTCTCCTAACTGTCACCTGTCATTTGTAAAGCTGTCACCTGTCATTTTCTAGTTGCAAGCTGCACTTGTCTTTTTGAACTTTAAAATTTCAAATCTGAAAAACGACCTTTATTTAATCGCTCATATCTCCGTGACCGTTTGTGCTAGAGACTTGCAGTAACTTTCATCTGGAAGCTGAGATCCTAGGCTGTCTTAGGACCCCAAAATGATAGTGATAGTCCTTGTAGTTCCTCTGTAATCTCGTTCGGCGCATTCGCGAATTTTGCCGCGATTTGCAATTTCTTCACGTGTAAAAATCTGCTGCTGCTTGCCTTCCATTTGCCAGAAATTCGTTTAACCTGCTAATTATCCCTGAATCATTGCTAGTGTGAGCCTGGACTAATATTAACTAGATACCACTCACCCTGAACCTCTAGAGGGAATTAAAAGCATTTTAACATATTTTCACTCCATTGCCAGCACATATCAAAGCATTTTGCCTGTGTTTTCAACTTCTGTAGTCTAAGTTGCTGGGTGAACTGAATTACATTTGAATTGCATTTCTGAGAATTGTGTGCCTTCATTCCATTTCCTTGCATTGCATAAAAGGGGGGGTGAATGGTCCAAGAAAGTGATTACATTGTCTTTTGCTGAAATTCTATCAAGTTATTTTCTTTACTGCATTTCATTCCACATTGCATCCATTGGAAACCATAAAAGTATTGTTGCTATCTTATCCATTTCATGTCAACTCCTTAGTGATTATAAAGAAGTGTGCTAGTGCCAGATTCTCCGTTGTTAATCTTTATCATATCAGATTAAGTGTGATATTCAATTATTAATTTATTATAAAGCGTGATATATATATATATATATATTGTTTAAATTATCAATTAAACCTTTTAACTTGCAAAACAGAACTACTTCTTGGCTCAGTGGGGTCAGGAGGATTCCAAGAGAGGGGTGTTATATAGGGGTAGTCATCCAGAACGCATGAACTGGACATAAAGATATATCAATAAGGGTTTTCATTCAGTATTATAGACTAGGCGTTGACTTAGCTGTAGTGTTGAATTGAATCCTCTTACAAATTGGGGGCTCGTGCCGGACGTTTGGATTAGATCTATCACTTGTGCAGATTAATACAGCGTGCCAGCTGACCAGATACACATATCCGGTCGGAGCACACGCTGTGTTACGCTGTGAAGCACTTCTCAAAGGAACGCTCTAAGAAAAAGGTCTGTTTTGCAAAAATAAAATACAAACTTCTGTAAGTCAGGACAGAGACCAATCTCTAGAATGACGACCTTAGTAGACATGAAAATAGCCAGAGAGCACTTCTTACATAAGTTATTTGTGAGAGGTGAGTGGACTCACCAGGACCAAACAGTCTGGTTGCAGGCCATCACACCCCAAATCACGGAAACAGGGTCAGATATATGGAGAGACCAGGGTCCCTTACATGTGGCCCTGAGTGAACTATATATGTCCTCTAAGGCCAAGGATGAGCACAACAAGATTGCCAGGGTAGCGGCATATTTATATTTACATATGGGAGCCATGCAGGACAAATGTGCTGAAGGCCAAGATCTGGCGAGTAGGCAACTGCTGGCATTACAGAAGGCCCAAACTGAGCTGGACTCTTCTGAGCAGAGGCTGCTCAGGAGCCAGGAGTCAGAAAATGACAGTAGGCAGTATATCAGTAAAATAAAGGAGGACATGGATATACTGCAACAGGAAAAGGCTGACCAGGATACTAGATTTCTGGCCCTGCAGAAGGAGCACCAAGACAGTTTGGACTCCTTACTGCAGAGCCAGAAAAAGCTGGAGCAACAATTAGACTTTAACAGGGCATGCATGGAGCTTGTAGCCACCCTGCAAAGTCATCTAGATAGAGTGAAGGTAGAGAGCAACAAACTGATTTTGAAAGACCTGGATACCCAGGCAGAGTTTGATGAAGAACGCCAGAAAGCTGGTGCCTTTCAAAGGCAGAGGGACGACCTGGCGGCACAAATGCAGGCTCTTAGTCAGGAAAGAGACGCCTTAGGCCAGGAAGTCTGCCATTTAAAAAGAAAAACAGAAGAAAATCACTTGGCCCTCCAGGGGCTGGGTGACCTCCAAAAAGAACGCCAGAACTTGTTAGAACACACCAGGAGGGTGGAGGATGCTCTGGCAAGAAAGGAGCAGGCCAATAGGGACACAGCTCAGGAGGTAACCCTCCTGCAGCAAAGACTGGCCCAGTGCTCCAGGACCAATCAGGAAACACAGAGAGAGAATGAGGCTCTCTGCCAGCACAATAATAGGCTCCAGCAACAGGTAGCGATGCAGGAGAGACTGATAGAGTCTAGTAAGGCCTTAACTGAGGAACTGAAGGCACAAATGCAGGCTCTTACATTGCAACAGGGAGCAGGGGCGGATAGAGATGAGGTTCGCTGGGAAATGGAAACTCCGGAGCATAACCTCAGGAGCCCTAGTACCAGAGGCCCTCATACCTCTCAGTCCCTGGACTCTGCCACCCCCATGTCCCCTGGCGCACATGAGCACCGGGCCACAGGGATGGCAGACTACTATCCAGACAAAAGTATGGGGCTCATAGGCCAGTACCACCCAGGTATGGAGGGGCGGGCATCCGGGTATGGGCACCCCAGCACAGTGCAATTTAATGGGGAACCCCAGGAGAGTAGGCCCATTAAGGGCATCCTGAAAACCTCTGCCCAGTTAGGTCAGTGGGGGGGGGTACCCATCAAATCCTGGCAGCAAGGAGGAATCTGAAGACTCCTCTGAACTGCGCAGGACACAGGAGACCAGGTCCCCACATTCGGCCAGCCATTCCCAGGCTCGCAGAATCCGGGAAAACCTGGAAGAGCAGACAGGAACCTCTGGGAGCAGTGCCTCTGAGTCAGAGGATGAATGGACAAGGGTTACCCGTACCAAAAAGGCCAATAAGGCAAAAAGGGCCTTGCTTAAGGACCCCTTAAAGCAGATTAAGGCGATCAGGAGCGTCATCACGCCTTACCATAAGAACGCTAAGTATTCTGTTTGGGAGCACTTAGAGTTGTTTGAGCAAATGATGGAGACTTTCCATTTGAAGGACAGCCAAAGCTGTATTCAATATGTAAAGTGGACCTTCTCCCCGGAATACTCCAGTTTCTTTGCGGGGCTGGAGGACCAAAATCATTTAAAATGGTCCACCTATAAGGCAGCCATCTTGAAACATTTTTCTGTTCACAGAAATCCTCAAGAGGCTCGCAAGGCAGCCTACAATTTGCAATGTGGGGAGGATCAGGCCCCACATGAATTTGTGCAAGAACTGAAACGTGCTTTTGCGCAGACCACCAGAAGGGTGCGCACAGACAGTAGAGAATTCATTAATACATTTTTTCATGCCTTGCCCAAATACATAATGACCCAGCTCGTGAGGGATTTTCATGAGAAAAGATCTTTAGACTGGGTCATTGAACAGGCTACCCGGATCTATGAGGTGCAGAAACCGGTAGATAGCAAAAGTAATGCCCAGAAAAACCCCAAAGCCAACAGCACCCCTGTTGCTGCCAAGGTGGCAGAGGTAAAGGTCACCCCCGTTTTGGATTTGGAGATGGGGGGGTCTAAAAACCTACCTGCACCTAATAATGCTAGGCCCAGAAGGTCCTCGGGCCAGTCACAGACAGGGAGCCAGGGAGGCAGCCCCACAAATGGGGTCCCTCGCTCTCCTGATTATGTAAGTCCCCGTTACAAGGGAAATCGACCCATCCTGGGTTATGTGTGGACTCCTCCAGCCCAAGGGGGGAGATCCAGCCAAGAACCTAACCCAGGGAACTTTCCTCCTAACTTCCCACCGGAGGGCAGAAATTCTCCGAATCCTGGGCAGAACTTTTTCCCCAGGTATCCACCCAATTTCCAGCCCCAAAATCCTCCACCCTTCTTTCCCCAATTCCCTGAGCCCAGACAACCTAATCCGGGAGAGGGGAGGCCAAGGGTGGAGGGGTACCCAAATCTTCCCAATCCGGGGTATTACCAGAGAAGGGACAGCTACCCTTCCCGGGATCAGCCCAGGGGAGAAAACAGGGCCCCGTATCAGCCTGAGCGGGTTTCCCAGTTAGAGCGCCAGGTTCAAAACATGGCGCGGGATCTGGGTCACATACTGAGGGCTCAGCAGAACCCTCAGATGGGCGTGCCGGCGCAGAACGCACCCAACTCTGGACCTGGTGCTCCAGAACAATGACGGGGGCAGCACCCCGATAACTCACCGGTTCCCAGGGAGGAGGCACAAAGGGAAAGGGGGTGTAAAGCCTTGGAGGAAGCTTCCTTCCTCACTTGTAAACAGCCCCTGGAAACCCAGGAACCGGAAACAAAATCTCTTGCCCCTGAAAGTCTGCCTCCTAAGGAGCAGAGGGGGGGTAGGAGAAACAAAAGACCCAAACAGACTCAGTTTGAGGAGGAGGTACAGATCTTCCAATTTGAGGGAGAGGGATCCTCAGAGGATCCTGGGAAAAGGATCTTCTCCTTCAGAGAGGGGGGAACTCCTCCCAAAGAAAAATGGGTCCCTAGGGATGCAAATCCAGACTGGGGAGATGTGGAGACTGAGCTACCGCCGCCCACCATCTCATCCCAGAACCAACAGCAAGAAAATCCCCTGGTTCAAACCCATTCCGGTGACTGCCTCCAAAAAGGGGGGGGGCGGCCCGGAACCGGAGCCAGGAGAACCCACAATGGCTGTGATCTCCAGTTGCCAACTTTTTCTTTCAGATTCCCAAGGCTCTCCACAAAATTCTGCCCAAATCTCTTCGCTAGCAATGTCCAAAACCAGAAAATTAGCCCACCAGTTGTCCAAAAATGTACATTATCTGTGCCCCCTTGAGGAGAAGGAGGGAAGATATTATGCCCCGGTACAAGTACAGGGGCAGGGTACAATTTTGGCACTGGTGGACACTGGATCTCAAGCTACCCTTCTGTCCAGAAGGGCCTTTGACGAACTGAATGCAGGAAGGGGAGAGAATTATCGTATTCCTCTCACCTCTCTTCCTGGACAACTCCAGAACTTCGACGGGAAGGAAATTCCCGTTGAGGGGACGGTAGATTTGGACATAAAAATTGGGCGACATAAGTTGAAACACCCGGTCATAGTTGTGACCCCAGAGGGCACCCCTTGTTTACTAGGGAATGACCTCCTGAGAAGGTTGTCACCCCTAATAGATTGCGTAAACAAGGTCCTCTTGACCCAGACTAGCCGACCAATAAAATTAAAACAGAGTGTCAACCATGTTAGTTTAAACGGCACCTGCCACATGGTTGAACAAAAATCTGACCAAGTAGAATTTCACTTCCAGAATAACCAGATTCCAGACGTGACAGTAATAGCAGTAGGACAACAGACTGGTGATGGAGGGTCCTCTCTATTTCTGAAAATCAACCTTCCTTCCAGTCTAAAGTGGTACTCCACGCTGGAAGGAAACACTCTGAGATTCTATACTAATCCACAATCAGAAACTCCCACTCCTATAGTCCAGAAAGATGTGAAATCAGCTCAGAGCCTGGCTGATATTCAGCAAATTGGAGAGCAGTTGTTCATCCCTGTCCAGTTAAATGATGGGAAGGACTCTGTTCTCGCTCGAGTGTGTGTGAACAACGGTAAGAGCTTCATCAGCAAAGCCATGTTCCGCCAACTCCCAAAAGATCCGGCCATTCCCACATTCAAACTGATAGACAAATGGGAAATGGACCTGGAAGCACCCAATTCCAAACATCTCCTGCCAAGCAGGTGTATGCTCAAAATCTCCATTGGCAACAAGAGCATAGTCCATAACTGTTGGGTCGTGCGAGACGTCACTGCCGCCTTTTACTTAGGCAGTGACATTCTCAATCGCTTTGCCATTAGTTTGGACCTAATAAACTTCAAAGCTTGGTCCCGATTAGCGGAGAATCCCATGGGCTTTGATGATCCAGAAAAAGCATTTAGGTCAGCTCAATTGCTACCTTATGCAGTTGAGATTCAGATCAAAGAGGAAGTCACCATCCCAGAAAGGACCCGACAATTCTCCCTGGAAGTGAAAGTTAAAAGAGGACAACATTTGAAAAACCCTGATGCTTATATACATCTAAATGCTTCTCTCCAACAGCAAGGGTTGGGGGTAAACCCAACTCCATTAGTCAACATAGAACATGACACCATTCCAATAGAGGTGGATAACAGCGACTTAAAGAGTATTACTCTAGCCACAGGCACCATTATTGGAATGGCGGTTGATGACCGACATTTTTCCATAGATCTTGGAAATGAACTGTTAGGACCAATCCCCAAGGACTGTTTTGACAGTGACAGGGATGACAACGCAACACCAGACAGGATCTTTACCCGGCATGGGGGGAACTTCCTGGTGTACACTTCCTGCCCTTATGGTAAGGAAGATGTGACTTGTGACTTCAGGAGGGATGAGGTGATTTTCCAGGTCCATGAGGGCTGCCTTTCCCACCTGAAGCCTCCAGTCCAAATCAGCACTCTGACCAGGGACTTCTCCACCCAGCTGGAGGAGGCCGCTGAGATAGCCAAACCAGAAGTCTTTCCAGGCTTCAGGCAGATGGTGGAAGAGAGAGTCAATCTAGCTGATGCCTGTGTGACTCTGGAACAAAAGCAAAAGTTAAAACAAGTTTTCTTGGATTTCCAAGATCTCTTTGCGGTAGACTCATATGACTGTGGCCGCACCGACATCCACACAACAACAATCCCCACGGACCCTGGCATGACTCCAGTGTTTGTGAAGCAATATCGTTTGCCTCTTGCATCCATGGAGTCCCTTACTGAAATAATTAAGAACCTTGAGTCCCGGGGAATAATCCGTCCAGTCCACAGCACCTTCAATAATCCGGTGCTGGGAATATTAAAGCCAAACGGCCAGTGGAGACTCTGTGCTGACCTTAGGGAGCTCAAAAAACGGGTCCATACTTCCCCATGGCCTCTGCCCTACATTGACCAAGGGCTGGCCCAGATTCAGGGGTCACAGGTATTCACTGCAATAGACCTGACCAATGGATACTGGACTGTGCCTGTCAGTAGGGAGGACCAATACAATCTGGCTTTTACCTTTGGGGGCCAGCAGTATACATGGACCCGGACTCCCTTCGGATACCTTAACTCCGGTAATGAGTTCAACATTTTCCTACATAAGGCCATGCCCGACCTGGGTGCGAGGGGTAACCTGGCTTATGTAGATGATGTCCTCATCAAAAGTTCATCTGTGGAGGAACACATAGCGGAGATCCGTTATGTTCTGACCCAGTTGAGGGCCGCCGGAGCAAAACTTTCCTTTCAGAAAGCACAGTGGTGTAGAACCCATGTTAATTTCTTGGGGCATGAGATTACTCCTCAGGGTCTCTGTCCCCAGGAAAAGAAAGTGGAAGCCCTCCAAAAATTGAAAGATCCCACAACTCTGCGGGAACTAAGGAGCCTCCTTGGACTGACTAATTACAGCAGAAAGTTCATTGAGGGCTATGCAGAGATCACCAGACCCCTGATTCATCTCCTGAAGGGGGGGGGTCAAGTGGGAATGGGGTCCAGAACAAGCCGAGGCAGTAAGACAACTCAAAAGAAGCCTCTCACAAGCGCCCTGCCTAGCTTACACTGTCAGAAACAAGGAGTTCTTCCTGGAGACGGGGTTCTCTAATACGTGCTTGACGGCAGTATTATACCAAAAGCATGACAAGGTCAATAAAGTAATCTCCTATGCGAGCAAAACTTTATCCTCTGTGGAGGAAAAATTCAACGATTGTGAGAAGGCACTCCTGGCAACGGTGTGGGCATTGAAGAATTACCGCCCGTTTATCCAGGGGGAACACATCATAGTGGAGACTCCACACCAGCCTCTGCAATATCTCCAAAGTGACAGAATCCGGGCCGGAAATGTGAGTAATTCCCGAATTACTTCCTGGATTCTGTCAATGCAAGGCTTTCCTGTGGAGGTCAGATATGGCCAAAACAAGAAGAGTCCCCTCGCGCAAGGTCTGGCTGACTTGCATGATTGTGCCAGAGAAAATTGTCTCGAGGACGAAAGTCTAAAAATCAAGGACAACATGGAGGCATACCTTAATTCCCCACACAAAGTCTTTGAAGAGGACAAATGTGAGGGAATGCCCACTGTCTATGTGGATGGATGCTCGTACCATGTTGACAACAACGGGGAGAAAGAACTGGTGGCCGGCGTAGGGAATGCATGGGTGAATGAGTCCCCAGAACCCTCCGCTGGATACAAAATTGGTCCCCGAAGTAGTCAGGTGGCAGAATTGATGGCTGTGCATCAGGCCATCCTCACTGCTGTCCAGCATCAACTCCACGAACTGGTCATAATCACAGATTCGGATTATGTACGGAACGGGTTCGTGGAGCACCTGGTTAATTGGAAAATCAGAGGCATGTTATGTGCTAACAACAAACCCTTGAAACATGGGAAGTTGATTCAAAACATTGATGACCTGGTCACCTCGAATGAGATGACCATCTATTGGAAGAAGATCAAGGGTCGTTCCAAAGTAGAGGGACCAGACAAAACTGGAAATGACTTAGCTGATCAGCTGGCCAAAACCGGGGCCATCCAAGGGGATCTAATTGAGATTGAGTCCCTGTTGGGGGAAATCCAGGTCACTGCTATCACTAGGTCCCAGACAAATGCTCACAATGACCTCTCAATTGCACAATGGAGCAAGGAGACCCCTGATGCTGATTTGATTACCGCTCAGAAGGGGGATCCAATTATTGGTAAGTTTTACCAACACGTTGAGGACCCTGAGAACTTTCCCCTGACGGATACCGATTACACTGGGAAAGAGGACCTAAGCGTGTTGATGAAATGTCCAAAAATGTTCCGGATCCAAGACGGTTTGCTGGTAAGGAAATCCAAAGCTGGCCACGATCAGTGGGTGGTTCCTACCTCATTCCGAAGCCTGATGTTAAGTCACGCCCATGATGCGGCCACCGCCGGTCATAGGGGGTTTCACACAACATTGGAAATCTTAAGAGAGGTTGCATACTGGCCACACATGGGGCAGGACCTTGACCAATACTTGAAGGGGTGTCTTGTGTGTGCACAATTTCAGCCATCATCCCTCACGCACCGTGCGCCTCTCCAAAAGAGGGGGATGACACTGCCATGGTCAGATTTACAAATCGACTTTGTAGGCCCCGTGATTCGCTCTGCTAGGGGGAATAAGTACATGTTGACTGTGACATGCTTGTTTACCAAGTGGGTGGAATGTCTCCCAGCCCCAAATTGCAAGGCAGAAACTGCAGCTGCCTTGATGATTAACCACATCTTTTCCCGTTTTGGTCTACCTCAAAGGATTGAGTCAGACAGAGGTAGCCACTTCACCAGTGAAGTAATGACAAAGATGTGGGAGATACTGGGGGTCAAGAGAAAGCTGCATATTGCTTATAGACCAGCTTCTTCTGGGGCAGTAGAGAGATATAACCGAACCATTGTGAGCATATTAAAGAGGTTTGTGGCAGATTCTGGGCCAAGTTGGGATATCCGATTACCTGTGGTCCTAATGGCCATCAGATCTACCCCTTCATCTGCAACCAGAATGTCACCATTTGAGTTGATGACTGGGCGCAAGATGGTGCTTCCGCAGCATTTGCTCTATAGGACCCAAGAGCAGACACTGATAAATGCCTCCACTACTCATGAGTATGTGGAGAATTTAAGGAAACACCTTCAACATGCTTTTGCTTATGCTCAGCGGAATCTAGAAAGATCAGCTGATAGCATGAAGACCCATTATGACCTGAAAACTTCCAGGAAGGAATATCAGGTGGGAGACCGGGTCTATCTATACAACTTCCAAAGGAACCAGACAAAACAGCGGAAATTCTTGCCTACATGGAAGGGACCCTTTGAGATCATCGACAAGATCTCCCCTGTGGCCTACAAAATCCACATCCCCAAATGTCCTTTGGCAGCGGGGGAAGACAAGTGGGTCCACATAAACCAGTTGAAATGTTGCCATCCCAGGCACGCTCTGCAACAACTGGAGGAATCCTCTGGAATCCTAGCGGGTACTGTCTTAGATTAATTCAGTTCCAACCATAAAACATAACACATCTAGTCTCTAAAATATTGTGATTTGCATGAAACTGTATCTTAGTTATACTGTTTTTTTTTCAAAATAAGAATGTAATGTTTCGTTATGATGAAATGCATATGCTGCCCCACTATCTCAACAGTGGTGGAAAAAAACGTCTATGAATAGGTATTGCCGCTCTTCCTTGTCGTCCTAGGAGAAAGAAAACCTGGAGGCGGGCCAAGGAGGACGATCCGGAGACCGGGAGCAGAGACGCAACGGGCCCGGTGTACCGCCCAATATTCCCATCAGGACCGGCGAGGAGAACCGATCGATCAGTACCGGATGGAGGAAAAGATGCTGAACTGTGCCATCTATTGGAAGAAGATGAGGAAACATCCCAGGTCTTGCGAGTCCCATTCATGAAATAGAATGGCCATCGCAAGAGGGGGGCTTGTGGGATGTATTTACCCATGCATCCGAGCCCTACCTCAAAACTGTGCAGTATTGACATGGAAAACATCATGATGGCCAGAGCTTCCCAGAAAATGCACAGGGAAATGCATGAAGAATAGGCTGCCACTCATTTTTGCCGATGTTATGGGCACAGAAGGACACTGCCTAAAAACCCCATTGGACTACCCACACAGTAGCCTGAAACCATTGGGAGTGGCAATGCTGATTGCCAAAAGCATACCCATAACTGTTGGGAATTCATTTTCTTAAATCCCAAAAAGGGGTGCAGTACCAGTACTCACCACTATCCAAAAGCCGGCGTTTTAAAACCACCAGATTTTGTAGAAAACTGAATAAATGAACCCAAAACATGCCAAAGAAAGACATTTTAAGAGGTGGATCCAATGTAAAGTTATATTCTGAAGTGACTTGAAGGTTTATAACAAGACTGGCTGAGCTGTGGATTTCAGCAGTTTAAGTAAATTTGGACTGAAAGACACTAAAAAAATCTAAATGTTTAAAAGAAATGAGTGACCTACTTTGAGTGTCACATAGGTTGCAATTGTTTAAATGTCATAGTTTTAAACTTAGAATCAGCATTCTAGCTGCATATGTAAAAATGTTTAGTTTTATTTGAATGCAGAAAACTGGGTAACAAAAAGTGACATTTTATCTGAAACCTGGCTTAAGGAACTGAATTCTGCCTGGCAACTACCCCCATCAGGAGTGAAACTTGAGTCACAGCTGTGTTCCCAGGCCTATCTGCCTTTTGCTGGCCACACTAAGGATATGCCATCTCTCTGATAATTGAATTAAGGGGAGCCCCACAGAATACAGGAGCTCTGAACAAAGCCCTGTCCTGACTCAGGCAAATGTTTTATTGGCGGGAGTCGTAAATGGAGCTTCCTCTTGGCAGAAGCTGGGAGGGGCAGGGTCTCTGAGCTTGGCAGAAACTGGAAAGACTGGTTTCTGTACCATGTGACATGAAAAGACACACCTCTATAGCCAGAATATGGTTTTAGAAAAAGATGAATAACTCATAGTACGGACTTGTGAAAATTTTATAAATGACACCATAATTCTTGTGATTTTTCTGCCCACATTTTAAGAGGTTTTTAGAACCGGTGGCATGTTTAGGGGGGTTTTAGCGGAAAAGAGGATATTACTCAAAATGTGTGCATGTGAAAAATCTGACACTTCATCAACTAATGTCCATACTCCTTGCGCACATGTGTGTAAATTTGGGGTAATGTCCGGGATTGCAAACCAGTTAAAAAGTGCAAAATATCGCTATTTCTGAATGCAAGCCCCCAGGAAGAGCAGAGTTTGAACAGGGTATAACTCCTGTGATATGTGATGGGTGCATGTAATTTCAAACCACTGTGTAGCTATGAAATATGTATTTGGTTCAAATCTAGATTTGTGTGCAAGTTGACAGGAGGAGTGGACTTTCTGCAGGCTGTAAAATGACATCATTCTGACACAATTTAGCTCCCCCAATCAGGGGAGAAATGAAAGCTTGGCCAATGATAAGTGGAGAGGGGCTGGCTAGTGATGCTGCTCACACACACCCATTTTCAAAACACATAAAAGCAGAGAGACAGGACAGATAGGGACCTTCAAATCCATTTGCAGCTGGAAGCTCTGCCGGGAAAATCCATACTTTACCTCCATCAACCTTCAGAGAGCAGACATAGAGACTTCAAATCTATCAAATTTCCAGAACCAGAGAGAGAGAAGAGCTGACCCAGATCACTGTTAGCAGAACCAGAGAGAGCTGACCCAGATCACTGTGAAGTGCAGAGTCCAGTCTAAAACCTGACCAGATCCGTGGCGAGGCCCATTTCACTCAAGAATATAGTGTGAGTACCTAGAAAACTGTGCAGAACCAATCTCTTAGTTAAAATAATATAATTCAATCCTATTTTAATCTAAGTAGAACTATCTCCTAACTGTCACCTGTCATTTGTAAAGCTGTCACCTGTCATTTTCTAGTTGCAAGCTGCACTTGTCTTTTTGAACTTTAAAATTTCAAATCTGAAAAACGACCTTTATTTAATCGCTCATATCTCCGTGACCGTTTGTGCTAGAGACTTGCAGTAACTTTCATCTGGAAGCTGAGATCCTAGGCTGTCTTAGGACCCCAAATTGATAGTGATAGTCCTTGTAGTTCCTCTGTAATCTCGTTCGGCGCATTCGCGAATTTTGCCGCGATTTGCAATTTCTTCACGTGTAAAAATCTGCTGCTGCTTGCCTTCCATTTGCCAGAAATTCGTTTAACCTGCTACTTATCCCTGAATCATTGCTAGTGTGAGCCTGGACTAATATTAACTAGATACCACTCACCCTGAACCTCTAGAGGGAATTAAAAGTATTTTAACATATTTTCACTCCATTGCCAGCACATATCAAAGCATTTTGCCTGTGTTTTCAACTTCTGTAGTCTAAGTTGCTGGGTGAACTGAATTACATTTGAATTGCATTTCTGAGAATTGTGTGCCTTCATTCCATTTCCTTGCATTGCATAAAAGGGGGGGTGAATGGTCCAAGAAAGTGATTACATTGTCTTTTGCTGAAATTCTATCAAGTTATTTTCTTTACTGCATTTCATTCCACATTGCATCCATTGGAAACCATAAAAGTATTGTTGCTATCTTATCCATTTCATGTCAACTCCTTAGTGATTATAAAGAAGTGTGCTAGTGCCAGATTCTCCGTTGTTAATCTTTATCATATCAGATTAAGTGTTATATTCAATTATTAATTTATTATAAAGCGTGATATATATATATATATATATATTGTTTAAATTATCAATTAAACCTTTTAACTTGCAAAACAGAACTACTTCTTGGCTCAGTGGGGTCAGGAGGATTCCAAGAGAGGGGTGTTATATAGGGGTAGTCATCCAGAACGCATGAACTGGACATAAAGATATATCAATAAGGGTTTTCATTCAGTATTATAGACTAGGCGTTGACTTAGCTGTAGTGTTGAATTGAATCCTCTTACAGATTCGTCCACGGGGAGGAAAGTTATAAACCACCCAAAAAGTGCTCTTCCTATGAGTTGAGCATTTTAACCATAACTACACGCCCACTACCGCAGGCCGTGTAATATATACATATATATACATATATATATATAATATATATATATATATAGTGGTGATTTTCACTTTTGAGTTTTTTTTTTTTTTATTTGTATTTAATCAAAATTAGATTTTTACAAAAGAAGAAGAAAAGTCTTTCTTTGTTGTTAACTGAAGAGAAAAAAAGGAAGTCTACCGTTTCCTGTGTGCACTGGCTTGCTCATACCGCTGGTTGATTGAGGGTTTCGATTGCTGAATTTTTTTTTGCAGGATTTTCTCCAAAGCAATGTCTATTAGCTTAGAAGCCGCTATTAGCCATCTAGTTTTAGCTCCCGTGATCAAACGATTCCACCAGACATTGTTGTCGATGAAATATGAAGATTTTAACATAGGGCCGAGAAAGGCCTCTCTTTCGTGGTCAATTGAAGGACAAGTCATCAAAAGATGTTTGATTGTTTCTGTGGATTGGGAATCTCCACATAGTCTGCAGGATTTATCTTTTGACGCGGCCCGAATTGCCAGAACCTCTTGAGTCGGTAGAAGATTTAAACGGGCTTTGAGTAGAGTTCTCATGAGGCGCTTAGACGGATATTTCAGACAGTACTCCATTGGTTGCTTTAATTTGTTATAAATGGGTGGCAGGTGGGTCAGTAGCTTGTTCGCAGTTGAGTTGTTGTTAGTTTTTATCCAATCCAACCATTCCATTTTAGATTTTATTCTCATGGGATTCTGAATTAATTCCTCTTCTGAGCAGGCTATTTCTTGCAGCGTAAGCTTTTGTTTCTCAGCCCAGATGGTAAGGGATTTGTTGGTTCCCTTCGATATTTCTTCAGAGATCATTTTATATATTTCCAAGCTGTCTTTGTTCCGCAGTTTCTTGTAGAGCTGAATCGAGCTCTGCACAACTACCGCCTCCAGGGAGAGCAGGCCAAGTTCGCGCCTTATAGGAGCCACTGCTGTCGATTTAGGTAAGTCTAGAGTTGTACTCCAGATGAAACCTTCTAGCTTTGCCCATAGGGTCGTAGGAATGGAGAGATTCGCGTCCATGCCGTATGTCAAGGCTGGAATTATTTTGGATTTATAGAATTGAATTACAGGAAGAAGACTAAATTTACCATATTTTCTGTCCACTGCGCGTAGTTGTGCTGTTAAGTTTTTGGTTTTACGCCACAGGATTTTCTGCATGCTAAGAGATTTTTTCGAACTATCGATGGTTACTCCCAAATATTTGAATGAGGGTACTATCTCGATTTTTGATTGGTTCAAAAACCACTTCAATGATTCTTTTTTCTTACGACCTTGCTTTTGGAAGATCAATATTTTTGTTTTTGAGTTGTTAATCTCCAGATTGTTCTCCTTTGTGTACTTTTGCAGATTGTCCAGTTGTCATTGGAGACCCACCTGAGTGTGGTCTAAAATGATGAGATCGTCTGCATATAGGAGTCTAGCAACCATTGTGGATCCTATTTTCGGAGGAAACGATCTGATTGGTTCTTGTGAAGTTTGGAAATCACTGAGAAAAGAGATAAAAAGAGCTGGAGCCAAAGGACAGCCTTGTTTGACTCCTCAATAGGACGGTATAGGATTGGAATGTAGTCCACTGTTGTTTAGCCTGACTGATATATGAGTATCCGTGTGTAAAGCGATGATTGGGTCAAGAATCTGGCCAGGGCAATTCCAGTTTTTCAGCTTGGCCCACAGTTTGGCTCTATCTACTCTGTCAAAAGCCTGAGACAAGTCCACAAAGGCAAGGAAGATTCTCGGTGCTCCAAGTAAGACTTTTTCTTTTAAGATGCTTAGGATCATTAAGTTAGCTGCTGTGCTAGCATTTTTTTGGAAACCGGTTTGGAGAGGGTCCATAGCTGGCGATGTTGTTATCCAGGTCCGAAAGTGGGTCAAGAGGTAGGTGGCAAAAACTTTTCCGATAACATCCAACAGAGCAATCGGGCGATAATTGGAGGGGTCTTCTCTCGTGCCCTTTTTGAATATCGGGACGATAATTGCTTGTGTCCAAGAGCTCGGAATTATCCTTCGTTCCTTACAGTGTTTGAATATCAGGCTCAGGGCTGCTGACCACACCTCTGGGTGCTGCTTCAGGTCGGTGTTAGCTAGACCGTCTGGTCCAGGTGCGCGCGAGGATTTCAGTTTCATGATAATTGACTTTATATCTTCTGTATCGGATAGGTCGACCCAGTCGGATTTAGTTGGTGGATATGCCCTCTCAGAGTCAGAGGGAGGATGATCAAACAGTTTAGAGAAATGGTTAAACCAGCATTCTTCCGGCACAGCATTTATCATTGGCAAGTTTGGATGAGGTTTCATTTCGTTGATCAGTTTCCAAAATTCTCGGGTTTTCTTGTTAGCTATGATCGTGATCATGCTTTCAGCATCAGCTTGGTAGAGTAGTGATCTGTTGTTTCTTAGCCACTGTTTATATGCTCTGAGCTCGAGATGGTAAGATTCCCATGTGCTAGGGGAGTTCATCATAGTTGCAACTTTTTTTAGTTTTCTTAGGTGGCGGCGTTTGATCACTAAAGTCCGGTTGTAAATGTGGGTAAAGTTCTCACTTCGGTTGTCTAACCTTTTCCGAGGTTTTTTGTACTGCAGGAGCAGAGGGATGTAGCTACTCCTGTATGTTACATCGTTGGCTTTAGTATCCATGATGAGAGCTTCATAATCGTCACTCAAGCGTTTGATGTCGTTGGCATTCATGCGTAAATGAGAGAGCTGCATGTTCACTCCAACCGGGACGTTATAGAATTGCTGGTCATATCTCCTGGTTCTGCATATGAGGTTTAACAGGTTGTGGTCACTGCTTTCCGTTCTGATTACTTCGAAAGACGCAATGCTTGAGTAAATATTTTCTGCAACGAAGATGTAATCGAGAGTTGCTATAGATTGTTCTCGCTCCCATGTCGGAATAGTGGGTTGATTATTGACATTTGTGGCATTGCGAAGGTTTTTTGAGTTCATTAGCGAAAGCCACAGAGTTCCTCTTTCTGGTGCTGGCGTTGAATCAGTCGCTTTTAGGCAATTGCAGTTCAAATCTGCACAGACAAGAATATTAGAGGTTTTGTGTTCAATCATTATTTCGTCGATGGTGCTGGCAGCTTCATCACAAAATTTAGCGGACGACATTCTTTGAGGATTCCAGTAGGTATTAATTATTGCCCAGATTTCGGAGTCATTTTCGCTGTTCGTTCTTACAAGCACTACCAAGAAAGCATAGGTAGCTATGATTGTCTTGATGATTTGTAGATTAGACCCAGTCCGGATGGCTATCAGGAGGCCAGAAGATGGTCTGCCAAAAGGCCCCTTTAGCGCCGGCGAGATCACAATGTTATATCCATCAAGTGCCGGTTTATTCAATAGCCACGTTTCTTGGAGGCATTTAATGTCATGGATTCCCAGGTTATAGCTGCCAATTTTAGTTAGATGCATGTGGCCTCTAGTATTCCATGACGCTATGGATAAAGTAGCGTTCATTTGGACTTCATTTCTGAATTCGGGTCGCCGGTGTGGTGAATTGGCTCCCCTTGTTTGCTGCTATTTCTTTAGACCCGGAGTAAAGGCATTTCGGAGCCAGGACCACGTATCCTTGTTGATGTAGGATGTCGGTATGTCGTGGACTGGTCTACATCTTGTTTAGGTCGTAGATAATGGGCTGGAGATGGTGGTCTTTGTTCGATTCGGCGCGCTGGCAATGTATGCGATGGCGAAGTTGATCTTCTATGATCTTTCCGATTTCTTGAATCATTCCTGTCTTCCTTTCTTTCATTAGCATAGCGGTAGTGTCTCAAATGAGCAGTTCTAGATGGGACTATCCCCGACGTTCTAGTTTCATGATAGACTGGTTTATCCCAACGTGGTGGAGTTCTTCCTCGTCTTCTTGATCTATACAAATCTTCAGTCTGTGATTTATATCTATATTTTCTTAGTGCCGGGGATTTATTGCTTTCCGTCTGGATCTTGGTGGTTTTTTGAGACGAGATCTCAGTCAGGGTGAAGCCCTCTTGGGCCACTTTTGCGTAGGCTTCTTGGGGGATTGCTTGAAGCGCTGAATTCTTAATATGGAGATATGCTTTCGCTTGTTTATTTCTATGATACGACTCTATGAGCGTAAAGTCATCAGATTTTAGTGTGTTAAGTATGTCAACCTGTTTGAGAATTTTGAGAACAGTTCTTCTATTCAAGATCATGTAGTGATCTTCTGCCGATTTTTGTTTGATCTTGAAAAGGCGCACTGAATCACGGATCTTGCCATTGGTTCTTACTGAGGATTCATGTTGGTATTTGGTTTTCGCCACTTTTTCCTTATAAGGAGACGATTTACTTGAAATGGTAGATTTAGTGGATTGTAATTTTTCATACAGTTGGTCGATGCTCAAGTCACCCGCCTGGTTAGGATCAGTCTCACCTTTGCCGACGTGGGTTGGTGCAGATTTGTTTATTTCTTCTTTTTGTAGGGGCGATTGCGTTTCATGAGGATTTCTGTCGCTGTCTCCCGTCACAGTATCAAGATCAATAATTTCTGCTGGGTCCTCATATTGAGATACATCTATCAGTGAACTTTGGCAGATGAAGTCCTCGACAGATCGAGGCGATTGGATGGGATGGTAGGTGACGGGTGAACCATTTCGTATGCCGTCACTTCATCTGTAGAGGAAGTTCTGCTCTCTTTAGAGATTACCTTGAGAGAAGATGGTGGCTCTATTGTGGGTTCATTATATCTCTTAGACGAATCTAGTTGAGGACTTTTTGTTAACTTCAAAAGTGGTTGATTTGGCGTTGAGGGTAATATTTTTTTGGAATTGGCCTTTGAAGGTCCCATTTTCGGTGGCGCCGTTTTTCTGTGGGGTAATTTACTTTTTTCGTTGAGAAAAAGCGGTGCTGTTTTCGTGGGTTGTGTTTGTGGCAAAATCTGGGGTTCTTTCTCATCCAGGGAGCTTTTTTCCGGGTTTGTAGTTTGTAACAGTCTTAGTTTTTCTTTCAAAATCGATGATTTCTGGTCCCAGGTTTCTCTTTGTTTCTTATTAGTTTGCTCCAAGGCAGTGATAAATCCTTCTACAAATATCAGCTTTGTATGCATCATTGCTGAAACTGTGATGCTGTCCTTTAATGAGTCGTTAATATTTTCATAAAGCTTCCCAAAAGGAGCTAAGGATATTGTAATAGCTGACATGATGGCTGCTAAGTCGTTTTTTTTTAAAGGGGAGTCTTTTGAATTTGGGGGGGTTATTTCACTAAGTCTCCTGTTCCTTGGCGGCGAACGTGGACGTGGTGAAGAGTGCGGCAATAGCTCTGGAGAGAGTAGATTTTCATCTGTTTGGGTAAGCTGGTCATGTTTTTTCGGTTTTTGCATTTGTTGTTCCAGCGACAATTGCGGCTCTAGTTGTGTCACCAGAGATTGCTGGTTATTTGGAACTAAAGGAGACAATTGAGCATTTTCGCTGACTGGTTTATTTTTTAGTGGAAGTTCAGCGATTAGGGGTAGCAGTACGCCAGTTCGCCCTTTCCCTTTTGGAGGTGTGAAAGGTATTATGTTGTTTGCAGCCTCCGTTATACCCAAACTAGTCATGTTCGGTGTTGGCGATTGCACTGGTTTCAGGGTATCGGACATAGAGTCTAGGGTGGGTTCTTATTGAAAATCTCGCTTTAGGTTCTTAGCGGCTATTTGGGCTGTGGCAGATTCTGAAGCCGGTTCTTCAACAATTTCCTCAATATGTTCATTCGATGTGTTGACGTTGGAGGGTTTAGTTGTTCTAGGCTTAGAAAGATTTTTGGGACTTGAATGGTTTCTGGGTTTTTTTTCCCTTTGTGGACTTATTGAAGGTAAATGTTCGTTGGTTGCATGAATTTGGGCCAGGATTCTGACCGGTACCTGCAGAGTTTTTTCGTGATTGCTGATGGGCTCTGGTAAATCAGTTGCAGGCTCATCCAATGCGGAGGGAATTGTCGCTGGAGTAGACAGAGCGTTACCTGGGGCAGCATCGGCGCAGCCAAGAGGAAAGAGTTTCGACATCGGTACTTGAGGCTGCGTCTCTGAGTTCGTGATCGTAGTTTCGCCTCCATCGTCCTGTGGCCTCTCCCCCTCAAGTCCGTCTGCCCAGGCTGCGAGCACAGGGGTAGACGTCGGCGGTCCTCCGACCGCCGAATCGTCCACACCTCTCGCCATCGTTGGAACCTGCCGGGAAGGCTGGGCAGGCTGGACGCCGGTACAGGAAAGGGAGGAGGGGGGAGACACCCGCAAGGCAGACGGCGGAGGAGTTGAGGAAGGCGCCGCGCCCTGGAAGCACGGTGAATCCGAAAGGTCACCAACACAGCGTATCCTCCCAACTGAAGAAACGAAAGGGTCCGAGGAAGGCGCATGTTGGTTAATTGAAGGATGCGGGGAGTGAGCTGCCTCCGCTTCTATAGATTCCGTATGTTTCGCAGCACTTGATAACAGCTCCATTGGCATCTGGCATGATACATGAGGAGAACGGTGATCCCCACTGAAAGGATTTTCGAAATCAAAACAAGTTTTCGGGGATGACAGGGTACTACCAGAAAATTCGCTGACCGAAGGTGTCAGAGCGATGATCCTTGAGGCCTTCGGTTTTGTAGCCGGATGTTTCATTGACGAACCATCGACACATTTAAAGTTACTTCTTAGAAGTCTTTGCTCCACTGAGTAGTCTTCTTGCGGACATGTAGAGATCGTTAAGCTTACCTGTGAAGGGGCTTCACGTGAAACGCGAGGCTTCATTTTCGGAAGGTCGCGGGGCGCGGACATGCCGCGGACTGCCGATGACTGCCTCTACCTCACCTCTAGCTCCGCTCGCCGCTCCGCTCTTGGAACAGGTATTTAGTGGGTCCTCCCACTGTAGAAAGGGTAGAGAGACTGCCGATGACTGCCTCTACCTCGCCTCTAGCTCCGCTCGCCGCTCCGCTCTTGGAACAGGTATTTAGTGGGTCCTCCCACTGTAGAAAGGGTAGAGAGACTGCCGATGACTGCCTCTACCTCGCCTCTAGCTCCGCTCGACGCTCCGCTCTTGGAACAGGTATTTAGTGGGTCCTCCCATTGTAGAAAGGGTAGAGAGACTGCCGATGACTGCCTCTACCTCGCCTCTAGCTCCGCATCATCGCAGTCGTTATCCGATCTTGTTCACCATCTCAGAGGGATGCTTCATTGTCTTTTAACTCTCAGTCTCAGCCGAGAAGCTCCATCGCCCTGCCTTCCCGCTCAAGCGTGATCACATTTGAGTTTTTCATGCTTTCATTTATGAATTAAGGGGTGTATTTAGTGAGGATTTGAGCCTTTTCAAAGCATGTATTTCTATCACCATTAATATGGATTATTATTTATTGGGCTAGATTATTTCTGGAATTATGCAACAATCTAATGTTCTCTAATCTTAACAATTTTTAATTACATCGCTCTGAATCCATTTGAGCAGGCCTTTTTCAAACTTATCTTTTTCATCCAATCGTAATGTTTTTGGGTGTTTATCACCTTGTAACAGGACTACATGGACATTTTTAGATGTCTTCCCTCATGAAGGAAGCAATTTTTTAACTCATTGAGCTGACATCTAAAGGACATGTTTTATTATTAACAATTTTGGAAGAGTGTTTCCTATCTTGAGAAGGGGTTTACCATTATTTGAGGATGTCTTTTATAAAATGATTAAGCGATTTTTGTGTACACCAGATCATTCTGCCTGGCCCAAAGATTGCATTGAAAGTCCTTAGGTCCTCAGCCCACGCTCCCACTGCCAATACATTCACTATCAAACACAGCATTCACAGGACACCATAGCACATGAGGCCAATGTGAAGAAAGGAAGGGATATCTGGGGAGGAAGAAGAACCCAGAGAACCTGACCAGTACTGTAATTTAGGGTGGCCAAGTATTTAATGGGGCCGTTAAGGTTTCTAAAATAGTATAAAAGGAGACAGACGATGACAGTGTGAGAATTAGAAAGGAGATCCATAGTAGGAGATGCAAGAGTGCAGAGTAGTGAGGAGAGTGGTTTGATGAGCAGTGCAGCTCTTACCTTGAAGCACATTGGCAATAACATATTAGGGGTGGCCGCCCTGATCCTGGAAAGGGCCTGGGAATCCTGGCGGTGAGAGGCCGTGTCTGGTAAACAGCTTTTACCTTTAACCAAGATGATGGTGCAAGCAGAGAACCTGAGGAGGACAACGCTAGGCTGTTTGGGGCGCTATCGAAGACCCAGGAGAAAGTCTGTGTGCCTGAAGGGAAAACAGACGAGAGCCTTTATTAAGTGCAAACTGGAGCTTGTAGTGCGAGCAAACCAAAGGCTGTGGTGGGCTCAAGCCTAGGAAGGTGACCCTTATCTTTTGAGTGAGAATTAATTCAGTCTAAAAAGCACACACGCGGGGGCGGGAGGGGCGAAGAGGTCTCTACCCGTAATCATTGCGAGTATCCCTTGTGGCAAGCATGTATCATAAGTACTTTCTGGTAGGTTTTTCTTAAGTCGATAATGAAGGAGCACTAATATAGAATGTCTGAATTAAGTAGCAAAACATAGCAACACTGTGGAAGGAAGGGAGCCCACACAAGGTATAATTTTGACGGGTAGTAAAAGACAGAGACGGTATATTGGCATTGCAATGCAATGAAAGGATGAAACTAACAACATGGCTCCTTCCAACCTTCTAGCAGCAACCTGAACTCACCCCAATACTCTGATATTTACCACAAGATGATGACAAGAAGGAAACCGAATATCTAGATAAATATACAAAGAATGACCTTCACTTCCCTGGGACGGCAGCTTTATTCCATTTGATCTTGTGAAGGCCCTTTTCTTTTACTTACTTGTTCTGCATTTGTCCGTCATTGAGCAATTGCACCTGCTGTGTCAATCACATGACTCAGAATCTTCTGGTAATGTCTAGACCTGCCAGTGCCATTAGGTCACCTGCCTCGTTCCTCACATGGCAGTAACTTTCTAGTATCACGCTCATATTATATTTTTTCATTGTTTTAGTGTCTAGACCGTGTGACAACTCCCAACACCAAGGCCTTGTGTGTAATGTGAGCATTATTCAGGGCCAGGTGACTAATGCTACTCTGGTCTAGTGTTAAAGTAAGATCAGGTTCAATAACTGAGGCCTCATAGCTGTACTGACAAACCTGATGGATGCAGTGTCATGATGTCACTTTTTAGTGGAAATATATTTCTATATTAAAATAAAGGACAGAGACAGTAGGCTGAGAACAGAATAGAATAATGAAAATGAGAGAGGTAAAGGAAACATAAAATGATGGAATAATATATTCTTTTTCCAACCCAAGGGTGTGTGATGGGGTGCTATAAACACTGTTTGTATTGGTAAATGGGAGCACTAGAACTGTGGGACTGCCGCACTTCCAGATGAGTTTGTCGTGTGTCCTGCAGCATGCCCCCTTGCCTCCTAAGGACAGTGCCCCACTGTCTGTTATCGGATTATAGGTGCGGTTTCGAATCCTGTGCCAGTCCCGCTAGACACCGAACAGATGTCAAGAGCGAAGTCTCTAAATACTAGTCTGCGAAGTCTCGGTTGCTGCACATAAACACACTGGTTCATGTGCACCAACCGAGACTTCGCAGACTATTATTTAGAGACTCAGCTCTTGACATCTGTTCAGTGTCTAGCGCAAACCCGCACCTCTAGTCCTATAAACACCCATTGACTGTGAACGACTTAAACATAGTCATCACGTATCTACATCTCTGGAATTAAACATAGTCATCACGTATCTACATCTCTGGAATTAAACACTGTCATCACGTAACTACATCTCTGGAATTTGTGCTTGTAGTGTAGAAATGTGAACTTGGGCTAGGTAACTAGGTGCTGATAGATTAGACCCTGGCACCTGTTGGGAACATTTCCATCCTGACACCATCAGACAGAGTTATACCCTTCTTAAGTATTATATTACCACTCAGCCTATTAGGCATTCACTGAATCTGTCCTGCGAGAACAATACAGGTGTTCAACTTAATTTCTTGTGTGTTAAGATATTCTTTTGCTCCACACCATGACGCATTACAACTCTTCGTCTTCCTCACTTTGGTGGTCCTTGTTTGTCCATAAATAGATTCCGCTGGAAATCATTTGACAATGGAATGAAGGACTGCACCAGACTACAGGTTCTTGTCTGTATTGTGCTTTTTCTTCTAGTTAGGGGGACACACTCTTTTGATCACTTGCACACACTCATTTCCTTCATTAATTGTATTTATTCAATTTATATAGAGTAGGGTTACAATGCCAGTTTAAGTAGACTCCAGCAGATGGGCTTTGAGAGAGGAGTGAAAAGAATACAGAGATGACAAAAAATAAATAGGAATGGGTGGATCATTCCAAAATTTAGCAGCAAGCAGGAAGAAAGCTCAAAATCGAGAGGCCCCACAGTGAGGCTTGGGAAGGGATAAGAGAAAAGTAGAGAGCATTTAGAAGTATAGAAGGAAACCAAGGCAGACATACAAGGAGGAGCCAGACCGCCTGTGCATTAAATCCAATGCACAAAAATTGGAAAAGCAGTCGAGGTGCAAAGGACAACCAGGCATAAGAGTGTAAGGGCCTCATTACACGGATGGCGGAGAACCATGCCGCTATTGGCGCCATGGTTCATGCTGGTAAAATACCGGCACCGCCTTGGCGGAAAGGGAAATTACCGCCCCATTCCAAGGTTGGCGGGGCGGTAATTCCCCCTTCCACCATTGCCCTTCCCCATTCCCATTTTTGCCCCATAGGGCATAATGGGAATGGGGAAGGCGCTAATTACGGTACCGCAAATTGCGGTACCGTAATTAGCTCCCCGGGTCCCTTTGCGGGTTGGTTTTTAACGCCTGCAAAAAGCAGGCGTTAAATTCCCCAACCCGCAAAGGGACCTCGTAGTAAGGCGGTAAGGATTTACCGGTACCGGTAAAATACCGGTACCGGTAAATCCGTACCGCCATCCGTGTAATGAGGCCCTAAATCAGTGGAAATAGAAGCTCGAGGTGGAAGACAGATTATAGTGCAGTTTGCAGAGTCATAGGTTGAGTGTAAGGGAGACAGACAATAGGCAGGAACACTGATGAGAAGCACATAGTAGTAATCAAGTCTAGAAAGATCGATAGCAGACATGAGAAGTTTAGTAGCATGAAATACTGGTCGGGGGCTAATTTTATGGATATGGAACAGCTGAAAACAAGCTCCATTATCATGTGATCTCACAATGCACTATGCGGTTTTCTGGTCGCTACAAGCACGCCATGTCATATAAAAGGGCCTTCTCCTAAGTAGGTTCAAGAAAGCACTTGTGGAGTGGTTAGAGGTCCCACTGTAGATCCTGTGTGTGAAAATAGGCTGAACTTGGAGCACGTATGCCTTGAGATGGAGACTGCAATTGAGGGAGCGGTTAGAGGGGAAAAGGCGGCTTCGGTTAGCAGCCAGGTGCCAGAGCTTTTGTGTACAATTCATACTATTGGGTCGGCATCCTCTGTAAGCGAAGCAACCAACAAGAGCAAAATGCCTGATTGTTTTGAAAAGAGGAAGATTTCATTCAGTGATTGTAGCAAACTGGAAATAGCCCAGGCAGAGGTATTGCCCATACCACCCGTAGATGATGTTTTAGACCAAGGAGTTCAGGGATTTGAAGGAAATGAAGAATAACATTTTGAATGTTTAACTGTTTATTCATATAGGGAACATGAAGCTAACTCAGTTAATAAACTGCCCGCAATAGAGCCACTGGTGGAAAAGAAAATCCCTGCTCAGGTACCGCCGCTATTTCAACATCCAGGGGAGCGGAAAGTTCAACGATCACAAGATGCCCCAAATGTGATCAATAAGAACCTTGGAGAAAGACCAGAATAAGGGATAAAAAGGGAAAACATCAAGCTCAAGAAAGTTCCTGAACAACCTTCATTTAACAGAGGAGCAGGCAAAGGTTGCTCAAAACTGCTCTTTGACGGGATGCAATAATGTAACATTCCACATTGCCCCTAAACTGTGAATAATAGCAGCAGCAAAGAGTGGGGCTGAAACTGTGGTTCCGACTGCTGCCTCAGGGATTGCAATTGGGCGGGGGGGGGGGGGGCTAGGAATTTCCCAATATTTAAACAAAGTAGGCATTGTTTTGATCTTTCCTGTCCAAGGGCCAACAAACCCCAGGCCAGGAGGCCAGGGAGCATAGATCATCCAGAGGAAATTAAAGTTACAACTATTGAGTGAAATATAACTCAGGACAGTACAAATATGCCAGAATTAGTGATTGTTGAAAATTATCGGATCAATACGAGCCTGGTCAAAAGCCCCGGTCCACACGTGGAAGTAGGTCTGCAAGGTGGTCTCTTTTGTATGTCAGCAACTAGGAGTGGGGAGCTCTCCGAAAAACACCAGAGTAGGTCCTCTACCATGTAGGCATTCGAAGGAGGGCTCATTTCAGAACCACAGATGTTATGGTGCCCCTCTTAGACTTGGATCAGGTAGCCAGGTGAGGTTAGGGGTAGTTATAAGTCCACCTCAGTAAATGAAGTGTTCACCTCAGTTAACATAGAGTTAAATCAGGACACCCCTAAGTTAACACTGCAACAGAGGTCCACGGAGAATGGTAATTTGAGCAGCACACATAAGGATATGCAAATAGAAACCCAGTTAATAGATTTGGGGGTCGAAATTGCAAAGATTGCCCATAATGTGGGTGTTAGGCAGAATTATATGCAGTACCCTTTGGGAACACCACACACAAGTAGGACTACACGTGACAGTACAAATTCACCTTTGGTAAAAGCCTGTACTACACAGTAAAGTGGTAGCGATGGCTGAGCAGCCAGACGTATCTCAAGAGTAAAGTGAGCAGTATCAATAGTTACACAAAGGACAGCAATTACAATGGTTCAAACAAACACTGACTCAAGGTTTCTGAGTAAAAGAATATACATTTATTTACACATCAGTTATTAAACATTTCACTATTATCAAACAGTAGAAAAATCATGTTACCAATACACTACACCACACCCAATAGATTCTGGACAAGTTAGGCTCAAAAGGAAGTGTGAGCAAAACGGCACTCCAGCAAATTAAAAGGGAGGGAAAGACAAATTGGGCCTCATTATGAGTTTGGAGGCAGCCATGGTGCTATTAGCGCCATGGCTGCCTCCAAACTCTGTCCGGGTTCCTTGAATGAGGAATTATCGGGCCATTCCAACTTTGGCGGTCCTGGTAATTCCTCATTCAAATTACCCATCCGTATTCCCATTGGAGACCCCATAGGGCTCAATGGTAATGGGGATGGAGTTAATAACGGGCCTGTTAATAACAGACCCGTTATTAGCTCCCTGGTCCTTTAGCGGCACCCGGTATCCTTACCAGCGCCGTTAACCCCTTACCACCAACCTCGTAATGAGGCCCAAAGTTAGACAGAAATTGAGCAGCACCAACAAGTAAGTAAGCAGGGCAATCTAGAAAAAGGAACTATAGTGAGGAAATCAAATTAAAGGGGCCTGGCCCAAAGTCAATGGACCAAAGTCTTTGCAGAGGATCACACAGTTCATGGTAGTTCGCGGTTAAGTCTTTGCCAAGAGTTCAGAACGAAGTTGGTCGGACAAAAAGTTACTTTAAAGAATGGAGAAGGACAAACCCTCGGATTGGTGAAAGATTTCACACACTTTCACCGTGGCTGGACAGAACGAACAACCGGGTTAGCACAGTACCTTTAAAGGAGAAGAATGCTGTAGCTGAGGCAGAAGTTCCTGGCAGGCTCACGGTTCCTGAAGCGGCTGTCGAACTGACAAGAAAGAGGAAGACTGGAGAGTCCTGCACTACCCAGGGAAGAAACCAGCACCAGAGCAAAGCGACAAATAAAGGGTGCGCTCCTTAAAACGCAAGCAGGGTCCATTCCTCCTGGCTATCCGGTTCACTGTAGCTCTGTACAGCAAATTCGACAAGAGGAGGGAGGCCTGGCGAGCAGTTTGGCGAACTGGTTGTTCCCACCAGCTCAAGGGGAGAAGATTCCTTGCAGATCTTCCCTGTCGTCGAAGTTTGAAGATTCTGACCGGCAGTAGGGCTTCACCTGAAGGTTCAGTCGTGGTAGAGGTCCTTTTCTATCTGCTTCTCTTTGGTTCTCTCGATCCAGTGGCGACTCTGCCTTTACAGCCCCACAGACCTGCTTTTCATGCAGTTTCCCCCCATTCACCCAGCCTGGCTGTCAATCGCGCAGCAGGGTGGATGTCCCACCAGGACAGTCACCACAGCCAATCATACCAGAGTGCGACATGGGTCACCAAGGAGACCCTGTGCAGGGGGTATCAAACCCTTCCCTCACACACATCCTGTCCCCCTCAGACATTCAGGCACCTAAGGAGTTTGTACCTGGTCTGTGCGTTGAAAAAGACTAATAAAGTCAATGGCAACTTTACATGTTCTGAGAGACAGTAGTCAGTCTCAGAAAATGGAGTCGGAGTTGGGAAGTCTGAAAAAGACAACCCTGTGTCACTGCACTGAAGGTGCTGTGAAACACACAGTAAAAAGATGATGCCTATGGAGTAGGTGAGGCTCCACAGTCTATGAACACAAAAATGTTAAACACACAGAGCAAAACACATGTAAAAGTGGGGAAAAAAAATAGGTGAAAAAATAAATCCTAGAAATCCAGGAAAGTTGCTGAGGGACTCAGTAGGTAAGGCAAATTCGCCATTCTGGGGAATTCTCCCTAACACTGGGCCTATACTGTGATTTGGATAGGACCGCAAATCAGTCATCCAAGCCAATAAGGTGACCCAGCAAGCTGATTGGAAATGTGGCAGAGGGATTGAGTAAATGGGTACCTCTAGGGAATATGCCCCGTGGTGTAGAAGTGGATAAAACCCAGATGGTTGGTGGCAGGCAATATGAGGAGTGGCCAAATAAATCCACTCCTGTAATCAACGGATGTAGTTGTGGGTCCCGAGAGGCCAATTTTGAACAAGAGGGAGGGTACTGAAACAATAATCAAATGTAATCTCATTTGATTCGCAATTGGCAATAAGACGTACAACAAAACAACAACATGTAAATAATATATGGAGAAAATAAGTGAAAAACGTTCTGGGATAAATTTCAAGCCTTCATGTTTTAGTAGTGTAATAAGCGTGCATTACAATTTACGACATGATGTTCACTCCTACTTCTCTTGATGCCGTTGCTACCAAACATTAATATAACCTGATAATGTTACTGAGTATAGAATGGATGTATAGTGTTCACACTAGTTAGTAAAAATACTGGTTAATAAATAGTGCTAGAACATCTCATGGTTAGTATCCCTTACACTTAAATTGTGCTTTCTGACCCGCATTTGCTGGTAAACTTGTAATCTGGTAATGGACATTGCTGTATAAAATTGTTCTGTAGAAATCCATAAGGATCACTGTTAAAAGTTCTCTGTGTACGGCAGAATCATCACAATGCTATTCAATTTACAAGTGGCTTACCAAAGCTGACGCTCGACTAAGTCAGTGTGTTCGATCACCTCTCCGCTCAACGGAAAACGATCAATGCGAGAACCTTAAAGTAAACTGTGGGTAACTATGCAAAACCTGATTGCACTCTGTGTCCTTGCTGGCGTTATGCCTGCTGGGAATTGTGAAAAATGTCCCTCAGCCATTTTGGATTGGTGAAATCGGACGTGTGTCTGGTGAATACTAAGGAGCTGTATGTCTTGTGTGCCATGAGGATTCTTACTTTGCGATAAATTGGTGTTGCCATGATCTACATGTTTTATTCTTCACAACCTCAGGAAAAAATTATCATTTATATACGTACAAAAGCTTGGCGTTATAGTTCAATTACAAATATGGCGACCAGTGTGTCTGTCCTTATTATGCTTACAGGTATAAGTTCAACATGTTCAGGCAAGTAAGAATCCAATCTGTGAGAATCCAATGGACTGATGACTAATAGTCCCAGGATTGATTGCTGGAGTCAGTTATTAGTAATGCTGATACAACCATATAGATATACTCGTTTTCAAACTGGTAGGATGGCAACTGATTAACACAGTAATGTGAAATGATGAGTTAAATATGTACAATAAGAAATATATACGAAAAAGAAATATCTACCAAAAGGAATATATGGAAAAACATGGTGAACAAGAATTGTGATTCCTAAATCCAATTAGGGGACAATTAAATAAGCACTGAATTATGTGTAATTGGATTTAGGAATCGCAATTATTGTTCTCCACGTTTTTTGTATATATTTCTTTTGGTAGATATTACTTTTTTGTATATATTTCTTTTTTACATGTTTAACTCATCATTTCTCATTACCGTGTTGATCAGTTACCATTTTATTAGTTTGGAAACGACTATATTTATCTGGTTGAACCAGCATTGGTAACAGCTGACTCCAGCAATACTGAGACTCTTAGTCATCAATCCATTGGATTCTCGCAGATTGGATTCTTACTGCATGAAAATCGTGAACTTATACCTGTAAGCATAACCAAATCAAATCAAATTCTTTAATGTGATACAGTATGAAATAAATTCAAACTTTACACATATAATTTACATATTACAATTACATATAATACAAACATTACATTATATTCAATTCGAACCATATACACATATATACTAATAAAATCATACTTGCAATACATGCAACCTTTATATAGTTCTATTTGCCCACTTAATTACTGTTGCCACAGGGATTCTCTATGCACTCCCTTAGGCTTCATCCATCCTGTGATAATTCCAGTTCACATTTTAGTTCCAATTCAACTTGTTGCCAGATGTTATATAATGCGACGAATAGGTGCATATTACTGGTATTGATACAGTACAGCCAAAAGGGCATTTCAAGTATGGTCGCATGATCATGCACAAAGTCCCCCAGATGACGTACAATCGTGGCTCTCAGTGCCAAGCATCCAGTAAGTACATGGCTAGCTGTCTCCAAACATTCTGTGATTTTACAGAGGCGACATATACGTTTATCAACCGGAATTTTTTCCCAAGCGCCTCGCTTATACAGGGTCGGTAGTTGCTCACATCTAAATAGGATGATAAAACGTCTGAGTCTACTGGAGGGAGACAGGGATAAGTAAGCTTGAGGCTTCATGTAACTAAACAGGCGATATTTAATAAATTGGTAGGACCTAAGAGTACTTAAATGAGCAAAGTTCTCAAGCCAATCCCATAGATCCACTTTTTTACCAAGTGCATGAAGGGTTTCCCTGGAGACCATATTCCCTCTTTGGGTCCATCCAATATCAGTAAGAAATATAGACATGTCTTTATGTAAGGGTGACGTAGAATATTTTTTGATCACCTCCTGGTGGATTACAAAGAGTAGGGGATTAGCAGGGCCATTTGTCATCTTGAGATGGAAGCCAGCTCTTTTCTTCAATACCATGGCTTTGAGGGACAATAGGCCCAATTCTAATCTAATCAGGGCCATCGGTAAGCATAACAAGGGCAGACACACCAGTCACCATCTTTGTAATGTAAATATAATGCCAAGATTTTGTGCGTATATATTATTATTTTTTCCTGAGGTTGTGAAGAAAAAACATGTAGATCATGGCAACACCACTGTATCACAAAGTAAGAATCCTCATGGCACACGAGACATACAGCTCCTAAGTGTTCACCAGTGTTGAAAAGTGTCCAATTTCACCAATCCAAGATGGCCGATGGCAATTTCTCACAATTCCCAACAGGCTCCACTCCAGCCGTGACAACACAGAGTGCCATCAAGGATTCCATAGTTACCCACAGTTTCCTTTAAGGTTCTCGCATTGATCGCTTTCCATTGAGCGGAGAGGCGATCGAATACACCGACTTAGTCGAGCTTCAGCTTCGGTAAGCCACTTGTTAATTGAATAGCATTGTGATGATTCTGTTGTAGACGGAGAACATTTAATAGCAATCCTTATACATTTCTACAGAACAATTTTATACGGCAACGTCCGCTACCAGATTACAAGTATACTGGCAAATGTAGGTCAGACAGCACGATTTAAAGGTGTCAGGGATACTAACCATAAAATGTTCTAGCACTATTTATTAACCAGTAGTTTTACTAAATAAGGTTAACACTATACATCCACGGTATTCTGGGGAACTCAGTAACATTATCTAGTTATATTAATGTTTGGTAGCAATGGCATAAAGAGAAGTATGAGCGAACAGCATGTGGACCATTGTAATCCATGTGTTGTAATTGGTTTATGGCTCGTGGGCTCGAGCCATGGGCTCGTGAGGGGTTCCCGGTGGAGAACGAGTGTGCGTGGTTGTGACAGTTGGGGAATGACAGACTGCCGGGTGGGGTGCTACTGGTGTCGTTTACGTAAATCTATCTTATGAAGGACGACACTGTAACATGAAATAAAGTTCTACATTATCACTACGTGTCACGGTGAGGTTACTTCACATGGCGACGAGGAGAACCGTAGCGGAGGGGACGATGCAGCGGTAACGACACTGCCCTCCAGTTGACGACCCACCCCACCCGGCAGGGCTGGCTGCGGGGCAGGAAGGTCGGAGTCCCGTGAAGTGACAGTCAGCTGTGTCCTTGTCCGTCCCTGTGGTGTTCTGGAGTGGACAGGGGAGCATCGGCAGAGAGCGTTGGAGGTGGCTGGCCTTGTTTTGTCCTCCTTGGTTGCGCAACGTACACGCCGTGGTATCGGAGAGCGTTGAGGAGTGCAGATATGGGCACGGTGCTTCTCCACAAGTGTGTGCTGGTGGGCAGAGAGGGTTGCGTCAGCCTGCTTCGAGGCGGAGAAGAGACCTTTCTATGGCACCGATTACATCTTGAGACTGGCTGGAGGTGCTATAGCCAGTGGTGTTTTGGCGATGGGGGGGCGCTATGCCGTGAGGAGAAGGACCGTGGGCCAAAGCGACCGTGAGGTGGCCCGCGTACTATCTGCAGCAGCGAAGAAAGAGGGGTGCAAGCCGGATCAAGCAGTATGTGCACACTGGAAGGAGGGCTGTGTGCCGCACCAGGACGGGTGCCCTGCGGCTGTGAGGTCAGCTGACCGTGGCTCGTCTCCCGAGGGAGAAGGAGGAGGGGCTGCGGTGGCGCTGCGTACCGCGGCTGCCAGGCCAGCTGACTGCTGTTCGCCTCCTGGGGCAGAAGGAGGAGGGGCTATGGTGGCGAGTAATGGCGGCAGTCCGGTGGTTAAAAAGTTCTTGGTGCGAGCGACCAATGATGTAAATGGAACGGTGCAGGGAGAGGTGGATAAAGAAATGCTGACTAAATGTTTGACGTGTGCCTCTGAGGCACCGTGGAGCAGTGGCGGGGCATCATTCCCCATCAAGGCTGTGCAAGGTGTATGTGCCGCAGGAGACTCGCAGGAAGAGACGGTCATTTCTGCGGTGGCTGGAAGAATAGGTGTTGGCATTGGTGTTCGGCATGCCAGGTGACTTTCTTCCGTGCATTAAGTTGTTTTGACCCAGGTGGGGTCATTACTTGGATGCTGGGCTAATGTGCACAGGGCTGTGCTGCCATTTTGTGAGGTCAATGCTATCTGTGGCTGGGGTTGCTACTGCATAGGGTTGCTGGCATTGGGACTTTTGGTGTCGGGTTACCGTGTTTTTGGTTATTGTTAACGGATTATCCAGTTTTTTTTTGGGTCATCCAGTGGGGTGTTCCTTCGGGATGCGTTTATTATATTTTGGGAGGGCTTTATTGGCCTGGGGCTAATGGTGTTTAGCATGTTTGGTTTTTAGCATGTTTGGTTTTTTTGGACAGTGAGTTGATGGAGATAGTAGCATTGGGTCATTGATTATTTATGACTTGTTTTGGAGTGTCATGTTGGAGGCCAGGTTCATTTGGTTTGCAGCGGGTTGTTGCTCTAGGATGAGCGGGTATATGCGCGGACGTGGCAGGTCTGTTGCCCTGAGGGGCAGCTCAGGGTGGTAGGAGGTTGTGCTTGTTGAGGTTAGAGTGTTAGCAAGTGTTCCTTTTTTTGGGAATGCTGTCGGTGTGGCAGGCCCATGTCCTGAGGGGCAGCTTGGGACCGGTGGATGTTCATTTTATTATTTTTAGTCCTCGGTTTGTGGAATCTCTGGAGTAAGGATGGTACTTATGGTTAAGCTTTAAGGTTGTTGATATGGGTGGTTGATGGCTTTAGGGTTTGAAATAAAGGGTTTCAGTAGACCTTAAGTGAGTTTGTATCTACTAGGTGATATGGTGTTTTGGCCTGCATACATTGGGCTTCATGTTTGGTATTTAGGTGGACTTTTGGTTCAGTGTTTTTGGGTACATTTTCGTGCTGGCCACACGTTATGTAATGGGGGTGAGTTTTATAAAGAGGTGTTCTTTGTGATGACAACGGGGGAGGATATGTTGTAATTGGTTTATGGCTCGTGGGCTCGAGGCATGGGCTTGTGAGGGGTTCCTGGTGGAGAACGAGTGTGCGTGGTTGGGTGGAAGGATTCTATCTGTGAGAGTTGGGGAATGACAGACTGCCGGGTGGGGTGCTACTGGTGTCATTTACGTACAATCTATCTTATGAAGGACGACACTGTAACATGAAATAAAGTTCTACATTATCACTACTGACATGTCACGGCGAGGTTACTTCAGCATGCTTATTGCGCTACTAAGACATGAAGGCTTGAAATGTATTCAAGAATGTTTTTCACTTATTTGCTCCATGTATTGTTTACATGTTGTTTTTTTGTTGTAGGTATTGTGGCCAATTGCTCATCATGATGGGATTACAATTGATTACTGTTCTGTTTCATGCTTATTGGAACACGTACATATTGATATAATTGTTGGGAACATTGCATGATTATTGAACATTGCCTTCACCACATGTTATGACTATTGTTTGACTTGTATGACAAAAGATGCTTCCCTTACCCTCCTTGCACCTTCACCCTAATGTCCTTTCTGTTCCCTCCTCCTTTCCCATCCTCACCCCCTCCTTCCCTCTTACCCTCACAGATTAATTGCTCTACATACTGTTTTATTGGTTTGATTCATGTTTGTAAATTGCTTCTACTGTCAAAAATATGTATGTACCTTGTTGTTAGAATGTACAGTGCTTTGGGTGAAAGCATTATATAAACACAATAAATACAATAAAATACAATGATCAATACAGGCCCTGAAGAAGGACTTCATAGTCCGAAATACATCGGATGTGAATGCATCTGCAAACAATTCCAATTAAAATAAGCCAATTTTGGCACAAATTAAGAAAAATAAGAAGTGTATGGCGTATGAATTTTGCAGGAAACCTGGTATTAAAGACATTAACACTCGCACTTACTGAATTTAACAATAAAGTGGTATTTAGGGAGTGCAGCCCACATCGAAGGCTAATCTGCCTTTGTTACTTGCTCAGAACGGAGAGATATACCTTCTTTGCATTATGTGATAATGTTGGCCGAGGGAAAGCTATACTCATAATGTGGTCCAGTAGCAACCCAAACAGCAAAGTATTACAGTCCAAAATAAAGGAATGGCCAATCAAGGTTATATACAAATATACACACTTGAATTAAACAAATCATGTACAATATGGCTAATCAGAAAAACACTAAACAAAACCCACCACTGAGGAAAGAACAAAGAATACGCTAAGATAGTACATGCAGCTCTTTGGGCACTGACTCAGGGGTGAAAGGCAAGTAAAAGGAACAATGTTCTTGAAAAAGGAAATGCACTTGTGGTCAAAAATGTTTCAAAGTGACATAAAGGGTTAAAAGTGACCTAGCGTCACTAGGGCCGAAACATGGACCAAGCAGACAGTTAGTAGTCATTAGTACATTCTTTGCAGTTCTTGGTGGTTTGGCAGTGCCAAACCAGACATCTTGGCTCTGTGCGAAGATCGGGAGAGAGGAAAAGGCAGCAACTGAGGGTCCTGCTGGTTCAAATGTGTGGAACAGTCCTTGAAACATGCTCCAAGCATTTCAAGGGTGAAAAACACTAGGTTCCCAGCTGTCTTTGCTCCCAGGGTGCTGTGAGTCTGAAATCAGGGGCTTGGGGGCAACAAGATGAGTCACTTTCTTGGGCCTCCAAAAGTGGGGGAGACTGGCACACAACTGCAGAGGTCCTTAATCTCTGTGAGGTCCTGGGTACCGCTGTGACTGGCAGAGAGGCAGTCTTGCTACAGCAGCAGGTCAGCTTCATAGGTTACTGTGAGTCCCACTCCAGGGGCTCAGGGGAAAGATGGGCCCTTGTTCTTGGGCATCAAGACACGGGGAGGCTGGCACACAACTGCAAGGGTTCTTCAACATGGTGAGGCCCTGGGTACCGCTGTGGCTGACAGAGAGGCACATCCTGTTCCAGCAACAGGTTACCCACAATGGTCCCTGGGGATAGTTAGGGACAGAGCTCTCCTCTGGAACACCTGCCTTTAACTTACAACTGGAGGACTTTGGAAAGGAATGCTCTCCTAGAAGGGTCCGACAAAATATTCTCAAGTGATTAGCCAACAATGCTTCAAGATGATTCTAAGAAATGGTGTGAGATCCCTTCTTTTATAGGTAAAAGTTCCCAGGTGATTAGACTTAAGCTGGCCTGATTTAGGGGTCCAATCCCTGCTCTTGAAAGGTGTGGGTATTGCCCTTCTGATATCACACCCAAAGTGTTTTTTTCCAGAGGAAGTTGAGGGGACAGGAAAGAGAAAGAAAGACAGAGAGATTTCATATGTTGGAGGTCTCCTTCCCTTGAACAGAGTTCCTTTGACTACTTTAATACTTTAATCCCTTCCCCCTTCCATTCTCTCTGAGACCAAAGGCCTTTAGAAATGCAGCACCATGATTTATGGTCTGGCTTTCTGTGAATTGGTGTGCCCCTTGGTTTCTGTGTCTAGGCCAGCTACCTGCGGAGTGGCTGTCCTTGGGGAAACAGTGTTACCTACCCTTGCAAAGGCACAAAGAGGAGCAATCCCCCAAGGCTGCAGTCCTGCCAGTGGGCAGGGGTGAGCCTTGTCTGTGAGGAATACACACAATCCTTCCAAAGCTGAACTCGGCCCACATGGCTGACACACGTGCTATATCAATGTAATGTGGCTGGGATAATGCTGAAAGATGCTGGCCACCCTACCCTAACTCAGGCATGGCTTACATGTACAGTTTATCATGCCACGAGGTCAGGATCTTTAGAGTTCATCTGTTTTTAGCACAGGGGTTCATATTTGTAATGAAGCCCCTGCGCTGCTGAGACTTGGATGCCACTGCAGTTGTCAAGAGGACACCTGTGGCCTCTGAAATGGCTCAATGCCACTGGTAGTACAAGTGATGCGAACAAGGATATGATGCAGCAGGGCACAATTGCACAGCATGGTTTTGGCATGGAGCTTATGATCAGTGAATCTGATTAGCTGCTTTTGCTTTCAGAGATGAATTACCAGCATCACTTTATCATTTAATACAAATAAAAAAAAAGCCAGGGCTTTCACACTCTTGTCATATGGCAATTCATCAGAGTAAGAACATTTGCTTGAGAAATCCCACTGCTTGTTTGTCAGTAAAGACATCTGCTCGGTGGCTGAAGGTACCCCGAAGCAATGTATTGAGGGCGCCGAGGCTACTTGTAGAAACCAGTCAAGTCAGAGAATAGTAAAAGAAACATGGAATTGCAGAATTGCACCGGGATGAATGCAACAGATGATCAGATGAGTGTAGGCACCAGAGAGTTATAGTGAAAAAGTTACGCATGTGAATAGAGTGTGATATAAGCTGTCATTTAGAGAGACAGCAAAATGGCCTCAGTGAAGGCCTGTCTATCCTACTGACGTAGCGTGTGGTTGCAGCATGTCATTGATGTGGACAGCAGTGGCTTCAAAGTGTTAGTTCTGAAGTAGACCTCAGAGCTATAGATTGCTGTTGGCCAACAATCGTCTGACAAATAGAAGGTTTATATATAATTGATAGAAAAATGCACATTCTAAGGAACTGTTGGGATGCAAGTCCAGCGTTCCAAACATGAGAGAAAGTACAAGTTAAGGAAATCTCTGTAACATAAGACATGAACCACTTAGAGGGCCAGTCACCTTGCTAATTCGCGTGACATATAGACCTCATGTGAAGCAGACAAATGGATAGATGAGTTTCTGGGAATAATCAATGAGGAAATATGAATCAGACACCTAAAAGCATCTAAGACTGAGCGCACAAACTGTTCGTCTTCAAGTAGAACGCGACTAACTTATAGCAGCACAGTCAAAACAGGATACACTTGCAAGCAACAAAAGGAGACATATGGTATTTCCTAGAGTGGACATATTATATAGAAAAATATACCAGATAAGATTCATATTGGTAAGGCAACAGAAAGCAGCTGAAGGTATGCCATTTTAAATAAAATGCCCATGGAGAAGCTAGAAAAACGAGGTCACAGAGAAGCGTTCACATTTTCAGTGGCTAAACACAGCTCGTTCCTGCTAGTCCCTGACGCGGCAAAGGACAAGGTCAGACTCCATATAGGAAGATGTGAAAAGCTTCATTGGGATTGACTAGGAGCATTGTGGGCAGCAGGTTCCCAAGCTCTCAACGACTGAAACAAGTTAAAAATAATATTCTTAAACATCACTTTAAAAACTAACAAAACGAAGGTCACATCTTGGTGAGAAAGAGGTAATGTACAGAGATGTGCACAAGATGAAGTCGAACAGGCAGAAGATTCACATTGCCCCCTGTCGGCAAACATCCACCTAGGAGGGGAGTTGTAAACACCAAGCAACATGGGCATTTCAACTAAGAATATAAAAGAGATAGGTATTCATGAACATAGAAGCAACTAGATGTTTGATCAATGTAGGACATATAATGGGGAATACATTAAATGTTGTAATACCTCATCAAACCAAAAATGTTCATAATAGTTAGGGCCATTCACACCAACCCACACATGCATTCACAGTTTAGAGTTCTGTATGGTCTCGAAGCAAAAGGCCAAGAATCACACCCTATGAAGTCATGTAGTTCAATCATGGGAGAGGGAAGGCAATGTACTAAAAGTTGAAACATGTTTCCAATGAGAAGTCGCAATATTGAGTGTCAGTTGAACAGTCAGGTGGCTGAGAATGGTCTGGCAACCTTTGGTCCCATGAGAACATGAGGAGGTATTCTTGTTTGTTGCCACACTGGCGTCACCTCACAAAATGATTTATCAATTAAGGCAAGAGAAAACCCACCCAAGAACACTCGAGGTGGGACAGGCAATGAAAAACGGAGTGTATATTGCAAAATGTTAGAATGTCTAATGTCCAATTACAACTGGAGAAGCTGGATAACCCCATTATTAGATCATTGTCAAAAGGTAATCATTAGCCCGGTCGCAAGGAATAGGATAGGCCAATAGGGTTGGGTATTGTATAGAATTCCATAGAGGACAGCAACAACAAAATATAAATCTTGACATCACTCCTCACTATAAAATCTGCCATTTAATGATAAATTATTGAATGATTTTGGATTATTCCTGACCGAGGCTGCATGTAACAAAATGTTGTTTTTCTTGCTTATCATGCACTTTTATTAGTTCATTGTATTATTCTTTGTAGGACTCTGTTTTTTTTGGTCTACCTTATAGAACATTCTCCCCCTATGTCCAGTTCCTTCCGTTTAAAATGGGTCAAAGAATCCATGTTCCCTATAGCAGGTTTTCTGTAAACTAAGTCCTGAGATGCAATCCAGTTGTTGTAAATAGGGGTAGAGAGTAGATGGTAGTGGCTCTGAGTGTCTCCTGGCTAGACTAGGCACACGGGCATGGTATTGTCCCTGGCTCCTCAACATTCACAAAAGAACTTGAAGATAGGATCCATCTTTTGTTTTTGCGCAGTCCTCCGCCTTCCTCTTGTCAGAGAAAAACTGCTATGTTATAGGGGAGTGCCAGTCTGAGTTTCTGGCAGCAGGGAAGGCTGGGAAATGTAGTCCCAGTCATGCATGTTTCAACATGTTCCTGCTCAGCAATCGGATGGCTTGGTCCAGAATACGATGGATATATTTCACCCAATGAGACTACTGGCACATGCCAATGTTAATTAAGCAGGGCAAACCAGCTAATAAGCAAAGAGATAGAGTCATGATCAGGAAAGTGATCGATAATTGAGAAGCTAGCGAAATGGCCACATATACATGTGAAAGGCAGAATAGTTGTCTTTAGGAACATTTTGAGAATGTCGGCAGGAACGTATGGTGGGCACAATGGATCGATCAGGCAGAGAACTGGCACAGCATCTTGAGTGATTCTCACACAGCGCAGCAAATATATATATATATTTTATTTGCATTTTTAAAGCGCTCACACAGGCGCTGTTACAGAATTTTAGTTTTTTGTTTTTTGTCTTAGTTGCATATTTATGAAACGCTTAAATGCCCAGAGGTTTCTAAGCGCTGACGCGCGGGCCCGGGGATCGTGTCGTCTTGCTTCCAAGACGAGCACGTTGTCACTGAGCTATCCTCCCGAGACAAATAGGTATTGCTTTCCAAGCTGAGAGATGTCGCTGGCATTTAGACCATGACCTGGCAAGAACTAGAGTTCCAGTTGACCTTGTAACTGAGAGAGGTCTATTTTCATTCATTGTTTTAAATAGCATTAACTCCTCATTACATGGCAGACATTCAGGAGACAGGATGCTTTTAAAATTCATTACTTGGGTCAGAGAGGGCGTGCTAAAACTAACCCCGAGACAAAATGTTAATTGTGTTGCTCACGCAGTTATTTTTGGATATTGAAGATGTCACTTTGAACAGTTTGCACCAAAATGGAGCAACATGTTTATTTTGTGATGCATTTAAAATCGTAGGCTTCCATCTGATTAATATTTATTTATACACATTGTACCTAGAAATAAATCCTAGAAATGAATAAAAATCAGTGATGTGCAAATGCAGTTGTTAGTGACCCATGGGGACTTATAATAGAGTATGGTGCTTATCTCACCACCAATGACATAGGGTAGTTTTGCTTGTGGGTCAGTTTCCTGCCCCACTGGTATCCCACCACCAGCCCAGAGGAAGTGCTGTGTGCATTCAGATATTCTAACATCTATCTTAAAATGTTCCTTGTCTGATTCACTTAATCTCTAACGTAATACAAATACTAACGTAGAGAGATGATACCATGTAGCTTTTTACTAAAATCATTTCACTAAAGATCTTCTTATAATCCCAATTTTTGAACTTTTCAAGCAAGCCCAGCTCCCAGATTTATGCTCTAGGTGGTCTAGGGGTGCAATTGGGGGTCGGGGGAATGAGGCATGTGCATTAATTTACAGTGGGTGGGGTAGTAGCCTACCCTCCCAGGAGTTACATCATATGAACCTCCAAGACTATATACAGCATAATGCACAGGATAAATTCTGTTTCCAAGGTTCCTCGGACAGTATGAGCTAATGGAGGTCAATACTTAAGCAACATTTCCCAAGCGGGGGTTGGGGGGTGGACATTACCGGGCCAGGTAGAAGCCTGAGTGAAGAAAGGACTTTACCATTAGTCCGGGGCATTACTAGGCTCCTAATGCCACCCCGCCCCACCCCGCGAGAGTAATATTGCTATTAGTATCCGGCACGATGTACTGGATACAAATAAGTGGAAAAGAGAGTGGGGAAGGTATTGCGGGGATGCGGGCCACGGGGCAGCACTTACCTGATATCCCAGTGGTGGGAAGATGGCAGCCTCCCACTATGAGGAGACTCGGACTGCGGTGTTACCATGTGGTAGTGCGCCTGTTTTTTGCCTCCTCATTGGCTAGGAGTCCAACACACCCCCTCGTCGGGTACTAATTACCAGTTTCAAACATATTATAATGAAATGGTGTGTTATTTATATCGCACCTTAATCCAAAGCGCTTTACAGAGCACATATTTACATACAATATCACTCAACTCATTACTCATTTATCGAACTCAGAAGGATGAAAGGCTGAGTTGGCCTTGCCGGGAATCGAACCTGCGACCTGCAGGTCACGCTCAGATCACAGCAGCGAGCGCTCAACCCTCGGAGCTATTTTACCGGCTTACCTTGACATGATATCCTCTGTCGGGGCCCTCTTCCACGCTGGTTTGGTTAGAAACCCATAGGAAGGTACACACGACAAGAAGTACTGAAAGCAGGCCATACTCACCATCTTAACCTAGTCCATTTCATGCCATGCAGGCTGCCAGACACTCATGTGTAAAAACGACATTCTGGTTGTTTCGGAACTATGCTGGCAGGTAAGAGAGTGATACTCTTCATACTCATCATCCTATCCCTGTCATGTTTTAAGGCAGGGCAGGCTGCCACGCCCCCAAGTATGAAAGATGCATTCTGGATATGTAGGAACAACGCAGACCGGTATTAAAAGTAAGAGAGCAGGGAGGTCCACACTTGACATGCTATCCTCGGCACATACTCAGGTATGGCAGGCTGCCAGAACGCCCACGCATACAAGGTACATTCTGAAGAGTAAGGAGCAATGCAGAGATGTATTGTAAGTAGGAGAGTGAAGAGGTCGATGCTCACAATCCTAGCCCTGTCATTTTCAGACAGGCCAGGCTGCCCGATCGGACCAATCCCTAGGTACAACTAGGTATCAAGTAGGTACAAAAAACATTCTGTTAGCCAAATGAAGAGAGATGCAGGTAGGTACTCCAATCCCATTCTTGGCATCTTCGGATAGAGTGGGTATGCAAACACTGAGCTGCATAGAAAAGATGCATTGTTGTTAGGTGGACACTCTGCAGGCTGTCCATGTAACTTCTTTGAATGACAAATGTGTCCATGATGCGCAAGTAAGGATACATAACTGTTAAACTATATTGACGCCTAGTTATGAAATAAGAGCTATTGTCATTATTTACATTGTAACATGTATGCCAAAGTCTACACCTTCGCCCCAAAGGTGATCTAGGTGCCCCCCTGGGGCTGTGGCAGGTTTTGCAGCAGAGAATAGTGCTGTGCCCAAAGCAAGGCTCTGGAGAAAGTTGGACATCTGAAACTATTACTCCAGAACACCTGAAAGACTTACTATTGAATAGCAATATTGTTGTGGGTTTATCTTCTGGGGGAATCTACGTATCAATGCGTATTACCCTTTAGCCATGGAAAATAAAAATGTATGTTGAAAACATGGGGGACAAATGGCATATTTCAGCCCCCAAAGAATGAAACATTCAAAGATTAAACCCACCTTGAAAAAGTTACCAAAGTGCCTGTTGGTAGCCCCATGAGCAGTTTACTGTCTCACAGTGAAGGGATCTGATAGTTCTTTGCTGTTTTTCCCCAAGGCAATTCAGCGTTGTAATTTAGTTTTGCTTCTAAATTACTGAAGCAAACATTAAAATTCAGAATTTGTGAAATTACATTCGTGGCCTACTCATTTAATGCACTTGCTTCCTTAACCAGCCAGGTCAAGATTGTGTGGGGCAGTAGTGTCCTCCAGGCCCTGCTTCTTCAGGATTCACAGTGCTGTAGACTTCCATGCTGCTTAAATGAATAGTTTTTAAAGACTAAGCCCCAAACCCAGTTTCCCTGTTAGCCCCTTCATTCTAACAGATAATGATTTAATCAGTTTGAATAGTAGAACAGAAAATCTGTTTTTATTTATATTTCAACTGAAGCCAATCCTGTTATCTATATACAAAGGTCTGATTGGAAGAAATTCCATTGAACAGGGTTTTTGGCCCTGAAGAGGGATGGGGAAGCCTACCAGCCCCTCACCCTCCTACCAAATGCATTACAAGGAAGAAGGCCAGAAAACACTGCAGTAACCCATTCTATTTCGGACAAATTCCCAACTGACCCATGATTGACAAGTATGTTGAGAGTTATCCTCTCAGCCAGCCATAATGATCGAAGGACATACAGATCAATCCGTGTGTGAATGAAGAGCTAAAGGCTATGATTAAGGACACCTGTATGGACAACCTGGACTAAAACACCAAGAAGACATGTTGCTGACGTCATTAGAGACACAACGACATAGCAGCGTTAGACATGAAGCACATGTTCCAGCCACACTTCGGGACATAAATGCGCATTCGAATACATGAAGAATACAAGCGTACAGTTCTATAGTTGTCTGTGGTATGCAATCAGCCACTCATACTTCAATAGTTGTGTTTTTCAGGATGGTCACTGGAGGAACTGGTGATGTCTTGCAGGTGCAACGATGAGGAGAATAGGTGCTACTAGCACCTTCTTTCCTAGATACAATTCCTGAGTTTCGCTGAGCCACGTTCATTACTTCATTCATTTGTTATAACATGCTGAAGCGTGAGAAAGGGATTCAAACTTGTGTTGCTCTGCGTTGCCTTGCTTCCAAGACAAACAATTTGCCTCTGAACTATCCCCCCAGCCGAGTTGGTGATGATGAGAATTGTGAATGTTTTCACTGCAGCTTGCAGATGTGACATCAGGAAGTAACTTCCAAAGTCTTTGCAGATGTATCTTAACTTATAGTAGAATTGCCTTGTGGTTGTGTTCATTATGAAGATTGCAGCCATCAGGATTTCTGTAGCTTTCTGTTCCAGAAGATAACGATGAGGAGAACCTGGATTATGCCAGCTGCAAATATGTGAAACAAAGGTGAAATGCCAATTCCCAGTCTTGATAGGAAGCCATACCTGATCCTGCATTCAAGACAGTGTGTGTGACCCCATCTGTGGCAGTTCCTAGAGCTGAAGCAACTCCAAACAAGGTACAATTTTCAGGATTGAGCTCAATGTTAAGCTGTGCGTCTCTGGGGCGCTGCGTACCTGGGATTTCAGTTGCTGGTCTCACTGGCGACGCCAGACTGGTAGTCTCCAAACCGAATGTAGATATCGCAACGCTAGGAAGCGACCCCGACCCAACCCTAATGGAACAGGGATGGATTGGAATCACCTCCCAACGCCACTGGCTCACCTCCCTGTGGATTACAGTGACGTCGGGACAGTGCAAGCACTGACAGGGAGGTGACTAGGTTGAGCTGGTGCGGTCCGGTAGAAAGCCACAACTGGAGGACGAGAGGTCTTCAGCACGATCCACCAAGGCAGTTGATAATCCGGAGGGCTGGCACCCAGAGCCACAGAGACAAAAGGTTCAAGGCAAACAAGGAGGTCAGGAAGAGAGAATGGACCCAGGAACAGGGAGACCCAAAGAGAGGGAGAAGGCCAAGATGGGAATCCCTCCCAACCTCCTAAGAGCCACGGAGCCAAGGGAGCTAATCCCAAAGGAATCGGACCCATGGAAGGGAGAGGAAATGGCGGGTAGCAGGAGTAAGGCAGCCCGTAGCCGGGAAAAGGAAACAGGAACCAAGGAGCAGGGAACTGAATGCGGGCACCAAGCAACGGTAAGTGGGGACAAACCGCGTTAAGACGCGAAAAGTAGAGGGCTGGACGCTATTTACAGCGTCCAGCACGAAAGCGAGGCGTGGACCGCTAGCGGGACAGCGCATGCGCGATGACCGAGCGGGCACCGGAACGAGGCTTGGAACACAAGCTTGCCTGCCCGTTCCTGGTTACCCGCGGGGCTTGCGTACGCAAGCGAGCGCCGACCCGCTGCCCACAGCCACGCTTCCCAAGCTGGTAACAGGGGTAGAACCGCCACGTCCGGGAACGGATGCGGCGAGAAGGCCAGGTAAGTGTCCTAACACCATACCCCCCTCCGGAAAGGCCGGAAGAACCTGGCTTCCAAGGAAAACGGGCATAGAACTCCCTAACCAAACGAGGGGCGTGAACGCTCCCAACAGGCTCCCAAGTGCGATCACTGGCAGGATAGCCCTTCCAGTCAATCAAATACTGCAATTTACCCCTGAAGAGACGGGAATCGCAAATCTCCTGCACCTCAAATTCAGGGAGACCACCCACGTCTATAGCAGCGGGCCGGGGGCAGGCACGATGGAAGGGATCAGGAAGACAAGCTTTCAAAAGAGACACATGAAAAACAGGATGGACCCTCCAGGATTCAGGCAACTTGAGTTCAAAAGCCACCGAAGAAATCCTCCTGACAATCGGAAAGGGACCCAAATACTTGGGGGCTAGTTTCAAGGGTATGTTACGTGCGGGCAAATGTCTGGAGGATAACCACACTAGTTCACCCACCCGGAACGGTGGCTCAGGGCTCCGGCGTTTATCGGCCTGTCTCTTCATGGCCTCACGTGCCTTGGCCAGGGTACCAGCCGCTCGACGCTGTAGATCCTGGATCTCGGTAACAAGGTGATCCGCCGAAGGAACATTACTAGGTAGCACCGGAGTGAAAGGTAGCAGTCTGGGATGAAGGCCAAAAGTACAAAGAAAAGGACTTAGTCCAGTTGCAGAATGAACCGCATTGTTGTACGCAACTTCGGCCATGTCGAGATGCGACATCCGATTGGTCTGGGAGGCATTGGCAAAACAACGGAGGTACTGCTCCAACGTTTGGTTCGTCCTTTCTGTCAGTCCGTTGGTCTGGGGATGGTATCCAGAACTGAGAGCCCTCCGGATGCCCAGATGCTGGCACAATCGACCCCAAAAGGAAGAGACGAACTGGGAACCACGGTTGGAGATAATCTTAACAGGCAATCCGTGCAGGCGATATACACAGTGTAAAAAGGCACGCGCCACTAGGGCAGCCGTGGGAAGTCCAGGGAAGGGTATGAAGTGGGCCATCTTGGTGAAACAGTCAATGACGACCATAATGCAGGTATGTCCTTCGGAGGGCGGAAGGTCGACAATGAAATCAGTGGCAATTGTATGCCAAGGAAAAGGTGGTGTTTCCATAGGATGTAAAAGACCCACAGCCTTCAGGCGCTGAACCTTGACCTGGGCACAGATGGGACAGCATTCCACATATCGTCTGACTTGCAGGGTCCATTTAGGCCACCAAAAATGCCGGGAAACAAGCTCCTGTGTAGACCGTATACCACGGTGACCCCCAATCTTGAAATCATGAAAGCTCTGTAGGATTGTCTTGCGTAGCTCATCCGTGGGTAGGTACAACTTGTTCTGGAAAAAGAGCAATCCGTCCTTCTCCCTAAGCTGGCGACGTCTTACCAATGTATCCCGAGAAGAGTCCGACGAAGTGGCTTGTACCACCCTCTGCAGGAACGACGGCACGGCCAGTAGAAAATGCTTAGGAGCGATTACAGGCAGGTCCCGTCCCTCATGTTGCACATCAGCAGCCAAAGAACGGGAAAGAGCATCCGCCTTCACGTTACAGTTACTGGGTACATAGGTGATACGGAAATCATACTGTGAGAAGAAAAAGGCCCATCGTGCTTGGCGGGAGGTCCGACACTGTAAGGAACGTAGAAATTGCAGGTTTCGATGATCAGTGCGTACCTCAACTGGGAAACGTCCTCCAAGAAGGTGATGGCGCCATTCCTCAAAGGCGGTTTTGATGGCTAGTAGTTCCTTTTCGATAATGGGGTAGTTCCGTTCACTAGCCGTGAGTTTTCTGGAATAGTAGGCCACAGGAAACTCCATTCCAACGCTCGGATCCATCTGAAGCAGAACGGCTCCCACAGCAAAATCCGAAGAGTCGGCTTCCACGATGAACGGCTGGTCTTCTTGGGGATGGTGTAAGATGGGCGTGGAGCTAAAGGCCTTCCTTAGTTGCTCAAAAGAGGCGGCAGCATCGTGCCCCCAAACAAAGGTTTTCCTACTGCTGGTCAAACAGGTTAAAGGTGCAGACAGCAGTGAGAAAGACGGAATGAATCTCCGATAGAAATTAATGAAACCAAGAAATCGTTGAAGAGAATTCCTGTCGCTGGGAACCTTCCATCCTAGGATAGCACGAACCTTGGCTGGATCCATGTGTATACCCGACGCACTGATCACATACCCAAGAAATTCGATATGGTCCTGATGAAAATGACATTTCTCAAGCTTAGCGTAAAGGTTATTCACATGTAGCCGCCGGAGTACCTCCTTTACTTGGACAATGTGCTCTTCGAGGTTTCTTGAAAACACTAGTATGTCATCCAGGTATACCCAGACTGAGGTCCCGATTAAGTCGGAGAATATGTGATCCATTAAACGCTGGAAGACAGCAGGGGCATTACATAGCCCGAAAGGCATAACTCTGTATTCGTAGTGCCCGTTTGGGGTCTTGAAGGCCGTCTTCCACTCGTCCCCGGCCTTTATTCGTACCAAATGGTAGGCTCCACGGAGGTCAAACTTGGAAAACATCCTTGACTCACGTAAAGATTCCAGGATGGATCGAATCAAGGGAAGCGGGTATCTGTCCTTTCGTGTAATGACGTTTAATCGGCGATAATCAACACACGGGCGCAGGGTGCCCTCCTTTTTCTTTACGAAGAACAGCGGAAATCCTGCCGGGGAATTAGAAGGGGCAATATACCCTTTCTGAAGACATTCATCGAGATACTCCTGCAAGACCTCCTTTTCTTGAGCGGTCAAGGAGTACACCTTGCCGTGTGGAATCACAGCGTCTGGCAACAGGTCGATGGCACAATCGAAAGGTCTATGAGGTGGTAAGGGTATGTCCTTAGGATCAGAGAAAACCTCATGAAAGCCAGCATATACAGAAGGAACAGAAGAAACAGAGAGCAAGCGTGGCACACCAACCCCTTCAGTCTGGGTGGCGACTGATGATTGCGTTGGAGAAGAACCGACATGGCAACAGTCCTGCACACAACACTCAGAGCTGAAAACCAAGGTCCGAGTCTGCCAGTTGATGTTGGGGTTATGATGTAACAACCACTGCAGCCCTAAGATGATCGGATAAGAGAGAGTCTTGATGATATCCAAAGCGATCTGTTCATGATGTTCTTCAATCCATAATCCTAGTGACTCGGAATGTTGATGGACCGGACCCGAAGACAACGGGGTACCGTCAATAACTTCCACCACTGAAGCACAGTTCTTTTCGATCAAAGTGATACCATTCCTGATGGCAAAATCTGCGTCCATATAATTTCCAGAGGCTCCGCAATCCAATAATCCAAGCACCCCTATGGGTTCTCTTCCTGACCAAGAGACCCGGAGCGTTAAGACCATAAGCACGACTGATCGCATGGGTTGCCGAACCAGTACCGTATCGGGAAGGACTGTAGAAGGAGAGGGGCCCATCGTCGCCTTACCCCTGGACGACAGGCCATTCAGTTTTCCGACCTTCGGAGCGGCCTTGATGGGCAAGCACTGAGATAATGACCAGAGGCCCCACAGTACAGGCACAACCGTAGGACACGCCTACGTTTCTTCTCGGCATCAGATAGGGGGCCTCTAACCGCTCCTAGTTGCATTGGTTCGGGGTTCGGTTCAGACGAGGTAGATGCTTTGGTTGGTACTGGGACGAATCTTGAAACCGTCCTTTCTGAACGGCGCCTCTCACCCCTTCTCTCCGATAACCTGTGATCAATCCGCATCACTTGTTCTTTTAATGCTTGCAGGGTTTCGGGTTCTGGTATATGGAGGAGTTCATCCTTATATTCATCTCTCAACCCCCTACGAAAAAGGGTCTTTTGAGTAATCTCAGGCCATAGTGAATCGGTGGCCAGCTGGCGAAAACGGCTGATGTAGGCGATTATATCACTGGATCCTTGCTTCAGGTCCATGAGCTGATTTTGCGCAGCAGCGGCAAGGTTGGGAGACCGGAATACTTCCAGAAAAGCCTTCTCAAAGGCCACAAAGTCCTCCAGGACTGGACTCTCGGCAGCCACCAAAGGAGTGGCCCAGGCCAAAGCGTTTCCGGTGAGATTTCCCAAAACGTACCCAATCTTAGCCTTATCTTGGTTGAAATGTGTAGGACGGCACAAAAAATGTATCCTACAATGATTGCAGAATTCAGCTACCCGTCTGGGGTCTCCGTCGAACTTTATCGGGGTGGTCTGAGCCATCACAGACTCTGCGGAGGTACCGGGGTGAGTCCCTTGAGCTACCAGCTGACGTAAGGCCACATTTTCCTGATGCAGTACGGTCATCTCGGCGCGTAGGGCCCTGATCTCATTCCTCAATTCTTCGGAGTCTTCCATTACAGAACCAGAGCTGGTTGTTAGGCGTCTTAATCTGTTAAGCTGTGCGTCTCTGGGGCGCTGCGTACCTGGGATTTCAGTTGCTGGTCTCACTGGTGACGCCAGACTGGTAGTCTCCAAACCGAATGTAGATATCGCAACGCTAGGAAGCGACCCCGACCCAACCCTAATGGAACAGGGATGGATTGGAATCACCTCCCAACGCCACTGGCTCACCTCCCTGTGGATTACAGTGACGTCGGGACAGTGCAAGCACTGACAGGGAGGTGACTAGGTTGAGCTGGTGCGGTCCGGTAGAAAGCCACAACTGGAGGACGAGAGGTCTTCAGCACGATCCACCAAGGCAGTTGATAATCCGGAGGGCTGGCACCCAGAGCCACAGAGACAAAAGGTTCAAGGCAAACAAGGAGGTCAGGAAGAGAGAATGGACCCAGGAACAGGGAGACCCAAAGAGAGGGAGAAGGCCAAGATGGGAATCCCTCCCAACCTCCTAAGAGCCACGGAGCCAAGGGAGCTAATCCCAAAGGAATCGGACCCAGGGAAGGGAGAGGAACTGGCGGGTAGCAGGAGTAAGGCAGCCCGTAGCCGGGAAAAGGAAACAGGAACCAAGGAGCAGGGAACTGAATGCGGGCACCAAGCAGCAGTAAGTGGGGACAAACCGCGTTAAGACGCGAACAGTAGAGGGCTGGACGCTATTTACAGCGTCCAGCACGAAAGCGAGGCGTGGACCGCTAGCGGGACAGCGCATGCGCGATGACCGAGCGGGCACCGGAACGAGGCTTGGAACACAAGCTTGCCTGCCCGTTCCTGGTTACCCGCGGGGCTTGCGTACGCAAGCGAGCGCCGACCCGCTGCCCACAGCCACGCTTCCCAAGCTGGTAACAGGGGTAGAACCGCCACGTCCGGGAACGGATGCGGCGAGAAGGCCAGGTAAGTGTCCTAACACTCAAGCCATCTAACCAACTTTTTTTTTTTTTTTTAAACTTTATTTTTGAGCTTTTCATAACATCGGTACACGTGCGCCAACATGGTGCACCCTCTTAATAACAAAGGAAAGAAAAGAGGGGAAAGGAGAGAGGGGGAGATGGAGGTGAAGGAAAGAACAAGAGAAAGGAATAATATAACGTTACCCACTAACAAGCTCTCCCGCCAAGGCCACCCCACCACTCCCGTGTCAGCAGAACAGGCATCAATGCGTTCATTGGTTAAAACTGACTCAAAGTTATACATTAGTTCTTCAGTCATAAAGCTCCATCTCACGTTCCAGTGGTATCGGAATCAGATGATACAGTACTATTTAGCAGATATGCGATGTATGGTCCCCAAATGTCCGGGGGGCGAGCGTGCAAAGGTAGGGTTCTAATAAATTCACTCTCTACGTCCTGGCAGTATGTTACGTCTTTCTTCCAGTCTTCGATTTTGGGTAGAGGGCCGCGGCCCCACGCCATGGCGACCCGCCTTCGGGCCAGGACCAGCAGGAGTGACGCTAGTTTACGGGATGCCGGTTGTAGATGTCTAGTGAGGCCGAGAAGAGCCGCCAATGGCAGCGGGGCCACCGGCTCCCCTATGATGTCTGCAATTATTTGTAAGACCGAGACCCAGAAGCGCTGAATTCCCGGGCAATCCCATGCTAGATGAAGGAAATCTGCGCGCGGCATCATGCACCGTTCACATTGGGTCGAGGCTTCTGGATGGTGTTGATGCTTCTTGACTGGAGTGTAGTATGTTTGATGAACGAAATTGAAGTGTATTAGTTTAAAGCGCGTGTTTATGGTGACTTTTTGAGTTTGGCGCAGGATATAGGACCAGTCTTCAGCGCTTATTGATGTCTGAACGGCAGATTCCCATTTTTGCTGTATTTTAGGATTAGGTGTTCCTGTGTCTGCTACGAGGGAATTGTAAAGTCGCGATACCAGCCTCCCCTCTCCCCGCGCCTGGATGGTGTTGTGTAGCAGATCCCATGTGGGGGGTTGTTTGGGGAATGAAGGAAACAGTTTGTGCAGGGTGTGGCGTAATCTAAAATAAAGGAATATATCCAGGGAGGTGTTCCCCCCTCTGTCCTTGGCCATTTGTGGGGTAAGGAAGGTGCCCTCCGGGAAGAGGTCCCCGAAGGAGTGGACATTTATCTTATCGGCCCAGATTAGGAAAACTTTTTCATTCGTGAGTGGGATGCCCGGTATGTGTCTGATGGGTAATAGGGGGGAATATCTTACGGTTACGCCGTATTTGACAGCCATCTTTTTCCAGATTGCATATGTGGACAGTGCTGTATTCAGCGAGTTATGTGGTACTGGGATTTGACTTATAATGATGGCACTGAGCAGGTCTGGTGAGGCTAGGGCGCGTTCTACCTGCACATGTGGGCGTACGAAGTGGGACATATACCAGTAGCTCAAAAAATGAGCTTGGGCTGCCCAATAGTATTTTTCTATGTCTGGTAATGCTACGCCCCCCTTTGACATTGGAAGAACTAGGGTGTTATACGCGACCCGCGCAGGTTTACCTGCCCATAGAAGTTCCAGGACTGCGGACTTGACTTTCAGGAGAAAGGCTTTGGGGAGTAGGAGCGGGATATTAGAGAACAGGTACAGGAGCTTAGGGAGAATGACCATTTTCGTCAAGGAGGTTCTGCCCCACAGTGTTAATGGAAGCGTCTTCCACCTGTGTATCCGTTCCTGGATGGCGTTCAGCGCGGACACATAGTTGTCTCTATATATGTCGTGGTGGTTGCGAGACATATAAATCCCCAAGTAGCGCACCCTTGAGGTTTCCCACTTGAAGCCGTGATCGTCTACAAATTCGACTGTATTGGGGGTCAGGGGGAACACTACAGATTTGGAATGATTAATCGTAAGGCCCGACATTTGGCCAAACTTTATTACTTCACGCATTACGGGGTTGAGGTTTTCTTGGGGGTTGCCAATAAACAGTATCACGTCATCGGCGTAGAGGGAGACAATCAGTTTGTGAGGACCTAGTTTAAGACCCCTATGAATTTGGTATTCCCTCAGTCGCGACGCCAGGGGTTCCATAATGAGGGCAAAGATCAGAGCAGAGAGTGGACATCCCTGTCTTGTTCCACGTTCCAGTGCTATGGCCGAGGACCTAGTGTTGCCCAGGGTGATGTAAGACCGGGGATTGTTGTACAATAGTGACACTAACTTAATGAAGAATTTGCCAAAGCCCATTTGTGTAAGCGTTGCTAACATGAAAGGCCACTCCACAGAGTCAAACGCTTTTTCAGCGTCAAGAAGCACTGCTATTGCTTGTTGTGTGGGGTCTATGGCCTCGATAACACCGAACAGACGCCTAATGCCAAAGGTGGTGCTGCGACCCGGAATGAATCCGGCCTGGTCTCCAATTACCAGAGCCGGCATAAGAGGGAGAAGTCGTGATGCGAGAATTTTTGCGAGAATCTTATTGTCCAGGTTGATCAAAGAGATAGGCCTGTATGAAGCGCATTCGTCTGCGGGCTTACCGGTTTTATGCAGCACTATTATATTGGCTTCGCGCATCATAGGGGGGAGGCTGCCCCGTTCAACAGATTCTTGATAGACTTGGAGCAGGAGAGGCGCCAGGATAGCCGCGTGTGCTTTATAGAACTCTCCCGTGAGCCCGTCTGGACCCGGCGCCTTGGAGCTCGGGAGGGATTTTATTGTGTCCAATATTTCTGTTTCTGTTATTGGTGTGTTCAGTGGTTGTCGTAGGACTGCCTCTACCCAGTACAACTCAGTGTCGTTGAGGTACTCTTGTATCGAATTTGAGCTCGAGCCACCCCTGGAACTGTATAGGTTCTGATAGAAGTCCCGGAATGTATTGGCGACGTCCTCTTCTGTGTACACCAGCTGTCCGCCTGCGTCCTTGATGCATTCCACTCGGGTTGGGGTTTTGTCTATTGAGAGCAGCCGGGCTAGTAGCGCACCAGGTTTCTGTCCCTCTCCGTATTGACGGATTCGGTGGGCGCGGCTGAGGAATTTTAGTTCCCTTTCGGCTGTTTCCCTGTATTTCAGGAGTTCTTTTTTCAATTCTGCTTGGAGTTGAGGGTTTGGTGCCTTGGAGGCTCTCAACTCGATCTCTTTTAGACGTTGTTCGTTGTCGGAGAGCTCTCTACGGATTAGCTTTAACATCCCGTTTTCTTTGGATAGGCATATACCTCGAACGAAGCACTTCAGCGCTTCCCATACAGTGCTGGCCGAGTCGACAGAACCCTGGTTGATCTCAATGAAGGCTGTCAGTTCCTGACGCAACTCAGCTGCGAAGCCCGCATCCGAAAGTGAGCCCGGCTTGAATCTCCATCCCAGTCCGGGGACTGTTGTGCCTGCTAGAGAGGCCTCAAGTGTGACCATCGAGTGATCGGAGAGAGTGCGTGGTAGAATTTGACTCGTTCCCCATGAGAACGGACAGTGGGTAGATGCCATAATGTAATCAATCCGGGAGCTTGTGTTATGGACGGATGAGTAGAATGTGAAGTCTCTCGCGTTGCGGTTATGCTGTCTCCATGTGTCCGAAAGATCGAACGCTTGGCATATCTCTCGGACTTGCATGCTGGCTTTGGACGGGTTCCCAGTTGTGTTGTGGGATTTATCAAGTTTGGGGTCAATTGGCGTATTTAGGTCGGCTCCCCATACAATAGTTGCTGTATTGAACTTTCCAAGTTGGGACATCACCCAGTTGAAGTTGTCGGGGCCATCGGTGTTTGGAGCGTAGGAGTTCACAATCACCACTTCTCTCCCTGCGATTATTCCTCTCACCAGTAGGGCCCTTCCCTCAGAGTCTTTCTGTGATTCAATTAGGCTAAAGTTGGTCTTTCTATCTATCAGGACCGCAACCCCTCTGGCGTAGGACGAGTACGACGAGAAATATCTATGGCACCCCCAGGATTTGGCCCACTGAAGTTCCGTCGTTGGCAGGAGATGGGTCTCTTGGAGTATGGCAATGTTGATTTTGTGTCTGCGTAGATACTGGAAAATGCTCCTATTCTTCGCTGGTTGGTTACCGCCACGGATGTTCCAGGTGGCTATTTTAAATGTTGTTGCTGACATTTAGGAAGTCAGGTAGTTTCCTGTCCAGTATGATCTGAGGGTGAAACCGGAGTCTAGATCCAGGCAGGAGTGTGATGCTTGTCTTCCGAGTGACTTGTGAGTCGCGGTGCTGCTGCCTTGGGATGAGAGTGGGGGGAGGCCCGGGTGCGGTCGAGCATAAAAAGGTAACTGAAAGAACATCAACTTCCCTCCCTTGCGTGGGCAACCCCCAACACGCCCACGATGTGCCCACCCGTGACTATAAACTACAGCCATTGCTGTGCTTAGGGCGCGGGTTGCCGAGCCGGAGGCCGCGTGGCCCCGAAATCGATAAATTTGGTGTACTGTGGTGAGTAGTATGTGGTTGCTCCGCTCAGCGGTGTCGAGAAAGGGACTCATGTCGGGTTTCTCCTCCTTCGTTCGTCCCGTTGTAGATTCGGAGCATTGGCTGCAGGTCTGCAACCGGTCCTGTCCAGGTATTCGGCAGCCTCCTCAGGTGTGGTGAAGAAATGCGCCCTCCCGCCATGCTGGATGCGGAGTTTGGCGGGGTACAGCATGGAGTAAAGGATGTGGTTATCTTGCAGTCTGCGCTTAATTGACGTGAAGGAACGCCTCTGTGTTTGTACTGCCGATGAGAAATCGGGAAAAATTTGGATAGGGTCGCCGTCAAATTGGAGTTTCCCCTTTTCTCTGGCTGCTTTGAGTATTGCATCTCGGTCTCTATAGTTGAGTATCCTAGCTATGATCGGGCGTGGGTTCGCTCCCGGAATAGGTCTGGCTGCAGGAATCCTATGTGCTCTCTCGACTATGAATAGCGAGGAGAGGACCTCTGATCCGAACAGTTCGGTACACATGCGTTCAATATAGTCTTCCATTTTGGTCTGGGTTTGTTGTTCCCGGACCCCGACAATTCTGATGTTGTTTCTCCGGGAGCGGCCCTCCAAGTCTTCATTCTTAGCGGAGACGGCCTTCAGTTGGGATTCTAGCGTGGAGACCCTGGTGGTTAGGGCTACCGCACCATCATCGAGATCCGACACACGTTGCTCCACGTTGTCTAATCTATCGGCATGTTAGTCGAGGCGGTGCTGGATACGATCTACTTTGGAAGACAGATTGTCCAGTTTGCTCCCCAGGCTGCCAATTCCGGCTTTCAAGTCTAGGAGAATTTCTTTGATATCGAGGCCGAGGGTCGGGTCTTCGGTGGGTTCCATGACTTTTATCGGGGATGCAGGTCTGCCGTTGGGAACTGTTTGCCTGGTGGAGGAGCTGGCCTCAAAGTTCCGTTTTTTCTGCGACTTGTCTGTCTTCCCCATTGTCTGCGCACTTCCACCTGCCCCCCCTTGGCTGTGCGTGTTGCTCACCCGCTAGTGTGATGGGCCTGAGGCCCTGTGCCGACGCTGGCGATGAAGATGCGTAGCCGCAGAGTTTGGTGTGTATGGGCAGAGAGTGCCCGGACTGTGGTGAGCTTGGAGGTCCTCTGCAGCCACCGGATCGCAAAGGGTATGCCGTTAGGTATCCAGTTGTAGCCACTGGGCTAGTGTGCCGATGTCGCACTCAGCTGTCCCACCAGTGTAGTCGGTGCTCAAGGCGTTTTGGTGGAAAGCGGCATAAGCCTGTTCGCACTGGCTGGTACTGTTGTATTGGTTCCGGGGGCTGGAGGCCAGGGAGTGGGAAGAATGGTGTCTGTTATCGTGGCCCTTCTCCCGGTTTATCTCCGTGTCTGGTCCACCCGCAGGAGAGAGCCGCCAGACGGAGGTGTCCACCGCCCGGGGGGCCGGGGCCGCGGCGCCGCAGGAGTACCGTCGGATCCGCAGGCGATACGGCTGGCGCCGGCACCAGCTCGTAGTACGCCGGGCTGGCGAGGGACCTGAATGCGCTGGCTGGCGCGCGCCCGGCTGGGCTCCTACCTCCTTCTCTCGCCGGACCACGAGCCCCCGCGGGGACGGAGACCACAGCGTCTCTATGCGCGCCTGGGGCGCGAACGTCAACCCGACTCCACTCGGTGGGCCGCCGCCGAAGAGACTGGCGTCGCAGCGATCCACACCGCCGGGGCACTCCTCCTCCACTCGTCTCGGGCCTGCTCCGGCGGGCTGCGGCCAGACGTCTGGAACTCCGTCGATTTTGGGATCCTCGGGGCCCGGATGGTATCAAAATGTGCAGCACGGCGTCTGGGATCCGAGCAGCGTGCTCTACGTTGAGTTTGGGCACCACAGCAGGATGGATGTTTCAGGATATTATCGGGGCCATGCAGAGCTCCCTAGGAAGCCGCCATCTTGCTCGGCTCGCTAGCGCCCCCTCGCCATCTAACCAACTTTGAGTGTCCTCCAGGCTGGATTGGGTCAGGCACGTTGTTTTCCCAGCTACTTCTTGAAACACAAATGATTTAATGGTTTCGAATAGTGCTTCCACTTTATTTTTTCATTTCAATGTCCTATTGTGAATGGTTAGGTGGATTCTGCCTAAATTGTCAAGCTAAGTTGAGGTATCCATGAGCCTAAATTCATAATAAAATTTCGATATTCTAACACAAGCAAATTTAAGGTATCCTAACACCTTAAGCCAAAATTGATAGCACAATTGTTTTATCTTAACACCATGAGCACAAATGTGTTATTGAGCTTACCTTTTCTTCAGGGTTCCTATATCAAGTTTGACTAAAAACCATTCTCATTTCGTGTGCTGATTGTTGTAAATGATTGTGCACAAAATGCTGGTTGGATAGGGTGTTCATTTACAGACATGGTTTATCTGTGGTATCATTATAATTGGATAATTTTCACATCAATCTTTTTCATTGTACTCATTTCGTTGTTGGGTTTAGCTATTGACTTATTTTGTGGTTTGATCCAACATTTTGGCCGTGTTCAATAGCAGCAAATGTTTGTGTTCCCTGTGTGTTGTCAGGAAACAGTCCACCGTCTGGACCGCATATCCATGTGGCCTCTTGGGACATCTCAGTTCTGCTGGCAATTCTATTTTGAAGTTCCTGAGGTGTTCCAACCTCAGCAACAGCAGTGGAAACTGGAGATGCCTGACTTTGGCTTCAGGCCATTGCAGATGCACTCCCTCTGCATGAACTGGCGGTTGGAGACCACAGCACATAGTATGGAAATGGACAAAGTAGGACCATTCAGTAGGAGATAAAACCTGTTCACAAAGTTCTCAGCATTTTTTCCATCTTACGATGCAGAACATAGAATTTGGTGACAGTTCACAGGGATGTATTTTTAAGATGATTTGGTATTTCATTTGTTGGGGTGCCAACGTAGTCTTCAAGGGCATATTGGCTGCTGCTTAACTCCCCTTGTGCCACACTGCAGAGTGTTTAGGGACTTCATGTAAAGTGTTTATCTAATGTTGCCTAAAGAAATCAGAGTAGCTTTTCAAATATATTGCTCAAATGCAGTGATTTGGTTTCAGGACATACACTTTCTCACAGGCATACTTTAATCAGCGGTGGTGCTACAGGAATGAATAATTTTAGAACATGATTTAACTGCCCCCACCACCCTGCATTCTACCTTGGCATAGCTACACAAAACGCAATGTTCTCCTTCATGTGATCCACTAAGTGATCTTGCTCACGCTGACCCCTCCCGCCCAGTAAAATTCTCAATCTATTGACAAACTCCAACTTGGATCAAGAAATTATCAATTGTAGAGGAATAGTTGGCAATACAAAAATGGGAGTGTCCATTCTGTCAAAAGGAAATCTGCCATTCAAAGGGGAGTAGCTAAATTCCAGCAAGCATGAGAAAAAATAATTGCTAACCAAATTCATGGTTTGTCCTGTATTACTCGTAGGTGATATGGGCTGATTCTTCATCCATAAAAAGGTGACTCAAAGAACAATCCCTCAATCTAAGGTTAAACTCTCCTCAACATGAAGTGCTGGTTGTCAGTTAATCCACCCACCTTGTATGGATGTAATTCATTATTTTATCTTTCAAGGGCAGTAATGAGTAGATTCTCAAAAATGAATGAAAAGCACAGAGGATGTGCTTTTTCCATTTGCATTCAGTTTAGAAATGCACAGGTCACCTTATTCTCAAAGGTGACCTGCACTTTTCGCAGGGGCTGGACAGCAGCATGAATGCTATGCTGGCCGACACCCTTGCATACATTAGAGTGGGTAGTGTGATAGATATAGGAATGTAATAGAAACCAATCAGAGTTTGTGACTTTATCATTCAGTGTTTTTAGAATTTAAATTCACCTCTTTGCCGACCCCTAACTGATGAATGTGCACCTTTCCAAGTGGTTGGATGAAAAACAAAGGAACATATCTCTGCTTCACAGATAGGGTGGGAAATGATATCTCAGGTGATATCGCAGAAACTGCTCCAACTGCAGTTTAATAGATGGTGACCACTTTAAGAAACAACAAGAAAAACCTAAAGCAAAGCCATTTTCTTCAATGCTCCCATTAAAGTACTGTAATACCCAAAACCTATTACCGTGATTGACTATGAGGCTCAACAGAAAAATATAAAAAAACACTGACCTCTCCATCAGAGATTTTCTTTGCGGTTACTTGGGTCCAGTAGAAAAGTCTGCCAAGTTGGGGATATCATTGATTCATCTTACACCCCATGAAACCTCTTCGACATTCCACAGAGCACCATCCTCCGGTCATACAGTGAATGTGTTTTACAGAAGGGCGATGTGGTAAAGTCCTCTACCTAGTTCTAGGCACTGCTAAGGCAGGTACCTCACCAAGCTAGTGGATGTTGGGCAGGATGGAGTTATGGGGTAGATTCTCTGGTTACCCTCTCTTGCTTACTGTTGTGGAATATTTTTACCCATGCATCCAAGCCCTACCATAAAACTGTGCAGTACTGGCATGGAAAACATCATGATGGCCAGAACTCCCCAGAGAGTGCACAGGGAAAACATGAAGAATAGGCTGCCACCCATTTTTGCCTATGTTGTGAGCACAGGAGGGCACTGCCTAAAACCACCATTGGGCTACACACACAGTAGCCTGAAACCATTGGGAATGGCAATGCTGATTGCCAAAAAGCAACTCAGAACTGTGGGGAATTCATTTTCTTAATCCCAAAAATGGTTGCATTACCAGTACTCACCACTATCAGAAAGCCAGCGTTTTAAAACCACCAGACTTTTGTGTAAAACTGAACAAATGAAACAAAACCAGACCAAGGAAAGACTTGCTAAGAGGTGGATACAATGTAAAACTACATTCTGAAATGACTTGAAGGAAGTAATTATTTAATGTATAGGTAAAAATTGTCAGTTTGATTTGAATGTAGAAAACTGGGAACAAAAAGTGACATTTAGCTGAAACCTGGCTTAACGAAACTGGATTCTGCCTGACAACTACCCCCGACAGGAGTTGAAACTGGATCAACAGCCACTCTTCCCAGGCCTAGCTGCATCCTGCTGCCCCTTGCCAAAAGGAGTTCACCTCTCTGATTAGATTAGGGGTGGAGCACCTGGGAACTGGAAGGGACAGAACAATGCAACTTCCTTGACTCAGGCAAATGTTATATTGAGGGTGTCGTAAAATAGCTTCCTCTTGGGAGAAACTGGGGGGCAGCTGTGCCTGTGTGAACAAGCTGGCTTGGGGGAAGTGGATAAACCAGTTATTCCACCCTGTGATGTGGGAAGCCACACCCCTTTTTGACCAGAGCATAATTTTAAAAAGATATATAACTCATAGTGCAAACTTGTCAGAATTATATAAGTAATATCATTATTTTTGTGATTTTTCTGTGAACATTTTAAGAGGCGTTAGGACCCTGTGGTGTATTCTGGGGGGTTGCTAGCGGAAAATAGGGTTTCACTCCAAATTTCTGCATGTTAAAAATCTGACACTTCATCAATTAATGTCCATACTCCTTGCGCACATGTGTGTAATTTTGGGTAAATGTCCGATATTGCAAAACCAGTTAAAAAGCGCAAAATGTTGTCATTTTTTAATGCAAGCCCCCAGGAAGATCAGAGGCGGACAAGCATGGACCATAAGGAATATATAATGTGTACATGTGATTTCAACAAATTGTGTATCTGGGAAAGATGTATTTGAATCAAATATAGATTTGTGGATAAACTGACCAGGGGAGGATCCACTGACCCATAAACAGACCTCATCATGATGACAATCCATTCCCTTACCCAATCATGGGAGAGGGGAGAATTGGGCCAATGACAAGAAGAGAGGGGCAGGCTTAGCTAGGCCCAGGCACACACCCATTTTCAAAACACATAAAAAGAGACTGCTGGGACAGGTAGAGACATTCAATTCCATTTGCTGCGGAGCATGCTGACCGACGACTTCACATCCAGAGATCCAGACTTCAAATCCATCAATCTCCAGAACCTGTAGCAGAAATGAACTCCAGAATTTGTAGCAGAGAGGCCTGAATCCACCAGCTGAATCCTCTTAAAGCAGGCCTCAGAACTAACCAAACTATTCAACAGCCGGGCGAGCTGTTTGAAGTTTTGCCGAGAATGTTTGCAAGAACCTGTAGCAGTACCCAGAAAGCAGTGTTACATCCAGAATCCAGAGAGGCTAGACCAGCAGAGCAGAGCTGACCCAGATCGCTGTGAGCAGGACCGGTGCCTGATTGACCCGCCGAGCAGACAGAACCGCAGCCGGACGTGTTGACCAAATCCGTGACGAGGCCTAGTTCAAATTTATATTGTGAGTACCTAGCAGAACTGTGCAGAACCAATCTCTTAGTTAAAATAATCTAATCCAAACTATTTTAACCTAAGTAGAACTGCCTCCTAGAAATCGTGTCATCTGTCATTTTTAAAGCTGCACAACTGTCACCTGTCAATTCTGCAGCTGCAAGCTGTCACCTGTCATTTTGAGTTTACTTTAAATCCGAAAAACTACCTTTATTTAATCGTCCGTATCTCTGGAACCGTTTGGGCTAGGAACGAAATTTGAAATCTTAGAATCTAGGCTTTCCAACGAACCTAGAACCGACTTCCTACTCCCTATACTTTTCCCGTAATCGCGAACCACGCACTCGCGAAATTTACCGCGATTTGCGATTTGGCCCGATTTCTTCATCTGTAGAAATCAGCAGCTTTTTGCTTCTCTTTGCTAAAATTCGTTTGCAATCTGCTAATCATTCATAGAGTATTGTTAAAGTGAGCCTGAACTAATATAAAGTAGCCATCACTCACCCTGAACCTCTAGAGGGAATTAAAAGCAATTTTAGCACCTTTTTACTTCCATTGCAAACCACATTAAAGTAATTCGCCTGTGTTTAAAACTCATCCCGGTTTTCCCTAAGCTTGCTGGGAGAACTGGAACTGTGTATTGCATTATAAAGTGTGATTTGTGGGGATTCTTGAAGACTGTGCTCTCCTTCCATTTCTTGTATTGCATAGGGGGGGGAGCGAATTGTCAAAAGAAAGAGTGATCATATTGCCTTTCGCTAAAATCATAACAAGTTATTTCTGTACTGCATTTTATTCCACCTTGCGTTTCCTTGAACCATATAAAGCATTCTTTCCCACCTTATTCTTCTGTTCCTATTTATAAGTTACCTCTTGCTGACTACTGCTCATATTCACAAGTGTAATATCCATTATCAATTTATTTATAGAAGTGTGATATATATATATATATATATATATATATATATATATATATATATATATATATATATATTGTTTACATTTTCAAATAAACCTTTTAATTTGCAAAACAAACCTACTTCTTGGCTCAGTGGGGCCAGGGGGATTCTAAGAGGGGGGTGTTATACAAGGGTTGTCATCCACTACTGAACTGGATATAAAAATACATCAATAAGGGTTTTCCTCAGCATCCCAGACTAGGTATTGACTTAGCTGTAGTGTTGATTGAATATCGCTTACAAAAGTGGGGGCTCGGAGCCGGGATATTCTGGGTTAGGTTTACCACTTGTGCAGATTAATACAGTGTGCCAACTGACCAGATACACATATCCGGTTAGGTCACCACGCTGTTTTACACTGTGAAAACATCCCTCAAAGGAACGCTCTAAGGAAACGGTCTGTTTTGAAAAATAAAATGCAAACTTCTGTAAGTCAGGAAGGAACTCAAATTCCAGAATGTTGACCTTGGTAGATGTGAAAATAGCCAGAGAGCACTTCTTACATAAGCTATTTGTGAGAGGTGAGTGGACTCATCAGGACCAAACGGTCTGGTTGCAGGCAATCGCGCAACAGGTCACTGAAACAGGGTCAGATATATGGGGAGATCAGGGTCCCCTACATGTGGCCCTGAGTGAACTATATATGGCCCCTAAAGCCAAAGATGAACATAATAAGATTGCCAGGATAGCGTTATATTTGTATCTATATATGGGAGCCATGCAGGACAAATGTGCTGAAGGCCAAGATCTGGCAAATAGGCAACAGATGGCGTTAGAGAAGGCCCAATCTGATCTGGACTCTTCTGAGCAGAGGCTGCTCAGGAGCCAGGAGTCAGAAAAGGACAGCAGACAGTACATCACTAAAATAAAGGAGGATATGGATGTGCTGCAACAGGAAAAGGCGGATCAGGATACCAGATTTCTGGCCTTGCAGAAGGTGTACCAAGAAGGTTTGGACTCCCTACTGCAGAGCCAGAAAAAGCTGGAGCAACAATTAGATTTCAATAGGGCATGTGCGGAGCAGGTAGTCACCCTGCAAAGCCAGCTAGATAGGGAGAAGGCAGAGAGCAATAAACTGATTTTGAAAGACCTGGATACCCAGGCAGAGTTTGACCAGGAGCACCAGAAAGCTGGTGCCTTCCAAAGGCAAAGGGACGACCTGGCGGCACAGATGCAGGCTCTTAGTCAGGAAAGGGATACCTTAGGCCAGGAAGTCTGCCTCTTAAATAGGAAAATGGAAGAAAATCACCTGGCCCTCCAGGGACTGGGTGACCTCCAAAAAGAACACCAGAACTTGTTAGAGCACACCAGGAGGGTGGAGGATGCTCTGGCAAGAAAGGAGCAGGGACACAGCTCAGGAGGTAACCCTCCTGCAGCAGAGACTGGCCCAGTACTCCAGGACCAATCAGGAGGCACAGAGAGAAAATGAGGCTCTCTGTCAGCACAATGATAAGCTCCAGCAACAGGTAGCGATGCAGGTGAGACTGATAGAGTCTAGTAAGGCCTTAACTGAGGAACTGAAAGCGCAGGCTCTTGCATTGCAACAGGGAGCAGGGGCTGATAGAGACGAGGTGCGCTGGGAAAGGGAAACGCCTGAGCATAACCTCAGGAGCCCTGGTACCAGAGGCCTTCATCTCTCCCAGTCCCTGGACTCTGCCACCCCCATGTCCCCTCGCGCATATGAGCCCAGGGCCACGGAGATGGCAGATTACTATCCAGCTAGAAGTATGGGGCTCATAGGCCAGTACCTCCCAGGAATGGATGGGCAGGCATCCGGGTATGGGCACCCAAGCACAGTGCAATTTAGTGGGGAACCACAGGAGAGTAGGCCCATTAAGGGCATCCTGAAAACCTCTGCCAAGTTAGGTCAGTGGGGGGGATACCCAGCAAATCCTGGTAGCAAGGAGGGATCTGAAGATTCCTCTGAACGTCACAGGACACAGGAGACCAGGTCCCCACATTCTGCCAGCCATTCCCAGGCTCGCAGAATCCGGGAAAACCTGGAAGATCAGACGGGCACCTCTGGGAGCAGCGCCTCTGAGTCGGAGGATGAATGGACCAGGGTTACCCGAACCAAAAAGGCCAATAAGGCAAAAAAGGGCCTTGCTTAAGGACCCATTGAAACAAATAAAGGCAATAAGGAGTGTCATCACGCCTTATCATAAGAACGCCAAGTTTTCTGTTTGGGAACACTTGGAGCTCTATGAGCAAATGATGGAGACTTTCCATTTGAAGGACAGCCAAAGCTGTATTCAAAGCTGTATTCAATATGTAAAGTGGACCTTCTCACCAGAATACTCCAGTTTCTTTGCGGGTCTGGAGGATCAAAACCATTCAAGGTGGTCCACATACAGGGCGGCCATCTTGAAACATTTTTCTGTGCACAGAAATCCTCAAGAGGCTCGCAAGGCAGCCTACAATTTGCAATGTGGGGAGGATTAGGCCCCACAAGAGTTTGTGCAAGAATTAAAGCGTGCTTTTGCGCAGACCACCAGAAGGGTGCGCATGGATAGCAGAGAATTTATCAATACGTTTTTCCATGCCTTACCCAAATACATAATGACCCAGCTCGTGAGAGACTTTCATGAGAAAAGATCTTTAGACTGGGTCATTGAACAGGCTACCCGGATCTATGAGGTGCAGAAGCCCATCAAAAATAATAATAATGCGCCGAAAAACCCCAAAACCAACAGCACCCCTGCTGCTGCCAAGGTGGCAGAGGTAAAGGTTGCCCCCGTTTTAGATTTGGAGATGGGGGGGCCTCAAAACCTGCCCGCACCAAATAATTCACAGCCCAGAAGGCCCTCGGGCCAGTCACAGACAGGTAGTCGGGGAGGTAGTCCCACAAATGGGGTCCCCCGCTCCCCTGACTATGTAAGTCCCCGCTACAAGGGAAACCGACCAATCCTGGGTTATGTGTGGACTCCTCCAGCCCAAGGGGGGGATCCAGCCAAGCACCTAACCCAGGGAACTTCCCTCCCAACTTCCCACAGGAGGGCAGAAATTCTCCAAATCCTGGGCAGAACTTTTTCCCCAGGTATCCACCCAATTTCCAGCCCCAAAATCATCCATCCTTCTTTCCCCAATTCCCTGAGCCCAGACAACCTAATCCGGGAGAGGGGAGGCGAAGGGTGGAGGGGTACCAAAATCTTCCCAACCAGGGGTACTACCAGACAAGGGATAGCTACCCTTCCCGGGATCAGCCCAGGGGAGAAAATAGAGCCCCCTATCAGCCTGAGCGGGTTTCACAACTTGAGCGCCAGGTCCAAAATATGGCACGGGATCTGGGTCACATACTGAGGTCTCAACAGAACCCTCAGATGAGCATGCCACCGCAGAATGCCCCAAACTCTGGACCTGGTGCTCTAGAACAATGACGGGGGCAGCACCCCGATAACCCACCGGTTCCCAGGGAGGAGGCACAAGGGGAAGGGGGGTGTAAAGCCTTGGAGGAAGCTTCCGTCCCAACTTGTAAACAGCCCCTGGAAAACCAGGAACCGGAAACAAAATCTCCTGCCCCTGAAAGCCTGCCTCCCAAGGAGCAGAGGGGGGGTAGGAGAAACAAAGGACCCAAACAGACCCACTTTGTGGAGGAGGTACAGGTCTTCCAATTTGAGGGAGAGGGATCCTCAGAAGATCCTGGGAAAAGGATCTTCTCTTTCAGAGATGGGGGAACTCCTCCCAAGGAAAAATGGGTCCAAAGGGATTACAATCCAGACTGGGGAGATGTGGAGACTGAGCTACCACCGCCCATCATCTCATCCCAGAACCGAGAATACCAAAATCCCAAGGGTCAAACCCATCCTGATGACTGCCTCCAAAAAGGGAGGGGCGGCCCAGAACCGGAACCAGGGGAACCCACAATGGCTCTGATCTCCAGTTGCCAACTTTTTCTTTCAGATTCCCAGGGCTCTCCACAGAATTATGCCCAAATCTCTTCGCTAGGAATGTCCAAAACCATAAAGTTAGCCCACCAGTTGTCCAAAAATGTGCATTATCTGTGCCCCCTTGAGGAGAAGGAGGGAAGATACTATGCCCCGGTACAAGTACAGGGGCAGGGTACAATTTTGGCACTGGTGGACACTGGATCCCAAGCTACCCTTCTGTCCAAAAGGGCCTTTGAGGAACTTCCTGGACAACTGCAGAACTTTGACGGGAAGGAAATTCCCGTTGAGGGGACTGCAGACTTGGACATTAAAATTGGGCGACACAAGGTGAAACACCCGGTCATAGTAGTGACTCCAGAGGGAACCCCTTGTTTACTAGGGAATGACCTCCTGAGAAGGTTGTCACCCCTAATAGATTGTGTAAACAAGGTCCTCTGGACCCAGACTAGTCGACCAATAAAATTAAAACAAAGTGCCAACCATGTTAGTTTAAACGGCACCTGCCCCATGGTTGAACAAAAATCTGACCAAGTAGAATTTCACTTCCAGAACAACCAAACTCCAGACGTGACAGTAATAGCAGTAGGACAACAGACTGTTGATGGGGAGTCCTCTCTATTTCTGAAAATCAACCTTCCTTCCAGTTTAAGGTGGTATTCCACACTGGAAGGAAACACTCTGAAATTCTTCACCAATCCACAATCAGACACTCCCACTCCTATAGTCCAGAAAGATGTGAAATCAACTCAGAGCCTGGCTGATATTCAGCAAATTGGAGATCAGTTGTTCATTTCTGTGCAGTTAAATGATGGGAAGGACTCTGTTCTCGCTCGAGTGTGTGTGAACAACGGTAAGAGCTTCATCAGCGAAGCCATGTTCCGCCAACTCCCAAAAGATCCAGCCATTCCCACATTCAAACTGATAGACAAATGGGAAATGGACCTGGAAGCACCTAATTCCAAACATCTCCTGCCAAGTAGGTGTCTGCTCAAAATCTCCATTGGCAACAAGAGTATAGTCCATAATTGTTGGGTCGTGCGATACGTCACTGCCGCCTTTTACTTAGGCAGTGACATTCTCAATCGCTTTGCCATTAGTTTGGACCTAATAAACTTCAAAGCTTGGTCCCAATTAGCAAATAATCCCATGGGCTTTGATGATCCAGAAAAAGCATTTAGGTCAGCTCAATTGCTACCTTATGCAGTTGAAATTCAGATCAAAGAGGAAGTCACCATCCCAGAAAGGACCCGACAATTCTCCCTGGAAGTGAAAGTTAAAAGAGGACAAAAATTGAAAAACCCTGATGCTTATATCCATCTAAATGCTTCTCTCCAACAGCAAGGGTTAGGGGTAAACCCAACACCATTAGTCAACATAGAACATGACACCATTCCAATAGAGGTGGATAACAGCGACTTAAAGAGTATTACTCTATCCGCAGGCACCATTATTGGAATGGCGATTGATGGCCGACATTTCTCCATTGATTTAGGAAATGAACTGTTAGGACCAATCCCCAAGGACTGTTTTGACAGTGACAGTGAGGACAATACAACACCAGACAGGATTTTCACCCGACATGGGGGGAACTTCCTGGTGTACACTTCTTGCCCTTATGGTAAGGAAGATGTGACTTGTGACTTCAGGAGGGATGAGGTGATTTTCCAGGTCCATGAGGGCTGCCTTTCCCACCTGAGGCCTCCAGTCCAAATCAGCACTCTGACCAGGGACTTCTCCACCCAGCTGGAGGAGGCCGCGGGGATAGCCAAACCAGAAGTCTTTCCAGGCTTCAGGCAGATGGTGGAAGAGAGAGTCAACCTAGCTGATGCCTGTGTGACTCTGGAACAGAAGCAAAAGTTGAAACAAGTTTTCTTGGATTTCCAAGATCTCTTTGCGGTAGACTTATATGACTGTGGTCGCACTGACATCCACACCACAACAATTCCCACGGACCCTGGAATGACTCCAGTCTTTGTGAAGCAATATCGCTTGCCTCTCGCATCCATGGAGTCCCTTACTGAAATAATTAAGAACCTTGAGTCCCGGGGAATAATCCGTCCAGTCCACAGCACTTTCAATAATCCGGTGCTGGGAATATTGAAGCCAAACGGCCAGTGGAGACTCTGCGCCGACCTTAGGGAGCTCAACAAACGGGTCCATACTTCCCGATGGCCTCTGCCCTACATTGACCAAGGGCTGGCCCAGATTCAGGGGTCACAGGTATTCACAGCAATAGACCTGACCAATGGATACTGGACCGTGCCTGTCAGTAGGGAGGACCAATACAAACTGGCTTTTACCTTTGGGGGCCAGCAGTACACATGGACCCGGACTCCCTTCGGATACCTCAACTCCGGCAATGAATTCAACATTTTCCTACATAAGGCCATGCACGACCTGGGTGCGAGGGGTAACCTGGCTTATGTAGATGATGTCCTCATCAAAAGTTCATCTGTGGAGGAACACATAGCGGAGATCCGTTATGTTCTGACACAGTTGAGGGCCGCCGGAGCAAAACTTTCCTTTCAGAAAGCACAGTGGTGTAGAACCCGTGTTAATTTCTTGGGGCATGAGATTACTCCTCAGGGTCTCTGTCCCCAGGAAAAGAAAGTGGAAGCACTTCAGAAACTGAAAGACCCCACAACTTTGCGGGAACTAAGGAGCCTCCTTGGACTGAGTAATTACAGCAGACAGTTCATTGAAGGCTACGCAGAGATCACTAGACCCCTGATTCATCTCTTGAAGGGGGGGGTCAAGTGGGAATGGGGTCCAGAACAATCCGAGGCAGTAAGACAACTCAAGAGAAGCCTCTCACAAGCGCCTTGCCTAGCTTACCCTGTCAGAAACAAGGAGTTCTTCCTGGAGACAGGGTTCTCTAATACGTGCTTGACGGCAGTATTATACCAAAAGCATGACAAGGTCAATAAAGTAATCTCCTATGCAAGCAAAACTTTATCCTCTGTCGAGGTCAAATTCAATGGTGTGGGCATTGAAGAATTACCGCCCGTTTACCCAGGGGGAACACATCATAGTGGAGACTCCACACCAGCCTCTGCAATATCTCCAAAGTGACAGAATCCGGGCTGGAAATGTGAGTAATAACCGAATTACTTCCTGGATTCTGTCAATGCAAGGCTTTCCTGTAGAGGTCAGATATGGCCAAAACAAGAAGAGTCCCCTCCCGCAAGGTCTGGCTGACTTGCATGATTGTGCCAGAGAAAACTGTCTCGAGGACGAAAGTCTAAAAATCAAGGACAACATGGAGGCATACCTTAATTCCCCACACAAAGTCTTTGAAGAAGACTAGTGTGAGGGAATGCCCACTGTCTATGTGGACGGATGCTCGTACCATGTTGACGACAACGGGGAGAAAGAACTGGTGGCCGGCGTAGGGAATGCATGGGTGAATGAGTCACCAGAACCCTCCGCTGGATACAAAATTGGTCCCTGAAGTAGTCAGGTGGCAGAATTGATGGCTGTGCATCAGGCCATCCTCACTGCTGTCCAACATCAACTCCACGAACTGGTCATAATCACAGACTCGGATTATGTACGGAACGGGTTCGGGGAGCACCTGGTTAATTGGAAAACCAGAGGCATGTTATGTGCTAATAACAAACCCCTAAAACATGGGAAGTTAATCCAAAATATTGATGATCTGGTCACATCGAATGGGATGACCATCTACTGGAAAAAGATCAAGGGTCATTCCAAAGTAGAGGGACCAGACAAAACTGGAAATGACTTAGCTGATCAGCTGGCCAAAACTGGGGCCATCCAAGGGGATCTAATAGAAATAGAGTCCCTGTTGGGGGAAATCCAGGTCACTGCTATCACTAGGTCCCAGACGAATGCTCACAATGATCTTTCAACTGCACAATGGAGTAAGGAGACCCCTGATGCTGATTTGATTACAGCTCAGAAGAGGGATCCAATAATTGGTAAGTTTTACCAACACATTGCGGACCCTGAGAACTTTCACCTGACGGATACCGATTACATTGGGAAAGAGGACCTAAGAGTGTTGATGAAATGTCCAAAAATGTTCCGAATCCAAGACGGTTTGTTGGTAAGGAAATCCAAAGCTGGCCACGATCAGTGGGTGGTTCCTACCTCATTCCTAAGCCTGATGTTAAGTCACGCCCATGATGCGGCCACCGCCGGTCATAGGGGGTTTCACACAACACTGGAAATCTTAAGAGAGGTTGCATCCTGGCCACATATGGGGCAGGACCTCGACCAATACTTGAAGGGGTGTCTTGTGTGTGCACAATTTCAGCCACCATCCCTCATGCACCGTGCACCTCTCCAAAAGAGGGGGATGACACTGCCATGGTCAGATTTGCAAATCGACTTTATAGGCCCTGTAATTCGCTCGTCTAGAGGAAACAAGTACATGTTGACCGTTACATGCTTGTTTACCAAGTGGGTGGAATGTCTCCCAGCCCCAAACTGCAAGGCAGAAACAGCAGCTGCCCTGATGATTAACCACATCTTTTCCCGTTTTGGTCTACCTCAAAGGATTGAGTCAGATAGAGGTAGCCACTTCACCAGTGAAGTAATGACAAAGATGTGGTAGATACTGGGGGTTAAAAGGAAGCTACACATTGCTTACAGGCCAGCTTCTTCTGGTGCAGTGGAATGCTACAACCGGACAATTGTGAGCATATTAAAAAAGTTTGTGGCAGATTCTGGGCCAAGTTGGGATATCCGATTACCTCTGGTCCTAATGGCCATCAGATCTACCCCTTCATCTGCAACTAAAATTTCACCATTTGAGTTGATGACTGGACGCAAGATGGTGCTTCCCCAGCATTTGCTCTACAGGACTCAAGAGCAGGCACTTATAAATGCCTCCACAACTCATGAGTATGTGGAGAATTTAAGGAAACACCTTCAGCATGCTTTTGCCTATGCTCAGCGGAATCTAGAAAGATCAGCTGATAGCATGAAAACCCACTACGACCTGAAGACCACCAGGAAGGAATATACTGTGGGGGACCGGGTCTATCTATACAATTTCCAAAGGAACCAGGCCAAACAGCGAAAATGTTTGCCTACATGGAAGGGACCGTTTGAAATTATAGACAAGATCTCACCTGTTGCCTATAAGATCTGCATCCCCAAAGGCAGTCTGGCGGAAGGGGAAGACAAGTGGGTACATATAAATCAGCTAAAGTGTTGCCATGCCAGGCACACTCTGCAACAACTGGAGGAATCCACTGGAATCCCAGAGGGGGCCGCTCCAGAGTAATTCAGTTCCAACCCTAAAATATTCCACATATAGCATATAAAATTCTGTGATCCTTGTATATATATATGTTCTTGTCTCCTAATTTAAAAAAGAAAATGTATATGTTCATATCGTCTGATTCATAAAATGTATATGTTCGCCACACCATTAATAGTGGTGAAGAAATGTCTACGAATAGGTATTGCCGCTTTGCTTTATCATCCTAGGAGAGATGAAACCATGGAGACTGACCAAGGAGGATGACCGGGGACCGGGAGCAGAGACCCGAGGGGCCCAGGGTACCGCCAAATCCTCCCATCAGGACCAGCAAGGAGAACTGATTGATCGACTGGAGGGAGGAAAAGATGCTGAACTGTGCCATCCATGGAATTGTAAGAAGAGGAGGCGAACATCCCAGATCTTGCGAGTTCCATCAGCGAAAGGACAGTATGGCTATCGCAAGAGGGGGGGCTTGTGGGATGTTTTTACCCATGCATCCAAGCCCTACCATAAAACTGTGCAGTACTGGCATTGAAAACATCATGATGGCCAGAACTCCCCAGAGAGTGCACAGGGAAAACATGAAGAATAGGCTGCCACCCATTTTTGCCTATGTTGTGAGCACAGGAGGGCACTGCCTAAAACCACCATTGGGCTACACACACAGTAGCCTTAAACCATTGGGAATGGCAATGCTGATTGCCAAAAAGCAACTCAGAACTGTGGGGAATTAATTTTCTTAATCCCAAAAATGTTTGCATTACCAGTACTCACCACTATCAGAAAGCCGGCGTTTTAAAACCACCAGACTTTTGTGTAAAACTGAACAAATGAAACAAAACCAGACCAAGGAAAGACTTGCTAAGAGGTGGATACAATGTAAAACTATATTCTGAAATGACTTGAAGGAAGTAATTATTTAATGTATAGGTAAAAATTGTCAGTTTGATTTGAATGTAGAAAACTGGGAACAAAAAGTGACATTTAGCTGAAACCTGGCTTAATGAAACTGGATTCTGCCTGACAACTACCCCGACAGGAGTTGAAACTGGATCAACAGCCACTCTTCCCAGGCCTAGCTGCATCCTGCTGCCCCTTGCCAAAAGGAGTTCACCTCTCTGATTAGATTAGGGGTGGAGCACCTGGGAACTGGAAGGGACAGAACAATGCAACTTCCTTGACTCAGGCAAATGTTATATTGGGGGCGTCGTAAAATAGCTTCCTCTTGGGAGAAACTGGGGTGCAGCTGTGCCTCTGTGAACAAGCTGGCTTTGGGGAAGTGGATAAACCAGTTATTCCACCCTGTGATGTGGGAAGCCACACCCCTTTTTGACCAGAGCATAATTTTAAAAAGATAGATAACTCATAGTGCGGACTTGTCAGAATTATATAAGTAATATCATTATTTTTGTGATTTTTCTGTGAACATTTTAAGAGGCGTTAGGACCCTGTGGTGTATTCTGGGGGGTTGCTAGCGGAAAATAAGGTCTCACTCCAAATGTCTGCATGTTAAAAATCTGACACTTCATCAATTAATGTCCATACTTCTTGCGCACATGTGTGTAATTTTGGGTAAATGTCCGATATTGCAAAACCAGTTAAAAAGCGCAAAATGTTGTCATTTTTTAATGCAAGCCCCCAGGAAGATCAGAGGCAGACAAGCATGGACCATAAGGAATATATAATGTGTACATGTAATTTCAACAAATTGTGTATCTGGGAAAGATGTATTTGAATCAAATATAGATTTGTGGGCAAACTGACCAGGGGGGGATCCTCTGACCCATAAACAGACCTCATCATGATGACAATCCATTCCCTTCCCCCAGTCATGGGAGAGGGGAGAATTGGGCCAATGACAAGTAGAGAGGGGCAGGTTTAGCTAGGCCCAGGCACACACCCATTTTCAAAACACATAAAAAGAGACTGCTGGGACAGGTAGAGACATTCAATTCCATTTGCTGCGGAGCATGCTGACCGATGACTTCACATCCAGAGATCCAGACTTCAAATCCATCAATCTCCAGAACCTGTAGCAGAAATGAACTCCAGAATTTGTAGCAGAGAGGCCTGAATCCACCAGCTGAATCCTCTTCAGCAAGCCTCAAAACTAACCAAACTATTCAACAGCCGGGTGAGCTGTTTGAAGTTTTTCCGAGAATTCTTGCAAGAACCTGTAGCAGTGCCCAGAAAGCAGGGTTACATCCAGAATCCAGAGAGGCTAGACCAGCAGAGCAGAGCTGACCCAGATCACTGTGAGCAGAACCGGTGCCTGATTGACCCGCCGAGCAGACAGAACCGCAGCCGGACGTGTTGACCAGATCCGTGACGAGGCCTAGTTCAAATTTATATTGTGAGTACCTAGCAGAACTGTGCAGAACCAATCTCTTAGTTAAAATAATCTAATCCAAACTATTTTAACCTAAGTAGAACTGCCTCCTAGAAATCGTGTCATCTGTCATTTTTAAAGCTGCACAACTGTCACCTGTCAATTCTGCAGCTGCAAGCTGTCACCTGTCACTTTGAGTTTACTTTAAATCCGAAAAACTACCTTTATTTAATCGTCCGTATCTCTGGAACCGTTTGGGCTAGGAACGAAATTTACCGCGATTTGCGATTTGGCCCAATTTCTTCATCTGTAGAAATCAGCAGCTTTTTTCTTCTCTTTGCTAAAATTTGTTTGCAATCTGCTAATCATTCATAGAGTATTGTTAAAGTGAGCCTGAACTAATATAAAGTAGCCATCACTCACCCTGAACCTCTAGAGGGAATTAAAAGCAATTTTAGCACCTTTTCACTTCCATTGCAAACCACATTAAAGTAATTCGCCTGTGTTTAAAACTCATCCCGGTTTTCCCTAAGATTGCTGGGAGAACTGGAACTGTATATTGCATTATAAAGTGTGATTTGTGGGGATTCTTGAAGACTGTGTGCTCTCCTTCCATTTCTTGTATTGCATAGGGGGGGAGCGAATTGTCAAAAGAAAAAGTGATCATATTACCTTTTGCTAAAATCATAACAAGTTATTTCTGTACTGCATTTTATTCCACCTTGCGTTTCCTTGAACCATATAAAGCATTCTTTCCCACCTTATTCTTCTGTTCCTATTTATAAGTTACCTCTTGCTGACTACTGCTCATATTCACAAGTGTAATATCCATTATCAATTTATTTATAGAAGTGTGATATATATATATATATATATATATATTGTTTAAATTTTCAAATAAACCTTTTAATTTGCAAAACAAACCTACTTCTTCGCTCAGTGGGGTCAGGGGGATTCTAAGAGGGAGGTGTTATACAAGGGTTGTCATCCAGAGTACTGAACTGGATATAAAAATACATCAATAAGGGTTTTCCTCAGCATCCCAGACTAGGCATTGACTTAGCTGTAGTGTTGATTGAATATCGCTTACACTGTGATAAGGGACCACTCTTGTATAGGACAGTCCTCGTGGCTATGACTCCCCAAAAAACTATGTACGGCAAGGGACAGGCACAGAGGCCTCTGGTGTGCACACCCTCCTTAAATAAAAAGAGCCCGAAGCATTCTCTAGGCAGAACCAAAGCCCTGAAAGAGAAAAACAAACACTTCCATTTAATAGGAGCCATATTCATTCACCTACCGGTAATAACATATATTCTGATACTGTTTCACTTCAACAAAAGAGACTGTTCGGACAATGTTGCGAGTTCAAGGGCTTCCTGTTGAGCTCTGGGTCCATGCATTTCATATGGACGTTCACGTTTATGGTTCACTGACTGTGTTTACCTGCCGGTGAAATAAATGTATTGTACTCCAATGGAACAGTCACTCGCCAGGATACAGTGTTGCACCTCCACTGTGAGCAATCAATAGCTTGCATTTAAGAGGGTTTAATTTACTAAGAGACTTTCGAGACAGCAGATCAGATGTAGTAGGAATGGATGAATTTAAAGACAGCCCGTAAGAAGGGAAAAGAGGTAGCGCTGTGATGCAAGATGGCAGACATGCCAAATTAAGGATTGGTCCTGCCCACTAGGGCCATAGTAGGCCCAGGTGCCTCAAGGAGCAGCAGCCATTTCTAATCCTGCCCTAATTACCAAACAAATTTGCACCCACTCACCAATAACTCAGCTCGGGGAGAGAGCTACAAAACGCAGAGATTCCATTCAGACAGTGTAGGTTGGCAGAGCATGATGCTTAGGTTTTGTGGTGGTTGGAGAATGGAGAAAATTGAAGAAAGCAGAGTTTGGAGAGGTGGAAGAGTTGATAGGAAAATGAGCTGTTGAGAGATAAGAGATTGAAGGAGAAGGTGGTAAGACCAAGGGTGCAGAAGGAGCTGGCCACTTCAGGAGAGTTTGGAAGGCAGCAGAAGGCAATACGTCCAAGGGATAGAAATCTATAAAGAAAAAACACCTATGGGAGATGTGCAAATTGTGTGACTGGGTGTTCCACTCTCATTCTCAATCCTTCACAATCTATATCCATTTAAGTCATTCTTCCCTCACAGGAGCATACCCAAAAACACATGAACAACAAAATATATCTCCATGTATTGTTTCAATACTGTTAATATCAAGAACGCCAAAATTCCCCTAGAAACACCCAAAAGCCCTTTTATTGGGAATAGAATTGAATTAGCCCAAAAGGGGCCTCCTCAGAGAGAGCGCCCTTCACTATGAAATACCACCCAGTCCAAACTAAGAATAAAGATGGGATAGTGGTTCAGCTGCAAGAGCAAACTACCACCAGGTATTCACCAGTCTGAAAGAAAAGGAGGGACAGATGAGCGGAAAGGCGACACTATTATTCAAGTATTTCAATAGGAACTAACCTGAATGAATAGTGAATCAAATTTAATGGGAAATCCGGTGGAGGTGGTAGGAAGTAAATAATAGGTCAGGTTTTTTTGATGGAACCTCTGGATAAGGATGGTAGAACAGATATTAGGAGGTTTGAGGAAGGTAGGAATAAAAGGAAGGGTAGTTAATATGGTTGGTAAGGAACTTTTTTTCCCTATGGAACAAAGGTACTTCTAAAGGGAACAGAGTATAATGGGTTACCTCAAGGCGACCAAAGTTCAAAGCACTCTGTGTAAATAAAGAAATACTCAGTTGTTGAAGGCAAAATCCAGTGGAAATCAGTGTACAGAAATGGGTCATAAAACAAGTGATTACCCAGAAATGACAAAGCCAGACATAATCCAATAAAAGCAGGGTCAAATTTACCAGAGACAAGGTCAGTTACACAGGAGGATGGTCGGAGGAGAGGCAAGGAAGGAAGAAGAAGAAGGAGTCGGTAACGAGGCAGCCAACTGTAGAGAACAAGGATCAGGGCGGGGGCGCTGTTGTGCAGCAGACCAAGATGGCCGCTGCCTGAAAGCTCTGGTAATGGCTATAACGAAAACTTACTAAATATCCTGCCTTTCTTGAACCCGACCCCCCAGCATTTGTTGGCATTAAAAGTGGGCACATCATGCACCCCCGGACGAATTTGCATGGTCATCCGCTGTCACAGAGGTACGTGGAAGCGGTCGGAGCGGAGCGAGGAGTGTGGGGGAGGTGCAGCCAATGTTGCTGCGATGGCGATCGCACACGACCATCCATGAGTCCTTCCCTGTGTGAGAGGCACCGTGGTAGCAGGCCATGCTGAATGAGGATTGCATCCGTGACACTGGATGGTAGCGGAGGAGAAAGAAGTAAGGGCTGTGCTGTGAGGAGCGAGCCAACCCTGAAGTTCTAAGTGGGGCGCAGGCAGGCGCCCCAAGACCCTGGCCACATACCTGCATATCGGGTGCTGTGCGTGAAGTGGTCAGGCCTGCAGTACTGGAACAGTGCAGAGTCATTCCCCCTAACCCCCCTGACTGCTGCCTCTACCAGGGTCCACATTGGGCTGGGGGGGGCACTCCGCTGTGGAGTGGCAGCTGTGGCGGATCCCGGTCCGAGGCAGTGCTCAGCAACCCCGAGCGCTGAGGAAGCGCGAGCCACAGAAGCGGGCGAGGACGGTGTGTGGTCGGGGTGCGTGAGGAGCGTTACGGCACTCCGGACCCAGAGAAGGCGGCGAGTGGAATTTGAGCAGGGCGGCACCGGGGCATGCCACTGCGCTGAGACGGGGGAAGCTGCTGGAGCCTCGAACATCCTTTAACAGCCTGAGGAGCATTGGTTACCCACAACTGGGGGGCCTGGGTGCAGCTGGAAGCAGACCGTGGCTGTGTAGCAGAGGGAAGTAATGAGGGCACACACAACGATCCAGAGTGGAGGGCGGTAGAAAACTCTGCTGGTTAGGCTACGGTCTGGTGCTGGGGTCTGCTCACTTTCCCTGAGGACTACAATCACAGTAAGGACATAGCTGGGAAGAGGGGAGGAGGGTTTAAATGCTGACCGACTAGTACCCCTTTATGGATGAGGTGTGCTCATAGACTGCGCATTTGGCAACCATCCTCTCTGGGTATTAGTAAGGAGCCGCAGGGAGGCTCAGGCCCTCGGGATCCACTCTGCACTGGGATCACGGTGGTTTCATTGTGCAGGCCCACATAAGCACAGAATAGGACTGTGGGGGACCAGAAGTGGGGCTGAGCGGACAAAGTGAGCAGATAGCCACAGCAATTAGATAACAAGGTTGGATTCGGGGAGGCCGGTCTGGACCCTCCCGTTTGTGGTGGCTGAATGGGTAACCAGAAGAAGCAGGCGAGAATGGAGCAATTTGCCGATACAGACCAGGCACAATCCCAGGCTGTCGCCATGCAAGCCTCGGTGGCGGAGCAGGTGGACATAGCAGCCCTAAACCAAACGCTGCTGGCACTGAAGGGAAGCACAGATACGCTTGGGGTCAAAATAGATGCCCTCACTTATAAAGTGGACATCTCAGCAGTGCATATTGAAAACTTGTGTGGGTGTATGGAGGAGGCAGAGCAGAGGATTAGCTCTACAGAGGACAATGTCTCCTGCCTGCAGCGTGAGGTAGCTGGGCCACAACAGCTGGTTAAGAAGATAGTGGCCAAGAAAGAGGACTTAGAAGGACACTCCAGGAGGAACAACGTTAGGATTACTGGTGTTCCGGAATCTACAAATATAGATAACATGGATAAATGTGTGGAGCAGCTTTTAGTAGATATACTGGATAACGCACCGCTCTCCAACATGTATATGGTTGAGCGGGCGCACTGTTCGTTGGCATCCAGGCCGCCTCCGGGAGCCCCGGAGCACCTCATTTATTGCAAGAATATTTTGCTATCGAGATAGAGACGCCATACTACATGCTACCCGGGTGAAGAAAGAGTTGAGATGGGAGGGCTCCACTATACGGTTGTTTCCTGACTTTAGCCCGGCAGTTCAGGATCAAAGAAAGTCCTTCCAATTGGCCAAGAGCATCCTACGGAGCAAAGGTGTTAAGTATTCCATGATGTTCCCGGCAAAGCTATGTGTGCAACATAATGGATCTGTAATGATCTTTACTGCTCCAGAGGCGGCGGAACAATTCGCTAGAAACTTACCAGAGCCGGGGGGCTCACCACGGCTACCATCCTGACTTGGTGTTGATATCCCTAGAGGAAAGGATTGGGTGAAGCTGAGGAAGAGTGCTGTCATTTATTGATTTGTGGTGAGCTGGGGGAGCGGGGGAGAGGGGGTCTGATTGCAATTGCCGTTGTCACATGGAGCACTGAAACTGCCCTCAGGTTATGGTTTCTGGCGTGGGTGGGAGTGGGGGGTGGGAGGAGTGGACAAGGATTGTGTTGTTCACAGTGTATCGGGATTAGCGCTGTTAATGCTGTAGTAACGTCTCACACATACTCTAGTATACATTCTAACCCATATGGTTACAAGAACCCTAATAGTAGGTTTCCCACAGATGACAAGGGGATAGGCATCACAGCATCCAGTAAACTATGGTGTCGTCGGGTATGAGGTGTAAGCCGAGTCAGTGTCTTACTATAATGTCTTGATACATGAGAGGACTCAAACAAAAAAAAGACCCGCCTCAAAGCAAACTACAGCAGAAATCATGGGGTGTATGTGCTATGCTTACAGGAAACACACCTGGTGGATGACTCACACCTCCCTAAATTGGCAGGATGGGGTGTACATAGATACTGTTCGTCGTATTCTTCGCATGCCAGAGGGGTGGCAATTTACATACATGGATCACTTCAGTTGAGACTGCATGAACAAATTAATAAACAAATTAAAGATAATGAGGGCCGGTATATACTTTAAGGGGGGGGCAAATGTGGTGGTGCAAACTCCTAAACATATATGCTCCTAATGTAGATAGTGCAGACTTTTTCCACCAATGTGCTAGACAGATTTCCAAATTCCTGGCTTATGAAATACTCTGGGTGGGCGATTTCAATTTAGCCCTTACACTAGAGCTGGATAGATCGGCTACATCACATCAGCTTCTTCTGCAAGCGGCCAGGGCGTGGTTGCTGAGTATTACAATCTTCGCGATGAATGGGGGGACAGGCACTCTACCACTAGGGAGTACATGTTCTTCTCAGTGGTACACTACAGCTCCTCCAGGATCAATTACGTTATGGCAACCACATCTATCGCAAGGAAGGCTGTAGGAGCAAAGATATTGGCTCGTACCCTCTCAGATCATTCGCCTGCGCTGGTCCATATCCCAGATGGCGCGGACTTCCAAGCTCGTCCCCGGTGGCGCTTTAGAGCTACATCATTGGAAGATGTGGCCTTTTATGCCGACATAGAGCGACACATACAAACCTTCTTTCAGACAACGTAGGCTCGGTACCTAGTCAAAGTACAATTTGGGAGGTGTTTAAAGTGTACATCAGGGGGTGCTGTATATCGAGGGAGGGGGGTATATTGACGGCTTTGCGGGGGACTATGAGGAGACTAGAGGACCTTATCCAGGATCTTCAAAATGAACAGAGCATCTCGGATGACCCCGGGACACACGAGGAACTGAAGGTGCGCAGGGAGGAATTCCAGCAGCTAGAAGAGAGCGAAGGGAAGTTTATGGGAAACCCAATAGTAGCAAGGAGGTATGGGGAGCACGATCGCCCGAGTAGAACTTTGGCCTGGGTGGTTAGGCGGGATCGACATATTGCCCCTATAGCTCAGGTTGTGGGACGGGATGGTGGGGTCATTAAGGACCTGGAAGGGATAAATAAGGAGTTCAATAACTACTATGCAGAGCTATATTTATCACAACATGCAGGGGGGCACGACAAGCTGATAGAGTACCTGGACGAGGTGGCGCTGGGTTGGCTGGATAGTGAGCAGGGGGAGGCACTAAACTCTCCTATTATGGAGTAGGAGGTTCGGGAAGCTATAAAATCACTGCCTAATGGAAAGCAACTTGGGATGGATGGCATCACAGCCGAATGCTATAAGGCATATATGGACATCTTAATTCCCCAACTGTTAAGTATGTATGAGGACGCCATGGCTAGAGGTACGCTCCATGAGTCGACCAGATCAGAACTAGTGACCGTGCTTCTGAAACTGGGGACGGATCCTTGTCAATTGGCATCTTACAGGCCGCTATCGCTGATTAATATAGATAACAAAATACTAGCAAAGATCCTAACGAAGCGATTGTTGCCGCATATGCCGGCGTTGGTGCTGCCGGATCAGGCTGGGTTTATACCTGGCCGGTCCACTCAGAATTTCTTAAGATTCTTGTTTTCCCTGATGCAGAATGTTAACTCTGAAGTCCCTATAGCATTTGTAGCCCTCGACGCTGAGAAGGTGTTTGACTCAGTAGAGTGGCCTTTTCTATTCGAGGTGTTGAGACGCTCAGGGTTTGGTCTTACATATATCAAATGGGTTGGATTGCTTTATACTGCCCCACAGGCTTCTATATATACGAGCAGGGTGGCCTCTGAGTTCCTCTATCCCTCGCGCGGCACGAGGCAGTGGTGCCCATTCTCCCCAATCCTTTTTGCCCTGGCCATGGAGCCGCTGGCCTGTCATATTCAGGAAACACACGCTCATCTGGGAATTTGTGTGAATGCGCACAGAGCCGTGATATCGTTCTATGCGGATGACATCCTTCTGTATGTCATGCACTCCAAGCAGAACTTAGCCACATTGATGCAGGAAGTGCTCAGATTTGGGGAATTATCTGGTCTTAAAATTAATTGGAACAAATCTGAAGTACTTCCACTGACACCCGTGGTACTGCGGGCTGATGTGGGCGGTGACTTTCGATGGTTCCCTCAGGGTTTGCGATATTTGGGGATTATGGTTACTACAGATGTCAGTACGCTGTATAGGGATGATTATGTGAATGCGCTTGAGGTACTAGAGCAGAAAGTAGAATCGTGGATCCTGCTCCCTATCTCACAGGCTGCGCGCGTAGCGCTGGCCAAAATGGTCATATTGCCCAAGTTGCTGTATATCTTCAATAATGTCCCATTATGGCCCGCTAGCTTATATTGGACTTGCACTAGGAAAATTATGTCCAGGTTGGTGTGGGTGGGTAAACAACCCTGTATTGCGTACGATACCCTGACCGCGGCTTATGAACACAGCGGACTGGAATACCCAGATATGTACTGGTATTACCTTGCAGCGCAGCTGCAGTATATAGCGGGGTGGAACCCTCTGAGTCCACTGTATCCACACACCATGGCGGCGAAAGCAATCTCCTTTCCTAATAGCCTCCTGGGAATGCTTTGGTGAAAACGAGATACTGTCCCGAGGGGGGAGGTACAGTCAATAAATGTGACGTGTACTGCTTGGGACCGGCTAAGTAGACTGCTTGATGATACGCCACAATTTCATCCAGAATGGCCCATATACAAGGTAATTGACATACCACTTATGCATGAAAAATCATTTCGGGAGCATTTTAATATCTTAGGGGTACAAACACTGGGGGATGTGGTGCAGGACCTGAGGTTTATAAAGTGGGAGGAGCTGCGCAATAGAGGGGAACACAATGCGGTGACGCTATTGCTGTATTATAGAATCAGAGGCGTATTAAAAACCAAATGGCCTGAATTCCCGAAGGCCCCAGTCCCCAGCCTGTTACAGCAATATATCGTTAAACCGCTGGAGTCTCCTAAGTTAGTGTCTGTTACTTACAAAATGATTCGGAGTACTATGGGAATGAGACAGGGAAACTTCAAGAATACGTGGTCAACCTCTTTGGGCAGTGTGTTGAGCGAAACACAGTGGAAAGTTATATGCATGCAGACTCGTAAGATATCCCTGAATGCCCGATATAGATTGATCCATTACAAGTTTCTACATAAGGTCTACTACTCCCCGATGAGATTGAGCAGAATTTAGCCCAACAGCTCCCCGAGGTGTAGGAGGTGTGGAGGGGAACCAGCTGACATTTATCATGTGGCATGGAGCTGCCCGCGCATTGGGTTGTTCTGGAGGGAGATTGAGGGGGCAATGTCTGTAATGCTTTCTACACCCCGAGTCTACAAGCGGTGTGGATGCTAGCCTAATAGAGGGCGGGACCCGTACGGAACGGAAACTGTTGGGAATGGCGGTGGGGGTGGCCAGGCATTTGGTGGCCAAGATGTGGGGCAAGATGAATCCTCCAACATTTCGCGCCTGGCTTGAAAGCATGAAACAATGCGAACGCAGGGAAACCAAATATGCTGTAACTATGCCAGCCACAAGCTGTCCAATTGACTATTGGCTTCCATTCCGATGTTATCTGTCTGAAACTGACACCAGGACACATTCACCGTGAGGAGATTTGGAATGACACTGGTAAGCAGCATGAGTTGAGGCCCACAATTTACTGACGAAAGGTGGGGAGCAAGAGGTGGGGTCCTCATGGGCAGAAGTCTGAAATGATGCCAACTGTGGCTGCTATGAGAACTGGGACAGGAAAATGTACTGCTTCGAGATGTTAACAGTGGTTGGGTGGGTGGTTTTTGGTCAGGGGGTTATAAGTTGCAGTAAAGGTGTTTGTTGTTTGTATTGTAAAATTAATAAAAATAAAAAAAAAGAGAACAAGGATCAGGGTAGCCATAGCAACTTCACTCAGAAGCGCTAGTAAAATGGAAAGCAAGCCGTTTTATAGATCCGGGTAAATATGGCAAACTGGGAAGAAAGCCATCGGAGGGAGTGACGCTTCAGCATGCACCATGGCAACCGCCAGGAGCGTTGCCGAATCGGCAACCACTGTCACAGAGAACGGCGGCCAGTGTTGTCGGAAGCTGCCGAGGCCGTGACAGTATCCTCCCTCAAAGGCAACAGCACTCCCCTTGCAGTGTGAAAGCGGGCAAACAGCACTGGAGCACAGACATTGCTAAGGGATTCCCAGGACCGCTTCTCTGAACCATATCCCTTCCAATCTATTAAATAGGATAGTTCCCCTCTTTTGCACTCTTACAAACAGAATTTCCTTAACTTCGTATTCCTCATCAGCACCCACTATAAGAGCTTGCAGGTGAGCAGGCAATCAGGTGGTAGGCAAGCATGGTTTCAATAGGGATACATGGACTACAGGATGGACATGCCAAGTACTAGGGAGTCGTAAGCGCAGGGCAACAGGATTGATGACCTGCAGAACCTCATAAGGACCAATGAAACGTGTTAAGAGTTTTCATGTACAATGCAGTTTCAGGTTCTTGGTAGACAATCAAACCTTCATCCCCGAATGATAGACAGGAGCAGCGATGCGTTCTAGATCTGCGTATTTCTTTGCACAGTCTTGCGCCTGAACTAGTCGTTCCCTGACTGAACCATGTAAGGTCACTAAATCCCCAACAGAAGCACAAGCCATAGGATTTTCAGCGGAAAGAGGTGCTTCCATGGGGATTGAATGGGGATGTTGTCCATATAAGACATAAATGGGAGAGGAACCAGTAGAGGAATGGACAGAATTATTGTAGGCAAACTCAGCCGAAAAAAGGGCAGTTAACCAATCTTCCTGGTGTTGTAAACAAAGACAGCGCAGATACTGTTCTAAAGTGGCATTAAGCCTCTCTATCTGCCCATCGGTTTGTGGGTGATAGGCACTGGAATAGCGATCCTCAATGCCAAAGGAGGAAGTCAATGCACACCAGAAACATGAAGTGAACTGTGTTCCTCTGTCGGAAACGATGGTAGTGGGCAAGCCGAAGTAACAGAATACATGTTTCAAAAAAATTGCCACACAAACAGGAGCAGAAGGTACCCCAATGCAAGGCAGGAATATTGCCAATTTAGTGAAGTAGTCCATCACAACCTATATGGTGTAATAATTGTGGATTGGTGGAAGCTCAACTATGAAGTCCATAGATATCATATGCCCAGGTTTATGAGGGACAGGAAGGGGTTGTAAGAGACCATCTGGTTTCTGTCTCTAACTCTTACAATGGGCACAAATGGAACAAGTTGTGAGATAATCCAGGGGCGTGGCTTGGAAGCCATGTGAGAGGACGCGCTCTTGGGAGAGCTCCCGGAGATCCTACATTTATCCTGTGCAATAGTGCATTGGCACTAACTCCCGCAGGCCAGAAACGAGAGCACCTGTCCATGAATGTGAGCTGCACAACTATGGAAGAGCTGAAACCTCCACAAGCCCGGCAACGGTAGATAAATGCCATCGAAGTTCCTGGAGTCGCGGACCGGACGGAGTGAAAATGGCGGCCACACCGGACAATGGAGGGGACACAAACGCGTTGAAAGGAACACCCTCGCGGTGATCGGCGGCGACGTGGGCGGTGCAGGCCGTGGAGATACAGATAAGCTTTTGGGAGAGCGTCGGCGCGTCTCTGTGGGCACCGATGACCTAACGCGGGCCTGGGAATCGGTCGGCGACGGTCGGCGGTCGGCACTAGGACCCGCCTGAGCTGACTGGTGCAACGGACTACGTGCTTTGGCCCTGACCTTTGGGGGACACTCGGATAGTGGCTGATCCTACGACGGGGTCGCGTGTACGGGCCCACGGCTTACAGTGGCTGAGGAATGGCGAATAAGGCCGTCAGACAGAGAGCAAAACAGCCCACATTGGACGAGTTTACCAAGACACCGACGGGCCCAGAGAGTGCTCGGACCAAGGAGAAGCCACCCATGGCCGCGGCTAGCCCCAACCAGGACGTGCTGGCTGCTCTCGCTGAACTGAAAGCGGACTTGAAAAGCGCTTGGGAGGCCAAGCTTGAAATGGTGGTGGCGGACCTGAAAATAGCGCTCGACCTCAAAGTCGGAGAGGTTCGGGAGGAGGTGAACCTACTTCGACAGGATGTGAAGGCCCTATCGGAGCGCACAGAGAGTCTGGAAAAGGAGGGCAGCGCCAACACGGCAGATTGTGCCTCACACAAGGCCGACCTGCATATTTTGGAACAGAAAGTACGCAACTTGGAGAACAGGGCCGAAGAAGCGGAGGGGCGCGCCCGAAGGAACAATATCCGTGTTGTGGGCATCCCGGAAGGATTGGAGGGTCATAACCCCACGGACTTCATTGAAAATATGTTGCTCCAAGAGATCACCGGGGGTGCGCTGTCGCAGGGTTTTGCGGTGGAGCGAGCACATAGAGCATTGGCTAGGAGGCCTCCACCGGGCGGTCCGCCCAGGCCAATGATAGCCAAAATCCTCAACTACCGTGACCGGGAAAGGATTTTGGAGCATTTTCGTAAAGGAGGAACCATCAAAAGGGGGGAGGCCACTATAACGGCCTACCCAGACTACACCATGATGGTGCAGAGGAGTCGGATGAACTTCGGGGCGGTCAAGAGAAGATTAAGAGAGGCAGGGAAGAAATATATGCTCCTCTACCCGGCCAAATTAAAGGTGATCCACAATAATAGATCCCTGTTTTTTGAGTCACCGGAGGAAGCCATGGGTTGGCTGGACATGCAGGGCAGCCCCCAGGAGTCGGAGGTCCGGGCGGATGAAGATGGCAATAAGAGATAAGTGCTCTACGACGTGAGAGGGTGTTGCCGGAGACTATGGGACTTGACTATAGTTATTGCTATGGCCTGGGGAGGTCGGGCCTGGAACTGGATGTTAAATGCACTGTTTGCACTGTAATTGTTGTCGTACATGGGAGCCTTTCAGGGCTGGTCCATTCACCCCCGTTTAGTATTTCTTAGTTAAGTGGCCGCTAGGGCGACTTTACCCTACTGGGCTCTGTGTGTAACAGCCGGAACTAGATGTGGGGGGGCCTGAGTTTCCGGGACGGAGCTGGGCAACAGTTGGGGAGGGAGTTGGGGGGGAGGGGATGGGCAGGGGGAATGGGGGGTGTGGGGGCAGTTGGGGTGTACATAGTGTTGGGAGGTTTGAACGGGATCGCGAGCCCTGAGGGAAGATTTTGGATGAGACTTCTGGATAGCATGAACGAGCAGGGATGGTCGGGGGGAAGAGTGCAGGATATCAGTACATCATGGGGGAGCTAAAATTGTTGACATGGAACGTCAGGGGCCTCAATAGCTATCTTAAACGGAATAAAGTTATGTTGTACTTGAGGCGACAAAAGATAGACGTCGCATTACTGCAAGAGACGCATTTGACCCGAGACAAATTAGAGCTGGTGAAGAAAAAGTGGGGTGGAACGGTGGTAGGATCCGCGTACTCAGCTTATGCTAGAGGCGTGCTGATCTGGGTGGCGCCGCATGTCCCGTTTCAACTGCAGCAGGAACGTGTGGATACTGAGGGGCGTCTGGCTATGGTGAGAGGGGTAGTCGAGAACAGAGAGATGTGTGTAGTGAACACGTATGCCCCGAACCAGGGCACGGCAGAGTACCTCCGGACCATGAGTACCAACTTGAGTTGGTGTGTGGGGAGTGCGGTGTTCTGGGGAGGGGATTTTAACTGTGTGTTGGACCCGGGGATGGACAGATCCGACGATAAGGTGATTAGGCCCGCCCCGGCAGCCCGGGTGCTGCGGACGCTGCTGCGGGACTTTGAGCTCGATGACGTGTGGAGGACCAAGCACCCCAATGAGAGACAGTACTCGCATTACTCGGCCCCGCAGCGGTTGCACACTAGGCTAGACTATATTTTTGCCACGTCGGACGTCTTGGGGGATGTGTCTAGTGCGGAATATAGAGCGAGGGTCCTCTCGGACCACTCGCCTATGGTGGTGGGATGGCAATATGGCCGCCCCAGAGCGCGGATCCCGACGTGGCGCCTGCGCGCAGAGGCGCTTAAAGACCAGGCTTTTAGGGAAGACATGCGGGAGGAAATAGTTAGCTATTTCGATACCAACACTGGCAGCGTTGACTCGGCGGGAACTCTGTGGGAGGCCTTTAAGGTTGTGATACGAGGGGTGGCGATTGCTAAATCGAAAGGTTTGCAGAATGGGGCCCTGGTCGATTTACAGAAGGCGGAGAGAGAGCTGGAAAAGGTGCTGAAGAGCGAGCATATAGATAACGAACTGGTGCTTAAACTGCAGCAGCAGTGTACAGAACATTGGGGGAGGCTCTGTAATCTAAATTACAAAAAGTATATTGAAAGGCAACATGCGGGAGGAGATAAAACGGGTCGTCTTTTGGCATGGTTATATAAAAGAGAAACCCCGAGGCCCCCGATTAGGACAATAACTAGAGAGGATGGGGAGCAGATAGATACCCAGGAGGGTGTCAATGAGGAATTCGTAAATTACTATAAAGCATTGTATGGGGATCCGGGCGGCGGCGACCGGGAGGAAATGGTGGAGACCCTGCAAGATTTCGGGCTGCCCAGGATAAGCACGGAGGAAAGAGAGGAACTAGATGCCCCAATAACACTAGGGGAGTTGGAGGCGGTCGTCCGGCAGCTACCCACTAGCAAGACCCCAGGAACGGACGGCCTGCCCAGTGAATTTTATAAAACTTTTGGAGCGGAAGTACTCCCCCCGATGCTTGATATGCTTAATGAGGCGTTCGAGAAGGGGAGGTTGCCGGAATCGCTCAGGGAAGCGATTATTATACCGCTCCCTAAGCCTAATAAACCCGGGCATAGTTGTGGGTCATACAGACCAATATCTATGCTGAATCAGGACAGCAAAATACTAACGGCTGTCCTAGCCAACAGACTGCGGAGGGTGATAGGCAAACTGGTACACCCGGACCAAACGGGATATGTCCCGGGGAGAAACATTGCCCAAAACCATAGACGACTCCACCGGGTGATTGAAATGGGATCTAACAGTGATGGGGAAATGGCGATAGTGTCGTTGGACGCTGTTAAAGCCTTCGACTCGGTTAATTGGAAGTGGCTGCTGGCGGCCTTGAGAGAATACGGACTGGGACCAGGATATATTAGATGGGCGGAGCTGCTGTACAGCGCTCCGCTGGCTAGAGTTCGGACGGGCATGATTATATCCGAGAGATGGCAGCTTAGCAGAGGCACCAGACAGGGGTGTCCTTGGTCCCCGATGTTGTATATCTTGGCCCTGGAGCCTCTGGCACTGTACTTACGGCAGCAGTATGATATCGTGGGCATTGAGGTGGGGGGAGAAAACCATCTGATATCCCTGTATGCGGATGACTTGTTATTGTACCTGAGTCATCCGGAGGAGAATTTACAATATATCCTGGACGTGATGGGGAGATATGCGAGGTTGTCGGGCATAGCGGTCAACCCCCAGAAATCGTACATTTTCCCGTTGGGCTGCTATAGGGGGGTTCCCACGGAGCGGCTGCCGGTGCTCCAGGTGCCCTGGTCAGTCAATACATTCCGTTACCTGGGAATAGACATCTACCACACGGTGGAGGAAGAATACAAGCGCAACACAGAGATGGCTGTTGAGAAGATACGCGCATGTATGAGCTTTTGGCAGAAGTTGCCCCTAGCGATGATGGGGCGTGGGGCGATGATCAAGATGGTAGTTCTGCCTAGGCTGCTACATTACTTTAGCAACATCCCATACATGATCCCTAAGGGTTTTTTCACTAAAATAGATGGGGTTTGCAGAGAGTTTCTGTGGCATGGTACTCGTAACAGAGTAGCGCTCTGGAAGTTACAGAACTTTCATGAAAAGGGGGGAGTCAAACTCCCAAACTTTGAGGCGTATTACATAGCGAGCCAACTACAGTTTGTGTCTAAATGGCTGTCCGACGAAGAGACCCCAGAACTCAGACTATTCGGGCAAGATTGTGCCCCATTTTTCTTAAAGGAGGTCATTTGGTTGCCCGAGGCTGTCACGAGAAGGTACCCGGCGATGGTGAAGCTGGGGTGGAAGGTGTGGAGACGGGCATGTACAATGATGGGTGACCCACTTCCGTGTTCTCCGCAGATTCCACTGGTTGCCCTTGCGGGGGTGGATGGACAGCTGAGGGAGATTATTAGGAACTACTGGGAATCGGTGGGGTTGGTGACATTGGGCGATGTGTGGCAGGAGGGTGCTATTAAGGGGTTTGTGGAACTTAGCGAGGAGATTGGATTGCACGAAGGCCAATATGTTACATACCACAGATTGGGGAAGAAAATTCGGGAACTGTGGCCTGAGAATATCATGGCAGACGAATCGGAGGTTACGACGGCGGGGATATATGATACAACGGAAGGGGGACATGAAATTTCTAGGCTGTATGAGATGGTGATGTCGAAAGTCGGGAAGGAACTGACATGCCTACGATTGGAATGGGAGAGTGAGGTGGGGATCGAAATGGGAGATGGGATGTGGGAACGGGCTTTGGGGTACCACAGGAAAGTGTCTCGAAATGCCAGACTGCAGCAAATACAACTGTACGTCACGCACAGAGCGTACATGACCCCTCTGAGGATATCCAAATTTCGGAATGCAGGCAGACAGGCGTGCCCCAAATGCGACGAAGAAAATGCGGACATGACGCACATGTTTTGGGCGTGCCCAGTGATTGAGGGGTTCTGGAGGGAGGCGGCGCGCAAGCTGAGAGAGAGAGGGGTCACGTTTGCCATAGACACCGCCTGGGCATGCCTTCTGGGTGGGTTTCCCAGACCTCGGCAGCAGAAACATGTAAGCAAACTGAAAGACCTAGCGTATGTGCTGGCCAAACGACGAATAGCCATGGGCTGGAAAAAATGTAGCAAGCCACGGGTTGAGGTGTGGTGGAATGACCTACAGAAATGGGCGGAGGCTGAGACAGCGGTGTGGCAAGAGGCGAGTTGTATGTCTTGGGAGGAGGAACTGGGCTCTTTGATGGCTTGGAAGACATTGATATCCTGCACATTCGGGACAGGGGTTTTGGGAAATCCAGATGATGACGATGCCCGCTCATGTGCAACAGAAGCGGAACAAGACATGGAAAATGGCTCGCGAGGGGGGAGGGATCAGGGGAGTAGTGCGCACTAATGATTATATGTTTATTGGAATATTGTTTATTGCACTGCTGTTTGGTTTGTATTGTTGTTTGCGTTGAAAAATCAATAAAAAAAAAATTACAAAAAAAAATTAAAAAAAAGTTGTGAGATAATCAATGACGTCCCTTGACATAATAGACCACCAAGACCAACGGCGAAGCAGGTCCAATGTTTTTTTTTCCCTGGATGAACTGACACGAGTGAATCGTGGGACCATTGCATGGCACGTAGACGGCACTCGAGATCAGGAACGTATATTCTATCCTGTATATATGATAAACTGTTAATAACATGGGTGTTAAGGTTATTCACTTCTGTAGGATGATCAAGTACCCAAGTGCGGATTTTGGCCCCAAGTGAAACATGTGGTGTGCAGCCGCAAGCCACCTGGTTAGGTAATATAAATGGATGTGCTGCTTTAGAGAAAGAACAATCAATACCCAGGCAAGAAAGAGCTTTCGCCTTTGTATGGAGAACTGCAGGCATGAGAGTAACTATGAAATCAAAAAGGGAAACAAAGAAATGCCACTGTGCCTGCCTGGCAGAAGAATATCTCACTGATTTCAAGGCAAGCAGATTGCAGTGGTCAGTGAATATGGTAACTTTATAGCGTGCGCCCAACAAATGATGATGCCACTCCTTGAATGTGTCCTTGATAGCCAGAGGTTCACTTTCAGTGACAGTATAGTTCCACTCAGAATCTGTGAGATTGTGTGAATTGAAGGCCACAGGATGGGTAGCACCAGTACCAGGACATGTCTGGGAAAGAAAAGCCCCAACAGCATCAGCTTCTATTATGACATCGGCTTCTATTATGAACGGAAGCATGGGGTCAGGATGTTGTAGCACAGGGGAAGAAGTAAATGATGATTTGAGACATTTGAATGCATCCAGGTTCCACTTAAAAGGCGATTTAGGACTTGTCAAACTGATGAAGGGCACAACAATAGAAGAAACAAATGAATAAATCTTCTACAGAAATTTAGAAATTTGCAAAGCCAAGAAACGATTGTAGAGCCTTTACTGAAGAAGGAACGGCACTCTAATACCGCCTTCACCTTGGAGTGGCACATCTTAACTCCTTGATCAGCGATGTTGTAACCCAAAAACTCAACATCAGTGGTATGGAAGACACATTTCTCCGCTTTGGCATATAGATGATGCTCCCTTTGTCTCTGCAGAATAGAACGGACATGTTCAACGTGTTGTTCGACAGAGTTTGAAAAGATCAGGATGTCGTCCAGATAGATGACCACAAACTGGACTGTCATGTCCCGAAATAAGTTGTTCGTAAAATACTGAAAGGTGGCAGGGGCATTCAACAACCCGAAAGGCATGACCAGGTAGTAAAATAAACCATTGCAGGTTTTAAAAGCAGTTTTACACTCATCCCATTTCCTGATACGTACAAGATTATATGCCCCTCTTAAATCTAGCTTCGTAAAAATGACAGCAGAACCCAGTTGATCTAGTAAGACACAGATGAGAGGTAGTGGGTATTGATTGATTTTTTACTCTTGGTGTTCAGCGTTCTGCAGTCACTACATGGCCTGAGGTCATCCTCCTTTTTTGGCATGAAGAATAATGGAGAGGCAGCAGGAGATCTTGAGGGATGGATGCATCCGTTAACAAGGGCAGAGTCCAGGTATTCCTTAAGAATTTCATCTTTCCTTATGGTGAGCAAATAAATGCGACCAAAAGGCATGTTTGAACCTGAAAGCAAATCTATCTGACAGTCATAAGGCCAGTGGGGAGAGAGTTGCTCGGTCTCCCCTTTATCAAAGACATCCAGATAGTCATTATAGTGTAAAGGGATGACAGCGTCAGCAGACTTAGTCACAGCACCGACTGAGGAATCCGCTTCAAGGAAAGCCACACAGGGAGAACCGGAAAGAGAGCTGTCATCATTGTAACATGAAACACAACAATGGTCAGATATGAATGCAACCTCTTGAGTAACCCAATCTATATGCAGATTATGTAGTTGTACGCAGGGGATCCCCAAGATAACTTTGTATTGAGTGGCAGCGATTAGGTCCAATGACAGTCATTCTTGATGCCCAGAATCGGTAGTCATAAGGACAAGCAGACTTTGTTCGATCATGAATCCTGAAATCAAAGCAGTACCATCAACAGCGTTAACCATTTCAGGATGTGTTTTAACTACAGATGTAAATCAATTTGCTGGGCATATGTTATATCAATATAATTACCTGTGGTCCCGATATCCAGGACTGCAGGAGGGTGGATAGTATGGTTTTCTAATGACTATATAGAAACAGTTAAGTAACCAGGCAGAAAAGCTGCCGAGGATGTGGAGTCCAAAGGATTAACATTCGAATGAGGGACTTCTACTGTGGTCGAGCTTTGAAATCTTTCCCGGTTTCCATATAGGTTTCTTTGGACAATTCCACAGGAAATGCTCTGCTGAGCCACAATACATACAAAGGTTAGCTGTTCTCCTATGTGGGATATTTTTATCAATGTCGATGCGCCCCACTGCACCCATTTGCCAATAGGGAAAGAAACAGCCAAAAATGGATGCGCTAACCCCTGTGCATGCAAAAATCTGCAAAACTGTGCATGGTTCACCATCACAAAAGGCTGCACACACCTGCCACACACAGTCAAAGTTGGGGTAAAAACAGAATTCACTGCAGGAGAATGCCAGTGGGTGCTGTTACATGTACCATGAAGCAAGGCCACAGAAGGGGGCTAAAAACCGAAAGTGCCTTTTAAAATACCGCTTCCCCAACCAATTGCAACCTTTAAAGTGCTTTTTTGGTGCTAAAATTAGTCATTTTCCGAGTGAACTATTGAAATTAAAAGTGTGCTGAAATCACAGATCCTCCAGGTGGCTCAGAAGAAATCGGGCCTCACTGATTGAGAGCAGCTAAGAAATGTATTCCATGAAAAAGGCAACCCAGCAACATTTTGTTCAGTTCCACAGGAAAAATGCAGCTAAAAGTGGCAACATATAACCATTTAAGCTGTGCAGAGAAAACTCCAAGCAAAGGCTGAATACTTATTTCCAGACTGCAAACAAATGCCAGCACTCAAGGACAGAAATGTTGCTGCAAAGGAAACTCTGATGCAAAAGACTCCGTTTAAAAGTGCTTTTTCCATGAAGAAATTGCAAAATTTGCCTGTTTAAAAGCATGTTTTTGTGAAGGGCTTAATTCCTTTAATTGTCAAAATCCCCTATAAACTCTGCTCATTTTATATCTTTTAAATTAAAGATTTTAGATGAATCTTAAAGTAACCCAGTTTGGAGTTAACTGGGTAATTCTGATTGGACAGATCCCAGCCTGTGAAAGATGACACTTCATGTTGACACTTTGCTGCTACCAGGAAGGCTTAATTGATGCTGGAGGTTCTCGCATATTTAGAACAAAGACCTCATTAGACATTCATCTTTGGCTGAGCCAAGGACAATGGCAGGCTGAGGAATGATCCCTTCTGGGGAGGGGCAGGAAACTTCCCTCTACACCCCACCCTGATTAAATGGATTTGACAGCTGTTGTTTGTTGAAAGGAGACAAAAAAACTGCTCAAAGAAATCTGTTGTTTAAAATGCCTATTTGTGATTAAGTTTTGCAACATGAAGGAGGACAAATCTAAAATTTGGTAGTTGTAAATCTAATTTTATGCTCTTTCTGTGAAGACGTTAGTGAACCCTGTACTACATAAGGAACCAAAGTTACAGGAAAAGAATAATTGTGGCAAAACTATTGATGCTGCAAATATGACACTGTAAACCCATGTTCTAGGGGTAATCGGCCAGATATGCATTGAATTTGAAATTATTAGGACAAACCGTTATGATTAAAATGGATACATTTCTACAGAACGACACAGACAGCTCTTACTGAGATGGGAGTTAGATGCCGAGATAACCCACAAGATATGTAACATATGTGTCTGATTTTATTAGGGGCAAAATTATAGAAATGTGCATTTTTGGGAAAGTTAAATTGTGATTCAAATGAATGTGGGAATTCCTAAATCACACCATAAAATATAACGGCTCTTTTCTGACTTCCAACCAGAACAAGGCAAGTGCCTTTGACCACTCACAGCCGTGTGGGTGTGGTTTGAAATTCTGCCCCTACTATAAACTTTGTGATGTCACTTGGCATGATAAATATAGGAACTTCACCACACATAGAGACACTGATTCCTGACCACCTCCTGATTCCGCGCAGCTCTTTGTTCCTGACTTCTTCATCTTGTTCCTGACTTCTTCATCTTGTCCTGATCCAGACTACTTTGCAGAACCCATGCCCAGCACTTGCTGAACTCCTTTCAGCTAGGCCCAAATCCGGAACCATCCCAAAAGAACTTCAGGAATTAATTCTGATCCAGTCTGGCTTGCTACCATTCATGCTTGCCTACTGAACCTGCCATCCCACTAATTTACAGTGTCCAGTGACCAGAAGGGCCAATCCAAATCACAGAGAAATTCCAAATCCAGTCTCCAGTCTGAGGTGCAGTCCATATTGACCAGAACCGCCCAGCTGACCATCCTGCCAAAGGTGCCCTGCTACCGGTAGACCCGGTCCAATCTTAAATTACAGTGGACTGTAAGTATAAACAGGAATCATAGTAACCCATAGTATATGTTTGCCTTGTCCTACCCTAATCTCAACCTATCCCATCTTTAACTTCAGAACCCTAATATTGTCAGAACCATTCTTGCGCTGATTTTTCCCATTTGTTTCATTAAACCATAAGCCATTAGTGATTTGGTTTAGATAAAGTAATTCCCAGAACAGAAAACAGAGTATCACACATGAAGAGTTACAAGCGGCAGTGCGTAACTGTGGAGATTCACGGGTGGCATTCTCTTTTTCATTGTCATTAATATAGTTCAATAAAACCAATCTGTCATTTTTAAAACCGAATTTCTGCTTTTCTCTGTTCTATTTTTTGCAAAAACGCCTCTCACTAAAACTTACATAACTTCTTAAATTTTATAGATAGAAAATTAATTTCAACTAGCTACATCCATAACTAAAATCTGCATTGCGGAACAGCATATTTGACCATTTTCATAAAAAATCGCATAGTGAAATTTTATAAAAGTTTTCCACATCTTTTCCCATCCAAAGTGTTTCTTAACTTCCATTCCGATCTAAAGTGTGTACTGTTGTTTATCTTGTTGCTCATGTTTGTTAGGACCTGTTTAGTGTTGCTCTCATAGGAACTTTTATCAATTTAAACATGTTTGCACACTTTTCATTGTTCACAAAGCCGTTTCCAAGTGTCAAAGTTCCAAAAACGTTTTCTCTCTTGTTCGGGGAGGGAAGAGTATATTCAAACACTGCTTCACCTCACTGATGAGGCCCAACAAGGCTGAAACACGTGTATGGGGTTGCTGTTGGTACTCTTGTTCAGAGAGGAATTGCCATAGCATTTCGGTGCTGGACTGCCCATGTGGGCGGGACAAAGACTGATATGCAAATGGATATTTTCCATCTGTGAAAGGTACAGTGAGCAAAAAGCGTGTGCTGCAGCCTCTCATCTCAGAACAGGTTATCATGCCATGTTCTTTCTGGAGAGGAGCGCCTGCTACCTTTTTTGATATATTCAAACTCTGTATTCTGTTCTTTTATTCCCGAATACCTGCTACTTACTGACATCTGTGTAGAATTGCTCATTTGTGAATTAAGAACTTTGCAGGGGGAAACCTTAACCTAAGCATTTTCTTTTCACAAGCCAAAACTGTTTTTTTCCCTGTGTTTTATTTTATGTGCTGTTTAAAAGTGAATCCAATTGCCTTACTTATTTTATGATTGTATTGTTGTATTGTCACCATATTGGTGATTGCTGCCCCGTCCTGTTGTTGTTCCGTCTTCTATGTGCTGCTATGTATCGTGTACTTGCTTTTTGCACGATGCGTTTTGTTTTTATCTTATGAAAACATTAAAGACATCAGTAATTCTTACACTGTGTCTGTTTGTTTTTTTCCGAACCTTTTGAACCTGGCATTCATGTTTGTGCCTGCGGGAGTGCGATTCGCCTTCTCCTCCTCTCTTTCCACTATATATATATATATATATATATATTAAAACCTATGTGTGATTTGAATTTGAAATAATAAATACATATTTACCTTTACAAACCAGCCTGATTCCTGGTCCACTGTGACCTGGGGGGTATTTTGAGAAGGGTGTGATATCAGTGGTATATCACTCAGAATATTGAACCTATAGACATAATAAATACGTACTTCATTTGTGCATTACATGCTAGGCGAGACCCGGGTGCGTTCCTGATTGAAATCCTTAACACCTACATTCCCATTCGGCAGACAATAGAGGTAGCATACAACACCGATTTGCATGGGATCCCCTTTTGAAGGCATAACATCAGAGTTTTCTACATGTGCAGGAGGTATATCTGGGGTCTCAGCCTCCCCTTTGCATTCAGCCCTGCGAGCATCTATCTGGAGAACCAGATCCAGTAGTTTGGGATAGCCCAAAGGTAGCACAGGGACTGTGGCGATGATGTCTTTTAAACCATCCGGCCGCCCTCTATAAAAAAACTACTGCTTTCTTCTCTTCTGGCCATTCTGTTTCATCAGCCAACTGGTTGAATTTAGCTAGGTAAGTTAATAAAGGGGAACTGCCTTGTCTCAAATCCAAGAAGTCTAGGACTATAGCTTGAGATTTCTAGCGGGTGTCAAATACCTGGTTCATAGCATCAATAAGGTCCTTGCAGTTGTACAACATGTAGCTATTATATTCTAGTAAAGGATTGGCCCATGCTGCTGCGGTGCCACCTAAGTAAGAAAGGACAAAAGCTGCTTTAGTGGTTGCGTCCTGAAATGAGACAGGACGACAGAGAAAATGAAGTTTACATTGGTTGATGAAGATATGGAATATTTTAGGGTCACCATGGAACCTTTCTGGAAGAGCCAACCGGGATTGAGTAGACATTAAAATAGCGACCGGGTTCTGCTGTGGTAAAGGATACACTGGAGCCGAAGCTGTGGCACCCAAATTATCCGACTCCCTAGATGTAGACTGTGCCAGTTCTTGCACGGCATCCATCCTGCGATGGATATCTGACTGTGCCGTGGTCATGTCAGTGCGCAAGTCAGCAACAAATTGCAACAGGCTAGACAGAGTATCAGCCACATCCAGTTTTTTAAGGCTTCTGATTATGTTGATACTCACATGAATCAAGAATGACAAAATTCCTCTGGAAACACCCAAAAGCCCCGTTATTGGGAATGGAATTGAATTAGCCCAAGAGCTTCCCTGTGAAATACCACCCAGTCTGAACTAAGAATACAGACGAGATAGTGGTTCAGCTGGAAGAGCAAAATACCACCAGGTATTCACCAGTCAGAAAGAAAAGGAGGGACAGATTTAGTACATGAGCAGAAAAGCAACACACATATTCAAGTATATCAATAGGAACTAACCTGAATGAATACTTAATCAACTTTAATGGAAAATCCGGTGGATGTGGTAGGAAGTAAATACTAGGTAAAGTTTATTGATGGAACCTCTGGATTTGGATGGCAGAACAGATATTAGGAGGTTTGGGGAAGGTAGGAATAATGGGAAGGGTAGTTAATATGGTTAGTAAGGAACTTTTTCCCGTACAGAACAAGGGCGCTTCTAAAGGGAACAGAGTACAATGAGATACTGCAAGGTGAGCAAAGTTCAAAGCACTTGGTGTAAATAAAGAAATACTCAGTTGTTGAAGGCAAAATCCAGTGGAAATCCGTATACAAAAATGAGTTAATAAAAAAGGTGATCAGCCAGAAATGACAAAGCCAAACGTAATCTGATAAAAGCAGGGTCGAATTTACCAGAGCCGACGTCTGTTTCAAAGGAGGATGGTTGGAGGCAAGGCAAGTCAGGAGCAGAAGAATGAGTCGGTAATGAGGCTCAAACTGTAGAGAACAAGCATCATGGTGGCGGTAGCACCTTTACTTAGAAGAGCTAGTAAAACGCAAAGCAAGCCGTTTTATACATATCCAGGTGAAACGTGCATGTGCGCGATGCTAAACAGCATCGCGTTACTATGACAAACCTGGAGGAAAGCTGTCGGAGGGAATGATGCTCCACCATGCGCCATGGCAACCGTCAGGAGCGTTGGCCAATATTCAACCACCGTCGCAGAGAATGGCTGCGAGTGTTGTCGGGAGCCACTCAGGCCGTGACAAATACACACAAATATATTTATTTCTTTAAAACTTAAAAACAAACAAGTAACAGTCTCTCATCCACCACTGGTGGACTCTTCTCTGCAGATAAATTGTGATGGTGTTAGTAGAAGTGTGCCCAGATATTCTCACAAAAATATTACAATCAATAATGGCAAAATGTCCTTCTATATTACACAGTGATTGGTCTGAACTAAAAGCCTAAACTCGTTACATCTGGCCACACATGATAATTTCAAACATTTCCTATTGGCCTAGCGGCATGGCAAACACAAAAGCAATAATACACTTTGTGTATTCTGTCTCAGCACTCTAATTATTAACAGACAAAAGTGTCAACAACGTGTATTTTGTCCTTTATGTGGTGGGGTCTGCTCTAAACTTGAGCGCCCCTAAGTTAAATCCACATGTTGAAACTGTAATATCTGACTTTAATTGCATGGCGTAATAGACCCTTGTTTTCTCAATCAGCCGCTCCTGCAAACAAACAAAACACATGATTTCATACATTTCAAACTAAAGCTCACACAACAAATATATTTCCAGTCATCCAGTCCGAGTTCATATACTCACTTAGGACTCTTAATTGATGTCCCTCTTAAATGCAGCAAATGCTGTTCTTGATATTTTGCAATATCTCATTTCTAACGTTATGTTTACTCCTTAGTGTTGGTTTCTGAAAAGGCTGCAAACGTGCATCCCAACACCAAACAATTAGTTTGGTGTCAAACATAATTTGTTTTGTCATTAATTTCCAGCACGTCTTAATTGGCTATTTTGCCTTGGCCTCGCAAATCTTTTCACGGGCGAATATACCTCTGGAGGCTCCTGTTCCAGATGCAATCTTTGCAGCCACTCAATGGAACATGCTACTTCTATGAGAAAAACAAAAAGAAAAAATCAAATTTTCTGTCTAACAAACAGAAACAGTTAGAGAAACATCTCTCTTGTCTTCATGTTGTTCCCAAGGCTATCAGTAAAATATTCTTTTTTACTTACTATCCAGAGTCAAATACTATGTGACCCTCGTCTCCCTAACCTTGGGTAATGTGCTCACAGAGATGTAAAACATTGTTTTTTAAAAAGTATTCAAATACTCTTGGCGTTGCGAATGCTACAGAACTCTCTCTCCACATTTGTGAAACATTTGCAACACACATTGTGTGTAGGTGCACATAGTGTATAGGCGCATTATAAATACCCAATAAATAGTCTGAAAAGCATTTGACAAAACCTTCCCAGGATTAACAGGTTTACCGTAACAATAGCGGTCTGGCAGTTCCTTCCCATAGTAGCATTGACTCACTAAAGCCGGCTGCAGCGCTCACCAGGGTTCTAAAAATACAGTGCTCGGTTGCATCAGTGATGCAATAGCTGGTTGCCATGGTTCAGACGCTCCCGTCGACCTTGGAATACAGAAGACATATTTCTAGTCTTGGTTTCGTTAGTCTGTCATCCCTGCCTCGTCAGGAAAACTGTGAGGTGCAAATGGGCCTCGTTACGAGTTTGCCGGTCCGGAAAGGGTGCCGGTACATTGCTACCGGCACCCTTTCTGGACCGGTAAACTTTGAGTCTACCGATAGGGGCCACAGAACTCCTGCAGGCCTGACCTGCCGGGAAACCAGGCCCCTACCGGCAGATTTCTCACTGAAGAACTGGCAGCGTTACTAACGGTGCTGGTGCTTCATAGTCCCATTCCCATGGAGACCTGTGGGACTCCATAGGATTGGGGATTACCATTCTGCTGCAACTTGTGATATACTGGTGGCACTGGGATGCCGCCAGGATATCAGGTGTTGAAAACAGTGTTACGGGGTCAGCTGCAACCCACTGGTTGCACCAGCGGGTTACCATCGACCTCGTAATGAGACCCAATCTTCATCTATAATTCAACATTTTATTGTGCAGAATGAAATAGATCTAAACAGGAATGCCATAATATTCACACATGTACTCTAAGGGAAATAGTGTTCCGGTAGGTGCTTCTTTTAAACAACCTGATTCTCATTAATGGCGTGGTAACTCATTACCACGATGATGGAAAATGTGCTAAAGCGCATTGTTACTGACGTGCCTAGCTTTAGTCCTGATAACAGGTACTGCACAGGACACTGTGTTTCATGAAAACTATTTCTAGACTTGATTTTGCATTTCTGTATACCCTACCTTATGTAAGGCTGACCTACTAATGTAAGAATCTCAAAAGCTCCATTGTGAACCCCTGATGTTCACTAAGGTTACATATCTCTCACTTAGTGTCTGTTGACGTTTCTAAACACCTATCCCAATGCAGGTGCATCTCCTCATGTATTAGTCATATCCAGATTAGTGCAAATATGTATTGGTGCACACTCAATTAGGGCTGTACCAAATAGCAAATTTAGTATTCGGCCGAATACCGAATAGTTTGTCAACTATTCGGCCGAAGCCGAATATGAAGCCGAATAGTTGCTTTATTTAATAAATCATGTTGAAACTTCAAAAAACACACTTATTAAAAAAACAAATACAGCACCATTTTAAATGCATTCTATACTTTTATTTCTCCTCATTGTAATTAATGTAGCATCTTTATTTAAAGCATAAAAGCCAGAAATAAAGCAGATTTCACCAAAATGAAGGGACCAAATTTGGAAAAGATTGTTGCATATTCCGTACCAGTTAAAGTAGGAGGCTTCACAAATGTAAAAGGACTGCCTTTGTGAATCAGATGCATTGCTTTCTCTAACCAGTTGCAAAGTCGATGTGGTTGAGTTTTGAAACTTCTTTGCAGCTCACATAGAAATGTATAAAATGGTTCATGTCGGCTCATGCAGGACACAAGTCAAGAGGAAATCTGAAATGCGTGAACTCTATCTCACAACTATTTACCCCACCCAAACAAATGCTGCTCACTTTTCACTTATCTTAGCCACTCCTTCTCGCCAATACACACACATATGCAACTTATCATTCCTGATAAAATATCAGATAATGTTAAACTCAGGACTCAAGTAGTTAAAAAAAGAATAGGGGGGACTATGACGTACGCAATGGGAAGTGAAATGACAGGAACTGAAAGTATTTATGCACATTTCTTTCAGTTTGTCTTTTCCAACTGAAAAAAGTGCACATTGCATATAACCATTCGCCAAAAGAAAAGATTGTCCTGTATTGTTGCAGGCTAGGCATAAAAGATGAGCACCTTTTATGTCTAAGAATCTGTAACAAAACATGCCCTAAAGAGCAGATTACAATATAAGATATTTTTCAGCTGTGTGATAGCAATTTGTCTGATCTAATTCTATTCAGTTTTGCAAACTGGAGTCTAGATTTGCCTTTTTGAGTTAATGTTGCATTGTATTCAAATGAGAATGTCAAAGTATTCGTCAAGAGCCGAATAGCAAGAAACTATTCGGCCGGAGCCGAATAGCTTTATTTCAGCCGGAATTCGGCCGAATACTTACTCGAAGCCGAAGTTCGGTACACCCCTACACTCAATGCACAAATTAAAAAACCAAACATACTTGTACAGTGCCAACGGGTACTCTGATCCACTCTGGGTACCCATGGTCCAGTGATAAGTGTCCCCCACACAATACAACATTGAGGCATTTCTGTACTGTGATTCATTTTTGTGTAAATCTTTGTTCCATTTTCTGGAGGATTATGTTTTGATTCCCTCCTGTGGTTTGGTTCACTTGTCAAATAACAAACCAAACAATGTCCTTAAGCAAATGCTTTTTTCTTTGTAGTGGTCCGCTAATGGTTTCTCTTCAACCTTATTCCTCACACTTTATCAGACTTCTCATTTTGTTTGTCCTATATAAGCTAAATCACACATGCATTTAATCCCATAGATAACATACTTGGTCCTACATTTGGAGACGCTATTCAATTGCCAGAGGCTCCTATTATTGTCTAAATATTTTATATTTTTAGCTAAGCTTCAGACCAAGCATTGGTCACATTTAAAATGGCCTATCACTGGCGGTAAACCCCAGATGGTCTGTTCCCTTGTGGTTCTCTTTGTTTTAACATGTTCTGCTCTCAGCAATTTATGTTTGATGTTTTGGCTTTTTTTTTTTAAAGCAAACATCGGTTTGCTAAGGTTAAAATCAGGGGTTTGTAGCTCGTTCGATTTTTTACATACTTCTTTTCCTATTAAATTACTAAGTGGGCACTGTTTCTGTCTCAGTGGGTTTTTATACAGAGAGGTGTAAAGCTCTCCTTGGGACTTCCTTATCCAAAAAGGGCAGAGCATGGCTGTCCTGTGTTTTCATAAATTTCTAATTGGAATCTCTTTCATTTAGCCACATGTGAAACTCATTGAGGCTCTCAACTGTTCCTCTCCATATCGTAAAGATGTTGTCAATATGACACCTCCACACAATGAGTTTTGATCAAAAAGGATTTCTCTCATTTAAATTGTGGGTCTCCTCGAAGCATGATACATACAAATTGGCGATATCTGGGGCAAAAGTTGCACCCATGCTGGTACCTTTCATTTGTTTTCATTTGAGAACTTTTAAAGGATAAAACATGTTCAGTCAGGGCTACCTTTGCACATTCTACTATGAAAGATGTAGGTACGGTATCTTGTCCAATCTCCCTATTGCTGAGATACATTTCTATGACTTTTAGACTATCCATTTGCGGTATATTGGTGTAGGGGGAATCTACATTAAATGATACCAGCAGATCATTCTCCTCTACCGTTATCCTTTCCAGACTCTTAATGATTTCAGTGGTATCTTGATTATATGCCAGTGTTTGGAGCACAAAGGGTTTAATAAAGAAATCTACATAAGTGGATAGAGGTTCTAAAAGGGAACCAATGGCAGATACAATCGGTCTAACTGGTGGAGCCGTTTCACTCTTATGGACCATGGGAAGGTTATAGAAAATAGGTGAACTGGGATTCATTTTGCCCAGATATTCTCTCTCATTAGAAAATATCCAACCTTCTGCCTCGGCTTTTTCACATATACCTCTCATCTCTTATGTAAGGCGGTGTGTGGGGTCTTCGCTAAGTTTCTAATAATTCTGTACATTATTAAGTAAGACTAGAGCTTCAGCTTCATATGTTTGTGTGTCCATAAGTACAATCCCGCCACCTTTGTTGGCTTGCTTGATCACTATTTTTTCATCATTTTGCAGGGTGGTCAGCCCTTTTTGCTCGCCAAAGATTAAATTATCTTTGCAAGACTTCAATACTGGTCCCTTCTCTTTTATCGCCTTGAGAACACTATTCTGAAAGGTGACAATTTCAGGACTAATGGTGTTAGGGGGAGGATTGAAAGAAGAAGGAATTTTGAGGCTGGTAACATTAGGCAGAGGGTCATATGTGTTGTTTTTCAAAAAATATTTTAGTCTGATTAATCTAAAATAAATGCTCAATTCGATCTCTGTCTCAAACAAATGCTCACTTGTAGTTGGCACAAAGTTTGTCTTTCTTGAGAACACATTTCTCGGATTCAGAGAGTGTGTGGCTGGATAAATTAAAGATCAGTGTCACCATGAGGCTTGTTGTCCTCCCTGCTGTCTCTCCCACTGTCTTGTGCGCATTCTAAGGCTTCTTGTCTGTAACCACCTCTGTTGCGGCTTCTCCTGCCACTACCTTCAACAAATTGTGGCTTTGGTGGTCTGGATTGTCCAGAGGTGGAAACTGTTGCACCTTGATCACTATCATCTTGGTCACTCCCACTTGTGCTAGCACTGGTTTCTGAGAACATCACAGAACGTCTATTTGTCTGCCTCTCTCCTCCAAAGCTCGGTGAAAAATCATGTCTTTGTTGGTTCATGTTTAAGTAGAAGTTTGGTTGTACAAAGGGATATGCTCTTTCTTCCTTGGAGTTGGCCAGGTCATTCATACATTTCCAGATTTTTTAATCTTGGTTTAATTGTCTGAATTTGACAATCTCATCATTGAGTTTGCCAAGCTTGTCTTTTGCTTCTTGTTCCACTGTATTCGTGGTGAACTGGCTCTCTAGAGCTGCTAGTTCGTCCCCTTGTTTCTTTAGTTCTTCTTCAGTCTTGTCAATGATGAGGATAATCCAATCTCTACTGCATTTATTTCCTACTCCGCTAAAGTTGCTTTTAAATTTCAGATGATCTATAAACACTCGGGGATGTTCTTTACTTGCAAACCCTCAGGGATTATTCCAGCTCTTAAATATTCAAGCATCATCTTCCCATGGAGATTGGTTCATACTAATTTCTTCTTTTTTTCTTCAATAAGTTCTAACTGTTTTTTAACACCATTAGGGTCGCCTGTGTCTGCCTGCAGACCCAAGTCTGACACTCCTCTCATTAATCTCTGGAAGTGTTCTTCCGAGAAAGAAACTATATTGACATTCTGCATATTGTATTTAATGTTTTTTTTTCGTTTTTCTTATAGAAGTAGCATGCACTATTGAGTGGCTGCATAGATTGCATCTGGAACAGGATCCTCCAGAGGTATATTCGCCAGTGAAAACATCAGCGAGGCTAAGGTAAAATAGCCCATAAGGTGCTGCAAATTAAGGACAAAACAAATTAGGTTTGACGCAAAACTTATTTTGGTGTTGGGATGCATGTGTGCTTCCTTTTCAGAAACCAACACGTAGGAGTAAACATAACGTTAGAAGTGAGATACTGCAAAATATCAAGAACAGCATTTGCTGCAATTAAGAGGGACATCAATTAAGAGTCCTAAGTAAGTATGTGAACTCTAACTGGATGACTGGAAATATATTTGTTGTTTGAGCTTGAGTTTGAAATGTATGGAAGTATGTGTTTTGTTTGTTTGCGGGAGTGGCCAGAAAAGAAAACAAGGGTCTATTACGCCATGCAATAAAAGCCAGATATTACAGTTTCAACATAGGGATTTAACTTCTCTTTTTGTCCCGATGAAGGCCTAAGAAAATCTTAAGGGTGCTCAAGTTTACAGCACACCCCACCACATAAAGGCTGAAACACACGTTGTGAACACTTTTTTCAGTTAATATTTACCCAGTGCATTAGTGGTCTAATGCCAATGCACATGTGACACAGAGTACACAAAGTGTATTTCCTGTTTGCTTTTGTGTTTGCTGATGCCACTTAGCCAATAGGAAATGTTTGAGATTATCATGATTAATCAGTGTGGCCAGATGTAACGAGTTTAGGCTTTAAGTCTAGACCAATCACGGTGTAATATAGAAGGAAATGTTGCCAATATTGATTGCAATTTTATGTGAGAATATCTGGGCACACTTCTACTAACCCCATCACAATGTATCTTTAGAGAAGAGTCCACCAGTGTTGGATGAAAGACTGTTACTTGTTTTTAAGACATATATATATTTGTGTATTGAAACAATAAATGAAGATACATGTTGTTGTATACAGGTCTTTGGGTACTCTGCTGTGAAGGAATAATGACTTGGATATAGATTGTGAAAGACTGAGGATGAGAGTGGAGCAGCTAGAGCCCAGAATTTGCACGTGTCTCCCATAGGTGTTTTATCTTTATAGAAGTTTCTGTCCGGGCCCCACTTTTGCAGAGTAAGTACAAGGGTACATAAGAAAATGTAATAAGATGAAGGTTGTAGTTCAAGGTGGAAACTTTGGGAATCATGGATGGTACTAAGGAACAATTAGTACTCTGCAAGCAGTTGGAGCAATGTCACAGCACCCTACGATTGGCTGGAATGCGGGCGTTACCAGCCTGTGAATTCCTCACCACAGCAAGTTTCCGTGCTGATCTGTCCTCTTCCTGCGACCAACAAATCTTTTTTGGCTGCCATGGAAAGAAGAGAAGGGACTACTAATTGTCCCTTCTCTTCTTTCCAGGGTGGCCATTTTCTTGGTTTAACTTTTTTTCCTATTCTTTTAATGGCCGCCGTGAAAGGAATAAGGGACTACGTGCAGTCCCTTCTCCCATTCCATGGCGGCCATCTTATTCGTTTACTTTTCTTTTTACTATTTCAATGGCTGCCATGGAAAGGGAGAAAGGACTTTGTTTCCCCTTCCATGGCAGGGATTTTTTTTTCAGTCTGCGAAATGCCAGATTGTCTTGCAACTGAAAAAAGTAGTTTTTAGTACAACGGGCTGGGGTACTAATAGCAATACGCCCCTCGGCGGGTGGGCCATTACAGCATCCGGTAATGCCCCAGGACCTTTGTTAACGCTTTTACTTCACTAAAGCCTGTAACTATGGGCCCCGCAATTACCTGATATGCTAATGTCCCCCTGGCTCTGGGCTTATTGCTAAAGTGGAAACCTATCACTCAAGAGGAGAACGTTATAACAGCAGGTAGTGAGAGTGGTAAAAAGGAGGTAGAAATGGTAAGACCAAAGGGAGGAGGTGGCAGTCTTGAGGAGATAAAAACAAGAGGAGGAGGTGCTTTAGAGGAGGTAGCAGAAGGTGGTGTAGGCATTGCATGCCAGGTGGTAATAGCATGATAGTCGAAGGATGGAGAAACATTAGGAGACAATAGTGGTACAGAAAAGGAGGAGACATGTCCATTAGGTGTTGAAGGCGGGACTGAAGAGAAGATGATCAGTCCCCTAGGCAGACAAGATAGGAAGGTTCTAGTGGGCTAGATTGGCCCTTGGCAGTAGCAGATGGTGGGTGGAGGACAGAGAGCATGCCACAGTGGCTACTTTGGGATTAGAGAGGTGAGGAGAGAGGAATTAGAGCAGGGACTCTCTATGAGGCAGACTGCAAGGGAGGACTCTCGAGCTCTAACTGCTGGGTATTACGGCTGACTGTCTGCTGGAAAGGCTACACTCCAGAGTCATCCTGGGGTACTGGAACATGGAAAGTCCACAACTAGATCATGATCAGAAGATGGGTAAAGCCCACATTTCCCAGATGACTTTAAAACAGTTGACAAAATTCCTTCTAAATTGCAAGGTATGGAGTGAACATTTTTGTACCAGCAAAGTCTGGGACCCCCGAGAGCCAGGGATGACACTGTCAAGTCACTTGCCAATGAAGGAGAGAAACTGCTAAATTTAGGGAGGAGGAGGAACACCTTTCTTTGGGAAGCCCCCACTTTTTCTTTCAGTTGACCAATTCTTGTAATTAAACCCCCTAATAAAGGTGTTGAAATTAACATATGATATGGGCATCCTTCCTGGCCTCAGACAATCCTCTGATTGATGGGCTTTGAATGGCAAGCAGGCCCAATGCACCAAAGCCAAAACTAAACCTTTAGGGCATGACCCTTTCCCTTCCAACCTTGGGTAAGAAATATTTGTTTTCTCCCTTCAATTGCCAGTAAAACAAACCAACCTGAGACTCTATCATACATCATTAGGTGTAGTTAGTAAATTTAGCAGGGGGAGGAGCCAGCATGAAGGCCCATACCAGTAATTAGTAACAGTACCATGCACCTTCACTCTGCCAGGGTTTTCTGGGGTTTCCTTCACATCCAAGTTTTGGGACCCCTGTACCAAACAACACACTGCTTAGAGGGACCCACAGACATCCAGCAGTGCCTTTGTGTGAAAAACTGCTTGTAACCAGGACTCAGAACCGACCTGGCTGCTCCCCTAAGAAGACCCCAGCAAAGCATAGCCAGTGGAAACTTTAGTGTCTGGTACCCCATATCAGTGTTCTGCACAATCAAAGCAGGAGGGAGACCAGCAAAGTACCGACAAGAGACTGCTCAATGCAAGAAGATCAACTGGCTTCAATGGATTGGGCCTCTTTCCACAAGGGTTCTCCAAGCAGTGACCCAGGTTTTGAAGACTGGATGAGGAGGAGAATGTCTGAGGAGGACGAGGAACAACTGGTCTTGGAGAAGTTTGTGGCCTCCCTTTCTGTTCCCTTGTAACACCAGTGATGAAACTCCAAAAAACACTTCGGAGTTAGTCATAGCAGTGGTGACTCACTGGTCCATAAAACTACCAGCCCAGAAAGGAGGTCCGGTACCACCTATACAGTATGTAGGGTTTGTTAAGAGACCTCGTCACAGAATGACTTCAGGCCCAGGAACATGGCCCGACTGAGTACCTCAGTGAAACCTAGGAACGGCACTGATGTCGACAAGCCATCTCAACAGAGTTTACCCATGAAGCTCGGAGGTAGCAGTGATACCAGAAGATGACTTCACCAACATCAGAATGCCCTTCTGTCCTGTGTCATGACTGTGGCCAATTCCAACATATGACTCATGTTTGTCCAAAAATATCAGCTCTGTAACCTACGTAAAAATCTATTTTGTTCAAGAAGACTTGGGCCAAGTAAAAGACACCTGCTGGCTAGAGCCAGAATACCAGACCCTGCAGATGACAGAAAATGGGGAAATCCTGCCGCAAGAAAAACCTTGGATCAGATACTACATTTTCAGACAATATGGGCGATGTTGGAAGCAGGAAGCTGGAATATTGCAGTCTGGTCAGAACTAGTACTTGCCAAAAATGTCAACACACTCCACCGGGTGCCAATCACTTGCATCCAGAGTAACCGCAAAGTGTATGTGAAGGCCCGACTGAAGTTCCGCTTAGGGCCAGAACAATGTGAAGCTGAGATGGTGGGGTAGTGCTTCCTGGTCTGCCAGAGGAGGAAAACCTGGACAGAGATTTGCTACAAATCAACCAATGGTTCAATATTGACTAAATGAAGGAGTCAAATGACTTGGAAACAGATATGGTTGGTTGATAGGGTGAACCCCCAAATGTTATGGAGTGGCCCCTGAATTTCCTTTGGGATATGAATTATCCAACTCCAGGACCTGCCCTTCCCAAAAAGTTTTAAAAGAGAAGAGTCAGAGAGAACAGGAGGAGATATATGATGAAGTCTCCTGCCTAGTTCTAGGGACTGCCAAGGTGGTAGTTCAGAGTGATGGGTGCTATCACAAGCCAGTGGATGTTGGTACAAGGGAGAGTATGTGGAGGGTCCCCATGTCACCCTCTCTAAGTCGCTGCCACAGGGCAGGGGACAAACAGTGCTCTAGGGCAAGACAGTCATAATAGCTATGAACCTTCCCAATACCAACGTAAGGCAGGGAGCACTCATAGAAATTCCTGCTGTGGCACCCCTCCCCCAAAAGAGAGAGACTGAAGCCCTTTTAATGCAGACTCAAAGCCCTAAAAGACACACACAAACAATCCCCTTTATTCAGAGCCAGTTTCATTCACTTGTTGGTAGTAACATATATTTTAATACTGCTTCAATTCAACCAATGTTACCAGGAATGTATTTTCAGAAGCCAGCTTTTTATAATATCTTGCCATTTTGTGGGATGCTTCTTGAGCTTTGAAGTCTTAAAAAATACTTTCAAGTTTGTAGTTACCCGCATGTGAGATAAAGTTGCCAATTAATTGCTACCTGTTGCAGTGGTCCCTATGCCAGGGATGCAATGTTGCAAATCCATCACGGGCCCACATTTCCTATACATTTAAAAGGGTGTAGTTTACAAAGCCCTGCAAGGCAAGACAGGCAGCAGTAGAAAGGGACAAAGAGAGTGGGAGCACTGGGATCCAAGATTGTGGACAGGACAAATGAAGGCTTTGGCCAGCCTCCCAAGGTGAAAGGTGAGGCCATATGCTCCAATTTACAAACACAGGATCAAATGCACAGCAAGAGCCCAGCTCACAGAGAGCACTATAACACACAGGGATACCAGTAGACCAGTTTGGTTTGGAGAAGCAGGAGGCTCATGTTTAGTGCTGGCTGGCGACTGGAGAGAGTTGGAGAAAGTAAAGACTGAAAAGACAGGGGCAATTGGAGAGGAAATGAGCAAGGGAAGCAGGAGGAGATGATGACAATGGTGGCAGTAATGACAAATTGAATGTTGTGACCACTGAGTCTCGAACTATAGAACACACACCCTCTATCTCTAACCTCACATCTAGGCTCAAGCACTGGTCCTATCCCACCTGGATGGGAGCAATGCACTCTTCGAAAGTCCCCCTGTCGTCCTCCTTTGGGCCCCCGAAAAGTGTCCTAGACGCTGCTGCATGTCTCATCAAGGGTCTACTCAGATATCACCGCATCACCCCGACCCCCATCAACCTTCACTGGATCCCACTGCATACACAAATAACGTCCAAGTCTTGCTACATTATATATAAGGCAGTCACCCTCAAGTCACCCAGCTACTTCGCGGAGAAACACAGCAACTCTGGTGCACAGTGCACCACTGGAAGCTAGCACACGTGCAGACATGAAATCTACCACTGCAAAAAGGAAAAGACCAGAAAACAAGCCTTCTCTGCCTATGCCGCAAGCCTATGGAACCTCTTCCCCGTCAGCATCAGACTCGCCCCCACACTCCTACAATTCAGAAAATAACTCAAGACCCACCTCTTCAAGGAGTCTCTCCTCCTCAATACCTAGGCCATCATGTCACCCCTTGCGTCACCTGACTTTCTAGATGCTGCCCGCCCCTCTAATCCCCACCACCCAATACTGCTGTACCCCTCCTCTGTATTCTACCACCAACTATATATCTGTTCTGTTACCTCTGGAAAGCATGCTGTTATGAATCTGTAATGTTGTACACCTCTGTAAAGTACTCTTTCACTTCTTGAAGCTAGTTATTTGCTCATTCAATACCATAATAATAATATTTAATTATTATTATTACTGATAATAATAATATAAAAAGAGATAAGTGCTAACAGGTTGAAGGAGGAGCTGATAGGACCATATGTACAGGAGGAGGTGAAACATCAGGAGAATAGGTTGGCAGTCCGGAGGAGGTGGCAAGTCCCCTGGGGAGGAGTGGGGATAACATCAGTAGCTTGTAGCATCACAGAGCAGGTGATGACTTTAGGTTGTAAGAGTGGGATAGAGGAGATGCAGATGGTAAGACCAAAGAAAGAAGGTGGTAGGCTGGAGGAGATAGCACCAAGATGAGAAGGTGGCCTGGAGGAGGTAACAGCAGGTGATGGAGGAGACACATGTTGGGTGTTAATAGCCAGAGAGGACAAGGATGGAGAAACAATAGCAGGGGAAGGTTGTATAGAAAAGCAGGAGGGTGGATGATCATGAGGTGAAGATGTGAAAGAGGTGAAGGTGGATGACAGTCCCCTAGCAAGATGGATAAGAAGGTACTCAAGAGTCAATTCGGCCTTAAGCAGGACCAGATAGTGTGGGAGGAAAGAGAATAGGCCAGGGTTCTTTGTTTGAGATCAGTGAGGCAAGCGGAAAAGAAGTAGGAGAAGCCCCGGGTAAAATCAACCTAGGGAGGTGTTATTCCTGGTCTCCTGGCCAGCTACTTCTATTGACTCACCTTCTGATAAGACTACACACCAGAGTAAGTCTTGGGGTATGAGACCCCAGAATCTCCACAACTAGACCATCATCAGTAGAAGGGTTCTGGAAATTGTAAAGCCTGCAACTTCCAGAGGACACCAAAAGGTTTATATATTCTCTTCTGAACTATGTGGACTGGAACAAACATGTTAGACAAGGAAAGCCAGTGACCCCCAGCAAGCCATGGAACACACTGTTCTCTGTCAGGGGTGGGGAGCCGAACCTAAATACAGGACGTTTTTTTCAGTTACCTCCAATCTCGTAATGAGGTCCTATGTCTCTATGACTTGAGTGAGATGTCTTTGCATATTGGCCTGGGTGGTTAATGGCAACCTTTACACAAAAGCTTTGGCATCAAAAACTTTTCTTTTTCATTTTCCTCCAGAACCTTGATGTATACCCTATGTTTCCTCTTGTAGTCCATTTTTCTAATTCCTTTAATCTGTTCATCCAATCCTTAGATCCACTCTTCATTGAGAATGGGTCAGGCTGCATTTTAGATTGCTTAGTGATTAAATCTCCTATTGTCTTATTTTTTAGGGGAGCCCTCGCACCTAGGGAGATGGCCTTTTTTTGCAGATTTAAGATCCGAACATGCTTTTTATGTGCCCATGGGAGGTTTTTCTAAAGTTTTCTAAGACCTATGCAGGTCTTGTTTAGACAAGCTCTCACTGCTTAGTATTGCCTTGTCCTGAGGGTCACCCATCAAAACCTCCCTTGATGCTGCAACAGACTTGAGGTATGTGTTGAGAGCTGGGTCGCTTCTGCATAAGTTACATGCATAAGTTGTCCCAATGTTAAAGTATGGGAGGGTGGGTTGAGGTGATTGCCAAATTACACAACCGAAATGCGAGTTGGGGTTGTTTGAGATGGACAGTCCATCAGAATAAGGGGCCAGAAATATGCATGAGTGCCACATGTCAATACCTTTGAGGCATCCAGATAATGACCTCCATCAAACATGAATATGTGTTCACTAATATGGGAGAGGTTTTGCGTGTCATCTGTGTGAAACTGTATACTAAATTAGTCAAGCAATTTAGACATAGACAACCAAGAACGGTAAATGTTAACGGGCTTGTGGAAAATCACAGTTGATGGGATACAATTTAAAACACAAGCCAACTATAGAAAATGATTGATTCCTGATTGAGAGAAACACATGGGCCTCATTACAAGTCCAGGGGTGGTCGTGCCGGTAAAACCGGCAGGCTGCCACCGGATCCATAGGGATTTACCAGCTCCGGACTTGCCAGATTTACCAGGGCATTGCAGCCCCGGTGGTCCGATAATTCCGCAGCCGGCATTCTGTTGCTCCCCATACCCATGGGACTCCATGGGAATGGGGGCAGTGGAAACACCGGCACCATGCAGTAATGGTGTCAGTGTTTCCACATCCATCTGTGGCCGGTGGCGTTATGCCCGCCAGGTCAGACCTGGCGGGTGTAACACCACACGACCACAGAAGTCGTAGTTAGCCAGTCCGGAAAACAGTGCCGGTATGGTTTTACCAGCACCGTTAAATCCGGACCGGCAAACTTTTAATGAGGCACAGTGTTTCCAATCCAGGACTCTGCCAGTAAAACCCACTTGGGTAAGACAGCCAAAAGGAATATCATGTTTGACAGTGCTGAAGGGTCTAAAAGGATACAGTAATTTATTTTTATTTGTATTTATTTTATTGTTTATTTATAACACGCTTAATACCAGTCCATGGTTTCTAAGCGCGGGATTCAAACCTGTATTGTGCTGCATTCTCTTGCTTCCAAGACAAACACATTGCCCCTGACACTGCCACACTCCACTCCACAAGCAAGCTGATATTATCAATAACAGAGACTTCCACCGTCTCTAATCTCATACGAGGGTGGGTCATATTTAGTGAGGGTCAAGCAGGCCATGGCCCTCCATATCATATTGGATTTGGGCAATAACCTTAGTAAGGGTAGAACTACTGCTCTTTTCCACTCCTTCATCATTGATGTCTCTAAGAATTAGACATTGAAAACTGCTAGTATGGAAGAGGTCAAGGAAGGATTTACAGATTTAATAGAGCTGCTGGACAGACGTCCATCTGGGTGCCCGAGGGTTTAGTTAGAGTGGTCAGGAAAGGACCTCATCACATGATAGACCGTTAATTTTCTGAGTTGTGTCAGGAAACCTATGAGTCCCCGGAAGGGCTAATAGTGTTACTATCTAGATATGGGACAGGAAAGCAAGATTTTCTGGGATAATATCCACTTTATTAAAAAAGGAATAGGTCTATCTCATCACATAATTCTTGTGAGGTTGGTACTATTTGGAGGACAACTGTACTGTATGCATCTCATCAAGGGATCAAAAGAGGTACTTTTGCAGGATTAGGTGAAATTGCTAACCTGGTTTGGAAAAAGAAAATATTATAGTGAAGGAGAGCAACTTTCAGAATGCGTGTACCTTGAGGAAGATTGCATTTGAGACTGTTTCTTTCAAGTTTGCAGGTTTTGTTTTTTCAAGTGCTAAAGTTTGTTCGCACAAAGGATGGCACAAAGAGGAGCCTCAGAATTGATACATGTATGGCTAAAAGAGTCATCAGAGATGTGAGACTATGTAGTCCTAATATTGCTAATTGCACAGCTGATGGAGTCCTCAGCAACCTAGGCCCATTTCCGACTACTACACCAAAAAGGTGTGTCTAGTGTATCTGGTACCTCAATATTCCCATCAAAGGAGAAGGGTACTCTGATGAAATGACTGCTGCTCTGCGGGAGTACAGGGATGTGTGGTGGCTAAACTGCATACTTTGCACTCGCACTTCTTCAAACCTACAGTGGTCCAGTTACGCTCTTGCATGATCAAATGCCTACTAAGACATACGTAAGGTCGCAAACTCCTCGGTGTTCCAACACTGCACCAATTGCATATTCACAAGCGTTTGTCTGAATGACACATTCCTGCCCATAATCCATGGTCTTTAGAGCTGAGGCCTTGCACAAACCATCCTCCAAGCTCTGGAACCTTCTTTGGCATCTTTTAGATGTCATATCAATGAAGGGAAGGGTAAGTGTCCCATACCCCTTGATAAAAAATAGTGTAGTTCCACATGTGTCTGGGCAGAGGGGATGTCCCAATCCATCACTGCTTGGACTTTGGCTTACAGAGGCAGTTTCTTACTTAGAACCACTTGGTTTCATAAATAAGTAACAGTACCCTGAGCTATCTGGCACTTGGATGCCTTGATAGTCAAGATGACCTTTTGCCTGGCTTGTAGCACGTTTTTCAGGTGGAATTGATGGTCTTTCTAGGTGTGACTGAAGATAGCAAGGTCATCTAGATAGGCAACACAAATAAGACCTGGTTCACCTTTCTCCGAACGGTGACAGGGGCATGTTTTAACCAAAATGGCATCCTGGAGTGGGAAATTCTGTTCTCTCTTTTGCTTTCAGTTAGGCCAGTCTGCCAGTACCCCGCCGTGATGTCAAGGTTGCTGATGAACTTGACCGTCTCTAATCTGTAAATCTTGGTGACAGAATTGAGCCCACTGCAGTCCACACAAAAGTGGACTGCAGTCTTCCCACTGCTGCACATTTTAGGTACCAGTACCATGGGACTGGTGCATGGTCAGTGGGATTCTCCAATCATCCCCAAATCCAACATCTTGGAGACCTCCTCCTTGATGGTGTTCTTTACCTTGTTAAACATACAGTGTATTCTGCTCTTCTGTGGCTTACTGTCTCCAGTGTCAATTAATGGACGCACCAATCAATGTTCCTTGCAGTTAGACAGAAGTGGCCCATTGGATACTGGCATTGCTGCTCAGCAAGTTCTTTAGAGATCTGTGTCCTCCTCAGTCTCGTTTTCAGTCACCAGAGCCATCACTAAGTTATCCCTGCTATGATAAGGTTTCAGTACTTTAACATCAGAGCTTCAGGCCTTTCTATCAATTAGGGAGTTAACTTCACTGACCTTTTCAAGCACCACATAGGGCCCAGCCCACTTTCCGTGAAGGGCATTTGGCTTGACTGGTTCCTGTGGCCTTCTGATCGTGCCAGTCCTTCATGAGCACCTGGCTGACCTTCAGGTTATGGGTGCTTTGTTCACTGTTTTTGGATCTGAGTCTAAGTACATATTCCAATATGTCATGTGGCACATGGTGTTATCCTCCCATCCTTCTCACACCAGACTTAGAGGACACTTAACATTAAGGCCAAACAGAAGCTAAAAGGGATTGAAGCCTACTCTGCTCTGTGGCACCTCCCAGAAAGCAAACAAGGCCTGGAAGAAGAATATTCCATTGTCTCCGCAGGTGCTCTTCCAAGCCACTGATCAAGCCCATTGGTTTGTAGTCTGAAAGATTTAAAGAACTTGTATGTAACTCCACATTCGTTTCACATAGTCTTAATATATGCTGATACGAAGTTGAATGCCCTGTCAGAAATGATTTATTTAGAGTACCCCTTATGAGAGATTATTCCTATCAAAGCCTTTGCCACCAGTGAGACTTTGATGCTGCTTAAGCAGCAAGCCTGTGGGTATCGGTTGGTGTGGTCTACCACAACCTAGATGTACGAGTTTCCAAAGATAGTCTGAGGCAACAAAAAACTCATTACCATTCTCTCGAAAGGCCCTCCCAACACTTGTAGTGGAATTAGGTGGGCCTTTGTTGTCTTGTCCGACTTACCGGATGCTTGGCAAGTGTGACATAACCAGACAACCTCTTTTATTTATATTTCAATCTGTGGCTAATAAAAATGGGCAGAGAGCCTCTTGGTCACATATAGGTTCCCCACCACAGGAATGTTGTGAGCCAAGTCCAGTAGGAATCTCCTTTACAATAGGGTACAACCAACCTCAGGTTGGTCCCTGCCATAGAATGTTTTGGCTAACTGTACAGGAGAGTATTCTCCCAGTTAGACCTGAATATCCTAGGGTTTTTCTACTGGCCCTCTTTCTCTGCCTGCTCATGAAGATCAGCCAGAGTGAAGCAGCTTCTTTGTGCCCTGCAAACGTCAACCTGACTTGGACATCCAGTGAGTACAGCTCACTAGATTCTGGCAGGCCCTTCATGTCTGAGACCACTGTGTAGGGACGTAGCCAGAAATCTCTAACAACTGGGGCCTGAAGCTAATGTAGTTGGGCCCACCGGAGTGACATTAACATCTGTAAATGCACAAACAGCGCTGCTGAGTGGGCATTTACAGATTTTGGGTCAGCCATGCGCGCTCAGGCCCCACCCTGCCTATGCCTCTGCCACTGTACATTCCACCTTAGGTTGGAGTTCGATGATTGTAGGCAACCCTGAGATCAGTGAATCTGGTGCCACTGTAGCAGGCACCTCAGTGGCCACTAGGCCCCCTTCAGTAGGAGCAGGTGCCTCTGTAGATATGGAATCTGAACAAGGCAGCACCAGCATCATCAGTCTCCTGCAATCTCCAGCTGCAAGAGCCACTGGGCTCATGGCCTTAAGTGCTGCTTCTCCCATTATGCTTATTTATTTTATTTCTTTGACATTTATTTCAGCACACAAAATCATGAGGCATCTAGGCGCTAGTTACAGTACAAGTGCTGTAGCCAAGTCCACAGCATGTAGGAAGACCAAGCAAATACTAACAGTGGTCTCAAACATGAAGATACTTTTCCTATCATGCTCTTTACGATGACTGCTTACTTTCTGCCAAACGCTCCTACTTCTCCGATCTTCTACATACGCAATCAACCAATCCTAGGAGACTCTTTCAAATTCTCTCACATCTCCTCTCTCCTCCTACTCCTCACTATTCGGTTAGCTCCACTCTTTCAGCTTCAGACCTTGGTCAATTCTATTCTTCAAAGGTGGCTTCTCTTCTCTCTGATTTTGAAGCCTCCTCCTCTCCAACACCACCTGTCTTTTTGATTCCAGTACCATCTGTTTCTATTTCCTGTTTCAAACGTAATACCAACGAAGAGACTTATATCCTATTGGTTCAAGCCCATCCCACTCCCTCCCCTACTGATCCTATCCTTTTAGGCACTTATTCCAGTCTATTCTTCCTCGTTCTTCATCACAATTTCTTCTCATAGTTCCACGTCCTCCATGTGTTCAGTCTCACTTTCGGTCCTTTGCCCACTTGGCTCCCTTATTTCCTAAATCAATGAAGTCCCATTATCTTCACCCTGGTCGATATGACAGATAGCTTTTTTATCGATTTTCATTTTTATTGTATTGTTTTGATTCTATGTGCAGCGCCTTGGCTTAAGGCGCTGTATAAAATACAAATAAATACAAAAATAAAATACAAGCATGAAGGTACATTGATCGTGCATAATTCGATAAAGCCTCACCTCATGGTGCTGGGGGCTACATCAGGCATACAAGAAGGCATGGTAAGAAAACATTAATATGAATGCACAATCCAGTAAAGCCTCACCTCATAGTGCAGGGAGGGCTTCATCAGGTGTACATACAGGTGTAATAAGAACATTTTTATAGAAGCACAATCCGGTAAAGCCTCACCTCATGGTGCGGGAGGGCTACATCAGGAGTACAAGAAGGAACAAAAACATTTGTGTAAAAGCACAATTTGGTAAAGCCGTGCCTCATGGTACGGGGAGCTAGATCAGGCGTACAAGAAGGTATGGTAAGTAAACTTTCGTGTGAATGCACAATCTCGTTAAGCCTCACCACATGGTGCGGGGGCTACATCAGTTGTACAAGTGGGCATCATTGGAAACATTTATGTAAGTGCTTAGGTGGGGAGAAGTAGTCCACTGGGGCTTATTATAATACTATTGCTGGTGTAAAAAATGCAAGGAACGCATCTACCAGATAGAATGATGCTAACAAACACACCACCCAGGTTACAATGAGGACAGAGCAAGCCATTCAAGATCAGTACATTGAGACAAGTCTTCACTTGCTAAATCACATTAGGGCACTGTTGGCGTATGTGTTTGCAGAAAGCAAGCGTGGGGAATAAAGACACGTTGGTGGATGCTAAGACAATAAGGTGTGAGATGAAGGAATCATCTGATGAGGAGAGTCAAGGCGGGGCATGCTGTGACAGCTTCAGAACCATAAAAGTGTGTGGGGGTGCGCTGTACCTGGCGTTCAGCATAGGGAGCGGGTTGCAGACCTACTGTGGACACCCACTTCCTTCATGGACAGGTGGAAGGCATGGGGGCATAGGGAGGGAAGTGGAGAGGGTACAGTAATGAAGCTGAAGTACTCAATTTGACCGCAGTGGACAGCCTTCCCTGGCGAAAGGAAAGTAGATGGATGTAATGATTCTCTCGATGCTGGATTTTGGTTCCTCTGATAGGAGGAAGCTTCAGAGAGGGCATAAAGCCCCTCCATGCCTGGACAAGGCCAGACGGGAGTTGACATCTTTCGAGGAGGCCCTTGGAAGGGGACCGGCTTTGCCTGCTGGCTCCCTGGGGTCCCTGCTGTTGGTGAGGTGCTACTCCAATTGAGTTCCATCTCAGGCAGGAGAACTGTAATGGGGGCCTCTGCAAATGTGGCATATGCCACGGCAGCCGTTTCTGAAGGGAGCAGATGCTCTGTGGTAATGAATGGAGCCCCAACAAGGATTACCTTGGCAAAGCCGTCGTTGGTGGCATGCTGCATCCGATGTGACAGTGATAGGTATAGAGATGGTGGTGATGGTGGAAGGGGCCATACAGGGGTTGATACCCTTCAAGGAGGTGCTTGGAGGGGGGGCCGGCCTCACCTGCCGGCTCTCTCGGGTCCCTGCTATTGGTGAGGTGCTAAGCCAATCTAGGTCCATCGTAGGCGGGAGAACGATCGTGGGAGCATCTGCAAATGCGGCGGATGCTGCGGCAGCAATTCTGAAGGGAGCAGATGCTCCATAGTAATTAATGGAGCCCAAACGAGCCACACCTCTGCAGAGCCATTGGCTGTGGAATGCTGCATCCGAGGTGAGTGTGAAAGGCATGGAGATGGTAGTGAAGGGTCCAGACGGGTTGATACCATTCAAGGAGGACTTTGGAGGGGGACCGGCTTTGCTTGCTGGCTCCCTGGGATCCCTGCTATTGGTGAGGTGTTCGGCCAATCGAGTTCCATCAGAGGCAGGAGAACGGTCATGGGGGCATCTGCAAATGTGGTGGATGCCCCAGCGGCCATTTCTGAAGGGAGCAGATGCTCAGTAGTAATGAATGGAGCCCCAACTAGGCTTACATCTGCAGACCCATCACCGGTGGCATGCTGCATCCGAGGTGAGAGTGAAAGGCATGGAGATAGTGGTGTGCTTGCTTGGCCCTAGATCTAGTGACCGCAGCAATGATTTCTTCGTTGGGCAGACCATTCTCTAACAGATAGTGCACTAGAATTGCATTCTTTGCAGCAACACAGCACCGGAAGGTCTACGCTCTCTCCATCTAGTCAGTGGGCAATGGGAAAGGTCATAAAATCCCCTAACTAGTTTTTCTGGACCAGGAATTATCTGATCCTCCAGCATCCACGGCCATCATACCGAAATGATACTCACAGCAGTATCACATAGTGCAGGGGCTTTGTTCATGTTAATGAAGACATGCATCAAAATATATTGTGGGAATTTGGGCCTTTGCTGAAGACCCAGTAACGTTCCCAATCAGAGTGACAAGGGTTTCATTGCACGCATTGTACTTTAGCTGTTTACCTTTTAATTAACTTTTACATTTGTTGTCTAATTCGTGTTGATCGATTTTATTCAGTGATTACTGTTTATTAGTTAGAATGTGTTTTAACTTGCCCTGCTCGTTAACTACTGAAAAATTGTCTCTTATTCCAACTCCCTGCTCTAAAGCTATTTAACGATGTGCTGTGATCCGAACTACACTTCCCTTTGCTTTTGTGGTTCTTTGCCAGCATTTTGGTAGTCCCCAGGTGTTTTAGTGCTGGCGCGTTAGGGCAAGTCAGTTAGTGCCAGTACTTAAGGCAACCTCTTGGTCGTTCCTCCTTGCTGCTGCTACATTGTTTCATTGCACGGATTGCACTTTAGCTGTCCACATTTGAATTAATTTTTAAAATTGTTGCCTAATTCGCGTTAATCGATTTTAGTCAGTGATTACCGTTTATTAGTTAGATTGTATTTTGACTTGCCCTGCTCATTAACTTCTGTAACATTGTCTCTTTTTACAACTACTTGCTCTACAGCTATTCAACGCTGTGCCATGATCCGAACTACACTTTCCTTTGCTTTTGTTGTTCTTTGCTGGCATTTTGGTAGTCCCCAGGCATGTTAGCGCTGGCACGTTAGGGACAAGCCGGTTAGTGCCAGCACTTAAGGGGACCTCTTGGTCGTTCCTCCTTTCAGCTCCTACATTGTTTCATTGCATGCATTGCACTTAAGATGTCCACATTTTAATTAATTTTTTTAATTGTTGGCTAATTTGTGTTGATCGATTTCATTCAGTGATTACCATTTATTAGTTAGATTGTGTTTTAACTTTCCCTGCTCATTAACTACTGTAAAATGGTCTCTTTTCCAACTCAGTGCTCTACAGCTATTTAACACTGTACCGTGATCCGAACTGCAAGTCCCTTTGCTTTTGTAGTTCTTTGCCAGCATTTTGGTATTCGACAGGTGCATTAGGGATAAGCCGATTAATGCCGGTTTGTGTCCAGCGTGTGCCACTGTCCATCCGCTCTACCGCGGTTGAGAACTACGTTTAGGTACCGACTCTCTTGCTCTGTTTTTTTGTCATAATGCAGTAATTCCTGAAATCATTAGACAGTGTGCGGAATACTCAAATGCCTACCTTTACACATAACTCTTCTTCCTATTTGAGAAATCATGCTGACATTCTTGCCAAATATTGCACTTTGCCTGTTGCAGCATCGACCTCTCCTGCACACCAGCACTTCGCGTCATGTGACACCCTCATACAGATGCCATGTAAAGTAGAAATTAGGCTCCTTTTTTCAGGTGTGGAAAAGTCTCCTGAAATGGTCTCGCCATTCCCCGATTTACCAAAATTGGCAATTGAGCAATCCATACCTCCCCTTCCTAGCAGGAGCATGCTAAATTCAGAGCCTGTTTCTAGTTATTCAATAAGCTCCAACTTAAGTAAAGCCTCTCAGCCTTGTCCATCTCAGGCCAGAATATCCCACACTTCATCCCTCAATATTACTCCAAGGCAACATACATCTAAATGCAATACCAGTATGCAGGACAGTCCCATGAGTTTGTCCTTGTTTAACACCCATTCACTTGTGAAGCATGGTGTAGAGGTTTATGACTTTCTTACTGAGACCTCATGCGATCTCATGGCCATTAGAGGGTCATGGCTTACCGATTCCACACCTACGGCTGCCAAACTGGCCATTCCTCCAGAGTTTTCTGTGTCAAGAGCTGATCGCTCCGATCGTAGAGGTGGCAGGGTTGCAATTATTATAAACAAATGCTTTGACATCCATGTGAACCCTCACTCATCTCCAGATGATTGTGAAAGTCTAGTAGCTAAAATAAAGTTGAATGAAAATAGTTCCCTTACCATTCTGGTAATTTATCGTCCATCGTTAGACACTTCTCTGTTTGAGGAACAGTTCATCAACTTGCTCAACAACATTACCAAGGCAAGCACTCCAGTTATTGTTCTCTGAGATTTTGACATTTAGGCAAATGACCAGCTTGATAAACAAGCAGTCGCCCTCCATCAGGTGCTAAATGTCATTGGATGTAGTCAGAAAATGTTGACCCCGACTCATAAAGATGGAAATACATTTGATTGGGTCCTGACTCATCATACATCTGCAATCAATATTGGCATCATTCGGTGCCCCTGGTCAGATCACATTTTAGGGAATTGTACTCTTTCTTTACCAGTTTCTTCTTCGCGTTCTAATCCTGGTTCCAAACAATTTGTAATGGCAATGAACTTGACGAGAATAACACCTCAATTGTTATCATCTCAACTCTTAGCCAGGCTTATTCCTGCAGACTTCATTTCTCATTCCAATGATCTTGCCTTACACCTTGCTTCCATTACTAATGAAGTTCTCGAATTTCTTGCACCCAAGAAACTTAAATTGGTCAAAGCCAAGTCCAATAAGAATTCTTGGTTTGAGGATACAATCATCACTCTTCAGCGTACAAAACGGAAAGCCGAGAGGGATTGGCAGAGACACCCATCTCCTCTATCGCTCTCTTTTTACAAACAAACTGTTAAATATTTGAAACAGGCTATTATCGATGCAAAATCACAAAGCTTCAACATCAGAATTTCCTCTGAAAAATCTGTACATGGGTGCTCTTTGCAATTCTTAAAGAGTTCAAGGGTAAACTTCCCTCTGAAGTGCATGATGAGTTTAATCTTAAAATATCTGGTCATCAACAATCTATAACTGCTCTGCAAAATCGATGCCTCAAATGTACAAAAAGCCCACCCAGTTCCATCTATCCACCAGTATCTCCCCTTAATAATGAACATGTACAGCTCTTATTTGAGTTTAAAACTTGTACAAAGGCCCAGATCTGTAAAATCGTTGCAGGTATGAAACCCACGTCCTGCCTAGGGAACAGCTGTCCTTCTAGTAAGTTTAAGGCCTGCATGGACACACTTGCTCCATGGTTGACTAACCTTGTCAACCTTTCCTTCATTGAAGCTAATGTACCCTTTGTCCTTAAGGAGGCTTGGATCACTCCTCTTCTGAAAAAGAGTAATATGGACCCCACTTTAGCGAAACACTATTGTCCCATCACACACGTCCCATTTAGACTCAAGATCTTGGATCGTGTTGCTTATGTTCAATTCCAGGAGTTCATAGAAAACAACAATATACTCAACCCAACACATTTGGGGCTCCGATCCAAGCATGGCATGGAGACTGTGTTACTGGGTCTGAAATCTATCCTGGCTAGTATCGTAGATAAAGGCAAACCAGCTCTCCTCATGCTGCTTGACCTATCTGCCGAGTTTGATATGGGGGATCATTATTTGCTGGTGGCTAGGCTACTCGAACAGGCATATTGCTCCAGCTCGGCCTCCTGGTGGAGTTCATCATTTCTTGGACTCAGGAATGCGAGGGTAGCATTGGATAATGCCGGCTCAGCTCCCACATGTGTCACTGTGGGGTCCCACAGGCATCCTGTATATCTCTGACATTGTTTAATATTTACATTGTTTAATATTTACATTATGCCTCTCCGAGCTCTGCTAGATGACCTGAGTGTCCAGTACACCAACTATGCAGATGACACCCAGGTCATGCTAGAACTGTCTGGTTGTCACAGTCAGGACTCGGACGCCATTAATTTAATCTATGAGTTAATTGAAGAGTGGATGGTGATTAATTCCTATGCCTTGAACACGGAAAAAACAGAACCCTTGATTCTAGCATTAGGACAAAGGATAAAAAAAATGGGCTCAGAAAACAAAAGTTTCTTTATAGCCGGGAACAACATTAACATTTCCAAGAATGTGAAGGCATTGGGTATCATTTTGCTCCCTATGAAATTTCAGGTTGCCCATGTTCGAGCTTCCTGTGGATATGCCACCAAACTAGTGAACCACATCCGTCCCTATATCTAAAAAAAAAAGATCTTCATTAGCCACAGCCCTGATGAACTCACGGCTCGATTATTGCAACAGCCTGCTGTGAGGTACGTCAAAAGCTAATATCCATGTCCAAATCCTGCAGGAAGAAAATTCCGATTGAAGTTGAGAATTAACCAACTGCCCTTGCTAACAATAAGGGGGGGCACATCAGAAAATCCCACGTGAAGAATATGCAGAATATGCAAAAAGTCTAGAAATTTGGAATCTCCCCAACATGTACTATTACAGTGCCCTCAATTAAGCACAGTGTATATGACATATCTAGGAGACTTGGTAGACAGTTATGATCATATTAAAAGTGATTCTTTTTGGACATACTGCTTGAACACTGAATTGGAAACAGTCCATATAAGACTATACCACCTGTGGATATATATTAAAAGAAAGCTTGTGCCTGAGAAGTTGGAAAGTAATTGATGATGTTCAATGCTTAACCATATGATGTCTTCTAGTTCAGGCGTTCAAATTATAAAACTAGTGTATGCTATCCATCACACCTAATGATGATGTTTTAATACTAGATAAGCACGTTAAGTGAATTTAGCAATAATGATTTTTAGTATTTTAATATAATGTAAGAGATAAAGGGCACAAAGTACATAATTTTAATAGTGCTTTGAATAGTATTTAATTTAATGTAATCACTGTAATTTGAGCAATTAACAGGTGTTTTTAAGTATTGCAATTGTAATTTTGAGACTGTAATGCATGTAATGTTATAACTAAAAAATGTGTAAAGTTTTTTTTAAATAACTAAACAAATAAACAGATAAAAATAATAACAATAATATCCATGCTCTTCAAGTTGAACAGAATGGTGCAGTTAGAGCTGTTTATGGTCTGGCAAGAAAAGACCATGTTACAGAGACCAGGAGAGAGCTCCACTGGCTTCTGATCAAAAAGCATGTCACACACAAGTTAATATGTCTCACTTAGAAGTGTCGCAATGGCAAAGGCGAGTACCCAGGTCATTGCTTATGTTACTATGACCCTCTCAAATTGGTGCAACCAAGGTTTAGGCTCATGAGCTTTGGGGGAACCACGTTTGATGCCCAAGCTCCTTCCGCCTGGTGTAAGCTTCTGCCTGACCTCAGGCGGGCCAACTCCCTCTCAGATTTCAAGACAAGTGTCAAGACCCTCTTTTTAATCTTAATCCAGTCTAATCGTCTTCTTTTTAAATTCACCTCCTGGCTCTTTACTACCTGTTGTTTGTATTGTTCAAGTTTTATACATGCGCCCTGAGGCCTAAAGGCGTGAAGCGCGTTATAAAAAATAAAAATAAAAATATAAATAAATAAATAGTGGTAATTTATCATAAAAGATGCCCAGACTGAGTGTGGCTTCTCCTTTCATGAGACCAGCACTTAGTGCAACCTGATTGGGACTACACTTGCAGGCAGGATCTCCCTTCCTACTGGTTCAGTCACCACAAACAAGGCAGCCCGTGGTGGCTGAGCATGTGTGTTCCCGAGTGTTAGGGGTACCCTCACTTCTCCGTCCTGTGGGTGCAGATGAAACACGAGAATGAGATTTCCCTTCAATTTTTTGGGGAACTTCATCAGTTGCCTTTTCTTATGGTTTAATTGTAGTCACATGAGTTTTTGTTCTGGTCTCGAGTGCTCACATATCTGTCAGCAGCCTTTGCAAACTCCCTAGGTTCTGTGCTTCTCTTGTCCACTAAAGGCTGGTGTCACCCCATTCCACTATTATTTATTTTTTATATTTATTTACGTTTCCGTTCAAAATTTTACTTTTCATAAATTAACATGAATTGTCAACCACAAAACAGAACAAAAAGACAATCCATAATGTAACAAATATATAATAATAACATTAACTAGTTGATTGTTTACATCAATTGATTAAGCTCATCAGACTTCCTTTATAAAAAAAGTAATACTGCAACTTGTCACACTCACTCACACAATTCATAACACATTTCATAATAATGACCATTTTGCTTATATAGTCATAAAATCCATAACATTCCCTAATATTTCTTCAATTTTCATCCATGTAGAGTGCCACATGTGTGGAGACAGAATCCGTGTTTAAACAACAGTTACAAAAATCCTTGGTTTTTATACTGTCATAATCATGCACTAGGTCCCCAAGTGTGGTCATGTAAAAGGGGCCCAATTGGGGACAACTTGTGAAAATATGCCTTGCAGGCCCCACATTAGAAGGGCACAAACGGATACGGCAAACCTTGCTCTCTAATGCAATACCCCATCTGGCTCGCCAAATGGCCGGTAGTGGAAATAAGTTATAGCACATCAAGATGTGCAACTGGCGGACAGCTGGATGGGGGCATTGCACACAATACCTTTGGGGCTTGCCAAAGGTATGGGTATCAGCGTTCACCGCTTGGTAACCTTTTAATTTCGCTAAGTGGCTATAATTGCAGCACCAGTCCCATCTGTTGAGTTTCCTACAGAAGACCCCTTTTACTGTTTCGAAGTCTTTGCAGCAATTGAAATCAGGGTACCACTGCATTACTTCAAATTGTTCATTTTTTTAACTTCAAATAATTTTAACATCAAAAGAGGGGTTCTTTATGTAGATTACTACCCAGCACCGTTAGCAATGGGCCCATTGCAGAGTTAAAAAAGATTTTATATGCAACAATCCTCTTCTTCTTAGCGCCAAACCCATCAAGGAAGTCAGCCCATTCCTAGGTTTATATATTCCATTGGGGTCAAACCTGGTAACCCCAATACACTCCACCAGAAGAACCCTTCCAGTCTGTTTAACCAGCTTAGATCGCGCATTGCAAGGGCCTCAATCCAATCCATATAAAACAGAAGGGCAAAGTGAGCAGTTTTCCAGAGACATCCAACATGGATAATAACCTATCATTTCCTGGTTGATATATTCTTCACGCTTTTTATGTTACCGTTCTACCGCCATTGAATCGGTCACCTCTGCTATATTACGTTCTGAGGAAGGCTAGGGCAAGGACCAATTAGGCCATTTCAGCAGAAACTTAAGTAGGCCCTTTCGTCTAACTCAACAAGACTGCTTCTTAGAAGAAAGGGTGGACTTCGCACACACCCAGGAACTATTTTACCAATGATGACACATATACAATGAACTTGTGTCAGGTTTACACATGTGGGTACACTACTAAATTTGTTGAAGTGACATTTAATTCATTCACAGTGTGCTGTACATGTATGTAACATATGTGATCGCATTCATTTGTAATAATGTTTTGCATTCTGATTCTTTCACTAGGGTAATTTAGGAGACTGGCTTTGAGGCTATTCACTCATACGCGTGTCAAAACTTGAGTATGAATAGTGATCATATGAGTAGGTTTATAATGTTCTCATAGATGCATTTTGTAACAATATATTAGTCTCCGCAGTACAGCTAAGGTGAGTATCAAGTTCCCTGGGAAACTCGAACATTGAATTGTTAATAATGTTTGACTTGCATGGCGGATTTGCTGCTATTCTGCAAACAACAAGGTTGTCACATGCCCCCCTAGACTGGGCAATCTGGGAAGGAATAGTTAGAAGATGAAAAAGTTATTAAGAAAGCAAAAAATGCAGTTTTTCAGCCTCCTCCCATTCATTTTTCCATAGAGAAAAAGTCAACATTTCTGCACAGCACACAGCACAAACCGCTGGATGGAATTAGACCAGGCATGGAACAATTTGGGCACGAGGCATTGAATCGATTTCTGGGAGGGGCCTGGGGTTATTCTGTCCAGTAGTTGTTAAAATATTTGATGAACCAGGGGTGCACCCTTCTCATTAAATGATAGCTATATATGCGTGCCACAATGCATCAGCGAGGCTTTTCAGAAATTTAAAATCTGCCGTTGCTTTTTTTGCTCAATGCGAGAGATAGCCACAGTTATAACCTTGGTAAGCCACATCTGCTGAATTTCAAGGAGTTAAATCTGATCACCTTAACGCTCCCTTAATTAAGTTTTTTTCAGTGAATGTATGATATGCACAATTGTGTTCTTTCTATAATTGGTTTTCAAATTAAAGATATCTTACTTTGTGATAATAGAGGTGATTCTCTTTGTTTGTTGTGAATGTGAGACAGTAGCAACTCAAACAGCGATAGTACAAAAGTTCCAAAATAAAAGAATGTTCATTCAAAGTTCTATAGAAATATATCATAATTAATTAAACACATCAATCATACAACTATTAAAAATACTATAATAAACCCACCCATATAAATGAAGACAGAATATGCAGAACTGGAATCTATAAGCACTCTGGACACTTTATCAGGGAAAAAGGAAAAGGGTGATAATTTCTTGAAGGAAAAAGAAACAACAAGGACCTTAATCGGTCTATAAACCCCCAAAAATGGACCAAGTAAAAGAGACTCTCAATTGTGCCTGATTCCAGTTCTAAGGCAGTTTAACAGTATTGAACTAGCCTGCGAGATGGGTTGATCTGGGTTCGAAGGTGGTGAGTCGTGTGCATCCGAGATGATGAGTTAATGTCGAGTTGCCTTTGAGACGTGTGGCTCAAAGTCATCTTCGAGTGATGCCAGTCTATGGGTCACCAAGAGTGGTTTGATGATCGAGTGTGATTCAAAATGATAGGTAACGCTCAGGTCAATGAATGGGATGATGCTCCAGCTGTTCAAGTAGAGCTCTGTTATGAAGTCCTGGCAGTCAAATGCTTGGTGCAGGGATGTGTAGGTTCATACTCATCTGCAGCGGTGCGCTGGTGCTCAAAGCAAACAGGTGACCGGCTTTGCTGGGGTGATGCAGCGTTGAACCAGTTTCGCAGATGTAGACATTTGAAGTTTGAAGGAGAGTGACAAAGGCTGCACCGCTGGTTCTGGTGGTTTGAATGCAGTCAACACAGTTCAGATTTGGTTTGAAGTGGTATGAGCGATGAAAGCACAAGACCTGATGTGCTCCATGGTGTTGACCATCTCCTTCTCCCTTTATACAGAAGCAGACATTTGGCACCGCTCAATTGACACCTCATCTCCTCAGCACTCTCCTTTTTACATTTCTTAAACTGCATCTGCCTCCTGGATCTCGAATTCTGGTGTGGTTCTACCTCGGACATTGGATCACCATTCTCCTTTTGGAGGAAAGAGAGTTAATCACTGAATCCATGAGACAAACAAATAGGTTAAGTAACAGGCAGTCTTTCACATGTTCTTCTCTTAGAAATAGGTACATCATGTAAATAACTTGATTGCTACTATTTCTTTCATTCTTTTTCTACAACAAACATACCTATTTACATATTAGGCTAAATCTATTCATGGCCATACCCATGCATTTTAGTTTTCACAGATTGTCACCACGATTTCTTATGACCAATATGTAATGGTGATGACTGTTTCAATGTTTATCAATGGATAATTACTCCTCAGTTCTCCTAATTTCATGCTTCAAGTGACAGGGCATCAGCTGGATCACATGAACAATCAGTTCCTCTGTTTGAACACCCTATTACAATGATATTTTGAATAACACCAAAGGGATTTCATGAACAGTGGTGAAAGGGCTACACCGTGAGGTAAGATGCTTAGAGTGTTTTGTTCAACTGTTTGCAATATTGAAGTTACACTTCCCTATTATCTATTTTATTTTCTCTGTCCATGCTTTATTGAAAAATACATTGGCAATATCAGCCACCCTCTCCATGTTTCTTTTTGCAAATACCTGCTGGAAGTGTTTTTTTCAGATTATCCACATATTGGTGGATCGCAGATGCAGTTTTCAGCGTCTATTCCTTTGTTCAGTATAATAGGTATTGGGGCAAAAACACATAGCAGTCAGTGAATAACTCATGCAGGGTAGGATTTGCAGTCTTTGAAGGTGTGGCCCTTATGGCCATGAACACTAACCAACGACACAAATACCAGGCCAGCCTCTTCCCCCAATGCTTTGATCACCTCAATAATGGTTTTGTTATACATTTCCAACTGCCATTGGGGTGGTTGTTAGAAAATGGGGAGTATCCTCTTCACATCCATTTTCTGCCACATCCCAGATATCGCTGCCCCTGGTGAACTGACTCACATGTCTGATTCAATCATCTGGGGTATGCCAAACCTGGAGAATATGTGGTTAATTATCATCATGGAAGCCATGTAGGTTCTAAATTAAGGTGCTGTAATATATCCCAGCCATCTTGACATAAAACAAGTGACAATGATTATTTTTTTAATCCCACATGATGACCTTTTTGCTGGGCCAATGAAATTAACTTGTAGATTGGACTATGGTAGGGCCAGATTCGGTTCTTTGTGACTTGGAGAACTAAGCTGAAATGGATGCAACCGAGACATCTCCCTGTTGTATAATTCAGCATCCTGGAAGTTGTGCGGCCAATACCAAAACTCCCTCAGAATCTTAAAGGTCTTTTCGGCCCCACTATGACCTGCTGTTATTGCAGCATGCACATTATGCATCACAGTCTGTGGAGTCTGTGGAAGGAGATTTGGACCACCCATTGAGTGTGTCCTGAAATGGGTTTACGAATGAACAACCCATCATGCAAATTAATGTGTTTCGTAGTCTTTAATAATACCCTCAGCTCTTCTTTGCCCTTGCAGCACTCCTCATCTGTGATGGGGTACTTTTCAGCATTAAATATGTGATTGTAAAACATTCGCTACTATGGGGTCCTCTTTTTGAGTTCTGTTCAGATCCTAATTGCAAGAGTCAAAGCTCCACTGAAAAATGGCAGATCATTTTTGCAAACTGTTAGGGAGAATTTTCAGTTTATTGCTTAATTCCTCCCACCTTAGAGACTCCCAGCTCTTTTTCTGGATTTAAGAACTTTTAAATATTAACCCTGGAGTGAGTGTTGCCTTTTGCATGCTCACTCATTTGTTTTGACCTGATTTTGATTATGTGTTTCCACTGTTTTTTGGATTCTGACTAACTCCATAGGCATCTACTTTTTGTATGGTGACACACGCACCCTCAGTGCAGTGTCACTGAAAAATCCTCTAGATTTCTCTTAAGATTTAAATACCTTTTCTTGTGTTAACTACTGTTCCCAAGAATAGTAACATGAAATTGACTTTACTTACCTTTTCTCTTTGTAGGTCCAGCACACACCATTTTTTTATGTGGAGTGATGGGGGGTTAGCTAGTAGCCCCTTATCCTACTTTCTCATGTAACATTTTTTATGTTACCCTCACTACTTTAAATGTCTGGTGGGAGTGGTTTAATTTTCCTACCATTGTGCTTTTAAACCACAGGCTGAACCTCGGCTGCAGTATAGCACCCATGGGTGAACATTCTTGTCAAAATCACCCCAGTGTTCTTTTTTTTGCAATTTTCTGTTTATGAGGTCTTTCTTGGGTTTTACTTTGCATGCCTAGCCAGGTTTGAGATCTTTGTTCATTTTGCCTTTGGCAGGTTTTAGTCATAAAATCTGCCTCTGGCTCCAGTGTGTATGGAAAGGCAGAATATGAGGAAGGTTCCTGAAACTCCCCTGTCTTTTGGTTCTAGGAGTGCCTGAATGCAACCAGTCCCGATTGGCTGGCTGGCAGTCACCTGTTGTGTGATTGACAGCCTAGTCTGTGCATGAATGGGAGAAACATGCTTAAAAGGTGCGGGTTTTGGGACTAGAGTCAGAGTCGACCACTGGGAAGAACATCTAATGAAGAAACTGTGAACAAAGCTTGCTGCACTCTCCTGGACCTTGGAATTGCCCGGTGAAGACCTGCTGCTGTGCTGAAACTCCTTTTTCTGATCGACAAGAGAAGACTTCTTCCCTTGGGTCAGTGGGGCCACCTAACCCCGAGACGAACTCCACTGGAAATCTTCCCCGACTGGCTGTACTTCTTTGCTGCTGCAAGAACCAAGGGCCAGGGGTCGATAAATCTGTAGTCGAGTGCAACATCTGCAATCTGGCCAGAAGCTCCAATAGTCTTCTAAGGACCCTCCAGAAGCAGGACGACCAGAGCTCGAGTTCCCTCACCAGGGTGCAGGGCGCAAGGAATGAAGGAAGTCCAACCGGTATCCAAGATCCGCAGTGGTGCTGTTTACCACACGCTGAAACCACAAAGTGCTGCTGATCCGAAAAGAGCCCATAGCTGCCGACAACCTCCAAATTCCTGCCGCAGGAGTCCTCCAGACGTCCTCCCTCTTGTCCCCACATCTGAAGCTCAGGAACCCAGGATCTGCATGGCTGCAGCAGGACAGAATCCAGCTGGACCACTCTTCTTCAAACCAGTGGTACTATTCAGACTTGTGGTACTTACCTCAGTGTCTTTAACTTTGCTCTTCTCAGTTGAGACTTGCATTGGTTACTTTTGTTGGAGTTGATTTCAACTCTGCTTGTCACAGGTGTAACAGCTTGTGACCCTACAAGTGATTTCTACAAAACTCTACAACTTTGCGCAAGACGTCTATTAACTATGAAGTGCCTCAGCTCCATAGACTGTGCTCCAATTGACTTTGGCTGTCCTGGCTCCCTGCTGAATCTTCTAGTCCATTGACTTTAATATGTTCTGTCCCTCAGAGGTAATAACTTTGTTTTTAGACTGTTATTGCTGGGAATGTTTTTTTCTAGACTTCATTGGAAGATTTAAGTATACTCACATGCCCCGAGAACCTGTTTAACCTTTGTCGTTCCTTTAACCTTCCCTTTCTGCAACCTAAGAATCTGCAAAGTGCACTAGTGATACATAAATGGCATTACTGTCCTTGTGAATGAAGTCAACTCTGGGTGTACGAAGTGTCTAAAAGCATCTCTAAAGAGTATCCCCTAAGCTTATGCTGGTCTGGAAAAGTATTTTAAAGTATATTTGATTGTTACATATGTTGTCCTTTTTAAAGAACGCTTATTTAAAAATGCATGTTAAATAAATCACTATTTATAACTGAAACCTTGAGCATACGTGTTACTTGGCTACTTGTATTTGCAGATTTCATTGCTAGAGCTCCGCAGCTCACAATTACCCATTGTGAGATAAGCCTGGCTGCTCAGTCATTCTACCAACTTGTGTAGTACAGGTCTATAACAAAGGGTGAGTTACCTAATATAAGCAGATAAGTGTTGTGTAGTCTGACACAGTCTTACTACACCAATTCTTACCTAGCACAAATGCATTACTATTGGTGCCACAATCTCACTAAACATATGTTCTATTGGGTAAAACGTTCTGTTACTGTCCCTGTTATTTGGTTAGCTTTATTATTTCCCTCCCTGACATTACCTGGTACCCTGGATTGTCCTCTGATCGTCTTTCATCTTCGAATGAATTTTCATGTCATCCTCCAAAACAAGATTGCCAAAAGTGTGGATCAGCTTTCCAAGTTTGAGGGGACTTTTAATTCAGATAATCATACCTTCTACTTTGCAATCATGAAGATATTTTATAAGATGATTCCTGCCATAATTACAGTCCGTAATGATCTGCAAATTGTTTAACTGATTCTTCAAAGCTGTGGCAATGACTTGTAAGCCGGTCAAGTGGCACAGCGAGTAGAGCGCTCGCTTTGACATCCGTGCAGAGCCTGCTAACGCAGGTTCGAATCCCGGCGGGGCCAATCTCAGCCTTTCATCCTTCCGAGGTCGATAAATGAGCACCACACACCGTGGGTAATAATAAGCAGCGCTCAGATACCTGAGGGTTTGTAGCGCTATATAAAAGCCTAATTATTATTATTATTATTATTATTGTAAATGGCAGCCATTTCAGCTATCTGACTACTGCGGTGGCCTATCAAGTAACCAACTGACAGGATTCCATCATTCCAAGCCCACACATTTCATATCCCTGCAACTAAAATATTTTGTCATGGTCGTTATTCACATGGAAGATGAAATTGCCCACATAGACAGTTGGTAAGTTTTGACATTATCCTTCTTCGAAAATGTTTAAGTGGGTGGTGGTCATAATCTGCTACTTTATCTTTAAGCACAGTGTTTTTTAAAGTTCCCATGAATGTGCAATCACAGAGTTCTGCCGTGGGCAATTTTTTCTGCTGATACTTCACCTCCACAGGGAAGCCCCATAAGGATAATTGTGAAGAGGTTATGCTTGATTGAGACAGGTTACCCGTTTGATTGTGTTTGCTCTGTATATACTCCAATGATTCATGTGTAGCTTCACTGAAACTTTTTGTATAATGAAGTGGAAATGTTGCAGAGCCCACGTAGCAGTCGATAGAGCCTTTGGCTGGATTTGTTTTTGTAGGAGCTAGTACTACAGTCAAGCTCTTTTTTGACCATGGGAGAGTTTTTGTGTTTATTAATATGCAATTATTTGTTATGTATCCTTTACCTTTGGATGGTTCTTTTTTTCTCTTTTTGGTGTTTTTCTTTGATTATGATTTGTTTTCTTGATTGAATTTATGATTTTATTATGATTATTTTTCATAATATATATCAATCTGCACACTAAGAGCTATTCAAATTGGACAATACCCTGGTGAAGAGTGGATAGCTCGAAACGCATGTTGGCATCGTTCAACAATTTGATTCTTAATAAAGAAAGTAAGAAAAGAAAGTTGATATGACAATATCAATATAAATCCTGATGAGGTGACGCAACCAATACCCAAGATGTTCAATTATTTGGTCAATATGAATTTGGGACGGATAGAGAAGTGTCTCAATTTAAGGTAGTTAGCGACATCTCAGCATATAAGTTGCCCAGAGCACGAGGGTCTTCATTACATCCTCTAATACATGATAGATAATGCTACAAGACCCATTAGTGCTGCAAGTCCCATTTACCCGAGGGCCTATACCAAGTCTCATACCTATTACTGAGACATTGTCAATCCTTGCCACAGAATAATTCCAATCTCAAGGCCCATCTCTGAGACACATTACCATTACAACGCTTATTCCTGCCCTCAGCTATAACGCTGCTCGGAATACTTCACCACCCCAAGACCTATGCCCACCCTGAGGCGAAGCCCTATGCCTTTTCAATGTCAATCATTCCCACAACAATGCTTTTTGTATAATCACAACAGAACATATTTAATCATTCTATGTAAAATGTGCTTGATTCTATTGCTTATAACACCAGTGTATACTCACATATGTGTAACTCTTGTAGCTTTCTAACACACTGGTTAAGAAATTAGACACTAGCAATCCCAGGAATTGCAACAACACTATGAGCCATGACACAGGTTTGACATTTTCAAAGACAGTGTACCGATAAAGAGTAATTATACCTGTAACTATTTTTCTATAAGTGATAGAACTTTGAAATACATGGACGGAATGTGATATCCAGTTTATTCTTCATTATCTATACAATGATTCTGGTAATATTTGTATTTTTTGTAAAATCAGCATGTTTGTCACACAATTTGTTCATGCTTACAATTGATAAAACATACAAAAAACACTCAATTATCTCCAAGTGTTACGTATCTCTCTCTGCATGTCAGGATTCACGATCCAAGGAAGCATAAGAATATGACGCATATGATCCATAATTGTCATCCTGGCCACTGGGTCATTGTCTAGGTTAATGCCCTGGCAGTATGGTGTGTGATCCTCCTAGAAGGTTGCTTTCGCATTGAGGGTGTTTAGCAAAGGTTTGCTATTTTGTGGGTTGGTGATTTGGGTTTTGCATGATGCTTTGTTAGGGTTGGTAGTTTAGCGTAGCCTTTTGGAAGATGCTTTTAACTATTTATCTCTCAGTATCTTCTATCGGTTATAGACTTCATGCTTGATAGTGGGTTTGACTTACTTCCTATTGCTTGTAACTGGTGATCTATAAAGGTACCAAGTGAGAGAATATAAGACATGACATCGGTATTGGAAAGGTCACATCAAGGTTAAGCAATATGAATAGGAATTAGGAAAACTCATAAGAGGTAGGCAGTAACCACCAGGGTTGGGCACTAATGCAATATTTGTCAGTAAAGATCAGGAGTGTGGAAACAGAATCATAGATAAACAGTATAACACAGAATGGATATTCCTGTCAGTACAAAGAACAATTGGGCCGTATCTGTCAGGGTTTGGCAGTAAAATATCAGATATCCTACATGATAGTTGGTTAGGGTAGTGTAGAGGTTGGGCATGATGTACGGGGTGTAATCAAAGACCCCAAACCCCAATGGTACTGAAGGGCCCACTACAAATGACCTGCCAGCATGAAAAACAAAAACTTCACACTGAAAACAGGCTTATGAAGACAGACTGTGGGGTTCCTGCAAGTAACCCAAGGAAGGGCCATGTGAAATGGCCAATCGGTCATTAGAAACGGAACAGGAGCATTTTAATTCACAGTGGCAGAAGAAATGCCAAGGCCCTTTTCACATGAAAAACTGGATTCTTAAACACTGACACTAAACCGGCTTTGCCGGGGTGTCTTTCTGGAAGGGAAATCCAGAGAAGGCTACAACAAAAATGTAACTCAAGTGCAGATTGCAAAAACACATCTCATTTCTGGCTAAGAAATAAATGCAGCATTTTCTCTGAAACTGCCACCCATCAAAAGGTGGTGTGCTGTGACAATTCAAACTCACTTTTCAGCAGAAAAACAAACAGCAGATAATTAAACCTGTATTTTAGTAATGACTGAATGAAACAGCCCTGTACTTTCAACATGAAAGCAATGTGGACCCTGAAAACACACTGTATGGCAAGGAATAAAGGTTCATTGTAGAAAATGAAATATGTGGGTTCCTTTCAGCCAAGGACAAATGGTGTGCCTCTGGGAAAACTTCAAAATGGCTTTCCACACTGCCAACCTGGCTTGCATGCCAGCTATTTATGACTGCAATAAAATGTGGCTTACCTGAAAAGTGTCTAAAACCAAGTGTCCTTCAGACTTGCTATCTTTGAAAGCCCAGCTCAGGGCATGACAGGTGATACTAGATGGTGCATCCTGGGTATTTACGAGCTGCAACCAACTTCAAGGAACCAACTTCAAAGAAACAAATACAAAACTCTGGTCACAGGCTGCCACAGAGTGGCAAATGGCAGATGGCCTGGAGGAAGGGAAGCTCTAATTTGCACATAGGAAGATTCCCTTTGTTTAAATGGACTGTCACAACTGGTGCATTTTCCCAGCAACCACAGGTCGCACTGATTACATTTGTGTTTCATTTTTTAGATCATTTCCTGGTGATTTTGTTGATATAAAATTAATCCACCTGTGACCTGGGGAATTGTAATGACGAGCTAACATGTGTTCCTGGATGCTTTTAACATGTCCCGAATGTGAGACTTAGCGTGCTGGTGGAGGGTAAAATTAGGAACATGGGTAATAAATTACATGTTCCTAACTATTATGCTTTTTGTGAAAATGGTGGAAAATTGCCAAACAACAATGCAAAATGCGCATACCTGGCTGTTGTTTTATTAAATTCCAATTCACTGATGCAGATTATATATAAATTATGTCAGTAACTAGTAAATCACAAAGCTTTTGACACATAACTAGTTTTTGCCCAAAATTTGACATGTGAACGAATGGGGATTGCAAATGATGGGAATTACCATATGTTTGTTCCAGACTCCTAAACCAATCCTTAGAGGGGCGCTGGATTTCAGAGGAGAGAGAAGGGTAACCATCCAATCCTTTTTGCGAGAACACTTTCAGGGTACCCTCCAAGATTGTAAACTTGATGGTGTCATTGCTACTATATAAAGTGGATGTACTATGAGGAAGCGAGAGAGCTGATGAACTAACCATCTGACAGCCACAAGGAATCACCAAGGGAGATTGCATCTGGGTGAAGCTGTCTGTTGCTAGGGATCCCTGAAAAAGCTGACTGTACTCCATGATGAAGAGCTGGGGACCATCTCATCTTTGAGAGTGGAGTGACCAGGCCCTTGCACTGTCATTCCGGAGGGTCCTGACATGCTGCTGGATTTCTTGAACTTGAAATGGCGGTTTTCCATGTAAGTAGAATTGAACCCTTTGCAGCCAAAATGTGGGGGGGTTCTGCTAGCCTTAAATCATTTGCCTTTGTAGTGGGTGGAGGTGGGTAAAACTGTGTAGACCCTTAGTTTGTTTAACTAAACAAATTATTAATTTAATTAATTCTGTTTAGCTGAACACCACAGGTTTATTTTTGTTAAAATTCGAAATTAACAAAGCTCATTCTCGATGTGCGCTGAAAACTATAGACTGTAATTTAATTGGATAATCCTATGGGCCCACCTTCCCTAAAACAGGCCTTCAAACAGGAGGGGTTTTGAAATCCAAAACTCTCAAATCATCCTAATTATTATCATCAATCTTCCCCGAACACAGGCCTTTAAGTGGAGGTGGGGTCTGAAATCTAAAATTCCCAAATTATTACAATTTTTCTGTCTGACTTCCCCAACACAGATCAAAGTAGGGGGGTTCTACAAAAAAAAAACTGCTAAATCACTCTCTGTTTATTTTAAAGCCAAAGTGTGGGTGAAATAATAATTGCCATATGCTTTTGCACAAATGTGTAAAACTAAAATGCTAGCCTTTTAAGCATGCAGGAAAATCGAAGTTGCATAGTATTAGATACGTAATTGTTTTTGTTTACTGAGCAGTTTAATTATTTCTTGAAGTGAATTTGGTAGAAAGTAAAGAGATGTGATTTGTGTTCTTTTCAACCCATTTGTGTGATTTATTCATGTTGAGAGAAGTGTATTGTACGGTGCCATGGATAAAGTGATGTTTGACATTTTAGTGTGATTTTCTTAACATCTAATTAATATAAATATAAATATATTTCCTGTGCACCAGCCTGATTCTTGGCTCATTTATAGCTTAGGGGGAGGGATCCAATGGGCATGATATGAGGCTGAGATAGGGCTGAATAAAAGAACTGACATAAGCCGTTTATGGTTTGACACTTAGCTTGGGCAGGGAAGGAACTCCTTGTGTTGAGAATGGCCTCTCAATAAACCGTTACAAGTACTAGCTGCATTTTCAGCCATAAACCACCTGAAGACAGGGCGTCGGTTCCCATGAAAATGTGTATTTTGATGGTGATCAAAACCTCATGAGTGGTTCATGACTTCAAGGGAAAGCCACAATTACAGTGAGGGAGACACTTCCAGGAGGGGACATCAATTCCAGTAAGGAATCTGGTGGGGAGTAGTGGTTCAACAGGTGTCAACAAATTCAAAGAATGATCCAGGAAAATTCTAACAAAAGGATTCCACTAGAGGAGGTTGATTCCATCATGACAGTATTACATACATGTATGGTGATTCCCGATGGTACAGGATGAGACAACCAGTCCATTGATAACCTTATTCCTGTGCATTTCCTAGAGAGCCAGGAATTAATTATTTTAGTTTGATGTTTTCTTTAGTGTCAGATTGTTGCCAACTGCTTTGAGGCACTAGTCAATGACCAGAAAACACAACCAGCAACAGTTTTGGGGAACACTGGACAATCCTGAGGTAAGAGAGGGAAAACAAAATGCATGTAATGCAAAATGCGCAGAGTAACAAATCAATGTGAAAATATGCATTCCTTCTTATGGATAACAGCAAAATAGTCCAAAGGCAACTCATCAGAAGTATTGAAGAGGAAGGTAAAATGTGGTTCATTTTCGGGCCTCATTCTACCTTTGCCGGTATCCTGGCAGTAGAACCGGCAGGATACAGGCAAATGTAGTTATCGTTTCTGGCCCCAGGTCTGGTGGCATTGCTGCCGGATTATGGGTATCGGAGTGATGGTATAAATACCCATTCATGGAGTCCTATAGGACTCCATGAGGGAATGTGCTGTCATCACCACCACCGGCAATGCCAGCGCTGTTAACAAGGGCTTTTTTTGCCGGTAGGGCACCTGGCTTATCTACAGCATCCAGCTGGAGATAACCCAGGTGCCCCACCGGCAAACCTGTAGTTAGCTGGTGCGGCAAAGGGCTGATATCCATGAATACCAGCACTTTTTTACTACACCAGACGACTTGAGGCACCAAGCCCTGATTGGAAAAAATATCAGTAAATGTGATTACCACCATTTTGTCCGATCAGCCTTATTTCTTTGCAGTTGTATTGCAGAGGTAGAAAGCAGGTAGGACATACTATTTCCATCATAATTTCCCACTACATCATAAAAACATTAACACAAGCATGGTGTTTCATACTGGCATTATTGCACTCGATTCCGATGAAATTGGCAGATTCCATAGGAATCCATTATAAATGCTTGCAGCAATTGTTAATTATGAGTGGCATTAACACTTTTCCACCATGTACATTCGGCTTATAGATCTGAGTAACTTAATTACCGCTCAAAAGTTAGTCCCATTTCCCTTTGCCTCGTTCAAAGTCAGCAAATGAGACCCTGTCAGTTGTCAGCTATGCGTGGGTACAAACTGCTCTCCACACAAAAGACAGTTTCTTCAGATGATGAGCTGAAGAGACTTTTCGTTCTTCCAACTAGTTGTTGACCTACATTTCATTACAATGTATACTCCTTTTTGAATGTTTACTTACAGCTTCATTTTATTAGAAAGAAGGCTTAATTTTCCAGATTGATGTACACCGTCTGCTGATACAGAGCTTAAATATCTGTTTTCACTGGGCAGTTATGTGTATGGGACGCATTAACAGCAGCTTATTTGGGCCTTCATCTAGTCTTTAACATTTCTATTGACCATCAGACTGGCGGCCAGGGGCGTAGGTGTTACACTCACCTTATATCCACAGGGACGTAACCCAGCCGGGTTACTCGCTGGTATACTTCTCAGTTTTTCCCAGATGTGGTCTGCGGGGAAGGTTCTGCCTGAAAATACAGGAGGACTGTGTTCAAGACTGGCCGACCGAGGTAAGTATCTTCCCTCCACCCCCGTATGATTTAAGCCCCTCTGGGGCCCTCTCCTCACCTTGTGGTAGAGTTAGGCGTGCTCTCCGTCCTGCCTTCTTTGCAGGGGCACGTTGTCTTTCGTGGGTGTGTGCGGTCCAGTTACTTCACTGACGCCGGCCCGTTTGATATTGTTCAGGTAGGTTTTATTGCTGTTCTTTATTATTGTGCTATCCTGCATGCCTTTCCTTGGTTAATAATGTCTCTTTTTCTCCCTCAGGTATGCGGAGCTTCAGCGCAGCGAACTGGCTTGGTTGAGCCCCGCTTGCGAATGATGGCGCATTAATAGCGCTATGATGCGGTAAGTAAGCGCTATGCGCAGCGCTGCAATGTCTTGCCTTTGCTAACCTGTGTTTTACTTCTTTCCTTGTAGGTCGCAGTGTTCTTCAGCGCGTGTGGAATGTCCGGAGTGGTGCCAGCCGAGAGGTGACCAGCCAGGTAAGCCTTTTGAGCAGTTCGTAATTTGCAATGTCTCTACTGCTTTCTTTAATGTTGCCTCTATCTTCCTCTTTCAGGTCGTTCTGTCCGGGAGGCGTGCAGATTCAAGGAAGCTGTTCTCAGGAGCTGCGAGTAGCTAAAGATGAAGACTGCAGGTAAGATGCTGCTGCTAATGATGTTCCTTTTGTCTTCTTGCAGGTTCTGCTTCTCCAAGGTTCGGGGGTATAGCTGGACACGGTGAGGGTCACATTGCAAGCTGCAAAGTAACGCAAAGTGTGTTGTCTTGCTCGGGTGTGGTTTAAATAGCCCCAACAAAATAGTCCAGGTAAAGTAGTCCCTAGGCTACCACACCCAAAACACTAGACCGCATAGCTTGGTTCCCCGGAACCAAGCTATGTGGATGCCTCCATGTTGGCTGACAACACAATAAAGTAGTTCCCAAGCACATTGTTTTTCCTGGTGTATGAGCCTGGCGCCATAGGCACCAGTACTGGCCCCAGGAGGGCTTTTGAAGAGCATGCCAGGCTCTAGAGGCCCGAGTCCTGACTCCACCTGGCCAATGGGTTTGCCAGAGGGGGTTTTGGGTGAGGGTCGTGACAGCAGGAGACCAATACAATCTGGGGGGGACCGGGGACACATTGGGGACTTTACCACAGACACAAACCACAGAGTAAAGTCTGGCAATTATTTTGTAGTCAGTGATGATCATGCAGATTAAAAAAAACTTATTTTTGCAGCTCTCGGTATGAATGGCAATTTCTGTTGCTATTGTTTGTATGTCAACCAGATCCATTATATCTGTATGTATATTGCACCCACAAACATGGTTGAGTGTTTATTGTATGCAGCCACGTTTTCAGTCGTCAGAAATCAATAAAGCTCCTCTTAGCCTTACAGAAAGATGCTGGAACAGTTAGGCGTATATGCAGTAGCTTTCTGCGGGAGGCATCGGTCGAAAGATGTCTACCCATTCTGAGATGGAAGAATACTTATGGACGCTTGATAACTTTGTTAATTGTACAGAAAGGAAGGAGGAAATATTCGATTTCTGGTAACTTTACAATATTCTCTGACCTTATGCCTATTAAAAGCAGAAATACAATAAAAACATCCACTCACAAATAAACACTGATGTTTTGATCCATTTCATTTAGTGCAATAAACCTATAGTATATGTCAGTGTGCGAATGTATTATATGTGTGAGTGGCTTGCCAGAAATATGTTGTTTCTGTGTCTCGCTCTGCACAAGGGCCATTCGAAGGATTTCTGGTGCTAAGTGAAGCACTTCATGTGTGGGACCAGAGTAACACCAGAGGAAATGGCGTAATGGGGAATTACATCACTAGAACAATAAGTTACCTCTGTAAACACAGTTTTTCATAACATATTTTGAATACTGCCATTCATCAATCAGGAAATATGTAGAAACTTAAAGTAAGCATGCACAGAACACTGGTGAAACAGCTAAGTGAAAATAACTAAAGTGTCAAGAAGTGATTTAATTAGTATTATGAGCTATAGGAAAAAAATGTGTGAAAAAAGCAGGGTGCCCAGGCAACATGCATCCCTAACACATTTCATCCTATTCCTGTGCTGGGAAAGACAGGGCACACAGATAAAATGCCTTCTTAAATGGACATTGGCAATGTCAACAATATTGGCTTTTGTGTGGGCATGGGAAAGGTATATGCCAGTCACTGCCATCTGCCGTAGTGGTACTAAATGGCTTGTGGCAGCTGAGAGCTGGAAAATGGTGGGAGTACCACCTGGGCATATAATAGCACTACTTGTGAATGCCTAATACATTGATATACAAGCTTAAACTGTTGGCTTTGTCAATGCTCGTTTTTAACAGGACTTCAGTGAAGGATGCACATAGTGCATATAAATCGAGTGGCTAGAGGTAGACCAGGTAACATCATTTTTTTACATCAGCAGCGGGCTTGCCGCTGCTTTGAAAAAACACTGACAGGCAATTGAGTGCAAAGTTTGGTTGTTTTAAAATAGCAACTGCACCACAAGAGCAACATGAATGATGCAGTGTGGCTGTGGCAGCATGGGATCATGGCCAGCATGGAGGCCGTCATCATGAATGCATTCATAGAAAATGAATGATTCGTGCCAACACCACTCATGCCATAGTGCTACCCTGTGGCGTGAGTTTCATAAAATTAATAACAATCAACCACACACCCACACACACCCACCTTCACTGACATTGAAAATAAAACAAATTGAGTAAAGTTGCCAAGAATATGCAAAAAGCAAATTCTGTTCATGAATATTTCATGGAGCTAACAAGTATAGTGCTGCAAAATAGGTCCTGGTCCCCAGCCCACATGCACACTAGCACAAATGAACCACTAGCTTCCTGGACCCCACATGGGTGATCATGTTTGCAACTCTCATAGGAACTCCAAGCATCCTCTAAAATGTGCAGGAGTTCCATGATTCTGCCCCTTGTCTGTGGGACCCTCTGTTTCCCCTACCGAAGTTCCTAGGTCAAATAGAAAAGACTACATTGTACATTGGAAGGCAACCAGCCTGCATCTACCTCTGTGGTTCGATATCCTGGTGCACAAATCTATACTTTAAAAATGTGGAATGTTGACCACTGCCAATCAAATTAAGAGTTTCGATCTTAGAATGGTGTCTGATTGGGCTGGGCTCATTGTGAATTACAGAAAAGGCACGGGACCCTTTTTATGTAGCACCACTTGAGATCTGTGTCCTAAAAGTGACAGACTTCTGAAAAACCGTTGGTCACATGATGCTTGGCCTGTCCATCTTGTGTAGTACAGTCCTTGGTTCTTTTGTTCAGGCCACATGTGACAGCAATACGAGAGCTGCACAAGTAAGTGTAATGCAATTACATGGAAAAGTTGTTAGAGTATAAACTTTTGACTATTGTTTTACAAATCTCGTATTTGGGACTCAGTATGGCAGTTCAGCATGTATATCTCTATAGCGTAAGGGCTAGCTCTGCTGAACTTGTAAATGTTCAAAGCTTGAGGGATAGCTCTGTTGGCCTGTATATCTCTATAGTGTAAGGGCTAGCTCTGCCAAGCCTATATATGTTCAAAGCTTGAGGAATGTGTCAGCGGGCCTCTATAATGTAAGGGGCAGCGTAGCTCTGCTAAGCCTGTAGATCCCTATGATTTAAGGGGTGGCTCTGCTGTGTGTGTACCCAGTGCCTATGTTTGTCCAGTGTGTGGGATTTTGTGGCCCCACCAGGGATTCCCATTAGATAGTCTTTGGGAAACTGAGAGCTTTGTGGATATTGCAAGGAGACCTAGGAACAGGAGTTCTTTGTGGAATGTTGGGGGAAATGCATGGATGGAGTAAAGCTCTTGGAAGGTGGGTTATAATAGGGGATGAAGGATAGCTCAGGGGCAACGAGTTTGAAATGCAAGACAACGCAGTGCAACACAAGTTTGAATCCTGATCCCGTGCTTAAAAACCACTTGCTGGTATTAAGCGCGTTGTAAAGGAACAATAAAATAAAACTAAATATATTGGTTCGCTATTTGTAAGGGTGTTTTCTTGAGTTATTTTCCCAGTGATGATCTTCTATGACTATCAGTGCTCTGGCATATACGCTCAAGGAGGATTAAATATGAAGGATTTAAAATACACTGTTGCACCTCCAACGGGCAAAATTACACCACGGGGTGCAAACCCATAGAGGCAAGGATAGGACGCCCACATGTGCTGCCCTGCCCATGGGCAGATACCATGAAAAGGGGAGCAGAAAACATTGTGGAAAGCACAAGCAGGGAAAGAGTGACACAGAAAGGCAAGAATGCCGCAGAAGTCCGGTGGGGGCCGGGGCGTGGTGTGACAACGAGGGATAATGAGTTGGTTTTACTTAGAGCCCAGCAGAGCTGGAGCGTGGGCGTGAGATGGTTCCCCTGAGAGTTGGCCTCTGAGGACAGGGGCTGAGAACGTCAGCCATGGGTGGGCCTCCACTGACGGCAGAGGTGGAGCCGCACCACCAGTGTCACACACTTTGGACTTTCTACGAGGGCTTGCCCTTTTGACCCCAGCAGAACAGAGCTTTTGGGTGAGTGCTTTGTTTTACTGTGACTGATTTCAAACTTGCCTTTTTCAGGCGTTGCAGGTTGCTGGGTTATAAAATGCCTGAAAATGGTCAGAAAGAACAATATTAGCGTTAGATAAAGCGCAAGGAGGCAAAACACAACCATGGTGTTGGTTATTAGGTTGGGATGACAGCTCATTGGATTTATGCACGTCATGCATAGATGCATGTGGTTACTCCCATGTTTGCCTCTAGGCATGCCGGCTCAGTGTCTCAGCCTTCAAAGGTCCATTAATTGCATGCAGTGGAGCAAGGTAAAGTAACTTACGTAAAGATTCCCCGCACCCCCAAAAGCAGCTACTTTAAAGGATTCTTAATGTTAGTCCTTGATCGTGCCAGTCAGTGGTTTTGGTCTATTTTGCCCTTTGGCCTATGTGATGTAAACTACCAGGCCTCTCGTCTTTCACACCGCCACCTATTTAAACCAGGGGGGGCATGCTAATGCATAATACAGTAAGTATTTTCCATCCTAAAATAATTCAATGGGTAACCCCGATTGTGACAGGAAGCGCTCCGTTGCCCCTTCTCTGCTCCGCACACATTGCATAAATAAAATGTAATGAGGCAGTGGATATAGCCCACAGACACACAAATAACATATGGAGAGGGCCATTAAACTCAAAGTAAGCCTTTTATTCCAGCGAAGCGTACCCGTGTAATGGATGATGGCTTCAACCGGTTGATTAGGGGTACAGCAGCCAGGGCCGGGCCAGCCTTATGCACATACATTGGGTGCAATTGCAAAAGAACACATGGTGACAGCTACCCACAGTCTAGCACATGACACTGCCTACTTGCTGCCTTTTCAACGCACCCTGCATGATGCATGCAGGCCGCATGTGCAGTTTTTTCGAGGGCCGTGCCCCAAGTACAATGCGCAGGCATGCTGCATGCATCATCTAAAGGTTGGCATGGGCACATCACATGAGTTTCACACAGGAGAAGGTCACCACCATACCACACCACACCAGAGTCGGACCAAACTTTGTTAAAGTAGAAGTAGCTAGCGCTGTACTATTTGCCAAATGACACAACTGCAAGTAAGCAGTAGTGAATACAATAGTGAATACAGTAGTGAATACAAATACAACGTCTGCACCGGCGTGGTCCATCTCGGTTTGAGCAAGAGATTGTGGGGGGGATAGTTGCCAATATATCCCCCCCACTTAAAATTGTGGGGGGTGTCTCCCCTAATCCCCCCATGTCCTAGGCCCATGCTGGCTGACCTTTGCTTGAAGCATTAGTTTCCCTCGTTGCTGGAGATGCCGGATGTGCTGGTCTTGCACTATGCCCACATTTTAGCAGATTGCCCAATGAGCCCCTAAATATAAAAAAAAATCACAAAAGTCTGCATTTTTTCAAGCACCTCTGGATAAGTGCACATACTTTAAGATTGTATCTATGATTGGTGTTTTCAACCCTGGAACCCATGTGGGTGGAACTTGGCAGTCTAAATTGCCAGACGACAACTGGTTTATTGTAAAGGGTGTAACAGAGGTATTCGTCTTTTTCTCACTTTCCCTCAGAAGCTCACTGTCTCCAGACCCTGGTCCTCTCTAGGCTGTACTACTGTAAAAGCCTCTTTCTAAATGTGCCTGCCTCTACTGTTCGCCGTCTACAACTTATCCAGAATAGGACTGCAAGAGTTATCCTTGGCCTCAAGCCCATGGATCATATCTCTCCAGCCCTGAAATCTCTCCACTGGCTCCATGTGGCTGTGAGGATCAAGTTCAAGACCCTCTGCATCGTCCACAAGGATTTCTGGGGCCCTGAGAGCACAATACATCCAACTTTCTCTTCCTAAGCATCTTCCTTCTCGAGCCCTCTGCTCACCCACCTCCCACCGTGTGAGGGTCAGACGCTTCTCCCGGCAGAGAGTGGGGGGTAGATCTCTGTCCTCGGTTGGGGCCTCCCTGTGGAACAGCCTCCCTGCCTCTCTCAAACTTGAGCAGGACCACCTAAGGTTCTGGAAGCAAGACCTTCCTTTTCACTTCAACTTTCTCTCTCCCTCTCCCTTGCTGATGTCCCTGCCTGCTGCGCATAGTGGTTACCTGGCCACCCACTGAACATTAAGGACCAGTCTCCTGCACAACTGGTTGCCCTTGCACTGCCTTCGGGCCTCACAACCACTTAAGGGACTGTATCTGCAACCCTACAGTCCCTGACTCTCTGCACATATGAGCCACCTCCTGTCTGCACTTACTAGTTACTTTGCACACTCCCCCGCCCCCTGGCACTTCTCCCATCCCCCCGCACTTGCACGATCTGAAAGACACAAGGCCTAGTAAGATAGTTGTTTTGTCCTCTCTCTGTCCTCCCTTTCATGTCTTGTCGCACCTAGAAACACTTGTGTATAGGCGCGTTATAAATGACTTATCATATCATATCATAAGAGTAACACAAGATAGATCATGTCTCACAGTCTTGCATGTTTTGGGCAGGTGAAGCTGCTCCGATAGAGATCATCACTCCTGTAGCCACGGCCAACCACTGCAAAAGAGTTGATAGCAGAGCTAGAAAGAATGGAGAGGAACTGCCAAAGAAAAAGAAATATGAAGGAAGTACAGCAGTGGAAGAGGAAGCAACATCAGATTGCAAAGGAGGGAATGAGTAGAATGAGGAGAATTCAGAAATCAGCCCATAGGCAGAGTGGGAAGGCTCCGGTAGGCCAGGTAAGACTTATCAGAACCAGGCAGCGGGAGTTGGAGTAAGAGGGTGGGCCAGGGAGGTTATCTTGAGATCAAGGAAGTGACTCAGAAAGAAGCAGGGGCAACCTGGGCAGGGCAGAACCCCAGAGACACCTCTCCAGCTCTCCCTTCCAGCTATCCATCTGACCCGTGTCTGTTCGAAAGATTATGTACTGAGTACATCTCAGTGTATGGGTCATTAATAGAATAAGGGCTTCAGGAACTCTAAAGCCTGCAAGGTCCAGGCAAAGCGGTGTTGAAACCTCAACTGGGATGGAAAATTCAGAGGCCAGAGGCCAGGGAAACTGGAGTGGACACTGTTGGGGGTTTCATTGGGAAAAAGAGGGAGAACTACATTAAGGGTAGAACCATTCTGAAAACTTTGCTTCAGAAACCCCACTTTTTTCTATTTTCAGTTGTTGTCTTGTAACATATCCCTGAAAAAAGAGGTTGAAGTTAAGCATATGATCTTTGTATACTTCTTGGTCCCAGACAACCCTTCCACGTAACTTGCATGTCTTAAAATCTGACAAACAAATGTAACTCTTTTCTTTTCTCTATTTGATATTGTTATAATGTATGGCCCTGGTCCTAAACATAGGAAAGTGGATGCTCTCCTCACAACACTATCAAGATTTCATGCTAGAAGTGATATCTTCAATGATCCCAAACACTCACTATTTGTGTGAGTCCTCTTCAGAACAGGAGGTGCATCAGTGTGTGTTAGAAAATACTCAAGCCAGTCTGCCACCAAAGGCACAGCTCCTGTGATGTCCTATGTGTGGTCTCAATTCATTTTCCGATAACCATATTAATGCCCTTTTGACCTTTGCTGGACTCATTGCACAAACATTGCAGATCATGCAGATACATTAGAAATAGTTTTTAGTGGCCAGAAATAACAAATGCCTTTACTGATTATGTAGTGATTTGTGTAATATGTTCACAATCCAAAATACCTATTTAGAAATTAGCAGACATTTTTCACCTCTTGCCTATTCCTCCCATGCTCGGCAATGTAATATGTTAGAATTTTATTTTAGATGAATGGGGATTCCACTAATCTGGTACTCAAAGGGAGAACATGCGGCTGCTGTAAGTTGTTTGATGCATGAAACCGATCACTTTTATATTAGTTGAAATATTGATTTATTCATTGTATTTCATTCCATTTAGATCTTGTGCAGGGCTCTACAGCGTTGTCATCTAAAAATGAATTGAGTTATAATGTTGGCTCAATGTATTCTTAATAAAGTATGTTTCAATGCTGTACGCAATGTATGGGAACATTTTAACTATGAGATTCACCTCAGTCCAAATCAGTTTTGATGACCTGATAAATGTTTTGGTATTTTAGGAATGTATTTTGAATCATCGCATCATTCTTTATTCCTTGCTTTTGTTTTTATGGCATGAGCTCTGAAATAAAGCTTGACTGGCTGACTAGCTCCAGAAGTCATTGAGACTTTAACCTAATTCTCACATATATTCATGTAAACAAATTCCTAATGCTGTTGGCTCAGCAGACTAGTGTTTTAGGAATACTTTGCCTTCGAATAGTCTCTGATTAGACACCCTTTCCCTTTTGCAATGGCAAATAGGTTTGGGCAACCAATAAGTACTTGCATTTGTGTAGCTATAGGAAGCTATCACCTTGGCATATATGTCCCAATTAGGCTCTTTATTGCAGGAATCCGGTAAATTACCAGATTGAGGTGCCACAACATATTGTTGGATTCACATGTTTTTCATAAATCGTTGCTAATGCCCAGTCTGTATGTTTAGTTATACGCCCCTTCCTGGTAATGGTACAAGATAAAGAAGACTATTAACTCCCTGTCGTTTTGGATTCCTGGATGGTTAAAGGTTTAATTCCAATGAGTGTCAATACCAGCGAAGGTTGCCATGTGTTTGTGTAGTTTCCCTAGTCTGGCTCATCATATTGTTTTTTCAAATTCTTGATATATTACACAGCCACAGTAGTGGCTGTGTAGTTATGGTTAAGTTGCTGTTTCCATAGGAAGAGCCCTTTTTGGGTGGCTTATAACTTCGCTCTCCCTGGACGAATCCTCACCAAACTTTGCATATGTATATGGGTCACTCTGAATTTTTTTGCAAAGTTTGGTGAGGTTTGGTCCAGGGGGGGCAAAGTTATAGGGGGGTCCCAAAACTTATTTTTTTCCCATAGACTGAATGGGGAAAAGACTTTGCTCATGCCTACAGGCCAAACCGCTGGACGGAATTTCGCCAAATTTGGACCAGGAGCAGCGGCTTGGTCCCGAAAGCGTGCTTTTGCAGATTTGGTGAAAATCCGTCCAGTAGTATTTTTTAAAGTGACCAAAAAGTAGGTCACAAAAAGTTGGTGATATCTATGTTTGGTCGACACGGACACACTTCCCTGTTCGCTCCACGAACACTGTCCTGATTGGCCAACCGGCTTGCATCATGTCCGCGTACATGCAACGTGTTCACTGATTGGACGGTGAAGAGCGTGAAGTCCGTCAGCTTTTCAGGAACGCCCGCCATCTTGGATTCGCAGACGTCTGCGGACAGCGCAGTGAAACTTGATGGAAAAATACTATTTATTAGAGTGTGTTGGTGAGTGTGGGGAGTAAGATGGGTTAAATGTTGTATTTATTTAGGTGGTAGACCCCACCTGTTGTGTTCGCTTTATCCGCGGACAACGTGGATGTTCTGAAATGTTCTAAATAAACGAAATGGGGGTGTTCTGACGACACTACTTCTGTACGTATTGTTGGCAAGTAAGTTGCAACTGTTCTAAGAACACTCGGGGTGTCCTGAAATGTTTGAAAATAAACAAAATGGGTGTGTCCTGAGGACGGTATGCCTGTCCGTTTTGTTCGCAGGCAAGTTGAAACTGTTCTAATAACACATGCAGTGTCCAGAAATGTTCGTCAATGGACGAAATGGGGGTGTCTTGAGGACGCTGTCCGTATTGTTCGCTGGCAAGATGAAAGTGTTCTTAGAACACATTATGTGTCCTGGGATGTTCGTAAATAAACAAAATGGGGGTGCCCTGAGGATGCTATGCCTGTCCGTACTGTTCATAGGCAAGTTGAAACTGTTCTAAGAACACTCATCATGTGCGCGGACATTAAAAGTGCTAATATGGCATCAGTTAAAATGTTTGAGTCTATGGGTGTGAAATGCTGCGGTGGTTGTGGCCAGGGCATAGAGTCTTGGGAGCATGGCCATATGGTCATGACTCTATGCCCTGGCCACAACCACTGCAGCATATCACACCCATAGTGGCTTATTACTTTGGGATCCAAGAACAAATTTATAAGCAACAAAGTTATAAGCCACTATGGGTGTGATATGCTGTGGTGGTTGTGGGCAGGGCCTATAGTGTTGGGTGCATGGGCAAGACCAAATTTATAAGCACCAAAGTTATAAGTCCCTATGGGTGTGATTTGCTGTGATGGTTGTACTTAATATCCTATACTTACTGTTTGCTTTAGTAACTGGAGTACTTGTATTTCTTGTTTATTTCTGTGATAAAAGAAAAGATCATGTTAGTATTGGTATTTTGTAATGACTTATAACATTGAATAATCAACATTTTTTTACCCTCATATTTAGTAGATTACAAACCAGTGTACTGTGCAATTTGCTCAGCTTCTGTGTTTGTTGCTAAAATCATTGGGTCTGTGGGAGAAAAAAAACCCATGTTGGATTAAAAAAAGAAAAAACCTTTTTTGTTATGCTACAGTCTAATTGCTTGTTTGTTTTCAGTGTTCACTTGTTGTTTCTGGCTAATGCTCTATATATTGGCTTGTTGCAGATTTTTGGAGCAGTTAGATACCTGTTGACATATTCTAACAGTCTATTTTCTGTTATAATGAAGTGGTATTGATTTATCTGTTCGGATATTGTAATATTTTGTGGCAGTTAGATACCAGTTGGCGTATTCTAACTGTCTATTTTTTGTCATAATGTAGTGGTATTGATTTATCTATTTAGTTATTGAAAATCTTGGGGTAGTTAGATACCAGTTGGTGTATTCTAACTGTTTATTGTTTGCTATAATTTAGTGGTATTCATTTATCTGTTTAGTTGTTGTAGAATCTTGGGGCAGTTATATAGCTGTTGGCATATTGTAACAGTTTATAGTTTTCTGATAGAAGTTTAGTTAATGTTTAAGTGCAGTTTAGTTAATAAATTTTGGTTTTAAGAACATTAAATAAGCGTTTGTAAGATTTGCAGGTAATCCCTGCTTTAGAGTAATGGTACTATCATTACATTTGAACCATCCACATTTTTTTTAATATATGCAGTATAGTGACCTGCATTGGTTGTGGCTCCTGTGTGGTAGATTATACCTATTGTTGTGAAGGTTTTCTTACCAAGTGATACTTGACCATGTGTGAATCCAGTCAGCTTGCAGTTGTTTTTGGTAGTATATGCATTGTAACGTAGAAGCATTAGTATTACGTATTTACTATGTGTTTGTATTAGTAAGGTGGAGCGATTATCCGAATTGCAGGTAGTACATAATCTACCATGGTTTGCATTTTGTACAAGTTGCTGAAATGGAACGGATTCACAATTAGGTATTGATACATACACAAAGCGCTCATTGGGGATATGTTCTTGTGTCACATTTTTGCAGAGAGTGCATGTATGTTTCCACATGTATGAAATCTGGAAGATTTCATTTATAGGTATGTTTTTGTTTTCTAGCACTTGTAGTAAGTATATTAGAAATTCTTGTGGATCTTCCTGTGAGTTTATAGTGAATTTCACCATTCCAGCACAGTAGTCCAATTGTTGTCTTATTCCGTAAACACTATACATGTTGTCAGGATTGTTTGTTGCGTTTCTATGAAGTCCTAACATTTGCAAACACAATTGGTCTGTACTGTGTAAGTAAAAGTTGTCAACTATTGGTGGTAATTGAAATAGAATATTCATTGCTACATTTGCATAGCAACTTATACCAATTACATTTGAAAGTTTAAATGGACCAGGTAGTTCTGTATCTGAGTGCTTTTTTTGGAGTTTGTCTTCGTTCTTTGAAGAAGTACCGGGTTTACTTTCCCTAATAGGTTCTTTTTTGATTGTGGTACTTGCTGAAGTATTAGTTTCTTTTAATCTCTTTGGAGGATTTGCAGTGACATACTGTTGCATTCCTGTTTGATTTAGTTTTCTTTTAGAACAATTTACTTTTTGTGGAATAGGATATGTTTTTAGATGGGGGTGTATAGTGAACAAGGTCTATTGTATTCTGAAATGCAAGGAATATCAGCATTTACTTTACTTGCATCTAAGTTGATTAGAAATAGACCGTCAAGTGTACGTAAGTGTGATAGTGCTACATAGCTCATGCCTTCTTTAAAGACTGTGTTACCATTGTCTATGAATGCTTTGTCTAGGGTAAGACCTTGTGATTTATGAATGATGACTGCGTATGCAAGAGTTAGAGAAAATTGTTCTCTGCGTACATACATGTCTTTGAAGAGAAGGAATCGAGCTGTTGAGCGTCCTATCCTTTGCACTTCTGAAAGTTTGTCAAAGAGAATATTGACAAACTGAATGTTGTTGTCACATAGGTATGTTTGAAAGCCAACAACTGTACTCAGTGCTCCATTAACTAGTCCTTGATCCACGTTAAGGTTACGTTTAAGCATTACTCTGCAATTTAAGGATAATTTTAATATTTTATCCAATCCAGCTGTGTTGGAGATTTAATTTTCTAAACTATTTAGTCTCCTTGTGGCTTGTTCACACATGGGTAGTGTCATACCATGTATGTCTAATTTGTCGGTGGCGCTAATTTCAATTATTGGTTGCATTTCTTTTTTTTAACATTGTTTCATTGAATTTGAAACAGCTTGCAAGAGTTGGCATTAAGGCCATACAATTGACATTTTTGTGGGCTAATTGTTCCATAACATCCGTAGCACATGCATTAGCGCCATAAAGTGCATGAATGTGCCAGGTTTTCAATATTGCTTGTGCTTCTTGAGATAATATACCAACTCTAATACTTTTTAAGATGTTGGCATAAGTGAGATCTGCAGATTGCCACATGTTTTCTGTTAATTCTCTGTATTGGAAATGTTGCCAAAGGTTGACATTTCCAATTCTGCCAACAGTTTTACGGCAGAGTTTGTGTCCTAAGGTTTTAAAAATAGGCTCATCTTTTACTGGTGTCAATTGAAGAAGATCTCTGAAAACAATAAGGTGTTTTCCTCCAAAGAGCTCTTTGTAGTTTGTTTTGAGTACTTCTTGTAATCTGAGGTGAATCAAGGCCAACATTAGGTTGGAGACCATGCTCACTTCATCTATTAGTAGCATTTTCATTTGTTTCAATACTCTGCGAAGTTCCATTGCAGGTTATGTAGAATGTTTGTAATAGTCTAATTTGTTTTGGTGTTCTACTGGCAGGAGTAGTAATCGGTGTAAAGTGACACCACCTATGTTGTAGGCAGCTAAACATGTGGGGACAGTGACAACAGCTGACAGTTTGTTGTTTGTCAATTGTTGAAGGAATTTACTGATGATTTTTATTAAGAATGTTTTGCCAGAACCAGCTTCACCACTGACGTGCATTAGTATAGGTTTGTCATTTTGGCATGTGCATTCTTTGTTTTCATGTTGTACACCATGTGCAATTTCTATTGTTATTTCTTCAAAAATACTACATTGCTCATTGTTTAGTTTTGATTGTAGTATAGTTAAGTCTTCTTTATCTTCATACTGACACATGGTGTTTTCTACTTCTGTCATAGCTAATTCTGCCTCATTTGTTATTAGTGGCTCTCCCAGTGGTTCTTGGCTTCCTGTTACAGAAGGTTGACTACTGCTAGGAGTGTCCTTATCTAGTTGGGCCTGGAGTTCTTCTTCGTGTTGCTGTTCATTGTGAAACATTGTTTTGTACTGTGTAAAGTTTACATCAGTTATAGTGCTTTCATTTGCTTTGAAAGCATCTTCATAGGAGTCATAGTTATCTAGTGTTTCTTCTTCTTTTCTCCATGGTTTAAAGAGTTGTAGCAGAGACATGTAATATAGTTCTTTATGTTGAGGAGTCTTTAATGACAATTTGATATGATTAATTAAATTTGATTTGGTGAGTTTTACTAAGCTGCCATCACAATTTGTCACTCTGTATTTACCTTTTTTTCATCGGGTTTTATATTATTTTTGTATGTGAAGTTTTGAGCTATGTGGTATAGACACATGGTTTCGAAAGTGGTAATTCTGTTTGGGTAGTATGTGTTCAGTAAATTGTTCTTTAAAATGTCTTAGCTGTTGGGATCATGTTTGGCTATTGTTTCTATATCTTCGTATGATTTTAGAACTCTTTTTCTAGATTTAGCAGGACCAAGACTTAGTCATACTATATTTTCAGATTTCCATACAAAGCAGTACCAGTTAAACTATCTGCTGCTTCATAGGAGCCACATTCTCTATGGGAGAGCATTTTTATGCCCAAGCTGTATAATTTCTGAGACAGTGTTTTGTCTGATGACAGGTCATTCCAGAGGTCTTGGAGCTCTGTTTTTTTTCTGCTTTGGTTAAGTATACTGTAACATATCGTGCAACTGCAGTGGAATTGTCTGCAATGTACTGCACATCTATATTTGCATTCCATAAGTGGGCAATGATTGCAATGTAATCACTGATATATTTTTCTTCTTCTGTTCTTTTTATGTAATATGTATTTTTAGGTGATTTACCTTTAACACTTTGTCTAACTGAAGACATGAAGTTGTTCACTTGACCTGTTTTTGTAACCGGTCTAGGGAAACCAAAGCAGCATTTGGTGTAGTATTTCCCTTTGTTTTTGTATTTGCGACGACAATATTTGCCACATTTGTGTCTTTGAAATTGTAAAATTTGTGCATGAAGATCACTATTTGTTGCTTCTGATGGAATTTCACAAGTGACATATTTTTCAATAAACTGTAACACAGTGGCGTCATTGTCTTGACCAAATTTAGGAGCATCTTTAGTCCATAAAAGCATGTGGATATGTGGTGCTCCACTGGCTTGGTATTCTTTTCCCCAAAAGAAGTGTTGCACTTCTCCGAGGGGAGGAGCAGCTTTATTACAAATAAAGTGTAGCATAGCAATGAAGCAATGAAGCGATGGTGAAAATATCTTGAAACAATAACAGGATATAGAGAACAAAGTTCTCCAGGTGTTAGTGTGTCTATGTTTGTTTTGTTTTTCTTTGACATGCGTAGGAAATCATGTAAATCTTCCCATGCATATTCTGCACAACTTAATGTAACAAACCAAGTGGGTGGGCCAAGGTTTCTTATCATGCAACGTACATCTCCATGACGTCGAAACCAGTACTCTTTTGTACCACGCATGTTTGCTAATAGATTTGTAATATTTGATTGTAAAACCTCATCTTTTTGTTGCACTTTTTTTAATAATTGTGTAGCTGACATATTTTGAAAGTGGGATCCTGTTTTTAATGTGTTTGCAACTCCATAACATAAAGTTAATAGTTCACTTTCAAAGAGTAGTTGGAATATGTATTCCACATTTTGTCTAAATCTTGGATCTTCAGAATACATCCATTATGAGCGGTATTCTGATGCTGTTATTTGAATAGGTCTATCATCGTACGTTCGTCCTTTGCCAGTAGGAAAGAGTAGAGGAAAAGCACGTGCTTCTATACTTTTTTCCCATATGCTGATTGGTGATCCTTTTGTTTGACACATTTGCTATGTTTCTAGTGCATCTTCTACGGTGTCATTAGAGTGCAATGGATGAATTGTATAATGGTCTAAAGTATTGGATATTGTAGCAGGATCTAGGAGCTCAAATTGACCAGCTTCTTGTGTGTCTTGAATTATTTCAGTGGTGTCCTTCAAGTTTTCTTCAATATTCATTTCTTTGTAGTAGTCATTATTGTCTTTTAGATATTGCAAGGATTGTCTAACTTTATGTAAATCTACCAGTTGTTGCCAAATGTTTTTGTCTTTTGTAGGTACGCCATTTACTAAGATAATTAAAGATTGCTCCATGAGACGTTGCACTCCTAGAGTGTGCACATTTTGTTTTAGATCTAATGGTAAATACACTACTTTTCCACGAATACCTTTCACTAATTCAGAGGGAGGTAATTTTGCTGTTTTTGGTTGAAGGCGTATTATTGCTTGAAAGGGGTTCACTGTTTGAATTATGATGCTCTCATATAAATTGTTGTAGGGGTTTTGGTAGTGGAAATAATTCCAAATTATTTGTGATAGCATGTGAAGGAGTTTGGTTGTTGTCAAGTTTTGTAGTGCAGTAACTGCAAAGTATTAAGGGGTCAGTTATTTCATATTTGTTTTCTGCTATAAGGTAGAGAGCTAATTCAAACCATTTAGATTCTTCATTGTCTTCTATTTTGTATTTTAGGTCTACAGTTTTTGTGTTACTTTTATAAAAAGTTCTACGGCAACATACGCACACATGGTTTGGTACTTCAGCAGATTTACTTTTAAATTTTAGTTTTTCTTTTATGTTTGTGTGTAGTAGAAGGTTGCCATGCATAGAATTGTTGCTAATTTGCTTTAAAGCTATTTCATTCTGTAACTGGCTTTCACTTCCAAAATATGTTTTCTGGATATAGTCGATTCCTTCAAGAAGGTCTTTTGCTGTACCATGTAGAAGAATGTTATTTAAATTGGCTAGTGCTCAAGGAGGACTTTTAGCATAATACAGTGTATAGACTAGATTTCGTATAGTTGAATGATGTGTTAATATAATTTTGATATAATGGAAGGCGGTTTTGCAAGTAGGTCCTGAAATGCAGGCCAATGAATGTCCTTGTAGTCCTGTGTACTTGCACAGTGGACAGGTATCCATATTTTGCAGTAGTTTAATTTAGACTAGACGTTCTGATTCAGTTGAATGGAGAGGTCATTCTGGGGATATTTTTGTAAGCAGTATTTCTTGTTCCATTATGGTATTATTAACTTTTTCATAACCTCGTCCACTGCTATGTATGGCAATTGTATTTGTTTGCTTTTGTTTGTATGCTTCTTCATTAAAATATGGTTCTGTGCTTGTAGTGTGACTCCACTCACCTCCACAGATGCCTAAGAAGTTATTTCTGTTGACATTTCGTTTATTGAGAAGTCTTTTTTGTAATTTAGTCATTAGTTTTGTTAGTGGTTTCATTTTGTTTAACACTAAAATAAATAATTTTCATTTGAGAAGGAATGCACTATCTATCAACGCTTCTAAGATTAATTTCCTATGATAGGTTTTAAGGGTTGTGCCTGATTTCGCTCCTGTTTTTATAAGATTTTGAAGGACTCTGTGACAGAACATTTTTGCTAAAATACTTTTTGTTGGTATGCTTACTTTGCACCATATCAAGATTTATAGGAGCAGTTTTATCTGTAGTGGTAGCTGAATATTTGTTAATTGTTTTCTGGTTCGTTTTGCATTTTGATAGAGGAGGCAAAGTTTCTGTACTTGAAGCTTGTTTTGTTTTGCTAAATGATTGTATTAGCTGTTTTGTTTGAACTTTTTTTTACAAATTCTGCTAGAGATGGATGCTTATTTTGGACACTTATATTTTCATTTGTTCTGCTTCTGCGTTGCTTTCTACGGACTTGATTTTTGGTAGGCGTTCTTTACGGTCTGTTGAAAAAATAAAGAAGGTATGTGTTGGGGTGTTCTGCAATGTATGTGTGCTGTGTGCATGAGTGTCTGAGTAAGATGATAAAGATGTATGTGATGGTGTGTGATTATGCATTGGGCAACTACAACTCGTTGGTATGTGTATTCTTGAATTTATGTGCTACTAAACCGGGGTTCAGATGACAGTAGAAAGTAACCTAGTGGTGTGGAGAAGTACAAATAGTAAATCAAATGATCTACAATTAAAACAGTTGTTTGTTCTATAATATCAAAATTCTAGGGGCTGAGTTGGGTAATTTGTGTGCCACAAAATAGGAATTTGTGTGCCATTCTGCTTGTAAATCTCTGTTTAAGAAATGGGGATTTGTGGACAGAATGGTGCACAATCTCTATTTTACTTTTAGGGGCAGAAATAGCATGAATTAACCTTACAGTGCGTTTGAGTAATATTACAAATATTATGGTGGTTTTCGACGTACTTTTTTTCTGGAATGAGCAGGTTTCTTCTTAGTTATTCTTTGTACTTCAAATTCGGCTGCTTCTTTTCAGGAGAATGGTCTTCACTGCAATTGTAAAGGAAAAAAATGAGTAATTGTGTTTATATATAGCACTGTTTTTAATTTAGACATTGATTTTTTTTAATTGACATTGACCCTCAGCGCCTTCCGCAAAAACCATGAGAACTATCTTATTCACATAAGATGCGTCGCACCAGTTGAATACATATCATATGTTCTTAATGCATAAACTGTATTGTAATGACTAACTGTACCAACCAAAATATCTGTTCTATGCCTTGTGAAATTGATAATGTACCACTGAATGCCCCTATTCCTGTAACTAAGCTCTTGCAAGTAACAGCGCCTCAATGCCCATGGGCTGCTTGCGGGCTATATAAATATAAATAAATAAATAAATGTTCATGTTTTTGTACACATATTGTTTGATATTTGATCATACTGTGTGCATGCAATTGTGTTAGAGTATGTTAACTCTTTATATTGTACTTTAAATATGTTAGTTCAACATGTTTTGCAAATGTGTGTGTAAAAAGAAATTAAATAGCAGATAGGTTTGGGAGTGACAGTTGATTATAGGAGATGGAAAAAATGACAGTAAGTTCATTTTATAGATTATACAAGCTATAAGTCAGTTAATCTGTTTATATGAATCTATAAGAATTGTACATGTACTATACAGAAAATATGCATACCTGTAGTTTGTGTTCATGCATGCAGCTGCAAGTACAAATCTTGGAGACTTGTACAGTATTTCTTGTAGAAGGTGCTTTCCAATGATATGACACTTGTACTCAGAGAGATTAACAGTACATTTGAAGTGCTGATCTATGATGATGTAGTTAGATGTAGAGGTCTTGGATGTGATTGGTGGATGATCGTGTGACTTCTTAGCTATATCCAATGAGGGAATAGCACAGAAAGTGAAATGAAAATGGTAGAAAGACTGTCCATACTACGATATGTCAACGGACATGGCGGTAGTCCACGGACATCGATTGTTACATCTGCGGATTTTGGGGTGGGGAGGCATGCAAATGAGAATGAGCAGACCAAGGGAGTTTCTCAGATACTCTTTTTGCTGAGAGAAGAACAGATAGCTATGGCTGTGTGTTTCAGAAAACAGATTGTTTGGATTTTGGGAGACTCGTGGATACATTGGTTGAAGATGCATGCAGAAAGCTGTGGAGTAGCTGTAGATCTTGGATTCCCACATGTGGAAGTGCACTGGCATGGAGTACGTGGAATGAAGTGGTTGGACTTGCTACCACTCTTTGCTACTTTGGAGACAGAGCAACATCCAGACATAATTGTAATTCATTGTGGAGGGAACAGTTTAGGACATGTGTCTGGAATTTCTTTGCAATTTGCAATGAAAGAAGGACTTGGGAAGGTCATGGACATGTTTCCAAATTCACAAGTATTTTTTTCACGGATTGCGCAGAGACAAATGTGGCTTTGTTCTTCTTCATTTGGTCCACAAATGGAGAAAGCAAGGCGCAATGTCAATAAGGCTGTTTGTGCCTTTCTAAGAGATGTTGGCATGTCCTCTTTTCACAATGAAAATATTATGTTTCGTAGCACATACATTTTTCGTAGAGATGGAGTCCATCTTACTTATGCCGGCAATCAGATTTTTCTGAGAAATGTACAAAATGCATTGCGACCTTTTTTGGAATTACAGCATCCATTTTGTAGTAGGTGTTGAGCATTTAAAATTTTTCAAACACAAACAAACACCACCAAAAGGCTCTTTTCAGAGCCACCACTTCCTCTCAGACAAAACTACAATGGTTATGATAGGGCAGCACCCCAAAATTTTAGATGTTCGCGGACTGTCCGCGGACTTCTAAAAAATACACAAGGCCCTGCTTCATTTATTTTGACTTCTATTTTTAAACTGTGAAAGGTGGCTCTGAAAAGAGCCTTTTTTTATTTTTGTTGTTTTATATTTTTTTTGTTTTTTTCTACAGGAAACACTAGGAGAGGAGGGAAAAGGAGGGTAAGGGGGGACACCAACCATGGGGATAAGAAAAGGCGGGTGGAGAGAGGAAGATGTAGAGTGGGTTTTACTTGGGTAGTGAGCAGATCTTCTCGTGCTCTGAAATGAGAACCTCAAAAGCACTTCGAAGTCTCTCCCCTCTGCAGAGTACTGCGTCGCAGTACATACACACAACTGTGACCCTCAAAAGGTAAGGGTCATCAGTATTGCGTATGGCCTTTGAGGCAGTTTGAGGAATAAGCTGTCCCACAGGAGTGTTCCTTGTGGTGACAGGATCAGAAACAGAGGATGAAGTAGAGGAAATCAACCTACTACAATCCTCACAAGGTACAACCTTGCGAATGGCCCCAGTGTGGAATGACTTTAGGTGTCACTTCATGGTAGTTGTCCCAAAGCAGTATGAACCAGCCCTCTCGCGACTGAGTACCATTTTGCACTCTTTGCAGGTGACTCGGTTTACACGCACCTTAGGAACATTACAATGAATGGTAAATAACCGCCACACCCAAGACTCACGCCGAATGCTGGTATTAGGGAGTTCCTCTACTTCATTCTCGTCATCCTCTTCATCCTCCTCTGCATCCTCACTCCTGTTCCTCTCTTCAGGCCCTTGGGGAGGTGGTGGTGGTGGAGGGGGTGGGGTGGTGCTGAGGCAGATGTAGCACCAGGTGGCAGTACTGCAGCCATGGATGCCATCAGGTTTCTGATTAAAATCTGGAAATTTGGCTGGAAAATGCACTGTGTTCTCTAAGATGGCCAGAAACACAGTGACAATGAGCTCTAGGGTGTGGCCTTTTATAGGGGTGCTTGTGCGCGGTTCGCGGACATGCACACTGTCTGTGGACAGATCAAACACCAAAAAAAGGTTTAAATAGTCCCAAAAAGTATGTAGAAACTCAGGATTACTATGTGAGACTTGTGCTATGGTGAGTTATTATTGAAAAATATTGTCGATTGCTTGAAAAGGTAGTTTTAAATTGTTCAGGGACATGAACAGTGTTCCCAGTCAGAACACACGCTCAGCATGGGTGCGGCCATATGATAGCTTCGCGAACATGTCCGCGAAGGGAGCGGGTGTCCGCAGGACATCAAATGCACTGAAACTGTTTTGCGCATACATGTTGGTGTTCTATGGACACTGTTTGGGTCCTGAAACTAATTAAAAGTGCGTCACAAGTGAAACGAACAATTACGGACAGGCGTTTGTTCTTAGAACAGTTTTAACTCGCTTGCGAACAATACGGACAGGCATAGAATCCTCAGGACATCCCATTTTGTTTATTTGCGACCATCCCGGGACACTTGATGTGTTCTGAGAACAGTTTGAACATGCTTACGAACAGAACGAACAGGTCTAGCATCCTCAGGACACCCCGATTTCATTTATTTACGAATATTTTAAGACACTGTGTGTGTTCTTAGGACAGTTTCAGCTTGCCTCCAAACAATACGGCAGGTATAGCGTCCTTAGGACACCCCATTTTGTTTATTTACGAACATGTCAGGATACTCGCTTGTGTTCTTAGAACTGTTTCAACTCGCCTGCGAAGAATATGGACAGATCTAGCGTCCTCAGGACACCCCCATTTTGTTTATTTACGAACATTTCAGGTCACAGCGTTTGTTCTTAGGACAGTTTCAGTTTGCCTCTGAACAATACGGACAGGCATAGCGTCCTCAGGACACACCCATTTTGGTTATTTATGAACATTTCAGGACACCGCTTGTGTTCCTATAACAGTTTCAACTCACCTGCAAACAATATGGACAGGTCTAGCGTCCTTAGGACACCCCCATTTTGTTTATTGACGAACATTTCAGGACACGGTCTGTGTTCTTAGGACAGTTTCAGCTTGCCTCCAAACAATACAGACAATTATACTGTCCTTAGGACACCCCTATTTAGTTTATTTACGAACATTTCAGGATACTGCCTGTGTTCTTAGAACAGTTTCAACTCGCCTGCGATCAATACGCATAGGTCTAGCGTCCTCAGGACACCTCCATTTTATTTATTGACGAACATTTGAGGACATCGCATGTGGTAGTTTGATTGCGGACATTCCGAACACCAGCTCTGTTCTTAGAACTGTTTTAACTTGCATGCAAAAATTATGGACAGATATAGTGTCCTTAGGACGCTCGCATTTTCATTTCTTTACGGACATTCCGGACACCCGCACTGTCAGCGGACACCTGAAATGCTTTTTAAAAAAAGACAAGAAATGAATTAGGGCGCAATATAATAATTTTACTTTATTTTATATGGATGTTAAATTTATGACAGAGAAGGTGAGGCGGAAACTGAAAGAAAAACAGGAGAATTGGGGGTTTCAATAGGATTTAAATGAGGTGAAGAAGGGATGGAAGTCTCATCAAAACATTTTGGTTCATGAAGAGCATCTGGGGATAATTGACTGGGATATGGTAAGGGGGGACAGGTACATTTGGGACAATGGTATGTAGTTGTTTGTTTCAAGTGTTCCTACACAAAGTTTTTTAAATTGTTAAAATTTACCATGAGTAGGTCCATTTTTTATTCTATGTGCTGAAGAGTCTTATCCAATACTTCTTTTTCTTTAGTATTTTCAATTTTTGTATGGTCTGTACAAAAGAAAATGTATATGTTAAATGTATATAAAATAATATTTATTAATTGGTTTATGTAGTAAAGTGTCTACCATTAGGTTCACTATCTTCAGACATTTCCTCACGTGGGAAATGCTCCTTTAGCCGCTGCAGAGTACTAGACATTTCTGTGAGAAAAAGAAACATAATATCAATTATTTGTATATAATACAGAAAGTTTACAAATATATGAGTAAAATGCAGTACACTTACTAGCTTCTGGTAAGGTGTGTTCTTACTGGTCTGTAGATCTGCTGTTGCTCTTAGTTGTGGAGTTTATGTGAGGTAATCATGTTGGAAGACTATCTTTCTTCTTTTGGTATATTCCATTTTGGAACATATTGTATTTAAATGAATGGTTAATGTGTTATATATATGGGTTACACTTCTTATTTATTACTATATATAATGTGTATGCGTGCTGGTTTGTGAATTTGTAAAATGTTCATATGTTATGATATAACAATTAAACATACCCCCCAGACTTTTTGGGTAGTGGTACTGTTGTCCGCATATGTCCGCGGACATCAGAAGAGTTCGCGGACATCAAATTCAGTAGAGGGGGTTCAGTATGTTCTATGTTACTTGTACATAAAGTCAGAGATATTATTGTTAAGTTGTGGTACTAAAAACCTATGAAATTCGGTAAAAAACTTTGTTAAAGGGACCTTATGGTTAAGTTGCGCTACTAAAAACCTATGAAATTCAGTAAAAAAACATTGTTAAAGGGACGTTATGGTTAAGTTGCGCTACTAAAAACCTATGAAATTCAGTAAAAAAACTTTGTTAAAGCGACGTTGTGGTTTCAAGTAAAACCGAAAAACCCTTGAAATTCGCCAGTTATGGTAAGCTATGCAACCATAACTCAAGCCACCACCGTGCACTGCTAAGACTAACACCCACAACATCAAAGAAGACATCACAAATGTCATTGATGACAAGTTATTTTACTGAATTTCATAGGTATTTAGTAGCGCAACTTAACCATAACGTCCCTTTAACAAAGTTTTTTTACTGAATATATATATATATATATATTACAAGGCCTGCGTTAGCGGCCCTGTAGTTACTGTTAAGTTGCTCAACCCATAGGAAGAGCACTTTTTGGATGTCTTAAAACTTCATCCCCCCCCGGACAAATCCTCACAAGACTTTGCAAAAAAGGTATATGGCACTGTCATATTGTTCCTGCGAAGTTTGGTGAGATTTTATTAAGGAGGGGCAAAGTTATAGAGGGGTCTCGAAATGTGTGTTTTTTCCAATAGACGCAATCGAAAATAAATGTTGCTCATACCTGCAGTCCAATCCTCTGGACGGAGTTTTACCAAAATTATGGCAGGAGCAGCGGCTTGGTCCTGAAAGCGTGCACTTGTAAATTTGGTGTAAATCAATCCAGTATTTTCTTTGTTAAATGACCAAAAAGTAGGTAAAAACAAATTTGTGATATCTGCGTTCGGTCTGTGGACTCACTTCCCTGTACGGGCAGCGGACAGGCATCTGATTGGCCCAGGGGCCGACGTGAGTTTGGCAGACATTGGATGTGCCCACTGATTGGATGGTGAAGACCGTGAGGCGCCGTCATATTTTTGGAAACAACCGCCATGCTGGATCCATGGACAGCACTCGGTGTCCATGGACAGCGCACTGGGCAAAAATTCTGGAAAACACATTTTTGGTCATTTGGTGGTGGGAAGAGGGGCTACAAAGGGCGAGGGAGTGGAAAAAGATGATATGGTGCTATATTTGTAGGTAGAAAAAGCCTGGGCAGGTGTCGTAGCTGTTCGCGGACACCTGGGTTGTTCACAGACAGCACTGTGGATGAACAGCTTGAAAAAGACATTTGGGGTTGTTTGACGGCTGGAAGAGGGCATATAAATTGTAGGGAAGTGGAATGAAGGTCATTTGGAGCTGTTACTATAGGTGAGAAAAGGCTTTTGAAATCTGTACTGGATATAAAAAAAACGATTACAGTTAGAGTGTAAGTAATGCTTGAAGTATTTAGATACCTGTTGGCGTATTCTTACTACAATAGGGGTTAGAAGATGTTTTGTTGTATAAGAATTGAGATGGCGTATTTAAAGTGTTTTGGAATGAAGGGTGTTTTTCAAGTAGTCAGATACCTGTTGATGTATTCTAACTAGATTGACTTTCAAAAGAACTATTGTAGTATTATAGATGTAGTTAGAGACCTGATGGCATATTCTGTTAATTGTGCTACAGTTTAGTGACTAAATTTGCGTTAAAGGAACATTAAGTAGATATTCGTTAAATGTGCTGGTAACCTATGTTTAGGAGTTATGGAGGTATTGTTAAATTCAAACCAACCACTTCTTTGTCATATGCAGTGTAGAGCCCTGAAGTGGTTGTGGCACCAGTGTGGTATACTAGACCTACTGTTGTGAAGGTTTCTTTCCAAGAGATACTTGGCCGTGTGGGAAGTCTGTAAGGTTGAAGTTATTTTTTGTACTATTTGAATTGTATCTTAGAAGCTTTAGTACGACATATTGGCTATTTGAGTTTATTTGTATGGTGGAACAACTGTCTGAATTGCAAAAAGGGCATAATATGCCATGATCATGGAATGGATTCAGAATTTGGTGTGGATACATATACACATCTTTCATTGGGGATGTGGTCTTGTAAAACATTGTCGCAGAGATTGCATTTATGTTTCCATGTGTATGAAACCTGGACAATTTCATTTATAGGGATGTTTTTGGTTTCCAGTTCTTGTGGTAAGTACACTAGGAATTCTTGTGAATATTCCTGTGTGTTTATGGTAAATTTGACCATTCCTGCACAGTAGTCGAATTCTTGCCTTATACCTGAGACACTGTAAATGTTGTCAGGATTATTTGTGGCATTTCTGTAAAGGACAAGCATTTGCAAATACAACTGGTCAGACCCGTTTAAGTAAATGTTTTGAACAATTGGTGGCAATTAAAAAAGAAGATTCATTGTCACATTAGCATAACAATTTACTCCAGTTGTGTTGCTGAATTTAAATGGAGCATAGAGTTCTGTTTGTGGATCTTTTGATGGGCCTGCAGATGTTTCTGGAGAAGAAAAATCTGTGTCTTTCTTTTCTGATGGATGCACAGTTGAATTTGTAGTAGACAGTTTTGTGGTTGCTTTGTTAGATGCAGAAAGAGTTGGTCTTTGTTTTTTTTTACTGGTATTGTTGGGAGATCTGCTATAGCTTCTGTTTGTATTACTTGTCTTTTAAAAGGTTTATTTTTTGAGGTACAGGGTACATATCTAGATGGGGGGTGTATAGTGCCAGTAGCCTGTTGTATTTTAGGATGCAAGGAAAGTCAGCGTTGTCTTTGTTTGCATCAAAGTTAACTAGGAATAGACCATTGAGTGTACTCAGACGTGAAAGTGCTATGTAACTCATACCTTATTTAAAGCCTGTGCTGTCAATGTCAATCAATGCTTGATCTAAGACTATGCCTTGTGATTTGTTAATAGTGACAGCATATGAAAGATATAGAGAAAATTGCTCTTTGTGTATGTAAATTTCTTTGAAAAGAAGGAAACTTGCTATTGTCCGGCCAATTTTTTTTAACTTATGCAAGTTTGTCAAAGTGGATGTTGACAGACTGAATGATGTTGTCATGTGGATTTGTTTTAAAGCCAACAACTGTACCAATTGCTAAATTGACTAAACCTTGTTCTATGTCAAGGTTACATTTTAAATTTACTCTGCAGTTTAGGAAAAAAGTCAAAATTTCTCCAATCCGGCTGTGTTGGAGATACATTTTTCTAAGCTATTTAGTCGTGCTGTTGCTTGTTGACACATAGGAAGTGTCATGCTGTGCACTTCTAGTTTTCTCTGTGGAGCTGATATGCAGTATGGGTTGCATTTCTTTTTTCAACATTGGGCCTGATTACAAGTTTGCCGGTCCGGGAACTACGGTACCGGTAAGCTTGCTGGTACCATAGTTCCCGGACCGGCAAGCTATGATTTGCGCTTGAAGGTGCCTTTCTGCCCGCCAGGTCGGACCTGAGGGCCAGAGCGGCAACCGCGAGCACAGCATGCTGCATGCGCCAGCACCATTCACAAATGGTGCCTGTGCATGTGGCTTCCCCTTTCCCCATTGTGCCCTATGGGGCTCAAATGGGAATGTGGATGAATTTTTCCAGCGCCCTGGAATGGGCAATTACTCGGTCCACCGGGGTTCTAATACTCCAGTAATTGCCCATTCCAGGGTGCCGGAAAAAAAACTGCTACGGCGGCAGGCGTGTCTGTTCGCCAGGGTTGTAATGAGGCCCATTGTCTTGGTGAATTGACTACAGTTGCAAGGGCTGGCATTAAGGATTTACATTTAAGACTTTATTGAGTTAATTGTGCCATGACATCAGGAGCAGATGTGTTTCATCCATATAGCTCATGAATTAGTCTGTTATTTAAGATGGATTTTGCATCTTTAGTAAGCAGACCAGTTGTAATGCTTTTTGAACTATTAGCATATGTGAAGTCTGCAGACTGACACATGTTTTGAGTTAGTTCTCTGTAGTGAAATTGTTACCATAGAATTACATTTCAAATGCTGCAGAGTGTTTTTGCGGTATTGTATGTGTCCTAATGTTTTGAAAATAGGATTCCCTTTCACTGGTGTTAAGTGTAGGAGGTCTTCAGCGTGGGCGTGGCTAAAGAGCCATGTAGGTGGACGTGTCTCTGTGGAAGCTCCTGCCGATCCGACCAGCATCCTGTGTAAAACTGCATGAAAACCAAAGCATAAGATCCACAAATATAGGATCAAGAAGGGGACGCCTCAGGGCACAACTGGGTATAATAAGAGACGGCTGTGAGAGGCAGGCCTCAGATATATACTGATATACCCCGCGAAATTGAAAATATTTTACAAAAACAAAGCCCTGTTCTTTGAGACCCCTGAGGATGCTATAAGAAGTGAAAAGTCAGCCCCAAAATACTGAGGTGCCGTATACAATAAACAATGGGACTGCAATATAGCTTTGTATAAACTTGGGAGAATATAGGAAGAACACGCAGCTTGTAGAAATATTGAAGCTACTCCCCATTAGATAGACTAGATAGGTTGCCAGTAGTGCAGCAACCTCCTGCTGGGTTCCTAATACCGATATAGAGGATAGGACCAGATGCAGGCAGGCCTGAGATCCAGGGATGGAGCTGGGCTACAGTTGGGGTATGGGAGGGAGGCAGGAGGGGGGAATGTTGGGGGGGTTGGAAGTGTGCAAGGTTTTAGTATTAAGGGTAGTTGTTTGGAAACGAGCTGGTACTTTCGGGCCCCTTGGCACAATTAACGGCAAATATAATTGGAGGGTAGGACTAGAAGGGAGGAAGGCGAGAAGGGATTCATACAACGATGGGTGACCTTAGAATAATGACTTGGAACGTCAGAGGCCTTATTAGCCGCCTGAAGAGGAATAAGGTAATGATGTACCTGAAAAGACAAAAGGTGGACATAGCCCTATTGCAGGAAACCCACCTCACCAAAGAAAAGCAAGAAGCAGTAAAGAAAAAGTCTCGAGGGACTACTGTGGGAGAAGCATACTCAGCATACGCCAGGGGAGTAATTATCTGGGTGGCGCCGCATGTGCCTTTCCAGATGTTACAGGCCACTGCGGAATTGGATGGGAGGATGGTAGCGATTCGGGGACTGATAGAGAATAAAGAACTGGCAATCATAAACACCTAGGCACCTAATCAGAATACAGCCGCCTGCTTCAGGGCGTTATACAGCAAGATCAGTCCCCACATTGGTGGGGCGGTTATATGGGGGGGATTTTAATTGTACGCTGAACCCCGAAATGGACAGGTCAGATACGAAACTAGAAAAGCCCACCCCAGCAGTGAAAATGCTACAAGCCCTGTTGGGGGTCTTTGTGTTGGAGGACATAGGGAGGCAGCACCACCCAAACAATAGACAATACTCACATTATGCCACCCCACACAACCTATACACGAGGCTGGACTATATGTTTGCCTCTCCGGAATTGGTTGGGGAAATGACAAGCTCGGAATATGAGGCAAGAACATTACCTGATCACTCTCCCCTGGCCCTGACATGGCGGCATCAAGCCCCAAGGGCCACGATCCCAACATGGAGACTCAGAGCCGAGGCTCTGAAAGATACCGCCTTCCGGGAGTACTTAAGAATTACAGGAAACGGAAAAGAGATTAGAAGAGTATATGAAAAAAGAGGGCACCTCAAAGGAGGATGCCGAACAGGCAAGCCTACTACAACAGGCAAGCGCAAAGCTCTGGAGAGACTATATAACCTAAACTATAAAAAATATATTGAGAGACAACATGCGGGGGAGACAAGCCTGGGAGGCTGCTCGCCTGTCTATACAAGAACGAGACACCCAAGATAGCAATTGGAGAGATAACTGGAGAGGAGGGCCAGGTCTGGAACACTCAGGATGGTGTGAATGAGAGATTCCTCAGATTTTATAAACACTTATACGAAGATACTGGGGTGGAGGTGGAGCGGGAGATCCGAGAAATGCTACAAGACATTGAACTCCCCCAAGTGAGCGAGGAGGAAAGGGAGGATTTAGACGCCCCCATCACAATAGACAAACTAGAAGTAGTAGTAACACAACTGCCCACAAGCAAAGCCCCTGGGGCAGATGGGCTTCCTAGTGAATTCTACAAAACATATAGACAAGAAGTACTTCCCCCACTATTAGCTCTGCTAAACGAGGCCTTTGACTAAGGGATACTGCCGGAATCCCTCAGGGAAGCGGTTATTGTACCACTCCTCAAGCCCGAAAAGCCGAGCACAGAGTGTGGTTCATATAGACCAATATCCATGCTGAACCCGGACAGCAAGATCCTCACGTCGGTGCTGGCGAATAGACTGAAAAGGGTAATTAATAAACTTGTACACCTGGATCAAACTGGATATGTCCCAGGTAGAAGCATATCTGATAACCACAGGAGGCTTCATCATATTATGTAGAGAGTAGAGGGAGATCCAAGTGAAATGGCAGTAGTTTTGCTAGACGCAGTGAAAGCCTTCGATTCCGTAAGATGGCCTTGGATGATGGCAGCCTAGAAAAAATACAGACTATGACCGTGGTACCTCCGCCGGGTGAAAATGGTATACAGCACCCCAATGGCCAGGGTCAAGACAGGAGCGGTCATATCGGATAAGTGGCAACTCAGTAGAGGCACGAGACAGGGTTGCCCATGGTCCCAGGTGCTGTACATCCTAGCATTGGGGCCACTGGCGATATGCCTGAGATAGCAGTATGAGGAAATAGGGATCCACACCAAGGGGGCACCACACTTGATATCTTTGTATGCGGATAACATGTTATACCTCCGATACAATATATTCTGGAGGTGATGGAGCACTATGCAACTCTCTCGGGTATTGCGGTAAACCCAGAAAAATCATGCATGTTCCCCCTGGGTAGTTATAGAAGGGTCCCGTAGAAGAACCTCCCAGTCCTGCAGATAGCCTGGCAGTCCAGAACGTTTAGATAACTGGGAATTAACATATGTGGGATGTTCTGACCCACAGGCTCTGCCCTGCAACATCACTGTGCGCTGCTTTCATCAAAACAACAGAATGGCCGCCGGAAAGCCTTTTGCGTGCTAAAAATCACTGAGAAGTGTGCAGGAAAACCTCAAAAATAGGCTGCTAAATCTATTTTGCCTATGTCAGTAGTAAAACAGGAGACCACACTGCCAAAACCTATCAATGGGCTGCCCACAGAGTAAAATAAAACTGCTTGGAAAGGCAGTGCCGCATTGCCAGGAAAATCCAGAAGTGTTTAAAATACGTTTTTCCTTGGCTGATTGAAACTGCAAAATCATGGCTCCCAACAGCAGAGAAGATCCAAAATCCTTGTGGGGTGTTTACCATCACCTTATTTAAGGAATCCCCATAAGCACAATGTCAGGAGAAACACCTTTCATCATAAAAAATACCACATTCAAAAGGTGCTTGCATGGGAAAAATATGTCAGAAATGGGCGCAGTACCGTCGCTCGCCTGCGTCCTAGCTGTCATTACTTATACTGTCAGTTTAAAACGTGTGTCTTAAAATTAAATTGTAGAAAAGAAGAGACTTGCCATCAATAGCAATATGGGTTGTTACAATTCAGTTTCTATGTTTTAAAAACACTGAAATGAAGAAATTTGTGTGCATATTGGTAGAAAATGTAAATTGTATTTTAGAAAAGCCCAATTTTAAGCAGTGTTTTAAAAGTGAATTAATGTAGCCACACTGAACTTCAAAGAGGCTCCCCCCACTGAGAAACACACCACCCTTCTCCTTCCCACCAAAAGGGCAGGGATTCTCAGTTGTATGTTAATGGAAGGGGGAGGAGATTTGCTCTGTTGCTCTGGGAAAGAGACAATAGGCTTTTTGAACTGAAAGGCAATGCAAATTCGGGTGTGGACAGAAAACAACTGCTGGCAGGAAGAGGCTCAGGTTGCTCTGGCCCAGCCAAACCTTGGAGACAGTTTTGTTTATTCTGAAAGCACAGAAAATATCTTTTTGAAAAAGACTCATAGACAACTGAACAAAATTGGTAAAAATCTGTAAATATAGTGTTGTTAAAATGAAACAGTTTGAAACTACTCTGGAATCTATGTGATATTCAGAGACTGCACCACTAAAATGTTGATATTGTAGCTATTGTGATCATGCTAGGAATATGAAAGTTTACAGGCTTATGCCCAGATGTCATGCGCATGTATGTGGAAAAATGGGTACAGATCTGACACTGGGTAACCAACCAAAAGCGCGAAAAACTGTCAGTTTTGAACCAAAACTCTCAAGAAGATGAGACTCAGACGGATGCGTGCTTTATTAAATCTGTGATGTGAATATGTATTATTAGCAAGTTGGTGATATTGTAGATATGCTTTTTATGATAAATAGATTTTCTGTGTAGAAACAAAGGGGAGGTTTTTCCCTGGACCATAATCACAGCATCATCATGACACATCATGACACTCTGGTTGCTTCTCAAATCAGGGGAGATGAAATTCTCTGACCAATCGGATTCCTAGAGGTTGGGTTTAGCATAATCAGCCTACCCACCCCTTTTGGAAATACATAAATAGGGACTGTTTTAGGACCTAGAGACACACACACATTCACCCATCAACTGATTTATTGGCAAAGCGCTCTGCAGGAGAATCCAGATCCAGACTCCAGAACTCTGAAAGCAGAAGGCCTAATTCCAAAGCTGAACCTTTCTCAGCTTGGCCTCTTGCAACCTGATTTTAACCCCAGACTTCCAAGAAGCACACCAAAATCGAACCACCTGGCTGTGCTGTTTTCTGCTTCTTGCCAATAACTCTTGCCAGAACCCAGAGATCCAAACCAGTAGAGCAGAGCTGTAACCAGATAGCTATAACTCCAGAACCAACCGATCAGATCCAGTTTGGAAGCCATGCAGTCCAGAGTGCTGTGCTTAGTGCAGACCCGGGTGCCTGAATCCTGTCTGGTGGGCTAGCAGAATTCCAGTCCAAAACCTTTGACCAGATCCTGACGGGCCTATTCCAAAACCATAGTTGTGAGTATTTAGCATAGAATTGTCCTTAGCCAATCTCTAATCCTTAAGTATTCCTATCCAACCCATTCCAACATATCCAGACTGCATTGTAGAATCTCTTTTGTCTGTTCTGAATCTTTCCCTCATCCATATAGTCCTTTGTTAATTGTAGTGATAAAATCATATTTGCGCTGATATATTTTCTGAAGAAAGGCAAGCGTCTCGGCAGATAGAAACCATCTGAACGAACCAAGAATGACATTCCAACTCCTTGTAGATTCTCTGTAATCACATTTCTCGCACGCTGAAAAGTTTGCCGCGAATCTGCATTTGGCTCAATTTCATCACATGTAAAATAGATATTTCTTGCACTCAACCTCTGAATTCAGTTTCCTATCTGCTAGTTATCCAACTATCATTGCTAGTGTCTACCTGGAACGATCCAAAGCTGCTCCCACTAGTTTTGAATCCCATTTAGTGATTTAATGTCATTTTTCAGTGTTTTCCCTATTCATTTAAAATCACATTCAAAAGCATTCAACCTGTTTTGAAATCATTCCTGTTTTTCTCTCTATGCTTGCTGGGGGGAATTGGGATTGAAACTGCATTTGTAGAGTGTGTATTCCTGAAACCTGTTTTCTCTCCTTCCATCTTTATATTGCATATTAAGGGGGATTGAGTAGTATCAGGGTGAAAGAGTGATTACATTGCCTTTGATTGAATACACAAAAGTATTATTTCTGTGCTGCATTAATTTACTATCATTGCATTTCATTGAACCCACACAAAGTTTTATTCTATGCTACATTATTCTTCTGATCCATACTCCTACTTATTAAAGAGATTGTTGATTGTAATATCACCCAACGCAGATCATTGTATAAATATTAATAGTGTGATATCTAGATATTGTTCAAATTCATAAAAGTGTGATATATCTATTGTTCAATTCATAAAATAAATCTTTTAACTTTGCAAAAAAAACTACTTCTTGGTTCAGTGAGACCGGGGGGGATTCAAAGAGAGGGGCGTGATATAAGGGTACATCATTCAGAAATAAAATAACTTTAGAAATAAAAATATAAAATGAAGGGTTCCAGCTGGGCATCTCACGCTAGGCATTGACTTAGGTGGAGTGCTCGGTTGAGGCCACTTACACATATATCATACACTTGAGGATGAATACAAAAACAACACGGAAAGTGCAGTGGAAGGCATTAAGAACAGCATGGGGTTCTGGGCCAAACTCCCCCTGGCCATGGTGGGGAGAGCGGCGCTGCTTAAGATGGTGGTCCTACCTAGGTTACTACATTTCTTAGTGAATATTCCACACATGCTGCCCAGGCGATTCTTTACTAAACTCCAGAGTATGAGTAGAGGCTTCGTGTGGCATAATTCCAGGAACAGGGTGGCCCTTTGGAAACTGCAAAACACGTACACTAGAGGAGGTATAAACTTGCCGAACTTTGAAATGTACCACATAGAGGCGCAATTACCATCCGTTGCGAGGTGGCTGTCGGAAGATGAAACAACAGAATCTAGATTGTTGAGGGGCGAATGCGACCCTTATTTCCTTAAGGAATTGTTATGGCTACCCAAACCAGAGATCAAGGGGCGGCTGAGATTGATGGAAACAGGGTGGAAGACGTGGCATAAGATGTGTCGAGCCATAGGCAACCTGACCCCATGCTCCCCACAAGTGCCACTTGTGGCGCTGCATGGGGAGAAGTGCAATTGAGGAAAGTAATCCATAAATACTGGGTGCCGGTAGGCCTAGTGACCTTGGGTGACTTATGCCAAGAAGGGGGGGGCGCTGGAATTCCAAACGTTATGGGTTGAAACAGGGATACACATGGGGCAACATATCACCTATACCAGAATAACTAGACGGGTGAAGGAAATGTAGCCCGGAAGAATATTAGCAGAAGAACCGGATACTGTCATAGAAACTATGTATGATATTTCGGAGGGAGGGCACAAGACATCTCGAATCTATAAACTGGTAATGTCCAAAGTGAGTAGGGAGCTGCTATAATTGAGACAGAAATGGGAGGAGGAGGCGGGAGAACCTATGCAAGACGGACAGTAGGAAAGAGCCCAGAGATACCACAAAAAGGTGTGTAGGAATGCAAGGCTGCAGCAGATCCAGTTATACGTCACTAACAGGGCATACATGACCCCCCAAAAGATCTCTGGGTTTGGAAGTGTGGAAGTACAAAAATGCCCTAAGTGTGGGAGGAAGATGCCAGGATGATCTATATGTTCTGGGCATGCCCGGAGGTGGGAAAATTTTTGGTTGAAATTAAGACATGGCTAGCCGGAAAGGGGATTAACTTGGACGTGGAATCTGTATGGGCCTGCCTGTTGGGGGGATTCACTAGACCACACAAATTGAAACATGTATGTAAACTTAAGGACCTGGCTTACATATTGGCTAAAAGGAGAATTGCTATGAGCTGGAAAGCAACCAGCAGACCTAGATTAGAGGTATGGAGGAATGACCTCCTGAAGTGAGCAGACGCTGCAACAATGGCATGGTACGAGTCGGCCACCAGGGGGAAGATGAAAAAGTAGGACCTCTGGTAGCATGGAGACAAATGGTAGCCACACTGTCAGGATCATCCCAGACCATCTCCACTGGATGTGACACGGCCAAGAGTGGTGAAGGAGAATAACCCCAAAAAGGGAAGCCCGGAATAATAGTGGAAGCTCGAGTTATAAAGGGGGAGGGGGAAGACATCGAGAAAGTACATGCAGTTGTATGCCATAAACTTGTAACAGGAATGTCGGGTGTGATGGTTATGTTTTGGTTTTGTTAATAAAAATAATAAAAATTGTTTAAAAAAAAGAATGGCCCACGTAAAGCCGCAGAAGCAAAATGCCCTCAGCCTTGCATGGCCCATTGGACATGTGCAGCTGGAATATGAACTGTGAAAGTGAAAAAAACAAGTGTAGGAGGTCTCCGAAAATAATAACATGCTTCTCCAAACAGTTCTTTGTAGTTGGTTTTAAGGACTTCTTGCAACATGAGATTAGAAACATTGCTTACTTTATCTATCAGGAGCATTTGTTTTAGAATTCTGCGTACTTCAGTAGCAGCTTCTGCTGATGATTTGTAGTATTCTAATTTTTATTGGTGTTCTACGCGGAGGAGTAGTAGTCGGTGTAAAGTTGCACCTCGTATGTTGTAGGCAGCTAAACCTGCGGGGGTTGTTGTTACAGCCGAAAGGTTGTTGTTTGTTAACTTATGTAGACATTTGCTGATTATTTAATTAGGAATGTTTTACCACAACCAGCTTCACCACTTACAGGAGCAGAGGTTTAAAATGTATACAGCTACAGGTTTAAAACCATGTTCAATTTTTTGAGTGACTTCTAGATAAATAGTGAGTTGTTCACCATTTAGCTATGATTCCAGCACTGACACATCTTCCTCAGATTGTTTATATTGATACATGGTATTTTCTACCTCAGTCATAGCTATTTCTGCTTCATTTAGAATAGGTGGTTCTCAATGTGATTCTTGGCTTCCTGTAAGGCAACGTTGACTGCCCTCAGGAGTGTCTTTGTCTAGTTGAGCCCAAATTTCTTCCTCTTGTTGGTGTTCATTTTCCAAAATTTGCTTGTATTGTTTGAAATTGCCGTTTGTTATACTGCTTTCATTTGCTTTTAATGCAGCTTCAAATGAGTCATATGGCCTCATTACACAGAAGGAGGTAGCCATGCCGCTTTTTGCGAAATGGCTACCCCGATTCCGGGTACCGGTTCTGGGTTCCCTGAATGAGGAAATACCGGGTCATTCCGACCTTGGAGGGCCAGGTATTTCGCCATTCAAGGAACCCAGACCCGGTCCATCCCCATTCCCATTGAGCCCCCATACGGTTCAGTGGGAATGGGGAGCATGCTAACAATTGGCCCGTTAATGACAGGCCCATTGTTAGTATGCTGGACCGCTCGCGGGACCCGCTAAGAACGTCTGGTAAAACCAGGGGTCTTTAGCGGGTCCCATGAGCAACCTCGTAATGAGGCGGTAGGGGGTTAACATGGCCGGCAGCTCTACCGGCCCTTTTAACCCCCTACATCCTTCCTAGTAATGAGACCCATAGTCACCTAATAGTTATTTTTCTTTTCTCCAAGGTTTAAAAAGTTAGAGTAGGGCCATGTAATACAGTTCTCTATGTTGTGACGATTTAAATGTTAACTTTATATGATTAACTAGACTGGGTTTAGTGAGTTTCACTAGGCTTCCTTCACAAGTTTAGACTGAATTTTTGCCAGTGGTCTCATTGTTGTCACATTGTTTTTGGAGGTGTAGTTTTGGGCAATTTCGTACAGACACATGTTTTCCAAAGCAGTACTTCTGTTTGGGTAGTATGTGATAGTTAAATTGTTTTTAAAAATGCCTTGGCTGTTGGAATCATTTGTGGCTATGTTTTCTACCTCTTGGTAAGATTTTAGTACTCTTTTTCGGGTTGAAGCTGGTCCAAGTTTCAGCCAGATAATGTGTTCAGATTTGCCACAAAAGGCTTTATCTGTTAAATGGTCAGCAGCTTTGTTGCACCTGCATTCTTTATGGGAGTGTGTATTTATACTGAAGCTGTACAATTTTTGTTATAGTGTTTTGTCAGATGATATACCGTCACACAGGTCTTTCAGCTCCGGTTTCTCAGCTTTGGTGAGATACGGTGTGACATATCTTGCAACTGCAGTGAAATTGTCTACAATGTATTGTATGTCTGTTTGCATTCCACAAGAGGGCAATGATTGCATTGTAATCATTAATGTACTTGGATGCTTCAGCCCTTTTAATGTTGCATGGATTTTTAGGGGATTTGCCTTTTATGCTGTGTTTAACAGAAGACATCAAGCAATGTACTTGTCCTTTTTTGGAAACTGGTCTAGGGAAGCCAAAGCAACATTTGGTATACTATTTCCCATCTTTTTCATATCTACGTCAGCAGTATTTGCGAAATGTATGTTTTTGGAAGTGCAACACTTTTGTATGTAGGTCATATCTGTGGTTTCAAAAGGCATGTCACGGGTAATGTATTTTTTATTAAACTGTAAAACAGTGGTGTCACTATAATGGCCATATTTTGGAGTATCATTTATCCATAAAAGCATGTGTTTGTGTGGTGCTCCTCTAGATTGATATTATTTTTTCTCCAAATGAAGTGTTGCACTTCTCCGAGCAGAGGTGTAGTTTTATTGCAGATGAAATGCAGCATGGCAATGAAGCAATGGTGAACGTACCTTGATAAATTGACAGGGTCAATAGAACAGAGTTCTCCTGGTGTTTTTATATCTATTCCATCTTCATTTTGGTTGGAAGTGGGTAAGAAGTCGGGAAAGTCATCCCATGCGTACTCTGCACATCTTGAAGTAACAAACCATGTGGGTGGGCCTATGTTCCTTAACATACAACATACATCAGCATGACATCGGAACCAGTATTCTTTTGTACCACGCGTGTTTGCCAAGAGATTAGTAATACTTGACTGCAAAACATCATTTTTGTCTTTTATTTTTTGAAGCAGTTGGTAACGGATATGTTTAAAAAGTTAGAGCCTGTTTTTAATGTGTGTGCAACTCCATAACACAGAGTTGCGTGTGCACTTTCGAAGAGGAGCTGAAAAATGTATTCAGCATTTCATCTGAATCTGGGGTCTTCAGAATACATTCTTAAATAGCCATATTATGATACACTAATTTGCATGGACCTTTGCATAATATCTTCCTTCTTTTCCTATTGGAAGGAGTAGAGGAAAAGAACATGCTTCTACACTTTTTTCCCATATGCTCATTGGGGATCCTTTGGCTTGATGCATTTGATACGTTTCTTAGTCGTCATCAATTGTGTCTTTGGAGTGTAGTGGGTGAATTGTATACTGGCCTTAAATGTTGGCTGCAGTAACAGAATCTACATGATCAACTTGGCCAGTTGCTGGTGAGTCTTGAATAATTTGGGTGGTTTCTCATAGGTGTTCCTCTATGTTTATATCTTTGAAGTATTCATTGTTTTCTTGTAGATATTGTAGGGCTTGTCTAACTTTGTTTAAGTTAACCAGTTGTTGATTTATTTTTCTTTTGTTGGCACTCCATTAATTGATACAGTCAAAGATTGATCTGTTGACTGTTGCACTCCTAGAGTTTGTACATTTTCTTTTAGATTTAATGGTAAATAGACTACTTTGCCATGGATGCCCTTTATTAACTTGGATGGAGGTAATTTGCCTGATTTCAGTTGAAGGTGTATTATAGCTTGCAATGGGTGCAGTGTTTGTATTATAATCCTCTTGTACACGTTAAACTGTTGAGAGCTTTCGGAAGTGGGAATATAAGTTATTAGTGATAGCATGTGATGGCATTTGATTATTTTCAAGCTTTGTGTTGCAGTACGTGCAAACCGTTAAGGGGTTATTATTTTATATTTAGTTTCTGTTGTTAGATGTGAAGCTAATTGGAACCACTGGGATTCTTCATTGTCTTCCATTTTGTATGCTATATCTACTATTTTCGACTCTTTTTTTATAAAACTTTCTGCAACAACATACACATATTTGGTCTGGTATTTCAGCACATGTGTTTTGAAACATAGCTATTTCTTTGTTGTATGTCTTTATTAAGGTGTTGGTGTTTATGAGGCTTTCGGTAATGTTTTCTATAGGTACAGAGTTTCCTGAGTCACCTTCAGTTACAAAGTATTTACGTTGGATGTGATCTATTTCTTGAAGCAGTTCTTTGGCTGTTCCATGTAGGAGAATGTTATTTAAATTTTGCAGGTCTAGAGCTGGACTTTTTGCATAGTATAGTCGATGCACAAGATTCTGTAATAGTAGAATGGTGTGTTGCTAATATTTTGATGTGGTGGAAAGTGCTTTTGCAAGCAGTACCTAACATGCAGGCTAATGAATGTCCTAGCAGACCAGTGTGGCTGCCCTCTGCACGGAGTCTTTGATTTGTAACATTTTCATTTTTATTGTATCTTTTAGTTTCACATAGTGATTGAGGTATTGTCGTAAAGATTTCAAGGATTGCTGGCGTGCATCACACATTGAGCTGCATGTCCATTTGTACACTGGACGGTTTGTTTGGGTGAAAGGAACATTTGGTTAAAAGTTAGTTAGGGACTTTTTTTTAATAAGGGTTTCTTTTGCCATAATTGTGTGTTCCACTATGTCATACCCTCAACCATTATTGTATATGGCAATTGTTTTTTGTTGTTCTTGTTTATAGGCTTCTTCATTTAAGAATGGTTCTGTGCTGCATGTGTGAATCTATTCACCATCACAGAAGTTTGAAAAGGTCTCTATATTGACACTGTGCATGTCTAGTAGTACTTTTTGTAATATATTGATTAATTTAGTTAGTGGTTTCAGTCTGTTTAAAATCAATATACATTTTTTTCTTCAGTAGAAAAGCGCTGTCAATTAGAGCTTGCTGGATTACTCTCCTGTGGTAGTTTTTAAGAGTAAATTGTGACTTTTCAGAAGATTTTATAAGATTGTGAAGAACTCTATGGTGGACCTTTTTTTGTAAGATCATTTATTTGAATTGCTTTACTGTGACTATGTTAACACTGGTAGATAAAGGGTTAGGTCCGTTAGTAGGTCTGCTTTTCTTTGTACATAATTTTTTACTTTTTCTTTTTACTTGAGGTGCCTTACCTTTTTTAGTCGTGGCTGGTTTAGTTTTGTTGAGTGAGGTTACCAGATCTTTTGTTTTAATGTTTTCTATACATTGTTTTAGAGGTGGATGACTATATGGTGTAGGTTTAGTCTTATCTGTTGTACTTTTTCTTTCTTTTCTACAGAGTTGCTGTTTAGTAGTCAGTTATTGTGTCTTTTGGGAAAAGTGAAAGTTTGTGTTGGAAAGTTGTGCTATGTATATGCATGTATTGTGCACGGGTGTGTGGGTGTGATTGTAGATATTAATAGAGAGCTGTTTGATTGTGAGGTGTTAAATTAGGTGTAGTTGGAAAGGTTGTGAGACTAAGGAGAGGAAGAGTCTACAGAGGTGTAATGGTGTTGGGTTAGTGAGGAAGGCAGTGGTGGTGTGATGGAATATGTAGGGGGATTGTGCAGTTTTCAGCAACAAAGTGGTTGTTGCAATGGTGGTGTGTGGATGGGAATATTATGAGTGTGGATGGTGGAATATAATGTGCTAGAGTGAAAGAAATGTTGGGTTGAAAAGAGCAGTCTGGGATAATATACAGTGGAACTGTGCTGATGTAATTACATACATCTACATGGTTCATTAATGTACTTACTTTGTAGTATGTGAAGGGTATTTGCTTCTCAGGTTGTTGATTTCAGTGATGTGCTTCTTTCCCATAATTGTAAAATAAAGTGAGTGGGAATATGTGGTAATGATTAAGTACTTTTAGTAAGCAAGGTTCATATTTATAAAGGAAGGAGGAGTGGTGGGGAAAAACAGTTAATCAAATTGGTGGACAGTTAAAAATGGTTGCTTTTAGGAGCATTTTCATGAAAGTTAAGAAATGCATATGTGCATATATAGGAGCTCTGTAATGCTTTGTAAAAGAGAAGAAAAGTTGATGGAAAAGATTTGCAGTGCCCTTTTAAATAGCATTTGGTGTGTGGAAGTTTAATATGTTAGGAGTATATGCATACTTGCCAACATGATGCATTCTAATTTGTAGGTGTTTATGTAGTCCTAGATTTCTTGTTTGCGTTCTTGGATTTGTAGTTCCACTTTTCCCATTGTGAAAGTTGGAGTACAAGTCACAGAATGTAGAGAAAAAAGTAGGACTGCATAAGCAGCTGAAGATTGGAATGGGTTGTGTTAGGGAGTATACATGTACTGTCAATATATTAAACTGGCACACACTGAGTGCCAATTATACAAGGTGTACAAACCTATTTTATCTGATTTTACTTTCTTTTATGAAAAAGTGATACAGTGCTGCTGTAAATGCAGATTTGCATTTTTTTATCTTTTTTAAAAATGCTTCCCAAAAATATTTTGAAAAGCACAGCATTTTATATGTTTATTTGATATACATGTCGCAGTTTCAAATCCTGAAGTTCAGTCATGTATTTTCCTTTGCATTTTGGGATGTGTAGTTGAGTTGTACAATGGGAGAAGTGGAATTGGAAGTGGCAGAATGCAAAGGAAACAGAAAGACTTTATAAGCACCTGTAGATTGGAATTGGGGATGTTGGGATGCATGCATGTGCTGCCAACATATTAAACTGGCAGACACTAAGTGCCACTTAAAAATGGTCCACAGACCTATTTTATCTGCTTTTTCTTTGTTTTATGAAACAGTAACACAGTGCTGCTATACAAGCACATATGCATTTTTTTTTAACTTTCATCACAAGGAATGTAAATAGTAACATTTTGAAGCATAGAGCATTGTAATTGTTTGCTGCTTCATGTGAGCAGGTGATGAATGTTGCAATGCATGGCATTTGCTAGAGGGGTTAAAAAAGAGAATATCCTTATTGAGAAGCTTATTACAAGGTAAGTAGCAGGATCCTTTTATATATATGACGGATATATAAGGATCCAGTCATACAACTATGCTGCTTATTATCTTTGCACTATACATTGGCACTTTAACAATATTGTACTACTTACAAACATGTTCTTATATAACCACATTGCTTATTACTTTTGCACTATGCATTTTCACTTTAACAGTACAGGACCAACATACATAGGTCTGGCAATATGCGAGCACGGTTGCAGTATTTGAGGCATAATAAGCACTGATTAAGAGAAATTAATAATAGCAAATAAATCGGGGTGTGCACGCATATTAGCATATTAGACAACAACCATACAGGTACATTACAAATCACGGAATTACAGCATTACAAATTGCATCACTTTCCAATTTGAATTGAAGACAATTGTGGCAAAAATGAAAAATGCTGAAATGTGCCAATTTTACAACTAGTGGTGTAGACTCATGTATTGCTATTGTCACTGTTTGTTACTTTGGGTATGGGTTAAAATGGGCTCCCATTACAGGATGGAGTTACTGTGAGTAAGCCACAGGAGTGTGGCGAAACACGTCAGTTAGCCTCTTTTAGCACAGGGAAGCCTTTTAAACTGCAGTTCGTTAAATAAAGCTTTTCACTTTTGACAATTTTGTTGGGCAGTTTTTCGGTGTTTCCCAACTATTGGTGTTTTTACGGAAATACGTGCCATACTCTGGTGGAATCCAATTATGATGGGAGTGCAGCTTCAAAGAACAAAGACTTTGTGGTCTTTCTTTTGGCAAATATATATATATATATATATATATATATATATATATATATATATATATATATATATATATATTTGAAGATTTTTTTTTTTAAATATAAGCATACCTGTACAATGTTTTGTTAGATTCAGATCTTGTTGAATCTGGAACTAGAAATCGTGGACAGTTGCACAATAGTTTTTGATGCACATGTCTTTCATTGACATGAGATATGTCCTCTGAGAGTTCACATGTAGATCTGAAATGTTGAAGTGAGATGACAGGGTTAGGTGTAGAGGTGTTTGATGTGATTGGTGGATGGATGTGTGACTCTTTGAAATCAGCCAATGAGGAAGTGTAGAGAACATGAAAGTAGAAAGGGTTACAAGGGTTGCCTCTGTGTTACAGAGTTCACAGACACTGCAGTAGTTGGCTGACGGCACATGCCACATCCGGGTCTTTTGAGGATGCCTGCCATGGAAAGGGGACTGTGGGGATTATCCAATCAGGTTTGCTGGGTGTGGTGTACAGGAAGAAGGGTAGTAGGAGTTATGTTTGCAGGAGTTGTGAGAATACTGACAATGGCTATTACTATGTGTTTGAGAAGGCAGACTGTGTCGGTTCTGGGGGACTCTTCAATTCAGTCATTGAAGGTGTATGCTGAAAATAATGGGATGCTTGGAAATATTGGATTGGCAGAAGTAGAGGTTTTCTGGCATGTCGTTTGTGGTTTAAACTAGGCAAGCTTGCTTTCTTTCTGTGATAGTGTGGCTCACTTTAAATGTCCAGGCATTGTGATTGTGAATTGTAGAGGGGAGAGTTTGGGGTTTGTGACTCCAGTGTCTTTGCAAGTTGCCCTGAAGGATTTCTTTAAAGCCTAATACAACTGTTGCCTGCTGCTCAGATTATTTTGTCCAGAAATGAATCAGAGGCGAACATTGAGATGTCCAACAAACTTCTTCAGTCCACAAATTGAAGAATGAAGGCAGCTTGTCAATAAAGCTGTATCTACTTTTTTACATGCTGCAGGAATGTTATCTTTTGAGAATGATAATATAAGTTTTGATAGTGTGAATTTCTTTTGTCAAGATGGAGTTTACTTCACAGATGTTGGAAATGCAATTTTCCTTTACAATCTTAGGAATGCATTGAAAACGTTCCTGTATGAAATTGTAAAGGAAGATCACAGTTTACATTGCTACTGTACAAAACAACAAACCCAAAAAAGGTTCTTTTTCAGAGCCCCCACTAAAGATTAAATAACTTAAATTGTATTTAATGTCCCCCCCACCTCTTAGAGTGACCACATGCCACATCTGGGTCTTTCAATGATGCCTGGCATGGAAAGGTGACTGTGGTGATTAGGCAATGAGTTGCTCTGGTTGTGGTTTACAGAAAGAGAGGGTAGTAGGTGTTTTGATTGTTGTGTGTGGGGAAGATGGATGTGGCTAGTGCTAAAGAAAGCTCACTGTGTGGATGTTGGGAGATTGTTGGGTGAATAATTTGAAAAGGTACACTGAGTTGTGTGGCATCCCTGGTACTATTGGTTTGGGGGGAGTGGAGGTTTGCTGGTATACAGTGTCTGTGCTAAACTGGGTGAGTTTACTATTAATTTGTAAGACTATGGCTTACTTTCAATGCCCACATATTATTGTTGTGCATTGTAGAGAAATTGTTTGGGGTACGTTACTCCACTATATTTGCAGGTTGCATTAAAAGATATGTTCCAAGGCTTAATGGAACTATTTCCATGTGCAAAGATAATTTTTTCAGAAATACATCCAAGGGAAGTATGCAGATGCCCAAATGTGTTTTGTGCACAACTAAAATAAGCTAGTGACCTTGTAAATAAAGGTGTATGTGCTTTTTGAATGGTGTAGGCATGGCATCTTTTAAAAATGAAAACATCAAGTTGGACGGTGCAAACAATTTTTGGAGTGATGCAGTGAATTTCACTGATTTTGGGAATCAGATGTTTCTTGTAAATATTCAAAGTGCAATGAGAATGTTTATTTGAAAAAGATGTACATTGCATATGAAAACATTTGTAAGTAGTTTTAGGAAATAAAAATCAGAAAACCAAAAAAATAAAACCTGAAAACATTGTTCTTTTAATATCCACCATTATATAATAAATTGTTTAAATTAAGTATGAACCCCTCCACCCCCTTCATTTGGATGATCTGTCCATGGACACTGCGGTATTCCACGGACAGCACATGCCACATCTAGGTCTTTTAAAGGTGCCTGGCATGGAAAGGGGACTGCAGAGACAGCAGACAGTCGTGGTGTCCGTGGGCATCAGAGGATCAGGCAGTCAGGTTTCCTCGGTATGGTTTACAGGAATAGAGGGTAGCAGGAGTTTTGTTAGTAGCAGTTGTGAGAGGATTGAAAATGACCATGGCAATCTCTTTCAGCAGGCAGAGTGTTTGAATTTTGGGGGACTCTTGAGTCTTGGGTTAACCATGACGTCTCTTAAACTAAGTGTTTTCATTGAATATATATATATAGTCAGTATAACTGTTACAATTGCCTTTATTTGTACAATTTATGGCTTCTAGGGTTTCTTACTCACTGTGCCAAGTGTAGACATTGGTATTTAATTATTATGAGGATTGCTCTTGCTGATTTCTGCATTCGATAACAAATAATTATCTTTTGTATGATAATCTGTCACTATGACCTGATGTCTCCAAAAGGAAAGTTATGTTAAAGATGATTTATGCTGTGCACTATCACCACCTGAGTGGTCCCCTGCTGCACTGGCAGATCTGTAAAGCAAGGGGGTAATGGGTAGGGGATAGGGGTGTAGGTTAGTAGAACTGAGCAGGATATAAAGCAAGAGTGCTGTGATGTGTGGTTGGCAGCTTCAGTTCAGTTCACACCGTTCGCTGAGCGTAGGTATGAGTTTTTGTTCGGTGGCCGTTGGGTGCAGTTGTGCGAGGTTATGTGTGGTTTGGTTTGTTGTTGCGGTCTAGTGAAGTGAGTGTGGTTTGTTGTGCTGTAGAGGTACGGTTGTAAGTAACCGAAGGAAAGAAAAAGACCATCGTTCATTATACAATTCTGACTATCCTTCCTTTTTTGTCTTCACCTAGCTTGGCACATTTGGGTTTTAATTGCACTATGCACCTTATTTCACATGCACACAGTCACTTTCAGGACACATAGGGCCTCATTCCGAGGTTGGAGGTAGCCATGCCACTATTAGCGCCATGGCTACCTCCTTACCTCATACCGGGTCCGGGTTCCTTGAATGGGGAATTACCGGGCCATTCCAACCTTGGCGGACCCGGTACTTCCCCATTCAGGGAACCCATCCCCATTCTCAATCGTTTGAGCCCCCATAGGGCTCAATGGGAATGGGGACCATGCTAACAATGGGCACGTTAATAACGGGCCCCTTGTTAGCATGCTGGTCCTTTAGCGGCTCCCACTAAGGGCGCCTGGTAAAACCAGCCGCCCTTAGCGGGACCCAATAAAGGACCTCGTAATGCAGCGGTAAGGGGTTAACCCCTTACCGCCCACCTTGTAATGAGGCCCATGGTCTTTTTTATTTATTGGGAAAACTACGTATTTGCAATGGTAACATGGGCAATTTAGTTTGTTGCAAAAGGATTTAAATGTTAGTCCTATGTTGTTAGTCCTTCTACTGCCATGATTAAGCTGTGGAATATAGCAAAACGTTGTGTAGTCTTTTCTGTTTTTAAATGTTTTGTAAGGAAATACTATGAAATACCAATTTTTGTAACTGCTGTCAACCCCGTGATTTTTCCGCATGGATTCCTGCAGTTTGTGCCTCTCAGTGACCGCCTGCAAAAAAGTTTAACTGGCCGATTCATGGAATTAATGTGCGCTGAAATTTTCAGCGAAAGCGTGCGAATCGCAGTGCCAGTCCGAAAATCGCAGCGAAACCCGTGCACAGCGATTCATGGAAGTCTGTGCGCGTGGAAATCCATGGATGTGCGCTGAAATCCTGTTCGGCGCATGCTGGTGCACATGCCTTCAAACAGCGTGCGCTAAGCGCACAGTGAAAGCGCACATAGCGCGGCGCACACAACAAAAGTAGGCGTAACACGGGGCGTGACACGTGGAATGGGGAACAACGCGTGAAAATGTGGGCGTCACGGGGGAAGTACAGGAGGCAAGTGCGGGGAATGCCCACACGCTCGCCTACAACACTTATTCATGGAATCAAATAGAGCAAACCAGCGCACGGGCAAAGATGCGCACAGGCCTAAACACGTCTGCCACACAAAGGCAGGCGGTAGTTTCCCTGCGCATGAAAAAATGTGCGCTAACAAAAAGCACGTACATACAGCTATGATGAATGTCCCATACTGTGTCCCTCTAGGACAAATGATGTGCAAAGGGGTACGCGACAAACACGGACACCCGCTGTGTGAAAAATAGCGTGTGCGTGTATTTCGGGGTGCGCGGGAACTTTCACACGCGATAGGGCGAGCAGGGTACTTGTTTAACTGGGGTTTGCGTGAAGTCTCACACGCGATTGGATCCGGGTACGTGTATTTCTGGGGTTTGCGTGAAGTTTCACACGCGATTGACCCTGTGAGAGTGGGGAACGTGTATTTCTGGGGTTCGCGTGAAGTTTCACACGCGATAGGGCTTGGGCGAGCAAGGTACTTGTATAACTGGGGTTAGCGCGAAGTCTCATACGCGATTGGATCAAGGTACGTGTATTTTGGGGTGCGCGGGAAGTTTCACACGCGAAAGGGCCTGTGCGAGTGGGGTACATGTATTTCTGGGGTACGCGTGGAGTTTCACACGTGATAGGCCCTTCGTGAGTGGGGTACGTGTATAACTGGGGTTCGCGTGGAGTTTCATACGCGATTGGCCCTGTGCGAGTGGGGTACGTGTATTCCTGGGGTTCGCGGGAAGTCTCACATGCGATTTCAGAAGGGTACGTGTATTTCGGGGGTGCCGGGGAGTCCTACACATGAATTGGCAGTGTGGGTCTTCCCAGGTGTTCCCTCTACACCCTCCACGGCCCCTGCAGGCAGCCCACACCACAGGGTACTACCCTGCACCCCTGGTCATGTCCCGCAGGCAGCCCATCCACCATGGGCATGCCCCCAGCCAAGCCACATGTCAGCTTGCACTACTGATCACCAACGCATGACCCCCTGGACCCCCAACCCCAGCAGTGCAGGGCACCTGCCACCAGGCCCCCACTCATGTCCCCCTGCACCCTCACCCCCCAGCAGTGCAGGCACCTGCCAGCAGGCCCCCACTCATGTCCCACTCATGTCCCCCAGCACCCCCACCCCCCAGCAGTGCAGGGCACCTGCCAGCAGGCCCCCACACATGTCCCCTTGTACCCCCACCCCACAACAGTGCAGGGCACCTGCCAGCAGGCCCCCACTCATGTCCCACACATGTCGCCTTGCACCCCCACCCCCAGCAGTGCAGGGCACCTGCCAGCAGGCCCCCACTCATGTCCCACACATGTCCCCTTGCACCCCCACCCCACAGCAGTGCAGGGCACCTGCCAGCAGGCCCCCACTCATGTCCCCCTGCACCCCCACCCCCCAGCAGTGCAGGGCACCAGCCAGCAGGCCCCCACTCATGTCCCACACTTGTCCCCTTGCACCCCCACCCCCCACCAGTGCAGGGTACCTGCCAGCAGGCCCCCACACATGTACCCCTGCACCCCCACCCCCCAGCAGTGCAGGGCACCTGCCAGCAGGCCCCCACTGATGTCCCACTCATGTCCCCCTGTACCCCCACCCCCCAGCAGTGCAGGGCACCTGCCAGCAGGCCCCCGCTCATGTCCCACACTTGTCCCCTTGCACCCCCACCCCCCAGCAGTGCAGGGCACCTGCCAGCAGGCCCCCACACATGTCCCCCAGGACCCCCATCCCCCAGCAGTGAAATGCCGATCTCATGACACAAACCAAAAGTCAACTATGTACATCAACACATGTCCGTCACACACATACACTAGTTGGCATTGCTTGTGTAAACCCACATTTTCACATGCATCATCCCAATGAGCAAATCCCACACATGGAACAAAAAAATTTAAATGTATTATGTACATAAAATCAAAAATGAAATGAAAGCATACCAAAATATGAAACATGAAATGAAAAGCATGTGAAAAAGATGATTGAATGAAAATGATAACCAATGATAACCAATCCAAAAACATTAGAAAGAAAAACAGTCCAAAGTCACCCTCCAACAACGCAAATACAAAGGAAATGTAAAAAGAAAATCTCCACTGGTTCATGTTCATAATAAAAAAAAAAGAGAAATCAATCCATAGTCCAACTATTTACAATCCATTGTCTGGAAAAAATAAATCCATTGCTCCATGTCCATAATGCAAAAAAAAAAAAATGAAAAATTAATACATGATGAAACTATATACAATCCATTGTCCGAGGATGTAAAGGGTCCATGATCCCAACCAAACAAATGAAACCTACCTAACAAACTACCTAAAAATATTACTATATACAAATTTGTGTGGCATTGTCCATTGACCACAAATAAAAGGAAAACTAAAAGGAAATCTAACCCTAAAAACTATTTAGAAGGGCAGCGGGCTAGTCCGACGGCTCACTTTTGGATGTCCCGGGCCAGGGCATCATCGAACTCCTGCTCAATGTCCTGGAGGCGGTCCTCTTCCATGGCCCCAAGGGTTCGCAGAGACGATAACATGTTCTCCTCCAACTCCCTGCGAATTGCCTCAAGGCACTCAGCCTGCCTCAGGGCCCTCCGCATGGAGTTCTTCGCCCTGACCATCGTGAGCCGTGCCTCTTCTGTCTGCTGCCGCTCTGCATCTATAGCATGGCCTAACCGCTGCCACACGGAAGACACTTCCAGTCCTGGGTCCTCCTGCCCTCTGGCCAATGCCTGCCCCTCCGATGTCAAAGGCCCCGAGCCATGATGGCTCCCACCTTGTTGCTGCTGCTGCTGTGCCTCTGCCTGTGCCCTGGCTCTTGCTGCCTGCACATCCTCCTCCAGTGCAGTTGTTGAGGTGGCCACCCCTGTTGGGTGTCCGACTCCCGACTGTGGCAGGGATGTGTCCTCCACTAACCTGGCCGCAGGGTCAGAGGCAGCTCCACAGGGTACCCAGGTGATACATGGGTGGGAAGATGGCATGGAGGACGACTGGGGCATAGGGGGTTCAGTTGAGGAGGGGGTCGGAACAAGGTCCAGAGAACAGAGGAATCCGGCCCTGGTGAGCTGTCCCAGTAGGTCAACGCGTCAACGAGCCAATCGAGAAGACGTGTAGTCTCCTCATGAAAAGACTGCAGGTCACCTCGCTTGGCCCATTGACGCAACGCCAGCCTACGCAGGACAGGCTCAACCCGGTCCCGGATAGCCACGTCCGCAGGGAGAGGAAGGCCAGTTGTTGTAAGCGGATCCCCTGCCTGAAAACGGGTCTGGACGTAGGCATCCCTGCTGGTGCGGGATGATGCAGTCACAGGATCACGGACAGGATTACACACAGGCACCTCTGCGGTGGCCTGTGCTGCCTCCTGTCTCTGCCCCTGCACTGCACCACTATCACCAGTGGAATCCCCACCTCCAGACCCCGTGTCTGTCCCTTGCAATGCCTCCTCCTCCACCAAACCCACCACCAACCTGGATGACTCCGTGCCATCTTCCTCCGTCGCACCATGTGGGGTCTCAGCTGCCCCTTCTGCGGCCGAGGAGTCCAACTTCGACCTCAGCCTCTTAGACCTTCCCTCGGCAGCTGCGGCCTGGGACGCGGCACCGGACTCCTCACTCCCCAACAAGATGACAACCTGGGAGGGGAGCCGGGCCTTGCGTCTCCAGCTGGCGGGACAATCCATGCCACTGTGCTCCACAGCACCCTCTCCGCTCTCTTCTTCAGTTGACGCTGCAGACAGGGAGAGATACAACACAGGCATCAGGGCACTGTACAATGGACTGATACACACATGACAGTTGCACATGAGTGGCATTTAACTACAGACACGGCATCACACTCCACGACACAAATGTCATTTTAACTCACACACATGAACATTTCAACAGCAATATTGTACCAGGCAGCACCATCAATACACATAGAACAGCATGAACAGCAAAAGGTCAGCCTGACATCACATGAAACACAAGGAGTGCACTAGACATGCACACACGCCACCACACTTATATGCATGTCTACATCTCCTCCAACTGTTGCAGTGATGAGATCGCCATGCATGTCACATCTGCCATTCATCCTTCTACATATCAGTGTCACGTGCATCCATGTTGCATCACAGTTGCACACTTGTCAGATACTCATACATGCACATGTACACAGTGCAGATACATGCAGCTGGAACCAACATCCATGTGTGACACCACAACCTTGACAACTTACATACACAGTCATTCAAACATGTGTGCTCACACATCTGCATTTGGCCTGCATGCTTACCCACACATACTCAATCCATGTGTCTCACACATGAGAGGCCTCGCATGTGTCAGCCTCACGGCCCTGTACATACACACCCATACATGGCCCTACAAAACCACATGTGCAACCTGCACACTACTGGCACACCACCACACGCACAGCTTACAATCAGTATGCATGTACATGTACCGCTCGACTCCAGACGGGTCTGCCTTCGAAGGATCTGGGCGTGGAGCACTGGGCCTACGCGTTCCAGGACCCTCATCTGGATGGTACTCATGCTGCCCTGGCCCCCTCCACGAGGCGCCGGGCCTTTATGAGGGTCCTGGACCTCAAGTCCTCCCAGCGCTTCTTGACTTGCTTGATGTTTCTGGTTGCCACCCCCTCCGCGTTGATGGCAACCACAAAGTCGTCCCAGATCCTATCCCGTCCTTCCTTGTTGGCGCGTGATGTTCCGAAGAGGGCATCATAATGCCCCAGGACATGCTCCACCAGGACACCAACTTCCTTCTGACTGAAGCTGGTGGCCCTCTGCCCCTCTGGCTGGGGGTCACCAGTGGTCTCAGATGGTGTTTGCCCCGACACGGCAACCCCCGAGGCAGGCGTGGGTGGGCAACTGTTTCCTGGGGCTGGGCTTTGGAGCGATGGTATCCCAGTCGGGAGTCTAATGTTCCAGCAGGGGTGGACACAGCAACTGGACCCCTGCAGATGGCTGATGTGCAGGCACCAAATAGCAGGGCACGTGGGCAGCAGGCAGTCAGGCAGCAGCAGATGGCAGGTGGGAGCATGCTCGGGGCTCTGGAGGGCAGGAAAATTGCCTTCAGGGCAGGAGCGTGGTCTTCCGTGTGTTTTCACGTGGCCAACTTGATACGGAGTGATTTGGCACGTGAAAAAAGTGCACGTCAGCGTGTAATTCGAGGAAAGGCCCTTAGCGCGTAAGCGCGTCTGTGACGTATCGCGCACGGGGGTTGCCCTGGCAGGGCTTGAAGATCCCACGTGGATTCCCACGTCCACCCCTGCTGGAACAGAAGCCTCCGACTGAGATACCATCGCTCCACAGCCCACCCCCAGGACACAGTTGCCCACCCACACCTGCCTCGGGGTCGCCATGTCGGGGCAAACACCATCTGAGACCACTGGTGACCCCCAGCCAGAGGGGCAGAGGGCCACCAGCTTCAGTCAGAAGGAAGTTGGTGTCCTGGGGCATTATGATGCCCTCTTCGGAACATCACACGCCAACAAGGAAGGACGGGATAGGATCTGGGACGACTTTGTGGTTGCCATCAACGCGGAGGGGGTGGCAACCTGCAACATCAAGCAAGTCAAGAAGCGCTGGGAGGACTTGAGGTCTAGGACCCTCATAAAGGCCTGGTGCCTCGTGGGGGGGGGGGCCGGGGCAGCATGAGTACCATCCAGAAGAGGGTCCTGGAATGCGTATGCCCAGCTCTCCACGCCCAGATCCTTTGGAGGCAGACCCGTCTGGAGTCGAGCGGTAAGTGGCCAAGAATTTCTGTGGTGAGACAGGGCATGTTGCAGGGTGCTGGTTGTCTGATACTTGCCTGTATGTGTGACATAGGCTATGTACATATGTGTGTGTGCAGGGACATCATGGTCATGCATGTGAGACCAGTAATGTGTGAACCACATGGTTGGTGCATCTGTTACAATGCAACATGCGGAGCAGCATGCGGAATGCACACATTAATGCATGCTTGTCTCTGTTATTGGACATGGATGGGGTGTGAGAGATGGGTGCTTTTGTCATGGACATGTATGGTGCCCATGTCTGTGTGTCTGACTTGCGTGTCTGTGACTTGTAAATGCCATGGATGCATGACACATGTCTGTGACAATGTTCAGATTCACTGATGAAGCCTACTCATCCTTGTATCCGCTTTGTCTGGGGTGTACGAGGCCAGATGGATGAAACTACGGTGAAGTGTGTGCATGTGATAGGCATGACCCATGATGCATGTGAGTTTCAAACCAGCATTGTATGTTTCAAGAGTCCCTTGGACATGTATGCTAATGTTCATAGCATTCACCATGCCTGTTACTGCATGTGTTTTGCCTGCATTGACCCATGTGTTGTGGAGGGACATGATGGAAGTGATGTTTGACAGTGCCACTCATCTACTATTGCTTCCTGTCTAGGGGACCATTGTGCAGTACCCTGATGCTTGTGTTCTATGTCTCCCTCTACACAACAGCAAATGATGAAGAGGGTGGAGACAGCGTTGTGGAGCAAAGGATGCCCCCCGGCCGGCGACGCAAGGCCCAGTCACCCTCCCAGAAATTACCATTGTCTGGGAGTGAGAGGACCGGTGCTGCATCTGCCACTACGGCTACAGCGGAAGGGGTGGGTGAGCCCCCACAGGGGCTTGCAACGGCGGAAGACAGTGTGGAGCCATCCAGGTTGGTGGTTTCCACAGAGGAGGAGGAGGCCTCTACTGAGCCGCACATGGGGCCTGGTGGGGGTGGTACCACTGGTCCAAGTGGTGCAGTCCAGGGGCAGGGGCAGGAGGCAGCACAGGTCGCCGTGGAGGGGCCTGTGCATGTCACTGTCCCTGACACTGTGACTGCACCACCATGGACCAGCAGGGATACCCCATCCCAGGCCCGTCCGCAGGTAGGGGGGATGTCCATGTCATCTGACACTCCTCTACCTGCGGACGATGGGACCCCGACCATATGGAGAAGGTCCTGATTGGTGTCGCATTGTGCACGCGTGACATTCATGATGATGTGCGTGCTTCCCGGGGGGAGCACACACATCATCATGAAGAGCAGCGTGCCAACGTGGCCCAGTTGGGAGTGTCCATGGTCAGGGGTTTTGTACATGTGTCGGCCACTCAGGCAGCCCTCTCCTCCTCTGCGGAGACTATGCTCCATTCGTTCTGCATGCCGGCTTCCGGCCCAGATGCCACCAGGGAGCCCTGTGGACCTGCCATGACCAACGCAGCCAGCTCGGTGGGGATCCCTTCCCTGCCACAGTCTGGAGTCGGAGGTCCAGCAGGGGTGGACACCCCAGCAACTGGACCCCAGCAGATGGAGGATGTGCTTGCATCATCGGGCAGGGCACGTGCATGACGGCGTCGGTGGATTCCATCAGCCTGGATGCCGTCGTGCGGCAGAGGCAGTTGCGTCGGAGGCAGCGGAAGGCTCAACGTGGGAGGCATTATGGCTCAGGGCCATCTACATCAGAGGGCCAGGCATCGGCCGGAGGGCAGGAGGACCCTGGAATGGGAGTGTCTTCCGTGTGGCAGCGGTTGGGCCAGCGGATAGGTGCGGAGCGGCGGCGGACGGAGGAGGCACGGCTCACAATGGTCAGGGCGGAGAACTCCATGCGCAGGGCGCTGAGGCGGGCTGAGTGCCTCGAGGGGATTTGCAGGGAGTTGGAGGTGGACATGACGTTATCCCTGCGAGACCTCGGGTCTAGTGAACAGGCCCGCCTCCAAGACATTGAACAGGAGTTCGATGATGCCCTGGCCCATGACATCAACAAGTGAGCCGTTGGACTTGCTCGCCGCCATTGTATATAGTTCATTAGTGTTAAGTTTCATTTATTTTTTCTTTCATTTGGGGCGCATGGACTATGCCCCACATTTTTGTATTTAGTTAGTAATTAGGTAGGTTTCATTTATGTCGTTGGGCTCATAGACATTGGATTTGCCATTTGTACATAGTTTTACAGTGGATTTTTCTCCTTCATCTTTTTTTTTTTCACCATGGAGCAATGGATATTACGATTTTCTTTCCCTTTGGATTTGCTTTGTTGGACGGTGATTTAGGAAACATTTTCATTTGGATTAATTTGGATTCTCATTTTATTTATTTATCATTTTTTGGGACATGCTGCATTTTGATTGTTATTGGCATTATTGTGTGTTTTGATTTCATTCCCTTCATTTTGACTTGAATACATTTTTGTTTCTTACTTCAATGTGTGGTCTTCTCTCATTGGTTTCATGCATGTCACAATGTGGGTTTTCTCAGTCATGTGTTGCCATTGTGTGGGTCTGACAGACTTGTACTCATGCGCATACTGCTTATTTGTGATCTAACATGTAATGGGGATTTCAATTTGGAGTGGATGTAAAGCTTGGTTGGGTGTTTGGACTGGGGTGGCGTGGGGTGGGATTTGGGTGGCCATAAGAGCCAGGGATCTGGATTGTGATGACGTGTTGGCTGGGGGACATGTGTCGGGGCCTGCTGGCAGGTGCCCCTCACTGCTGGGGGGTGGGGGTGCTGGGGGACATGTGTGAGGGCCTGCTGGCAGGTGCCCCTCACTGCTGGGGGGTGGGGGCGCTGGGGGACATGTGTCGGGGCCTGCTGGCAAGTGCCTGTCAATGCTGGGGGGATGGTGGGGCTGGGGGACATGAGTGGGGGCCTGCTGGCAGGTGCCCCTCACTGCCGGGGGGTGGGGGTGCAGGGGCACATGAGTGGGGGCCTGCTGGCAGGTGCCCCTCACTGCTGGGGGGTGGGGGTGCTGGGGGACATGAGTGGGGCCTGCTGGAGGTGCCCCTCACTGCTGGGGGCTGGGGTGCTGGGGGACATGTGTCGGGGCCTGCTGGCAGGTGCCTGTCAATGCTGGGGGGGTGGGAGGGGTGGGGGACATGAGTGGGGGCCTGCTGGCAGGTGCCCCTCACTGCTGGGGGGTGGGGGTGCTGGGGGACATGAGTGGGGGCCTGCTGGCAGGTGCCCCTCACTGCTGGGGTGTGGGGTCCTGGGGGACATGTGTCGGGGCCTGCTGGCAGGTGCCTGTCAATGCAGGGGGGCTGGGGGACATGAGCAGGGGCCTGCTGGCAGGTGCCCCTCACTGCTGGGGGGTGGGGGTGCAGGGGGACATGAGTGGGGGCCTGCTGGCAGGTGCCCCTCACTGCTGGGGGGTGCTGGGGGACATGAGTGGGGGCCTGCTGGCAGGTGCCCCTCACTGCTGGGGGGAGGGGGTGCTGGGGGACATGTGTCGGGGCCTGCTGGCAGGTGCCTGTCAATGCTGGGGGGTGGGGGTGCAGGGGAACATGAGTGGGGGCCTGCTGGCAGGTGCCCCTCACTGCTGGGGGATGGGGGTGCTGGGGGACATGAGTGGGGGACTGCTGGCAGGTTCCCTTCACTGCTGGGGGGTGGGGGTGCTGGGAGACATGTGTCGAGGCCTGATGGCAGGTGCCTGTCAATGCTGGGTGGGTGGGGGGGCTGGGGGACATGAGTGGGGGCCTGCTGGCAGGTGCCCCTCACTGATGAGGGGTGGGGGTGCAGGGGGACATGAGTGGGGGCCTGCTGGCAGGTGCCCCTCACTGCTGGGGGGTGGGGGTGCTGGGGGACATGAGTGGGGGCCTGCTGGCAGGTGCCCCTCACTGCTGGGTGGTGGGGGTGCTGGGGGACATGTGTCGGGGCCTGCTGGCAGGTGCCTGTCAATGTAGGGGGGTTGGTGGGGCTGGGGGACATGAGTGGGGGCCTGCTGGCAGGTGCCCCTCACTGCTGGGTGGTGGGGGTGCTGGGGGACATGTGTCGGGGCCTGCTGGCAGGTGCCTGTCAATGCAGGGGGGTTGGGGGGGCTGGGGGACATGAGTGGGGGCCTGCTGGCAGGTGCCCCTCACTGCTGGGGGGTGCTGGGGGACATGAGTGGGGGCCTGCTGGCAGGTGCCGCTCACTGCTGGGGGGTGGGGGTGCAGGGGGACATGAGTGGGGGCCTGCTGGCAGGTGCCCCTCACTGATGGGGGGTGCTGGGGGACATGAGTGGGGGCCTGCTGGCAGATGCCCCTCACTGCCGGGGGGTGGGGGTGCTGGGGGACATGTGTCGGGGCCTGCTGGCAGGTGCCTGTCAATGCTGGGGGGGTGGGGGTGCAGGGGACATGAGTGGGGGCCTGCTGGCAGGTGCCCCTCACTGCTGGGGGTTGGGGGTGCTGGGGGACATGAGTGGGGGCCTGCTGGCAGGTGACCCTCACTGCTGGGGGGTGGGGTGCTGGGGGACATGTGTCGGGGCCTGCTGGCAGGTGCCTGTCATTTGTGGGTGGGTGGGGGGCCTGGGGGACATGATAGGGGGCCTGCTGGCAGGTGCCCCTCACTGATGGGGGGTGGGGGTGCAGGGGGACATGAGTGGGGGCCTGCTGGCAGGTGCCCCTCACTGCTGGGGGGTGGGGGTGCTGAAGGACATGAGTGGGGGCCTGCTGGCAGGTACCCCTCACTGCTGAGGGGGTGCTGGGGGACATGTGTTGGGGCCTGCTGGCAGGTGCCTGTCAATGCAGGGAGATTGGGGGGCTGGGGGACATGAGTGGGGGCCTGCTGGCAGGTGCCCCTCACTGCTGGGGGGTGGGGTGCTGGGGGACATGAGTGCGGGCCTGCTGGCAGGTGTCCCTCAATGCTTGGGGGTGGGGGTGCTGGGGGACATGTGTCGGGGCCTGCTGGCAGGTGCCTGTCAATGCCTGGGAGGCTGGGGGACATGAGTGGGGGCCTGCTGGTAGGTGCCCCTCACTGCTGGGGGGTGGGGGTGCAGGGGGACATGAGTGGGGGCCTGCTGGCAGGTGCCCCTCACTGCTGGGGGGGTGGGGGTGCTGGGGGACATGAGTGGGGGCCTTCTGGCAGGTGCCTCTCACTGCTGGGGGTGGTGGTGCTGGGGGACATGTGTCGGGGCCTGCTGGCAGGTGCTCCTCACTGCTGGGGGGTGGCGGTGCTGGGGGACATGTGTCGGGGCCTGCTGGCAGGTGCCTATCAATGCTGGGGGGGTGGGGGGCTGGGGGACATGAGTGGGGGTCTGCTGGCAGGTGCCCCTCACTGCTGGGGGGTGGGGGTGCAGGGGGACATGAGTGGGGGCCTGCTGGCAGGTGCCCCTCACTGCTGGGGGGAGGGGGGGTGGGGGTGCTGGGGGACATGAGTGGGGGCCTGCTGGCAGGTGCCCCTCACTGCTGGGGGGTGGGGGTGCTGGGGGACATGTGTCGGGGCTTGCTGGCAGGTGCCTGTCAATGCTGGCGGGTGGGGGGCTGGGGGACATGAGTGGGGGCCTGCTGGCAGGTGCCCCTCACTGCTGGGGGGTGGGGGTGCTGGGGGACATGTGTCGGGGCCTGCTGGCAGGTGCCTGTCAATGATGGGGGTTGGGGTGGTTGGGGGACATGAGTGGGGGGCTGCTGGCAGGTGCCCCTCACTGCTGGGGGGTGGGTTTGCTGGGGGACATGTGTCAGGGCCTGCTGGCAGGTGCCTGTCAATGCTGGGGTGGTGGGGTGGCTGGGGGACATGAGTGGGGGCCTGCTGGCAGGTGCCCCTCACTGCTGGGGTGTGGGGGTGCTGGGGGACATGAGTGGGGGCCTGCTGGCAGGTGCCCCTCACTGCTGGGGGGTGTGGGTGCTGGGGGACATGTGTCGGGGCCTGCTGATAGGTTCCTTTCAATGATGGGGGTTGGGTGGCTGGGGGAGATGAGTGGGGGCCTGCTGGCAGGTGCCCCTCACTGCTGGGGGGTGGGGGTGCTGGGAGACATGAGTTGGTGATCATGTTGCAACGTGACATGTGTCTTGGCTGGGGGGCATGCCCATGGTGGATGGGCTGCCTGCGGGACATGACCAGGGGTGGAGGGTAGTCCCCTGTGGTGTGGGCTGCCTGCAGGGGCCATGGAGGGGGTAGAGGGGACACCTGGGAGGACCCACACTGCCAATTCACGTGTAGGACTCCCCGCGCACCCCCGAAATACGCGTTCCCCGCTCTGACAGCAAAATCACGTGTGAAACATCATGCGCAGCCCAGTAATACACGTACGCTGCTCCAATCGCGTGTGAAACTTCCCGCGCACCCCCGAAATACACGTACCCAGTCCAATCGCATGTAAAACTTCCCGCGCACCCCTGAAATACACGTACCCAGGCCAATCGAGTATGAAACTTCCCGCGCACCCCTGAAATACATGTACCTAGCCCAATCGCGTTTGAAACTTCCCGGGCACCCCTCAAATACATGTACCCAGCCCAATTGCGTGTGAAACTTCCCGCGCACCCCTCAAATACACGTACCCAGGCCAATCGCATGTGAAACTTCCCGCGCACCCCTGAAATACACATACCCAGGCCAATCGCGTGTGAAACTTACCACACACCCCTGAAATACATGTACCCAGTCCAATCGCGTGTCAAACTTCCCGCGCACCTATGAAATACACGTACCCAGGCCAAACGCGTGTGAAACTTCCCGCGCACCCCTGAAATACACGTACCCAGGCCAATCACGTGTGAAACTTCCCGCACACCCCTGAAATACATGTACCTAGGCCAATCGCGTGTGAAACTTCCCGTGCACCCCTGAAATACACGTACCCAGGCCAATCACGTGTGAAACTTCCCGCGCACCCCTGAAATACACGTACCCAGGCCAATCGCGTGTGAAACTTCCCGCGCACCCCTGAAATACACGTACCCACGCCAATCGCGTGTGAAACTTCCCACGCACCCCCGTAATACACGTACCCCACTCGCACAGGCCCTTTCGTGTGTGAAACTTCACACGCACCCCAGTAATACACGTTCCCCGCTTGGCGTTTGCTGTTTGGCAGCCCTGTAAACTGGTCCAGGGTTAGCGCAGCCCTTTGCGCTGAATTGGGAATTTTGATGGCTTTTCCTTGCACGAAGGCGTTCTTGGGGGCGTAACTGGCGCTGCTGCAGGGTCACTGCGCCACTCTGCGCCACGGCTGGTTTTGGAGGCTAAAATCCATGAATACGCTGTGCGCGGAAATCGATTTTAGTGCACGCGGCTGGCGCAGACATTCGCACACGCACACTGCGTCAGCCGCGTGCGCCTATTTTTGTGCGAAATTCTATGAATTACCCTGTAAAAGTGCTTCTTGCTTGTGTTTTCTTGTGCTTTTTGTACCATGTTTGCTGCATAAAATAAAAAGAAACCTATTAAGTACATTTCTTTTCATATTACTGAGCAAACATAGTAAATAAAACAGTCTAATTTTTCCCTTGTGAAATATTTTGAGATAATTCAAATTGGGGGTAAAACTGTTCGCTCTAAGAAGCAACATTGGTGCTAAATTCATTTGCTCAATTGTTTTGCACATGGGCAAAGTTTGGATAATCTGTCTGTCTCCAGATCTTTTATAGCCAGAAAAGCGACGCATTGTTACAACTGCATTACCAGTGACTCAGAGATCCATTGTCTGAAGTGTATGAATCTGAAATGAGGTGTCGTATTGACAAGAAGACATTAGGTGTTCACTCACCTGCAAAGCCTGCTAATGGCAGTCTCAGATTCCTTTTATTGCCAGCAGATGCTGATGAATGGCCGGCTCGTGCTCAGATGGCAGACTGCGTCATCGTCTGCAAAAAAGCACCTCAATAAGAATGCGTAGATTTAAGGAGGGAGACGGAAGATCATGTTTGAATACGGGAGGATGCGGGAAAGAGTGACGATTTCATGTTAACATCATTTTCAGCGTGCAGTTGCAGTTTAAAGGGCATAGTAGGTGAAGGAGAGAGGGTTAGCTTTGTCCATGGAATAATTCATTTCTTAGCTGTGTCGTGGTTTGGTTGAAGAAAATGTCTCCGCTGTAATTTACTTCCACGAATTATTTCACGGTGTACTAAACATGTATATGTGTTTTCATAGGGCAGAGGGTATAGGGGTGTGGGGATTTGGGTACTATTCAAACAGTGTCACAAAAGGAATGAATTGCCATTTCCAACTGTGGGCCACTTTTTCATTGGTGCCCGAGACAATTTAATGGCCCAGTCCGACCCTGCAGGTTAGGGGCAATGGGGGGAACCTACCAAATGAAACAAAAACAAGTGATGCTGTTGAAGTAAATTACAACAGTTCGGTGGGGTTGGGTGCTTTGACCAATAGACTAGTACACTTTGGTTAGGTTTTCTGGAAAAATATGAAAATAATAGCCTTTTTAATTAATTTAACATAATTTGTATTTATACAAGTTGATTCTGGATATCCAAAGAACACGATTCGATTATACTATTTGACAGTGTTGACACACCCAGTCCAATTACTTGGTTAGAATATTCAGAGGTGGAATCCCTGCAGCCAATACTTTGAGAAAATCGAAGGTTCTGGAACCTGCCTCCACATGGTCTGCAACAGGCTCCTGCTTGAGAGTACTGTTGCTCCAGCTACCATCTGCTGGAGAACGGAGCACGGAGTGCCAACTGTGGCAGCAGCACATTTTACTTCACGCTCTGGTTGTTGCTGTTTCTCCAGCCTGGAGCTGTTTCCTCACTTCCAGTTTGTTTCAACGAGGCCTCCTCCAGAGCTGAGTCGAAGTCATGAAATTCACTTGAGTTCAATCACCGTCTGATTGCATACTTCACCACCCATCATAACTGGAAAGTGGTTCATCCCAGTAAAGATGGGCTATTCATGAAGGGGTCTGGTGGGTAAGTGGGACTTTTCAGTGAGTACAGTGGGGTACATAGCCTCACCTAATACTGTTGTGCAACTGGCGGATCCTGGCTGCACTCCACGTTTTTGGTTTGTGAATTATCTACCATGTTATTTCCAATATCTGTGAATTGTAACTAACTATAAAAGAAAGTGAAAATAAATGTACACATATGGACAATTTTCTCCTCTAAAATCTGTGCATAAATAAGTGTGCCATAATTAAAATTGGGGCACAGTTAAATTATTAAGGAGACTTCATATTCGATTTTTTTTAATGGAATGTTTCATAAATCAACTACTTTTATTGGACATTTGTATGGCGCCTATACACAGGTGTTTCCAGGCACCACAAGACAAGAAAGGAGTCGGAGGGGAATCAAAAGCATAACCACAGAAAACAGTTATATTGGCCTTGTGACACTCCTACGGTGCAAGTGCATAACAAGGTGATAAGTGCAAGGGGGAGGGGGAAGAGGGAGAAGTGCCAAAGTGGGGTACCCCTAGGGGTGGGGGAGGACAAGTGCTGGGTGGGCCAAAGCGGCAAGTGCCATGGGAAGAGGGGAGAGGTGCAGTGGACAGATAGGATCAGGATGGGCTAGTCCCGGAAAGGGAGCTCGAGGGCAACTGGTGGCAAAGAGCGCTGTGGAAAGGGACCAGGCACCAGTTTGCTGCGGCAAATGGAGAGATTAGCGCAGGAGGGGGAGAGGGAAGGAAGAAGAAAAAAGGGAGGTCTTGAGAAGTTTACGGAACTTAAGAAGATCCAGCTCAAGTTTAAGGGGGAGGGGAGGCTGTTCCAGACGGAGGAGCGAGCCGAGGAAAGGGATCTACCTCCCACTCTCTGCTTGGAGAAACTGCTGACCTGCATGTTTAGCATGCAATCACAATCCACACTCTCCCAAATGAACCAATCTCATATTCTGTATGTAAGTTGTTATGTCTATTTTTGCAGGTTGCTGGGCATTGGGTCCTGGAGTTGCAGCCATACGTATTCATTTACCTACAACAATCCACTGCATTGCATTACAAACTCTTTCGAAACAACCTCAAGGTATTATGGCTGATGCTTCCAAACCTTACTTCAAAGCAAAGGAAAAGTTAAAAACGTTTTGCTTTTTTTAAGAATGTGTGCACCATACGTAGATTAGATGTATATGTGGAAAAAGTGCTTGTAGCTGCATGAGAACTGCCCGGTGCAGAATGAAATGCTACAATGTTTTGAGATAGTGAATTTGATTCCCTGTTTGAAGGTTTGAAGTAGTGCCAAGTGTAGTTAGAAAAGAGCACCTACAAATGGTGCCACATAAGGTCACTCAATCCAATGGGGCATTCCTTCAATTTCATCAGTAGTTTATGTTAGAGCTATTTTTCCCCAATTTAGAGGTCTCATAGAAAAAACAATGCTGTCTGCTGCTATATACCTGGCTGAAACATGGAGTACAGACATCGCTGGCCAATGGGCCAGCTCTTGCTTAGTCCAAGATCCGGCAACAGATATCTGGCCTGATCTCCGGACATGGCCTGCCTCAGCACCGGCCTGGCGGCCCAGTGATCAAATCTGCTTTATGTGAATGCACGCAGAGCAGATTATATCGCCAAGCCCCTAGCTTCACCGAGGGAACACGCAGAGCTGGGTGCTCAGTGAAATATGCCAGCAAGGATTCTGGTATTTGTAGTATCTCAGTCATAATGGGGGGTATGCCACAATTGTACAAGTTTTGCCCACCATATTTCTCCTTATGGTTAGAAAAGATGGCTTGAAAAGTAAACAAACCATGGTAAGGTACGCACACAAATATATACATCCTTGAATATATTTGAGATTGTACCTTACAATGGGGTTTGTGTACTTTCAGGCCATCTTTTATAAAGCAGAGCATTGTTAAAAAGTGAAAGCCAAACAGGGGGGCGAGGAGGGGAGAGGAGAGTGCAAGAAGTGTGGCCCTGTGCTGCTTTTCAGGGGCACAAAGAGAGGATAAATGTGGGTGGACAGTGCTGCTTTTTTCAGGGGGCAGACGCAGCACCCCTTGGGTGTTTATGAGGCCCGCAATCTTTCTCAAGAGTTTGGCACCAGGATTTAACCCACGTTGCACGTTCCCAGTGTTGACCCTTACCAACAGGACCACACAAAATTGACATCAAAGCAGGTTTCATATTTGGATTTGTTTTTCCAAGGAACATTGCACTTTAGATCGCTGGATTTAAAAGGTGAACACCTTTTATATTTTGCCAGCGTAGTTATTGGAAAAAAGCAGCATGAAAGAAATTGCACCATTTTTAAACTGTTATTTTGAACATGTCCTGTGAGCGGAGTTCAACTGCCAGCTTGGCCCCTTTAAGCGCTGCCTCTTCAGAACATCGCTCCTTCTTCCAAACTCCACCCCCAGCCCTGCCCTTGTGGGAACCCCCCTTTAAATGGGTTCGATTTCCACCCCTGGGTACAGAGAAGCTGGTTAACATTGTAATGGCGAAACAAACATGTTGGCAGTCTTGTGGATACTCGGTAAATGGCTCTTATGTCTCGAATGCCTGTTTCTTGAAGACAGGGACAGATAAAGGACAACAGTGTATGTCGGGAATCGTAATGACTTGATGTCTGTGAGCTTTCTATGGTCTTTGCAGCTCCTGACCTCTGCCACAACCCTCAGGCAGCACCTTGCTAGTGCACCCCCTCCCTTTACCCCCTGACCTCTCACAACTCCCAGGCAGCCCGCTGCAGGCACATCCCGCTGCCGTCACTCCCCTGACCTCCTCTACAACCCCCAGGCAACCCCTACTAGTACAACTCCTTCCCCACACCCTTAACCCCTGCCACAACCCTCAGGCAGCCCCTGCAAATACAACCCCTTCCCTACACCCCGGACCCACGCCTCAACCCCCAGGCAGCCCCCTCAAGTCCCGACACCATTCCACTACACAAACTCACCTCCGCCCACTACCCCAGCCCGTCCCATCAAGTCCTGACACCTCCCACTACCCCCACAGACTTCTGCCACAACCCCCAGGCAGTCCCCTTTCTAGTACACCTCTTCCCATCACCCTCTGACCTCTGTCACAACACCAGGCAGCCCTCTGCTAGTACAAGCCCCAACCCACAACCCCTAACCTCCGCCACAACCTCCAGGAAGCCCCTTAAAACCCTGACATCACCCACCACCCTCACTCACCTCCGCCTGCTGCCCCTGGCAGCCTCCTCAAGTGCTCAGACCTCCCACCACCCATATTTACCTCCGCCTCCCAACCCAGGTAGGCCCTGTTAGTCTACACCACTCCCACTACCCCCAGTGACTTGCGCCACAACCAGCACACAGCCCCCTTCAAGTACACTCCCCTGCTTACCCCTGACCTGTGCCACAACTCCCAAGCAGCCCCCTGCAAGTACCCCCCTGCACTCACCCCATGAGCTCAACCACAACCCTGAGGCAGCTGCCTCAAGTACTGACATCACCCACCACCCCCACTCAACTCCACCAACTACTCCAGTCAAGCCCCTCAAGTGCTCAGAGTTCCCACCACCCCCCACTCACCTCCGCCCACCACCCCAGATAGGCCATGCTAGTCTACCCTTCTCCCAATACACCCCCTGGCCTGCGCCCATTACCCCAGGCTGCCCCTCCAAGTCTTGACACCTCCCACTATCCCCACGGACCTCCACCACATCCCCCTGCTAGTACACCCCTGCCTCTCACTCCCCTGACCTCTGCCACAATCCCCAGGCTGCCCCCTGTAAGAACGCCCCCTCGCCAACCGCCTGACCTCTGTCTCAACCCACAGGCATTCCCATCAAGTCCTGACACCACACCACCTCACCTCTGCCCACTACCCCAGGCAACCCTGCTAGGTTAACATTGTAATGGCCAAACAAACATGTTGGGAGTCTTGTGGATACTCGGTAAATGGCTCTTATGGCTCGAATGCCTGTTTCTTGAAGACAGGGACAGATAAAGGACAACAGTGTATTTCGGGAATCGTAATGACTTGCTGTCTGTGAGCTTTCTATGGTCTTTGCAACTATTGGGGTTCTGGAGAGGATTCCAATCCATTGGTGCTCAGGCTACTTCGACACTAGTGATATCCTTCACACGCTGTTTTATAAAATGCACAACACATTTGTTGGGGCATAATGCAAATAGGCTATCTCTGAAAGAACCACACATATTTGTTGACCAATTCATAGATTTGCTTTCTCCATTTGCACATTCTGCTGGCACGGTAATTCACCAAATTACAGTTTGTCCACACCCAAATGCGTTTATTTGAAGATCCAGCGCTTTAGCTATGAGCTTGAAGGGGAGGGTGAAGAGGCCTGTGGCAAGGGTCTTCTGCAGATGAAAGCAGTTCCATGATTCCCTGCAGACCGTTACCTCAAAGCAGCACCCCTGTAAAACTGCATGCCGTCCCCCCACAACTCATGGCAGCACCCCAGCGAAGCTGCGGACAGTTAATGTGTAACTCAAGGCAGCACCCCGGCGAAACTGCATGCTCTCCCCCCGCAACTCAAGTTACCCCAGCAAAACTGCGTGCCATCAACCAGTAACACAAGGCAGCACCCCGGCAAAACTGCATACTGTAAAACTCTGCAACTCAAGGCAACACCATGGTGAAACTTTGTGCCATGCCCCTGAAACTCAAGGCAGACACCCTGGCGAAACTGTGGACCGTCAACCCGTAACTCAAGGCAGCACCCCGGCAAAACTGCATTTCATTCCCCTGCAACTCAAGGCAGCATCCCGGCAAAACTGCAGACATCAATCTGTTACTCAAAGCAGCACCCCGACAAAACTGGGTGCCCTCCCCCCGAAAGTAAAGTCAGCACCCCGGGGAAACTATGGATGGTCACCCCTAGTTCCAAGCTACCTAAACTGTTGGCCTACACCCCTCAGTCATAGCAGCCTCCTCAATTCCTGACACCACCCATCACCCCACGACCTCTGCCACATCCACAGACAGTCCATTTCTAGTGCTGCCACCTCCCATCACTCCCAAGACTTCCGCCATAACACCCAGGCAGTCCCCTCAAGTATGCCCCCTCTCCACACACCACCTGACCTCTGCCACAATCCACCGGCAGCCCCCTGCTAGTACATCCCCTCTCCTCACCCCCTGACCTTCTTCCACAATCCCCAGGCAGCCCACTGCAAGCACCCCCCTCCCAACACCCCCTGACCTCAACCACAACCCCCAGGCAGCCCCCTGCAAGTACAATCCCCTACCCACACCATCCTGACCTCTGCTACAACCCCCATGCAGCCCCTTGCCAGTAAACCCTGCTCCCCTCAAACTCCTGACCTCTGCCACAACCCTCAGGCAGCACCCTGCTAGTCCACCCCCACCCTTTACCTCCTGACCTCTGCCACAACTCCCAGGCAGCCCGCTGCAGGCACATCCCTCTGCCATCACCCCCCTGACCCCCTCTACAACCACCAGGCAGCCCCTACTAGTACAACTCCTTCCCCACACCCTTAACCCCTGCGACAACCCCCAGGCAGCCCCTGCAAATACAACCCCTTCCCTACACCCCTGACCCACGCCACAACCCCCAGGCAGCCCCCTCAAGTCCTGACACCATTCCACCACACAAACTCACCTCCGCCCACTACCCCAGCCCGTCCCCTCAAGTCCTGACACCTCCCACTACCCCCACAGACTTCTGCCACAACCCCCAGGCAGTCCCCTTTCTAGTACACCTCTTCCCATCACCCTCTGACCTCTGTCAGAACACCAGGCAGCCCTCTGCTAGTACAAGCCCCAGCCCACAACCCCTAACCTCCACCACAACCTCCAGGAAGCCCCTTAAAACCCTGACATCACCCACCACCCTCACTCACCTCCGCCTGCTGCCCTAGGCAGCCTCCTCAAGTGCTCAGACCTCCCACCACCCACATTTACCTCCGCCTCCCAACCCAGGTAGGCCCTGCTAGTCTACACCACTCCCACTACCCCCAGTGACTTGCGCCACAACCAGCACACAGCCCCCTGCAAGTACACTCCCCTGCTTACCCCTGACCTGTGCCACAACTCCCAAGCATCCCCCTGCAAGTACACCCCCTGCACTCACCCCATGAGCTCAACCACAACCCTGAGGCAGCCGCCTCAACTACTGACATCACCCATCACCCCCACTCAACTCCACCAACTACTCCAGTCAAGCCCCTCAAGTGCTCAGAGTTCCCACCACCCCCCACTCACCTCCGCCCACCACCCCAGATAGGCCATGCTAGTCTACCCTTCTCCCATTACACCCCCTGCCCTGCGCCCATTACCCCAGGCTGCCCTCCAAGTCTTGACACCTCCCACTACCCCCACGGACCTCCACCACATCCCCCACACAGCCCCCTGCTAGTACACCCCTGCCTCTCACTCCCCTGACCTCCGCCACAACCCCCAGGCTGCCCCCTGTAAGAACGCCCCCTCCCCAACCGCCTGACCTCTGTCTCAACCCACAGGCATTCCCATCAAGTCCTGACACCACCCACCACACCACCTCACCTCTGCCCACTACCCCAGGCAACCCTGCTAGATTTCACCCCCACCAGTCCAATTTTGAACAACATCTTACCTCATCTCCTCTGGCCTGCCTTCAACATGCAGTTGTGCTATTACTTCACCTCCTCCAACCTGAACAACTGGGAACACTGCTGCTGAATACATGTCTGTAGATCCTTACAGGACTCCCTGGTACATCACACTCAGTTGCACATCAATAGGACAACACAATGTAGCACCAGCTACACTTTGACCACTCCATGTACTTGTGACATACTAATATAATGGAATGCAGTGTTACATATTATTGTGCCCATGCATTATTGGAATATCCTCAAAACGCTGTACGTGAATGCCCTTGAAGGACCCAAGTCTGAGATATCAGAGATTGTTCAGAGTCATTTGGAATGTGTGTGAGCATTGTAGCCTGTAGAAGGGAAGGAAAGAAGGTAGGCAGGTAGGTAGGGAACGGTGGCAAAGTCCCTGCAAGTCACACAAGTAGAACAGGCTTATGGTTGGGTGATATGAAGGCTGTCAGAGAGAGGGATAGTCAAAGAGACGGATAATGTGTACAGTCAGATTAATCAATCATGTGAATATGCAGCACTTAATTGGCAGATGTGCAGTATGATATGAGAGCAGGTAGTGGGTAATTGCAGTTTAGTGCGGGTGGGTGGCCATGCTTTGGGGGGATACAGTTAAAGAATATTGAGTGCACAAGTGATGAGCGTAGCACACACATACACAGTGAAGCCCCAACCCACTTGACAGTCATAGAAGAAATGCATTTGGATAACATGGAAAAAGTGGTTTTGCACATGGACAAAGAAATTGCAAGAAGTGTGGTATCAAGATTCACGTACTTGTATTAAGAATATGTACACTAAAATGATGAAATATGGGGAAGGGTAAACATGTCTAGGGATGAAAATAAAATAAAAGTCCGAAAGGAAACCTAAGATTAAACAACTATATACACTGGCGGCAGACTCAAATGTCTTGCAATGCTTCCACTGGGGCAGAGTCACTCTCCTCATCCTCTACCTGGAGGCAGGTCTCTGTTCTTGCCTGGAGGGCTTGCAGGCCCAATATGCAAACTCAAGGGATGACTCCCTCTTTTCTCTCACCATTTGTCAGGATAAATTCCCTAACACAGGAAGGAAAAGAGCCAAAAACCTGTTTGTCAATCCAAAAAAGGCTTTATAAACCACCCTCTATATGGAGGAATACCTCCATCGACTGTGACTCACTCATTCAAGTGCTGGAACAGTTCTCCACATTCCAATCTCTTCGATCTTTGTTGGCACGCCAAAAAGCCTCAAACAAGATGGCCATCAGTCTGTATATACTCGTAGTTGCATGCGATGACGTCACCACGTTACGTTTAAACACGACAATGTCATTATGCTGCACTACGTTATCCCTATGAGGTGGGGCCTGGGTTGACTTTGATGGCCCACCGCCATATTGGAGTTACTCTCAAAATTGAGGGATATTGCGTCAAAGGATCAACCCTCTCACTTAAGGGGTCATTCATCCTATCATTGTCAACTCTGTTTAAGACCAAGTCACCAAAAAATGTAATTAATACATCTTCTAGAATTTATTAAAACTAACAGAGTTAGCAACCTCTTGTTTTTTTATATTAACAAAGTATTTATAACGTGAACTGAGTAGCATAGTTAGCCCAATTTAAAAAATCACCAATTATGACAAGAAAATGTCTGCGAGGGAATACAAGGTAGGCAACCAGGTATACAAGTTTAATTTTGGGAAAGGTAAACATAAAAACTCTGGATTCTTTGCATCATGGCATGGCCCATTCAGAATTGTAGATAAGGTTTCACCTCTAGATAAGGTTTCACCTGTAGTCTACAGAATAGCCATACAAGAGGGTGAGTTAACAGTGGAAGACTTTGCCCATGTTAACCAAATTAGACCCTTACACCCAAAGCATGAGGTGAAAAAGTTGGAGCAAATTGGGGGTGGTGAATGTAATTGTATCATGAAAATAAACTGTTTGCATCTCAAACAGATTCACCATAGCAGGTAAGTAATTGTGAATAATATAATATATCAAGTTAAAAAAAGGTGAAAGGTGAACATATTTTAAAATGTCATGAGTAAAGGGGAATACAACTGGTGAGTACATCGATAGAAATTTGAGCACAATGTGTTGCGGAAGTAAATAAATTGATAACTAAGAAAAAGGCGTATGGCAGGTAGGTAAAATAAAAATATGTATATGAAATGAAAAAGTGGAAAGTAGTGTCACAAAGTAATATATGATTAGATTAGCTGGTATTGTGAATTGAAATTGAAGTTTGTGACAATGTTAAATTGATTTATATTGCTTTGATTGATACTGTGTTAAGCTTGGTTGTGTTGCTTGGTTTTCTGTGCAGAGGGGACCTGGCCTAGCAGTGCGGGCTGGGCTGCTACCTTCGGTGGCGGCAGCTGCTGACTGATTTGCACATGGCTGGTCCCCTTTTGCAATGGTGCTGACGGGCTAAAAAACGGTGGTGTGGAAGGTTGCCCAGAGCAATTGCCAGTGGTTGCCAGTGGTTTAGATTCATTCGAAACCTTCCACCCATAACTTTGTGGTCAGTGTGTTGATATATATGTCTATTGACAGTTAGACATAAAAGTGCTGTGTCTATTTTTGTGTTTAATCCATGTCATTTGTAGGTGGTCGTAGGAAAAATCCTTAGTTCAAGATTCATTGTTATGTGTTGTATATTTATATATGTAATCCATTTTTGATTTCAGGTGTTTTTCAGGAAAAAAGGGAAAGTGAGTAACTGTTATGTACTTGGTTCTTAGGAGGCCACTGGAAAAAAAAATGTGGACCGATAAAGAGGGAGAAGATGGTAACCCCAGAAGGAAGTCCCACTTGCAGAGTAATGAGGCCTGTGTCACTAAAGGTTATTTCCTGATCAAGAGCCTGATTGAAAGTCTGGTGGTAGGCTCATGATGACCACCACCCATTAAAGTATTTTGGGTTTAATATTATGAACATTTATTTTGGATGCAAGACATTTTGAATATCTTATTTTTTAAAATATGTTTGTACAAACATTGACTTTCCAGGATTGGACTGATGCAGCCACCTGCCACTGATGCAACCACATAGAATAGATGCTATGCAATTAATGTATTTACTTTGCAATGATTTTGTAATGATTTATTTGTAAAAAACAAAACAAAAAAACAAAACATTCTAAATAAAAATAAGTGAGCAAAAAAACATCGAATCAGAGATCATGAAAAAAGAAATCATGTAATAACAATTCTTAAATAAATATACATACAGAAGGTATGTCTTTATTTTTATGGCTTCATTTGTTTGGTCTAACTGTTTGAAATCAAGGTACAATCGCAATTATATATTTAATGTGTGCCCAGTATCACACATGAATACTATAATTGTGTGTTTCTGCAGTGACTATTTAGTTGGGTCCCAACAGAAACAAAGGCGGAGTGTAGGGAAAAGAGGACTCCGAATTTTAGTTAGGACTCTGCATTTCCACAAGGATAAAAACATACCCAAGTAGTGAGTAAGGTGTGTGAATCAGGCTGAATCTAATATATGTCAGCAGTGTTGATGTATAAAGCACATGTCAGCTAAAAGGTGAATTTGAATTTGATGGTGCACAATATGATGTCAGCATTTTGCTCCAGATCACAGTTATAGACTGAATTGCTATGAACCATAAAAAAATAACATTTACTAATCCCTATCCTCTAACACCTAACATATCACCTACTAACACTCAGAGCAAATCAGTCCATGAATTATAAGTACAAACTTTGGTGCAGATTGATAACTGAATGTCCAAGCATTTGTGCTGTGCAAAGTTAATTTGAAATGTAGGGAAATAAACGTGTCAGAATTAGATCGACCGCAGTATACATGATGTGAGGCGATCTGCCCAAGGTAAACCTATTGTTTTATTTGCAGAAGCGGAAATGCAGGGCAAGACACTGTAACACTTTGCTTCCGTTTTTGCTGCCATTCCAAGCAACTCTGGCTAATCACGTTCTCTCAAAATTTCTTGGAGGGTGGATGATTGAAAGGGAGATGGTTCTGATGTAGAATGACATCACAGAGAAAGACAGGCACTTTTACATTTCATGTAAGTAAAATATATATCCATGGGCAGTCTCAGGGAGAGGGTTTAAACGGGATTTGCAGGAGGCTGGCTCCTCTCTCTGGCTGGCGATTACGTCACCGTCCCTTGGGGAAGTGTGCAGCAGAAAGGCAGGCTGGGGAAAAGACTTTGTGGACTCCTTCCAGGCTCAGAGGGGACTGAAGAAGATAAGGGCCAGATAGACATCGGTTGCTTGCAGGTCAGGGGCGTACATAGTCAAGCAGTATTCTTGGTGAGTTTAGTAGAATTCGAGGCCTTGTGTGTTTCATTTGAGGGCTCTGAGTAGGTGCATTTCAAATAGTCAGAGCATAGAATGGTGAGTTTGTATTTTAAACGTGGACAGTTTTTTTCATATTTTTCTCCATTTATGCAACAAGCTTCAAACGAGACAGAAGCTTACACATTGCCAATTTGTGTGATAAGTTCAAGGTCAGCTTCAACAGAACTCTGGGCAAAAATCAAAAAGAGAAATGTGTAGCTGGTTATGAGAAAAGCTATTTACCATGAGGGAATTTTTTACTAAATATTCCTTAGCACATTCATCACGGGGAAGCAGCTCCAGATCAGTTGTATTTCTGAATGTGTCATTTTCATTTTTGAGTCATAGATGTAAAATGCTATGAGAGAACAATGTGCTGTATTTGCTTTGTTTTTGATATTCTGCATAATTATAACCTTTTATAAAAAACAGAAGTGAGAAAGTGAATTTATCTCGTAGTACTTATTGCCGGTCCTGATCTTTTGTGGTGCAACAGATAACTGTGAATAACAAGTGATAGTTGCAATTTACCGCAGGCGGTAACTTCATATTGCCATTTGTGGTAAAAGACAAAGCAAAGTTGGCTACTGTGAACTGGGTTCTCCTCAGGGTCTCTGTATTAATGACAGTATTTTATTTACATGGTAAATGTATTCTGAGATACCACAAAAAAGGCATGATGTGGTATTATATTTAAACACTGCAGGCACATGAAATTATGATCTAGAGTATACCAAGTTCATTATTGGCTTACTGTTAGTGACCCGGTATAAGAACAATTATCAGGCAGTACTCCATATTTAGGGCTCACCACTATACCACGAGATACCCCAACAGGTTCACCACCAAAATACCAGCAAAATACCTCTGACAGCACACTTATGTTGGCAGCGCACAACCTATAGAACAAATGAGGAGCCATCAGGTAAGTAATAATAATAATTTGCATTTATATAGTGCTACAAACCTTCAGTCATCTGAGCGCTGCTTATTAATACCCACGGTGTGTGGTGCTCATTTATTGAACTCAGAAGGAAGAGTTCGGCCCTGCCAGGTTTCAAACGTGCATCATCAGGCTCTACACAGATATCAAAGCGAGCACTCTACTCGCTGTGCTATCTGACTGGCTAACGATATAAGTTATGACAGTCACAATCTAACAGGTTTCCACTCCAATATCTCATATCATCTACTGTGTGCCAAACAAGAAAGATGTCCCGCACTAATGTTCCACAGTTCGTATACACCATCTAAAGTCTACATTCCTTGAGTTTCATGGATTCAAAATTCCTGATGAAAGCCATTGCAACTATGTTTGGGGAAAGATTTTTTTTTGAGGCATGCAACATTGCCTTGTGCACGTGAAAGAGAGGCTTGGAATCATATTACGGCCGCCATCTTAGATATGTATGGTCACTTTGGAAAGTAAAATCCAACACAATAGTGTGGTACAAGACATTAAGAGAAAATTGGAAAACAATAATGAAGAGATTGTAAAATTCAAACAACTCACACTAGATACAAAAAATCGGAAATAATAGAAAGACATAGATAACTACGTAGAAGAAAGAACCTTACCATCTCCCCTTCATGGAAAAATCTCCCATCTGGCATTCCGCAAAGCGATAAAACCACTGCTCTTCTCTTAATCACTGCCCACACCACAGTTAAATCAAGACATACACCGGCTAGATATGAACAATGAAATGTTATATTATTCTACTATGTGTAATGTATTTCTGACCCAAATGCAAATGCTCCTTTCTGTAACTAAGCTTATGACAAGTAATAGCACTATGATGCCCAAGGGCTGTATGTGCACTATACAAATGGAAAGATAAATAAATAAATAAACATATCCCTGCTTGGTAGACAGTTACTATGATGAACAAAATAAGGTAGGATATAACACAAATAAGTTCAATATTTCAAATATTAGGAGGCAGAGGTTTCTCACTTTTTCAAATACATAAAATAGTTGAGTGGAATTGAGACTGATAATACCAGTGCACCAGTTTCATCTACAGAGGCTGGGCTCGCTATCTCACCAATTCTACAACGTTGTTTTCAGGGGTGAGGCAGATGGAGCAGGATCAGTCAGTACGGGCCTCCCGGATGCAAACCCGCCAGTGGAATTAAACACAACAACAGGGTTGGTAATTCCTGTTTTTAACTTGACCGATTACCAGTTGTCCGAGCAGGAAATTAGTGTTCTTAGTAAAGGACTCAGTTTTGTTCCTACTGCTCAAGCAGACCATTTTGAAACAGAGATAGCACTGACAAGATTTTTTATGACTCAGATTATTTTTTCGAACATCAGATACGATAAAACAATAAAAAGGAAGTGTAACCAGCTTGAAACCTCCTTCCTCTTTCCTTTCAGTCCATTGATTGTTGCCTTTGAAAATAAGATTCCTAAAGAATCTAAATCCTTACTCTTTTCTCACAATTTTCATTGAGACTATTTGACTAAGGAAGAGAGATTTGCCTTAAAACAATTGTAACTGAACTCTGATTTTATGATTAAGCCGGCTTATAAGGGTGGGGGGATCATTTTGTGGACACGACAAGCATATGTAGCTGAGGCAAGGAAACATCTTGATGAGCCCATGTTTTATAGGAGATTGGAACTTGATCCTACACAGAGACTCAAAGAGGAGATAAGCAACCTCACTAACCATGCTTTTCTGCAGGGCTGGATAGAGACGACAAACAATTGTTTCATACAAGATCTAACCCTACGATGCCAGCTTTCTATCTATTACCTAAGATTCATAAGAAATGTAATACACCACCAGATAGACTAATTGTGTCAGCAATAGGTTCCATTTTCAAACCCCAATCGATATATTCAGACTTTAATCTAGTCCCTTAGTTAGGAAAATGTGTTTTTTTGTTAGGGTTTCCATGGAAATGCCGAACATCTTTGCAGAAATGGAGATTGCCCAACATGATCTCCTAGTGTCCCTAGATGTGGAGGTATTATACACTAGCATTCCATAAATGGGCAAAGTGAACATCAGGAAAAACTTGCTCTGAAATACTTGTGCCATGCTCTGAAACATTTGTGTATGAACGCAATATAAATAAAATATCATTTCATTTCATGAAGGAAGTTTTTGACTTGCGTACCGAGTTTGAATCATGTTCCTAGAGAATTTATTCTTGAATGTATTAGGATCACATTAACAGAAAACAACTTCCTTTTTAATGGCAACTACTACACTAAGATGGGACCAGTATGGGGTCAACTTTTGCCCCGACAATGCCAATCTCTATATGTATTCTTTTGAATCATAGACGATCTACAATGAAGACAACTCCTATATGGCTAAGATCGAGGGATGGCACTGATATATCGATGACATCTTTATGATACGGAAAGGAGAGGACTTACTGAACCTGTTTTTGAGATGGCTGAATGTACAAGACTCTAATATCAATTTCACCATGAGTTATGATCATGATCAGAGGGCTTTTCTGGATTTACTAAGAAGTAGATCACCCGATGGGAAGTTGGGCACAACGTTGTTCTGAAAACCTACAGATAAAAATACTCTTATAATTTGAATTTGTTTTCACACACTGAGTTTAAGAAACAACTTACCAGTTGGACAGTTTCTCCATGTTAAGAGAAATTGTAGTTCTAGTGGAGAATTTGAGAAACAAAGTAAATAGTTGACTAGCCACCTACAACAAAGAGTATACCCTACAAGAATAATTCAGAATGCCTGGAAACGGGCAACAACTCTCGAAGAGCTGAGTGTTTAATGCCACGGATAAAGCCAATCTTGATAAAATTACATGTATCATGATATTTAGCTCCATAAGCAATAAACTTAGAAGGCCAATTCTGAAAATTGGAAGATGATACAGGCTCCAGGGTTGACCTCAACGAAACCGAGGTTTGGCTATTAGAGACAGAAACATCTGACACTCCTCCTGGTACATACCTATGGAAACTCAAAACCCAAACATGAGAAACAAAGAACACTATGGGACTTACCAGCGGTTGTGGGTCATTATAGATGTTGAGGATGATCAGTGTATCACTTGACACATAATGTGAAGGAAGTGGACCTATATGGCTGGAAATGGCAACTGAAACCATTCACCAATTGTAAATCACAATGGGTTATTTACAGTATTAAGTGCCCATGCAACCTTATTTATATTGAAAAAAACAAAACGCATCTGTGAGCATCGTTCATGCACTAAGAACCAAGTGAACAATAAACCGATGGTAGTCCATTTCATCAGGCACCAACATAAACACACAAATATTTCGCGGTTTGTGATTCAGACTTTGAATGCATCCCCAAGAGAAGGTGATAGGGATGTGAGACTCAGGAAGGCTGAACAGAAATGGATTTTTCAGTTGAACACTGTCAATCATGCAATGAATACCAGAGTAGAGTGGGGCCTTTTCATGTATGGCAGATGAGTTTGGTTAATATGGCTCCTTTATGGATGCTGGTGTGGCATGAACATTATTTTTGAAAGCTGGGGACCCAACGGATTGGAGAGATGAATATTGTGTGAGGGTGTGTCTAGTTGATTTACCACAATAGTTGTGGTCCATCTTGCTACAATTGTCCATAAACAATAATTAGAAGAAGTTTTGGGTCATTTCCCTGTTGCATTTTTTCTTGGTCCTGTGGGTTTTTCCCCCCTGCAATATGGCTTGCACCACAGATAATCGCTCTTAATAGTGTTTTATGACATCATTCATTGAGCACTGTGTGTGATGACCCATGGGTGTAAACCGGCAGGCAGTACAACCCTTGGGGCACATACTCAAAACTGTTTCTATATGAGGAGCATTACATTTATTTCTCCATTGCTTATTTGGAGTATTCAATGAGATAGTTTGACAACATGTTGAGCTGAAACTGTTGAGGAAAGCATTGCATCTGTATCGGGTCTTCCGTACTAATACATTGGAAGTGGTTTGCTCGGTGAGACCATAAACACCTAAGATGACAGTCGTAACATGATCCCAATTCTCAGTTTAATGTTGAGGCTGGGTTTTTAGCATAGACACAGGAGCAAGCTTTTCGCTGTCTCATGTTTTGCAAAGCCGGGGCGTTGTTGCTCTGCACTAACAACTGGGAGGTACATTTTTATCCACATGAGGTAAGAGGATGGTGAATTGAGATATTATCATTCATGCAGATGTTGTCTTAAGCAAACTTATGTAATAGGAATTCAGGCATTCACATGCTCTAGGCAATGTTGGGTATCTTTCCCCAAACATAGTCGCGATAGCTTTCAGCCAGGCATTTTTAATCCATGGAACTCAAGGAATGTAGACTTTGGGTGGTGTATACGAACTGTAGGGACATCTTTTTTGTTTGGCACACAATAGATGATATTAGTTATTGGAGTGGATACCTGTTTGATTGTGACTGTCACAACAGCTTGATGGATGCCAGGATTATATCATTACTTGCCTGATGGCTCCTCATTTTTACTAGATGTAGTGCGCTGTCAACATAATGCGTGTGGGAACATAGTCCTTATTTTTATGTGATCTGCCAGGTGAATTAAATAATACAGTTTAGGCAGGTCAGTATTGGTATAATATTGAGTTGATAATATTGTCTTAAAAAGAGACGATATGATGCATTTGTTTCATCACCTTTTTCAGGGGAAATAGCTTACCCTCCAGACCAAGTTTGTTTTGTTGTGTTATAGGAGATGTGATATGTGGGGTTTCTACAGAGTGATCCTGATATAGAACAACATTTATGTCCTGATGATGGCCCTACAAACCAACTAAGTGAGCATGTGGGAGAAAGTGCATCACGAGTAAAGGGCCAAAACAAGTGCCGACCAGAACAAAACACGCTCGATTTTGTTTTTTTGTTCCTACAGATAAAACATAAGGAAATTACCAAGTGTTCCTTTGCTTGAAAACAGAATTAATGTGACGTTTCGGTTAGAACCTGGATGTAGTTAGGCTGTATTACTGACCATTAGTCTATTTTTGTTGTTTTGTTTTGTATTTTAGGTCACTGTATACTAACTTCTATTCACAGTGTCAAATTAATTTGACCTGTGTGAAGCTTTTGCATATTTTGATTATGTAGGATTATGTAGGATGACAGAATAATGATATTAAATGTTTCCTCTCAAGTTTTGTGCTTACAATGTGGTAAGTCGCAGTATGAGTGAATCGTGTGGGCACAGTCTTTGTGCAAAATGTTAAGGGAGGGGAAACCAGTTTCCTGTATATGGATCTCCTGGGAGAAGCCAATTGTGGCATAGGCAGCACATTACTCTATCTGAAACATTGGGAGCAGTAAAATTGGAACAAGTGGAATTGCCAATGTTGCAGAAGTTGAGTGTTTATTCACTGTTGGTGGTGTTCCACTGAAATGGTCTGTTTCCAAGCTTTGAAATTGAACATTTGAAGGTCCACGTCTTACTGACTTTTTGCAAAAGATGCATAGGATTATTTCCTTTTATTTTAAAACGAGTGTTCATTTTTCTTGAAATATTTCTATTTGCAGTAGTCTTCTTGGAGGTTGTCTTTTTGTGGGGTGAAAAGGAATGCTGAAAAATGATAGTGCTAGTATTTCAACCTGTGTGATTGTTTTCTATCCCTTGTTCTTCAAATTTTCTTAGCCAACCATATTTTCTCTTGTTCTTCAAGTTTACTTAACTTCCCCATGCTTTGTCCGGCAAATGTTTTTTTTTTAATCTAAGTTTGATTTTTTCCCCCAATGATTAGTATGTGCAAAGAGAACAATAGGTTGTATGTTTAAATGTCGAATCTTATATAGTGCATGTGATGCACTGCATACAAGGTATGAGGGGCATAAACACTGAAGTGTGTGTGTTCTTTAATTATGTTTTCTTTTTTTTACAGATAAAAGGATATATTTTTTTTAAACATAGGTTCTAATTGCGGCTACGGTATCGCCCAATGGGGTGTTGAATTTGAGAGGCACGGTTAACCGCAGCCACAACTGGGAACGGTCATACCGCGGCTGTAGGCCTCAATCTGCAAAAAAGTATGCTGTTTGTACCAAAAAAAGTCCTCTCTAAGAATTATCTATTATGTACATATGTATGGAAATCTATGTGTCGTACCTGCTCAAAGTTTCATATTGTAACCATGACTAGAAAAACAGTAAATGAATCTAGCCGCGGCTATGAGTGAGGAGTCATTTTAGAAAATATGTTTACATGTAATTTCATTGAATTTGTGTATTTATATGTGATTGATGTTATTTCGTTGTATTTGTATATTTATATGTGAGAACTGTTTTGGAGTACACTGGGTGTAGTATTTGAGCATATTTGACATGCTCTCTTTATTGTCATGTACCTTACATAACCCCTTTTGACTACTATTGTATCATTACTGTCTCTTTTGTCATTCATATTCCATACTCAGATTTTGTTTTTTTTTAAATGTAATAACTGCAGCTTCACAGCACTCACCCATAGTGCGACATTGCTACCCACAGTTAAAAGTGGTACCCTGTGCATCCATGGCTCTATAACAGCAAATGGTGCATCGAGTGTTCGCGGATGTGTCTTGGCCGCGTGTAATAACAGCTGAACCTGCGTGACTTCTCTATAACCGCATTTATAACAAGCACGTGGGTGGGTGCATCAAAGATTTTTTCCCTTTTCATTGGTTGTTTTGATAGATGCTGCTACTATTATAGCTGAGTCTATTGGACCATACATTTTCTGTGCAATAATCATATTTTTATGTGGATGATACAGGTCAGCATTGTATCTGTGTTTGTTATTTTGTGTGCTTGGGTGTTCCCTTGTTTTATATGAAGTTTTGAAGGTTGGCTTAATTTGGTTTTCAGTTCATAGAAAATGTACGTGTAGCCGCAGCTACAAGCAAGATTTGTGCTCCGTTGAATAGCTGCTGCTACTAGAGATACTGGGCAGGGTTCTGCATGCGTTTTGGTGTTTCTAATTGGCTGGTGTCAATGTTGTAAATGTGTACTTTTTTATGATAGGTTGCAGTAAATGTGTGTCAGTCATTTTATTAGTTTCCTTCGAATATAGTCCTCTTTTTCTGCTTTTGATTTTGAAAAGAATAACACCCACCATTTTGTCTACTTTTCTGATTTTGACTACAGAACTCCCACTGTGCTCATAGTGCAGTTCATGTTACCTGTGACAAACCATTATTGGCATTTATTAGTTGTTTGTCACTGTTTTGTTCAAGGTTTTTTTGACAATATTTTGATAATGGGGCTTTGTGATTTTTTTGTATCTTACTGTATTTGTTAACAATGAAGTGGTCCTGCTATCTAGGAAGACAATGGGTGGGACAATTGTTGGAAGCTGTTTATTTGGAAAGAAAATGTATTTCAGTGAGGTGCATGATATGGAATCACTAAGTATACTTCTTGCACTAAAAATAAAAGAATGATCACAGAGAAGTAGAAAGTGATTTTATTTACAATGCTTTTATAATCTCTTATGGGGTTTATTAAAGTGCTTTTGGGGTGATCTGAAAATGTGTCTGATTTAAAAAGATTTGTTTTGCTGGAATTTGTTACTGTGTGGGTATCTATAAGAGAAAATATATTGGGCTTCATTATGACATCAGCGGTAGCCGTGGTCATAATACAGGCACGGGTGCTACCGGTGTCATTTTGTTTCCAGCACCCGCAAATTGGCAATTACCGGGTCATTGTGGCCCGGCCAGACCCAGTAATTGCCCATTTGCCGTCGCCGGGAAAAAGATGCTCCCCATTCCCATCGGGCCCCATAGTGCTGAATGGGAATGGGGAGGTCGGAAGCACCGGCACCATTGATAACGGTGCTGGTGCATCCGACATGCAGTGCTCGTGGGGGCCGCTCCGCCCGCCTGGCGGGCAGAAAGGCATCCGCAAGCACAACTCGTAGTTTGCTGGTCCAGGAACTACGTACCGACAAACTTACCGGTACCGTAGTTTCCAGACCGGCAAACTTATAATGAGGCCCATTGTCTTAATTAGTTGTTTGTTGTTTTGTGAAATCTAGTGTTTAATTTCATGAAACATATGTTTAATTGTTTTTATTTTTAAATATACACTCATAAAGAATATAGGAATGGTATTCATTTTGCACACTCCTATTATGTAAAAAAAGAAATAGAATGTTTTTTCTGGTGCAAATTGCCGATAAATGGGCATCAGCAATGCAATTTCAGTCCATAAATAACAGAAGTATGGGTTTGTTGTGTCTACTCTTTTCATGAGTTGTTTCTGTTTTTATTTTTGTAAAATGAGAGGATAAAAAATAATTGCCACTGAATTGTTTGCATACATATTTGTAGTGGCAGCAATTCTTTGGTGTTGTAAAATAGCTCTTCTTCTTATTTAATATTATCATAAAAATGTATAAAGCGCAAACTAAGTGCCATAGGGCATTAGGTGCTGAGCGGGTAGGGGCAGGCTCAAAAGTACTCAGATGCCACATGCTCTAGCAGAGAGGAAGAAAGAGACTGAACAAATGAGTCTTCAGAGCTCTCCTGAAGGAAAAATAATCAGCCAATGTTCTCAGGCACAGTAGAAAGGCATTGCACAAGCTAGGGTCCAGGGCTGAGAAGGAGCAACCCCCCAGATGCTTCCGCAGGAATTTAGGAATCTAGCTGATGAGTATCAGAGCGAAAAATTCTCGTTGGACAGTATCTTTCCAGTTTATTTTTCAGAAAGTGAGGGCCCACATTATGCACGGCTCGATGGACAATACAAAGAATGTTATACTCAATGCGAGCAGCCACCGGTAGCCAATGCACATGATGTAACAGGGCTAAAAAAGAAGTCAGCCGAGGCAGCCTGAGCACCAAGGCCACTGCGGCATTCTGAAGGACTTGCAAATGCTGAATCTGGTACTTAGGCTGTCCCAGATAAATGCCATTGTAGTAGTCCAAGGAGCCCATTATGGTGGATGTCACCAATGTTGTGCGTAGGAAGTTGTTGAGGGAGAGCTGGAAGACACCCTCCCCCCAATCTCATCCAGACCATGGCCTGGAGGATCACGACCCAGACACCCTCCACGAGATGAGTTTGCCTACATGCCTGATGGCAGAATACCCTGGTTCAAGAACATACACCTGAGAGGAGTATGCCCACCGGTACGATCAACACCAACCCCCATGGCCCGCGATGACATTTGCGGCATGGATGAGCTCGACTAAAATGCCACGGTTACAGTCTCCACATCGTTAGAGATGTCATGACGACATAGCCGACGGACGATAACGCCTGGTCACTCACACACCAATCTACATGAGGAACATACTCAGAGCTATGACGTAGCGGACTGTCACACTCACGGATGTACATCGTTTTTATTTTTCACATAGGCCTTCTATCGCACTGCAGAAACGCAAGATGCCTGAAGAGATCAAGTATAAGCTTGCTGATGCTTCCTCGTCACCTATCTCTATGAGACAATATCATGTAAATTTAGTATTACACATGATGATGTGTCGTTTTACAACTACCATACTATGGCGTATGTACAGTTACCCCTGAACTAGGCCTGAGTAGGCCGCGAGCAAGAGTCCCCAGGTCGGTGCCTCGCAAACGAAAACCCCTTCCACGATGAGATACAAGTGCTGAACAAGCAGAACAAACCCATAGTGAAGGCCCGCAGCCAAGGCCACGATGTTGCAACTTGCATACTGAAAGCCCACTGCCAAGGTTACACCTGCAAGTGCTAAGCCTTTGGACACAGAATATTAAAATCAAATGCTCATAATTCTGCTCCAGCCATGGTCTCTCCACGCGTGACCGAGCCGAGCTGACAGAGTGCCAAAACCTACGAGACAAAGAAGCAGCCAGCGTCTCGTCAGTTGCAACAACGAAGCCGCAAGATGGACACCTGCAAGGATGGGAACGACCCGCCAAAGAGCTCATGAGCAGACCTGCCCGTTGTTTGCATATAACACATAGTTACACATTGTTGCTAATGACAGGTACACCGTGAGCTCGGAACGACAATGGTCCCAGGCTTCGGGGCTCATGGGAGAACCAATCAGAACCCAGGGGGATTCGCTACTGACACCAATCACTCACAACCAATCATCGAGGGTCCCTTGTTGCAATTTCGAAGTAGCAATGTTGGGGACGGCCCAAGCGTACCACCGGATTTTGTTCCTTCCAATTAGAAGTTTCTTTATCCTATAGATATACTAACCCTATTACTCAGATAGCCAATCCTGAACGGCAATAGGTTTTTGTGCTGACTTTCTCAAGTGACGCAGGTAGCGCGTCATACTGTAGTAAAAAGGCCTGCAAGCCACGAAGAGAGCGCATTTTGCCAGGGTTTTGCTACGTTTTTCTCGCATGCAAACGAGAAACCGTTCCTGTTGTTGAAATAAACTGCAGTCTCAGCCTTGCTTCTTGTGTGTGCCTATACTCATTTTGGGGAATGCGGGAGGCGTTGGGACCTCCCAGCCCGGAGCTCCGCGGGTGGCTCTGCCGACTCCGGGAAAATCATCCCGACAAGTTGGAGGCACTGCTGAGATATTTTTAAGGTCTAACCCCACATCTCTTTTTATCCCAAGGCCTCTCGTTGCGAGGTAGACCAGCAGTGCGGTCCCCTCTGCCGCTGCCCCCTTTGAGGACTACAGGACCATCACGGAACTGCGAGAAGACTGGACGGCGCAATTCGGATATTGGCCCTCGGGAGCCGATTGAGAAGTATCCCGCCCGCGGTTGGCGAGTGTCCGGAGGAGTCCAGAAGAGGGGAGGTGGCGAGCCGCTTGGAGGGGTGCACCCGGTCGGGTGGCCCCGCATCAAGGGAACTTGGTGAGTATAGCACGGCCAACAAGCAACGTAATAATATGTAAGAGGGGGAGGGAAGATTTATGAAAAGGGTGGCGGGAGGTGTGTACTGTGCGTGCTAAGGTTTTGAATAACAGGTGACGGTAGGTGGGCGAGTGGCGGTGAAGACAGGCACTAGAGCCGTCTCCCGCCGTGTCACGAAGGAAGGTGGGTGGAAGCAACGGCACCACACGAGATCGCTAGAAGGCCCAGACTTGTTTGGATCGAGCCCGCATGTACAGGGGGGATGGATTTCCTATGAGTTGGCGTTTTAGGTCAATGAATAGATGTGGATACCCACTAATTGAGTGTTGAAACTCGTTAGGTAGATGACGTTTCCCCGTAGGAGGTAGCTAGAGAGTTGCAGAATGTGGAAGATAATTGACTGGTTAAGCTCCCCAGGTGAGGGGCGTATCACATGCGAGGCGACGCAGCGGGTGCAGATCAATTATATGAGTTGTATTGGTGGTTTCCTTGTTCCCAGTGAGACAAGAAGACAGCTGTGGGGTTGATGGGATTATTGAGTAAAGTACATTGTGTGGTTTTAATGTGAACGTTCTTACCGGTATTAGACTCCGCAGTTGCCTGGTGCTTCGCTCGGGTTACCCGAGGAGGTGACCAAGAGTTAAGCAACAGGGAGAGGGGCGGAATAGAAGGAGCAGAGAGGACGGTCACACTGAACGCGGTGGTTGAAAGGTAGACAGTGAAGGGGAGACGGCTGTATAAGCACGTCACCCAGGGCACGCAGTCGCAGTGGACGCCACGTACCGCGGCCGAAGGGGGCTGTACAAGCGATATCAAGAGGAAAAGGAAATCGTACGTTTGTGAACTTGATTGCTTTTCAGCGGCGGTCGGAAGTCCCCACATTACGGGGCCAGGTAAGGAAGGTTACAACTAGAAGTGTCAATACAAAGAATCGGGACCTATGGGGTAGGGGAACACCTTAACAACTCCCCTCCAGCACATCTGCAAAACCTTATCGCCTCATAAGGAGAAACTTATCAAGTACAGTATTGCATGGACACAAGGAACAGATAATAAAATGACGACACAGTGGCTGCCTAATGGCAGTTTTGACCCATATGTTCAACAAATGCTGTTAACACACATACATAACACTTACAAAGGGAAGAAGTTAGCTAGTCATGTGGAAATGTTTAACCTGTGGAGGATGTTCCAGGGGTCCAGGCCAGGACCAACAGGTATGTTTACCGTAGGAGGGACCGAAGAGGAGAAGGGAAGCAAGGAAACAGGGGAGAGTAAGGGCATTAAGAAGGAGGAAAAGAGTGTGGCTGTGGTGGCTAGCAGTACTAAGGACAGTGAGAAGAACAGGTGGGGGAACGAAGGCTACAGCACCACACACAGCGCGGAGGTGAAGGAGGAGAAGATAGAAGAAATGCCTTTAGCGAAGGTCGTAAAGAAGGAGGAAGGTGGGTTATATCCAGTGACGGAGTTACGAGAAGCAGCGAGGCAGCAGCTAACGGCAGCTGAAGGTAACACAAACCCAATCTACAGCCCTCCACCGTATACCGCCGCAGGTAGTAACCAGAGGGGGGAGGTAACAAGCATGGTGGGTTTGTGCTCCATAGGATCGGATGGGAAAGGAGAAGGGAAAAGTGAGAAGCACATCGTAAACATAGGACAAGACGAATGAGTAGCAGCTCAGGTGCTCTTGAAGTTGCGGGGATCCCTCACGGGAGAAGAAGCGAGTGCAGTAAGAAGAACGTACAAAGACGATGAGGGAGACGCACAGAAAGTAGACGAGGTAAGCGAGGAGAAGGACAGGGAGCTGTCGCAAGAGGAGGAGGAAATGTTGGAGGACCGGTTGGCAGAACTGAGAAATGTGCGGAGCGCACTGATCAGGCAGTTCGAGCAAGAGACACGAGGGAGGAGAAAAGAAAAGAAGGAAGCTAGGGATGAGCGGGAGAGGATAAAAGAACTTGCAGAGGAGACGAAGAGGGAAGTAGAGAGGATAAAGGCAGCGGCGGAAAGGACATCCCGCGCAGAACAGCAAGATATGAGACGGAGAGAGAAAGAGAGTGCAAAGGAAATGGAGAGGTGGAAGAAGAAGATACTATCCGAAAGCACAAGGAGATACGAAGAGGGTAAGGTGATAGAGAGTAATTGTGATGGGGACGGGAAAAGCGAGAAAGAAAGGAAGAGGAGGAGCGGATATTAGCAAGGGTAAGTAACCAGGTAATGGAAGAACTAAAGAAGAAGGGAGAGGAAATTGGGGGAGATATAGAGAAGAGGGAGAATGAGGAGAGTATGGTTAAGAGGGTGGAGAACGGAGTGAGAAAATATATGTGCCAGGATTCAAAGGTGCCCACGACATCGACGAAGGGAGAAGAGAGGGAAACAGATCTAATAGATTTGAAAACGGTGACAATGGAGGGAAGAGAACAGAGTGGGGATCATCACTATTGGACGGGTTCTGTAGTGAAAAGATGAAGATATCGGAGGAAGAGGGAGTAGAGGTAGTAGGGAGAGTTTAGACAAACTATCTCACACGCGCAAATGGCGAATCACCATGGATGTGCGGGAAAAGAAGAGTAGCATACATGGGAACACCTGCGTCAACACGCCCGCCACGCCCGCTCACACCTACGCCCGAACAATCACCATACATTGGCAGGCTTAGAGACCTCCCTCAACGTAGGAAGGGAGAGCGGCAGCATACACCTGTAGTACAATATGACAGCAATAGGAAGGGGAGGAAGGGTGAAGAAGAGGACGCGACAAGCGTTCGCAAAATGGATATGATAACAGAGTTTCCAGACACAGAGAACGAAGACGAGTATCTCGACGTTGCTTCACAACCCCGGGAGGGGCAACGAGAGTATAATCTGATGCCTCTTTTAGAACGGGGAGGGGTCAGGCCACAATATGTCCTCTGGAAGCATACGGATAAGGAAAACATAAAGTGTAGGCTCCCGTCATTAAGTGGGGGAGCGGGGAAGTGGATATATGAAATGGAAAAGCACACGGCGGGGCAAAAGCTAGCGGTGGGTGATGTGAAGGGCCTCCTAATATCAATACTAGGGGATGCAGCAGATGACATCTGGAAAAGGGTGGGCTTCCCCGGAGTGACTACCACCGACACATCGCATGACGGGGCGTCATTTGCCAACTGCAGACATGCACTGTGGCAGGCCCTAAGGGTTCAGTACCCAGACACGTCTGACATAGGAGCCATTACCTCACGCAGGATGCGCGAGACTGAGGATCCTGTTGATTATATCCAGGAAATTCAGGAGAAGTGACGCTTGGAAACTCGGGAGCAGTGGGATAAAACACCAGCCATCTTTTACCACATACTCGTACAGGTGCTCCCGGAGGCAGTACAGAGGCAATTGAAGAAAGTGGTGAGGATAGAAGCGAAGCCATGGCCGGAAATACAATTGACGATGATACATCACTGTAGGACATGGCAAGAAAAGATGAAGCAAAAGGAGGAAGATAGGAAGGCAGAGGAAGCAAAATGAGTGCAGAAGAAACTGACAAAATACTCAATGGAAGGAGCATTAATTACAACCTCAGCTACAGTCACTCAGACACCTGAACCGGTAGCAGCAGCATCACGCGCAGGACAGCAACAAATGGTCCAGATACCACAACAAGGGCAGGTTATGCCTCAGCCAGTGTCACAGCCCTCATTGTACGCAGCCGTAGCTGGGGGAGGGTACAGGCAGCCAGGGAGTGGTTACTATAACGCATTCCGAGGAAGGGGTGGAATGATGAGAGGAAGGGGGTATGCCCAGTTCGCGCAACAGCAGGTAGGAGGGCTCCGAGGCTATTTCCCTAATGCGCAGCCTGTGTACCAAGATAACACCAGCAATTTCCCATGGCAGACTAGGGAATCCCCGGTATGTTGGGTTTGTGGAACGGTAGGACACATGTCGCGTACATGCAGAATGAGGCCCACGTTAGTGATTGAACAAGGGCAGCAAGGAAATATGGGAGAACAGCAAGTGTACCAGCAACAAGACACACAACAGAATGCCACGCAGCAACAACAACAAGTGCAGTATATTGCACCGCAAGCACAGACACAGAGTCACTCAGTACTGCAGCAACAGATGGTTGTAGCACAACAACCACAAGTGCAACCAGCACCGCAACAAACTACGATACAGGATAATTAAGTATCGACAACGGATACTGCCCTACCACAAACACAGCTGGGGAAGGTGACAATATTAGGACATAACCCCTACACAGGGGGTGGCATGTCATTGTAGCCACAATAGGACGGCCCACAGATGTCCTTGATGTGTCCCATCCTATCGGTAACACCCAGTAGTGCGGAGGAACCATGCATACAGGTAACGATAGGTGACAAAACGTTTTCCTTTCTTGCTGACATTGGGGAAACCAGATCATGCATAAGGGAGGGCAAATTTAAGATGTCAGGTGAAGCCATGCACACTCAAGGATTCTCTGGGGCTCTAGGATTGGTTCCTTTTACTGATAACATCTTTTTATCAATAGGAGATAACGAAATGTCTGTCCCGCTCCTATATTCGAGGGAGTCGCCAGTAAACATACTTGGGAGGGATATCAAGAGCAGATTAAATATGACCATATCCTTCACGGAGGATGGCACCATTTGCTCCACGGCAGGAATAAACATGCTTACAGCACAACAAATATTGCAAGCATACTGTGGTAAAACAGTAGCTCGTGCAGAGCCAGTTGATGGAGAGATATTCCAATACGGTACAGATATGACATTTGCATGGATGCCTGGGATTGAGGGCAAGGTTTTGAGGAGACCAGCAGCATATCTATTCAGACCACAGACACCAGCGGATTAACCCGAGGGGAAGGTGATTTCTGTGGGCATCGAAAGCATAATAGCAACCCCAGATTACATCGCAGTTCATGCCCAAGACGAGGAAGGTAGGGCGTGGAGAACAGTGATTGCACTAGCTGAGGGATGCAGACTTACACAGGTTTCTGATGAAGAGCTTTTCTCAGACGACAGGGGAGAAGGGGTGATGGTGTTTATGATGAGTGTTGACGTGTGGCTAAGGGTAACATATAGGAGAGTGGCGCAAAAAATGGCTATGGCACTCGAAACGCCTGCATCAACACCAGTAACATTCTATGAGGAAGATATGGCGAAGGTCCCAGCTTCCTTGTGGACCACTAGTCCATATGACGTGGGTTGTTTTAAGAGCATTGGGGGAGTAAAAATAAAGTTGAAGAAGGGAGAAATCTTGCCCAGAGTGAAACAGTACCCATTGTCAAAGGAGGCAGATGAGGGCATATATGAGACGGTATCAGCTCTCATAAACAATGGCATATTTGTACCATCAGAGTCAGCATGCAATACGGCTGTGTACCCAGTGCACAAGGCAAAGGGATGATCGTGGCATTTCATCCACGACCTTAGGCCCTTGAACAACATAGTAGAGGCAGAGTACCCCATAGCATCAAATCCAGCTACTATATTATGTGGAATACCACCAGAGGCATCACAGTTTACCGTAATCGACCTCAAGAACGCCTTTTTCTCTATACCTTTGCACTCAGATTCACAGGATCTCACGAGTTTCACTTATAGGAACACCAAATGGAAAAATACGAGATTGCCCAAAGGGTACTGTGAATCACCCTCAATATTTAACAGGGTAATACAAATGGATTTAGGGAATATTGAACTAGAAAGTACAGTGTTGCAATTTGTAGACGACATAATTATTTGCAGTACAACTGAGGAAAGGTGCCGGGAAGCATAAAAATGCTAACGATTTTAGCGCAAAACGGGTACACGTTGGACAAGGGGAAATTACAGTACTGTCAGGAACAAGTATTATATATCGGCCAATTAATATCACAGCATATTAGCAAGGCACATAGCACCACAGAGGGCACAGTCGATAACGAACACACCGCAGCCCCAAACAGTGCGAGAATTGCAACAATTATTAGGTTTGTGTAATTACTGCAGAGCATGGGTTTTTGACTACAGTTCACACATAGGACCTTTACTTGAAGCATTGAGGGAAGCACAGCAGGGGGATGGGAAACTGAAGTGGACAAGAGAAATGGCGGAAGCATTTGACAAGTTGAAAAATGCCATATCATCTGCACCAGTTCTAGCCACCCCAAACTATGAACACCAGTTTTTTATTTTTTCACACTGTGATTCAGCAGTTATGAAGGCAGTTCTGACTCAGAATACAAGCATGGGGCACAAGCCAATTGCATTTTACAGTGGGAATTTGGACCCAGCAATGTTAGGTCATTTCCTGTGAGAACAAGATCTCGCAGCAGCCGCGTTTGCGGTCGAAAAAATCCTCATCAATAACAATGGGGTACCCTACTACATTGTTTGTTGAGCATGCACTGTTTGCGATCTTGAATAAGCCCAAATCTACATTGACCACCCAAAGGGCCTCAAGTTATGAGATCATTTTATCTAGACCAGAATTGACAATTGTCAGATGCAGCACGGTGAATCCCGCCAGGTTCCTAGCAGAAGTAATTGAAGAAGGGGATTATGCTCATGACTGCACGCAAACAAATTAAATGTATTCGTGCACGAGAAAGGTTGAAGAGGATTCGCTGATGGGGGGGTGATATAATGTTCATAGACGGCTGTTCAACTATTGATCAAACAGATGGGGTGAGGAGAACAGGAGCAGCAGTAGTAAAAAAGACGGAGGACTTGTTGTATGTCCCGATAAAATGCGTCCAACTACCACAGCATTATTCGGCCCAAGCAGCAGAATTAGTGGTGCTGATTTTGGCACTAAAAGAAAGCTTAGATAAAAAGGTTACCATATACTCTGATAGTGCATATGTTACATCAACCGTACACTCGGGGCTGATTAATTTTTAAAGAAGAGGATTTAGGAGAGCAGATGGTACTCCAGTGCAGCATGCTCTCTTACTTGCTGAACTCATAGAAGTAATAAACGATCCCCAAGAAGTGGCGTTGGTTAAGTGCCGCGCCCACACTAATAGTGATGATTATATCTCGAAAGGTAACGAAGTAGCAGATGCGCATGCAAAACATGCTGCGTATTCTGGTGAACTGTGGTCTCCCCCAGAGTCAGAAAGGGCAAGGGGGAGGATGAAAGTGAGACAAATGTTGATGAAGGAAGGGTATACACATCTCCCTGCAACACAGATAATGGAACTGCAGGCGTCCGCGCCAATGGCAGAAAAGGAGCTATGGGTGAAAAGGGGATGTACAATGTCCCCACTGATGCATTATGGTGACAAAATAACACAGGAAGGGTAGTTATGCCTTTGGCGCTGTTTAAAACAGCGCTCACACAGTTGCATTACCCAGCACACACAGGCAAAGAAATGATTGCAGCACAAATTAAGGAAAACTGGTTTTGCCCCAATCTAAATTATCATGTTGCTAACTTCATAAGTAGATGCTTAACATGTCAACAGTTTACAGCTGGCCACACGCTGCAAGCGATAAAGGGTACTATACCCGGCCAGAAGGACCCTTCCTGCATCTCCACATCGACTACGTTGACATGATCAACTTGTGTCAAGGGCATAGGTACATGATAGTTGTGGTATGCCCATTTTCTAGATGGATCGAAGCTGGACCCTGCACGCACGCAGACGCCTTCCGGGCTGCGAAGTTTTTAGTGCAAGAGGTCTTCCCCCAGGTGGGGCGTATGTGAGGTGCTACGGTCAGATAATGGCCCGCACTTCGCAAATGAACTATTCCAACACATCACTGCCCTCTTGGGAATTAAGCATAAATTTACATGTGCATACCATCCGCAAGCAAATGGCGTGTGAACGCCTGAATGGCCTCTTGAAGGAAGAGATCGCAAAGATCCAGCAGACAACCAAGAAGAGTTTGTTGTACTGCCTTCCGCTTGCATTATTTGAATTGATGAATAGACCCGGCGCCGACCACCACCTCAACCCCCACGAGGTGGTAACAGGTCGTCAAATGCACCTTCCCCTAACGCCCCCATTGAGAGCGATCACTGATAACGAGAGTTCTGAAAATATTTTCGGTGATGAAATGCATCAATATGTGTCTTCTTTGATTACTAGTATCGCTTTTATCTCTTAACAGCTCGAACACACGCGGGGCGGGTCGAAGAACATGCAGCACGACGGAACAACTGAAGACAAAGACCAGCAAGGATCAGATAGAATTGTGGAGGGCAACAGCGTCCTCCTCCAGAACTTTAATAGGAAGTGAGCTGTGAAGTTAGCAGATAAAAACACCTGGACTCATCTTCACGACGTTAAGCCCTATATCTACCAGACCCGCCCTTGCGTTGACAATAGGGCCACCGTAACAGCGACGCAACCAGCAGCACCATCACAGAGCGACGACACGTCGACAGCCAAACAGGACAATACTGATTGTGCCACCAATCTATCGCCATACACAGACTCTTTAACAGAAATTGACAAATATCCCCTAGCCCATCCCATGGTCACAAGGTCCCAAACAAAATCAAAACTCTTCCAGTTATTACCGCCTGTTTCCTGCCCATCCACAGTTGATTGAAGGACATTACAATAGTGATTATTGTATACCGTACACACAGCTGTAAACACTTGTATGTTCTCTTTCTTTTTTCTCGCACACGCAGGTATTGCGCATTATATTGTTATTGTTTAGCAATTGCAATAACTAGTGTGGTGTTCTACCCAGGGGCAGATGCTGCCCGCAGACGATAACAATCCCGAAGCATTGTCACATCAATTTGTATATTATATACAGAGACCAAAGTATCTAAAAAGAAGAAGGGTACTTGTGTACTACACTGCCTTCATTTCGGCCATAGAACGATTATTTCCCCACCTTCATGAACATTTGCCAGCACTAAGAGACAGATCCCTAAAATTACTGTGGGAATGCTTAACTAACACTACTGACCATTTTTAACGCATATCTTCAGAATTTTCAGGCGGGCAACATTAGCTTCACAAGAATTGGCTGCAGGACCGCAGCAGAGGTAAGAGTTGAAATGCCGGTGACATTAGTAACTGTAATAAGATTGGTAGGAATGTTGATAGTTACCGGCCTATTGGCTGCCTTTGTATGGCAAAACATCTATGCTTAGAGTGTTGTGGCTACACTCAGAACTAACTTATGCCCTCCCACGGCTGCAACAGGTACAACTTCAGGTGGTATAAGTAAAAATGGAATTAAGGGTAGTAGAGTTAAACGCAACACATATGCAGAGGAGAAGGAAATTAACACATATCTTACAGATTCAGCACACGTCACAAACAACATGTGGTGTAGACACATGACCAAAATTGGTAAGCAGGCAACGGAGGGCGGCTGCTACGTTTGCTCATTGATACCTTACACCATGAGTGCATCAGGAACATTTGTTGCTACAGAAGTACCAGCTAATACAGTATCATGTTTGATATATTTGGCACTGTTCCAGGCGAGGGGGCGATTTCGAATGGAAAACAATGGACACATACCCCTATGAGAATAACTTCCTCAGAACATACCTGGCATATCACAAGAGGAGTCTGCATAGTGAAGCATTCAGGTACATCACTGATGGCCCTGATAAAGGAGAAACTAAGAAGGTTACTTTGGACTACCTGCCGTGTGATTGGTATGAAAGACCACTTATTGTGATAACAGGGAAGGTATACATGAACGATGAATGGCAGATAACAGTAGTAGGCAGCAACATGATAACGAGAGAGAACTCTACCACCATCAAGGAGCACAATGACAAATGTTGGACAATATGGGGTATGTATGCACCAATGTTAACATAGATGGAAAAGGATGAAGACCCAGTAAGAATACTTCCGCTACCTGCACCTATGCTATGCTACCAGCACAGGGGTGATGTGGATGTAGGATACAACACAAACTGTAAAGACGTAGTGGAACTGCCTGAGGGGGGTGCAGGGACAGCGGTAATAATGGATCATTATTGGGCCTGTGGTGAAAACGCATACCACACCCTACCTCCATCTTGCAATGGAATATGCACCATGGTACACGTTAATGTTCCATCATTGGTGGTGGCACAAGAACACGTTAACTTAGCAAAATTCTCTAAGATGGACGAAGGAAATAAGAGGAGGAAGAGAGCGTTGAAGACCGCAGAAGGTGTCGAGAACAACAGCAATAATGTCTTGTCGAGAGCGAAAAGACAAGGGGAAGCGCTTACAGGGAATTATCTGTGGGGACGCTCAGAAACAGCACTATCTTCAATTCCACCGGAGCACAGATTATTTAGCAGAGCGGCGATGTTCTTCTCATCAATAATACATCCTGGATTGCAAGCATATGCAAATGCGAAGTGGCTTCAGATAACGGTGGGAATTAATGATGACGATAAACTCCACTGTCAACGGATTCAATGCAATAAGGGAAGAACTACGAGCAGTAAGGATGGTGGCGCTGCAGAATATATATGTCCTGGACCTCCTCACAGCAATGGAAGGAGGGGTTTGTGCAAAAATAGGGCAATCATGCTGCACGTTTATTCCAGCTAATGACGCAGACAATGGAACGCTAACTAAAGCAGTATCCCAGTTAGCCCTCATGCACTCCAGAATGGAAGAGGAAAGTAAAGGGGTAAAGAAGGATGACAGCTGTTTTTCTTTCCTCTGGTCATGGATGCCCTCATGGTTGTCAGAAAGACTAAAGTTACTGGTGGGAGTAGTAATATTAGGAACAGCCTTATTACTGATGATACAGTTCTGGAAAACAAGAAAAGTGCACTCAATGGACGAGATGGCAGGTATGCATGCGCTACTACCAGCTGACGATGCAATGCACACAGACATCATAATACAAGAAAGAGAGAGACTCCACAGACAGATTCTTGACAACCACAAAGATCTGTCATCAATCAAAGTAGAGAATCCAAGGAACCCGAGAAGCTATATAGGGTGATGGGTGTACTGCAGACCTAACGGGACATGTGTGTACATTTACTGGTCCTTTGAAGATCATGTCAACCATTATGGTCACTTTGCTGGAACACCAAAGTATGGAGAGTGAGAGGAGATAAGGATAAGGATGAGTTTGTGGTCAACAAGTCAACCAGAGGGGGACTGTTGAGGGAGCGCTGGAAGACACCCTGCCCCTAATCTCATCCAGACCATGGCCTAGAGGATCACGACCCAGACACCCTCCACGAAATGAGTTTGCCTACATGCCTTATGGCAGAATACCCTGGTTCAAGAACATACACCTGAGAGGAGTATGGCCACCGGTACGATCAACACCAGCCCCCATGGCCTGCGACGATATTTGCGGCATGGATGAACTCGACTAAATGCCACGGTTACAGTCTCCACATCATTAGAGATGCCATGACGACATAGTCGATGGACGATAACGCCTGGTCAATCACACACCAATCTACACGAAGAACATACTCAGTGCTATGACGTAGCAGACTGTCACACTCCCGGACGTGCACCGTTTTTATTTTTCACGTAGGCCTCCTATTGCACTGCAGAAACGTAAGATGCCTGAAGAGATCGAGTATAAGCTTGCTGATGCTTCCTCGTCACCTATCTCTATGAGACGCTATCATGTAAATTTAGCATTACATATGATGATGTGTCGTTTTACGACTACCATACTATGGCGTATGTACAGTTACCCCTGAACTAGGCCTGAGTAGGCCGCGAGCAAGAGTCCCCAGGTCGGAGCCTCGCAAATGAAAACCCCTTCCACGGCGAGATACAAGTGCTGAACAAGCAGAACAAACCCATAGTGAAGGCCCGCAGCCAAGGCCACTTTGTTGCAACTTGCATACTGAAAGCCCACTGCCAAGGTTACACCTGCAAGTGCTAAGCCTTTGGACACAGAATATTAAAATCAAATGCTCATAATTCTCTTCCAGCCATGGTCTCTCCACACATGACCAGCCGAGCTGACAGAGTGCCAAAGCCTACGAGACAAAGAAGCAGCCAGAGTCTCGTCAGTTACAACAACAAAGCGGCAAGATGGACACCTGCAAGGATGGGAACGACCCGCCTAAGATCTTATGAGCAGACCTGCCAGTTGTTTGCATATAACACATAGTTATACATTGTTGCTAATCACAGGTACACCGTGAGCTTGGAACGACGATGGTAAGGATATTTGGCGTGTTACAGTACAGAGTACAGCACTACTGCACAGGTAGCAAACAGCACAGAGTACAGCACTACTACACAGGTAGCAAACAGCACAGAGTACAGCACTACTGCACAGGTAGCAATTTTTTTTTCGCAGCACCACCACAAGGGTGCGGTGCATTGCTATATGGGTTACCAGATTAACAAGGAAAGACAGGCTATTCAGTCAAAAACGATTTTAACATATAAGATGCAAATCTATTTTTACAGTTAAAAGCACACGTGCTCATTTAAAAATGCACACTATTTTTCACCTGAAATGCCTATGGTGCGAGAGACACATTTGAAAATTAACATCTAACCTATTAACCATTAACCTGACTAATAAAACCTTATTTAACATAACCCACTAATAAAATGTGTTCTCCACTGCAGAATTAGGCATACTCTGAAAGCCATTTAAATGTGTGTGCAGATTTTTTTTCTTCTCTTCTCTGCCTGCTTCTCCGTGTTTTTGTGCATAGTAACTGCAGGAAGAAGGAAGTCAGATTTGCAACAATTGCAAATGTATAAGCGAAGCTATTGTTGAGAGTAGGAGGATGAGAGATGATGGATTTCATTGGGACACGTCATACAGAGGGCTGAGATGAAAGTTTTAGTGGGCAGTATCGGGGAAAAAGACAGGCAGACATTTTTCTGCACTACTGGGGAGAAGACCTGGCTGTGGGACTCCTGACTGAATGCAGATTCCTGCGTCCTGCTACAGTCAAGATTTGGCAGAGCTGGGAGGAAGACCTTTTCCTGGTTGGAGGCATTCCTATCTGCAAAAGCTAAGAATTCCAGGCAATGACCCCGGTTTGAAAAGGAAAGGCGATCCTTTTACTGGGGTTAATCTTCAAGGGAACCACATTCCGAAAGAGAACAGCTGAAGAAAACTCTGAACAGATAAGGTAATTACATAAGCGTGGGAGCCGTGTGTGCACGAAAATATGCAGTCAGTGTAGGAAAGGGGATTCCTGTGCGTGTCTTAATCAAATACCAATGTTGCAATTTGAGTTCTGTTCTCCGCCACGCTCTTTGCAGTGTGTCATAGACAATGCTTTTACTGTACCATTTTATTTATTTCTGTAAAGAATGAGATCGTGTTTAAATGCAACTTTTATAATACAGAAAAATATTTGAAAAAAGACGGGTGGTGTATTTACTATTTACCATTACAATGCCGATGATGTGGGGAGATTTTTAAACAGTGCAATGGTCATTTTAAGACAGATGTGTGCATGTCAGAATCAGTATGAATAATTGTGAGTGACTGTAGCATAGCTCGTTGGAGGTACATGAGCCAACGGGAAGAGAGACTCTCTGAACATAGCTCCCTACCGTATATAAGGTAGTGGAAATTACCACAAGACTACCATATATAGCTCTCTGTCGTAAATAAGTCAGTGAGTTCGCCCATGGTGGCACACCAACACTATCACTGAAAAATGTGGTATTCCTAAAATGTAGGTCTGAGGTCTCTCTAGTGATCACACGGAAAATCTAAGCAAAGATAAGGGATTCTGGACATTGGGGCCACAAATAAAACAAGGGAATTATGCTCACCAAAATACCACCAACCACGTATACCAAATATGCAGGTCTGGGTGCTGAAATAATGCATGTCCATTGTATTATTGTTGCACATGGCCAAATCTGAATACAAAGAGTGATTATTGCTAAGTTATTTTTCGGCAGTAATAAAATACCGTCAGGCCCCAAATCTCCACAAAATACCCTACATCTTTATGGTGCGTTGCAGGCCGGGAAAGTGATCCTAGAGTACCTACTGGGCGTGGCAAGCGTGTCTCACACTGCCATTTGCACATTAAAGGGAACCCATTTTATAATAGCAGTGTGCCACTAAAAACGAATTTCAGAATGTCACAAAGGGAAACCACATTCTCAGATCTAGTGCAATATTTAGAGGCAAAGTTATTTGCACATGGGAATTGGTCTTCGAATAGCACGTTAGAATGGAGTAACCGCATTCAGGGTGAGGTGCAGAAAGAAAAACTAGACAATATTTTTGCAGAAGGCAGCATAATTCAGGTCTGCCTTACAAGATTATTGAATGCAGCCGATAAAAGTGCAGAGAAAGACTGTTTAATACGGCTATGCGGCAAAATATGGTTTATTTTAAACAAGTCCCTGCGAATGCAAGAGAATGATACTCAGCTAATTAACAGGTTAAAGACTGAATTAGAGGGGGCAAGTAAAAATCAGGAAATGTTGAGAGCAGAATTGGATGTATGCCAAAAAGACATGCAATTAAAATGCAGAGACTTTGATACTCAGTTATCCAAAAGCAAGAAACAATTTGAAGATAGTGAGCAAGAATTGGCACACTTAAAAGCCTTAGTGGATCACATTAGGCAGGATAAAGATGAGGTTGTTTCAGAAATGCAGATTTTACAAAAAGAACATTGCGAAAAAGAAGGTGATCTCCAGAGTGCAGAACAAGAAATGATTAAAATGATTCAAGAAAGAGACAAGAGAAATAAAGAGTTCAATGAATGCCAAATGCAAATGTGCGATATGCAGGAGGTGATTAATAAAATGAATGATGAAAATAATTATTTGCAAAATGAAGCAACCAGACTCCTTAAAAAGTGTAAGGACTTAGAACAGCAAATGTGCATTCCCAGGTCCCAGGAGAGGCGGCAGGGTACCACATTCAATGGAGTGGAGGTGAATTCTAGCTATGCCCAAAGAGCTAGTGCTACAGTGGCTGGGCCGGTGACTGAACTTGGTTGCAGCGCCCTTGGGGGATTTGATACTCCCATTGGGGGCAGCCACCAATCTCATACACCTGAAAACAGGATTGAATCACAAAATAGTGCAATTCCATGCATTGCAACAAGTAGCCCCATAAAAATAATGAAATCCATTAAAGCCCTGATCAAACCATTTAAAAAGGGAGGTGAATGCTGCATTGAGGATCACTTAGAAGCGGTACATGACATTTTTAAAGCACTCCAGATACCTAAGGAACAGTACAGACAATATTTTCATTTAACTTAAGATGCCCCGACGGCCAGCATCATAAGGGGATTAAATGAACAGCAGAATATGACATGGCTGGAGTTTGAAAAAGAAATTAGGCGTCATTTTCTCCTTTTCAGTCATTGCAGGAGGCAAAGAAAGTCGCGTACACAATTACTGCTGGACCTAATACATCCCCTCGCCAATTTTTACAAGACTTAAAAAGAGCATTCTCTCGCTTTGATGTATCTTTTGACTCAAATTCCAATGAGTTTAAAACCGCATACTTCTATGGGCTACAGAAAGACATCATATCCCAATTGGTCCGTGAATTTGACCGTGACAAGTCCCTTGAATGGATTGTACATCAAAGCACAAAGCTATATGAGGTACTCTATTGTCAGGGTAGAGAAAGTGATAAAATGAAAGATACCAGGCCTAAATCTAAAGAACCCTCAGCCACAGTAATGGAAATCAGGTCAGCCAAAATGTCCCTTGAGTCTGCTCAAAGCCAAGGTAAAAATAATGTGACACCTGAACAAAGGGGTAATCAACAAAGATCGCCATTTCCTGTACCAATGTTCCAAACACATGATCCTAGTAATAGAGAGAGCTACATCAGCCCTAGATATTTAGGGGATAGACCCCGGGTAGGATATCGGCCTGATATGGCAGGTATGAACAATAACCAGAGACAAAATCAAGATCAAAGAAATGATGGTCCCTACCAGTCATTGGGGACACAGAGCAGATTTGATCCCAGCACCATGATATATGGTAATCAGGATAGGCCCCGATATGTGGATCGATTTACTGATAATGGAAATCAACATAGGGGCCAGTACCCACAATCTGAGAGACAGGACATGAGGCAAAACGTGAACTACAATCCACGCCAGTACAATGATTCCCCACCAGGGGACTATAATCAAAGGATGGGTGCAACCCGCTCCCCTCCACAAATGAATCAAGAGTTCAGAAACCATCCCAACCGACATCAATCACCTGAGAGGTATCAGAATAGATCCAATCAGGGGGAAAACAACCAATATCGACCTAGGCCACAGAAAGAGGATCCTAGAGAGATGGAAAGGTTCCAGTGCCTTGAGGCCCAAGTGAAAATGTTAGCTGAGCAAATAGGAAAGCTCTATACAGTGCAAAAACAACCTTCCAAAGAGGGGGCTGATGGCCATAGCAATGACCGGGGGGCTTCCGAAAAGTGACTAAGTACTCATGATAATCGCAGTGCCAAAATGACAGATTGCTCTGATATAATTTTGCATAACGACTCTGAGATGCCTAATGGATTAAAAATGAAAGTACCAGTGAATGAAATTGTGACAGAAAGTGCAAATACTTCTAAAAAAGAGGTACGGTTTAACTTAGAGCTAAATAAAACAGTAAAGATTTGCACAAATGAAAAAGAAACATTAGGAATTCCAAAAGAACAAAGGAACAGATTTAAGAAAAATGACTCATGCATGGGGAATACCAGTGAACAGGGAGTAAGTGGGGATGCCATAGCTCCTTCCCTGGGCAAGCAAAACAATGACCAAACACAGACAGAAAAAGGAAATACTCACAAGGAGGGTACAAGTCAATCACCTGAAGAATTCTTTGAGCCACATATTCTTGAAGAGGCTGCAAGGGCTGATATGACACTAAATGATTACAAACACACAGAATTAAAAAATGACAAATTGCTGAATGATGTTATTACACATGTTCAGTTGGAGGATTGTAATGTGGTCTCTGATGTTACCCAGATGGATGGGCGAACAGTGGCCACACTCCAAAAAACCTCTGATCATGGAGAAATGAATAAAGTCTCTCGCGCAGAAATGGGTAAAAAGGAGGGAAAAATGTCTTTCCATTTACCAATGTGCTTAGCCAAAAGTGAGAAAGATCTGAGAAAGGTGAGCCCTGAACTCAGTAAGAATTCACACTTCTTATGTGTATTAGAGGAAGTTGAGGACAGATATTATGCACCCATCACTGTAGAAGAAAAATGCCACACCTTTGCTATGATTGACACTGGCGCACAGGCCACAATTATGTCCAAGGAGCTGGTAAAGAGTATCAATGAAGGGAGGCCTCCACAGAGTCAGATCACAGTGAAGGAAAATCAAGGCCCAGTGCATAACTTTAATGGGGAGGAGGTGCCCATCGTAGGTGTAACTGAGGTTGACATAAAAATAGGAAAGCACAGAATGAAACAAGAGGTATTGATCACATCTATTTGTGAAATTCCATTTCTGATGGGGACAGATTGCCTGAAAAGATTGTCTCCTCTCATAGATGGGGTGAATGGAGTGCTGTGGTCCTTAACCAAAAAACCATTGAGGCCTAAGAAACTAAAATCACAAAACAGCAATATAAATGAATGTCACACCGTTGCCAAAACAAATGATGCTGTGGAGGTATATCTCCAGAATAGCTGCATACCTAGTGTCACTGTTATATTAATGTGTCAAGACAAAATGCAGAGCGACAATGAAAAACTACCTGTACAAATATACTTGGACCCAAGGAAAGATTGGCAGACTGCCATAGATGAGCACACATTACGTTTCTATTTAAAAGAGAAAACATGCAAACAGAATATTATTCCTAAAACAGATTCAGAAAAACACATTACCACTCTGGCAGAAATACACATGGAAGATGAGCAACCATGGGTTCATGTTGGTATAAATGATTATCTTAAAACAATAAAAGCCACTTTAGCACTTGAACATGAAAGGAGTTTCATTAATGAGAAATTGTTGCAAAAAATTATGGAGAGGGAAGAAATCCCGAAATTTAGGATTAAAAACCAATATGTTTCTGGGTTGGACAGTCCAGACTTTGAAAACCGAATTGCAGGCAGATGCATGCTTAAAATTAGCATTGGTCAGAAAACAATTTACCATAATATATGGATAGTGAGTGGAGCACAAAATGAATTTTACATGGGCAATGACATCATGCACAGAATGTGTATGGTGTTAGATTTCCTTAATCAAAAAATATGGTCACGCCTAGGTGGTCCGGCACCTGAATTTGAAGACAAAAGAAGGGCTTATCATTGTGCACAACTGGTTCCTTATGCCATCGAATTACAAATAAGGAAAGATACTATTATTCCTGCATTTACAAAACAGTTTGCAATAACACTGAAATGCAAAAATGGGCAGCAGATGAAAGGCTCTGATGCATTTGTATGCCTGAATGAATCCATAAAACAGCAAGGCCTGGATTATGAATACATTCCATTGGTAGACATTGGTGAGGGATCTGTAAAAATCATGGTAAATAATAAAGGTTGTCAGGATATTCATTTAGAGGAAAACTCCCCATTAGGAATGGCCATACAAAAATCACATTATACGGCAGATTTAAATAACATGGTGATTGGGAATATTCCTGAAAAATATGTAGATGCCAAGGGCGAGTTGCCAGAACACCTGGACTCTCAGCCCAAAGGAATATTTAAAATTCATTCTGTGTATCCTTATGATTCAAATGAGACAGTGTGCTGCCATCAAGAGGATTGCATAATATTTAATTTAAATGAAAATGAAACAGGAAATCAGCCCATTGAAGTGGAAGCTGATATGCCAAAATATTTAAAAGTGGCAGCTCTACAAAAAGACACAGCCACATAGTTAGAGGAAAGCGCTGAGATTCCTTTACCAGAAGAGTTTCCAGAATTTTCCAGAATGGTAGAAGAGCAGATCTCCTTAGCGGATGCATGTGACAGCGATAAGGATAGAGACGACCTGAGGGAAATATTTATGGAGTTTAAGGATGTATTTGCAAAAGATGCTTATGATTGTGGTTTAACTGATTTACATGTGGCCACACTACCAGAAGGTTGTAGCAGAAATCCAGTGTTTGTACGCCAGTATAGACTACCGCTGGCATGTTTAGAATCATTGGCAGAGATTATTAAAAATTTGGAATCACGGGGAATAATCAGGCCCATTCATAGCACATCCAATACGCCTATTTTAGGTGTGTTAAAGCCAAATGGTCAATGGCGGCTGTGTGCAGACTTAAGAGAGTTAAATAAAAGAGTACCAGTATCTAGATGGCCACTACCATTCATTGATCAGGGCCTAGCTCAGATACATGGTTCAAATGTATTTACCACATTAGATCTCACATCTGGATATTGGTGTGTGCCATTGGCAGAGGAGATACAACACTTATTTTCCTTTACATTTGACAGGACTCAATATGCCTGGCTTAGAGCTCCGTTCGGGTACATCAATAGTGGGAGTGAATTTGGCATATTTTTGAGAAAGGCCATGCCGGATGCAGCGGAAAGAGGAACAATAGTTTATGTGGATGATGTCCTGATAAAAAATGAAAGCCTGAAAAGCCATTTTGATGAAATAAGACATGTACTTGGCCAATTGCAGAAAGCAGGCGCCAAAGTATCTTTGCAAAAAGCACAATGGTGCAAGAAAAAAGTGAACTTTCTAGGGCATGAAGTGACTGAACATGGGCTAAATCCACAAAGGAAGAAAATAGAGGCCATACAAAGATTAAGAGATCCTAAAAATGTGAAAGGAGTAAAAAGTTTATTAGGGATGACAGGCTATAACAGAAAGTTCATTGAGAATTATGCAGAAATCACTCAACCATTGACTAAACTGCTTAAACTAAATACTCCCTGGAGATGGGAAAGAGAGCAGTCTGATGCAGTGGCTAAATTAAAGGAATGTCTTGTAAAGGCACCATGTTTAGCATACCCCATAAAGGACAGGGATTTCTTTATAGAAATAGGTTTTTCTGAACATTGTATGTCAGCAGTGTTATCACAAAAACACGATTTGAATCACAAAACCATTGCATATGCAAGTAAGGCATTTTCCCAAATTGAAATGAAATTTAATGAATGTGAAAAGGCCCTATTAACCACTGTGTGGGCGCTACAACATTTCCGCCCCATTGTTCAGGGAGAAAAGGTGATTATTGAAACAAATCATCAACCTTTGCAATTTTTAGAGAGTAAAAGAATTAGATCAGGCAATCTAGCGCAATCCAGAATCACTTCATGGACGCTGGCATTACAAGGTTTTCCCGTAGAAGTGAGATATGGACAAAATAAAAAGAGCCCAATTGCTCAAGGGTTAGCTGACTTACATGATTGTGCAGCTGAACAAATACCAAATGAAATGGAAGTGGAAACTAGTTTACAGGAATTTGAACAATCACCACACAAAGCTTTTGATGAAAAAACATGCAAGGATTTGCCAACTGTATATGTGGATGGTTGTGCTTTTCACATTGAAAATGACAGTAATAAACAATTAGTGGCAGGAATAGGAAATGTCTGGTTGAAATGTGAAGGCGTTCCTAGTATAGGGATGAGGATTGGAGATAGGAGCAGTCAGGTGGCGGAATTGGCAGCCATTTATAAAGCAATTGCTACTGCAGTTGATAAAAAGTTCAGTGAAATTGTCCTGGTGACTGATTCTGACTATGCACGGAATAGCTTTGTGGAGTATTTGCCTGGTTGGAAAGCAAGAGGCATGGTTACATACAACAAAAAGCCACTTAAACATGGAAAAATGATACAAGCCATAGACAAATTGGTGTCAGAAAATAATTTAACAATATACTGGAGAAAAATTCGTGGGCATTTAAAAACACCAGGAGAGGATAAGGAGGGAAATGATAAGGCAGACCACCTGGCTAAGATTGGGGCTGTGATGGGAGAATTGCTACCTATTGATTATTTAATGGGTGAAATACAAATTGATGCAGTCACACGTTCTAAAGCACCAAAGGAGGTAGATCAACCGGTGGTGCAGTGGAGTCATGACACGCCAGACCAAGATTTGATTGAGGCACAAAAGAATGATCAAATTTTGGGAATCTATTATAATCATTTGATAGATCCTGAACAAAATCCTTTAACAGAAAATGATTGTATGGGAAAAGAAGAGTTGAGGGTGTTATTATAGAACAAAACACGAATCAGATTACAGGATGGACTCATGATTAGAGAGTCCATAACAGGACAAATACAGTGGGTAGTACCCCTTTCATTCAGAGGACTGATGCTACACCATGCACATGATGCCATAACTGCAGGCCATAGATGTTCACAAAAACATTAGGAATATTAAAAGATTATGCTTACTGGCCACATATGTCCCAAGATGTGGAATTATATACTAGAGGATGTCTAGTATGCGCCCAATTTAAACCTGCTTCACCAATGCATAGAGCACCATTGATGAAAAGAGGCCTAACTCTCCCATGGTCAGATTTGCAAATAGACTATGTAGGTCCTTTAAAAAGGTCGAGCAGGGGACACCGTTATATTTTGAGTGTGGTATGTTTGATGTCAAAGTGGATTGAATGCATTCCTGCACCAGATTGTAGTGCGCAAACAGCAGCCACATTGCTGGTGAACCATGTGTTCTCAAGGTTTGGGTTGCCACAAAGAATTGAGTCAGACAGAGGAAGTCATTTCACAAGTACTCTAATGAGTAAGGTATGGCAAATACTAGGTGTGAAAAGGAAACTACATATCGCATATCGGGCGGCGTCTTCAGGTACAGTTGAAAGAAGCAATAGGTCTGTTGTGGATATTTTAAAGAAATTTGTGGCAGAAGCAGGTTCCAGCTGGGATTTACGTTTACCATTGGTTTTGATGGCAATCAGATCGACTCCTGCCAAAGCAACAGGTGTTAGCCCTCATGAGGTCTTGACAGGTAGGAAAATGGTGTTACCACAACACCTACTATACAGAACACATGAGCAAACTCTAGTGAGTGCATCCACAGTTCATGAATATATTGATGAACTGAGGAGGCATTTGCAACATGCATTTGCTTTTGTGCAGAGAAATCTGGAAAGAGCCGCTGACAGTGCAAAGTCATATTATGATAAAAAGACATCAGCAAAGGAATACAGTGTAGGGGATCAGGTGTACAAGTTTCATTTTGGAAAAAGTAAACAGAAAAATTCTAAATTTCTAGCAGCCTGGCAGGGGCCATTTCGAATTATAGATAAGGTCTCTCCTGTAGTGTATAAAATTTTGAAAAATGAAGGTGAAACTGCAATAGAGCAGTTTGTCCATGTAAATCAAATCAAACCATGCCATCCCAGACATGAGATCAGGCGGCTTGAGCATGTAGAAACAGATAAAGTCCCTTGAACACAAAAAGAGAAAATAAATGGGTACAATCAGGAGGCAGTGACAAAGAAGTTAAAAAGTTGATTATTATGATGGTACATAAACACTGTAATATATGTAAGGATATAATATAAAATAAATATAAATAAATAAATAAATAAATAAATAAATAAATGCACATATAATGGAAGCTCATGGTTGGTGTGCAGAGAGAAAGTGTGTTAAATATTGAATATCTGCTTGTTTTCTTTTAACTTGTGTTTAATTTCAGAAAAAAAAAAAAAATGAAATATTTTTACCAAGCATGTTTTATTTTTGGCAAAAGGATGAAGTTAGTATTGTGCTATGTACTTAATCTGTTTATTTTCTATTTTGATTTAGACAATTAACATTATTTGGTCGGAGGTTCTGGGATCAGAGCCCACGGGAGACGATGGAGTCCTGGAGTCCCCTGGATGAAGACCAAAAGATGCCTGCCTCCAGGTGGAGGTGAAGACAAAATAACCGGAATTCCAAAAGAGATGACTACTGTGGATTCAAGATTGCCAAGATGAAAGAGTACTCGAATGAACCGAATAACATCGCTGGTCGGGACATATCAGAAGCGGACAAGAATACTGACATATGGAGTTCCACGTATTTATTATTTTAATTATTTATTTTAATTTGTTATATTAATTATTTGTTTTAGTTAGTTGTTTTATTTCGTTGTTTTTAATTGACTTGGAAAATTTAAACTTAAAGTAATGCCACTTCCACTGAGAAGGCAAATGTGGAACATTTTATGAACTGATGGACTCAGATGAAATGTTGATTGCAAATTTTCATTGATGCACATGAATATTCATTTTGTTGGATTGCTATATTGTAAAAAAAAAAAAAGAACAAGTTGTTTTTAGGAATTGGCTTGGATTATAGCCAAGTTCTAAAAACAAAAGGAGGGTATATGTAAGGATATTTGGCGTGTTACAGTACAGAGTACAGCACTACTGCACAGGTAGCAAACAGCACAGAGTACAGCACTACTACACAGGTAGCAAACAGCACAGAGTACAGCACTACTGCACAGGTAGCAATTTTTTTTTCGCAGCACCACCACAAGGGTGCGGTGCATTGCTATATGGGTTACCAGATTAACAAGGAAAGACAGGCTATTCAGTCAAAAACGATTTTAACATATAAGATGCAAATCTATTTTTACAGTTAAAAGCACACGTGCTCATTTAAAAATGCACACTATTTTTCACCTGAAATGCCTATGGTGCGAGAGACACATTTGAAAATTAACAGCTAACCTATTAACCATTAACCTGACTAATAAAACCTTATTTAACATAACCCACTAATAAAATCTGTTCTCCACTGCAGAATTAGGCATACTCTGAAAGCCATTTAAATGTGTGTGCAGATTTTTTTTCTTCTCTTCTCTGCCTGCTTCTCCGTGTTTTTGTGCACAGTAACTGCAGGAAGAAGGAAGTCAGATTTGCAACAATTGCAAATGTATAAGCGAAGCTATTGTTGAGAGTAGGAGGATGAGAGATGATGGATTTCATTGGGACACGTCATACAGAGGGCTGAGATGAAAGTTTTAGTGGGCAGTATCGGGGAAAAAGACAGGCAGACATTTTTCTGCACTACTGGGGAGAAGACCTGGCTGTGGGACTCCTGACTGAATGCAGATTCCTGCGTCCTGCTACAGTCAAGATTTGGCAGAGCTGGGAGGAAGACCTTTTCCTGGTTGGAGGCATTCCTATCTGCAAAAGCTAAGAATTCCAGGCAATGACCCCGGTTTGAAAAGGAAAGGCGATCCTTTTACTGGGGTTAATCTTCAAGGGAACCACATTCCGAAAGAGAACAGCTTAAGAAAACTCTGAACAGATAAGGTAATTACATAAGCGTGGGAGCCGTGTGTGCACGAAAATATGCAGTCAGTGTAGGAAAGGGGATTCCTGTGCGTGTCTTAATCAAATACCAATGTTGCAATTTGAGTTCTGTTCTCCGCCACGCTCTTTGCAGTGTGTCATAGACAATGCTTTTACTGTACCATTTTATTTATTTCTGTAAAGAATGAGATCGTGTTTAAATGCAACTTTTATAATACAGAAAAATATTTGAAAACAGACGAGTGGTGTATTTACTATTTACCATTACAATGCCGATGATGTGGGGAGATTTTTAAACAGTGCAATGGTCATTTTAAGACAGATGTGTGCATGTCAGAATCAGTATGAATAATTGTGAGTGACTGTAGCATAGCTCGTTGGAGGTACATGAGCCAACGGGAAGAGAGACTCTCTGAACATAGCTCCCTACCGTATATAAGGTAGTGGAAATTACCACAAGACTACCATATATAGCTCTCTGTCGTAAATAAGTCAGTGAGTTCGCCCATGGTGGCACACCAACACTATCACTGAAAAATGTGGTATTCCTAAAATGTAGGTCTGAGGTCTCTCTAGTGATCACACGGAAAATCTAAGCAAAGATAAGGGATTCTGGACATTGGGGCCACAAATAAAACAAGGGAATTATGCTCACCAAAATACCACCAACCACGTATACCAAATATGCAGGTCTGGGTGCTGAAATAATGCATGTCCATTGTATTATTGTTGCACATGGCCAAATCTGAATACAAAGAGTGATTATTGCTAAGTTATTTTTCGGCGGTAATAAAATACCGTCAGGCCCCAAATCTCCACAAAATACCCTACAGTTACAACAACGAAGCGGCAAGATGGACACCTGCAAGGATGGGAACGACCCGCCTAAGATCTTATGAGCAGACCTGCCCGTTGTTTGCATATAACACATAGTTATACATTGTTGCTAATCACAGGTACACCGTGAGCTGGGAACGACGATGGTCCCAGGCTTGGGGGCTCATGGGAGAACCAATCAGAACCCAGGGGGATTTGCTACTGACGCCAATCACTTTCAACCAATCATCGAGGGTCCCCTTGTTGCAATTTCGAAGTAGCAATGTTAGGGACGGCCCAAGCGTACCACCTGATTTTGTTCCTTCCAATTAGAAGTTTCTTTATCCTATAGATATACTAACCCTACTACACAGATAGTCAATCCTGAACGGCAATAGGTTTTTATGCTGACTTTCTCAAGTGACGCAGGTAGCGCGTCATACTGTAGTAAAAAAGCCTGCAAGCCACGAAGAGAGAGCATTTTGCCAGGGTTTTGCTACGTTTTTCTCCCATGCATACGAGAAACCGTTCCTGCTGTTGAAATAAACTGCAGTCTCAGCCTTGCTTCTTGCGTGTGCCTATACTCATTTTGAGGAATGCGGGAGGAGTCGGGGCCTCCCAGCCCGGAGCTACGTGGGCGGCTCTGCCGACTCCAGGATAATCACCCTGACAAAGTAGTGGAATAATTTTCCTTAAAGCCTTCAGTATTCCAAAACAAGGACTGCAGATAGCAGAAATCTGAGCCTCATGCAAACCGTTAGGCAGGGGTTTAACTCCAAGGCTTTTTACTGAGGCGCAAGGGGATGGGCATGGGCCACGTGACTCTGGTCAGTATTGTGAGTCCAGAGGAGATCCCTGCCCTGGGGACCAAGCACCAAAACCTCAGTTTTGCTGCCATTTAGTTGTAGCCAGTTGGCCGCCATCCAGCTGCCTACTTTCTCCAAACAATCTCACAGTTTCTCGAGAGGCGCAGCTTGAGCGGAAACTAACCGGAATATTAGCTGCATATCATCCGCATAAGAATAGAAAAGAACTCCACATTCTGTGATGAGGTCAGCCAATAACCTGAACATACAAATTAAAAAGAAGAGGAGAGAGGGCTGACCCCTGTCAGACACCACAAAATAACTCCACCCGAGAAGAACGGCAAGCTTGAAAAGAAACCGTTTGAGAGCGACCTGTTGGGAAGGATCGAAACCATGCAAGAATGGGGCCAGTTATAGCTGCTTGCTTGAACCTAGCCAATAAAATCTTGTGGTCAATGGTATCGAAAGCCGCAGAGAGATCTAGGAGATTAAGAACTCTGGTCTCTCTGGGGTCCTTGAAGCAGCGCAAGGTCATCCGGTAAGAAAATCATCACAGACTCAGTCCCTATTTTAAGATGAAATCCTGTCTGGAACGGGTACAGATAGCCATTCTCCTCCAAAAACTTAGAGACCTGGGGGTAATCACTGCCTCCAGCAAATTCATCATCGCTGGAAGCAGGGAAATAGGCCTAGAGTTTGTTGGCAATCTAGCATCCAGATTCGTTTTTTTTCGGGAGGGGCAGGACCACTGCATGTTTAAGGGCAGACGGAACCATGCCCATTGAAGAAGAATGCTGCACTTCCTCAGTCAGCATAGCAATAGCTCTTTGAGGAAAGGCTTTCAGAATATGTTGTGGGATTGCCTCTAGAGGAGATGCCGATTTAAGGCCCAAAAGGGCCTTCCCAATAACTTCATCAGTTACCTTCCCTATGTAGAATTTTATAAGTGGGAGGATAGAGAATTTGCCGAACTTAGAATTAATTTTTTTCATCTGAGCACATAATTTCACTACTTTTAGATCAATAGATGACATTAAATTACTCTTGGTAGGAAAAGATCTTAATACGGCTCCCAGATATGTTAATTCGGAAAAAACCTCTACCGGACACTGATCTAACCTCCAGGCAAAATTCTTAACTATTTTATTTGGTCTCTTGAATAATAGGATCTTAGATATTGAAGGGTTAATATTAAGTTTATTGCTCCTTGCATAGGATTCTAAGGCGGTTAGCAGACGTTGTAGCCCCACTTGAGAGTAATCCAGGACTACTATGTCATCCGCATAAGCTAACCAATTTATTTTAGTGTTACCGATATATGGAGATATTAAACCAATATCATGCAACCAATTAGTTAGATCTGCCATAAAGAGAATAAAAAGCAAAGGAGCAAGCAAACAACCTTGTCGAACCCCTCTAGTTATCCTAATTGAATTAGAAAGTAGGCCCGATCTGCCTAATCTAACCCGCATATAGTTGTTAGAATGCAGCTCTCTCAATATAGAAAGTAAACCAGGAGGAATTCCCCAAGCATCAAGTTTTTTCCAAAGTAAATTCCTATCAACCAAGTCAAAAGCCTGGAGAAAGGTCAATCCAGGCTCCAAAAAGGGTAGGGCCATCCTTGGTAGATGACTTTAAAGCTAAACAATTTAGAACTAGCCCATTCAATGAAGTAGATAGACCCTTCCTGAAGCTGATTGCTGCTTTGGTATAATTCCCTTGGTTTTAGCCCAGGCTTCCAATTCCCCTAGGATGATGCCCGAAAAGATTTTACTATCTGCATCTAACAAAGAGATAGGACGGTAATTAGAGGCCAATGACCTATCACCCTTTTTGTAGATAGGAATAACTATGGAATATTTCCAGGTATCTGGAAAAATCTTCTGTCTAATGACATTATCAAAGAATATTTTTAGAACTTTCGCCCAGGTGATTAGATCCTTTTTCAGAATTGAATTACTCAAACCATTCGGACCAGATGCTCTAGAGGCTGAAGATTTCTTAATTAATAATTCTAGGTCCATGACATTAAAGACTAGATCCCAATTAGATGTTGGGGCCTTCACCCCACACTCTGGAGCCTCTGAGTCATAAACCATAGTAAAATGATCAAGCCACACCCCCTCCTGAATTACTGAGTCTTGTTTCTGATGGTTAGCTACCATATTAATTCCCACCATTGACCAGAAATTACGCGAATTTCTGTGAGAGAGAGCAGAAAGCATTCTCTCAGCATCCTGTTGCACCACCAGATGCTTATGGGCACGAAGCCAATTCCTATAATTGTTCTTTAACTTAGCTACTTCTACCCTATAGACTTCCAAACATAAGCCTGAATTCTTTAGGGCAGATCTTTGATACCTTAACTCTAACTTATGGGTTCTGATTTGATTATTAAAAGAATGTCTATGAATCTTGTGGGGTTTCTGTGATACAGACACTACTGGAGTCAAATCAGATAAAAAATTCATAAAGAGCCCTGGCATACACAACTTGGATAATTGCAGAGACGATAGATCATTCACCCTGTTTCTCAAGTCCTCATTTAGTAATTGCCCCCCTTTTGGAAACTTTCTAATTACATTCCCCGCGTTGTTAATGAGCAGCTCTTGGTCATAGCGAGGGACCTCCAGAGCACTCTCATAACAAAGGGCCACCTTCAACATAGCATGATCATCATTATTACCATCCCCAACATTCAAACTACGACAGCTCTCAAAAATATTTTTCAATGCAAAAAGATAATCAATCGTAGAGAAGGAGGAGCCTCTATGCCAGGTAGCAGAATTTGGAATATCCCCCCTAATGTTACCATTTAACATAGAAAGGTTCCAATCCTTCATAAACTCTGACCATATTTTGCCATTACTGGACTTTTGTTTACACTTTCCCGACCTGGGATCCACTGTAGAGATACATTGGGAATTAAGGTCCCCGGCAATGAAAATATCATCTGCCGGGAATCTTAGGGAGCACTCCACTAAACCATCATACAGAGCATGCAGAAACTCTGGTAACGGGCAGGCATCATGATTCCAATATAAATTTGCAACTATCCAATTTGAACAATCTGAGGAACTTCCTCTTGTCAATCTCACTATTAAGACCCTGGTAACTGTTTACAATAATAACAGAGGATTTAAAAACGTCATTGCTAGAAGCCACTAAAATACCCCCTCCCCTTGCTCTGCCTGCCCCTGTACCCACAGCCAACTGTTGAAGAATAAAGAAGCCATCTAAACCCATTTTACAAGTTAACCATGTTTCTTGAAAAAGAATTAAATCAAAAGAATCAAAAATTTCAGACTTTCTGGGCTCCTCACAAAATGAGGCATAACCTCTAGTATTCCAAGATAGAACATTAATCTCGGTTACCCCTAAAGCTTCGTTTGGGTCATCCCCATTTTAAGAAATACTTGTGAAATAACTTCGGGGGAAGCTATTTCTAAACTGGGTCTGGCGATATGATATGATCTAATATGGCATAAGTCGCGATGAGACAAGAGAGGGGAAACCGAGGGAAGACAGAGACAGCAATCCTACTAGGCCAGGTGACATTGAGATCGCGCCAAGTTCGGGGTAGGGAGGAAGGGGATAAGTGCTGCGGGTGAACGGGGGAAGGGTAGGAGACAGTGCAGGAGACATAGGATAAAATTAAGTAAATATAGACAATAAAAATAGACAATAAATAAATCAAAATGCATCCAGCTGGTGGCCAGTGCAAGGGAAAGTGCAGACATCAGGTGTCAAGTGTTGGGAGGGGCTGTATGGATACAGACACAGTCACTGAGTGCAAGGGTTGCCAGGGGGGCAGTGCAAGTGTGCAACTGGTGGGGAGGAGGCCTGGGCCCGAGATCAGAGTAACCAGTTAACCAGTGCCATTTCAGATTAATTCAGGAGATTCGCAGGGGACAGGAGGGGTGAAAGCAGAAGCAAAGAGGAATGTCTTGAGGTGCTTCCGGAACCAGAGATGGTTCTCCTCAAGTTTCAGAGAGGCAGGGAGGCTGTTCCAGAGGGAGGACCCAGCAGAAGAAAGAGATCTACCACCAACTCGCTGCTTGGAGAAGCAACTAACCCTGAGGGTGTTGGAGGCGGATGAGCAAAGAGCTCGAGAAGGAAGATATTTAGGAAAAGCGAGTTGAAGGTATTGGGTCCTAGGCCCCAGAAGGCTATGTGGACAATGCAGAGGGTTTTGAACTTAATCCTTGCCGCCACTGGGAACCAATGCAGAGATTTCAGTCCCAGAGAGATACGATCCCTGGGCTTAAGGCCAAGGACAAGTCTCACAGTCCTGTTTTGGATAAGTTGGAGAGGGCGGAGAGTAGAGGCAGGCAGATTTAGAAAGAGGCTGTTGCGGTAGTCAGGCCTAGAGAGAACTATGGAGACAGTGAACTTCTGGGGTAAGGAGAGGAAGGGAAGAATACCTCTGAGGAGGTGCAGCTGTGACTTCTTAGCGACGTTGGAGATATGAGAAGAGAAGGAAAGTGTGGAGTCGAGGATGACCCCAAAGTTTTTAGCCTCACAGGAGGCAGCAGGAAGAGGTCCAAGAGAGGCCAGCCAGGGAGTGACAGGAATGGAGGGAGCAGGTGTGCCGATGAGGAGAATCTCAGTCTTACTAGCATTAAGGCAGAGATCATTGGCGGCACACCACTCCTGGATGGCAGACAAAGAGTCAGAGAAGAGAGAAGGAGAAGAGGTGGCAGAAGGGAGCCCAAAAATTATTTGAGTGTCATCCGCATAGCACTGAAAGTTGGGGCAGAGAGCGGCAATGTGGTGTGCATGAAGTGCCAGGTACTGGTTGAACAGCCAGGGAGAGAGGTTAGACCCCTGGGTTACACCGCAGGTAGAGATATAGATAGAGGAGAGTAAGGACCCATGTTGGACCTAGAAGGGTCGCTCAGAGAGGAAGGAGGTCAGCCAAGCCAGGGCCTGATCGGTGATACCCAGGTTATCATGGAGACGGTTGAGCAGGATGGCATGGTTAACCATGTCAAAGGCAGAAGAGAGATCAAGTAAGATGAGGACACATGGGGTGTTGGAATTGAGGTTGGAGAGCAGGTCGTCACAGATGTTCAGGAGAGCAGTTTCCGTGCTTCCGGTAGCTCTGAAGCCAGACTGATCATCATGGAGATAACCAACAGGTTCAGAGTGAAGATTAAGCTGGGAGATGGCCAGCTTTTCCAAGAGTTTGCCCAGGAAAGGAGTTATGGAGATTGGACGATAGTTAGTAGGGCAGGAAGGGTCGCCAGAGGGTTTCTTAAGAAGAGAGTGCACAAGGGAGTGATTCAGTGGGGAGGGGAAGACTCCAGTGTCAAAGGAGTGGTTGCAGAAATCATCCAGAGCAGGAGCCAAGTTGTCAATGTGGTCCTTGATGGTTTGGAGGAACAGTGCTGAACTTGTTTTGACAAGACTTTCATAGATCGGACTTGTCTAGAAATCTCATCTGAGGAGAAGAGGGGAAAGGCAGAGAAGGATGGAGGAGAGGTGGCCGAAGAAGGGTCAGAGGAAGAGCAGGGAGAAGAAGGAGGAGGAGGAGACGAAGAGAGAGAGGTCAGGATGTCTTTAATGTCCTTACGAATATCAATTTTGTTGTCCTTCTGTAACTATGTAGGGTGCGATTTCACACCATGATGCAGTCATCATATTTCAACACATTGCTTTGTAGTTGTTCAGATTTGGTGTAGGATGTGAGGAGGTTGGATGAAGGTGGCTGGACCAGAGGAAGTAATAGAAGTGGAAGAGAGTGACGCAGACATGCTTTTCTACAGCAGATGCATGTGTGTAGATTATAAGCCATGGGTTTGTAAATGTTGATGGAAATTAGCCTACCCATGGGGTTCCTCCACATTGTCATAATAGAACTGGATGAGGTCCTGACTCAAATTAGGTGTTGCATATTATAATAGGAAATATACTTAACTTCTTTAGTGTCCGTTTTACTCCATGGCTACTTGACACAGAAATACTGCCAGTTGTCAGTGACAGCTTTCGGGGCACACTGATTCTTCCATGGTGTTAAGGTGAATATTAAGCATACCCGTGCGTATCTTCATATCTTTGTTTTATTGTGTTTTCCTGTCTCTACTGAGCAGGTTTCCTGTAAGACCTGATCAAGTGATTTACAAATTCCCCAAGAAATTGACAATGTCTAATGCAAGCTTTTTTTAGAAGGAATGGTATTAGTTGTGCAAACTTCTATTATGTAAAAAAGAAATAGAATGGTTTTTATGCTGCAAATTGCCCGAATAAATACAGGTGCACTATGGCCTTCAGCAATGCAATATCAGTCCACAATTAATATTTGAAGCATTGGTTTGTTGTGTCTACTCTTTTTATGTGTTTTTTTCTGTTTTTAATTTTGTAAATTAGGAGGATTCAAAATATTGTCTCTCAAAAAATATATATATATTTGTAGTGGCAGCAATTGCTTTGGTGTTCTCAAATAGCTTTTCTGTAACCATCTAGGGTGCGATTTCACACCATGGGCCTCATTACGACCCAGGCGGTAAGTTACCGCCTGGGCCGTGACTTTACCACCATGGCGTAAACTACGTTTACGCCATGGTGGTTGGTGGACTTACCGCCCCATTCCGACCTTGGCGGGGCGGTAAGTCCCCAATCCCCATTTACCCTTCCCCATTCCCATTTTTGCCCCATAGGGCATAATGGGAGTGGGGAAGGCGTTAATTACGCCACCGTAAATTACGGTGGCGTAATTAACTCCATGGTCCCTTAGCGCCATGGATTTTAACACCTGCTAAAAGCAGGTGTTAAATCCGCCATGGCACTAAGGGACCTCGTACTCAGGCGGTAAGGGTCGGCGCTGTTTACGCTGCCGTAAACCCCTTACCGCCTGGGTCGTAATGAGGCCCCATGATACAGTTTAAAACACATTACTTTGTAGTCCTGCAGATTGGGTATATGTAGGATAGTAAGAGGTTGGGTGAAGGTGGCTGGAACAGAGCAAGCAATAGAAGTGGAAGAGAGTGATGCAGACACACCGTTCTACAGCAGATACCTGTGCACAGATTGTAGGTCATGGGTTTGTACATTTTGATGTAAGTTAGCCTTTGTATAGTGTTCCTTTATACTGTCGTAATGGAATTGGATGAGGTGCTTAATCAAATTAGATGTTGCAAAAGTTTGGGATAGTTTATTGGAAGCTTCTATCTGCAATAGCCTACAATAGGAAACACACAGACCTTTTTTATGTCCATCTTACTCCAATGCTACTTGACACAGAAATACTGCCAGCTGTCAGTGACAGTTTTCTGGGCACACTGATTCTTCCATGGAGGTAAGGCGACTATTTAACACACCCACACACATCTTCATAATTTTCTATCATTGCTTTGTCCTCTCTGTGCTGAGGAGCAGGTTTCCTGTAAAGTTTGAGCAAGTGATTCATAAATTCCCCAGGAAAGTGACAATGTCTAATGTAACTTAGACATAGCCATGGTGTTTATTTTATACATATGTTAAAATATGTCAGCAGGATATGTAGTCGAAGATTTTTAAGCTAGTGATTTAATTAAAAACAGAACAAGTAAGAAATGTTTATTTTTCACCAAACTTGTGTTTCTTAAATAGGGGGATGGACAAAGTTTGAAAGAATGAATAAATATGAAAAAAATGGTTAGTGTGTGCAGTAATGAACAATTTGCTAAATGATTTGCCCTTGGCTGTTGCTGCCTTCAATCTTGCTAGCTCGCTCGAAATACAATCAATTTAAACTATGATGCCTCTTGTCCTTTCCATTGTGATTGTACTGTTGGTATTATACAGTAGGCATATTTCATTCGGGGCCCATTTTCTCAGAACCGTAGGGTCTATGCTCCTCCATTTCTCTCTCTTTTACTTTATCAGCATGATCGAGTATCTTTGCAATTGGTCCCAACACATCTAGTAATTTAACTTGGTATGATTTCCAAGCTGGATCAAGCCATTTCTTGATGTGTTTAGTGTACTGGCCCATGCAGGTGAGTATTCATTTGGCTTTTTCAGGTGTTTCAGCAATTCCTTTTGGCAGATGTGGTTTGGGACACTCATTCCATAGTTTGTTTCTGGCTTTTTTGGCCAGTGGTGTTCTCAACCTCCTCATCAGGTACGCCTCCATTTTCATTGGCCGCTCCTATTCTGATGACCAGGGAAGAATGAGAGTGTCTGGGTCCAACTTGTCTCCATTTTTCTTCTGATTTTATTCAGTCTTTCTTCTCATGAGAGCTCTTTTGTCTTTGTCTTTACCGGAAGATGAGAGCGTTTCAACCTCAGTGCTTTTCTCTTGCCAGGTGTATGGTCATCATGTGCCCTTGGAGTCTTTCTTTCTTCCCCCTTTTTCTCTTCCATGCTTGCCGGTACTTCTGATCTTGTCCATGCATTGGGAGAACTTTAACTAATTCTATACGAGTGATAGATGCTCTGAACCATGTCTCAAGCTAGCACCTAAAGCTTTCTGGATGGTCTGTCTCATAGTGGGCTGCAGCCATTTTTGGCTTACATATGGTCTTAACGTTTGACTTGAGCTGTGAGCAGTGGTTGTGTAGAATCAACCTTCACCAATTAAAGGTGCTGCCAGCAACAGCCAGGGGGCCTCATTAGGAGTTTGGTTGTCTGGAAATAATGGTGCTGGTAGCAACATACCAGCACCCTTTCTAGGCATCCAAATTAAGAGTTTGTTGGTAGGTGCACAGAATTTCCATCAGGCCTGACCTGCTGGGAGTTCAGGCTCCTACCAGCAGTGTTTTCACTGAAGCACTGGCACTGTTAGCAATGGTGCCGGTGCTTAAGTTACTCCATTCCCGTGGAGTCCTCAGTGGGGTTTTGCCATTTCCACTGCCTGCCATATTATTACAGTGGCACCGGGAAGCCAGGTGGCAGAAATGGTTTTACAGGGTTGCTGGTAACTTGCTGCTTACCATCGGATTTTACTAGCAACCCTGTAATGAGGCCTACCATCTTGAAACAACTGAAGCACTCCATTCAAATAGTCATCAGAAATGCTAGAGAGGTTCAGAGAGGATGCTTTGTATGAAGGGTTTATAAATGTGCTGCTCCTGTCTCCAGCAGTACAACTTGGATGAGTGAGAGGCCTTCTCAGGATCTTTTCTTTCTGATGCAATGCTTCTGCTGGAAGTCTTCATCCACTTCATCCTGGGGAACTAATTGTATCTTTATTCAGTTGCAAGACACTCTGGAAAGAAAAAAGAAAACAAAAGATGTCTGCCATGGAATGGGATATGAAGTCTGTTTGATGGTGGCCATTAAAAACAGTAAAAAAATAACTAAACAAAGAAGATGGCCATCATGGAATAGGAGACGGGACTACATATAGGGCCTCATTACGACCCAGGCGCTAATGGGTTAACGGCACCGTAAAAGGCTGCGGCGCCGTTAACCCTTTAGTGCCTTACTACGAGGTCCCTTTGCGGGACCCGACCTAAACGGCTGGTCTGGACCAGCCGTTAAAGTAGGGACCCACAAAGGGACCTCGCAGGCAATTACGGTACCGCAATTTGCGGTACCGTAATTGCCGCCTTCCCCATTCCCATTGAGCCCTATGGGGCAAAAATGGGAATGGAAAAGGGCCATGGGGAAATGGGAAAATACCACCCCGCCAACCTTGGGATGGGGCGGTATTTCCCCATTTCACCACGGCGGACTCCTTACAACACCGGCACCAACCATGGTGCTAATAGCGCCATGGTTTAGCGCCGGTGTTGTAATGAGGGCCATAGTCTCTTATCCCTTTTCCATGGTGGCCATTAAAACGATAGAAAAAAAATACAAAGGAAATAGCTGCCATGGAAAGGGAGAAGGGAATACATGTAGTCTCTTCTCTCTTTACATGGCATCCACTCGCAGAATGAACATTAAGGGATGTAGTGGTGACAGCTGCCTTGTCAGGCTGCTAAGGACCCAGTGAGAACCAATCAAATTGTTTGTAACAATCTGATTATCCCTTGTCGGGTACTAATTGTACTTTAAACTGTCTTCTTGGATAACACTGCTAAAATGAAAACATTCAAGATATAGAGGAAAATAAAAAGGATTACATGATCCGATTACCTGTCAAAAACAGGCGAGAAGCCGCGTAGCTGCGTCAATGCAGCTGTCAAAGTGACTGGGCATTTCCTCGACGCAGCAACCGCCACGTGCAGGCGGGTCTTCTCAAAGATTTGGGCAATTGGTCAATAATTTAGGTGCAAACACGTCATTGAGCTTGGGCATACCTGCGCATATGAAAACACAAACCATTGCTATACCCCTTTCCCAAGCACCTCTTTACTGTTTTCTGTCATTGCTTTTTTGTCTCTAGGTGTGTGAACTTCTTGTAAGCCTTGACAAACTTTTAAAAGCAGTACCTTGATTTATCTATTCCTTTTTTACCATTCTTCTTCGTAATCCTTGGTCCTTTGTCTTGTGTTTTGTAGTTTGGCATTTTAGCTTGTTATTTTTAAATGTTTTAAGTTTTTTAATATTAAAGGAATGTGGCAGTCAGAAATATTATTTTCCCTATTGTTCAGCCATGTGTTTTTAACCATACGTTGATCGCTCATACAAACATTTCCTATGCCCTTTACCGTAGTTTTCGTCTTTTGTACACAATTGAAATCCGGCAGCAGGGCACGGCCATCTTATGATAATCTTATCAGTTGCCGCATCGCCCAGGGTGGACTGCCTTTGCGGCACTAAATTATATCCCCCACCCGTGAGCCTGACATCAACAAATCATTGATATTCTCTGCCTTTCTCCATGACGTTACTGGGCAGCGTAGCCAAACGTGCCCCGTCGTCACCTACGCAACTTGACGCAGAACCCGGAAAACAACACACATCGTGTCACAACACAGCGCGTCACAATTCGGAATATGAAACTGTACTTTAAAAGGAAACAGCAAGACTGTACAATTGTTAAAGTACATTTATTTCACAGTAAATGCTTCGAGAACATTTGACGATTGACATATTCAATCAAAATAGAACTTATTTTCTTTGCTCTCGATCCTCAAATGTTTATCGTGAATCACGCTCTGTTCCTTTTGGGTACACAGCGTGTTCATTTTGGGTAAAAGAAGCACTTTGGTCGCACAGTGAATTGCAAGGCTTGTGCATCAACTTGGCACTAGACCACCGCAAAGGTTGTTATGTTGCTCCTAATCGCTGGTACAGCATAAGGGCATATCGGCCCTTGGCGATCGTCCTAAAAAAGAGTCAAATAAATCCAGTGATTGACATGTAGCTGCAGCTGGTGGTTGAAAAAACCATTGGTTGGGGTCTGGAATAGATGACAATCGCAGAATGGCAGGATGTACCTGTTTGCAAAACATAAAAATAGAAATGTGTCTCAATAGCTGATCTTTATTACAATTAATCATTTTACTTATTAGCACAGTCGTGACACAATGTGAACAGAGATTATACAATGTGGAAAGTACTCCACTATTTGCTTCCGAGGATAGTGCAATGGAGTACTTTCAGCTCTAAACGTAATGCGGAAGCTGAAGCAACAATTCGAGGTGCTCTGCTTTGGGTGGACATGGCACGTTGGCAATGTTTTGTGGCAATGTATGTGTGCTCTGAACAAAATCATGCCAATTCCATGTGTATGCATCTGCAAGACATTAATAATAAGATATTTAACAAAATCGAATTCCATTTCCTCATGTACTGGCTTGACCACCCATGTCTTGCTTCTTTTCATAAAGGCCATAGTGTAGCGAAGCATCCGTAAGTTTCCTGAAGTCGTAGATTGTTCACGGCCTACATTCTCATTATGCACTAATACCGCTAGTAATGTCCTATATTTCATCCCTCGGATGCAGAAATGCTATCTCTTTGGCCTGTATTTTAGGTACATATTGTGGAACACCTCCAAATCTCCTGTGTGACAGAATTCTCTGAGTCCCTTCAAATCTCTTGATAGAGTTTTATCAAACACAATCTTCTCAAGGGATTTGTGCGGAGGTGAAGATGGAATCAGCCACTTCTTCTTCTGTGCCAGCTCTAAGGGACAAAGGGCCATGTTCACATTTATAGAAATGTTGGTTTTCTGTCCAAGAGTGAATGTTGGAACAGTGGTGCATTATTTGCCGCCATTTTACCAGTAGAATTTCCACAGACCCATCACATATTTTGGAGCTCTACCAAAGATGGCTGCTGAGAGAATGGGACCACTGTGAAATACTTTACAAACCTTTTTTTTTTTCTCCCTGCAGTCGAGATTTGTTTATTGATTGATTTGGCAACATGCCATACATCAAATTGATATTTAATATTTGGAAACTGCTCTCTCAATGTCTTAGCTATTGAAACATGTCTGTCTATGGCTATGAGGTCGATTTGAATTCCCCTCGATTGTAGATCTTCCAGTGATTTTATAAAACCAAGTTTCTCCATGGCCACTGAGGATTTACATTCGGACACCTGCACGACCACCGAAGTCACGTTTTTTTTACTTTCCATTTCCTGAAAGTGGTATGTGTAGTACTTAGCAGATAATCCGGGGCTGTCACACTGTCCATCACCGACTAGCCTGCACCGTTTGTCGGAGAATGTACTTTGAATAGACAATTGTTCAATTTTCCAAGCTTCACTATTGGCAGGGAATAGATAATCACGTTGATATTTGTGGTACTGCGTTTTAGAAATGAAATGGAGTCCCACAAACTGACAGAAACTAGATAACGTCCTGAAACTAGAGCCACTGAAAAGTAAAGCTGCTGCACACAGTAGATTGCCAGCTGGCAGTTTCCTCAGCATCGGTTGAGCGGACCATGAAAATGTTTTATGTAACATTTCACAGGTGGCATGTATTTTGAGGTTACTGCCTTGTGTTAGAAGAGTCACATTAACCAATGGCTTTCCACATACTTCGCCTCTCACTGAATGCACACATTTCAGCATCTTTATAATCTCCATCAAGCAGCTGATGAATACTATATATTTGGCCTCCTTTATTAGACTGTCATCCTGCATTAATGTTGTTTTGGACTGAACTGTTGTGGACATATCAGCCAAACTGGACATACAATAGTTGAGATATTTGTCTAGTTCGTCGGTCAATTGTGCTGATGCTTCAGTCTCTGTCATTTCAACATCTGTTACTTGACCGTGAATAGGAGAAAACATCATCTGGCCATTGGACGAAGGCATCTCGAGTCTGAACATGCCGCGCCCCAATTAATAGTTCCTCCATGGTGAAAACAGTTTGGTAAGCAGCATCTCTCATTTGTGTCGCTGTCTGTGTCTGCATAGTCCGTACACCATCGGGCAACTACAGGACAGATAGGAAAAAGGATGTTCAATGTAAATCCAACATACAGTATCAGACAATTTACATTTAAAAAAAGCATATAATGAAGGCCTCAGCACAAAACAATTGCTAAAAATAGAAACTGTTTATAAATAACTTTATCTTTCTTTCTTTTTGTTGAAACCTTCTTTATTCTAACATCACCAACAGCAAGATGGTGCACCGACTCGGATCCACGTGCCTCCCGTTCAATATACAGATCTTGTATACATCCCTAGAAAAGAGTATTCATTTAAAATAAGTCATTTGTATTACAAATAAAATTAGACAGACTTTTTTCATCAGAGGGGACTGTCAGTACCCATACCTCTGGCTCTGGATCGACTACACGGGAGGATGTAATTGTAGAGGACACTCCAGCATCTCCCTGAAACAAAGCACTTGCATTAATAAGGATGAAAATATTGGAAATTGAACACACACATTGGGACGCGGACAAAGGTACATATCAATAGCAAACCACGAATGAAACATTGTGTAAAGGAATGACACGATACGTAAATATGATCCCATTATCTCAAATTCCATGCATAAAACAAGTCTGGAACAGAATAGCTAAGTAAGATTACCTGATACGCGTTCGAAGTGGTTGATGACTCCAGGCAAGACATGGATGTTGAATCTTGTTTCTTCATATTCGATGCATAGTCATGGAGTTGTAAAGGGAAAGTATTATTTGATTTAGAAATGCTAATATTAAAAACTGGCATGTAAGGAGACTGAACACGAGAACATTATGCTTATTTAAATGCATAATATAGCATAGTTATCTGTGCCCATTAATCAATTTTCTATCATGGTTCTAAAACCAAGGACTGATGTTTAGCAAAATGGTCATTATTTAAGAAGCAGTACAATCATATGAATATCGCAAGTATTATAAGTGACATTTACACCTAAAATACCAATCAATCCATTTGGTCACCTGCTCAATACCCCAAGGCCTAAAGCTAAATCCGGAACCGTGATTCACCTGTGGCGGCATGTGAACAAATAGAGTCAGAATAGCGTTTGGAAGCAATTTTCGAGTCGTTGATTCTTCTTTGTGTACAAGGATGTGTTGTTCATATTCACGGTAAAGTGCTGCAGATGCGGTATCGATAACCCCTCTTGTCCTCCAAGACTTTTTTGACTCTACTTTCAAGCTCTGCCGGTGCATATCCGCAATATCTGACCCATTCTCTAATTCAATCTACAGTCTTTGGGAATACATGCATTGTAGTGCCTTTAGATTTGTCATGGGTCTTAGAAGGGCAACTGGAAATCGAACATACAAAAAGGTGAACATTATTTGAAAATGACTTTGCGTAAAAACGTGAGAAAGAAGGAATTATACCAGACATTCTTCAATGCAAGCTTTGTTTTGGTCACCACAGCAAAACCATTGCAGCGTGGGCGGCTGTATTATACGATAGCTTTCATAAAAAGTTCCTTGATGTGACGAAAAACATTTCTTGTTACTCGTCCCTTGAATGTGCTATCATGTATCAAAATGAAATATGCTTCACGGTCAAAATACGGTCCACTATGGCTGCAATTCGATGCCAATTGACACTGATGAAAACTGGTATATCGATAACATAACCAATGAAACTCAAGTCAATGGCAATGAGATGAATACAAATAACACTACTGAGTATGTTAGTTCGAAATAGATAGAAATGTACAGATGAAGGAGCTATGATTAGGATACATGCCCTTACCTTGACCAACAAACAGATTCAGCAAGCAGAGTAGTTAGTGGCAGGAGAACAGGGAGATGTTCACAGGTGCACATTGACGAGCTGACTCGCAGCGGTCACAGAGGTTCACAGATAGCACGACGACAAGCAGATTAGCACTGGTCACCGGGGGTTCTCAGGTAGCACGTTCACGAGTTGACGTGCAGTGCTCAAAGATGTTTTCATGATAAATATCAAGTGGTTTATAAAGAATTACAAAAAGGGGTGTGTATGTGAATGAATGATGTGTATATGTCGTGGTATTATGTGGATTACAGTGGCTCGGCCTGCTTCAAGGGGAGTCTGCCTGGAGACACCGGGTCTGAGGAGGGCATGTGAACAATGACCCCTGCGCGTAAGATACCTTCGAAGTGTACATGGTGTTTGGTAACTTGGCCGTTCACGCCCCGGACAGCGCCCCTTGACAGCGAACATCCACTGGTGCCAACTGCCTTTGATAATGGAGGGGGGATGGATGGTCCTGGGGCATGCAGACAAGGCACTGGAACACTGCTGAATGGAGACACACTTAGGTGAATTGCAGGGGCGCGGCCATCTTCAAGGGGAGCCTGCCTGGAGACACAGGGTCTGAGGAAGGCATGTGAACAATGACCCCTGCGTGTAAAATACCTTTGAAGTGTACATGGTGTTTGGCACCTTGGCCGTTCGCGCCCCAGACATCACCCCTTGGCAGTGAAACATCCACTGGTGCCAACTGCCTTTGATAATGGAGGGGGGATGGATGGGTCTGGGGCTTGCACACAAAGCACCGGAACACTGTTGAATGGAGACACACTTGATTCACTGAAAAACTGAAAGAACCATTGATAAAAAATATGTTGTGTTTTATTTTGTTTCTTATTTTGATGGCACACAACTACTACACATTGCAAAGTTCTGGTTGCAGCACAGTGAGGGAAAATCCCCTGTACTGACTGCTGTCACTGGGGAAAGTTTCTCTAATGGCACCAACGACACAGGCGGGTATTACTCGTTGAACGCAGTGTCCAAGCCTCCCATGAAGCTACCATGTAAAAGAATGATAGACCACCAGCCTGTACCACCTGTGAAAGAAAAAGATACCAACTGTTTTTAAATGACCAAGATAAGTGTATTAGACCTTAGTTGTCAATGACAATTCTTGTATCCAATGGCATTTTTGCCAGGACAAATGCTACCTAGACACTGCACAATATTGAACGACTTTTATACGACTATTACTAGAGAACTGCAAGACTAAATTGGTATGACAATAATATATTGAAGTTACGACATAATAGGAGACAACCATGAAATATTAGTGGCCTAACAGACATCACAACCAGAGTATACCTATTCGTTACTAGGATTACGAGGGTGAACTGTTGCACGAAGTTCGTGCATAAGCACCATCAAAATCCTCAACACGGACCATGTGAGGCAGGCTGCCCTGAAGTCTGGCAGCTCGGTAACGCATTGCGGCCGTGGCTCGCCTTGCGATATGTAGGACAAGCATCCAGAGTTTTCTCGCCAGCAGCAGTTCTCCACCTCGGTTGGCATTAGCATTACCCAATTGCAGGTACACCAGGTGGAGACGCCATCCATGCGACTAGGCTCAGGCTCTTGATCTGTTGAATCGTCCTCCCAACTGTTTCTGCATCTTTCTCTTTCCAGTAATTCTGCCTCGGAATACTCAGGCTCGAACTGGTAGGGCATTATTGTTGCCATTTATGTGGTAAACAAACAAAAATAATTTATAGCGATGGTACTGGTATCTGTTTGCACGGGCTACAAGCAACGAAGGTAGACCAGAGCACAGAAACGAGTCACTGAATACTCAAAGAAATACAGTGAGAGGAATGGAATAGAAAATCGGAAGTTGTGTGTTGTGAAACGGTCTGTTTATACTTATTGAGGAAAGAGGCGTCCTGCCATTTCAATGGCGACACGTCATTAGCTGAAGTGCAGAGAATGTTGACACGAGACGTGCTTTGGCGTTGTGAACTGGGCGGTACGTGTCTAGTGTTGTCAGGCTCAGGGGCGGGGGGTATGAGTAAGTGCCGCAAAGGCAGTCCACCCTGGGTGATGCGTCAACTGATAAGATTATCACAAGATGGCCTTGCCCTACTGCCTGATTTGCTTGTTTACAAAAGACGAAAACTCTGGTAAGTTGCATAGGAAATGTTTGTACGATTGATCAACGTATGGTTAAAAACACATGGCCGAACCATATGTACAATAATATTTATGACCGCACCATTCCTATATGTGGCAGAGTCCTTTTTTTGTTGTGTATTTTTACAGTACTTATTTTTCCTCCATGGTCCTGCATTTCAAAATGACTACAACCAGCAGTGATGATGAGGTGGTGTGCGTGCAGGGTGCACAAAAAACATTTCTTATAGTTGCCAATATGTCCGTGTAGAGGACCAACACAGCAAAAAGGAGATAGAGGAGGGGATGTGAAATTTCTGTGGTAAGGTTTTGCGGAGGGGACCTTCAAACAAGTAGTTGCAAAGCTTGGGAACCTCCACGTTAATTCAACATCTTGTCCGCGTTCTTTGGGATGAAGTGGATGATTCATATAGGAAGGCTTATGTGAAACATAAGGTCAAAGCACATGGAGCAAGATCAGCAAAGCAGAATTTATTGGCTTTGTTGCGTTAAGTTCTCACCTTAATGTCCATGCAACTTAAGTTTTTTCCTTGAATTTCAAGGTTTTTTTTACAATGTATTTCTCACCTTAACGTCCCTGCAACTAACCTTTTTCCCTACAAGCACTCAGTAGAGCGCAAAATGCGTCTCACAGGACATTTCTTTACTGGTGTCCTGTTTTTGCTATATGTGATACATTTTTTTCATGTTGTTATTTTACACAATAAACTTGTCTTCACGACGTCAGGCTGGAAATTTTCTTTTTTCTACTATGTGGGATGAAGGTTATTGACTTGGAGTTATTTTCCACGCCCTAGTGGCATTTTCCTCCTTTTCTGTGCACAGGCACTCTCGAGTCACACTCCAAGTCAGCTCAGATTCAAACAAATGTGTTTGTGCTTTCCAGAGTACAAGTAAGGAATTAAAGTGTCTTCATTATTCAAAATGTAACAACCCATAATCCCCAAAAGGTGTGGCAATCTCGTTGCTTGATCACATAACATGTCCACTTGTTAGAATGCTTTATATAGGGGGAAAGTATACTGGTCACTGAAACAATGTCCTTTGCCTTTGTCTACCATTTTAGTATTGGTCCTAGTTGTATCCGACAGTGGTGGCCATGTTGGCACATATGCTGCTAAGTGTACTGCATAGATGAAAGGTAAATATAAATGAGCAAAAATAGTCCTCTTTTTTGGTTACTGGGGGCTCTGTGGGTGAGGACATGAGTACTGAAATTGAACAACCAGTATCCACAGATAGCTACCCAGATTCTACACAACTGGGTCGCAGGAAAGGCCCTAGTCTACAACCTGTATATCTCTATTGATTTATGATAATACAGTTGGTCAGTACAAAACATATTTCAATTTTATTGTTCTCATATTATACACAACACATGATAAAACTATAAAACAAATAGTAAAACATATTGCATATCGCAATCATTAGCCGAGCAAAACATATCCAGTTGTTGCTTTCAGATATATAGTTCCCAAGTCAAGTATTATATATTTTTCTTTAAGACAGACATGAGTGAGGTTAGTATCATAGTGAGTGGCTACTGGCAAAACATTGTATGGACATGTGCCCCCACAATTTTTGTGTCTACACCAGTTTGGGTTACACTGGGACTCCCTTGGAAACTTGAAACACAATCTAGTTCCTAGGTTCCTAGCTCTTTCCTTCGAAGCCGTCTTCAGGACACTTAATAGATTTTAGCCATGCACTACTGTCATATTTCTTCATATGCACATGTAGAAGATCTAAAAAAAATTACAAAGTCATCTATTAAAAACTGACCATTCTAACATTTTTTGTTGTATCTTGTTGACATAGGAGCTTATTCAGCTCGCTGACCCCTAATTCCTTTTTGTTATGTGAAATACTACACTGACTGTCCCAATATAGGTGACGCTCTATTGTTTTGTAGACTATTCATTAACATTCGTATTCTGCTTGTATCTGCTTAGATCAAAATATTTGCATCATCTCTTTTTTTCTCTCTCGTGCGCATAGTTTTTTTAATTAGATTTGATTCATTCAAGCACATTAGGTATTTTTTCCAAACTAAACATATTCTGTACATACATACATCTGTTACTTGACCGTGAATAGGAGAAAACATCAATGTCGAATGTTGCTGGATTCGCCGGAAACATTACATTTGTTTTCTGGCCATTGGACGAAGGCATCTCGAGTCTGAACATGCCGCGCCTCAATTAATAGTTCCTCCATGGTGAAAACAGTTTGGTAAGCAGCATCTCTCATTTGTGTCGCTGTCTGTGTCTGCATAGTCCGTACACCATCGGGCAACTACAGGACAGATAGGAAAAAGGATGTTCAATGTAAATCCAACATACAGTATCGGACAATTTACATTTAAAAAAATCATATTATGAAGGCCTCAGCACAAAACAATTGCTAAAAATAGAAACTGTTTATAAATAACTTTATCTTTCTTTCTTTTCGTTGAAACCTTCTTTATTCTAACATCACCAACAGCAAGCTGGTGCACCGACTCGGATTCACGTGCCTCCCGTTCAATATACAGATCTTGTATACATCCCTAGAAAAGAGTATTCATTTAAAATAAGTCATTTGTATTACAAATAAAATTAGACAGACTTGTTTCATCAGAGGGGACTGTCAGTACGCATACCTCTGGCTCTGGATCGACTACAAGGGATGATGTAATTGTAGAGGACACTCCAGCAACTCCCTGAAACACAGTACTTGCATTAGTATGGATGAAAATATTGGAAATTGAACACACACTTTGGGACGACGACAAAGGTACATATAAATAGCAAACCACGAATTAAACATTGTGTAAACGAATTACACGATATGTAAATATGATCCCATTATCTCAAACTCCATGCATAACACAAGTCTGGAACAGAATAGCTAAGTAAGATTACCTGATACGCGTTCGAAGTGGTTGATGACTCCAGGCAAGACATGGATGTTGAATCTTGTTTCTTCATATTCGATGCATAGTCATGGAGTTGTAAAGGGAAAGTATTATTTGATTTAGAAATGCTAATATTAAAAACTGGCATGTAAGGAGACTGAATACAAGAACATTATGCTTATTTAAATGCATAATATAGCATAGTTATCTGTGCCCATAAATCAATTTTCTATGATGGTTCTAAAACCAAGGACTGATGTTTAGCAAAATGGTCATTATTTAAAAAGCTGTACAATCATATGAATATCGCAAGTATTACAAGTGACATTTACACCTAAAATACCAATCAATCCATTTGGTTAGCTGCTCACTACCCCAAGGCCTAAAGCTAAATCCGGAACCGTGACTCACCTGTGGCGGCATGTGAACAAATAGAGTCAGAATAGCGTTTGGAAGCAATTTTCGAGTCGTTGATTCTTCTTTGTGTGCAAGGATGTGTTGTACATATTCACGGTAAAGTGCTGCAGATGCGGTATCGATAACCCCTCTTGTCCTCCAAGACTTTTTTGACTCTACTTTCAAGCTCTGCCGGTGCATATCCGCAATATCTGACCCATTCTCTAATTCAATCTACAGTCTTTGGGAATACATGCATTTTAGTGCCTTTAGATTTGTCACGGGTCTTAGAAGGGCGACCGGAAATCGAACATACAGGCATTTTTTTAAATTTTGCACAAAAAAGGTCAACATTATTTGAAAATGACTTTGCATAAAAACGTGAGAAAGAAGGAATTATACCATACATTCTTCAATGCAAGCTTTGTTTTGGTCACCACAGCAAAACCATTGCAGCGTGGGCGGCTGTATTATACGATAGCTTTCATAAACAGTTCTTTGATGTGACGAAAAACATTTCTTGTTACTCGTCCCTTGAATGTGCTATCATGTATCAAATCGAAATATGCTTCACGGTCAAAGCACGGTCCACTAAGGCTGCAATTCGATGCCAATTGACACTGATGAAAATTGGTATATCGATAACATAACAAATGAAACTCAAGTCAATGGCAATGAGATGAATAAAAATAACACTACTGAGTATGTTAGTTCGAAATAGATAGAAATGTACAGATGAAGGAGATATGATTAGGATACATGCCCTTACCTTGACCAACAAACAGATTCAGCAAGCAGAGTAGTTAGTGGCAGGAGAACAGGGAGATGTTCACAGGTGCACAGTGACGAGCTGACTCGCAGCGGTCACAGAGGTTCACAGATAGCACGACGACAAGCAGATCAGCATTGGTCACCGGGGTTCTCAGGTAGCACGTTCACGAGTTGACTTGCAGTGCTCAAAGATGTTTTCATGATAAATATCAGGTGATTTATAAAGAATTACAAAAAGGGCTGTGTATGTGAATGAATGATGTGTATATGTCGTGGTATTATGTGGATTACAGTGGCGGGGCCTGCTTCAAGGGGAGTCTGCCTGGAGACACGGGGTCTGAGGAGGGCATGTGAACAATGACCCCTGCACGTAAGATATCTACGAAGTGTACATGGTGTTTGGCAACTTGGCCGTTCACGCCCCAGACATCACCCCTTGACAGCGAACATTTACTGGCGCCAACTGCCTTCGATAATGGAGGGGGGATGGATGGGCCTGGGGCATGCAGACAAGGCACTGGAACACTGCTGAATGGAGACACACTTAGGTGGATTGCAGGGGCGCGGCCTTCTTCAAGGGGAGCCTGCCTGGAGACACGGGGTCTGAGGAAGGCATGTGGACAATGACCCCTGCGTGTAAGATACCTTTGAAGTGTACATGGTGTTTGGCACCTTGGCCGTTCGTGCCCCAGACAGCACCCCTTGGCAGTGAAACATCCACTGATGCAACTGCCTTTGATCATGGAGGGGGGATGGATGGGCCTGGGGCGTGCAGACAAGGCACCGGAACACTGCTGAATGGAGACACACTTATGTGGATTGCAGGGGCGCGGCCTGCTTCAAGGGGAGCCTGCCTGGAGACACAGGGTCTGAGGAGGGCATGTGAACAATGGCCCCTGCGCGTAAGATACCTTTGAAGTGTACATGGTGTTTGGCACCTTGACCGTTCGTGCCCCGGACAGAACCCCTTGGCACCGCACATCCACTGGTGCCAACTGCCTTTGATAATGGAGGGGGGATGGATGGGTCTGGGGCTTGCACACAAGGCACCGGAACACTGTTGAATGGAGACACACTTCATTCACTGAAAAACTGAAAGAACCATTGATAAAACATATGTTGTGTTTTATTTTGTTTCTTATTTTGATGGCACACAACTACTACACATTGCAAAGTTCTGGTTGCAGCACAGTGAGGGAAAATCCCCTGTACTGACTGCTGTCACTGGGGAAAGTTTCTCTAATGGCACCAAAGACACAGGCGGGTATTTCTCGTTGAACGCGGTGTCCAAGCCTCCCATGAAGCTACCATGTAAAAGAACGATAGACCACCAGCCTGTACCACCTGTGAAAGAAAAAGATACCAACTGTTTTTAAATGACCAAGATAAGTGTATTAAACCTTAGTTGTCAATGACAATTCTTGTATCCAATGGCATTTTTGCCAAGACAAATGCTACCTAGACACTGCACAATATTGAACGACTTTTATACGACTATTACTAGAGAACTGCAAGACTAAATTGGTATGACAATAATATATTGAAGTTACGACATAATAGGAGACAACCATGAAATAATAGTGGCCTAACAGACATCACAACCAGAGTATACTTACTCGTTACTAGGATTACGAGGGTGAACTGTTGCGCGAAGTTCGTGCATAAGCACCATCAAAATCCTCAACACGGACCATGTGAGGCAGGCTGCCCTGAAGTCTGGCAGCTCGGTAACGCATTGCGGCCGTGGCTCGCCTTGCGATATGTAGGACAAGCATCCAGAGTTTTCTCGCCAGCAGCAGTTCTCCACCTCGGTTGGCATTAGCACTCCCCAATTGCAGGTACACCAGGTGGAGATGCCATCCATGCGACTAGGCTCAGGCTCTTGATCTGTTGAATCGTCCTCCCAACTGTTTCTGCATCTTTCTCTTTCCAGTAATTCCGCCTCGGAATACTCAGGCTCGTACTGGTAGGGCATTATTGTTGCCATTGTGTGGTAAACAAACAAAACAATTTATAGCGATGGTACTGGTATCTGTTTGCACGGGCTACAAGAAACGAAGGTAGACCAGAGCAGAGAAACGAGTCACTGAATACTCAAAGAAATACAGTGAGAGGAATGGAATAGAAAATCTGAAGTTGTGTGTTGTGAAACGGTCTGTTTATACTTATTGAGGAAAGAAGCGTCCTGCCATTTCAATGGCGACAAGTCATTAGCTGAAGTGCAGAGAATGTTGACACGAGACGTGCTTTGGCGTTGTGAACTGGGCAGTACGTGTCTAGTGTTGTCAGGCTCAGGGGCGGGGGATATGATTTAGTGCCGCAAAGGCAATCCACCCTGGGCGATGCATCAACTGATAAGATTATCACAAGATGGCCTTGCCCAGCTGCCTGATTTGCTTGTTTACAAAAGACAAAAACTCTGGTAAGTTGCATAGGAAATGTTTGTACGATTGATCAACGTATGGTTAAAAACACATGGCCGAACCATATGGACAATAATATTTATGACCGCACCATTCCTTTATGTGGCAGAGTCCTTTTTTTGTTGTGTATTTTTACAGTACTTATTTTTCCTCCATGGTCCTGCATTTCAAAATGACTACAACCAGCAGTGATGATGAGGTGGTGTGCGTGCAGGGTGCACAAAAAACATTTCTGATAGTTGCCAATATGTCCTTGTAGAGGACCAACACAGCAAAAAGGAGATAGAGGAGGGGATGTGAAATTTCTGTGGTAAGGTTTTGCGGAGGGGACCTTCACACAATTCGTTGCAAAGCTTGGGAACCTCCCCGTTAATTCAACATCTTGTCCGCGTTCTTTGGGATGAAGTGGATGATTCATATAGGAAGGCTTATGTGAAACATAAGGTCAAAGCACATGAAGCAAGATCAGCAAAGTAGAATTTATTGGCTTTGTTGCGTCAAGTTCTCACCTTAATGTCCATGCAACTTAAGTTTTTTCCTTGAATTTCAAGGTTTTTTTTACAATGTATTTCTCACCTTAACGTCCCTGCAACTAACTTTTTTTCCCTACAAGCACTCAGTACAGCGCAAAATGCGTCTCACAGGACATTTCTTTACTGGTGTCCTGTTTTTGCTATATGTGATACATTTTTTTCATGTTGTTATTTTACACAATAAACTTGTCTTCACGACGTCAGGCTGGAAATTTTCTTTTTTCTACTATGTGGGATGAAGGTTATTGACTTGGAGTTATTTTCCACGCCCTAGTGGCATTTTCCTCCTTTTCTGTGCACAGGCACTCTCGAGTCACACTCCAAGTCAGCTCAGATTCAAAAAAATGTGTTTGTGCTTTCCAGAGTACAAGTAAGGAATTAAAGTGTCTTCATTATTCAAAATGTAACAACCCATAATCCCCAAAAAAGCCAAAAGGTGTGGCAATCTCGTTGCTTGATCACATAACATGTCCACTTGTTAGAATGCTTTATATAGGGGGAAAGTATACTGGTCACTGAAACAATGTCCTTTGCCTTTGTCTACCATTTTAGTATTGGTCCTAGTTGTATCCCACAGTGGTGGCCATGTTGGCACATATGCTGCTAAATGTTCTGCATAGATGAAAGGTAAATATAAATGAGCAAAAATAGTCCTCTTTTTTTGGTTACTGGGGGCTCTGTGGGTGAGGACATGAGTACTGAAATTGAAGAACCAGTATCCACAGATAGCTACCCAGATTCTACACAACTGGGTCGCAGGAAAGGCCCTAGTCTACAACCTGTATATCTCTATTGATTTATGATAATACAGTTGGTCAGTACAAAACATATTTCAATTGCATTGTTCTCATATTATACACAACACATGATAAAACTATAAAACAAATAGTAAAACATATTCCATATCACAATCATTATCCGAGCAAAACATATCCAGTTGTTGCTTTCAGATATATAGTTCCCAAGTCAAGTATTATATATTTTTTCTTTAAGACAGACATGAGTGAGGTTAGTATCATAGTGAGTGGCTACTGGCAAAACATTGTATGGACATGTGCCCCCACAATTTTCGTGTCTACACCAGTTTGTGTTTCAAGTTTCGAAGGGAGTCCCAGTGTAACCCAATCTAGTTCCTAGGTTCCTAGCTCCTTCCTTCGAAGCCGTCTTCAGGACACTTAATAGATTTTAGCCATGCACTTGCTTGTATATGTAGAAGATCTAAAAAAAATTACAAAGTCATCTATTAAAAACTGACCATTCTAACATTTGTTGTTGTATCTTGTTGACATAGGAGCTTATTCAGCTCACTGACCCCTAATTCCTTTTTGTTATGTGAAATACTACACTCACTGGGCCTTATTACACAGTAGGCGGTGAGCCATGGCGCTATTAGCGCCATGGCTCATGCCGGTAAAATACCGGCACCGCCTTGGCGGAAAGGGGATTTACCGCCCCATTCCAAGGTTGGAGGGGCGGTAAATCCCTTTTCCGCCATTGCCCTTCCCCATTCCCATTTCTGCCCCATAGGGCTCTATGGAAATGGGGAAGGCGCTAATTACGCCACCGCAATTTTGCGGTGCCGTAATTAGCTCCGAGGTCCCTTAGCGGGTTGGATTTTAACACCTGCAAGAAGCAGGCGTTAAATCCTCCAACCCGCAAAGGGACCTCGTAGTACGGCGGTAAGGGTTAACGGTCACCGTTGCCATTAACGGTGACCGTTAACCCTTACCGCCGTCCGTGTAATGAGGCCCACTGTCCCAATATAGGTGAAACTCTATTGTTTTGTAGACTATTCATTAACATTCGTATTCTGCTTGTATCTGCTTAGATCAAATGATTTGCATCATCTCTTTTTTTCTCTCTCGTGTGCATAGTCTTTTTAATTAGACTTCATTAATTCAAGCACATTAGGTATTTTTTCCAAACTAAACATATTCTGTACATAGCATGATTAAGTGATAACAGTTCACTTACCTGTGTAGGTGTTATTTTACAATTTCCAGATGAGTAGGCGTAAACATGCACAGAAGCCGAATCCCATTCTTTTTCCAGTGTCCGTTTCCTAAACACAAAGACCAGTCATGATGCACGTATCTTCCATTTTCACAACTTACATTCATTGGGCCTCATTACGAGCTTGCCGGTCCGGATACAACAGTACCGGTAAGCTTGCCGGTACCGTTGTATCCGGCCGGCACACTCTGAGTTGTGCTGACGGGTGCCTTTCATTCCATCAGGTCTGACCTGGCAGAATGAAAGGCACCCGCGAGCACAGCATTTCGGATGCACAGCTGTGCATCCGGCTTCCCCATCCCCATTGAGCCCTATGGGGTTCAAATGGGAATGGGGAAGAATTTTTTCCGGCGCCCAGGAATGGGGAAATACCGGGTCCGGCAAGGCCATAATGACCTGGTTATTGCCCATTTCTGAGCGTTGGAAAAAATGCAACTCCGGCGGCAGCCGTGCCTGTTTTACAGACACAACTACCGCCAGGGTTGTAATGAGGCCCATTGTATTTAAACTTAACGTGTGGTACCCAAGTGGTACCACACCTTCATTGCTTTAGGCTGTTTGAATTTATTAGCAGGTGATTACCTTGCGACTAGATGGTTTCAATGCTTAGTTTGTTTTGTTCCTTTCTTTTTTCTTTTGCTTCTGCATTGTATTTCGGTTAGCGCCTCTACCTAATGTTATTCCAGCAGAATAGTCAGGTCGAACGTGTTGCCTGTCATAACAAATCAAATAGATGTAATACATTGAAACATCTTACAAATAAAGGTATTTTACTGCTGAGATCACCGACATTATGGCGATACCTCAATCTTTGCCACTCAAATATGTGTTCAGAGTTGTTTTTATATAATTAATTGGATCGTGTTTACACACACAATGCAGTGTGCCCTCTCGACCGCCCTGTGTTCCTGGACAGGCCCCCAATATAATGACAAGCATTCACTTAATCTTTTGAATGCTTAACAGTTTTCTACAATGTGAATATATATATATATATAATAGGGGGGCGGTCGCCACCCTATAGATAAGGTGAGTCGGTCGCCACCCTAAAGATAAGGTGAGTCGGAGACATATAGGAACCTGTCAAAATTCTATTGTTAATAACTTTTGATTCGAGTAACGCATTTGGCCGAGATTTTGAAAGTGATTAAAAGTCTGCGGGACCCCCCAGACTGCAAAGTTTCGTAAAGATTTGTTAAAAAAGAAAACGTTAGCATCAGATCTGAGTGGAAAATTCCTGGACATTCATTGACACCTAGCGTTCTTTTATTCAACATCATGCAATTGAATACGGTTACACAAATGGGTGAGGCCGCTGTTTCCCCTTTGAATGATAATAATAATTTCCTCCTGAATGTATGCCTAAATCTGCAACGGGAGTCATTAGGGCAACTGCCTCTGCCCAGCTGCTTCTTCGTCCCCGGCTGACTATGCTAATATAACTGGTACCAATTTGTCAGCCATGCCGGACTTAAAGGAGATCGTGTCTGACTCGACTGACTCTAAAAGTGACTCCGATAGTGAGACTGATTCTACAGATTGCTATGAGAGTGATATAGAAGTTGATGAAGAGGCCTCTTCCCCCAGCCTGAGTATTATCGCTACTGTCATTGATGCAGTGTTCAGGCTCTGTGCTAACTTGACCAAAGAGCAAAGGGAATTGAAGAACATGCTCGCTAAGGTCGTTGATACTCTTACCAATAGTAATCCGTCTAGTATTTTAAACAACAGTGCAACTTCTTGGACTTGCTATTCCACCCCAATGCACACATTACTCTGCAATCATGCATTTGAGAAGGAACCAGAAGGTAGAGCTAGGTGGGTAATGACCAACATTGAATTGCCACACTCTGCTGTCAAATTCAGTAGTGCTAAGTCTCTGTTTGTTGCATGTATCATTAACCTGATATCCCAACTGGAGCCCTTAGTGGCAGTGTGCACTAAAACCAGAGTGGGCTGTTCAGTGGATTATGAGCGTACCCCTTTAAGACGCCCTAAAAGCTGCAGGAAACCCAACGATAAAATGGAGCCCCGCAAAGCAGCTTGGTTGTGTGCCTAAATGTTCTGATCCAACATATGACAGACATGGCACAATAGCAGGGGTATGCCGTATGCACTAGTAACCATTTTCTACCACTTTTGGGCAAGCGTGCCATCATACCATCTATGGCAACGATGCAGCAAAACTACTCATGGACCCCACTTGAGTCCTGGCTTCGGCCGCCTAAAGGGAAGAATAAATCTACCACGTGTTGCCACTCCTGATATTCCCCTCAAGCAGGCCAATCAGCAACACCTCTCTAGTGATTGCAATTTGCCAAATTCGGGATTGATAAACTCTGTTGAATTGTTATCCACTACCCAAGGATAGAGTTATCTGGACAATAATACTGCTACAGACAATTGTGCAATGAGAAGCTTGAGTGGACATCGCCCTGCTGAAGGTGTTACATCGGAGTACCCACTTTCAGCAAATGGGTTAAATTAGTATAAACTTATATAACTGCAGAGTCCCTTTCTCAAACCGTGATTTCCTTTTAAGGTTGTTTCACAGAATTTCCTCACTAATGGCATGTTTGACCCCGGAAATTGATTACATTGAACTGTCTGAGATTGACTCCTCTCGGAATTGGGCTCTAATTGAATTTGTGTTTGCCATAATCGTCACCTTGGGCCTCATTCTGAGATTGGTGGGCGTTATGGCTCTATTTGCACCATGACTGCCACCAATAATGGGCCCGGCACTGGTGTTTTGCAATGGGGACTTACCGGTGTAGTCCGACCCTTGCGGGACCGGTAATTCCCCATTGCACAACCATTCCCCATTCCCATTTGAGCCCCCATAGGGCTTAATGGGAATGGGGAGGGTGTTAATAACGGGCTTGTGACTTGCAAGCCCGTTATTAGCGCCCTGGTCCCTTAGTGGGACCCGTAAGGGACATGTGGTCGGACCACACGTTCCTTACGGTCCCTGCCAAGGGACCTTGGAATAGGGCGGTAAGGGATTACCGGCACCGGTCTCCTTACCGGTGCCTGGTATCCTTTATCGCCTAGGTCGTAATTGTATACTAATTATAACTGTTTCAAATCCTTGGGTTTTGATTTGCTTGTATAATGCAAATATGTGCTCAATAAACCTCCTACTGAGATAATACAGCCCAAAGTGTGAAGTAATACTGATTTCTCCGCAAACCCAAACCACCTGTCGTAAAGATCCAGTTTATAATTTCAATCTCATACAAAAAACCTAATGTAGCTAAGGTTACGTTGGTTGGATGGATTGAGTGCAGGGTGGTCGAATCTGTTTGCGGGCAATGACAGGATCCTTCATCCAGCAGTCATGCATTTCTATCCAGGAAGACATTAGGGGCTATCGATCTTTCCTATGTAACCCTAATGGCCTGCAAATGATTATGGTTGTTGATATTTTCATCCTGTGGGAAACATGGGCTTGCCATCCTTTTTTGATTGACCGCTTTAAAGTCATTTGCAAGACCACCAGAGACACTCATGGCCCCCACATGGGGGATTGGCCGTAGGGGAAAACGTCCCTTTTAAGTCAAGTGAATTCTGCCCCAGTAAGACTGTATCCAACGACCTTAGTGTGATTTTAGAGAATGTATCTCATTATTTTGGCCAGATTTTGCTCATTAATATATATAATCCCCCTGGGGACATTGAGTCGACAAACCTCCAATCGCATGTGTATGACATTGTAACGACATGGGCTACCACTTGCTCAAATTATAACATGATTGTTGGGGGGATTTTAACAAACACTATACACCTCCACTGGAGAAAATCTGAGTATGACAAAGAAATTAGCCTGCTTGCTATAGATGCCAAACAATCTGTTACTCATTAGAAGAAGTTGTACTCATGGGGCAACGCTGGACTGGCAAATTACATATGCATGATTTGAATTACCTAGAAATGCAAGATCACAAGAGCATGAGGTTTTAGTCCAATGGTAAGTCGTATTCTAGATTGGTCTGCCCAAAGCTGCAGGGTCGTACCTCTATGTTTTTGCCGGAGCTTAATGATCTGAGCAATCACGCTGTGATGTCTTGGACCATGGACTAGGGTAATATTAAGGTTATTCATAGACATCAATTTTCCACTTCGGTCACTTCCCCGGGTAATCGGCTATTGTAGTCTGTCTCAAATATCAGGAAATACAACAGTTGGCTCTCCCGGTATAGAAACGCTATTGATTCCCTTTCGGCCAACTATAATTGGGATATTCAAAGCATGTTAAGTGACTCTATGAAATTGGTTTGCTCGGATTGCGCTTGTGTATTTATGAAAAAAGGTCTGTTTGACAACTACATTGCATATAGGAGAAACTGCTGGCAGAGCAATAAGCAGCACTCAGATAAACAATGACTTGGCCTGGGAAGAAAGGAAGGCATTATGTAATAAACTCTGAATGCATTGTAAGAAGTGACTCCACAGTCATAAGAATAATTTAAACAACACTATTTGGCACTTTTTGTTCTCTATAATGTTGAGTCATGATAACAAACATGTTTGAGTTACTACCGGCAGTTTTTAGCTGAAGCTTCTCCCTGGAGTTGAATCCTCTCCCTGAGGTTCGCATGGTGAGTCACATTAAAAGCCTATATCACGATGCACCTGCTGATAAGACCCTTATAAATAATTATAGGTGTGACACATTTTTCTCAAAGGGCTTTGAGATTGAGGAGGTTCTCCTGGGTATAAATAAGTGTAAGGCATTGCATGCTCCTGGACAGGACATCCTCGTAAATACTGTGCTCAAGGGCGACCCAGTATTATGGGTGTGAGTATAAACTCTTTCTTTTTCACGATCTGAATGACACAAGGCCTAGTAAGATCATTTGTCTTGTCCTCCCTCTGTTCTTCCCTCCCTTATGTTGTCGCGCCCCTCCCTTGTCTTGCGGCGCCTAGAAATACTTGTGTACAGGTGCGTTATGAATGCCATATATCATATCACATCATATACTAATAAATAGAAACAACCCGACTAGATGGCGAGAGTCAGTACTCATCAACATGTTCACGATGGGGGACCGCTCTGATCCAACAAATTACCTGCTTCTAGCCGTGTTGGAGTCGAGCAGGAAGATTTGTGCCTATTTCCTTTTTTGGAAGCTCCAGGTTTGGGTGGATGAACGAGGACTCCCAAGTAAACGACACACTGGTTTTAGGAGTGGCAATATCACTTCTTTTAATATACTAGCACTTCTTTTAATATACTAGCACTTCATTATATAATACCTGATACAATCAAGCATCAGAATAGGTCTTTATATTTATGCTATGTTGATTAAGTCTGTGCCTTCGACTGTGTCACACTTAGTTTATTATGGGGAAATCTTTTAAAAAGGTGCCTCAACCCGCTTTAATTTCATTTTTATCAAGTCTCTGTACACGCATAAGTCAGCGGTAGTTATAGTGGACCAAGCTGGCCAGATCTCCAGGCGAATCCCCATGAATCAAGGTCATAAGCAGGAGTGTGTCCTAGTACCCCCTCTTTTTAATCTGTATGCCTCAGACATGGACCAGGCTCTGTGCGCATGCAGAAAGGTTCCACTGAGTACTGGGGGCGAGTGCATACTCTGGTTAGCTTACGCTGATGACACAATTTTTCTGCACTTCACACCTATTGGCCTGCGGCACTCACTGAATGCTTTATATATCAAACCCTATAAGGATCATCCGATGAAAGCAGGAAATAGTGGTAGAGGGACCCGAGAGGTTGATAGTGGAGGAGACCAAGTGCATATTCAATCAGAAAAAGCAGAACTAAACTTGGTGAATAGTCAAGACGACTGGAGTTGGCTGGCTGGGGTCCTATCTGCTAAGTCATAACGCCAACACCCATCTACGAGTGCCCACTCCAACTCCAAACCAAAAGGGATAAAGATCATGAGTTGGAACACAAGGGGTTATGTGCATTTACTTGGCAATTCAGTAACACACCTGTCCTCTTACGACCTATTTTGCTTGCAAGAAACCTAGTTGTGTGATCTACCTCTTCTGGACATGTTTGAGCTATATCTAAACCCCGCAACAAAGGGCTCAAAAGGCAGACCGAGCTCGGGTTTACTGTTGGGGGTAAAGCGCACCAGTGGCATAAAAGTGCTCTCTTCTCTAAACAGAAACCCTTGGATCCAACTTACTAGGATTTCATCCACATCAGAACCAGCTTCACTTACTTCAGACTGGCAGTTGCTTATATGCAACGTATACTGGGGCCCGACAGCCCGAGATGAGGACAAACTTATGGAAGTCCTACTGGAAGCCATATACGACGCCAGGATTGAATGCCCACTACTTGAAATTCTGCTATGTGGTGACTTGAACATGGAATGTTACGACAAGAAGCAGAGGAAAATAGAGTTCCTGCCTTTGAACGCCTCAAAAAAAATAACGAGAGGCGTGGTCAAGGAGAAGGAACTACTAGCCAGAAATATATACTTGGTAAACGGTAACTTGGCGGGCGACAAACCAGCCGCCCGCACATGGAAACGGGGTGCCCAAACAAGTACACTGGACTATATGTTTGCATCAGAAAATCTCTTTGGCAAATTAATATCGTTGGAAGTGATCCCCACGATCCAGAGTGATCACAACATCCTGGAACTCAAATCTGAGGCCTGGAACAAGCTCGCAAACATCTACCAAACCAGTTTCTTGGATCAACCCCTGGTGGCAATAGACTACGCATGGGAAGAAAAGAGATGGCCCTGGTGCTGGATTCCTTAATCAAGGACCAAGGTCCAAACCTGATAGAATATGCTGAAACACTGAAGATCTTTCGCCCAAAAGTAGTCGCCAAGGAAATTCACCAATGCAAGCGGCACCACTATGATCACCAAGTAGTGACAAAAAAAAAACTGGTTAAAAAAGCCAGGAGATTATATGTTAAAACTAGAGCACCAGCTGACTTAGTCCTGTATACTAAAGCTAGAAACACCTACAGGAACTGGCTTAAGCAACACAAACATCAAATAATGCAACAAGACAGTGAGAAGATGCTTCACCTACTATCTACTAAAAACATCACTGGTATTTGGAAGTTGATCAATGAAATAAACATCCCTTCCGACTCAAAAATGGTAAATCCAATAGCCTCAGAAGTTTGGGAAACTCACTTTCGGAACCTTTACTCTATGGGGAAAATCTGTGGTCCTGCCCCATTCTTACCATCGAATGAGCCCTGGGACTTTAAATTTGGAAAATAAGATATTCTAGACCTTATTAAACAGTCCAATTCTTCAAGGGCTGCAGGACCTGATGGTCTCACCAACGACATCCTCAAAAGGGACCCGGAAAAATGGGCTTCGTTCATGCTGGATTTGTATAACAACATAACAAGACTAAAAAAGTTACCTAAATCTTGGACGACGTACATAATTGTGCCAATCTTTAAGAAGGGAGATAGGTCCGTGCCCACTAACTACAGACCGATTGCCCTTTTGGATGTCGTCGGCAAAATATTTGCACCACTAATCTTGAAACATCTAAATGATTGGAGTCGGCTGGCAGACCATCTGGACCCTTGGCAATCAGGCTTTCGAAAGGGCATTGGAACATCCTTAAATGTGCTACTCATCAACATAATCAAATGCATGGTTAAGGCCAAGAAATATAAGAACATCTATATCGCGTCAATAGACTTGGAACAGGCATTCAATTCTGTTGATCGCGGAATGCTATGGCACAAATTAAGGAAATGGGGATCTCCGACCAACCTGAGAGAACCTCTCGAAGCACTACACACGGGGACAACCCTCAGGGTAAGGTTGGACAGACAGGGCAACCTCTCAAACAATGTGGTGGCCATGCACGGTCTGAAACAGGGCTGTCGGTTGGCTCCCGCTGTTTTTTGCCTTTTTATATCCGACATGCAGGAAGCTTTCGAAGCAGTGAGGTGTTTCCCCCCAAAAATCGCAGAGACCGTCGTGGGAAGGCTGTTATTTGCAGACGATATACTGTTGCTAGACCAAACGGCCATCGGACTTCAGCGGCAACTAAAGGCACTCGAGTCATACACACAAGGAAACGGCCTCCGTATAAATCCAAAAAAATCAAAGATCTTGAGGCTAGGACCTATCATCGGCATGAAAAATCTAAGGTGGTACCTTTCCGGGGAAGAAGTACCAGTGGTTTCGTCCATGATATACCTTGGAGTAACTTTAAACAACAGCATCCAAGATGGTCCAGGTATCTGCAGGCTTAGAAGTAAAGTTACGAACTTAGCTTCGCAAGCCTTGTTAATCAAGCGACGATACTGTTCTTTTTCCATTCGTCCTCTGATAGATTTCTACAAACTGAAAGTTGTGCCAATTCTCACTTACGCAGCAGAGGCGAATTTCTTCATCAATTCAGATGTTTAGAAACTGTTGGAGGGCCTATTCTGGAAAAGAGTATTGGGCTTACCGACATCAACTCCAATGGAAAGTGTGCGTAAGGAACTAGGCCTATCGTCCCTTTACATATCTACGGTCTGGAAATCCCTGACACGCCTCTGCAAATGTCTGCACCCCCAGGAAAGAAGTGGATTTGTGGCAATTAACGAAGCAATCAAAAGACAATTGATTCCGGTCCTAACCAAGTGGCAATTAATTTGTTTAGAAATCCTGAATACCATAGCACTAAAACCAGACAATCTCATGTTAAATCCGCTCATGGTAAAGAGAAAACTCTTGGACTGGGACTGGATAGCCACCCTGGACAGGCTCAGTGCTTTGCCATCAATCACCCAAGGCATGGACGAGCACTATTGCAGAGGCACCGTCCACCCTTACTTGGATAAATTTCCCTCAAATACGGAAAGACAGCGGTTCTTAAAATTCAGACTAAACCTTTTCCACACAAGAGAAGTCTTAGGGAGAAGAACCAAAAAAGAGGAAAAACCCAGTCTGCTGTGTCGAGGCTGTGGGCAAGAGGCTGAAACCTTACAGCATCTAGTGATGAATTGTGTTACCTTAACTAAGTTCAGAGAGAAATGGTTGGGGACGCACCTTTCAAATTTAAGCACTTTAACCTTGCAGGACAGGTGGGTAATTCTGAGAAGGGGGGGGGAAGTATCTACGACCCTGGCTCTGTTGAACTTTATGAGAGAAACCTTTACAATTTTGGACATTTAGTTATTTTTCCCGAGTTATACTGTTTCCCCCCTATATATATATATAATTGATGTAACTGTGTTTTTTTTTTTAATTTTTTTTATTCTTCCTTTTCTTCCTTTTTTTCAATTCTTTTCTTTTCTTTTTATCTCCACAATGCATTTAAAGTTTCCTTTGGTAACTAATTGATGCAATAAAATAAAACAAAAACAAAATTTATATATTTATGCTGCTAATTACATGTGCATTAACTATAAAAAACAAAAATCATGGTCATGGGTGCACAGCCTAAAAGTAAGACGTGTTTTAATTGTAGGACTGGTGTGGAACCTCTGGAAACTGTGAAGACCTATGTGTATCTGGGGGTTCCCATCCCTCCTCGTCCAAGGCTAACTTTTTATTATCAGGAAGGGTGGGCACAATAGAGAGGTCTTCCCTGAGATTTGTAAAGTCAGTATTATCCCAACCACCTTGTATGGAATCGAGGCATTGCTATCCCAATATTTGAAGTGGCTTGATGTTATCGAGGGGAAATTATTGCGGCCACTTTTGGGTGTCCCATCTGCTGACATGTTGAAGCCCTCAGGTCTGAGCTGGGTGGACATCGCTTAAAGTGCTATGGCTGCTTCACCGTAGTGAGCTTGTCATCAATCCGGGAAATCTTCCCTGCTTAACCTGTTGGCGCATGGCATCAAACGTAATAGTCAAAACCTGTTTCATACTGATTTGGAGAAAAGGCTAGAGTCTCATCTAGATGATATTGGCCGGCCACCCCCTCCTGCTGAATTTTGCCTTACTTATATCCACCTACTTAAGGTTAAAACCAAGGATTGGGACCGTTCGGTAATTATGGCCAAACTGAGTAATAAGAAAGGATATGCTGAATTTGCTGGTCTGGCTTCCCTACAGGAAGTCCCTGTCAATATCTTTTAAAACCTTGTATATCTTTTATCAGGCGTTTCATTACTTATATGCGTTTTAACATTTTACCTACTAATGAGCACCTTGGTGCATGGTCGGCCATCCCTCTTGACAGTAGACTATGTCGTCTGTGCAGACAGGAGGCTAAGACCAGCAGGCATTTACTGTTACAGTGCTCCATATTAAGGCGGCAACATTGCAGAACCTATCAAAATCTCGTTCCCCATCCTGACCAACTCCATTCGGAAAGAAATTTGGAGTGCAATTTAATAAGCTAATTCACTGGTGATTAGTGGTGCAGTGACATATGTGTGGAAAGGGGCTTTGGTGAATCGAGAACAATTGCAATTGTAATGAAAACTATCTCCGGCGAAAATGATGTACTGTTCAGATGATGTATGGTGTATAAGATGATAATGTGATATATGAATACGTTTTGATTATTGTTGTCCAGGTGTATGTAGTCAATGTGTATTTAATTGCTTGTATTCTAGCGCAAATGTTTATTTAAACCATTGGCACTTCATTAAAATGAATGAATGTGCACTACAAAGCTTACGGTCTGAAGAGATCAGTGGGAAACGAATCCAGTCTGTTGCTCTGAACCCCAACAGTTAAATGCACCCCTATAAAGGAAAACATAAGTATTCTTTTCAGCGTTGTAGAGTTCTCATAGGGGATATGCGCAAGGGCTGCATTAGAAGCAGTAGAAGTGCACTGGATGAAGGAGGGCTGCTTGACCCAGGATCTTTGACAATAACATGCCAGTGGTCGACGTGTACGAAAAGAAGTAGTGGAACAGTGGAACTATGTTCCCTACTGGCCTGCCCCCATTCCCCACCATCGCCAAGCCCACTCCCACGCACAATACAAACACCCAAACACATGATTCTGCTGTTTAAGGGAACGTTAAGTGCAGTGCACTGAGTGTGCAAGTTTCAATTTCTTCCTAAACTTTATTTTAAAATGAAACCATCCCGGAACTGTTTATTTTTTCAATAAAAGTATCGGAACGGTAAAACTTAATTTTAAAAAGTAGAGGAGCACCGCTCCCAACTGCCCCCGCCCACTTTGATCACTGGTAACATGAAAGTGACCTCTGCCGCTTCACAGCTGCTGCAGTCAATGAGCTGCAGGAAGCACAGTGTGAGCACTAGTGTCACTCAAGGGAAAGAGACATGTGACTGATGACTTAACTTATGCACATGCATGTCCACTTAAAAACAGGTTCATTCTTCCACGCACCAAATTTAGACAGAAAAAACAGGTATTTGGTTTTTGTAGAATATGCTTTTTTTCAGTCAATAACAAGTTGATTTGATTTTTAATTGTCAGAAAGTGCATTGCATTACAGCATATATGCAAGTTGTATGATGCCATACATGTGTTCCAATAGTTAGATAATTATTTTTACTATAGATAGATGTAGATCTCTATCTTCGGCTGGGACATCCCTCTGGAACAGCCTCCCTGCCACTCTAAACCTTGAGGAGAACCATCTCCGGTTCCGGAAGCACCTCAAGACCTTCCCCTTTGCTTCCCTTCTCCTCTGCTGATCTGCTCACTCTTGGCACTGTGCCTCTGGCCACCCTCTGTCCCCTGTGCCCAGGTACCTTCTCACCCTGCCAACTTCCTGCACTGCCTCCTGGCCACCCCTTGCACTGGAGACTGTATCTGTACCCATGCAGCCCACCCCCACGCCCCTATTTTTCTTCTTTATCTGCACTTATCAGATTTACCATGTCTGCTGCCTTAAACACAGCACCTGCCACTTGCTGGCTACATTACCACTGTTTATTGCCTCCATTTTCTATTTATTTTCATTTATTATTATTTATCTGCGTTCCTCTGCTCCGCACTTTCCACTCTCCCCCTTCCATGCACTTTCCCTTTCCCTTTCCCTTTCCCATGCACTTGCGTGCTCTCAATGTCACTGGGCCTAGTATGATCGTTTTTATGTTGTGCTGTGTTCTCCCCTGTTCCCCTCCCTTGCCTTGTCGCGCTCTGAAACACTTGTGTACGAGCGCAATACAAATAAAATAATATTTCATATATTGTTTAGAACTTGTAGCATGAATCAGCTTTTCACTAGTGCGCACAAACCACTGAGAATATGAAATATTGATCTCACTATTATATATTTTCATTATATTACATACAGAAATGTTCAGTTTATATCTGTTTCACCATGCAATATCAGTGTTTCCCTATATATTATACACGTCACCCTGAGAAATATGCAATTTACTGTAAGATATGTCTGTGTTCGTTGTGTCATGTATATTTTTGTTAAATACAGTTTTTTGTAACACAAATATGTATCGGAAATGCTGAGTCCGTAATAGGTTTGGAACATGGGGTTTAATGAGGTCAACCTTTTATCATTTAGAAACATGTCCATGTATGTGATGCCAAGGTTCATTGGAGATCGATACCAACACCAAAGAGGAGGGACAGGATAGGGAAGCTGGCATCATTCATAGGATTAGCGTGGTCTGTGATGCTGAATCTTACTCTTTGCATTGTGAAGGAGCCGCAGACCAGTGAAGAGGTGGCACTGCAAAACATACCTTAATGTTATGAAGTGGGCAGTTCATCTTCTCCTTCATCCTCTTCACTTTCTTCCTTTTGTTATTATCTTTATTTCTATTACTTTTATTGTTTATATTTTGTTATCAATAAGACGAAGAAGAGCAATGGTGCCATTTAGTTGTAGTAGTAACAGCAGTATCAGTGGAGATCAATGTCCTAATCCTGAACTTTGTCTTCGGCATGCTACTGATGTCGACATCCTGAGTCTTCTCATCATTAACTGCATCCTTAATTTCAGTGGGGATTCCCAAAGCATCAAATAACTATTATTACAAGTAGTACTAATAGTTCCCCAGCCATTACTACTACCCTACTGCTAATAATAATATGTTTCTGGATTGAAAGCTTGACATTTCAATTGGCAATTTTCTTTGGCCTGTTACATTTGCTGTTAGAGAGTTTCGCCCTGAACATATTTGGTGGTCCATATTTGCAGTCTCATTCTATATGTTGCAGATCACTTTGACAACACCAACCGGCCAGCAAAAATGGTGTATCTTTACTGAATATATATATTCATATAAACTGCATGTCCACCTGGCCACGCTATTGTCTTGCACTTTGCATACACATGATAATAACATCCTTTCGCAATAAAGAAACACAGCCAGCACAGCAGGGGCCCAGTTTTTCCATACCTTTAATTGGTTTCCACAGTCTGCAGTAGGGGACCGTTGCTTTTAAAACCCTTAGACATCTGGACAGAGTTTACAAGACAGTACAGAATCTGAATGCCACACCTTCATCACAGTTTCATACCACCACATGCATATAGAAGACAAAATTTGATTTCTTACAGAAACAATTGGAGAGGTTATTAAAAATGAACTCGTAAAAACTAAGTTATGGATACAAAATAAGTGTGCTGTTTAATGGTACTCAGAATTATTGAATGGTTATCCCAGACAAAATGGCTGACATGGCCAAATTAAACACATGTATACATATCTTCCCTGGGGATGCGCTGCCCAGTATAATATATGGACTAAGTCGAAGGAGGGCGATAGACTAAACAACAAAATAACAGTACATTATAAAAACAATCAATTCAAGGTGAACATCAATACAGTACATTCAAGTCAGTAGGTGCTGCATTAGCAGACAGCGAAAATACCATTTCATTTGACATCTTTCTCCGACAATGTGCGCGATTCTTCAGCTCATAGGCTAATAGGAACATGACAGCCAATGTCTTCCAATGGCCAACCGCCATTGCCTCTTCTGTTAGTGTGCAGAAAGCAGTGCATTCCTGGGCTATTTTGCATCGACATCAACACCATGGAGGACATGACAATGAACAGCATGGCCAGCTGCCATGGAATATTCCCCTGGGCCCTCCTGCTTCAACCACGGGATTAAGGCTACCTGATAACATGGCTTTAAAAGGACATTCGACCTGAGGGCCAACAGGAAGGAAGTGTTCTTTGAAAGGGAGAAGAAATACTAGCACAGGAGCTACAACGGAAGTGGCGGGGCTATAAACAGAAGTCATGTTTGACAGGGGCCGCTCTCCCAGATTGGGCCTGCTCGCGATCACTCCGAGAGGACCATCTAGAAAGTGGACATGGTCTTTTGGGTAAGTGGTCAGCAGTGGAACCATAAAGCATAACATCTAATTGTGTATTTCCCACTTGACCAAAGCTCTCCTGTGCTAATTCTGGGAGGCACTAGACATAGAATAATGCCCAGTATTACCGACTGCCACAAAGGAAACCTGAAGCACAGGTAAGGACTTCCTTGTAGACCATCTTAACTGTTTTATGTCACAGCTTGTCAGCCCTTCTTCACCTCTATATTTAAGGTAGGCCAAAGTGAGAATCCTTGAAGTGTTTCTATACCTTTCTCCATATAGTAATCAGTTGGCCTCTGACTTGTGCACTTCTGATTCAGAGTCAAGTTGTAAAATAATGCCTTTAAATATTGTTCGTTTCAATGTTCTCACCTCATTTTATTTTTTTTGCCAGAGCAAAGCTCCCTATCACCTTTCCTGGGTTTAATCGACCTGATTATTCCTCATTGGCCAGCTCATCCTTGACAGACATTCTTTGCGCAATTGGGCTGTGATGCCTATGAAATGCAGGTTAGTGCTTGGGAGAGTGCAGATGAATATGACATGGTATATATTTTGTAAAGCGCCTGGGCCTGGGCATCATAGTGCTGGAGCAAAATAACAGACCCGGCTAAAGATGGGATACGGGTCAAGTCAGAGGTCAAGAAATAACAGGGAAAAGCAAGGTCTTGCGATTCCTATGGAACTGAACGTGATCCAAAGTAACATGAAGAGTCAGCAGAACTGTACTCCAGAGTGTTTGCTTGAACCCGAGGCGTTGCTAGGAGAGGGCTGAGATGGATATAGCCCTGGGTCTTTTGGTTGTAGCCCCAGATAGAAGCTAAGGGGCTACAACTAAAAGGCTAGCTAGACCCCAGTCCTGATAGTGCTGACATTAGCATACCCACTGATCTTTTCCAGACCTAGCAACACCCCTGGCTTGAACGAGGGGGGGAGTGCACATTTTCAGCCTCAGCATGTGCAATGATGCCGCCTTGTACGGAAGCTGGACCTTGCTTGTGACGCGCCCGGTCAAGGCCGGAAGCCTTAAAGTGAATGCACCGAGGGAAGGCAGCCAGTGCAGTAGGCACATGGTGAGGGACACATTCTCAGTTTGGCCCAATCGAAAGAGTATTTGAGCCGCCATACTTTGAAGGCTCTGTAATCTGTGAATGGTGAGTTTGTGGAGACCCCGGTATATACCATTTTTATAATATACTTCAAAAAAAGGCATTCATTAACTGGATCTTATGTGGAAGGTTCATGAAATCAAAATACCTGCAGAGTATCCTGAAATGGAAAAAGAAAGGGCGGGAAACTGCAGTGTTTTACTGCTTCAAATGTCACAGGGGATCAGTGATGACACCAACATTATCCACCTGGGAGAATGGGAAGGGAAAGGAGCCCAGCGACATAAGCCACACGACAGGGGAAAAACAAGTGAAAAAACAGAAAGGAAAGAAGAAGCAGGGGATGGACAACTGGTGAAATGTGGTAGTGTGGTTCCTGGGGTGATTGAGGAACCCCATCTCAGTTATTAAAAAAAGGGAAAAAAGCATTTTTCCAACAAAAAAAACAAGGAAGGACTTTTCTTCTAAATTCATTAAAAAGAGCAATTCATTGTTTGTTGCATTCAACCCCACATCTCCGTGTTGGCAGGGCGTTTTGAGATTTTTGTTGAAATGTCTATCTTTGGGGTATTGCTAATAGCTACTATACTGCCAAAGGCATAGGTGCGGCCCTCACGGCAGGGTCCCTTCTTTGGGTTACCCAGTAACTCTATACATACAGTACAACATTGCCACCTTCATGTGCTCAATCTTAAGTGGGTACACAAGCTGCACCAATGGCTTATTTGAATCAGGCATTTTGTTATCTCCAGCCCCCTAAAACAGGAAGTGACTATCCAGAAAAGTGAGAGGAGCTCTATGTTTAATTTGTGTCAGTGATGTAACCATAGAAAGGTAACGCATTGCTATGGTTTACTTTCTGTCTTTGGCTTATGTATAAAATATTACAAAACCTACACCTCAATGACACCCCGCACATAGACACGCCAGTCACAAAGTCACCCCTTCACAAAGACACCCACTCTCACAGTCCCCGTCTCCCAAGCCCCTCCCATACAGGACTCTGCCACAGGGACTGCATCTTTTAAAATAAACACCCCTCACAGAGACCCTCACTCACAGACTACCCTGTCTCACAGCAATGCCGCTGCACAGCCCCCCTAGAAACACCTTTTGTTTTCCCCATACAGTCACCTGCCCTAACAGCACATGCATCCTTCTCACTGGGGGCTCCGCTGGGGGTGTTTGTACTCCTGCTGCTGAAGAGCATCAGTGTTCAGGTATCTGCATAGCTCTGGGGTCTCAGTCCACCCCGAAAACCACCAGATAAATGCGCTCATTGAGCAAGTGGAGACCGCACGCTGTGATGAAGCGAGGAGGGAAACAAAGAAGGGAGTTGGAAACGACCAGCTGGCCACCAACTTTGCTTCTCCCTTACTTCAACAATCCAGAACCTCTTTTGACCTCCCGGGTAAAGTGGCTGCTTCCGATTGCAGCGCTGGCTTCCCGTAACAAGATTGCAAACAAGCCAACTCCATCCCCGGATAGTGAAGCCAGCTCCAGGGGTCTGTAGTTTCGCTTCTTCCCCGGGAAGTAGCCTGAGGAGCATTTGCCGGGTTTTCTCTCTACTCATTTATAAATGCGTTCTAATGTATATTGATTTGAAAAGAACGCAGGATTTAGGTAAGAGGCTGAGGCTTCAAATTTTCTATGCTTGTGAACGGGAAGCAATGTGGAGTCAAAGTGCTTCCGGCAGGTGAGGTGGCACTTTAAACCTGACTTGCTGTAGTAAAAGTTAAAGCCTTTGAGAGATGCTTGAAGGAAAGGTGTGATTTGAACCGACAGTGGCTCCTCTGGGAGAGGATTTGACTGAAGGAGGATGGGCCACAACAACCTTATGGAGGAAAGTATCCGGTGGGAATCCTCTCAAGAAATCGTGTCCATCAGAAAGGCTTCACGCCACCATTGCTTGCCTGAATCTCAGCTAAAGACCAGGTGAGGCTCCCGAAGGTACTCAGCACCTCTGTGTCCCACACATCAGTTAACCTCGAGGGGCAGAATCCCTCTTACCCTTTTGCTGGAGATCAGCAGCCAAAAAAAAGGAAGGCCTCAGAAAATGGAGCCAGTTTTTGGGCTAGGTGTCTTGATGCCAATCCAGTCTTTAATGGGGAATGTCGCCCTTTTCTAAGAATTGTTCAGATAGTCCATGGTAAATGGTAAAGGAGGGGAAACGCAACCTGTTCAGGACACCGTGGAGTGCCATACAAGTAGGTTAGTGCGAAGGACACAGTGGGCCAAGTAAGGTTGTTGCATGTCCCTAGTCGTGCTTAAAATGGCAATTTAAACAGGAGTGTTTGTATGGATTGCATTCAAAGAGGACTCATTGGTGTTTTTTGATCGACAACCAAGTGGCATGTTTTCCTTGGGCAGAGCAGACATTGCATTAATGCCACAATGCTTGCAACTAGACCTGCCCATATTTTGAGTCAAAGGGGAACCCAATTCATGCCTTCTCATGTGTGGGTATAATGTCCAGGGAGCAGGGTTTTGCCATGACAATCCCACTGATATCCAATGCATTTATTTTAGCACTATGGAGCACATACCTCACCCGTCCTGTATTAATAAAAGTATGCCCTGGTGCTACACGCAGATGAAAAGCATTTAGCACCATTTTACTACTGGAAAATTAGGAAATTGAGAAAAGACATTTCACTGCAGCACATTTTACAAAACAATGTTGGGAATAAATCAAAGATGGTGGTGGAAGGGTGTTTTGCTTTTTGATATTACATGTAACTTGGAAGCAAGGCAATAATGTTCATTAAATTAATTCCTTTTTTCTAGTGCTAATTTAATAAGGAACAAAGCAGAATAAATATTGCTCTACTGTTTAAATCCAACAAATGGGACAGTGTTTGAGGCCACATCTATGTATTTGTATGTCACACAGCAAGCATGGTTAAGAAATAAGACTGCTTGATTTTCGCGCCAGTGAATTTTTTTTTTAGGTAAGTAGGATTCCGTATCAAACATGCAGTAAAACTAGCGCAACAGGGAATTCGCTCTATTTTTGCACCACCACAAAGTTTCTGTAATTGGGCGCCCAATGTGATTTTGGTTCACGTTTGATATTAAAATTGACTTTTGGACATTCTTAACCATAGGATTAAGAGTAGCTGTTGCACACAACTACAGGGCAAACCAAAACCCAGTTCCTAATCTACAGGGACCAAAGAAGAAGATAGATCCTCAGAATTTCAGACAATAAATGGACATTTCTTTGGGTCGAATCAAAGAAGAAGATAGACCTGAAGAATTCCAGACAATAAATGGACATTTCTTTGGGTCGAATCAAAGAAGAAGATAGACCTGAAGAATTCCAGACAATAAATGGACATTTCTTTGGGTCGAATCAAAGAAGAAGATAGACCCGTAGAATTCCAGACAATAAATGGACATTTCTTTGGGTCGGATCAAAGAAGAAGATAGACCTGAAGAATTCCAGACAATAAATGGACATTTCTTTGGGTTGAATCAAAGAAGAAGATAGACCCGCAGAATTCCAGACAATAAATGGACATTTCTTTGGGTCGATCAAAGAAGAAGATAGATCCTCAGAATTCCAGACAATAAATGGACATTTCTTTGGGTCGAATCAAAGAAGAAGATAGACCCGTAGAATTCCAGACAATAAATGGACATTTCTTAAGGTTTAATCAAATAAGAAGAAAGACCTGAAGAATTCCAGACAATAAATGGACATTTCTTTGGGTCGAATCAAAGAAGAAGATAGACCTGAAGAATTCCAGACAATAAATGGACATTTCTTTGGGTCGGATCAAAGAAGAAGATAGATCCGCAGAATTCCAGACAATAAATGAACATTTCTTTGGGTCGTTAGTGTTTGGGTTTGAAATAAAATCCCAGTTGAGTTGTAGGTGTATCGCGGAAAAATAGATTCCTTGCCCACATAGTATAAATCTGAGCATGAATTATGACTTCCGGTCACCACAGACATCCCAAGTAGGTGTTGCTGAGCCTGGAGATGTCTGGAGAGCTGTGTTTGCCTACTTTGCATTTGTACAGTGTTTGTTTTATACTTTGCTACTTAATCTTGGTCTGTTATGATCCCTTCATGCCAATTTGTCAGTGGCTACCGTAACATGCAAACACGGGTTGACTCACCCTCTGTATAAATAAAACTGCTTTTACTCATACACAGGGCTTTGCATTGATTATTGATAAATGTGCAGTTTTGTGTACTTTTACATAATTCTACTGCAGTGGCTTACACCTAACCTCGTGGGGTTTGTATACTCAAGAACACTGCAGAGGAGCAGGAGCGCTGTTTATCTCCACCAAATTATTGCAACAATTAATTGAAATGACACATAATAGACATCTGGAAGTAAAAGTGGTAGCCAGGTGCATAATATTGTACATAATGCCAATTTACCCATGACATATGATGTAGTTCTGCCAGATAACAGGTATCATTCCTCCAGAGTTATGAATGGGGTGTTGGTGTCGATGACATGCTTGCTGAAAAGATCGTATGTTGGAAACCTTTCACATTTTGAAGCAATCCTTCTAAAAGGCCACACTTGGAATGTAGACTGTTTCTGAATACTCAATGTTGCAATTGCCATCAGATCATGCACAATTGTTAATCACTTCAGTAGTAACAAATTGGTGTCCTTTTTATCAAATTGACTGCCAGAAACCCTGAATTTCAAATGTTACTGGTAATAAATGTACATTTCAATTATTTTTGCAAAATATAAGGAGGATTGTTCTTCTTAACTTCGGTTAATTTTTATTTCAAGGTGTCATTCCATAGGAGAATCCTGGCCTATTTTAAAGAACAACACATTTCTGAGCAGATCATTCGTTGCTTTTCTCTTTTTCCTTGCAAGACAGACACACGCGGATGTGAGAAAACCTTACAGTCTCTAAAGAACAACTTATAAAATGTCGTTTTATTAGGTTTTCTCCTAAAAGACATAAGATGAACTAGCATACGTGTAATATTGAAGTATCTTCATGCAAACATGATGCATCCTTAGACTGTCATGTACCCAGGGAAATGCTGGATGGCTTTCAATGAGAAAGCACAGCATGAAACTGGTACCATTGTCAGAATATGATAGAACGGAAACAACAGAAGCAACGGCAAAATTGTGCCCAAAAGGAACAATGACTGGTAAGGTTTGTAAAGCATAGGGTCATACATGGCGGACTGGGCCTTTGGTTACAAGGAGAGTTGCACCAGTTGACATTCACTAAAAAAAGGAAAATGTGATAGGAATATGTATATTACAAACTCAATGCCTTAGGATTAAAGGGCACATACCCTCATATGCCCTTAAATTTAAACGGTAGGTACACTTATATGGCTATTTTCTACTGTACTACATTCTAAAAGGTTACCTAAGTTATGATGTCTCATGTAAAACGTGTGCCACTGTAAACCAGCTCAGCTATCAAAAATGTGTCTTCCCTGAATATTATATTTGTGCTGATGGACAATATGAAAGACGTCTGACGTGAACACGCTATATACAATTAAATATTTATATTCCACAGTGCTGTTTGCTAATCCATCACCTCATAGAGACACATCCGTAAACCATTCATATATGTTGCCGTACTTTTTCCTAGGTTATTGTTGATCATTCAAATAACTAACACTCGCAATGTCTTTTTTTTAATCTTAAATGTGTCTAATAATTTAAAACTTTCTGTGCCATGTCCACGTTTTTCATGGACATTTGTTGGAGACATAGATTTGTTACATGTACACGCTTGTTAAATATAAATCCAGTAGTCACTACATATTAACATCACGGTTGCTGACATTGCATGCTTTACATCAAAGGTATTTTAATATTGACAGTGATAAGACACACCCTCGAATCAGAAGGCAAATGCACCTTAAGACTGAATTCCAAGTGTAACATTATGTTACATATACAAAAAGCAAGGTAATTGGTTGGGTAATTAAAAAAGGTAGTTCTACCCCAGAGGGGGATCGACTTAACATTCCCCTAAACATTTTTAAATCTCTTCAATATAGAATGTTTTAAACATTGCTGTGTGAATATTGTTTTCGGTGAGAAAATGTTACAATCATAATTTCGATTTAGGCATTATTTGAACATGCATTTTTGTTTTGTTTTTAGCAAAACAAGTCTTATCATACAAATGTATCTGTAGAGCATGTACACATCATTGAAATCTGTATAGTAAATTCAATATCTAAGTACATGAGAGGTAGGTGAGCTTCCATTGAAAACAAATTCTAGTGCGACATGCGCGCAACATTGGCCGGCAGTACCTCACCATAGGCGACCACACTTACCCATTTGCTCACTCAACATTTTATAACTAAAGAGTGTAAATGGTCCTAGTTCTCACCACTACCCAAAACTACATGGTATAAAGCCAGTTTGTTTGAAGGGGATTTGCATTCGTAACTGCCACGAAAAACATCTTCTGTTTGGATGTTCTTGTGTCCTTTCCTTTAAGATGAAACACACGGGCAGATGCAATATCTAAATTAAGGGTCCTATGTTGTGGTTTAAATTGACTTTCCAAAAATGTCTGTTTTTGCATTTGCATTCAAGAAAATACTAGTAATGGCTTGTTTTTTTATCCAACACTTTCTCCAACACTTTTTTTTTCTTTTATCTCTCTTCTTCATTTTAACATTTTCTTAGAACTTATTGTAGCTTTATGACCTATGAGCCATCCCTAGGATACCTTCTCATTCCTTAAATAAATAAATACACAAATAAAAAATAACTGTACATGTAACAAATCTATACCCAATATAATTTGGAATCTATTACAGACACTTATTACAAGTCATCAGTGCAAAATAGCGTGAGGTGAAAAGGTGTAATCAGGACCTTTAAGAGGTTTTTAGAACAGCAAGCGAAGTGTAGTTACTATAACAGGCACAAATTAAAAATAGTGGTTACTTTAAAGTGCTAGATGTATGCAGTTCATTTCCTTCCCGTGTCTACGCAAAAACCTTAATTGTTTTTTAAATATTAAAAAACGGTTTGTTTTTGCAGAAGCAGATACATTCCTGCACACTACATAAATATTACAAATCTACTGGACATTGCATTTAAAAAAAATAATTTTGCACGCACAGCTTTGAAAGTGGACCAAATGTATTTGTCTTTGCTCAGAACTCGTTGTGTGATTGAGCAAGCTAGAAAGGCATTATCTGCGCTCATAAAGCACACGTGGCATCTCCTCTCATGTTATACCTATAGCGAATGTCCAGAGAAAATCCTACAGAGAGAAGTTAGGGTTAACATCATGAAATATAGAAAGTCTTAAAAATCCTGCTGCTTTTGAATTCAAGGATTTGAGGTACAAATGGTGCAACTCACCCTTATAATCATTTTAAAGAGCTAAATGAAAATATTAAATAATAGAAGCCTATTCAAGTAATTGAATGGTTTCTTATTTATTTTTATTTTTTTGACAAATTGTTGTCCCATTTTTTGGTGAAAAAGATATTGTGCCGAATATACATTTTTGTAGGATATTCCTGGTAAAGGTGATATTGCACTATCCATATTTGTGTTGAAGAGCGTTATGAGACTGATTGAAGAGCTGCTGTCATGCAGAAAGGGCCAATTTTGAACTGTGCTATTCAAACTCAATCCCTTGTGTCATGGTTCTGACCTGCCTGCCTTTACATCCCTCTTGACACCGAAATGCAACTTAATGTTGAAATACTCAAAGGATTCAATCATAAAAGGGCTGCATATTTGGTCAAAAAGGCTTGGAAGAAGGGTGTTAAAATAACTGAAAGATTAGTCAAGATTTCCAAAGTAGTTCTGACTCCTGGAAAAGTCTGAATCATTGAGAAGAAATGTCCCTATTCCTCTCAGCGTACAGGTAGCTTATTGCAGTTATAGTCAATGCCATGCAAAAGCTCTTTGTGGGAGTGTATAGACATTCCATTCATCTTTCAACAAGTCATTTACACAGCCATGTCAGACGCTTGGTCCATGTGTGTTTGAATGTTCTCCTCCACCGGGTAAGACATGGATTTGTGGTGAAATATGATTGTCCAGCTTGATCGTTTCATGTGTTTCTGGAGTTTTCCCAGTTACGCCTTCCCTTGAATAAATGCAGTTTTGACCAATTAGGAACTTTGAAGAAACAGACAAAGCCGCATTGTCAAGGTGGTTCTTCTCCCTTCTGTGTACGGAGTCCATTGGTTTACGATAGCCACTGTTTGTCATATACTTTTCGCTTATGTTCCCAAGACGTTGTTTGGGAGGGCTTGAGTTTATGCCATCAAGCAGTTGACCTTCATCATCAGTATCGGCATCTATATACTTATGTACATTAGCGTCATGAAAGGTGAAACCTATTGCCATGTTTTTCTCTGGTGACTTAGGAGGTGTTCTAGCACTGGCAGTAGAGTACAAAGAGGCTTCGGGACTGTGAACTGATCGATCAGACAATACAGAATTGTCTATCATAGAAGCATCCCTTCTGTTTCTCCGAGGATCGTTGGAGGCTCCTAGTGCATGTGTAGTTGGAAGTAAAGTGGTGCTGTCCTCTTCCAAGAAGTTTACTTTGAGAGACCTTAACTTTAAAGGGTTATTGACCTTCATTGAACTTTTGGGACTTTCGGACGAATATTGTTTTCCTTCCCCATTTGGGGATATCTCTGTAAATAGGTCTCTTGTGATATCTGAAGACCAGGGCCTGTTGTGCACAGCTCTTTGTTCACGTGAACTCTCCCTCATTATATTTGCATTTACTTTATAAGGTAAAGAAACAAGTGGGCTGTGTGAGAATCTCCCAGATTCAGTAAGATCTGCAGCACAACTTATAAAACTGTCAATACTTGACATGCTTCTCATATCAACTATGCCTTCAGTACGTGTGTTTAATAAAGGTATTGTCGGACCAGGGATAGATTCCATTTCAAGTTCTTCTTTTTGCTTTACTGGTTGACTAGACTCTTTTGTATTAAGAACTGGCTGTGATTGGGTTTTTGCCATTTTAATGTACATATTTTCAAGTTGTTGAACATTGAGATGTTGCGGACTTGAAGAAGATCTACTCTTCTCTGGTGATCCTGGCTCCTTAGCGTCAAGGGACTTATTTGAACCTGTTTCGGACAGTGTTCTTTTCGTCCACTTCCATTTGCTTGGTGATAGATGATTATCTTGAACTTTTTCTTTTTTCTCTATGTTTTCTTCAGTTTTTTCAACAACAACATCCATCAACTCTATGCTGCGTGCAAAGGCATCCTTCATGTTCATAGAGACAATGCTACCATTCCGCTTTGCTCTTTCGAGTGCTTCTCTGCGCTTAATGGCCTTCTCCTGCCTCTTTTGCTCCTTGTAGAACTCTGAGAAGTTGTTTACTATAATAGGAATTGGAAGAGCAATGACTAACACGCCAGCAATACAGCATAATCCTCCAACAATCTTACCTAAAAGAGTTTTAGGGTAGATGTCACCATAACCCACTGTCGTCATTGTGATTGTAGCCCACCAAAAAGATGCCGGAATGCTTTTGAATTTTGTATCATCCTCATCTTTTTCTGCAAAAAACACTAAGCTTGAAAAGATCATAATGCCCATGGCCAAAAACAGAATGAGTAATCCAAGTTCATTGTAACTTCGCCTTAACGTAAATCCCAATGACTGCAATCCAGTTGAATGTCGAGCAAGCTTTAGAATTCGAAGTATCCTCATTATCCGAAATATCTGAACAACTCTTCTCACATTTTGAAACTGAAGTACACTTTTGTTAGATTCCGTTAGAAAAAGGGTGACGTAATAAGGTAAGATTGCTAACAAGTCAATTACATTGAGAGGGCCCTTGAAAAATTTCCACTTGTTGGGCGATGATAAGAACCGCAAGAGGTACTCCATCGTAAACCAGGCAATGCACACAGCTTCAACATGAGCAAGTTGTGGGTTGTCTGTAACCTGCCCAAATTCATCGATTCCTTGTAGTTCCGGAAGTGTATTTAGAGACAAGGCAATTGTAGATAATACAATAAAGAGGATGGAAATGATTGCCAAGATCTGAAAAAAAAGAAAGAAAAGGAACATTAGTGTGACTAAAAACATACATTTAAATATGCAATGTTAAAATAGCAGTCATTGGAGGCTTATTTCTGTTCATGGCTAAACACATTCATAGTACATCCATCAAACATCAGAGACTACAACTTCTGCTTACTAAAACATCTCAATTAATTGCATTTGTTTGTGAGTTGTGGTGGAAAAGGTACAGGTGCATTAATGGAGCTTAGAGGGATAGCGTTTAGTATGTATATGTTTAGTGCATATTGTAACAGGGTTCGCAAGAGAGAAATATTCTAACCTTGGCATTATATAAGTACATTTGTTGGGCATCAGAGTATACTGTGGTGTCACAGGGGCATGAGAAGGGAGCTTTTCCTTGCAGAACTGGAGATCCATTGTGTCATAGAAATACAAGAAAGATCCATTCAGACTAGACTCTGGATGTTTGACAAATTTTCTGTAGTAGGTATTAGAATAAGCACAATGTTGTTTTGGTCTCATTGTCCCTGTTAGCTGACACATGCAAGTACTCGAAGTGTCTTGGTTTCACGTATCACCCAAATGCTCCTTATTAACTTGCTTGCAAAGTCACACATTACTTGACACTTAACTAATAATGTCAAATTCCAAGGGGATTACCAGGGGGTATTGGCCCCGGACCCAATTGACCAAGGGTCTTTACTACTTGGGAAGAAGGAGGGGTGTGAAGGCATACTTGTTCTTACTGCATTCCAACCCATTAGAATAGAATATTCTGTTTAAAGCAAGGAAAGACAAAGGAGAATCATTGGAACGTTGGAACAGAACACTTATTGCCAGTCATTATTGCCCACTACCATGTTATTGGCCCTGAAGACCGAGTTACACGCCACATTGCAGTGAGGGTATAAAACAAGGTATCAAGGCCCATAATTCCCAGTACTGTCCAAGGCGTTTTATATACAACTATTTAACCTGTGTTGGTCTTGAAATTAAAAAATGTATTTAAGTGATTAATCCAGCAGCCATTCCCCTGAGATTGCCCAGGTAGATTTGCTACATAACCTTGTCTCAGTGGTTGCAAGGAATTGGCTGTGGGTGCACATCGTGCCTGAAATGTAGTGCTCTGACAATCTGATGGTTATATGACCATGAGCATCTTAGATGTGTATTCACAACACTGTACCTGATCCACAAATCCTAAAACTGGAATTGAGCATGTCTGTGTGAATCCCATTCACATGTGGTCCTCTCAACCATGCCCAGGCATCTCCATAGTCAGGCATCACCCACCAGGTGCAAAGCTGAGATGCTCACAGACATCTACAGATGGGTTCCAATGAAAAACTCTGTGAGTCAGTCCCCTATTTCTATCTGGTGCCCATCCCTTGACATAGTTTATAAAAGTGGTGTAAAATCACCCAGAAGGGATTGAAAGGAATGTGCATCTTAAGTTTAAAAAAAATCATGGTATTTGAACATCAATGCATGTTTTGTAATGTATTCAACATATTATGAAAGTATCGGCTAAAATAAACATTATGATTTTCAGGTTCTCATCAAACATTTTATACAGGAATATATTCCTGACTTAAATTTTAACTTTCTTCATATATGCAATGTGCTACTGTACAAGTAACTAATACTACTGTTCACAGGCCATTTATACGTGACATGATTTTAAAAAAAGGTGTTTGGAGGCACCGTTGAAAAACAGAGCTAGAAATTCAAATTAAACATAAATAAATTGCACTAAACTGGAACCATTCAAGATAAATAGATAGTTTTGGAGTTCCCCTGCTGGATAACTTTGTTTGCTAATTCTGCATATCTTTATGAGGAACAATAATGGGGTTGGAATTTGTGTGCGGGGGGATTGTGTAAACGAGGGGATTTTTCCAAAAAGGACAGAAATATCTAATCCTCACACAATGCTTGTTCTCGCAAATAAAGCTAAATACCATCACTAAATGGTTAAAAAAACATGAGACCAGCACGAATGACACTATAAACCCTTCAGGAAACCCATCAAATGAGTCATACAATTCCCCTCATGTGAGTGTCAGAATGATTCTCAAATGTGTTTGATAGCGACCCCTAACAGCAAACAAAACGCCGCACTATTAAATGCATTGAAAAGAATACCCAAATCAGCATGACATGGTGACCAAGCGGCCCATCGCATGTGCCCATTAAAATTACCCAGTTTTGATGAAATTGCCTGGTTGCCACGAAATGACTGCACAAGTGCCTCACATATGTGAATTTCTGTTGATACCGCTCAGGCTTTGGGCCTTGCACCACGCCTGAACCAAGTAACCGAACCCTTTTTCTTGTGGTAAGAGAGAGGAAGGCACTTGGCTGCAAAATGACCAGCAGACAGGGCTTATGTTTGAGTGAAAGAAGAATAAGCAGCACCAGCAACAAAAAACGAGTGGCACTTACCCAAGTCAAAGACATGCTGCCTGATTTACAAAAGCCTTTTACAATGGCTCAATGCCATTGGAAAATGGGTATTGTCCAATTTCACCTAATACCAATTTGATCTACTCCCATTTGACTGCATCTTTTTGACCAAATTCGGTAGGTGAAATGGTGCACTTTAATTAAACAATAGTTGTGGGGTGGGGTAGGTTGAGGTGGGTGGAAGCTAGGGGGTGGTGGGTTCTCCCTCCGCATTAGAGAGGGTTGCGGGGGTTTCCTTCCGCAGTAGGTCAAAAAGAATGAGCTCAAATAAATTAGGTCAAATGGGCAATAGGTCAAGTTTTTTTAGGTCAAACAACCCATATCCGAAAAAGGCATTGTCAAACAGGCCCATGATGTCCAATATCAGCAACTTCTCCTGTTGCTGAGAAGAGCCACAATGTCATATCCGAACATATAGATGTACAGAGAAGAGCACCTTTAATAGCTGGTATGTTTCTCTACCTGCATAACTAGTTTACTGCATTATTTTTACTTGACCGAACAGAAAATATCGCATTATGCCGATCCAACAAATGGATATGCTCCGGAGAAGCCAACACTGCAAATGCAATGCCAAAAATGGCATGCAAGACCAGCCAAGAAGACAATTTCTTTTTTATTCTTCATTAAAATAAATACATGAAGAACAGTAGTGGCTTTTCCTCAGGGGTGGTTGGGCTCTCCCCCACCATCTATGAGCAAGTCGGCCACTGTTGTTTAAATAGTTTAACTGAACAATAGTGTAGCACCTGCCACATGTTTAAGCAGCAGTGCAAAGGCAGCAGCTGCCGCTCATGTGTGCTGGGCGCACAGGGCATGTGCTCACAATACATACATGGCATTTAATGGTGCTGTCCGCCACTGCATTTCATACCCCCAGGGCCTGGCACGCCCACTGTAAGCCTGCAGGTGTGGAGCCAAGACCTGCAAGCAGCATCCAGAGTGCTGGAGAGGAGCTTCCACTGGTTATGGACCCTCAGGAAAGCTATTGACTGGCCTTGGGGTCGGGCACTGGTGGGTCAGTGTATATTAGTGAGCGCAAGTGTGAGCGAGACAGCCTTAGTATGTACCTGCTGGAGCATGTATGCCTCTGTGTCTATGTGTGTCGAGATTAGCTGTGCAGTGACTGTGTAAGTCGCTGCCTGGTCTGTGCTGGGGTGCGTGGCTTGCAGGTACCAAAAACACTACCACCATCATAACATGTTAGGTCGTGTTTTGGTGTGTGTCAGCCATTGGAGAAGGTACATATGTTCCTAGCCAACATTTGGTTGGAAAGTGGCCAAAAGGGCAACGCACCTAGGCCAATTCTCTGCAGACAATGTGAAAGAGTCATGCATTTATAGTTTAGGGGCAGCCTGTAACTGGCTGCTCTAGACGCCTTGAAAAGAGCTTCATAATGTATCAGATGACATTGCAACACTGACATGTGCAGTTCGCTGTCAGGAAGAAGGAACTGGCATGGGGAGATTGCTGTGGGTAATGGGGAACTTGCACGGGGCAATATTTTGTGACCAATATGCAGTTGGCATGGCTCATCAACCAGGGGCTAAGTGAGGCTTACCTTGACAAATTCTAGGGCCAATGTGGAACTGGCATGACCTTTTATTCTGCATGTACTGCGACACTGAGTTGGGGTTGTACTATGATATGACAATTTTCTCGAGATAATAAGTAACTAATATGCCATAATTGTCTGGAAGAAAAGTGAAATTAACATGAGATGTCTCTGCAGGCAATGTGAGCCTGCCCTGGTTGTTTTGTTGGGGCAATGTGGAACGGGCATGGTTATTTTAAGGAGACAATGTGAATTAGACCTGGGATCATTTTCTGGTGGCAATGTGACATCTGCAAGGTAATTTCCTTGGGGCATAACAATGTGGCAATGTGAAATTGGCAAATCAATGTGTCTATTGGAATGACAAAGCCGAAAACCAATGGACTACCCATAGGGCCGAACCTTAACCCATTCAGAAGCACCATGGCCTATTGAAGTAGCACCTCTGTCAGGCTGGCACATTGTGCATTATCCTTGTAGCAACCTTCTGAGATATGGTTGTTGCACTGCTATTTTATTGATAGGACAGAGATTATTTGAGCAATAGTGAGAGGTATTTACCAAGGAACCTGGCACGCGGCAGCAGCTCTTTAGTATAAAGTATCCATTCTCAATCGTCTTGGATTTCTGGCAATTCGGACAACCTTACCTGCTAAATGAGCATTGAGCTGTGCTAAGTCCTGGCATTTCTTCTACAGTCATCACATTTATGAAAAGCATTGTTCCAAGAGTTGGGGTTACACACAGTATCGACCAGTGCTCTTCTGTACTATGACAGTCCTGGCACCTGAAGCGTTGTAATATCATATGTCCTCCCCTTCAGAACTGCATCCAAATCTTATGGATACTAATTTAGTTGCGTTGGACAACTGTGTTGCAGAATACACAATGTCTCCCTATTATTTCCCAAATGGTATTATGGGATGAGTCCCTCCCCAACACTTTTCTGCACGGGTCATGCTTGGCCACTTTGCTCAGTTGCTACCTCTGATGGATTTATGCCCCACCTGTTTTAAAGTTCACCAGACATACATGGTGGAGGCAAAGTAATTATATGCACAGATCAATGTATCTCTTCCATTACAGGTTGGTAATAAACAGGGTATGTGCTCTATGACCAGACACAATAATGAGCAAGTAAACATTCAGATACCTTGAAAGGCACAGACCTCGTTCTCATTCATTCCTTTTGCTTTTTTCTTTTCCTCCACAGACCACTGTCTGTGTACCCCTGACAGTGGCACAATGGGCCTCATTAAGAGTTTGGCGGTGCAGTATATATGGGCGGTGATACAGTTACCGCTGTATTACCGTTGCATTAACACACCACCCAAATATGAATTAGGTGGGATTTTGGAGGAAAAACATCCAGCAGGAAGCTGGGGGTAATTCCTCTGCCTTACTGCCCAAAACGGGCCAAATCGTCGGATTTACCGCTGACAGAATTACCACTGATAGTAATACCACCAAAATCCACTGTGGAGTGCTGTGGACTCCAATTAATTGGAAACAAAAGTGGTGATGGCTGGAAGGTTTGCAATTAATCCTAACCCCTGGCATTGCTCTGTGCAACCTTCCAGGCCATTGTTCTTCAGCCTGCCAAGCCATTACAAAAGTGGAAAGACCATATGTAAATTAGGCTCGGACCCACTCCAAAAGGGGCAGTCCAGCTGGAACTGCTAGGTCACATCCCTTCTGCACAAGACCACAAGAACTCCCAGACATGTGTCGTCCACATTCGCCCTCATCAGTGAGGAGTCGTTTGGGACTCTGGGGCCAGCAGGCTCAGGACCACGGCTTGCATACCCGTTCCAATCAGGGTGACTTATGCAAAACAAAAGATGTGATGGCTGGAAGGTTTGGAATTACTCCTAACCTTTGGCATTGCTCCGGGCAACCCCCCAGGCCATCATTCTTCAGCCTGCCAAGCCACTACATATTGAAATTAGGCTCCGTTCCACCCCAAAAGGGTAATTTTCTGTCAAATTCCCGACACGCATGCTGCCTGGAAACACAATATTGCATTCTACAAGGAAAATAAACTGGAGGAGTCTTGACCTGGAATCCTTAAAAGACTACTGGAATTGAATCAGCCAAATATCGCAGAGCTGAACAGAATGACTCCATACTCAGCAGAAGCAAACCAGACCAGAAACTTCCAAACAACTATGGAGAAACCATTACAATTAGTGTGACAAAATATAGTACCAAAGACAACTTAGAATATACAAATCAGCAGTCCTCCTAGCAAAAAATACCCACCACACAACGGAATCCTATTGGCAACAAACCCAAAAAAGAAACTCTTTAGATTCATCAAAGAAATCAAACACCCTACATCCTGCAACAAGGGTGTCATCCCATCACACCCTTGTTGCAGGGTGTGATAACACTAGGTCACAAAATCAACAACTATTAAAGAAGAAAAATAGAAACAATCAAACAGACAATTGAAGCCACACAACTATAAAATACAACCACAGAACCACTGACAACTGGCGACCCATCAACTGCAACAACACTTAACCTATTTGAACCCATAGACAAAGAGGTTTTCTCCACACTAATGAAGGACACCAACCTTGCCGGATCCACAAGCGACCCATGCCCCCTGGGCATTTACAAGGAAATTCTCAGCCTCAGCACCCCAGCATCCTACTTCTGGCTACTGTTGAACGTATCCCTAAACTCAGAATGAGTACAGAAATCTTTCAAATCAGCTTACATCAAGCCACTCCTAAAAATTGAAATGGGAAGTGTAGACGACCGTAGTACGATTAGAAACATTGAGGAACAGATCCAGCAATTCACAACAGAAGAAATTAAAGTAGAAAAACCAACAGTATCAAATGCATTGATCATGACAGGCATGCAGTATAGACGCAGCCACAAGAGCAGTCCCAGGAGAATGACCAGGACAAAAGCAAGATTGAACAAGAGAAAGCAGGTCATGAAAATGAACATGGCAGGAAAGCTGATAATAGACCAGTGTGGGAATTAGGCCAACCTATTGCATATTTTATTTTAGTAAAAAGCTATTCATGTAAGGGAAACTGTGCTTATCACATACATCTTTGTATTTACAGAAAATTATAATTGTGGATTTTAGCATGACTGTATATGTTAACAAAACTATTTTAAACTGTAGATTGTCGAAAAAACGCAGATGCTCACTCTGTCATCAAATATTTGACATCATTTTATTAAAATAACTTTATATTACATTGTGGCCAATTTGTATAGTTTAAACACACTTTTCGAGAATACATGTAGAATATAACAAAAAGTCACACCAATTCAGTAGCTGCTGATACCCAGATCAAGGTCCTTGTGTCTTAGACGTAAGGCACACAAAAAAGAATTCTCCAGGGGCACGCATGTTTGAGTGCTTTGTAGTAGCTGCCAACATAGGAACACTGGGTGATCCTGATGTGACCTGTATGGGGTGTAGTCAGAAATACATCTCTAATTTGGATCTCTTAACAGGTGAATAAGATCTAGACTCAGTTTAGTTAAATCTGCTGACTCTCAGCTTTCTCTCATTTGCTTTAGTAAAATGAGTCTAATCTGTTGCTTTGCACCTTTGGGGATTCTCTGGCACTAACCAAACATGCCATTTAGAGCGAGTGATCAAAACACCCCTCAAATATACCTTTACTACCTGAAATCTGAAATTGAAACACTGCCAAGAACATGGCGTCTGAAAGCTACGCAATAGCTGCACCGCCATGAGCTCTAAAGAGCAACGTAGAATGTGAAACCCCTACATCCAGACATAGGACATGGCCTCCCACTTGATATAGTTCTTTAGGATTACCACAACATGCACGTTCAATCCCATATTGTGCACTAGCATCAGACATCAGAGGAAGTGTAGCACCCCAGCATTGCACATCGGTGCAAGCATTGACGGTCTGCTGCATGCAATTAGCATTGTATTGGACATGACCCACATCGTGTACTGTTGAGGTTCATAATATTACAATATAGAGAATTTGTAACAGATATGGAGGTTGAAAAAGGCCATCGGGCTAGGAAAGAGTCTGTCATGCACTGGGGTGCATGAAGGACTACTGAGGTCATTTATTTAATAATAGGTGGAGTCCATGGATGTAGGTCAGTGACCACAGAAAGGCCAGTAGAGTTGAGGCAGAGTCAGTCATATTACAAGCATTCAAGATGTAGACTCTGACGTTCCTTACAAGAAAACCATTCAATCAGGTAGGTTTGCAATGTTACGAACTCTGTACTGGAAAGAAACACCTAACATATATCTTCAGTTAAAGGCCTATGGGTAAGGGAGCAACATACATGCTCCCAACACTTATGCAAGGGGACTGAGCAGAGCATCATGTGCGCTGCAGCACAGCCCCCTGGAAAGCACATTCGTGAAGAAAGTGACCTGCACATTTCTCAAAGTAATGCAAATGACAATGCATCCTCTGCACATTTGTTATTTGCATTTCTTTTTGTGAATGAATTTTGCACTGCGTATGTTTATAAATGATAACTGTTTTTCCCATTGGCAGACAAAGATGACACTGCCATGGTACAGCCCCCAGATCTCATTCTGTAGTGGATACGGGTGTGCAGCAGTTTTACCCACACACAGATTCACTCCTTCCAATTAGCGTATTCCTTCGTTTTGCCAAAGTAATTTACTTTGTTGAAATTTCATTTGGCAGCATTTCTTCCTGGTGAAGTACATTTGTATATGTGCTTTCAGGGTTAGGGGATATAGGTGGTGTGGGGGTGGGGGGTCGGAGGCTGGGGGTAGTAGCGGCGGCTAAGAGGGGAATTGGGGTACACCCCCATTTAAACACAAACAAAATCGGGAAAGAAATGATGTTACGATGTTGAAGTAAATTGCAACAAAGTAATTTACTTTACGACTTATTACCATCAATTAGGGTAACCTCATTGTGCAGCTGTTTCCTCCAGATTTCTGTGCACATGGCAGACACAAGTTGCAACAGCAATTTTGTGAATTATGGCCGAAGTGTTTATTATTAGCATTTTGTGTTTTAATCAGTATATTTGCCAGTGTGTTTAGAAGTTGAATTGTAAGCACATCGGGTTAGGACGATAGCGACATAGACATAGGATATGCTGCATATCTGATGTTCAGCTGCACTCTATGGTTGCTGAATGTTTTAATATTTCATACTCGTTGCTCACATATTGCTCTCAAACAGCTGGAAAGAGATCCACTTTCTGCATTTCGAGGGCTCCTTTGCATTTGATCGTGCTATCATATGCACCCGCCCGCCGTTTGTATGGGCACAGAAAACACTGACAACATGTGTGCATGCAGAGTACACATCTAGGTAGGTGTGCTGCCTGCCATGGTGTGTGTTCAATAGCCTTCTTTGTCACTATTTGTTGCTTTTCAATCTATCAGAATTGCTCTGTTTTGGCAATGTAGGCATAAAGGCATAGACATGCATACACCAGCAATATCAACATTACAAGTCAATAAAACCATTAATAGAACTTGATATGTATTAGCTTTTCAAACACTATATCCAGTTAGAACCTTGAAAACCAGGTCCATAGAATTATTTGCAAACTAAGTGTAATTGCAAATCAATAGATATAATAGTCTATCCTTACAGCTTAAAAACAGTATCATTAATCTTAAACATAAATGCGAGTTTAACAAAAAGAAAACAAGAATTCAAATATGATCAAAACACAAGCATTAAAATCATAAAAGACAAAAGCTTAATCATAATTACAAACATGTTAAAATACTTTCCATCGAAATTAATTTCTTTTACTTTCAAGCAGTCGTATGAATACCCTTTATATTAATTTAACCCTGCAAACACAAGGCGTCCATTGAGCAAGGTTAATGGATAACATAAATGTTCTTCTAGCGAGCGCTTGTCTTAAAAACGAGAGCAGCGAGCAGCTCACACAGGGATTCTCTGCCCGTACTAAATATAGCCATGCAGGCCGGCATTGCAGAAAGTGTCCATCTTCCAGAAATGAAACCAACATTCTTGCTCTCATATCTTTAAAAGTTGGGCAGAAAAGCACAACGTGCGAAATATCCTCCTCGTCCTCACAACCAAAAGGACTTCCCTTGCCCTCCTTGTCCCCGGACCAACGAGAGAGCGTGGATCTTATAGGCAGGCAGTTACATCTAGCTCGGTTCAAGAGATTTCCATTATTGCCCACAATTAATAGTGTTGAATGGCATGCGATTAAATAATAGCCACATTTCTATGTGTGCCCTTGTGAATGTACCCAGATGTTCTGTCTGCTCTGGAAATGAGTAAGCACTGATGCTTAAAATGTGTAGCAACAGCTCTAGTGATGAGCATAGCATTAGTCAAGTAATGTTCAGCCTTCAATTTTGCCAACAACTTCCTTACATGAGACAACCAAGGCACAGCCAGGGCTCCCCCTTTAGCCAACACATAATATGCTTTTCTCGGTTTAGTTGCGTCTGCAGCATGGCAAAGTGGTGCAACATCACTACATGGAATTAGAGGAAAAACACGATTGGAATGAGTGCTCAACCGTTTCGCCTCATTAATATTCATGGGGCACCGGACTGAAATATTAGCCTTTCAGGAATTAGTTGAATAGACGGGAGCAGCTGCCCCACTGAATTATCTCGGGGCGCAGAAGTGATGTAGATTGCATGCTGTGACAAAAGAAAATCCTACTCATTTGTACAATTTCATTGTAATGTGATTTTGCAGTGATTAATGGCAGACGCGGCATGAGACGACTGCATTCCAATCACCAGCATTCATTAAATGTTAATAAACAGCTTAATTAGGGCCTCTCAACTGCATGCCGGGCTCTGGAAAATGGACCTAGATGTTCCGGTATGGGTCCTGAAGACGTGATAGCGCCCCCTCCCCTATCGGATACCCACTCTTTCCTCCCAAAATGCTGCAATGTCTCACTGAAAACACTTTGCACTGTTGCAAGTGCAAAACCAAGGCAGAGGGCTAGCACTAGGCTAAATATTGCGCTGCTGCAAAAAGGCATTGAAAGAATATGTGTTTTGCAGTAGGCCAATAATTGCTGTACAGTGCTCATTTCACTTGCACAGTGCAAAGCTTCTGTAAGGCTTCCCATATATTCTTTTGCTCTGGGGCATGTTTTGCTCTGGTGCCTATTACACATGCACTTGTGCAAAGATTTTGTAACACCAACCAAGGGGACATATTACAGAAACCTTACACTGATGCAAGTGCAAAAATCATATTCTTTCAACTGATTTTCATTTTCACCGCAGGCAAAGCATTAGGGCAAGCATTGACCATGTGCAAAAACGCATTGAAAGAATATGTCTTTAGCACAAGAGCAATTTGTTCCTAGTACTCATTTCATTTGAACTGGTGCAATATCTTTGTAATGCTGCCTGTTTAACTTTGCTCTATAGGAACTGAGCATAAATGTTCTGACATTAGAGTGTGGCTTTTCCAAATCTACTGTCTCTTTTTTGGGGCGCGGGGGCTTAGTGCCGTGCTAAAGGTTTTGGCAAATGTGCCAAGAGATTGATTGAGTTAAAGGAGCTAGCCCGGTGCTGGATCTCCTAGGCCTGTGTAATGCCCTCATTATTGCAGAGAAAGCAGGGGCCATATTTCAGCAACTTTGCACTTGTGCAAGTGTCCTTTTACACAGTATTAACAAATGGGCTAACTATGCTTTGAATTCACTAGTGCTGTAACAGAATTCTATTAGAACTGGAGCAAACTAGGCCCCTGTACAAAAAATGCATTGAAAGAATAGTTTTTTTGTAATTGGGAAATGTTTGCCCTTGTGCTAATACTGTGCAAAATTGCATGTACACTTATGCAAAATTTCTGTAATAGGACCCCATATTTTGCTACCGTGATTTATGTAACACTGGGATAGAAGGGCTCAGTCTTTGGAACCCACAGAGACAGCATACTTTTTTTCTTGCAGGTGATAGGTACAATAAAAAGTGAAAAGGGACTTATCATTGAATAAAGAAAAAGGGCCCCCGGGATAGAAACTTTAGAGAAATACAAGCTTAAGGATCTAGAACATTACATATTGAGACAGTCCATAATTCCGCAGGTTTCATTTCGTAATCATGATTTAGCCATCTAAGGGTATTGTTATTTTACCCTCTGGAATACTGCTGCTGATTGTTACTGACAATTATTTTTTTATTATTAGAGTACAGCCTAATTAGAGGCTTTTAATAGACAAACAATCAATCATCTTCAAACCTCCTCAACTACTATTCACAATAAAATCAGGGAATTCCAAGGTGCCTGCCCCACAATATTTTCTAATTCAAGCACATCTCTGTGATAAGTGTCATATCACATCAGGTATTATTCTCATCATAGTTTATGTTTCCAAACTCCAGCTCTCCGCAATTTAACAGCTTGAGCTGCTTGTCCGTGATTCCCCAAAATACCGCCAAGTGATAAACAAGCAATATAGCCATTCCCCTCCAGTAACTGCTGCCGCAATTCATCCTCATCGACCTGTCGGCCTCAGCGCATAGCCAGTAGCGCGCGCTCACGGTCTAGCATGAACGCCATGCATGTGCATAGCAGATGACTTGCAGGTTCAATGATGCTATTCCTACACAATCGACACATTTCATTAGCTTCGACTATGCCTGTCTGAGTGATCAACAAGAGTGAATTACAGGTATTGGGGAATGCTTGCAGATAAGCCCCCAGAGGAGGTGCAGTCATGTGCGCATTACTGTAGTCCATACTGCTGCTTTTGGTAACCAGGTTGATCCAACTCCACCCACGATTAGGGCCTGCTTCACAGAAGCATTTTATAATGGTGCAATTCCATAGGAAAACGCTCTATGAATCAGGCCCCTAAGTGCACTTGCCTGATTTTTTTTATCAATGTGCTATATTTATGTAGAAGTACTTGCTCATTGGCTGTGCTCAACCTGCAGTCACAGCTCACGCCCATCTTCCGAATTTGTGCAGGGGTCAAGTCAAGGCTACGCGTGGGTCGACGGCACCACCCCTACTTTTTAAAGAGGCCGGACGCTGTCCCCATGGGTATTTTGGAAGCCTTGTGTAAAACATAACACTTCAACAGTCTTTTCCGAAATTACGGCAATCTGAGGATTCGAACTGCAGTCACAAGGTTCAAAGGTCAGGCACTTAGCCACAACACCAGATAGATAATCTGGGAAAACACTCAACAACTCAAGGTGAAATGTCACATTTCATGACTGCACTCTCCACAAAAAACATTGGCATTGATTCTTGGGTTTACACCGTGCACACTTTAAAAAATCTTCAATCCCTATTAGTTGAAAATATCCTCTCTTGTTTTTTTGTGTAGTTGATTTCATGAAAGGCAAATGCTCATTTTATGCTGTGCAATTTGTAGGGTTATAAAGCCAATTGAATGAAATGTGCACATTTCACCTTGATATGCTAATTTCTGTTGGGTCACATCTCATTGTGTATGTTAATGAGTCCCCCGCACTTTTTTTTCAGGACTTGACCCCTGCATTTATGTACATGCCACCTGCTTGTTCAGAGCTAGCAAGGTGCACTCCACACTCCCAGATTGCTGACAATTCACACATGTGACATTCCAAGTGGCACCAAGCAAGACTGACGTCCTCGCCTCGAGGGTGATGAGGTCATCACGGACATGTACTATTGGCGAGATACCTGTTGCAGTAAATATATTGCTGCATGCGATATCACTTCTTTCTCCAAGTGCGTGGTGGGACGCATTTAAAATATGCATTCCATGCCCATGAAAGCCAATGGGAATGCATTCTGGATAGAAGCAGTACATAAGGTTCCTGTTCCATGGAGAAGAAAATGCACAGAAGGGTCAGTAAAGACCCGTCTGCACTTTGTTCATTTCCATTCACAATGTGGGTCAGACTGTTAACATGAAGAATGCTGCCATCCTCGGCAGGCCTGCTGGTTTATAATGATAGCATGGAACGCAAAAGCATTGAATGCAAAAGCATCGAAAAAACTGCATCGAAAAAATGATTTTTTTTAATTTTCTTTTTTTAATGGGAGGATCCCCCCAGCCCCTGTTTTTTACCCCTTAAAACCCTATATAATACAAATAAAACCTTTACCTTTTGCATTCGAGGCTTTGTATTCGAGGGAATCACTGGATGCCGGCCTGCTACTCCCCAGCATCGTGTTGTCAGGCAAATGAGGGAGGTGTTCTCATTTATTGGCAAGTCTAATTGTTTTTGGCATTTCCAAGCATCTTTTTGCCTTGCAAGTGAAGAGAATTAACTAACGCATACCTTTCACTTGCAGGACAAAAAGAGTTTTCAAATGAATAAATAATTTTACATCTCGCATTTTAGTGGAGGTAATTTGTGGCATACTCTCTCCGATCTTCGTAAAGGAATGCAAATCCCTAATGCTGCCCTATTTACCACATGGGGGCAGTTGGCATGTAAAAAATGGCCAATTATTAGCAATTCCTCCAAACCCGCAAAGAGTGCCTCAGACGAGATCTCCTGTACTTTGCGCACGTGCACCATCCACTGGCGACATCCACCTACTTTCCTGTCATATCAGCTGGTCACGTCTCTTAACTAGAGTAATTATAATTATATTTGTTCTTTTATTACGTGCTTAATACCAGGGACGAGCCCGGGATTCGAAACTGTGTTGAAATGAGACGATGCATTGCCCGGAGCTATTCCCCCTGGCTCCCAGTACTGCATAGTAGTACTGCAATGCACATCTTGCCCTCCAATAGCCCTTGCTATTTCTGCAATTTCATTCCTGTCAACTCACCCACTTTTGGCGGGTAACACCGGCAACAGAGTGCGTTCCCTCACCCTCCTTGCCCCTTGACTGTCCATGTGTCAGTGGAGAACTCACCCACAAACGTAAAATGTTCTCTTTTCTCCCGCCTTTTCATTTCGAAAGGTTGGCAGGTCTGCCATTGGCTTGGACTATACAGACCCCTGTCTGTAATTGCAGGCCGCAAAAGATATCTAGTGAGTCCTCTCCCCTGACTCATCCTTTGGGGTCACTTTATTAGCTTAAGGCCCTAGTTTTGATAGGTTCTTTTGCTTAAGTACATCCTGCAGTTAAAAGTCAACAGCAAAGTCTCCCTGCCCTTTCACATTCCACGGGACATGGTGTCCTCCGAGCAGGGTCCTATGAGCCTTGGAGAAGCATTGCTAGATGCGCACTGCTGGAGCTCACTCAGCAGAGGGAGCATTGCTAGATGCGCACTGCTGGAGCTCACTCAGCAGAGGGAGCATTGCTAGATGCGCACTGCTGGAGCTCACTCAGCAGAGGGAGCATTGTTAGATGCTCACTCAGCAGAGGGAGCATTGCTAGATGAGCACTGCTGGAGCTCACTCAGCAGAGGGAACATTGCTAGATGCGCACTGCTGGAGCTCACTCAGCAGAGGGAGCATTGTTAGATGCGCACTGCTGGAGCTCACTCAGCAGAGGGAGCATTGTTAGATGCGCACTGCTGGAGCTCACTCAGCAGAGGGAAGCATTGCTAGATGCGCACTGCTGGAGCTCACTCAGCAGAGGGAGCATTGTTAGATGCGCACTGCTGGAGCTCACTCAGCAGAGGGAGCATTGTTAGATGCTCACTCAGCAGAGGGAGCATTGCTAGATGCGCACTGCTGTAGCTCACTCAGCAGAGGGAGCATTGCTAGATGCGCACTGCTGGAGCTCACTCAGCAGAGGGAGCATTGTTAGATGCGCACTGCTGGAGCTCACTCAGCAGAGGGAAGCATTGCTAGATGCGCACTGCTGGAGCTCACTCAGCAGAGGGAGCATTGCTAGATGCGCACTGCTGGAGCTCACTCAGCAGAGGGAGCAGAGGTTCACCCGGAAGCAGATGCTGACCTCGGATTGGAATTCAAGGTGCGAGGGCTTAATGTGCTGCTGCTATTACACCGACCTACATTAGAAGCTAGTGGCGATGATTTTTATGGTAGGCAAAGAACAGGACATCTTGTGCTGCACATGTTGCCAAAATATTGCGTTCCTTAGGTGTCTGGTTGTGAATGTGTTTACATTGATGAAATGTGAATAAAGATGCATCATGGTGAACTCAGCAAAACTTTAAACTCCTATTTCTGTAACAATCCTCCGAATGACTTCAAGTGAAAGTAGTTTTGCACTTTGCATTAGGGATTCCATGCCACTGAAAAAAGCAAATGTGGGCGGTGGCACGGCAGCATTTTGAGCCACTTCTGCCCAATGATTAACAGGGCGAGGACTCAGTGCACAACTCTTCATCACATCAGAATGTGTAGGAGATGAAGAGAGAATGAAAGGGGCCGACATCGATTAGCAACACAACTTCACCAAATGAACACTGATTACAGTGAATAAGATTTAGGACCAGTGTTTTTTGACAGTGGCCTAATACAACTGTTCTACATACACTGCTGAGTGAATTACAACTGCGATAAGAAACTAAAGAATGGAACCGACGAGGGTGAGTGGTAAGCTATGCTCTATCATGGGCAATTCAAAGGTTATCTATCCTTCCAAGATGGACCCATGGCATGGTGCCACGATTCTCATATCAGATGCCATCTGGCAAATCTTGGATGCCAAAGGGGCTCCTCATGCTTTATGGGCTATTGGTAGATTGAAGTTTGGTAACCCTGTTGTTACCATATGCACTCTATATGGGCCCAAATGGGGGAATCACTCATTATTTGTGGATATATCAATGCTGGTATTTATAATGATAACATTAGTTATCTAATTAGCATCCAGTTGGAGGATGCTTCAGGTGCAAGATGCTGTCCTTCATTCTATGGGGAATTCCTGACCTGCTGGGTTTCACGACAGCACTGTTTGGAGAGTGAGGAAAATACAACTTCTATTTCATCCACCACGCCTAGTGTTCTTGCATGCATTTAACTTTGATGGACCAGCAGCATGGCGAATGGACTTTCCCAGGAATTCTTATAAGAAATGTTATACTGTTTTGGCCCTAATTCAAAGTCCACCAGCCATCGTCCAGGGAAGAAATCCCCTGGAATCCTAGGGCAAAAACTATGTTTCCATCCCTCCTAACATAAATTAACCCCAAATAGCAGGGTTTTTCTAACTGCTGGATCTCGTGAATCAATATTGACACCAATTAATAATTTATTTAATGAGATACAGTTTACATTATTTTTTTATTTTTTTTATTTAACGCATTCAGCGTACAAAAAATACAAGCTTTTGCTTATGTACAATTTTCCCTCCTCCCCATGCACAAGCCAAACCTCTCCTATTTCTTCTTTCTTGGTTCTATGTTGGTTTCAGTCCAGGTTTGGCTATGTGTTTTCGATATTCCTTGTTAATAATGGTCTTAATTCCCTTCCAGTCTCTTTAGCATAGATTCCAGGAAAATACCCAAGCCTTTGATGGTTTTCTTACTTGGGTCGTCATATAGAGCTGACCACCATAAATCAGGATCCAGATCGCATGATGGTGACAGTATTGGTAGTAATAAACAACCCCTTTCAGATCTAAGTTCAGGGCAAAACAGCATTAAGTGTTGAGACGATTCTTCTTCTTGTTTGCATAGTCTGCATAGTTTTTCCTTTGCCAGGCCATATCTGAACAGGTTGATCTTTGTTCTTAAAATTTTCAGACGAAAGCGCATTATTAAGTCTCTATGATTCCGATTGGCGCTTTTTTCTAGGTATCCAGGCAATAACTGTGGGCATCTAGTTATCTTATCAGATAAGGTATGATAGTTCGTAGCTACTCTCGCGCACTCTGTTTCTGCCCAGTCAATTGATAATAAGAGTAATTTTACCCTCTTTCGGTGTTTCAGAAGGGCTTCTGTCGTAACTTTTAAGTTTTGCAACAGCTCATTACATTTCACTTTCCATTCATCCAGTGGCCAAAAGGGCCATTACCTTAATACATTGTACACATAATCTAAAATATAAACATACATATGGTAATAAAAAACATACATATGGTAATAAAAAATCCCTGAATGACAAATATACAAAGATCCTAAGAGTACATCCTAATGAGGATCCTAGGAAAATTAATCAGTAGACCTAAACGGTTGGCCAACCTAAGAAATACATATCTCATTACAATATAACAATATAACATTTATAATAGTGCAAAAATCGGATACCGAGAAAGAGGTAGAGGTAGAGTAGAGTAATCTAGAGTAATCTAGAATTGACACCAATCCATACACATAATGTGATGGCAAGGGATCTAATCTGCTGACCTCACATTGCCTGGGACACAGTGGAGCTTATAAACACTGCGATTGCCCTGGCCGAAGTGGCATATGCATGGCGGCAGCCTCTTGCAGTGACTTGGCTCGATGCCGGAAAGGAGTTAGATCACATCACACCAGCACTGCTCAGCAGTCTGCGCTAGCTGCGCAGGTTGTTTGTTGTTTAAAACTCTTATATAAGAATCTCACAGATAAAGATTATGGTGAGGGGCACTTCTTGGAGAGTTTCTGTATCCAACTTCGCATTATTGCCTCTGCTCTTTGCACTCTGGTTAGTGTGATTAATTTGGAAACGTGTATCACGGGAGGCTATGTTACCCTTAACATATACCAGCTCCAGGGTTACATTGACTGTCTCTGCCCGTGCTGCTGCTTTTTATACATATGATCCATCTTTAGTAATTAGGACTATTGGAGTTGTTACATGGCAGTTTGGGCCATTCTCTGAATATTGGCCCAACTCTGATAAAACCGAGGCTGTGTAATCAGGCGTGCTGTAGGTCATCTCTCCAGTAGGTTTGGACTATTGTCCATAATTAGCAATCACATTAGCCAAATCGATCCCCAAAATGTATCAACATAACTCTCAGGATCTCTTGAGGAGGAGCACTGAGTGGTTGCAGAATTGGGGACACCTTTCACTCAGACTACCTGATCAATGCAACGCCATCATGATGATCATTCGCTAGAGTGTTATATAGGTTTGATATATTGCATATAATTATCTCGGTTTTTAGAAAATTAGTTTTGGCATTATCTAACTCAGTGGTATTCAAACCTTTTTATACTGAGCCCCCTCTTGAGTAAAAATATTGTTTCCACCCCCCCCAAAAGCTATAACTTCTTGTACTTTCTATTAAAAGCAGTCACAGTGATCCCTTTGTATGGAGCCTTGTGCCACCCTCTGGACATCCTTTGGCCAAGAAGGGCCAGCCCTACAGTTTGAAGACCAATGTTCTAGCTTTGTGCAGGGAAATAAGGGGCCATGGAAGGCTCTCTGGTGCCAAACATTAACATTGATATAAGGAGGCGCGGCTGTCCCTCAGTTTGTTTTCTGACCACATAATGGGGAAGACCGATACGGCTTATCTGATTAGTGATTTTCACATTGTGAATTACCACCTGTTTAGGGTACACAACACCCATTCTATTTATTAAAATATAACTTTTTTTTTTTAAACTGTCCACCTGAGGACCCTCTGTGGCTTTCATCAAGATGGACAAACATCACCAAGATCCTCTCTTTGCCCTTCTTCAGGAAGTAGGTTTGGTCTGGTGGCTCTATGATCTCAGGGGGATCTTTAGTTATTCTGGCTCCCACAATTGGAGAAATCGTTTTCTCAAGAAATTCCAAAGTGCATCTCCTATGTCCAGTGTTTTGGAGACAATGGAGGCAAATTGGTCCTGGAGGCAAGGGAAGGTGGTTAAGAGAGACACAACTGAGGAATCCATGCGGCTCATGCATAATGCTTTAGCGGCCACCATGTACTAGCTCTACTACCATTGTGCGCTGCGTCATCTGTATAGAACGCCGGCATGGCTGCGTTGCTGGGACCTTGATTCACTTTGTCCCACAAAGACGTTGGAATTGTTGACATGTTCGTGGCGTATCCTTTGATTGGATGTTATTGGCATAACAATGGAGCTTGTCTATGCTTTAATTGCTAAATACTTTTTCAATATCAGCCAAACACATACTATTTGGGGTGACTGATTATGGCCGGCGGTGCAGGCATTGATGGAGAATATACATTTAAACCAATGCGCTAGCTAGGATCCCAATCACCTGGCGCTGAAATCAAGAACTGCCCCTGATATATAGCAGAGGTCACTTGCCATTTCTTATTTATTGTATTTTTGAAAAAATGTTCCTCATCACTGGGCAAGATCTGTATACAATGAGTGCAATCTGAAACTTTATAACATCTGTGATAAAGCTGTATTGCTCTGCCAGGAAATAGTGCAGCAGCACTCTCTGAGGACCCACAGTATCTGTGGTCATTGAGCCAGATATATATATATATATACAATATATATATATATATATATACCGGTGGGTCACATTGTAGGAGAGGTGGTGATTGATACAAGCACAGTAGCCACTGGTGAGGATGGTTGCTGTGTTTTTCATTGTGCCATTGGGCGAAAAGGAATTACGATGCTATTCAGAGGTGAACAAATGAATTGCAGGAAGGCACGAGCAGGCAGACTTTTATATCAGACTAATATTTACCTATCTCCCCACTCTTCACCCTTTGTCGGGCACCCACTGGCACCGTGAAAGGCACAGGACCTCACGCAGAACATGACATTTGTAATTGATAACCTACATGGTGTAGCATGGAAATGTAGTGAACAGCTTGGCCAAAGTTACATTGGATCGGGTAAAGCCTCCAGTTCGATGCAAATGTAAATGAATAGGATGGGCAAAATACTGAAAGGCTGCACTTGGCAAATCACTATGGCAAGGAACAGCAGGAAGAGGATGGCCTTCAATATGTTACCTCGTTGACGTCCTGTCAAGAAATTAGCCTATCAAGCTGATGGCCCCTTAAGTGAAAGATGCAGCCTGGTCCAGACAGGAGGGGTGCATTGTGGCTATGCCCCAATCAGTTGAAAAGGGAGCGTTTGGCATAGCCCCTGTTTCAATGGCATAGGAGGTTCGGTGGTGAGGTGGTCATTTCAGACATTTAGGCGTATTTCGATGAGTCAACTGTGGTGTGACCTTTACTGTTCCACATGCATGTCCAGCAAATATGGATGAAATGCATTTTAAGATGTAAGAACATAAACTGAAGTGGGAGATGGAATGGTGGAGGAATTCTGCATTGTTGGCATGGCCTAGGTACCCTCCCGGTATATAAGTGGATCTTTGAAGCAATGCCCTCAATGGCTACACTCAGCGCATTCTGTGGCCTCAAGGGGGATGCCGTTTCATTTTGTTACAATGCAGTTGTAAATGCTTAGCACACATATCGAGGAGTATTAAACCATCATCATTAAACCAACATCCATAAGGCTTGATTCAGGAAGCTGCCAATTCAAATGGCCCTCATAAAAAGGGTGAACATTAGAACTTCTGAAATAGACCAGGAATACACTGACCGTGATCAATATCACGACTCACTGTAAATGACATCCATTGAAAGCGACATGCGACCCTCCCTTGTTGATTGTTATAAATGCGCAAAGGTATTGAGGGAGTTTCAATGATGCAGGCAGCCTTATTGGCGTTTCAGGAACTGGTCCACTGCTACATATGTCCCTCGAAGGCTTAATAACATGGTCTACGGTATTTCAATGTTAAGTCACTGCGAAAGGAAGAGAAAACGAGAGGAATATAGCAGGCATGCTTAATCAAATGCAGAACAACTGACTGGAAAAATATATTGAAAACATTGAACGCCAATAGTGAACATGTCAGACCAGTGTTATTTTATTCAGTCACTTTCTAGTTCTATTTTTCTGAAGCATGGAATGTGTTTTTGATGGGTTGTATTTTGTCAAATGGATCAGTTAAATTTCGTCGGCCACAGTCATTTAATCAGACATCCATGATTGTCCTTTGTATTTCTTTTTTACTGCCTCCTTTGCAATCAGTATTTGTAAAGTGTGCATTTAACCCTGTAGGCACTGTTGAATGGTAGCTAACATGACTAAAAGGGGTAGTCATAGAGACTTGTTCCTAAATATGGGCAATACAATGCAATAAGAGAGGACATGTGGACTAGGAGTGGTAGACTAGGTCTGAGAAGTCTTTGAAAAACAAAGGATCCTACGTGTTTCAAAGACTTCTCAGACATAGTCTACCACTTGTTGCATTTTGTAGGGCACATTTAAAGGGAAGCTGAGGATTACTATCACTTCTGGGGGTAAATTAAAGTGTAAATTGAGAACATGCTTTGATTTTTGGTTTGGGGACAGCAGTGCCAAGCACTAGATATGCTCTCTCACCGCAACCTTCATCTCTTTCACACCAGTGACCCAATCCTTGACCAAACTGGATGGACACATGCAGGCCCGATCTACCCCAAATCACCAGATTAGTAATACCAACTGCATTAATAATAATAATAATAATAATAATAATAATAATAATAATAATGTGCTTTCTTATATAGCACTTCAAGCAAGAGATTCCACCTACTGCTAAGTGCTGTAATAAGAGTTTTCATTATTACCCATTTCAATGGCTGAGTCAGCCCTGCTGCAAGAGTTGAACTTGTAAAGTGCAGTCTGGCACCATGTCTGAAGCAAGTGCTTAACTTCTGAGCTATTCAACCAGACCAATAATCAAATAATCACTCTGATGCCGCTGTTTAAATGCATAATCAAATAGTCACTGTATGACAATTTGGTGTCAGTTTAAAAAAGCCGTGATTGGATGGCAGCACTGTTGAAAAATGAAAGGTGGAAACAAGCAACATGCCAGGCTACCAACCAATCATACACCTCCCTTTTTAAGCACAGGCTGCATGCACGCCTCATCAGTACAGTGAAGGGATGACAGTCATTCATGACTGCCAATCGTAGCTTAGACCAATCAGTGGCAGCTGACGTCGGTGGTTGATTTCTGGGAGCCCTGGACAAGGGCCAGTCAATGGCTGTTGAATGTATTACACAATCATGACTAATCAAGGCTTGCAGCAACAGCCTCACAATCCATATTTTACCAATCAGGGTTATTTCTGCGATGAAGAGATTTGGCTTCACACATGCACAACACAGTGACACCAGCCAGCACAGGCTTCTATCTTTTAACCAAACCAAAGCCTATTATTAAAAAGAATAACTTTAATTCCAAGAAGGGTGATTACACTCTTGCAGAAAATAACACACACAACGTTCCGGCACTTGGCGTCAAAGCATCAAATGATATGCACACTCACCAATCATCAAATGACGTTGAGTAAGCACAACAGCAGAAAGGGCTGTTTCACAGTGCCCAGATTTTTGACGGTAAGAAAGATGAACGAATGCAACCTGCAAGACCAACTCTACCTACCCTACAAAACTAAAGCCAGAAAAGGCAACATTACATTATAATCAATCGCAACCTTGGACAGGGTCGTATTACATTGAGTGCCTTTAACCTTTCAGGGAAAGTGCATCAAACACACGCAGCTTCTGAAAGCAACGCTCTACTCTTCAGAGGAAAAATATATTCAAGTTAGAAACTAGCATGATTTATTGTACAGTTGCATACCAATCAGACTACCTAGATCAAAGTTGACTGCTTATTTCCGAATTTCAGCCTAATGTTTATATGTAGATTTACTCTGTCAAGTCTATTCTTATATCACATGTGTGCACTTTGTAAAAATCAAAAAGGCCCAGCCCGGAGAGTTGCTTTATCAACTGTTTCTTGTAGCACCAGACACAACTACCCTCCAGCCTGGCAGGAGTCGACCTCTTCTGGGAAGTCATACTCGATCCAATTGTAGAACGGATCCTCATACCAACTGCTCGCACACATTATTTTGTCGGCTCAGCCAGTCCCTGATAGTATCGGGGCAAGCCCAGATTCTGCCCGTTTGGAGGGCAGAAGCAAGAGATGCCAACACAGCTACCCACTGTTTATGGCCCCAACCCATTCAACAAATGTTCTCAGTATGGCCACTATCAGGAAACTAAGGAGGAACTAATGCGGCAGCTAAGAACTACAAGCACCCACACCTGTCAATTCAAACTCCAAAAGCCAACCTTTGCCCTGTGTGGCTACACGCTTGAGCCTTTAACCCTTTACATGACTTTCCTGCCCCTTTAATGTTTTACAACCAACCAGTCTCTCAGATGGTTGTGTCATGGGGAGAATGGTGTCATGGAAGAAACCCACTTGTTTAATTAATCAAACTTTCAAGCATGTTGGAAGACTAGAAAGGAACCGTGTGTGGAGGATTGATTGGTGGAAATGCAAGTTTTGTCCAGTTATGAGAGGGGGATGTTGTTGATTAGAGGCCGGAAAGATGTTTATCTTGAGTTGTGAACGCTATTTCATAGTTTGTTAGGCTGATTTTCGTCGCAGGAGGTGCTTATGGATGCTCTAGGGAAGTGGCTTGTGTTCTGTTGTGGAGACGAGGGGTGGATGTTTATTTATTTATTTATTTTGTGTGTTTTTCTTGTGTCTTTGTTTTGTGGTTTTAGTGTTTGTTGATTACATTAATATGGGATGTTATTCTTTATTATTAGTGTTTGTTTCCATTTTCTGGAACTGTTTTCTTTATGGTTCCGCCATTACAGGATTTTGTGGTCATCCTGAACCAGTGTTTTTCAAATGTTCACAATATGTCCATGACTGTTGGCTTTATGTGAAAATGGATAAATAAAGTTTGAAAAAGGCCAACAAAAAAAACATTGGAACATGTACACCTTGCCCCCTCACTATCCAGTTCACTTCTACAGAAACTCAAATAGGTATTCGGTGGGAAGCATTTAACAATATCTGCCCACAATGCTTCTCTTTTCGATCCATCAAGTTACCCCTTTAGGGTCCAGCTTCCAGTAACTTTTTTATTACAAATGTGTCCCATGTTCTGTGTGCTCATTGTCGAAGCAGCCTTGCCCAATGTCACGTGTGGAATTAAACTGCTTCATTTATTTTCTGACATGCACGTAAACAGTACGCTAGACTTCAGTTGTTGAATATTCTTCCGAAATGCTCTTTCTAGATTACCCCACAAACGGTCTGGCCTGCTCGCTTTTAAATCAGAAATTAACTCACGCCTCTTCTTCATGGAAAGTCCGGGTGCTAATGCAAAGCAAATATGTGGCCAACCATGCCATCCTGCTCAATCGCCTCCGTGATAACCTGGGTATCACTGATCGGGCCCTGGCTTGGCTGACCTCCTTTCTCACTGACTGATCCGCTCAGGTCCAACTGGGGTTTTTCCTTTCTTCTATCTATCTTTCTACTTGTGGTGTTCCCCAGGGGTTTAACCTTTCTCCCTAGCTATACCTGGCACCTCTTGCCCACCTCATTGCTGCTTTCTTGCCTAACTTTCAGTGTTATGTGCATGACACCCAGCTCTCTTTCATGCTCCCCTCAGCCACCTCTTCTCCTTCTCTCATTCCAGATGGTCTGGCCGTAATTCAGGAATGGTGTGCCACCAATCATCTCTGCCTTAATGCAAGTAAGACTGAGATCCTCCTCATCGGGACACCAGCTCCATCTTTTCCTCTCTCTCTCTGGCAGTCCTCTCTGGGCCCTCTTCCTGCTCTTACCTGTGAGGCTAAGAACCTTGGGGTCGTCTTTGACTCCACCCTCTCCTTCTCTCCTCACATCTTTGACGTCTCTAAGAAGTCAAACTATCAGCTGCACCTCCTCAGAGGTATTCTTCCTTTCTTCACTTCCCTCTAGAAGCTCACTGTCTCCAGAGCTCTGGTGCTCTCTAGGCTGGACTACTGCAACAGCCCCTTCTTCCTGCATCTACTCTCTGATCTCTACAACTCATCCAGAACAGGACTGCAAGACTCGTCCTTGGCCTCGAGCCCAGAGATCGTATCTCCCCAGCTCTGAAATCTCTTCATTGGCTCCCTGTGGTGGCAAGGATCACTTTCAAGACCCTCTGCATGGTCCATAAGGCTTTCTGGGGCCTGGGTCCACCCTAACCACAACTACCTCCTCCTAAACATCTCACTTTTCAAGCTCTCCGCCAAACCCCAAAAATGTTGGTGATTTTTTTCGGCAAGGTGTTTTCATAAAAACACCAGTCGAACAAACGACTTCTGATGAAACTATGTTGTACCCTATGCTCATATGTCCGCTTCTCCTAATATATCCACCCTTATGCTGCTATTGCAGGAAAATCGTGCAGAAAGCCATTGAAGGGATGGGAACTGAGTAGCTGATCCCTTGAGTCTGGCAGATGCACAAAAAGAAAGGCTGCGTTTTCCTTTTACTTGACATGAGCACTTTTTAACATCAGCCTAGAACAGAGTCCTGAGGTTTAGGACTGCGAGCCCCATGATCTCTCGCCATTGACTCTGCTGCCTAAGGCTGATGGAAGTAGCAGTCCAAAAGCTCTGGAGAGACAGAGGTTGCAGACCCCTGGCATCGAGTATTCTCAAAAGGTAGTTTGTGATGTAACACAAGAGCCTTCTTTAAAATGAAATGTGGTGCCATACATGATCTATATATGAAAGGTTATTTATAATGCACTTAATACCCAAAGGTTTCTCAGCGTGGACCCTGGGAGCAAATCTGTGTTGCTCCTGTCAGCTTGCTTCCAAGGCGAGCACGTTGCCGCTGAGCTATCCTCCCGAGACTCATCAGTATTGTCAGTAAATATATCATAGAGCATGTCATATCTTTATGTGTGATATTTGAAGTTATGTGTGGTCATGTGCAGTGCATTGACAGAATAAGGCTGACTGTTTGGAGAATTACCATCTAAGATCATGAAACTTTCAAGTGGGGAGTCCATGTTAATTTCAGTAATACAAAGGGGCAGAATCCAGATGCAGCAGGAAATTAAGTGAAGAGAGCATCCCAAACCTATAAAGGAATATGGGTGCAAAAAGCATTCTAAGGGAATGGGGAAGGGCCCCAATGAAGAAGCCACTTCCCTTGCCAATCATGTTGAATGAGCCAACTATTCACCGAACCCACGATGGCGGGCACAATTCCTAAGAGATAGAAGAAGAAAGTGGCATATTGAAATCCCAAGGAAACCTTTAAAATGGTGTTTTTAAAAGGCGGTGTTTTCAAATAATGTGCACTCACTCGCAGAGAAGCCAACAAACAAGCCATCTTCAGTCACTTCAGTAAATATCCTTATTACGTAGCTCTAGCCAAGTCACAAGTGACTACTAGTGCATGCTGATGTGCTTTCTAGAATCCACCATCATAATGTGATGTATCTGGCACGGACCCCATAGGCTAATATGAATTTGTATATGAACTCAGATTAATTAAATGAAAAGGCGCAAAAGACCATAATCACGGAAAAATGAATTTGAGAACAAAATCAAAATGTAAGGGTATATGTGGGGGTATCAAGGAGGGTCTGGATGTTAACCCATAGGAAAGCACACATTCAGTGGGAAAGTTTGTGCCAGCATGCATTTGGGATCAGAAGACATAGATTCGCTTGACATAGGACTCAACATAAACACAATGGAGCTTTGTGGGTCGTTGTAGGGTCCAGACAATCCGACCACATCTCGCCCAACCTAAAGAACTGGATCTGTCCGACGGCGTCACGCAGCTAGCTTTCAAATATTGTTAAGAGCATGATGGACACGACATCAGTGTTGGTAAATAGATGATGCATTGCACGATTCTTTTTGTATGTGTCGTCCATTTTGTACTTCTGTTGGAATGTACCCTACCTTCTCACTGTCTTCAGTGCAGATCATGGAGCTACAGTCTATTTCTCTAACAGCAATATGCACATTTTTATTGGTAGAACAGTGATACATTACAGTATGGATTAATGGTAGCAGTCATTGTTTTTCTTCCTCAAACTTTGTCTCCTTAATTTGAGCTGAGTGTCCCAGTCCCCCCACTCAGCTCCCCCAGTAGACACGTCTGACTAGAGTAGTGGTCTTTAAACTGCGGGGCCACCCTCCCTAGTAGGGCCCATGTCCAATGTGGGCCAAAACCTCTTCCAAATGCGAGGATGGCAACTGAGTGTAATAGCAAATGTAAACACTTTTGGTACATGCCTAGAGTATTTTTACTCAAGGGAGTTGGTCAGCATTAATAGAGTTTGGAAACCATTGGTCTAAAGTTTGGGATTATTCAGTGGGTACCGAGATATAAGCGTTATGATCGCGCACACATATAAAAGTAATGGGCTGCAAGATTGCAGTGAGCTTGCTTACAATAAACGGCGGACGTTCATTTATTGATGTATTGTAATCAAGATACAAGAGCACGCAGAGGGCATGACCCTTTCCATTGTCAGTGATGTCATGTGGAGGCACTGAATGTACTAATACGCAAGCAGTGGTATTCTGAGGGCGTCCATGTCAGTGAAAGATAGGGCGCTTTCAGATAGCGATCAGAGTCAGAGATATGTTTTGTTTTCTTTGGGGCATCGAAGCGTGAAGCAGTAGGCATGACATTTTACCAAACCTCCCTTTTTCACAAAGCATGTTGACTACAATAGCCTGAGGAGGCCCAAACAGGCTGAAACATGCCCTTGGTTGTTAAACATCAAAGGATGTTTTTTTCATTGTTTGTTCGTCACTGTGCTTGCTGTAGCCTAATGGGTGATGCTTAGCTCGTTGGATTTATGAGACCAGAGTGCAAAGGAAACACGTTTCAAGCCCCTGGTATCCTGCATCCCTCTTCCTCCAAAGAGACTACGTGAGCCCCAAAACGGGGCATGGGAAATCATGTTCCATAGAAAAAACGCCCATATTTTCAGAGTACTCAGAGTTCAACGAAGCTCCGCAATTTTAAAGAAGTATATGCGTTCAAGTTCTGACAGTTTCAAGCTGATAAGCGTCTCTGTAAACAAAAGTGCAGCGAAAAGATCCCAGCCTTTCCTGGCAGCAGAAAAGATCCCAGCCTTTCCTGGCAGCAGAAAAGATCCCAGCCTTTCCTGGCAGCAGAAAAGATCCCAGCCTTTCCTGGCAGTAGAGGTTAAAAGAAAACTATGGGTTGTTTGCAGTCAGGGCTGACGGGGCAGCATGGGTTGCAGTTTGTCTAACATAGAAAGCAGAAATAATTCTTTGTTGTCAGTTGGCGTAAATGTACCTTTAGAAAAGAGCACACATTGCAGCGTTGTTGTTCTGGTCATTCACAGGCACGGGGAAGCCATGAACTCATATCATGGCAACATGATAGGCCTAATTCCTACACCTTGGAGCAATATCAGGAGTATGGATGGCTGCATCATGCATGCTTCACTTACTCCAACAGCCATTTGAAATGAAATGCCTGCCATATTTATTGTAATACTACCAACATCAATGTTACTCATGAAAGCAACATCAGAAGGATATAGGCCTGTCTATATTGGGGTATTAGACACCTTAAACATACTCATGCTACTTACCTGTAAAGGCTAAAAACCTGACCCTTGCACGACTGATGGGATTTTTCCTGCTAAGGACCTAGAAAGGTAATGGTCAGGCCTGACACCTTGCAATTACTCACTTGAACTGTACTTATTTCATCAACTTCAGAAGCATGACTCGCTGAACTATTTGTATTCATTTTCACACCTGTGATCTGCAAACTATACACAGGATATGAACTGCCAGTACGACAGCTGAGTAAGTTAAGCCTTTGTCTCAAAGACAGGAGTGAAACTTGCAGTCACAGATTCAAATCCCAGCATGGCTGACCCAACTCAGTGTCCTTCTGAGGTCGTTACTTTGAGCAGCATCAGAGTGCGTGATATTCAATCCACTATTTCATTACTCAATAGTGGGAGGAATGTAGCATAATAGCAGAAAAGCTGTAGCATATGCGTTAACCTACTGAGATGTATTATTCCAGAGATTAAAGTGCTGTTTTACGGGATAAAACCCAGGACAGGATATCCACCCTCTTCTCCCCTCCCCCTCCTATTCCCTCTCAGTCTGTGCTTGCAGACCCACCTTTAACCACCCCCCCACCGTCATTATCTTCCTTTCCTATTTTCTTCCTTGATGAGGTCGCTAGACAAGTCCGATCTATGAAAGTCTCGTCAAAACAGGTTCATCCCTGTCCTCCAAAACCATCAGAGACCACATTGACACCCTAGCTCCGGCCCTTGCTGATTATTGCAACCACTCCTTTGCCTCAGGATCCTTCCCCTCTCCTCTGAAGCACTCCCTTGTGCATCCTCTTTTCAAGAAACCCACAGCTGATCCTTCCTGTCCGGCTAACTATCGCCCACTTTCCATTACCCCCTTTCTGGGCAAACTCCTGGAAAAGCTGGCCATCTCTCAGTTTAACCTTGATTCAGATTCTGTTGGTTGTCTCCATGACCACCAGTCTGGCTTCAGAGCGGCCAGAAGCATGGAAACTGCTCTCCTCAATATACATTAAGATCTGCTCTCCAACCTGGACTCTAACATTCCCTCTGTCCTCATCCTTCTTGATCTCTCTTCTGCCTTCAACACTGTCAAACACACCATCCTGCTCAACCGTTTCTGTGATAACCTGGGTATCACTGATCAGGCTCTGGCCTGGCTGACCTCTTTCCTCTCTGATCGACCCTGCCAGGTCCAACTGGGGTCCTTCCTATCATCTTTCTTCCTCTCCACCTTTGGGGTTCCCCAGGGGTCTAACCTCTCACCCTGGCTCTTCAACCAATACCTGGCAACTCTCGCTCAATGCAGTGCCATTTTCTGCTCAAATTTCCAGTGCTACGCTGATGACACTCAACTCATTTTCCGGCTGCCTTTGGCCAACTCCTCTCCCTCTCTCGTCTCTGACTGCCTAACTGCCATTCAAGATTGGTGTGCCACCAATGATCTTTGTCTGAATGCCAGAAAGATGGAGATCCTCCTCATCGGCACACCATCTCCATCCTTTCCCCTCACTCTCTGGCTGGCCTCCCTTGGCCCTCCTCCTACCCCTACCTGCGAGGCTAAGAATGTTGGGGTCATCTTTGACTCCACATTTTCCTTCTCGGCCCATATCTCTGAGGTCTCTAAAAAGTCAAACTTCCTACTGCACCTCCTCAGATGTACTCTGCATTTCCTCTCCTTCCCTCAAAAGCTCACTGTCTCCCAAGCTCTGGTTCTCTCTAGGTTGGACTATTGTAACAGCCTCTTTCTAAATCTACCTGCCTTTACTCTCCGCCCTCTACAACTTATCCAGAACAGGACTGCGAGACTTGTCCTTGGCCTCAAACCCTGGGATCGTATCTCTCCAGCTCTGAAATCTTTCCATTGGTTCCCAGTGGATGCAAGGATTAAATTCAAACCCCTCTGCATTGTACACAAGGCTTTCTGGGGCCTGGCTCCAAAATACCTTCAGCTATCCCTCCGCAAATACCTCCCCTCTCGAGCTCTTCGCTCCTCTACCTCTAACTCCCTCCGGGTCAATCGTTTTTCAAAGAAACAAGCTGGGGGTAGATCTCTATCTTCGGCTGGGGCCTCTCTCTGGAACAGCCTCCCTGCCACTCTAAAACTTGAGGAGAACCCTCTCCGGTTCCAGAAGCACCTCAAGACCTTCCTCTTTACTTCTACCTTTGCTCCCCTTCTCCCCTGCTGATCTGCTCTCTCTTTGCACTGTGCACCTGGCCACCCTCTGTCCCCTGGGCCCAGGTACCTGCTCACCCTGCCACCTTCCTGCACTGCCTCTGGCCAACTCTTGCACTGGGGACCGTATCTGTACCCATACACATATAGCCTCCCCCACCCATTTTTGTTCTTTTTCTGCAATTATCAAACTTACCCAGTCTGCTGCCTTAAACACAGCACTTTATTTACCTGCGATCCTCTGCTCTGCACTTTCCACTCTCTCCCTTCCATGCACTTTTTCCCTTTTCCCTTTCCCATGCACTTTTGCGTTCTCAATGTCACTGGGCCTAGTAAGATCTTTTTATGTTGTGCTGTGTTCTCCCCTGTTCCCCTCTCTTGCATAGTCGCGCTCTGAAACACTTGGGTACGAGCACGATACAAATAAAATATCATATCATACATCATATCATAGGCATATTTCTCTCTGCCCTCTTCCTAATGCCCTATCAGCCTGGCCTTCACCCCTTCATCCCCCTCCCCTGACCCTCCCTTCCTGTATCCTTGCTCTCTTTGAGTTCATCTTTTAAATGTATTTTTATTTGAAATCTATGCCTGGAAAAGCCTAAACTTCCAAGCAACCTCAAGCAATTCATGGTTTCCGGAATGTAAGAAAAAGTTGCAGGGACTCACATGGCATCCTGAATCTCACTTGGAGATATGCAAGAGCCCAGGACTTCCCTGTAACCATCACTCTTCATACACTTATTTTCCGATTTATGATGAAATGCTGACAGCTACAACGGCATGCTTGGCAAAATAACCCTTACCACTTTGGTGATGCTCATGAAGGTCTGTTTTTCCATTGATTTATGGACCATGTACTCCTAGACTTACAATGTGAAACTGGAACCTGCAAGTCCCAAGATACAAAGGAAATAGTAAACTGGATCACCATCTTCCGAATGACATGAGTCTAGTTGGCATGATGCCGGCTGCCAACTGCTGGCATCTCATCTTCTGTCCCATTATGCTGGCACCTTATCATTATCCTGTAGAAAACGAGAGGCTCCGCAAGCAGCAAAAGACACCACCCCAGGGTTCACGTCACCTTGTCTAGGACTGGGACTGGATGATGGATAATAGGACTCTTAGATTTTTGAGATTCGCTAGACCAGTCTTGTAGATATGCCTCTCGGGACCAGGAATGAAGGAGCTGACGCCATCACCAATTCATAGACGATCTTCAGGCCCTTCAGAAATACGCAACGGAAGCGTAGAGCAGAGCAAGATGTGGATAGACATAAGGGCGCGTTCCTTCATCTACAAAAGCGCACAATGCGGGATTCATTTGGAAGCATTGAATCTGGAAGTGGCAAAACATGAGCTTGAAACATAGGCTTAAAGAGTGCATGAGGATTCAAGAATTCACGTCTGCCCCTGTGATTATAGAATGTGTTTGGTTACACTAACTCAATGTATTCAATCTTTTATACGCACCTCTCCTTGTGTAATAAGTATCTCAATTAGTGGGGTATCCCTTATCAGGCTTCCATAGTAATTACAAAAACCCTGTTGCAAGACTTTCAGTCCAAATGGGGCTTGAAGCCCTTAATTCTGCATGTTTGCATAGCATCTCTGGCTTCCCCACCTGAAATGCAGAACCTTCCCTTCTGCCTTGTTAAATTCCTCGTGCCATCCCCTTACGTGCCGCCATCCAAGCGTTTTTATGCAAAAGAGAACAGGACATCTCAAGAGATAAAGTTAGGTTCTCATTTCCTTCGTAAGGCATCACTTGACAGGTGGGAGCCTGTACTAGCCAAGATCTCTATGGTAGTCCCTTTGCTTGTAAAATGTGCTTAGACGGGTCTCAAATTGGACTTGCCCACAAGTTACAAGCTACATTCAAGCATGTGTGTGGATCAGTCATAGCCTTTAACACTACACGGAAGATACAGATAGCCTCTTGCAATGCATTTGTGCAATGCTGAGGTTGAGGATCCACATACAATGACTGGCAGCATGGTCAGGTGGAGAAATTATCCTGAAACACAACTCAAGCCCCTACTGTTGGAGGCCACACAGGCCACATGGAGTAGGTTCATCACCTTAAAAAAAGTCGGATCTGAGAGACAAATGTCTTACCCTCCTACTTTCCTTACTCTGTATGATGGTATCCATGGGGCACTATGCTTCTATGTAATCTGTTCATACTGTCAGTCTGTTAGAGAGTATTACACCGGAGGCTTATCAAACACTGATGTCAAATCTCTCATGGGTGGTTCTAGAGGACTAGGGTTCCCTAAAACAATGCCATCTGCTGCCACCTAGAGGCCAGGCATCTGAAGTGCATTTGCTTCTCATAGGCACCAACACATTCAGGTAACATCACCTATTCTCACCAGAACCTAAGCATGTGAAGTGGCAGCATTCACAGCCAAACGCCTAGCTTGACCTTATGTTTAAACCATAGATGTTTCACAGAAGTAAGCATTTAGACCGACTACAACCCTAAAATGAATGGCATTCACTTTTCTTCCTGGAAAAAGATGTTTGCTATGTCATGTCCTCATATTTAACAATTTTAAAAAAACATAGGGCAATTGAACCTCAGCCCATGTGGGCAACTTTAAGTAATTCTAAATGGTTTGCAGATTTCCTGCTTCCTTATGGAGCACTATCCTCTGCAGTTTAGCAGTGTCTTGAGTAGAAAGATGCAGGTACATTCTTTATGTTAACTAAAGAGACAGTGGAATCATGTTCGACCCCGACGTTCATTGCAAAAGGTCCCTGGGAGGAAATGACTACTGCTCTGCTGGAGTGCAGGGATGAGAAGTGGCTAAACTGCCAATTGAGCTCCACGGTACTACTAAACCAGCAGTGAACCCAATAATAAGGGAAAAACAGGCTCATCCCAAAAGGTATTCTTCATTTGTGTCTTTTAGCTAATGGCAGGCTGTACCTCCAGGAGGTTGTGAGCTAACAAAAGTAGTAACCCAAACAGTTTCAATACAATGTTTCCAAAATAAAAACAAATGTCAAATCAAGGTTTTATTTTTTTTTTTAAATGTGTCAAACAATAAAATGCAAACAACTAATTCACAACACTAGAAAAATCAACCCACCCACAAAGAATTATTTATTTAGTTATTTATTTATTACATTTGTTGCACGCCCAAACCCGGAGGTGTCATGGAGTAGGTTACTTAAGATATGTTTGACTGGTTACAGGAAGGAGTTGCAGTGAAAAGATATAGAAGTCGGTATGGAAACAGTAGATACAAAAATCCCAAAGAGTTACAATATCGGGATTGTGGTGTTGCAGTTCAGAGCATAGCATGGATATTGTACAACACGGCAATACATTTGATACATACACGTTTTTAGCAGTGGCAGGGTTCTTAAACAACAATGTTTTTAACTAACCTAAACAACATGAGAGGCCAAGAAATGATGTTAAATGTATAGAGACCTTCATAGTTAGAACCTGTTGAATAGCCAGGTTTTAATGAGGCTGTTAAAGCGTTGGTAGGTGGGGGGGGGCTATTTCTGATCTGCGTAGGGAGGGAATTCCAGATTTTTGGAGTAGCTACAGGAAAGCTGCCCCCCTGCTCTAGTGCTCTTGAATCTAGGGATGAAGAGTTGGGTTCTCGAGCCTGATCTGAGGGATCTGGTGGTCTTTTTTTGAGTGACAGTCTTTATCAAATATGATGGGTCCACATTTGTAATACATTTATGAGTGCTAGTGAGAGTTTTAAATAGGATTCTGGCTTTGATGGGAAGGCAATGCACATTTCTCCTGATATGGGATATGTGATCCGATGTTTTTAGACCAAAGGCTGCCCTGAGCACTTTTGTAAAAGGGAACTCTGGTTAGATGAGCAGTGGTGTTTAGGCAATCAAATTGGCCAACAATGTTTAATGTTCTTGGAGAAAAGGTAGAGGGGGCCTAAAAGTCACTATGGCCCCAAAAGTGGTCCAGGGGGAAAATGTCTCTCTACAATCCCTTTATTCCTGTCTTTCAAGGCTCAGCAGAGTAGAGCAGGACTTCTTGGTGCTTCAGCTGTGGTTTAGCAGATGTCAAGATATTTTGAGTCAATGCAACCCTACTGGCAATTAGTGTCGAGTCAGTTTGATAGTGCAGGCTCTCGAAGGGTCGAGTCTGCGTTCGAGGTGCCAAGACGTTGTCTTCCAAAGGCTCAGGCAGTGGTTGAGTCAGCAATGAGACAATGGCTTCTACGGGCTGTGTCAGTATTCGCATCAACAAACTAGATGGCATCCAGCAGGTTGAATCAGCATTTGAATCAGTTGCTCCCCCAAAGATAGAGCCTGCATTCACATCTCTCAAGACGGTCCACAACAATAGGTTGAGCCAGCGTCTGCATGGCTTGAACTGCAGCAAGCAGTTCAAAGTTTTCATAAAGTGCCAAAAGCAGCACTGCAGTTTAGTTTAGCTTAGTTTAATATTTATAACGTTCCTGAGGCCCATAGACAAAAAGCAGCCCATAAGACAAGAAAACCATTAACACTATTAGCAAGAGGAGCAAAATAGAGAAGGTCCAACCATCTATGGATGGGGCTGGGTCATGTTTGCATATTCAAGACCGCCCAAAAGCATTGTAATGAAGAAAGTCTTAAATGTATTCTAGAAAATTAGCAAAGAGTGTGTTTCTCTAAGATTAGATGGAAGGCTGTTCCAATGACACGGTGCTATGGAATCAAATGCTAAATTCCCGGCTCTAACAAGTTTAACATGTGGTTTAACCAAAAGGTTAGATTTCTTGGATCGAAATACATGAAGATTGGGTTTGAAGGCTACTCTGTTTTGTACGTAAATGGGAGCATTCCTGGATAACATTTGTTGGTGATGGAAATAACCCAGACAGCAATATGCTCCTTTACAGGAAGCCAAGGAAGTGCGACACAAGCCTCACTCACATGGTCACTGCGCTTAAGTTCGTGAATAATCTGCACAGGTGATATTTTGCAATGTTTGCAGTTTCATCATGTTACCTAGAGATGAGCCAAACATAAGGCTATTGCAATAGTCTATTTTAGCCCCAATGATGGCATGTGCCAGATGGGTACAATTCTGTTTGGATAAGAAGGGGAGAATGCGACAGAGAAGCTTGAAATAGTAAGAAGTTGTGGAGACAATATGATTAGTTTGTGCTTTCATATTCAATGAGGCATGGATATAGACCACCAAGGTCTCAACTTTGGCTGCCACTGGAATAATGCAGCCAGCAATTGTGAACTCCTTATATTCAGGTGAAAGCTTATTTAACCTGTGCTGTGTACCAACAATCAGAAGTTCGGTTTTAGAATCGGTGCGGGCCAATTCATTTCAGGCCAACAGTATTATACATTTTATTGATATGATAAGCATCATGCGTGCAGACCCCAGATAACTGAAGTAGTACCTGAGTATCATCTGCATAATTGGTATAGAAGACACCTACATCATCCAAAATATCATATAAGTGCTTGGTAAATATGTTGTCAAGCATAGGAGACAAGCAGGATCCTTGGGGGACTCTGCAACCAAGTGTAACTGGGGCAGCTGCTGCTGAGTCACTGACGACACTAGGAGAGTGCTCAGATAAGAAAGAAAGACTCCAGCTAGCCACATGAAATGACAGGATGGCTGACGGGCATTAGGCATCTACTGATATCTTATGGCTGACCAAATAAAAAGCAGCTGAGAGTTCAAGGAGCACAAGCAATGCTAATCCACCTTTATCCATACTCTGCAACATATTGGATTTAAGATCCAGAAGGGCGGACTCTGTACCATGTGCCGCTCTAAATCCAGACTATCTATGACCAAAAAGATGATGCCTTTTTAGATAGGGCTGTAGCTGCAAATAAGCAGTCCTATCAATGCTTTTGAATAAAAAGATAGATGTTTATGAGGGGCCGATAGTGGCCAAACTGGGATCATGAGGTGTTTTGTTCAGCAATGGGGTGTGCCTAGCCTGTTTAATTGATGATGGAATTGAATCCGACCTAAAATAGGCATTTATAAGGTTAGTAATGGGACCATCCAGGATACTGCCACATTCCTTAACAACAATTGTGGGACAGGAGTTCCCTTTGCATGCAGTAGTTTTAAGAGACCTAACAATGGCTGTGAATTATTGTTCTGTTACCTCTGTAAATTCAAATTTTGGAAAGTCTGTCAAAAGGGGATCCCTAAATCCCAATAGAGTAGGAGTAGGTATGGAGTTTTTGGAGATTGTCTGCTGTAATGTATTCATGTTGCTCATGAGTGCCTCTTGTATTGATGTACACCATGTTCCATCTTTCCAGATGGTGGCGTATGGCTTTATATGCGGAGACTGCAATTCTCCAAGGATTTTAAAGAATTCTTTTGAGTCCGAATCTGCAGAGGCAATGCAAGATTTATAGTGTTCCTTTTTGCTTTCAATTACAGTACTATTGTATTGTTTGGAGATAGACAAATAGCTTTCCTTATCAGGATCCGATAGTGTTCTAAGTACATTTTTGTGAAGTTGATTTTTGACACCTCGCAATGTATGTAGCTCTGGCATGAACCCATATTGTTTGTTAGCCCTAATGCAGATCCTACCATATTTAAGTAGAGAAATCTTGACCATTGCTAAAAATAAAGTTTGATGATAGTGTTCGACAATATCTTGCCCTGATGTGAGAGTAGCGAGTCGATCAAAAGAGGAGGTCAGCAAAGGGGATAGTACGATTTTAGAGGCTTTACGCCTATTGCATCTAGTAGTCAAAGTATAAGTGGGATGCAATCTGGGCTTTAGGCCTAAGGTGGGCACCACAAACATAAAAAAAGAGGGGTCTGACCAGGGACACAGGGATATATCAAGACTAGTAATGGTCACACCATGAGTGCATAACCAGTCCAATGTATGAGCTGCTACGTGTGTCAGAGCTGAAATATGCAGACAAAAACCTGAATCAGCTATTGCTTGATTGAGAGAGGCAGCAGAATAATCTGTGCCAGCATTAAGCCAATAGTAAGAATCCCCAAGTAATAAAATATTGGAGGTGGGTTTAAGTATTGAAGTAAGAGCAGAAATCAGCTGTGTTTCAAAAGACGGGGGGTTTATACAAAATATAAAAACTGCACACAATGCAGGGATTGACTAGTAGTTTGATCATCAAGAATTCTGATCCTTCAGGAGTTTCAATATATATATATATATATATATATATATATATATATATATATATATATATATCTCATGAATATTCATATTCTGAGTATTATGACAAATCACAAGTAACGCCCCACCCCTACCTATCCCCATGTTCCTGGTGGGAATCGAATAACCAGCCGACCCTGTGGAGGCTCGAAGGTGGGGAGAACCGCCACTCCACTTCAAAGACATCTTGAGGTGGTAAAACAGGATTCCTGCTGATTATTGGTTGCTGGGAGTCCCAGCCCCAGCAATCCAGGACAAAGTACCTTCTACTGTTCTAGACCCCCAGGATCTTGGATGGTGCTTACAGAGGCTCTTTCACCTCCAGTAAACAGGAGTCTGGTGTCAGTGAATCCATAAGAGAGGTCTTGGTCCAGCAGCAATTCCCCCCCACTGTTCCCTTGGGTTGGTTAGTTTACAGAGTCCTCGCCTGCCTTGTATGCCTTCTGTCTTCACCTCTATGGCAGAGGAACATTCTAATGGAATGTCCTAATGTAATGGAATGAATTCCCAACAGAAGTCTAAACGTGCCTCCTTCTTCTTCTCTTTATGGTCTAAAGATGAATCAAAGAATAAGTGGGTGCCCTTATTTTAAAGTCAAAATGCCACAAGGGATCGGTCCAAAGCAGATCTGCTGTAGGGGGTCCAATTCAGGTTTTTGTGGCAAGTGCCCTTTCCCTCAAGGCATGATACCCAGACTACCTCACCTACAGGTTAAAAGGAAGAGAGCCCACATTGAAATCAAGATGGCAGAACCCTCCTCTAAGTCCACCTCTCCTCTCTGGCTACTCTAACTCTGACCTCTTCCCATACCTGTTGACTTCAATTGGTTAGCACCCTGCTGTGAAGCCAGCTTTGTTATGACAATGCGGTCTCAGAAGCGCCGGTTTACAGAAGTCCTCCTGGAAGGAGTTCTTGTGCCCTGAGCTAAGGCTTTGCTTCCTTGCACAGGGATCAAAAGTGACACTATTCTGGCTATTGCCCCACATAGCGGAAATGTACAAAGTCAGGCCAGACACCAATATACACCAATATACATCAGTCATGTCAGAGATGAGCCCTGCTCACAGAGACGACAATAGTGCGATATCAGATCACTCGCTATATGTATGTGCTCTTAACAGTCATCATGCCACAACCAGGCATGCCTTATATTTAAAGGTGTAGGTGCCACCAGACTATTGGATATGATTATTATAATTTAGGTCATATGTGCAGAAGATTAAAATGCCACCTCTGCTTGTAGTGACCATGTGTCCCAGCTGTTGCAAGGGATGCACGTGACCTTTGAACCTAATTTGCACCGTGAAGAGCTGGAGATGTAGATCTCAGGAGACTGGTTATGGCAAAGGTGCATGCATACTATAAGTTTGGTATGGAGCATTTCTAAAAGTGGTTTCTGATTATGTTAATGTTAAAGGTATTTGTACCATGCACCGTCACCACCGGATTGGTCCCCAAGTGCTCTGGTTGATCGGTAAAGGAGGGTGTGAAAAAAGGAGGGACTGTGGGGGTTAGTAGGGTGTAGTGGGAATAGGAAAGTGAGAGTTGCGATGCCCTGTTGGCAGCTTCAGTTCGGTTTGCACCGTTTGCTAGCTTAAGTGCAGTTTTTGGGTCGGTGCAAATTCCCGTGTGCTGTTGTGCCGGGTTATGTGTTGTTAGTTATGTGTTGTTAGTCTGTTGTTGAAACGTGGTGAAGTACGTGCAGATTGCTGTGCAGAGAGATGGTTGTGTGAGTTTCTGTATGAGAAGTGTCTGCGGAAGTTTAAAGTTTTAGAGTTGGGTTAGAGGGTTTTCCTTACCTCTTTGTCTTTGATAGTGGGAGAAAAGGCCTAGGTTTCACAAAATGGTAGACAATGAGAAAATGCACCTAGATTTGAGATTCCTAGATTTTAATGTTAAAGGATATTTATACTGTGCACTATAACCACTGGAGTGGTCCCCTGGTGGATATGAAAGGGAAAGAAGGTGGGGTGGGTTAGTAGGACCGAATGGGAGAAGTGTAAGAGAGCTGTGGTGTGCTGTTGACAGCATCAGTTTGGCCGTCATGTGCTGTTGTGCAAGACTATGTGTAGTTTGTTTTGTTTTTGCAGTGTAGTGAAGTGCATGCAGTTTGTTGTGCTTGGAGGAATGGTTGTGGTTGCTTTGAGTATGAGAGGTGTATGCAGAGGGATGAGATTGTTAGTATGGTTTGTTAATGGCATCTCTATCTAGATGTGGTGCATGTTAAACTTCCCAATTCTATCTAGATGTGACTCATGTTAATCTTCACAGTTCTATCTAGATGGGAGGCAAGGTTATCTTCACAATTCTATCTAGCATGCTAATCTCCAAAATGCTATCTAGATGTGAGTCATGCTAATCTCCACAATCCTGTCTAGATGTGACACATGCTAATCTTCACAATTCTATCTAGACGTGAGGCAAGGTTATCTTCACAATTCTATATAGATGTGATGCATGCTAATCTCCAAAACTCTATCTAGATGTGAGTCAAGCTAAGCTCCACAATAATTCTATCTAGATATGATGCATACTAATCTTCACTTTTCTATCTAGATGTGACGCAATGTTATCTTCACAATTCTATCTATATGTGACACATGCAAATCTCCAAAATTCTATCCAGATGCAATCGTGCTAATCTCCACAATTCTATCTAGATGTGGCACATGCTAATCTTCACAATTCTCTCTAGATATGATGCAAGGTTATCTTCACAATTCTATCTAGATTATCTAGATGTGACACATGCTAATCTTCACATTATCAGACCTCCTTTCCAGAAACACTACCCAACCATCACTAGATGGCCCGTCTGTCATAGTCCTCTCTGTACAATTGTTATCATGGCTGAATCGCCTTTACCCTTCACCTTTCCACAATATTAGTTGAAAAGTGTAATTTCTGACTGCAGGCAGCATTTATAAATTCCTAAAGAATCTGTATGCTTTTACCAGGTGGTGATTTCAGGTGGATTTCATTGGAATCCATTGCATTAACGCAAACATGGAAATTGTTGCTGGCGTTATTGCACCGCAATTGTAAGGTGGAACAGCAAATAAGGCGGACAACTTATGTCCTCCTACTCACCAACTCCTCTCTACAAACACAGGAAAATGATGCAGGATGAAAAAAATGGCTCTAAACAGATTTTCCAGCATTTTATCTGCTCTGCTTCAGCTGGAACTTGACCTCCAGACCATTGTGACTGTATCAATAGGTACTCAGAGGGCTGTCTCTACAGAACCTACTTTGCATGAGATGTAATCACAAATGATGCTGTGAGATGCTCTGCATGAGGGGGACTCCTGTCCCTGTCACACAAAACCTCAATGCGTTCAGTCCATGGCCCTTTTGTTACCCGTATTGTAGACCTTCTTTTTTCTCTTATCTGTCAGTTATTAGAAAATATCAAAGAGGTCCAATGGTATGGCCAGACCCTCTCTGCAAAAGCCTTTGAAACGTGTGTGAGTATTTCTGAAAATCATTAGCTTCGTTAGTTTGGCAATTTTGGCGTACAATGAAAACAACATCAAAGCAATACAGCAAAAATCATATAGCTATACTTGCAGGAATCCACACGTCTGGGCTCGTTCGCTTCATTGAAGAAGAGCTTTGTGGAATCGCCAGCACACACCGTGCCTTTTGGACTGGACAGAGCATGCTGAGGGCGGATATTTGTAGAGATTTGCAGTGGCATCCTCCATTGTTGCAATTGCAGATGCCATTGCAAACCCCCTTCACCTTATGCCATGCAATGCCAGAGATGGCACCTGTTTTTTGCTGGGGTAGCATAACTATGCATCATTTCCCTGTGACTATGAGGCTCCGAATCTCTCTGCTTCTTAGTCACAGTCTGTGTGTGGCCTGCATATTACCCAATGAGGCAGATTTATATATTTTGATTTTATGATATATACAGCAACATCAAAACAAAAATACGACATAGGGCGTAATTGCAATTATCGCCAAACGAATTTACTGTTAACACCACTTGGACCTGCGGATTTACCGTATGACTGTGACAGGAGCAACAGTGGTGCTAGTCCTGATTTTTATTTAGAGTCCATGGAACTCCAATGTGGTAAATCCTCAACTATTTGGTGGTAAAGTGGAGGATTTACCATCAGCAATATGCGGGCAGTAAATCCTCCACTTCACCTCCGAAATTGGAATTTGGAGGTGCAGTAAAACCGGCAGTGATTCCATTAGCACTTGAAAAGTGTAAGTAACCGAATTACCACAAGAAATCCACTGTACCACTAAACCCGTATGAGTCAGAAAGATTGATCCCGTCCCTCTGACATTCACCTGAAGCAATGAAGCGGATTCCCTATTCTTCGTGCATGAGCGAGCGAGAGAGAGAGATAGAGAGAGAGAGAGAGAGAGAGAGAGAGAGAGAGTGAGTGTGTGTGTGCGCGCGCACGCGTATGTGCGTGCGTGCGTGCGATGCCAGCTGCACAGGCAGTAGAGCAGCCTGAGCCACAATGGACAGAGTGATACACTCCAGTCACCCCTGCAGGAAGAAACGACCAGCCAGTGTCCTCTTGCTAGACTGATGGATGGCTCACGCTCTGTTGGTCTGTGCAGAATCAATACAAGACATACAATTGCAATAACCAGGCACTTGAGGTGCTTATACCTTTAGCCATGTAGGGTTGTGACCATAAAACTCCAGGTTATGAGCCTAAAGCTAGTCTATCCTGGTACTTGAGTTAATTCTGAAACTCTGGATGCTTGCACTAAATTATTTTTAGGGAAAATAGAAGCTTGCTAATAAGAAAGGTCGCTTAGGGATTTTCCCCAGCACACCCAATCGCTATAATAAATCGATAAGATCAGTCAGGTGTTCAATTATGAGATATCGGTGCAATTTGCAGTAATGGATATTAATCAGAGCTGAGCTAACTCGGCCCTGCATCCTTCTGAGGTCGATAAAAGGGTTGACGAGTCTGTACATCTTTGCAAGACTGCCGCTATGTCTGACCATCAGTGTAAGGGACACGGTTTTAAGGTACCATTTGTTTTGTATCTAAAAAGCAAATTCATTGAAAAAAGCCAAAAGCAGAACACAGTTTGATTTTTTAAAGCTGCTATAGAGCTGATGCCCTCCACATTGAAACAAAAAATATTGAGCCATAAATGACCATATATGTTGATAACATTTAAACTGAATATTGAACGGCTTAGAAGCAGAAGGACTTACGCATAAAAGTAGACATACACATGCTAATATTGTTCTTTGTATTTGTGTTTGTATTTGCAGTGGAATTAACTATTAAAGATACTTGATTGTAGGATAATGACATGTCCTCAAGTTACTGCCCAGGGCAACCCTGAGGGTTTTAAATTGAGCCGGAGTCATTATCCAGATGTCTATAAGGCCATTAGCACATGGAGTGGTGCAAATAAAAAATAAAGTGAATGATTATAGGCTGCGGCTCAAGGCAGACGGTTTGGAGAAAGCTAAGTACTTGAGGTTAGCACCCAGAAAGTGACATTGCCGAATCAGTAGGCAAGGAATGCCAGCACTATAAGTCCCAGGATAAGCTTGTGTTCCATTGCTCCCTCTGCACCACTCCCCCAACTCACCATTTCTCTTTTCCACCATCACACTTTGCTCTGCCTTGCCCAATGTCATTGCGATCCCTTTGTTCCCTCTCCCCACAGCCCCACCAAACACTGCTACCTCCCCACCCTAGTCCTTTGCCTACCAATATAGTTCTCTGCTTCCCAGCAGTATCCCAAGATCTTAAACATTGAGGAAAAAACACATCCATCCTTTTCCTTTTTTCTGGTGCAGTCCATTTTGTATTGTAGGGGAGGTGGGTTTTAGGCTCTAGGAGTGGAACCTGCCAGTGCTAAGCTCCAATTGTATTGTGATTGTGATTTGGGCAAGATCACAGGAGCGGTTTTGGGGTTGTAGCCTAAGCCCCAGTTTGGTGAGTAGGAAAAAAGAGGTTTGTTGCTCCCGGCTATCTTGCTTGGAGTTTGTGAAATAAATATTTTTAACACTCTGGTTAGTACGAATTAATTCGTTTATTGTTGGTGTTTTTCTTGGGTGATTTTTTCATAAATACATGTGTTTTTGAGAAACACTATTTGGAACTTGACGAGCAAGTTTAGGTCAGCCGACACGTGTTTCGACCCTACGGTCGTTCTCAAGGCTGAACAATATTCAATGGTGCCCAGTGTTGAGTAATTCGTGACAATTTAGTGACATGTTACATTATTTTCAGCAGTGGTGTTAAGGTGATGTGCAAACATAGTGACAGGTAATGACATGACATCAAAAAACATTGATGTGTCGGTATAAAGAAAGTTTGCAATTGGGAGAGAAGAAGGGAGGAAGAGAAGAGAGAAGTAAGTAGCTGGTTGAAAATGTACTAATGGTAAAATAGATTGAGGTAATTGCCTCTTACCCAATTAAGGTTGCTGTGTGCCCTCAGTGGGGTTCTGTAGTATTAAACTGTCCTTAAGGCAGTCCTGGCTCCTGTTGGGCCCTGGGGTGAAAAAAGATGGAGTTGGAGCTTGCATGTGGGCATTGCCCCAATTGATCCCCCCAAGGTTCGTCAATGGTCCCGTTTGCCCGGTAAAGACATGTTGGCTGTGGTCGTTGCACATGAGCACTGTGGAAAACATCAAGGGCTTTTCTTGAATAGCCTTTGTGTGTTCCCAACCGATGTGCGTGTTGGTTGTAGCAATTGCAGTATCATCTAAGTATGGGGCTTTCAAGTGGTTGGCCCCAAGCTGTGATTTTGGCTGGGGTTGTTGAAATGGATGGTCTGCGATGTACATCAGGGGCTCTTAGAGAAGTGCTCCTGTGTGTACCCAGCCATGTAGAGCATTGGATTCCATATCCTAGTTGTTGGAAAGGAATAAAGAAAATCATTGGATATGGCGCTAATTGCTAAGCACTGTCCATGGGTTGGCATATGCTTACTGTCCCTGGGATGGGCGGGGAGGCTTACCTGTATGCTCTGTCTGGCGTCCCAGGCAGTGTCCCTGGGATGGGCGGAGAGGCTTACCTGTATGCTCTGTCTGGCGTCCCAGGCGGTGTCCCTGGGATGGGCGGAGAGGCTTACCTGTATGCTCTGTCTGGCGTCCCAGCCTGTTTATATATGTTCCAAAACCACATGATTATGAAGAACTATCATTCTGCTGGTAGTTAAATCTTTAAACATAAGCAATACCTGATTTTTGGGGTATATTGGTTGGGGTATGGTGGCTGGTAGTTCACATAATTATTCAAGCGACATCGGATCTATATCATACACATTTCAATACTGTGAGCCCAGGCCAAACACGCACAGCCTGTGCAAATTCTCCATAGGCTGGCAGTTTCTACTGAAACCAGCAGGACGATAGCCATAGGCAGCTGCTTCTCTTTGATCTTTTGTGAGGGCAGGCAGCCCCCACTCCAGCCAAAAAAGCTCTCAGCAGGAGCAGCATGGGATGCAGGATTCAGAGGGCACACTCTAAACAAACGGACCAGCCTCACAGCAGGGTGTTGCATACCGAAGGGTATTTGCTGCTGTGGGCTTGGCAAAGGGGCAGAGTTAGTGTAGCCAGAGTGAGTTCAGCATAGTTGGGGACGGATTCCACCATATTGGTTTTCTCGGGAGTTTTCTTTTCTTTCTGTCTCCTCCACTTCCTGGAGCACAACACACTTTGTGTTTGATGCAATAAGGCAAAGACCAACTGCTACCTTATCAGGGATTGGGACGATTAAAGCAGGATGGCTTTTATCCAACCCCACATGGACTTTTCCCTTTATACAGAAGCCATTGTCCCCTCTTTCTTTGATTCATTCCTGCACTGCAAGTAGAATTAATTTGACCCTCTTTTCGGAGAGTTGACTTTTCCAAAGCCCTCAGTCATTGAGGTGACGCAGGAGTGCTTCAAGGCAGTGACAAGCTCTGCTCACTAACCATTCCAAGGGCGCACCATTGTCAACCACCTTTGAAAAAAACATTTTATACAACAAACAGAGACACTAGAGGAACAATAGAAAAGGTCACCCCTAATACTTAGAAAACATAACAATTACCAACATTTTCATATAGTTCTGTAGGAGTATGTAACACGTGCCACACACTTATGTTTTTTTTATAAAAAAGTAAAAATATATATTTTAATTACAAACATCGAAAATATTGAATTAGTTAAAAATCAACATCACCCAAAGTGGCAATAATTTGCATCATCATCACCATGTAAGGCGCAATTATAGTACACAACTGAACATCACACCTCTTAACACTCAGCTAAATAGTATGACGCTAAACACCAAATAAATTAGTTATATCAGGTGCTAGCTGATATACCCAGCGTTGCCTGGGATTTCATTTTCTCATAGGTACTATTTTTTGGAAATACCTTAAAGTAGCTGTACGCTTTTCAGAAAGGCTCCATGAGAAAGGTGAAAAGTAAAAGTAACTACATTTTTCAATTAATTATTATAATAAAAATGTTTCCATACAAAGACTACATAACTCAATGTTTTGCTCTTCCTAAAAACTCATTCCGAAATGTACCTGCACGTGAGAACAACGTGGAGATTCCTGAGCAGCATGATGGGTGACATGGTGCCGATGGTGCTAACCATTATGGACATAAAGTTTAATATCACCAAAGTACATGTTCATTGTAAGGCTTATACACATTTTTTTGTTTTTCCAGTTGGAGCAAAGATTTACAAATGATTCGGGGAACCCACTCTAGAGCACTAGCCATATAACTTGCCCGTGGCAGAAACATGGAGATTCCAAGTTGATACCAGTGCACTTGATTGACTGGACCTGTGCCTTGTTGATAGTGATACCAAATGCCAGCCTGACCGGGAACTGTAGGCGCTTGAAACTGAACAGCATGTCTGTCGGAATGAGTGGAATGCAGGAGATGAATACATCTTCTCCTTTTCCCTTCCCAGTCAACACTGTTGCTTCAATTACGTTGGGCAACAATTTTTTAACGTCCCAGCCTAGTGCCATCACACAGCATAGGTGGGTCGAGGCATTCACCTCCCATACGCCTTTTTCTTTCGCCTCTCATACACCTTCGCCTCCCATACGCCAACGCTTCGCCAAACCACAAACCCACAAAAAAAATGTTTTGACTTTGAATTATATATAGAAATGTCATAACTGCCCGACTTGTTTCGTCCTATACCATTTGTTGCCACAAGACATAGGGACTTCCTGAGGGGAACCGTGGTATATACAAACACGTGCACCAAAGCTTTCATTTGGTAATGTGGATCATGGTAAGAACTCTCAAATGATACACAACACCCTACAGATAAACTTAGATACATATTTTGAATTAGTCAGGTTAAGTTACTTCTGACATCAAGTTGCAAAGTCAAACATTTAGCGAGGGTAATTTGTTTACCCTCTATTATGACACTCAGAAGGCATTCATTTCCCTTCACAAAAATGGTGTGTAAATACTGGACAAAGTGAACATCCGACTGCCAGTCTTGTGTAACTACAAATTTAAGCATTCCAGCAAACCTTAGCACAGGTTCACTATGATCTCAAAGCGTACCTCTTAGTATAAGGAGTCTAATTCGGCAGTAAAGCTGCAATTTCATCCCTTAAAAACCTTCGCTGGCACCATTCATTCAATGTTCATGCACTAGTTCGAAAAACACAGCATTATATGTCTGAAAAACTACAATTTCTATATGTTGCATATAGCACCATGTAAATATTATTGCTTACTTCTTACTTTCCATGAATGCAAATACGTAAGGGCTGAAGAAGTTTACTCGCAATCACGGCGGGTTAAAGCTTCTTGACCTGAAAAGTCACAAAAGACTCATTTGCATTCAGTGCTGACAACAAGGCGCGTGCTAAGAACTAACAGTGATTTAATATAATTCTCACCTGAAGTGTCTGTATTAGAAAATAATGCAGCTTGCCTTTGTCTGCTCCAACACCAACTCGCGGAAAGTGGCGTCGTCCGGTCTCAATATTTAAATCATTTGGCAAATGTGGATACATGACCACAGTGTACGTCAGGTAACGTGCCAGCGGTGAAAATAACATCTACTTAAACTCGTTTTGTATGTGATGCCATATAATTATCATTTTAAATTAGGTAGTGACTATATGCACCCACCTAAAATTGGGCACTACACGAAGAACTAGTGCTGGTGGTGACTGATAATAATGCTAAAATGGTGCTCGCAAAAGACAAGTTTAAATACATGTTATTTTAACCACCAGCAGATCACCTGACTCCCTATCAAGGCTTTCAAAACCACAGGGGCTTTTATGTTTCTCAAGGGTACAGTCTCTGGATATTGAGTGTCATGGACTGGTTCCCTGTGGTGGTCTGAGGATCCAAATGATGACCATGTCCAGGCCTATTCTCTAAAAAGGCTGCCCAACCTCCAGTTAGCCTCTGCCTAAGAATTCCTGGCGCCCTGTACAGGAGACCCTTCTCCGAGTACACCCTGAACATCCCAGGGGCTTCCTCATGAACTTGTTTCTCTGCCTGCACATGGAGATCAGCCAGATTGGCACGTTCCTGCAGTGCCTTGCAAAAGCCAACCTGACTTAGACCTCCAGCTCCTGACAACTCAACCAGTTCTGGCAGGCATTTGAGGTCTGACACTACTTACTCCTTCACCTCAGGTTATGGTGCCATGCTGGTAGGCAACCCTGAGATAACTGAATCGGGTGTCACCAAAGTTGGCACCTCAGTGGCCACAGGGCCCTCTCCGGCAGGAGCAGCTGGCTTGGTGTGCTTAGGCTCTGGACTGGGTAGAATTGAGAGACCCGTTCTTTTGCATTCTTCAGCTGGAAGCGCTCCAGGCCCCATGCCCTCACGTGCTGCCTCCCGGGTTGCCTCGTTGACCTTAGATCAGTGATTCACAACATGCGGCCCGTGGGCTGAATGCAGCCCTTCCGGACATTATTTATGGCCCTCGACGTCACGTGAATTTTATCATTGTTGACAGGCCTAATGAGAGTCGGTCAGTTAATCGCTTGGTCCGTCATTGCAGGTGTCTGAAGCCTCTGTGGTCCAGTTTTTGTATTTGCATTGTGATATATGCAGTTTTACTTCTATTTAAAGACATGATTTCAATCCCAAAATACAAATAAATGAAAGTGGTTACACAATTAAAATGTATCACATGTTTCAGTAAAAAGTAATAAATAGAAAGTACATCTTAAAACACCTTTTTTTAAACTTAAATGTCAATTACACTGTCCCTACCACATACTCATTCCCATGGATAGTGCGGCTCACTGAATGGTACTTTTGTGGTAAATTCAGCCCTCCACAGAAACATGTTGAGCACCACTGTCCTAAAACTAGTGGCGACCGCAATGATTTTGGTTTTAGGCACTGGAATTGCATCTTTATCAGCGACACAGCAATGGGAGCTTTCTCCCCTACAACTAAACTCTACAATAAGTGTCCATCAGGTAAGGCCGCGAAACCTGCTGACTAACTGGTCTGGACCAGGAATGATCTGTTCCTCTTGCACCCAATGGTACTGGACAGTGGTGATCCTCGCAGCTGTATCAATTAGTGCAGGGGCTCGGATCCCATTTATGAAGACCTGCTCCAAAAAGATCTGAGTATTCGTGGGAACTGGGGCCTCGGTACATTTCCCGCTCATAGTCACTAGAGAACAATCTGCCAGCCCCTGGCCCAGTGGGAAACCATCATCTATGATGCCCACACTGAATGTGGCTTCTTCATCCATGAGGGAAGCAGTAACTATGGCCTGCTTGAGCCTACCCGTGTAATCAGGATCTCCTCTCCTTTGTGTCATCTACCCGCATGGAAAGCAGCCTCTTGGGGCTGTGGACGCAGGTGCTCCAGTATTACAGGTGCCCTCACTCTTTCTTTCTGTGTAAACTGACTAGCAATGTGGCAGGATTGTTATGTTTTGCTTTTGGGGACCTTTCTTGGCAGGAAGGCGAGGGCCTGTGTCCTGGCCCATCCTGTATTTGCTTGTATCAACTGCTTTCCCATCTGGCCTATGGGTGGTTGCCTGATCCTTTTTCTGGGCACTTAATTGGCAGACTTGTCAGACTGCCAACTGAGCAGAAATGGCAATTCATGCGTGCAGTAATGCAGTGCATTGAGTTTTTGGGGAAGCAGGCCCGCAACACCAACAAGGAAACAGCAGGGCATACCACGTCATTTCTTCTGCTATCAGTATTTTTATTGATATTATGGGCAGTGTGCCGCTTGTCAGAGGACCCATCGAGCACTGACCCCATTGGCCTATTACAACTTTCGTGTTCACATCTGCAGTTGCTGCAAGTCATTTACAAAGTGTCTTTGCACTGCTGAAAAGTGACTTTGCACTGCCGACACAAACCCTGATTCATGGAACTGTGCAGTGCAAAGTCAGTGCAAAGTCCTTTTTGCAGTACAAAATTAACTCTGCTCTGAGTTAGCGCTGCAAAAATACACTTTGCACAGTTCCATGAATCAGGGTTTGTGTCAGCAGTGCAAAGTCACTTTGAACCGTGCAATAAATTCTATGAATCGGGCGTCATTTCATGTTATATTATGAATGAGCGCAACAATGAAGCAGTTCTCTGGCCCTCAAACATTGCCCCCAATATGATCCCCATTGGGCATATTCCAACCATGCATCCTGAGTCTGTCCTACAACCTGTGACGACGCCACTGGAGCTACAAGGCCACACCAGTGGCAGATGCTTGGCATGCAAATGCCGCTTACCATAACATACCATGCTACAGAGCAGGGGAATCTGCCACTGTGCGGTCTGTGGCCAAGCAATGATGGAGAGGAGGTCTTTACTATTAGAACACTAGTGTCTTTGCATCACTTCCAGCATGGTGGCAACCCGCTCACTGTGTACTCTCTGTGGCTGCATGGTTACTGCATGAATTATGCAGTATCTGTGAATAGATAGATTATGATGGCACAATGACTGTCACTAGGCACTGGGGCAAGATGACATGAGCACACACAAACATAATCATACCCTCACTCTACCACTATTTGGAAGCTAGTGTTTGCACTATGTCACTTTGCTGCATCTCGATGCACAGCCGTTGATGAGTTACGAGAGAGCCATGCCTTCTGAGGGATTAGAAAAATAATCTCTATACGGCCTCATTAGAAGCACGGCAGTAGCAGAGTGGTAATTCTGTTACTGCGCATTACCGCACCGCCATACTACAAGTTCAGCAGTGAAGTGGAGGATTCACCTCCAGCAAAAAGCTGGAGGTAAATCTGCTGCTTTACTGCCATAAATGGGCAAAATCAGTAGAATTACCGTCAGTGATTACGTCACAATCCCCATGGAGTACTATGGACTCCAATAAATGGGGACTAACACCACCTTTACCGGTGGTAAATCCGCTGGGCCAAGTGGTGGTAACAGTAATTCCGGTTGGGAGTATTTCAACAGATGTCCCGCTGCAATGCCACCAAGCTCATAATGAGGCCCTATGTTTGCATACATACAGGGCCTCATTACAGAAACTTTACACCAGTGCAAGTGCAATATTTTAGTGTTAGCACTAGGGCAGTATTTGCCCTTGTGCAAATGTGTATTCTTTCTATATATTTTTGTGCCAGTGCCAACATTGCCCTGATGTAAAAATGGATTGAAAGAATTGTTTTTGTGCACTTGGACATTGTTTGGCTTAGTCATAATTACAATTATTCTTTTAGGACACTCTAAATACTGGGGACCAGTTTCTAAGCACAAGCCCTGTATTCGAACCTGAGTTGCTATGCGTTGTCATGTTTCCAAGACAAACGCGTTACCCCTGAGCTATCCCCCGGACCGAACACTGTGCACTCTTACATTTGCATTAGGATGGATCATGTAAACTGCACAGATGACAGTGCTATGTAGCACATGCTTATATTCATACATTAGCACCATTCTGGGTTACACACCTCTTTTGCACACCATTTTCTCGTATTTTGTGTGTGTTCACACAAGCTTTAGTGCAAGGTACTGGGTAACGTGTTTTATTATAGCCCCATGCCATTCTTTAATGTGTACACAATGCCTGCACCACAGACATAATCCAGGACCCTAGCTGGTGGCAGCCTGTACTTTCATTACATGGTCGATTCGTTGCATCATTTTTTCTTCATTTTCTCTTTCTTCCCATTTCACTTATTGTTCTTCTCCCTTCCCCTTCTCTCCTTTTTCCTTTCCTTCTCTCCGTCACTCCTACTTTATTTCCTTGAAAGAGAGGAAAGGGTTGGGGAAGATAGGCCGGGAGCAAGGAGAAAGTCTGCCACGGGCCCTGGGCCAGGCGCTGGGTAGGCAGTGTAGGCTAAGCGACCACTTTCCCAACTGCGAGCCAGTGCCAGGGCAATTGGGGGCTTCTGCGTTTCTAAATAGGAAATAACCTTAGCAAAAATATATCTCTGCAAGACAGGAGCAGTGAAACAAAAATGGGACGTGATGCCGTGCTCTAATGCATCGCAAACTCATTACGACCCAGGCGGTAAGTTACCGCCTGGGCCGTGACTTTACCACCATGGCGTAAACTACGTTTACGCCATGGTGGTTGGCGGACTTACCGCCCCATTCCGACCTAGGCGGGGCGGTAAGTCCCCAATCCCCATTTACCCTTCCCCATTCCCATTTTTGCCCCATAGGGCATAATGGGAGTGGGGAAGGCGTTAATTACGCCACCGTAAATTACGGTGGCGTAATTAACTCCATGGTCCCTTAGCGCCATGGATTTTAACACCTGCTAAAAGCAGGTGTTAAAAGCACCATGGCGCTAGGGGACCTCGTAATTGGCGGTAAGGGGTCGGCGCAGCTAATGCTGGCGTTAACCCCTTACCGCCAGGGTCGTAATGAGGCCCAAAATAGAACCACCCAAACGTAGTTTGTCTGACCCGCCCCCCCCTTTTTTTTTTCAATAGCACGTGGCAAGGACACATTCCTGAGATGCTGTCAGGAAGACACGCAGCGCTTTGATTTGCAGGTTTCTGATTCTGCCAAATGTGGCAGTGCAAAGTTTGCAAAACCAAAGCCACAACATTCACCTGTTTACAACAGACTGGGCACAATGTTTTGCATTATGTTACCTCGACTATATTGTATGTACCTGAACAACAGCTTCAATGCATTTTATTGCTACATCTTTTAAAGTCAGTTTCAACGTATTGAATTTCATGAATTAGACATTTCCAAAATAAACTGAGATTACTACTACACACGACTTCTCCTTACTTCAGTGTAGTACATGGTTCTTATTCCCTCCTACAGTCGTTGGGCCCGATACACAGAAGCGTTTTAGGATGATGCAATCCCATAGGGAAATGCTCTGTGAATCAGGCCCTTTAACTCATTGGCCTGATTCACAGTGCGTTTTCCAACAGGGTTTTGCTTTATAAAACGCTTCTGTGAATTTGGTCCATAGAACCTTAAACGGAGCTTGTGTTCCCATCATCTCCGCCTCAGCCTCACACAGCACTAATCTTGTAGCACCACCTACTGACTGTTTTCAGGTACTCACATTTCTTGCGTAAAAGAAACTTTTATGATATCCACGTAATGGCCATGGCATTAGAGGTTCCCGCAACGAGAGCATCTAGTACGTTTCAGCCATGGTTTAGATACTGGGGCAAGTATTTTACTGACTATCCCGCTGAATCCCAATAGTTGGTGTGGGCGTTTGTCAAAAAACAACTTCATTTCAGAAACGCACATTTCGTCAGTTGAAATCTATTGCTTGCTATTTGCTGGCTCTGTTTCATTGACTCCATGTATTGTGCCGATGAAATGACCAGCAATAGCAGAATTCATGAAACTCCCAGCCTGTTACCTGGCTGAGTACACAAGGTTAGGGGGTATTGCCTTCATCTCTGGGTAGCTGGCCCACGGGTTAGACGCTTGCCTGGCGAGGCTACACTTTTCAAGTTTGAACCCACTGCCATGGTGACTCCCCGTAGTGGTAGAAGTTAACCGAAAAAAGTAGAGGAACTGTGGTCTCGGCAGGGGGGAGGGTAGCTTGAAGCATAGTGCAACATGTGACAACGTGTTGCGGCCGGGGCAGTGCAATAGTCTAAGTTACTAGTAATTAAGGCCCCTAGTACAGCTTTACACTTGCACAAGGACATGGATGGACACATCCTCTATAAGAATGGTGAATACTGTCATAAAAAGTAGAGGAATGGTAAACAGAAAAAAATAAAGTAGTGGAAAACCGCTCCCGACCGTTCCCGCTCACGTAGGAGCAACCAGGAATGAGGCACTATTTAAGAACACACATACTTATGATTCAAAGGCTGTATCTCGCCCCCCTAAGCTCCATGATGAAAGGTGACTTCCTCTGATTTTCAGACCTTTTAATTCAGGGGCGCCGGGCACCTCGACAAAGTCTTGAGCAACAGCAGCCGAGCAGCTGTCAATGCCAGACCCCTGGCTGTGGAATAAAGAACATCGAGAGGCCTCAACGCTTACGCTAGACCAAAGAGTCGCCTGAAATCAACTTATTGGAAACCCTTGTGACCTGACCTTCCATCCCCCAAAGATCCCAAAACTGGCACCTGCACTAAGATACCATTCATGATGAAACACCATTCAGCACCACGCGCTCGGGGGAACCTGCAAAGTGCTCTGAGCTCTATACAATACCTGCTTATGAAGTTTGGAAATGAAGTTATTAACATTAACAATTTGGCTCTGGTTTCAAACAAATACCTGGCCAGCTAGTCGTTATTTGGTGAATAGCATGGATGGGATTGGATACGCCTGTACATGAAATGTGCGTATACATGTTTGGGGCAGCTTGACGTGAGCGTTACTTGATGTTATTGTTGTCCTTTCTTAGTGTCAGTTGTTATTAAATGACCAATCATCAGCCCTCCTGTTGACCTTGTTCTGGTGATATTCAGAACTATCTATGGGACATCAATATTGTTACACTGAATCCAGTGGCCGATGTCAGCTACAGCAACTTTACGTATGCTAGTAGCGCCAATGCACTATTTACTAGCTGATGCTTCCATATCTTTAGAATATATTGCTAGTCTGCGTTTGTAGTGCACTGCATACCTCTTAAATGACCTGAATCTTTGGGCAACACACCCACATCTTCGGATTAAGCAAACCAAGTGGGGGTGGTGTTCGATTTAAAAGTGTTGTTCGCTGACCAGCATACGTGCCAACATTGTGCAGCACCTGGGAGGGAGATTCTGCTTCGGAAAGCAGGAGAATTGAATTCTCCCATTGGATTGCATTGGGCTAAAACTTACATTAGGTGGGAGAAAGTAAAAAACAACATGTTTGTATTAAAACATCTGGAGTCTCCCACCTAAATCGGGAGGGTTGGCATGTCTGCACCACGAAGGACTCCCCTCCTAGTGCACCAAAAATTCCCTTTCTGAACCCGACTTGCAAAAAGTGAGAGAGTTAAAGCCCTGGTTCAGTAGAGATGAGAATAGTGCAATATTTGTATCACAGTCTCCTCAACTAGCTCATCAACTGGTGCCAACTGGTTACTGTCCATTAAAACCTCTGCAGTGGTTCGTGGCCGATTAGGGTGCTCAGCACACAAGGGCTAAGTCTTGCTACTTTGTCACAGTTTCGAGAAACCTGAGGGGCTCAGACTCAGTGACTCTCCGGTTCTTTTTTTCAGTTGCTCCTGCTTGTCAGTTTCTCCCCGGCTGTTTTTCCTTTCCTCTTCTATTTTATTTGGAACCTCTCCTATAGATAAAGAAAGGGACCTCGTTCTTTTGGATGGCATTCTCTTTCTATTTCTACCGCAGCTATTAAAGCAAGTCTTTCTTTTCGGCAAGAGGGTCACACCATGAGCATGTTACACATGTTACACAGGGTGTGAGTGTGATGCACACGCAAAAGAACTAGAACCGGGTATTTGACCGAGGTGCAGTAGCCTTACACCCCTCAATAGTGGGCTATATTAGCTGTTAAAGTCCTAAAGACATCATTGAGTGACCTAACTCTTGCTATGGTATTTAACTTGATCTCTGGTCCTATAATGGTCGATATAGCCTTGTATGGCAGGCTATAAGTCTACCGTAAATCAAGCAAAAATAGATCAGACTGATTGATTAGGTTAATTGGTTCTGTGAGCTCGACTTCGACAAACCTTTTCGCATTTCCAACAAAATACACATGGGGAATAGTTCAACATACAATGCAACACAACATAAGATGCACATAGAAGTGTCTACCACAGGGGTGTAGACTCGAAGTGCTGCAAACAACAGTTGCATGTTTAGCCCAAAACCAATAGTGTTTATGCCATCACCTTTGGAAGGATGGAAGGCTGCATGACCCTGCAAGCATCCAAACCTGCGACCTGCTGCGCGCATGCGCCGATACCTAACCCACTGTTTGTGTATGAGTGTGAACTCCCATCAGACTGGGCAGGAAGGTCATGAAAGACCAACACACTCTTCAAAAGGTTCAAAATAAACATGTGCAGCAGAGCTTCTCTATAGACACGCCTTCTGTCCTTCTGTTCTCTACTTTGCAACGTTAATGAAATGCCATTATTCATTACATCGGGAAAAAACAATTCTCTGACTTGCTAATGGATTGCATTTGCAAGAAAACATAATCATGGCGTGCATAGTTGTAAGTCACGGTGCCTTGCAGAGCTGAGTTGTGCATGCTCTTGAAATCGATGTATTGAGAACAGCACACTTAAGCCTTTGGGGGTAAAACTCATTTTGGGAACACTCCCCCTCAACATCACAGTCTGGACAAATGCTCTTTTTGTAAATCGGAAGCAAAGACTGTGTACCACTATTTTAATAATTGTTGCTACTCTGCAGTGCTTCATGACGGATTACTCCTGTGTTTAGGCGCTTTAATAACAGACTATGGTATTAACCAAATTAATCTTACTCAATGCAAGAAAAATAGATGCGTCCATCCTGCTACAGGATTTGAACTCTCAGGAGACATTGCGGGCCAAACCGTGCAAGAAATCCCGTTAGCCGATTCATCGAATCGACTGCGGCAGTCCTTTTTCGTACTCTGCGTGGACTTCACACAGGCTCGTCACATCTCTGCGAGAGGCCTGGTGCCTTGCGTGAGACATCAGACAGAGCGTGGTTGTGGCTTGCACAGAGGGCAGGGTAGGGGGCGCAACGTGGAAAATGAGGAAGAACAAGGGAAAATGTGGCCATTATGAGGAGCGGCCCGCAGGCAGTCCATCACATGGCCACTATTGCTCAGAACGATACATATTCATGGATCCGAAAAAATGGCCACACAACGCCCTCATACGATCCACCACCCGAAGGCAGGCGCACATGCACATGTGCATAGGATTCACAGCGCAGAGGTAAGATCCAGTGTCGGATTTAGGGGTGTGTGTAGTCAGCCGGGGTTCCGATCTAACTTAGGGGTGTGTGTATGCAGTGTAACAGGGAGCAGGAATGGTTTACGGGGTTCGCACGCAGATTTTCTGAATTTTGCCCGAGCAATGATAAATCATACGCTTGTTTTCGGGTGGCGGTAACAGATATGGGGGAACCCGCACAGGGTCCCCGAGATGCAGTACTGCTTGCGCGGGACACCATGCACTGTTTAAAGGGTACATTTTTTCGTTCCTGGGGGAGCAAGCAAAAGTAGCTGTATCTGGCTGTTTTTGCTTTGTGTGGGGGAATGTCGTGGGCATCCGGCTGTGACTTGTGCATATGGTTACTTTGCGTGAATAATTCCATGAATACGCAATCTGCGGGTTCTCTGCGCACTTTTCCACGAATTGGGCTCTTAAAGTGCAAGCTGACCCCAGGCCTGATGTGAATGCTTAACATGTGCTTAACATGTGAGTTATTCCATTAGACTATGGGCCCAATTCAGACAATTTTGTAGCTTGGTTTAAAGTGACTTTGCACTGCCAACAAACACTGTCATTCACATAGTGGTGCAACGTGTATTTTTGCAGTGCAATATGACTTTGCACCAGTGCAAAGTCATTGCAAATTCAGCACAAAGTCACTTTGCACTGCAAAAATACACTGCACTGCTCTGTGAATCAGGGGTCCTAATTCATGGAATGTTTAGCATTGTGCAAAGTGACTTTGCCACTGCCAACAAACATGCTGATTCACAGAGTGGTGCAAAGTCTATTTTTGCAGTGCAAAGTCTTTGCACTGACTTTTCACTGAGTTTTCACTGGTGCAAAGTCACTTTTCACTGCAGAAATTCACTGTGCACCGCTCTGTGAATGAGTTTGTTTGCTGGCAGTGTAAAGTCACTTTGCACTGGGCTAAGAATTCCATGAATCAGGCCCTATATCACCATTCTTTGTGCTCTTAAGCGGTGGGGGCCTTCATGACTCAGCCCATATCATTTTTCACACTCTGCCTGATGCAATGCTTTCCATCAATGTTATAACTAATGCCTGTCTCCTTCTTCCAGCTAACCATTAGCTTTTATGATCATGTGTTCATCAGTCTACCTGCCAATCACCCACCAACACAAATGGAATCCTGCATGGCACACCTGGCTACATGATGTATCCAGGAACACCGGACTGTCAATCATAATGCACACACATGCATAAGAACACAGATTAGATGCAAATGGACACTTGCGGGTGAAAGAACTATGCACGTTTCCTTAAGGGTCTAGTTGAAAATCTTTAAGTGACATTTGTATTGTATTTAGAAACTTTCATTACAGTCTGAGGCATCGGTGGATGTTTGTGCAGTTGTGAGTTTCAGGGCAGCACATTCTTGTAAATAACATTAATTCGCGAGAGATCTCCAAAGGGAGGAAAACTGAAGGAAGGGAAACAGTGGGTGATGTGCTGACGAGGCTGGATTCTGAGGTTAGCAAGAGGCATATTTGAAAGTAATCACAACTTCCAATTCTTGCACTTCATAATGTCTGCTGGAATGTTCAGCATCTATACTACATGGTCCAGCACAGCACTAGGCATTTGCAGTTTTCTTCCTACAAATCATTTTTATTCTTTTCTATAGCTCTTAATGGAAGACTCCTCCAGCTTCTAAGCACCTGGCCAGGGACCAATCCCATTTGCCAGGTATCATCGTTTTGCCAAGGATAGAACAATGCCGCTGACTTGTCATAAACGCCTAACTCATGCTGTAACCACTACACAGCTTCATGCACTTTTCTACATTGCTATGTGTAATAAACAGTGCATGCATTCAAGATGTGCATGCCGAGTTCTTAGCTTTGGGAAGGCAGTGCCAAGACTGTTACATACATGTCCTCAGCCGCATTGGTGTTAACAAAAGCAGATTTGTAAAACTTCATAAAATAAATTACATTTAGCAAACATGCTCTCCTTTATTCTGACGCATAGGCACACTATCTATAATGCATGGTTGCATGGTATAGCTCAAAGATGTCACACATAAGGAAACCACAGACCGAACAGAAATAGTTGTGTGGGCCTGACACTAACATTGGTAGGCGCAGCCCATGATTCCAAGACTGCGCTGATGGAAATGCTGCTTTAGTCAGAATGGTGTGGACCACGAAAGCCACTCTGCAGCTCAGAGCGATGCAATATAATATAGATATGGTATATATATATATTACAGGGCCTGCGGTAGCGGCCGAGTAGTTATGGTTAAGTTGCTCATCTCATAGGAAGAGCACTTTTTGGGTGGCTTATAACTTTGGTCCCCGCAGACGAATGTTTACCAAAGTTTGCAAAGAATGTATATGGCCCACTCTAAATTGTTTAGGTAAGTCTGGTAAGGTTTAATCAAGGGGGGCACTGTTATAGGGGGGGTCCCAAATTTTTTTTTTTTTTCCATGGACTAAATGGAAAAAAAACTTTGCTCGTATATATTTTCCTCATATACTGAACATGAATAGAAAATAAAATATTGCAAACTATCCATCCCCGCTACATGTGCTACACACACCCGCAGGCTCCATGTACGCCCTGGGCAAGTCTGCTATGTACAGAGCTCCTTTGTTTCCCAGAGAGGTTCTCGCTTTCCAAATCCCAAACATACAGAGGGCCTCATTCACAAAATGCTGTGTACAGCGGGGAAATCCCATTGAAATACCCTTTGAGAATCAGGCCCCTAAAGAGCAAACTCTCGATGTGCGCAAAATGAAATATGCTTGTTCAAAGGCTTTTAACAAAGAGATTTAAGTTGGAACGTTAAGAAAAATCTGTGCCATCCGTGTGTACGGACTTGTTTTAAATAACATACCATCAAATGTGGTGACCCCCACTGAATAATACTTATATCTCTTATTCTAGTTTTGAGGACTACGTTTCAATTTCCATGAAACAGATCTTGGGTAATTATAGCAAAATCCAAGTGACATGTGTTAAGTACTCCATGTAGTTTCTCCATGAATTGGTAGTTCATGCGTGTTTATCCAACCAACTCTTTTTTTATAAGCACCCAGCACTCATAGGGCCTAATTGATGTAACGTTTAGCGCGGTCCAAAGTGTATTTTTGTGGAGCAAAGTCATTTTGCACTGTAAAATTACTCTTTGCACTACGTGAAATGGCCCTTATTATTTTAAAACACTAAGGGCCTGATTGATAGAATTTATTGCATGGTAGATAGGGACTTTGTGCGCCAAACCGCGTGCAAAATCCTGTTGATCGATTGCGTGGGGGAAATCAGCACTCTGCAGGGCTTTCGCGTGGTCTGTCCCGTCCTTGAGTGCAGTACATCGCATTGGGTGAGACACCTCGCAGACCGTGGGCGTGGCCTGCGCATAGCCCACAACTGCGCAGGTATAATCGTATAACCTACACCAGATAGCCGTTCATCAATGATTCCTGCCTGTAAATGTGTAACAAGTATTTCCTCATGCAAGGCCTGTAGGGCTGGGTCACAGTCCATCACGAGTCAAGTCTGCTTGAGGCAGTCCCTCCTTCTACTGGCATTGCTTAAACTAGCACTCACTGGGCGATATTCCAATGGAATTAATTCATTGCATTGCAGAGTGAATTTCAGTAATAGCAAACACACTGCTAAACCTTGTTCACTAGCAGATTTTTGCCTGGACTCTTGCCCATGCAGCCAAGGTGTCCCCCATCACCCGCCCACTTTTTTCAGGCATGTAGTAGGGGAGCACAACTAAGACATCTACCATAGTCTTCCAAAGAGGTCCTTCATCTCATGGAGGATAGCTCAGGGGCAACGTGTTTGTCTTGGAAGCAAGACAACGCATAGCAACACAGGTTCGAATCCCGGGCTTGCGCTCAGAAGCTGGTCCCTAGTATTAAGTACTTTATGAAATAGCAATTATTACTCAGGGTTTGCAGACACTCTGTGATAACATGATTATTGCTCCTCAGGACTACAGAGTTGAGTAGTGAAACAAACTCCTACTCGGCCCCACACTACTATAAAACCAGCAGCGATACCAATCATAAAAGTGAGACAGGCACAGCCCAACAAGAGAGATGTGAGCTGGTTCAGAAGCAAATCAATCAGCAATAGTACAGGGGTGCCAAAATAAACAAAGAAGGTTCAAGTAAACTTCTATACAAATTCAATACTTGAATTGAACGAGAAAATACAGAGCCTCACTCTAAAAATACTAATGATGCCCTCTCTGAGGTACACCAGAGAAGGCATGCTATGGAGTAAAGAGGACGTTTGGGTTTGAAGACCGGAATGCCTAGGCAATTATTGGGGTCCTATTAGTCACTAGGACCCTTTACAGTAGGCCAATGGGACAAAACCACTTCAAATACCTCTAAATGCTTTTTTCTTAGGCTCAACAGCCAAGCTGATACATGCTTTAAATGGGCAGAGTCGGCAGAGTGTTATTTTGAGTCAGTGATTCCCACTGTATCAAATTGACTTGAGCCAGCTCAAAGGTGTCCCACAATGCAAAGCAGTTCTTCAATGGCAATTGACTCAAGAATAGTGGAGGAGAGACAATGGGTCGAGTCAGTGGCTCGAAAGTTAGATAGAGATCAAAAAAGTGGTGCCTGTCAAAGGCAACCCAGTTTGCTTGCAGCAGATCAGAAAGTGCCTCCAAGTGTCTCCAAGCAGTCAAGCTGACTCAAAAATGGATAAAGGCCGGGGATCAGTGGTTTCTTGACTTCTGGGTCCTGGGGCGATCCCGTTCAGTGTCTTCAAAGGCAAGATAAGTCATTTAGTCTGCACTTCCCATTCACAAAGTGCTTAGGGAGGGGTATGTCATGTACAGTGAGCAGGTTCCTGGATACCAGCTGCAACAGCCCTTGCTCAGCCAACATTTCACCCCAAATATTCCCTTGTAATTGTTAAGGGAAATGGCTACAACTTCCATGGAAATCGTAGTCTTTACCTACAGGGCACAGGACTGTGGAGCAGACAGTACACTCTACCACATTCCAGATGATTCCTCCTTCGTTAACTGTCGGAGTATGAATCAATTAAGGGGAAGCTGTCCCCCATATCGGAAATCTTTTATAGCAGATTTGCTACCTTCTAGCCTTCTCTCTGTGTCCAATCCAGGCTTCCGTTTCAGAATCTTCTGTCTGCTGATCTTCTACCCAGAGTGCTTTGTCTGTAGAAAGTGGGGAAGGGGTTACAGGAATTTTGGCAACCTTAGGAGAATCCAAGATTGTGGGACCCTTCTGTGGACTGATGACTCCTTCCTTATTACTTTAATTCTGCTCGCTTTCTCGGTCTGCCTATGTCAAAGCATCTCTGTTAATTGCCACTCTTCTGTGAGTTCTTATGGCCTATCAGGGCCTGACATTTGAACCACCGAACCTCTCCCAGTCCCATGGGGGCAGTTCTGGTCTTCCTGGATGGTGGGAACCCTCTCCCAGAGAAGACAAAGGCTTTTATTCCAAATAGTTTGTTTTAGGTGAAACACAGTCCCAGACAGCAAATACTCAGGAGCGCTTGACCAGGGGGTGTTTCTAAAAACCACACTGATAATAAAATGACACCATGAGGTTTTGGCCAATATAATTGTAGAGTCCCAGAGATAACCATGTCATAACCAGATATGGATTATATTTAGATGTGTCATCTGCCACCATATCCTGGGGGCGCACAATTTTATAATTTAATTTATCTGCATGATTGCCCATGATTAAAGGAAGATCCTGGATGCTGGACATTTGGTCCCAACAGATGCAGGCAGGAATACATGTCACCTTGTGACTGCCATGTTACCAAACCGCAATACACTGCTGAGAGATGTCATTATAAAGGCTCAGCAGAGGTACACGTGTGAACTATTCTTTGTAGAATGAATCATTAGGAAAAAGTAGTCTGATTAGCAGACCTCCCTTTCAGAGACAGAACTACCCACATGCTTTTATTACTAAAAATCAAAATAGCTCAGGCTATTCCACCATTACAAATGGCCTTCTGTCTCACCCCCCCACCGCCCTCCCACCCCCATAGTGTGGATCCTCTAGCCATCACTACATACTGCGAGAGGGAGAGTATAAAGCCACGTGCACATACACAGCTCTGTAATTGCGCCTGATACACTCACGTTCTGGATGGTGCACAACTTCTTTCCTGTGCACTGGCCAGAATATGCACCTGCACAAATTGCCTAATAATGTGCAAATTTGTGGCTGTGCCTTTGAAGGCGATTACGTATGGAGCCTTGGTCATAGGTTGGCGGTGCTTCTGATGCTCTTCCATTTGGTGTTTGAATAATAGGCTCTTGTTACATCTCATAGAATAAGTGATGATGTGTGATGTGTATTTTAGTTTGTAAGCAGTTTCACAAATTCAGTTTAGTTACAATAAAATCTATATCAAAAATTGTTTACAATTGCAGTCACTATAAGGGAAGCAATTGTGTGTGATTTGTTTAACATTTGAACTACCAGCCATAAAATGACATTGCAATAACCTTCCTTGCACGATTTGCTTCACGATGAACAGTAGCAATAACTGCACTTTTAGCTCGGGATTATATATTTATGGCCAGATTATCTAACATTTCCACCAGTGCAAAAAATGCAGAAAATGTACTTCCCTCAGGTTTTACTACTTGGGTTATAAGGATTGGAGCAAACGATGTTTGCCCAAGCCCAAATCATGTTATGGGTTTTGCACTGGGGCAAACATGAAGCAGGCTGATGCGTGTGCTGTGTTTACTGCATATTCGTAAAGAAACTGATTTTGCCACAAAGCCCAATCTTACACATTGGAAAAGTGAGCAAAATGTTTTGTTGCTTTTTATATTTTTTGCACAAATATTTTACATTGACTCGAAATGTTATGAGATATAGGCCTTTTCCAATGGTGTTTTGCCATTATGATACGCTTCTGTGGAGTCTTTGGGGCTTCGCATAAGAAAGTGAGGTAACAGTATTTTAATCCTTATTCTAGAAAGTTGGAGTGAGAGGATCTTTAGGGGGTAATAACCTAGTGCTCAATCCCTAATCGTGTATTTTATTGAGTCAAGTTAATATACAATTTAATTTTAAAAGAAAGATGTTCTCCTAATACAAACTTTCTTTTCAGCCAGCCATTCCCATACATGTAAAGTATTTTCTGTAGCCCGCCTTCACGTCTTGCCACACTGTGGCAGAGGCCCTTTTTGTGTGGCATGCACTGCTGTTGTCACTGATCTGAACACACCTCCTGAGCACTGCAGCTGGCATAATGGGTCAGGCACGTTCATGCCTTGTGCTTCCTATTCTGCTCTGTTTGAAGCATTTCCCTGATGTTATCAAGTAAAATAGGCAGGCATTCCACAAATCCATATTTTCTCTATTTCTCAGCTGGCAGGAAACATGGGAAATCCATTTCACTTCTTTGCAAAAACCATGCGTCCGAAGCAGAACCTGCTTACTCCACTCCATGTTACGTAGGGAGCAACATTGGTGCTAAGTGCATTTGCTCAATGTGTAACACCAGTGCAAATAATGCGTAGGGCCTGATTTGCAGAATTCTTATCAGACTAGAACGTGACTTTGCACTGGTGCAAAGTGACTTTGCACTGCCAACAAACACCCCGATTGACAGAATAGTGCAAAGTGTATTTTTGCAGTGGATACACTTTGTACTCTTCTGTAAATCACTTTGCACTGAAAAGGTACTCTTTGCACTTCGCCACATGGGCCCAATTTATGGTGCAAAGAGTACTTTTTCAGTGCAAAGTATTCTGTGAATCAGGGTGTTTGTTGGCAGCGCAAAGCCATTATGCTCCAGTACAAAGTCACTTTGCACCGCACTACAAATTCTGTAAATCAGGCCCGTAAACTGGACCCTGATGGTGAATTGCCAACATTTTCAGGAGAACAAATGCTTTTTGCACGTGTAGGTGCTTTTGCACCGGTGCAAGTGACTATGCACTGCATTTTCACGCCGGAATTGTGCATGCAAACATTTAATGCACGCTTTCACAAATATCTGGTAATCCATCTCCATGTGTAAAGATGTAAATTGGCCAGGTATCACATTAGCATTTCTTGCATTTTCATCAGAGAAGTATATTTTATATTATTACACGCTGAACACCCGACAGGCATCAGGGCGTGAGTCATTGGAGAAAGTACACTGGAATGGCCCCTTTCTAGCTGACAGTCAACTGCGGTCATTGGAACAAAATGCCCTTTTCCAGTGCTGCAGCTGTGGAATCACAACGTATATCACATGGTTGCGGCTCGGGCTGGCCTATCGGGCAATAGGCCCATGGCCGAACCAAAAAACACAAAATGCTGGTGTGGGCCCGTTTTTTGGTCAAAGTGGGCCACTTGTTTGGCCAGTTTGGGGCAGTTTGCTGAGTTAATTCACTAGTCGTTTTGACCAATGTTTCTCAATAAATATTCTTGAAAATGCACAGTTTACATCACATTTCATTAAAATACTCCACCTTTAGTTACTATTCAAACAGTGTCACAAAGGAATGAATAGCCATTTGCGGTTGTGGACCACTTTTTTTCATTGGTGCCCGAGACAATTGTATTGCCCAGTCCGACCCTGCATTGTTGGAATCGTTATCCGTAGCAGCTGAGTTGGGTGAGCACTTACTCAAGAGATCTGTATGTGCACTAAAGGGCAATAACAACATATAGAAAGCTCAGTGGGTTGAGCACCCTCGTGCAGAGATCTGTGTGCAGGCTGCAGGCGCACAGCTCGGTAAGAAAGCTTAGTGGGTTGAGCACCCTCGTGCAGAGATCTGTGTGCAGGCTGCAGGCGCACAGCTCGGTAAGAAAGCACAGTGGGTTGAGTACCCTCGTGCAGAGATCTGTGTGCAGGCTGCAGGCGCACAGCTCGGTAAGAAAGCTTAGTGGGTTGAGCACCCTCGTGCAGAGATCTGTGTGCAGGCTGCAGGCGCACAGCTCGGTAAGAAAGCTTAGTGGGTTGAGCACCCTCGTGCAGAGATCTGTGTGCAGGCTGCAGGCGCACAGCTCGGTAAGAAAGCACAGTGGGTTGAGCACCCTCGTGCAGAGATCTGTGTGCAGGCTGCAGGCGCACAGATCGGTAAGAAAGCAAAGTGGGTTGAGCACCCTCTTGCAGAGATCTGTGTGCAGGCTGCAGGCGCACAGCTCGGTAAGAAAGCACAGTGGGTTGAGCACCCTCGTGCAGAGATCTGTGTGCAGGCTGCAGGCGCACAGCTCGGTAATAAAGCTTAGTGGGTTGAGCACCCTCATGCAGAGATCTGTGTGCAGGCTGCAGGCGCACAGCTCAGTAGGAAAGCTGAGTGGATTCAGCAACTATGGAGGAGATCTGATCTCTAGGGGACGTTTTCCAGAACCATTCAGAAATGTTAGTGGGTTGAGCACCAGCAGCACATACCTGCCTGCAAGCTGCAGGCGCACATGTTTAAAGATCGGGTATAGCTCAATGGGTCAAGCAATTGCATAACGTGCAAATCACAAGTTCAAACCTCTGAAGGGACAACTCAGACATTCATTATTCTCAGGTGAATTAAGTCATTGCTGTTGAGAGTAGTGACCATACTGTTGTTCACAGAGTCAAGAAATAGTGTGGTTAAAGTGTGCGAACTTCACTATGGGCATTTTAAATAAGTAATCGACGGTATGATATTTAAAAAAAAAACACCTCTCTTGTTTCAGACACAGAACATATGGCAATCAACTGAAGCACTGGTACTGGCAGCTGTAAATAACCAGATATTGAAAAGGATGCCAGGACAAGTGGTTAAACAAAGCCATTATTTGAATGCTGTGGTCCTAGCAGTGGGCTTCAGTTTGTGCCCTCAAGGTTGCTGTTTAAACACAGGCACGTGCCTGCTATCACTAGCTGGGCAGAGGCCAGGGATGTGTGCACAGAGGTTTCAAATCAGAGGGGGAAAAGGGGTCTGTCTAAAGCAGAATACACAGAAAGAGACATGCAGCTTTTTAGATCTTTGAATGGCTTCAAGTTCTGTAAATCTGCAGGTTACCTGAGCCCTCCCCATGTTCTGCAAAGAGGAGAAGACGAGAGGCGTGTCTTTTAAATGCAGCATTTCCGTCCATTCATTTTGTGGTAAGCAACCACTTTGGAATTTGTAGATATCGAGTTGCTTTGGAACTGTGATGAAAGCATTGTGTTCTATTCAAACAACTGCATGTACCTGCCAGGAGGACCCTGCTGTACACATATCTGCCTGGATCCTAATATGTCCACTCTAAAAGCCAAACATGCATTGCATGTATCCATTCCTGCATTTCCAATATGGAGAAGGGTTGTATGTGTAGCTACAGGGCGCACATGCACACCTTTGAGATTTAGAAATGGTGAGCAAGTTGCGCTAATGACCATATATACAGCCAGCACATGCAGCATAGAGGCGTGGAACTAACCTGGAAAACCCTACATACTTGTGAATGTGGCTGAGAGCAATTCATGAAGATGATTGTAGGTTAATGTGGACTTTATCTGGTTTACCAGAGACCAGCTCCAGCAGGTCCACTTCTAGAGTCCCCAGAGATTCTAAGGTCACCAAAGAACCAACCAGGAAGCATCCCAGATGATCCTGCTGCAACATTCCTCACTACATTCCTCACTACATCATCTAGCAGCACTTTCGTCCACCCAGAGCATTTTCAACCTCAAAACTTTCTTCACTGAGAACACCGATCCGATTGATCTGAGGCCGCAGAAGCCACATCAGACAACACCTGCTTCCCCTTTTGAGAGCTTATGTCCGGAGAGTCATCCGTCTGGGAATTGACCACAGACGCCCAGCATGCTAACTGGGCCTCTGCATATCCATCGTCAGCCTCCAGCAGATCATTCCCCCCCTGCAGCTTGTCCTAGGATATCCCTCGCACATTTGGCCATACAGATGCAGGGAGCTGGAAGTGGACATCTCTGATGCGCACATTCTCATTGGTTTCATGTCAATACATAGAGTCTCATTACGACCCTGGCAGTACGGAGTGAACGGCGCCGTAAAAGGTGCCGGCAACGTTCACTCCGTACCGTCACATTAAGAGTTCCCCTCGCGGGACCCGGTAAGCACGCCTGGGAAAACCAGGCATGCTTACCGGGTCCCGCGAGGGGAAGAGGGAGCAAACAACGGGCCATCTCGTAATGGCCCGTTGTTTGCTCCCTCTCCCATTCCCATTCAGCCCTATGGGGCCTGAAATGGGAATGGGGAAGGACTGTGTCTGGGTCCTCGGAGGGGGGAATTACCGGGCCTTCCAAACTCGGAATGGCCCAGTAAGTCCTCATTCCGAGGACCCGGACCCCGACGCAATTTCGGCAGCAGCCATGCCGCCAGTAGCGGCATGGTTACCGCTGAACTTGTAATGAGGGCCATAGTCTTGAAAATGTCTTTGGATATAAGACCACTCTAATATGGTGATTATTTTCAATGTTTCTTATTTCGCTTTTTCACTTATGGTCAGGGGCGGTGCCCCATGCTCGTCCAATATTCCCCCTATCTGACACCCTTCCCCTTATTGTTTTTAACGTGCTAACCCTGAGCCCTGTGTTAAATATATTTTCGGTCAACCTGTATACCTTTACTCCAAAGAAGCAGAATGCCTTGGCAAACCCAAAGGATCTCTTGGACGGCATAGACTTCCTCGAATTTACTACCATGTTGGCCTTGTGCCTAGGTGGGAAAAGGTCTTTGACCAGGTGAATTTGTGTTTTTTACAGGAATGCCTGGCTTTGATTTGGTTCCCTCTCCGAGTGTCTTACCAGATATTATGTAAGCAGGAACATTACAGATAACAGCTTAACTGAGGGCACACCTTTTAGGGGAGACAACTGTAAAGCTCTAGCATACATGGACAATGTGTTACTCTTAATGCACAAGCCATGAGACTCTGTAGGGCCTGTTTTGCGAAGTAATGATGACTATAGAACAAGAGCTGGATACAAGTTAAACTTTGCAAAGACTGAGGCTATGCTCCTGTCACTTGGTTGCAGTAGAGCGCAGATTTCCAGTCAGCATAAGTGGTGGACAAATTGGCTAATAAATCAAGGAGTTGAAGTTGTAACGGGTCTGTCCATAATCCTACACACATAACATAGGAACAATGTTCAGAAAGATACACACAGATTGTGTGAGGAGACTGCTCTGTAACTATACGGAATGGAGAAAAGTCAATATTATAAACACTGATGGTCCTTGCATGCTTATTATGTCTCCCATTTCATTTCTCAAAAACGATTTGTTGCCTGTGCACAAGAAATCGGGTAAGTTCTTCTGAGGCCCCAGTAAAAAGGCCACATTTTCAGGAAGGAATCCAAAAGTATGGGGGATAACGGGTCAAGGGATTTGTCTTACGTGTTCACATATATAAATGATGGGGGTGTTGGAAGAATTGAAGGCTGCCCAAAGATTCAAACACAAGGATGACATTGTTAAATAAATTAAGGGACCTATATGTTAAGATGGCACTACTGAGTGGGACAGGGTCTAAAAAGTCACGGTATGCAAGGATGCTAATGGAAACTGGTGGTAGGTGCAACTAAGATGCCCTTGGAAAGAAGAGGGTTCACAGACTAATAGAACAAACAGGAACCATGAAGGACTTTCCATTAATGGATCAAAAGTGTACTGGAAGAACTTGGATTTAGCTAGGGATTACATATGCTGACCACAACTGGTTGGAGGCTTGATGATGGGTGTTGAGTATTTAAAGTTCAGTTCAAATATATACTAAATAAAGGGAAAGCGGCAACTCTGTATTGCTGATAGAAACTCTGGAATAACTGGTCAGACTGGGGACTGGAACTGTCCAGGAACAGCAGGACTTACACTCCTTGACTTGACACCAGTGCAGTGTACACAACGTCATTCCTACACAGTCTGATGTCCAGTGTATTGTGGGATGTTTTAACCCACTCATCCAAGCCCTGCAACATCACTAGGCATTGCTGGCAGCAGAACCATCATAATGGCCACTGGAAAGCATGCTGCTCGACAGAAATCATCCAAAAATGTGCAGTGAAAACCTGGAAAATAGGCTGCCATCCACTTTTGCCTATCTTAGTGAGCACAGGAGATCACTGGCCAAAACCACCATTGAGCTATCCTATCAAGTAGCCTGAAACCACTTGGAAATAGCAATGCTAATTGCCAAAAGCAACACAGAGCTGGTTGGGAATCCGTTTTCTGGATTGTCAAAAGTTGCTAAAATCATGGCTCACAAAACCACCAAAAGGATACAACTTCTTGTTGGGTGATCCACATTATTTTCGACTGCAAGAATCCACATCAGTACAATGTCAGCAAGAATCATATGCTATCAAGCTAAATCCCCTTTTAAAAGATAGACAGCTGTCAAAAATGGGTGCAATACCGGTACTCACCACTACCAGAAGCTGGCGTTTTAAAACAATTCTTTGAAAAACTGAACAACTGAACCCAAACTATGCCAAAGAAATACTGGCTATCAGAAGCCTAAGGTGTAGAGACAATGTAAAACTATATTCTGAAATGACTTGAAGGAAGCAATTGTTTAATGTATGTATTAAAAATGTGGGTTATATTGTAAGAAAAGACAAATTGTAGGCATTGGTTGCAGAGTTAAGAAGTTTCCCACACTGGGAACCCTTCACACCTGGGGCCTCCCTACCAACAGGAGAGGAGGTCGCATGGACATGTTAATCGGAGGGAGGATATTTCCCCTGCTGGCAGGAAAAAGAGACAATGGATTCTTTCAGCTGAATAGAATATGCTGATTTGGGTTTGACTGGCCAACAACTCCTGGCAGGAAACAGGCCATGTGACCTCTGAGTCAGAGCCAAGTTCTGGGGGGGGGGGCGGACCAGACTGAGATGTGAATTCAATTGAGAGCAAATATATGTTTTATAAAATTGCAATTTACAAAGTTTACCAAGCTGACAGAAATGTAAAAGTTTGGGATTCTTAAAATGAAATATTCACCCACAATTTAAGACTAAGCTGGGCACCGTGTGATGTTCTGAGACCAAACCCCGTAATTATTAATATTGTAGCTGCAGTGTTTATTCTAGAACCATAACAATTTACAGTAATATGCTCAGAGAGGGTGTGTACGTCTGTGTAAAATTTGGTGCGGAACCAATCTTGGCAAATTCACCAAAAATGAAATTAAGTGGTCATTTCTGAACCCAAGCTCGTAGGAACATGGGGCTTGAACAGAGACCTGCCTTCAATCATCTGTGAGGTGTACATGTATTCTCAACAACTTGTGTATCTGGGAAATATGTTTTTTATGAAAAATTGATTTTCTAAGTAAAAGCAAAGGGGAGTTTCTTCACTAGATTGTAAAACACAGCATCACTCTGATTCATTCTGACACACTAATCCTTTCTCCAGTCAGGTCACAGGGAATTCTCTAACCTATCAAATCCTTAGGGAGTTGGGCATGAAGAATAAGCCTTCCCACCCACTTTGAAAACACATAAAAAGAGACTGCTTAGGAGAGGCGAGAACACACTCACTTTTCCATTTCAACCGTTTCCTGCGAAGCACTCTGCCGGACCAGATCCAGACAATATCCAGACTCCAGATAGATCCAGAGACCAGACTCTAGAACCAAGCTCCAGAATCCAGAATCCAGAACTTTGAAGCAAAGGCCTAATTCACAAGCTGAATGAATCCTTCTCAGCAGGCCTCAGAACTTTAGCAACTTGATTCTCACATTCAACAGCCGGCCTGAGCTGTTCTGTTCTAGCCAAGAACCCTGTGCTAGGACCGAGGTCCAGACCCAGAAAGCAGCGCTGTATCCAGAAGCCGTCAGACCCAGACCAGAGGCCGTGCTGTGAGCAGAACCAGTGCTTGAGACCATTCGATGGCGAGTGAAGTCCAAACCTGACCAGATCGGTGACGAGGCCCATTTCCATTCCATTCCAAAACTAGGAGTGAGTATCTAGTCTAGAACTGTACAGAACCAAACTCTTAGTTTAAAGTAATCTTATCCCATCCATTTCAACCTGTCCAGAACTGCATTTAGAATTTTGTGTCCATCATGTGATTTCAAATCTGTAAAAGCGCCTTCTGTCATTCTGAAATCTTGACTTTATTTCTGTAAATCTACCTCCACAAAAACATCTGTATCTTTTGAACCTCACGTCCTAGAAGCGGAATGTAACTGTCATTTTAAAGCTAGGATCCTATGCTTTCCAACAAACCTAATACGATATTCCAATTCCTTATATATTCCTTCACGATTTACACACGCGGAAAAAGTGCTGCGAATTGCAATTTAGCTCAATTTAATTTTCTGTCAAAATAGCTGCTCCTTGTTCTCAATTGCTGAATTTCGCTTTCAACCTGTTAATCACTCATGAATCATTGCTAGTGTTGACCTGAACCAATCTGAAGTAACTATAATTTATTCTGAATATCCCTTAGTGAATTGAAATCATTTTAGCATATTTTTCCATCCATTGCAATCACATTCCAAAGCATTTTGACTTATGTTTTAAAATCATTCCTGTGTCTCTCTAAGCTTGCTGGGGGGAACTGGAATTGAACTGCATTCTTGATTGTATTATTGAAACCTGTGTACCCTCGTTCCCATCTCTTCATACTGCATAGTGGGGGGAGTGAGTAGTCACAGGGGAAAAAGTGATTATATTATCTTCTGATTGAATTCATATCAAGTTTATTTCTGTGCTGCATTCTTTCCCATCTTGCATTTCCTTGAACCATAAAAGTATTCTCTGCTACCTTATCCTTCCTCTTCCGACTCCTTTCAGATTCAAGAGATTGTGCTATCGTAATATTACCCATTGTTGATTACCGTCCATATTCATAAGTGTGCTATTCAAATATTATTTTATTCATAAAAGTGTGATATATATATATATATATATATATTGTTTAATTCTTCAAATAAATCTTTTAATTTGCAAACCAAACCTACTTCTTGGCTCAGTGAGGTCAGGGGGATTCAAAGAGAGGGGCGTTATATAAGGGTTCATCATCCAGATTTAAGAACTTTGAGATAAAAATATATAAACAAGGGCTTCCATTGGGCATCCCAGACTAGGCATTGACTTAGTTGGAGTGCTGCCTTGAAGACACTTACAGTATATAGTCTGATTGGTTTCACATTAACTTGTGGGGGGTGGTCTGAAGAGCAAGTGCCAGGAATAGGTGGTGAGCACTAGGATATAATGTAATTCTGTGCTTTTGACTCCACTGTGGATTTGGTATTACTTTACAAGTCCTGGCTGATACTGAGACTGCACGGGTTACCTGTCCACCCATCTGATCTCGGCCCAAGCCCTGCCATTTGCACGCTTGCACTGCCTTCCTGGCAACCCCTGCACCTGGGGACAGTTTTCTGTATCTCTACAGTCCCCAAACCAGCACTTATGTCTGCACTCACCCTGCACTTGTCACCACCTGGCCATTCTTTATTTATTTTATATTAATATTTTTATTATCCCATGTACTGCACTTCCCCCACTGCACTTTTCTTCCCCCTTGCCTTGCACTTGCGCGATCTGAATGACACCTGGCCTAGGAAGATCGCTGTCTGTCTTCACCCTGTTCCACTTCCCTTGACACGTCGCGCCTTGAAACACTTGTGTATAGGGACGTTAAAAATGTCATATCATATCTGTAAAATGATTCAATCCAGCACTACAGCTAAGTCAATGCCTAGTCTGGGATACTGAATGGAAACCCTTATCGATATATCTTTATGTCCAGTTCATGAGTTCTGTATGACTACCCCTATATAACACCCCTCTCTTGGAACCCCCCTGACGCCACTGAGCCAAGAAGTAGTTCTGTTTTGCAAGTTTAAACGGTTTATTTGAGAATGTAAACAATATATATATATCACACTTTATAATAAATTAATAATTAGTTTCACACTTCAGAACATGAGCAGTTAACAACAATGGGTAATGTTCTACTAATAAACTGATTTGATTACCCAGGAGTCGTATAAAGGATGAGGTAGCACGCTTGGGAATAGGAACAGAAGAATAAGGTGGTAGAGAATGCTTTATCTAGTTTCAGATGGATGCAATGTTGAATGAAAATGCAATACAGAAAATACTCAATATGATTTCAACAAAACAATGTAATCACTTTCCTCTGGCAATACACTCCCCCCCTTTATGCAATGCAAGGAAATGGAAGGGAAGCACACAGTTCTCAGAAATGCAATCAAATGTAATTCAGTTCACCCCAGCAAGCTTAGACTACAGAAGTTTGAAACACAGGCCCAAAATGCTTTTATATGTGCTGGCAATGAAGTGAGGAATATGCTGAAAATTGTTTTAATTCCCTTTAGGAGGTTCAGGGTGAGTGAAATATACTTGGGATGAGTTTAGGCTCACTTTAGCAAGGATCTAGGAGTAACTAGCAGGTTAAACGAATTTTTGGCAAAGGAAAGCAAGGAAGCTGCTGTTTTCACACCTGGCTGGATTTTTAACCAAATCACGAATCGCGGCAAAATTCGCGAATGCGTGAATCATGAATGATGAGTTGGTTCTAAGCTTGTTGAAAAGCTGAGATTCTAAGCTTTCAGGGGAAAGTTAAACCAAGTTTCTAGCCCAAACGGTTCCAGAGATACGGACGATTAAATAAAGGTAGTTTTTCGGATTTCAAAGCGACAGGTTACAGCTTGCAGCTAGAAAATGACAGGTGACAGCTTTGCAAATGACAGGTGACAGTTAGGAGGCAGTTCTGGTAAGATTAAAATAGATTGAATTATATTATTTTAACTAAGAGATTGGTTCTGCACAGTTCTGCTAGGTACTCACAATATATTTTGAAATAGGCCTCCCCACGGATCTGGTCAGGTTTTGGACTGGACTCCGGTTCTGGTCTCGGCACTTCACAGTGATCTGGGTCAGCTCTCTGGTTCTGCTAACAGCGGTCTGGGTCACTCTGGATCTCTGGCCTCTGGTTCTGGATACTGCTCTGCTTTCTCTGGGTACAGCACTGCTTCTGGATCTTTCTGGCACAGGGTTTCAGGCCAGAATCAACACCTGGGTCCGGCTGTGAATAGTCTGCAAATGATTTTTTATGCCGGCTGACAAATACTTTTGCTTGCAGTGGGCCTTCTTGGTTCAAAGTTCTGTAGTCTCTGTTTAGCTTGGAAGTCTAAGTGTAGGATCTCTGGATGTGAAGTCGTCGGTCAGCATGCTCCGCAGCAAATGGAATTGAATGTCCCTACCTGTCCCAGCAGTCTCTTTTTATGTGTTTGAAGTGGATGGAGAGGCTAGCTTTCTAGGCCTAACCCCTTCAGAGTTCTGATAGGTTGGAGAATTCTTTGCGTTCTCACTGGAGAGCAGGATTGTGTGTCAGAATTATGTCATTTAATGGCTTGCAGAAAGGACACTCCCCTGTCAAATTGCACACAAATCTATATTTGATCAAAATACACATTTCTCAAATACATAGTGGTTTGTCATTGCATGTACATATTACCTATCACATGAGGTATACTCTGTTCAAACTCTGCTCTTCCTGAGGGCTTGCATTCAAAAATGGCAACTTATTTTCAATTTTAGTGGGTTATGCAACCTTGGTTCTTCATTAAAAATTATACACATATACACGGCCTGTCCTTACATACTCCAGTAAATTCCCATGTCTCTAGCTTAAACATAGAGTCTGTAGTATCCATAAATAGCGGGGTTTTGCCCCAGAACATCACACAAATTCCCAACGCGTCTTAAAACGTGCACAGAAAATTCACAAGAATTATGGTATCATTTAAATAATTTTGACAAGTCCGCACTGTGAGTTATACATCTTTCTTAGAATCATATTCTGGCCAACAGGGGTGTGTCTTTTCAGGTCACATGGTGTATAAACCAGTTTATCCAGTTTCTGCCAAGCTCAGAGACCCTGCCCCTCCCAGCTTCTGCCAAGAGGAAGCTATTTTACGGTCCCCCTAATAAACCATCTGCCTGGGCCCTGGAAGGCCCATTGTTCAAGAGGAAGCTATTTATGGCCTCCCCCCAATAAACCCTCTGCCTGGGTCCTTTGTTTAGTCACTAGCAGTCCCTTGGTAATTCAATCAGAGAGGGGTAACCTCCCCTCAGAATGCAGCCAGGCCTGAGAACTGCTGTGGATCCAGTTTCACTCCAATTGGGGGGAAGTTGTCGGGCAGAATCCAGTTCCTTAAGCCAGGCCCCAGCTACTGTCACTTTTAGTTACCCAGTTTTCTGCATTCAAATAAAACTAACAATTTTTACACATGCAGCTGGAATGCTGATTCTAAGTTCAAAACTATGACATTTTAACAGTGACAAACTCCATATTAGTGTTTGGTGCCTCTTCCGTCATTTCCCTCCCCACATTTCGTTCTAAGCTCTCCTGCCAAAAAAAATAAATTCATACAAAAACAATAAAAGAAATGTTCCTTTAGGAACCACCTTTCACAGTTAAAAAATAGAACTAAAAAAAAACCTTATAGACTCCATCTACTTTATATTTCTCAGTAAAGTACATAGACTCAATAAGATTTTCCAACATTTCCATTTGCATTTTGTGTTATGCTAATGGCAATATTGTGGCATTTATCCTCCGTTCCATGGATGGAACAGTAGATACCGGCCTGGCAGCCCAAGTTATCAGCCCAATAGAGATAGAGAGGTCTCTGGACCATTATCCCCCCATTCCAGCCCCTGTAATGGGGGATGAAGGCTATTAGCACCCTAGGTTCCCAAAGCGGGAAACCAGGGTGCTGGATCTTTCTTCCTACACCGGGAATCTTTTTCCAAGATGTCCACCATGGAAAGGGAAGGCAGGGTTCCATACAGGGCCCCTCTTCGCTTTCCATAGCAGCCTGCAGAAGGCAAAAAGAGAACTCTATGACCATATTACCACAAGCACATTTTTCTTCCTTTTTAAATCTATCCCAATTTCAAATAACTTCACCACAAAGCCAGTCCCATGTGGACATGGCCACTTTAACCCCATGTTTTGTCCTTCGTGGTCATGGCCAGTAGCCAGATTGTCTGAATCATGACCTTATTCCATGACCCGGACAATCTGGCCACTGCCCATGGCCACAGGCTACACCTCAGTCACCAAAGGTATATCGCTATTTTTTGTACCTACATTATGACACTTGTCAAAAAATAAAACACGGGCACATTTGCAAAACCATGCTTTCATGTCCTTCTCAATGCTCCTTACACAAGTTTGCTGGAAATCCAACCATGTTTTATTTTTTCAAAAGTGTCAAATGATGCACATACAATCGTCATATAACCTAGCCCCCACTTGACAAAATCCATTCAAACCTTACGAAAACATTTATATCTAGATCTATAATCTTGTTGCAAACCTTTGTGTAGATTTGTCAAATGGCACCACATTTATAAGCCTTTACAATATTTTGGGACTCCCTGCTCTAATTCTGCCCCCTCTTGACAAAATCCCATCGAACTTTGCAAAAACATTTGTATCTAGATCTATTATCAGTTTGCCAAATTAAGTGTAGATTCATCAAATGGTACCTCATTTATAAGCATTTACATTGTTTTGGAACCCCCCATCTAATTTTGCCCCCTCTTGACAAAATCCCACCAAACTACAGAAAAACATTTATATCCATTTGTAATATCAGTTTGCCAAATTAAGTGTATATTCGTCAAATGGCACCTCCTTTATAAGCCTTTACATTATTTTGGGACCCCCCTCTAATTTTGCCCCCTCTTGACAGAATAGCACCAAACTTTGGAAACTCATCCGGGATCAGGTTAGGAATATAATTGCAAAATTACATGCAGTTCCAATAAGTGGCGCCAAAATTATAAGCCATCAAAGAACTGCTTTTCACCAAACAAGTAATGCAGAGGTGTCCGCAAAACTTCACAGGACTGTTCGCGAACATCCGGACTGTTCGCTGACTTTTGTTGCTTCTTGCAGCCATATTCCATCCCATCCACATCACCCCTCACCTCCCCAGAGATTATTTGATAAATTTGACAAGTGCAATGTTGTGATGTCCGTGAATCCAAGATGGCGGGCGTTTCCAAAAATCTGATGCAATTTACGCTTCACACCAACCAATCAGCGAACACGTTGGGTGTCCGCAGACATGACTCAAGTCAATTAGCCAATCGGTGTCCTGTCCGCAGAGCGAACAGGGAAGTGTGTCCGCAGAGCAGACATAGATATCATACATTTTTTGCTTTATGTTTTGGTCATTTTTAAAAAAAACTACTGGATG